>NW_025064092.1:2535000-3802500 GCF_018152265.1 Drosophila ficusphila | reverse complement strand
AAGTTTGGCATTACGCGCTACGGTTTTTTTTTAGTTTATCTCTGTAGTATTTGTTAATGTTTAACAAATTCTAGTGCATTCAGAAATCATTGTTATAAATATTTATGAGAGTTGCTCCAAAAACTGTAGACAACAACATTCATAATTATACATTTTTAATAAATATTTATTAGCACGGCATTAACTTATTCAGATTGTTAGTTCTTTTATGTGAATTTAATTTGTATTACTTTATTGCGCGAGAGAATGCCAAGATTAGAAAGGCTAATGCGTTTTGTAAGTCAATTTAAATTAACATTTTAACTAACTCAATTAAAATTTGTATAAAAACTTAAGTTAATCTCTACGTTTTTATGATCATTAAAAATGTGCTCTACAAATTTGTACTTTTTATTTTAATTGCCAAGCCATGCTTTAGAGCACATTTATAATAAATATAAGGTATTAAAGTTAAAAATAGCAAACGCATTTGATGGGGGATTTCTGATTTTGTAATTAACGTGCGACTCGTTTGACCCGACTTATATGCCTCTGCCTCTGCCGCTGCCTCTGCCGACGTCGACGTCGACGCCGACGCAACGTCGCGACCTCATGCATCAACGTCACACACAACCGCACACTCGCACACTAGCAACCACCGGCCCGTTTATTAATTCATTAAATATTAAAGACGAATTCAATGCGAGTGCAAAAGAGATGGCCTATCATAGCGCAATGTTGCCAAACTTCACAGCCGACCATTCTTTTATTTAGAAAACATAAAATTCAAGGCTTTTGTTTAGGTCGCCTTTAAAATAAAACAGAAAAGCTCAAGCAAGCAGTGATGTAGCCATATCATCAATCATGAATGACGGCGACGCGTTCGAAAAGACCGAAGAAGAATCTCATTAAAAAATAAAGAATATTCATTTTTCCATTTTTTGCTTTTCCATATTTTAATGAACATTGATTCTTTAATCAGCCAGAGTTTTATTTTGAAGAAGCCATTTTCAGACAAATTCGAGTAATGTTGGTATGTTTATTGCAGTTTAAATAATTAGATTAAAATTATTCATTAAATGAATAATTTTATACTTTAGTTCTCATGCCCCCTAGCTTAAACAATGCGATTTAAATAAAATTCATTCACAAATCATTAAAAATAGAGAACCTTTTATACCCATTTGTAATTTTCCCTTTTGCTCGTTATTTTTGGGGGTTCTTCATAAACAAAATCTTTATTAGCTTATAAATAAGCTCAGCCTTCCTCTTCTATTTATTTGTCTTTATTAAAGCTTTATATACGTATGTATATAAACTTTGACCTTTTGGATTTCCTTGAAGCTTTTCGTGTTCTTCTACTTCCCCCTCTATAAATCATTAGTTTATTCCTTTTGACCCTGCTTATTACTTATTCCTATTAACATTCTTCGTCTTTTTTCCGTTGGTATTATTTTCCTTATTCCTCCCATCCATATGAATTTACTATCTGTTAATATTTTAACATTACTTTACGGCATTCCTTTATTCCTTTCTTTGTTCGCATAACATCCGACACTTTTGGCCTGATATCTGTTAGATTTGGATTTTATTGGTTTTACATGTTCGTTGAGATGTTTTACCTGGAAAGAAACAAAGATAACGAGAAATTAGTCATTGTTGTACAGAAGTTGATAAAATATTCTTTTTATTTTGGTTAAACCAAAATATCTATAGAGGTTTTACAATGCTGCCATCGTAAAATGATTCACTTTTTTATTTTCCCTTTGACGGGCGCAACTCCCGCTGCACGAATTAAACTTAAACTCAAAATATTTGCAAAAATAAACAGCCGAGAACAAAGTAATAGTAAGAAAGTAGGGATACAAAAAGAAAAACTAAAGTCAAGCCACGGAAAAAGCTTTGGCTTATAAGCTCGCTTTTGCCTTTGCTTAATTTTAATTTCTATTTATCCTTCAGATTTATCTCGTTCGGCATTTTCTTTCCTTGTTCCTTTAACATTTCCCACGTATTTCTCTTCATTTTCTGCTTTAAAGTTCCCTCAAACAAAAAACGAAAATAATTAAAACCCGCACAGCTTTGTTTTCGTTTGAAAAAGTTTGAAAACAAGCGGCAGCCAGAAAGAGATGGGGAGCCACGAAGGACAAAGATGGGGATACAGGACGAAAGAGAGAGAAAGCATACATGTACCGTTATGTGCGCAGTAAGTCATACACACAAACACACAACCTCATATATAAAGGTATACAACACATCATCCTCTCCATATGTTTTGCAGTCACATGTGTGCAGCATCCACAACCGTTTTACCACCCACTTCCTCCTTTACGATCTTCTTCTTTCAGCCACGCCTTGTGTCTGTGTCTGTACATATGTAATGTATATACAGATGCTGTGAAGCACACAGCAAAATAAAAGAAAACACTGAAGTAAAACTAGCAGAAAAACAGAAAAGATGGAGCATAAAACAACGGGAGCCATCACGAAAAAGAAGAATGCAAAGTAAACCAAAAAAAAAAAAACCTCAGAAACAGAAAGCGCAAATTCTTCTAAGCTTAAAAATAAAAGGAGGGCGAAACAGAAGAAGCAGTGGCTGAAAAAGAAAAAGATAACTTACAACAGAAAATGTGGAGTTTAAGGATTTTAAAAATGCTTAAGCGAAAATAAAGAAGTTAAATATTTTGTAATTTGTTTTTGTTTAATAATTATTTTTATGTGTAAAGGTACTGCGAATTTTTTTTAAGTGCACATACACCAAATAGCTGTCTGCTACCGCCACCCGCTTTTCCAAACTTTCCCGCCCAATTTCCCCATCCTTATTTTTAAATGCAGCGCAGTGTGCAAAAACGAACAAAAAAAAAATTTCGTTATCGATTTTTTGGGCGGGAGAAAATGCAGAAAAATGGGGGGCGTGGGGGAAAGGGGACGATGACAGCCTTGTTATGAATTCTCCGAAGAGTGACTAAAAAGTGGGAAGGACTGGGGGTAAAAAAGTTGGTGGTTGAACGCCAGCATTATTTCTGTATGTTGATTTTTATTCTCGGCTCCTTTGCCATTTCCCATGTCTCCATCTATACCATTTTCCTTTAATTTTTCGCTTCATATTTTTATGCCGTTTCGCCCGCTTTTTACATAAAATTTTTACATTCTTCCTTTCTCCACCTTCTTTCCCACGCCCGTTACTCACCTCCTTTTTATTTTTGTGTTGCCTGCTTTTAGGCGCTAAACTTTTCGCTGTTGCTAAAACGAGATAGCTGCAACTTTACAACGTCCTTTGCTATCTGTGTCTCTGTTCCTCTTCTCCTTCCTTTCCGTTATCCTACCACCTTGTCTGTCTGTGTGCTATTAAATTCGCTGGAAATTTAATTTGTGCTCGAGACAAGAAAAGCCACGCAAACAGAGACAGAAGCGGAAGGACTGAGACGCAGATAGAGAGAGAAAGAGACCGAGTGATACAAAGAACGGGATGGTGCTAGTCGAGGGGGGCGAAGGGAGGTGGGGAGACCGCGAATTGGATCAGCTGTTTTTTGAGCCGGAATGCTAACTTTTCCTCCCCATCGATGGCGGGGCGGCTTTAATAGGGAAAACTCGACTAAAATAGTTAACCAAGCACGCGAAAAGGACTTATAATGTTGTGCATTTATTAAAGTCGATTTATTCGGGGACTTTGAGAATTTAATGTGTCTTTATTGAGATTCTAGGCATGTGCAGAGGGTTAAATAAATATTTACTTCAGTATTCAGTTTCTAATTTTAAAATCCTTTTAATTGTTGCTTATATAAGTAGTATTTTTTTTATTAACGATGAAACATTAACAGCAATAGATTAGCCAAGCAATGCCAACAACTATCAAAAATTAGCAATAATTTACTCCCGAAATCGTGACAGTCCGAAAAAATTGAAGCCTTGTGTATAAATAATTAAATTAACATTTGCACAAAAGTTTCGTTGTATCTGTCCGTATTCTCAAACTATTGATCGACTTTGCACTATTTTCTAATGAATAATAAATCAGGCAAAATGTGGAGCAATGTATTCCTTCCTCCTGAATTTATTGTACTGATGAAAATATAAATATTATTCCAGTTACTTAATTGCCTAGTGAATATTTAAAACAGATTTGTGTATTTTAAAGGCGGTGAGATTCATTTTCCACTACAAGTTTGCGATACTTGCTGGAAACAGTTAACCGAAGAGTTAATGTGGTAAATCTAAACAATAACCAAGTAAACGGTGGACAGCGGTCAAGTCAGGATGTTGTCGTCGTCTTGTCAAGTTTATATACATATATATATATATATTAATGTGCATACACATATCTAAACCCTGCAGTTCTGGATGTCCACTGTGGACTTTTTGCAATTAAGCAATCAGTGTGTAGGAAAGGAAAAGGGATATTCCTAAGTGTTCCTCTCTTTCTCACTCTTATAACACGAATCGTTGCTTGTACCCGACGGCGGCCCGACTCCAAATTTGTCTTCTATTCTTTCGATCGGAGAAAAATGAAACTGCGTCATTCTTTTAAGTAGTGCGTCGACGATTGGTTGTGAAATTACTTCACTTGTGCAACTGGCAGCGGAAATGTTTAAAAATCATGTAAGTGTCGTTAATATTACAAAAACATTATGTTTTTTACTACAAACTTATTTAAATCTTTTTAGGATTCAGCCATACATATGTCCCATAAATTCGTTTGAAAGGTAAGTTTGCTTTAGATTAAAAAAAGTAATATATAACAATAATAAAAATATTTGTACCATAGATGGACGCAAAACAGCCGATGTCCTGCAAATACTCCACAGAAGTGGTAAACAAAAACTTTCGAATTTCATATTATTTATGTACTTATTTCTTATATTACAAAATAAGATAAATTAATAAAATAAAAAAGAATTAAATATATATATATTGTTTTTCATATGAATTTGGGGATGACATTTTTAGGCTTGACATAGATGATTTCGCTAAGGACATCCTCGCAAAAGCCATCGTTGAAAACTTCGCCTCCACGTCAGCTACGAAAGCAACAATGGCTTATACGAATTTTCTCCATACAAAATTCGTATAAGCCACCGACGACTCGTTCGATGAAACGGACAAAAAAGTCATCGAGAACGACATGTATCCCGAAAACGGCGGTGCCATATAAAATGTCTCTATAAACTCGCGCCGCTGCGGCTAAGGCTGCTACCCCCCGCTGTCGTCGGTGCGGCTTCGCACACTTCTTCGACGACAAAGCAATTTTGGAACTGCAGGGAATCTATTCCGCCATCTACCTAACGCACAAACACCGAGGCACTTGAATATTAATGAGCTGAAATTGCACATTTGCATTTACCCATTTAGTAGTTCAATGTACAACACACCACAGCTTGTCTATCGATGAGTTATCATCCCGCCGTCGCTTTTCTGCTTTTCCCCTCGCACCTGTCACACCTCATGAATATAGAGAGCGTCGTATACTAAATTATAGCAAAGTAAAAAAGAAAAACAAAATAACAAGCAAACAAAAGCAAAAAAGAGAAGGGGTAGTGGAAAAAAAACCGCAAATGACTCATGACCATTCAGATTAGTGTTATTATTATGACAGTGGGCGTCGTACATTCCCCTCTGGAAATAACTCAACCTCTTTGCCATAACTTTGGGTATTAATATCACTTGATAGATAGCGGCTATCTAAAAATCTAAAAGCAATATGGAAGCAGGTATTTTTGGAACTGTGATTAACACTTCATTTTATGTCAATGAAAATCCTGTATCGTATTTTTTAACTCTAAATAAGTTGTTTACTTTAACATTTTTAATTTCACGGCGTTTATATTGCAGCGCAATTTTTAATGAAATGGTTGACTATTTCCGTGTCTAATTACGTTTGCCCAGCAAAAATATAATTAAAAAATCTCAGTGAATTGCCTCGGGAACTATTTGCCGATCTTTGCGTAATATAATAAATAAAAAAAATTACAAACAGCAGACCTAAAAGTGCACAAAAAGCTAAATGCTTGGCTTTATATAATTTTGTAAAAATTGGTTATTATAAAACAAAAAAGTGTTACACAGAAATATAAATATATGCATATAATTAGATTTTGAACATAGTGATTTCTGTATTCTATACTTATAGAATATTCTTTTTTTAAGCAGATGAGCAGTTTTTAAATGCAAAATTTGCACCCAAGGCGAATTTATTTTCTTGGTTTTATATTCTTTTCTTCCCATTTGCTCTTCATTATTTCTGTTTTTTCTCGACATTTTGCCCAGCTGTTTTTACAGCTGTTCTCCACCTCCAACGGTAGTCAGCAATTTACTCTGGGGCTCTTTGTTCGCATTTCAGGTTGTTTTCGCTATTTTAGACCCTCAAAATATATTATTTCATAAGCAAAGTCAGCGGCGAGAACTGTTATGATATTCAAGCAAATTAAATCAAATTACAAGACATCAGCAAAATGAAACAATGAGGAAAAGAAATATGAGATTCCTCATACTCTATCTTTCCTTCTGAACTTGAAGATTTTTGGGAATAAGCCGAGAAAGTTTTCTAAGTTTTCTTTTCAACAACAATAAGTTCCCGGGTAAAGGTTTACCATTTTTATTTGGAAATGCAAAAATTAGAAAAATACGAAAGTGCGCTTACGGTTTATTGATTCTGATGTGGTACATCGATCTATACATTGTAAAGATCCCATACAAACTCAACAAATACTGGGAATAGATAGGTATGATATGTATTGTAACATCCCACTAACTTGCGAATTTTCACATGGGGCTGCGAAAGCAATTTCCTGTCTATATAGATACGGAAGAACCGCTTTGAAAGTTGCGAGGGAGGGGGGCGGGGCGGGGTGTACGATCGAAGGGGACAACAGGCAGCAGGAACGGCACCCCCTGCTCTTTTTTTCATAGCTGTACATTGAACTCTTGCCAGCACATGCCTTACAAAAAATTACCCATATCTATATAAATATATAGGAGGAATATAGTGGAAGAAAGAAGGGCGGTAAGATTAGGTGCGATTTATGGCAACCGTTAGCATGAAATTCAACTCTGGCCTGCAAAAACTTAATGGAATATTAAAAACCCCCAAAAAAAAAATCTATGTATACATATTGATTGTGTACCAAGGGAAAAACTATTTATTATGAAATTATACTTACAAAATAAGCAGGGTTATTTCTGTTGATATACTATATAAGTTACAAATTCAATCAATTTTTGAAATTTACTACATAGTTGTTTTTATGATAGTAAGCAGAAATTTAACTACGCAATTACAAATCACAAACATTTTGCACTCAATATTCAATTCCATATCTAAGAATCCCATGGTTATACTATTAATCCCACTTTCGCCAATAAAAAGTTTATATTCTCGACCAAATTTTTGATATCCTTAATTGAGATTCTAAATAACTTTTTGTTGTTCTTTTCTGACCACGCTGACTGAACATTAAGTAAGATGGACTGTGAAAGGTGGTGTACAAAAAATTGCCTTATCTAATCTGGGTTGTAAAACGAAAATAAATAAAAATAAAAAATGTTTCCATGCATCACCAGACAACGAGCCACTCTCTCTATCTTTTCCACTCTGACGATCTACTTTTATACAACAAAAAACAGACGAAGGGGAAAAAAACGAATAAAAATGCGCGCCAAAACGGGGCCATGAATTAATCTGTTTTTGTTGGTTTTATTATAGGTACACAGTTTTTTCTTTTTTTTTTTCTTTGCTGTTATAGCCGCACGCTAATCTAATCTGAAAGCAGAACGAACACCAATTACGAATGCCGAGTATAACAAATAATACACAATAAAAGTCATAAAACTTATCGCGATTTAATCTAGTGGCAAGGCAGTGTCTGTGTGTTAATGCGTGTGTGTGCGTGTGTGTGAGTAGGAACGTGACATTGGTCAAACACAGTGCGTTGCCTTATCAGTCGTTATCAATCGATTGACGGATTGACAACACCGACAACTGAACGCGGAAGAGGAACAAATCATACATCGATAACAAACAGCTAACAAAGGGGTCAAAGTAGAAAGACAAATTCAGGTAGCTAGGCCATAAAACAAATAAAACCAAGAAAACCTGATAAATTACATACATAGATTATTTACATAGATAAATTACATACATAGATTATTTTCGATAAAAAAGAAACAAAAAGTAATCTTTGATAGTCAAAGTCTTAGAGAATTTCAAGTAAAATGGAAATCAAAAAATATGAATATTGAAAAATATGAAAAATTAATATAACGTGTTAGCTTTCAAAAATTGTTTATTTTTGTCATGAATTAAAACAATGGAAATAAATACTAAAAATAATTATATTAAGAAATAAATAAGAATAGTAGTACTAAAGAAAGTGAAACAATTTAGATTCTTGAGAATAATTGTTGTTAAATAATAAATGTAGATTTATTGCAAAGTTTTTCATCCTTATATTTGTATAAGAATAATTAATTTTAATATATTATCAGCAAAACAAATCCACAATAATAACAATTAAATCCAAGCAGCAGTTAAGAACAATGATGATTGCTCAAATTAAATTTTCCATCGATCGACGGCTATAAAAATAGAATGGGTTATGCAAAAACTTATCAAAAATTCAACGGGCAATCATCATCAGAATGGAATAATACGGAATGGGGGGACTGGTGGAAAAGGGGGCGGGGTCATTAAAGTTTCAATCGCTGAGAATGTGAACAAATGTCGTCGTTTGCATGCGTCTCCGTCTCTGATTAACTGTAAAAACTACTGCTCAATGGAAATATATACATAGACGGGCTAAAAGCGGGGGGCATACCCCCGCCTCAAAAGGAAGCGGAAAGGGGGCGGGGCTGGCATGACTCAGAGAACTTTAACCGCTTTACGTGGCCTCGAGTGTGCGCTCGTTTATACAAGTGTGTGTGTGTGTGAGGTATTGTATTGCAGATACAGATACAATACAGTGCGACCACACAGTCGGGGTCAAAATTGCAAAGATTTGCTAAAAGTTTAAAACTTCATACTAATAAAACGGAATTCTCTTTTTATCAAACTTGTCTAAATATATCCATAAAGTATAAATTAAATGTATGAATGTAATATGTATATGTTATTTAATCAGTAGCTTTCTGTTTAATTAAAGGTTTAAAAATTGGTGTTGGACATATTAATAGGTGGATTTATTTCTAACAAATTGTGCCAACCAAGAATAATAAAGCACATACGTATATTTCCCAAATTAACATTTCAACATTTCTTGATTATTTTTTACGATATATTCGATATTCCGAGTGCAATACTATTTAACTGACTGCAGCTGTTCTGCTCTGAGCATCTCATTGCCTCTTTCCGTTTTTTTTTTTTTTCGACATCTCTCGGACTCTTTTTTTCCCCCAATCCCCCATCTCTGTCTCTAGTCTATTATCTCCCTCTCTGTCTATTTTGGGGTCGTTGCAGTGCAAAACTATAGTTGAAGGTGATTTCATAATGAGTCCTCCTCTCTTTTTTCCGCCGCTGCCTCCTCTTTTATCACCACCCCCTTCACCCACCGTTGCTCTAGCTGTATTATTGCTTTTTGCATTTTTCCTTTGGGGCCGCTGCACTTTTTGTATTGTTGCGCTTTTGCAAAAATAGACATTGTCTGGACGTCGACGCAGACGTCGACTGTGACAGCGAAGCTGGCAGCGACCGCATCAATTGTTAATTATACTTGGGTTTTCTCTTTTTTTCCTCGTTTTCTTTAATTATATTTCATTACGTATGTGCATTTTATTGGCATTTTTTGTGTTTTTGCCTTTTCCTCTCTTTTTGTTGTTGTCGTTGTTTTTTGTTTCATTCAGACCTGGCGCCCCCTGACGGCCGCGACTACAACTGCAAGTGCTCCCCCAATGCGATTTATTAGTGAGATAGGTCGGGGTGTACGACACACGTAATACCCGAATTATTCCAGTTTAATTCTTATTTAATTTTTGTTCTGCTGTATCTTAACCTAATGATGGACTAACGCCAATAAATAATCAGCAATTTCGTTTCCAGTAACTAATAATAGAACATTATTATTACTCTATAATAATGTTCAGTTAACAAATTCGACTCAATACTCGACTTAATTATCAAATCATTCTTATTAAATAATATTTCATCAAAAAAAAAAATTTTATTTTCGCACAATTATTCACTTACAATTAATCGAACAAAACGGAGACCTTTTTAAATAATTGTATAAATTACACAATAAGTAAAACTCAAAAAATAGTCGACTGAAAGTTTACAGAGTTTGCTTGTTATTTTTATTATCAATAAACTTAAAGCTTATACATTTCAAAAGCAATAAATCAATTTCCGGTACCATCCCAACTATGAAGTAGAAGAAATAAATCAACAGTTTCTTAATTATTGATTTAAAAATCAAGTTCAAAAGTTTCTTGACGGCATGATTCTATCTTTTAAATAATTAATAAGCCCGTGTTGATTTCCCTCCCTAAAACTTGATTTGATTGTTAGGCAAGAAATGTGACGCGATTCCACGGGGAATGAAAAAATTGATGTATTCACAAATAAATGGAAAAATTCTAGTTAGAAAAAAGTTAATGAGTTACAAGGGTAAACGCAAACGGAAAATTTAGAGAAAACATGGAAGAATAAATTCCTGATAAAATCTAGAGAAAATGGCAATTCTAATCGATCGAAAACTTTTTTTACCAAGGAAGTTCAAATTGATTTACAATTCCCCAAATACAATCTTCAATTGAAGTTTCATTTTTGCCTCCTTCAATTTCCTCTAGTTCCTGAAAGTTTCCCAAAATAATAATAAAAAGAAGAAAAAAACAAAGAAACTCCCCTTCAAAATATTCAAAATGGAAATTCAAAACTTTTGCAAAAGTTACACAAACTACAAAATAGTTTTGGCTTAACAAAGAGCAGTAGAAATAAAAAGAAAAACTAAAATGGGCGAAACTTTTCCTTGGATGAATTTTGAAGTCCGTGGGAATGGGGGCGGGGCAGTGGGCGTCGCTGTGGCCTGTTCTTTGTTTACTTTTATAGCCGCATATTCAATAACAAAGGCCTCGGCGCTGATACCAGATACACAAAGGCGCAAAAAGATACAGATACATTTGTATCTGCGTTAGTCCGACTTTTCCATTATTTGTTTCCCACAAAGGCCAGCCACAATATCGAATGTGCATATGTAAATAAACTTAACCCAAGAATAAAATGGTTTTATTTTTCTTGCCATTAAAGTAAACTTCCTTTAAAAGTGCAATTTGCAATATTCATTATCGCTTGCTTGAATTTCGCCATCATCTTACAGATTTCATTATGTCTAAATAGCTATCTAAATTCTAAGCTGATTATGAAAACATCAAAAATGTATTAATTAAGTAAAATCGTAAAAGAAATAAACTTTTAATTGGAATCTGGAGTAATTGTATTTGTGAACTTTGAAGCTCTACCCTTTTATCAACTATTTCTAATGTAGCTAAAAAAATAGACCCCCATTAAACATGGGTTAAAAATGGCACAAAAAAATAAGAAGGGGGAATGGAAAAGTAAAAAAAGGGGGAAAGAAGGGCGGAGTGAGGAAGAGGGCAATACCAATTGAGTGACAAGCAAACAGCAGCAGCAAAAACAACAACGCACATCAATGACATACACACACACATACACGAAAGGCACAACTATGCATGTGTGTTTGTGTAAAGTGCCGGGTCGATAAACAAAAAAAAATTAAAATAAGAGAAGAAGAAGCGATGGCATCGCTGCCGCAGCCGACGTTGACTGCGCTGCCAGCTGATAGCGGGCGTCGCGACGTCGCGTTTGACTCATTAAATATTTTGCAACCTTGACCGTTCGAAAGCGATTAAAAATGCGATGTTTAAATGTGAGTGTTCGAATGTTTGTGTGTGTGTGTGCAAGCGGCATGCAATTGCAGCTCGAATGTGTGAGAGTGTGTGGGTGCCCCTTGTGAATGAAACAAAAATTGTTGACATTTGGCAAAGCAGAAGAAGAAAATAGGGGGGCAAGCAGGAAAAGGGGAAAGCAGAGAAATGAGAAATCCGCACTGCCCCAAAAGCAAACAAAAACACACAGATGGAAGTGGAGGGAAAAATCTATGAAAAAAGGGCGGAGAAAACTGGGTTACAACTGTGAAAATATGAAAAACTATTTCCAGCGAACATTTCCTCATAAACAGAGAACATTTTATGGAATATCTGTGTGCATTTTTTAATCAATATTTTATCCATTGGTTTATCTCATACTAGCAGAAATGTTTTACTATAAATAAGTGGCTTTTCCATTCTATAAATATTAAATTAAACCTACAATTGATTAAAATCCTCCAGCTGCAACGAAAAAAAGGGAAAAAAAACGGATCACAGCAAAATTATCCCCATTTTTATTGTGGGATTTTGTCAATGCAGCAGAAACAAAAGACGAGATAACAAAGCCCCAAAAAAAAAGACGAAGAATATACGAATCATTTATCGTTTTACGCTTTTCTCGCAACTTGCCTTCGCTTCTTTATTTTCCTTTCCTGTTCCATTAGCAATAAACATTTTCAGTGGAAAGACAACAAAAGAACAGATTCCGGACTCTCATGACATTCTAACGAAGTTAAATTGCTATCAGTGTGTGCAGTGCATGTGTTTCAATTTTGATTTCCATCTCAGTTCAAGCCATTTGTATGTGTGTGTGTGTGTGTGTGTGTGTATGTATGTATCTAGACTAAACTGTAGAGATAATGGAGGGAGCAGCCATTAAAACTCGATTAACTTGACTGAAGGGATGTGCTTCCCATAACATTTGATATTTGGCTTTTATATCCCTTTTACCCCCTATATACACGTATAATATATACATATATATAAAGTTTGTATATCACAATTTAAGGAAAGAAAAATATCTTTGTTAATATAATCCTTTGAATAAAGTAAAATAAAAATCCATCAATCATAAGTAACATTAATATTATGACTATAACATATTTAACAATAAGCTTTAATTATTCGCTACATTCCAATCATATATATTTATATGTAGATATGTATCCACTTTTAAGATTTGTTTATTTTAAGCTTTCCGCTCTGTTCATTATCTTTCGCTAATCTCCGGCAAACAATTTTGTGGATTTTTGTATCTGCACTCCAGACATCAATCACCGAACTCTTTCCGCAAGAAAAACAAGAAATATACACAACAGTTCCTGTCTTTTAAATTGCGTTCTAATTTGGCAAATGAGCAAAAAAAAAAAAAATAAATAAAGAACACATAAAAACAAAAAAACGATTAAACAAGGCGAGAGAAAATAACTTTTGTCCATCCATCATCAGCACTCTATTTTAAATCATGTTTTCCTTTCAACCCCCTTTGGATTAAAAACTTAAAAATAATACCTATTTATTGTATGAACTTTGTAATAATCCTTACGAGTGAAAAGTTATATAGTTTCTATTATATAAGCACAGAATTGCAATTAACTAAGCGATTATAGCAAAACCTGTTTATTCTGTTTAGAAGTTAGTGCATCTCTACATTTTTTGTTCATTCTAAAAGAAATGGGTTTTTCTTTTTTTTTTTTAGGGGCATTTGCTTGTCTGGAATTTTCTGGACAAAAAGGACGGAAAGTTGAGAAACAGGAGAGGGCCTATCCTCTATTATTGTTGCCCTTTGCCCTCGAAGTAATCGTTGCGGCAGGTCAACGGTGTCAAATTACATATAATTATTTTTTTAGCTTCTTCTCATTCCGATTTTCATCAAGCGCTTCCCACTTCCCGCTTTGTTTTTCGCTCGTCTAAACCACAAAAACTGAAGCCGAAACCCCATTCATCATCACCATTATCATCTGTTTTTATTTGTTACGTTTTTTCCGGATTTTTTACCTTTACTTTTATGGCTATATACACACACACATACACACACACACACCATACATATAACTACAACAATATAATATTCCACTTTTTGCCAATGACTCATTTACCAACTGGCGTTGAATGCAAATTATGAAATCAATTGAAATGCAAAATGTTGCTAAGCGATAATTTGCACTTTTAAGGTTCCCAAGTGGAATTCAGGAAAAAAATAAAGACGGAAATGAGGTAAGTATGATGGAAAATGTAAATTTTAAGTGTTTACAGCTGTTCTTTTATTTCTCGTAACAAGCAATACTGAGAACTTAAGGATTGTAATTCAAAATATTGTAATATGCAACTGGTTATTTTATAATCTTGGCAAAACTAGTTTTAACTTTACCCCAGTTCTATCATTTAAAAACATGTTATACAAAAATACATTATTTTTTAAATTTATTGAACGGTTTATGATAAAATTAGATTGTAACCTGTTTCCCGCGACAACAAAGCAAATAATAAAACTGGTTACAGATATTAAAAACCCATGGCATTGAAACAATTTAAGGTCAACAAGCCATGGGTTCTGAAAAAGATGACAATGGGCTTTTAAACGAAATAGTCACCAGCATACTATCTGGTTTTTCCACACAAAAATAATCTTTAATCAAAGTCGTTCGTATTTTATTAAAAACCACTTGAAGGCTTCAATCTAAACACATAAATAAACTTGATGCAGGTTTATTTTCATAACAAAAATCTTATCTGAATGACTCCTAAATTCTTGGAATTCTGACTGAAAGTCCACCGATAAACAAAATCGAGTCTTGAACTCACTCACTTTGTTTTTCTCAGAAATAATACCCAATTTTTTTCGTCAGGCGCATTATAAACTTTTCCTGATACTATTTTCGTAGCAAAGTTAAATGACTAAGCCACTCCACAAAAAAAAGAAAAACAAGCAAAGCAAATGCAATTTTCTGTGAAAAGTAACTATAGAAAACCACTATGAAAACTAATACCCCAGCTGCTTTTTCTTATTTTCTTGTCCAGAATAGCGCTGGAAAAATGCAATTACTTTAAGGAAAAATAATACCAACTCCCCGAAGGATAAAAATGAAGGAAACCATATAATTGATTGCGAGGAAAATAAAACCGAAACCCACAATGGCCAAGCTTTGGCCAATTAAAGGAAAATAATATACAGATATGCCGAAAAAAGTACCCAAAAGGGGAAAAACTAAATAATTGGGAAAATGTTGCATCTATGCATGTATATCGGAAATTTAAGACTTACTACCTTTTTAAACTGAACGTAAGGGTAATGTAAACTAATCTTTATCATTAACAATTTACTAGCTTTGCTTCATGGGAAATGTTAAATATTTTCCTCGATCGTTGCGGAATAGCCGTAATATGGAAACTAAAATATGTATTAATAGATAGAAATTTCCTACAACCAGGCAAGAAATATGAAAGAAAGGGAATCCAAAACCCCACACTGAACTTTCAAAGTGGTTTGATGGAAAATTACTAATGCCTGGCAAAGAAACCTTAAACCTGGGAAAACTGTCACTTGTTCTGCTTCAACAAAAGTTGCAATTAAGTTCAATAATGCATATGAATAATGTACAAAACAGACATGAATAGCATTTTGTTGAAGGATTTTACTGTCAAAGGAAAATTCAGTTTTCCTTAGGTAATACAATACGTTGGCAGAATCCAAGGCACATAAAATGAATGAAAAGCTACATATATAATTGATTCACACAAATGGTGAAGAGGCATAAATGGTTAAAGTAATACAATTCCCTTCTTTTCAGAACAGAAAGGAAATCAAAACCTAAACAGACTTGCTTTTATGTCATTGAAACAGAAAACCAACTAAAAGAAAACTTTATAATTCAAGCACTGGAAAAAACACAAATAAAAATATATTTTTGTTTGTAATTTAATATTTTTTAATTTATACAAAAACTAGTTGTTTAGTTTAAGTTATCGAAATATACCACTTCAGGGCTTTTAAAATGTGAAATATAAAAACTATAAACTTTTCCTTTTATAAATTTCCTTTAATTAAAAGTTGAAATATCGAAGATTAAGACTTTTGCGAATTCTATTTTGAAGGCTGTTGCTGCTGCACTTTCCAACTTTCCGTATTTCTCCACTGCCAAAGAGGAAAATGCAGTGGAAAAAGGCTGGAAAAGACAGCTTCACAAGCCGGCAGACAGGAAATGAGCTTTGCGGCGGAAATTTGCTGGGTGGAAATGGGTATGTTTGATTACTTGTTTCAGGGCGCACTTTTTTTTTCTCACTCGTATTTACCTACTATTTTTTCTTTTTTTTTTTGCCCACTTAAAATTGTTAGTTAAGTTAACTCACCTGTGAAGCGATGCTGGATTTGATGGCAGGCGTTGCTGATACGCGGACATGTTGGCAGCCTGTTGCTGTTGCTGCTTTTGGTGTTGCTGCTGCTGCTGCTGTTGCTGTTGCTGTTGCGTTGCTTTATTCTGCTGATTAGAGATGATAGATGATTGATGCAAATGATGGGACGTTGGTCCATTATCATGCTGCTGTTGTTGTTGTTGTTGTTGTTGTTGCAGCTGTTGCTGGTTGCTGCTGGCAACAACACGTTGCTGTTGGTGATGCTGCTGGTGGTGTTGTTGCTGCTGCTGATGTTGCTGCTGCTGCTGCTGCGCACCGTTTGGTGTGTTGTTGTTGTTGTTGTTGTTGTTGCTACTGCTGCTGCTGCTACTGTTGTTGTTGTTGCTGCTGCTGTTGTTGTTATTGTTGTTGCTGCTGCTGCTGTTGTTGTTGTTGTTGTTGTTTGTGGGCGGCGGAGCACCGACCTGCACTGAAGTGGAGCGTATAGCTGCTTCCATTTCATGCCGAACTCTTTTGGCTTAAACACTTGTTGTTGGCCGCAGAATTGATTGATTTGGTTGTTGTTGTTGTTGTTGTTAACGCGTTGCTGCTCCTGTTGTTGTTGTTGCTGTTGCTGCTGCCGACAGTTGCAACATTATTGCACTGCGACATTCTCTCGGAAGTGCCCCACAAAAAAATTTTCGCTTTAAAGTTAACACAGGATTTGAATTTATATATTGATTTTCCCCTATTTTTTCTTTCTCTTCAAGTTTAACAATTGATTTTAGTTGCTTTTTTTTTTTTGGGTTGCTGTTGTTGCTGCAACGGGGCAACAACAGTTGCCTTAATGCGATTGCATTTTTATTTTGGCTGCACTTTTCCTCTTTGCACAATAAATCAATTATACATTTATATATTTATGCTTTTCTCTTGATTTTCTTTTATCTATTTACACACTGCTCTGGAAGAATGACATAAAAAGGATATTAGCACATTTTTCTTTTTAATTTCTTTTCTCGCATTTACTTTAAGTTGCATCACTTCACTTTACCAATCAAAAAAATATGAAAAAAAAAAAAAATGTTACGAATTGATTCGACAATTTAACACTTTTGGGAAAGGAACTCGGTTACGATGTGTGTGTGCGTGTGTTGCATACGATATCTTGTATTTTATTATTTTTATTTGTTATACATTTTTTTTTAATCCTCTAAACGAACCGAACCGAAAAACGCGACAACGCAAACGAAACGAATTTTTCCATTAATTAACAGCTTTTGCACACTTTTTTTCAGTCCTCACGCCCTCTCGCTCGCTCACTCTCTGCTCCTCTCTTTCGCTCTATCACAAGACACACACCGAAAAAAAAGCGGAACAAAAACAAAAGAAGTTTACTTCGTTTATCATCCGTCCGTCCAACTGCCGCCGTCCATTTGTTTCGACCTGCAAAAAGGAAAGAAAGAGAAACACTCTGATTAGTTGCAAAAAAAGAAAACAAAACAACCAACAACAAACACTCACACAAACAAAAGACACACACGAAAGAAGAAATAGCAGGTTAGATGATTAGAAAATCGATAATGGCCATAAATATTCCAGCAGATAATGTTCCCCAGACCCCAGAAGCCCCAAACCCCAACCCCAAAACCCGAGCCACGAACCACGAAACCCAAAAACCCCGGACCGGTTTGAAGTGCAGCGCATTATCGCGTCTGCGATTATTTCTGTCATTGAATTGCCTGCCGCTGCCGGCCAGCCATCGCAATCCGACTTTTGTTATCGACCGGAGGCTTAAGGTATTTACGAGTACGGCCGAAAGTCCTCCATTCGATTCGATCGAGTATTTAGCGGCAAAGAAAAATACAGTCCCCGGTAAGAATGAATTTAAAAAAATTACATTTTTGTAACAAAATTTAACTTTTGCTTTCGATGCCCAAATTATTTAACTGTAAGGCATAAAGGGTTTTTTAACCCTTATCCTATAAATATAGTTAGTTCTTAATTTCCTTATTTCATTTAAAAAAAAAAAACAAGTCCCAATTTTTTTTAAATTAATTTTACATTAAATTATAATTTTTGCAGTTCCGTTTAAATTTAATTTGAAAAGTTTAAAAACAACCGCTTAAAAGTGTAGGAATATATTATTTTTATTGTCCAAAATATGGTTAGAATGATTGGGTTTCTTAAGTACCTTTTTTTTAATTTTAGAATAAAAAGCGAATATTGTTAAGTTATAACTACAACATGAAAAAATATACATTTGAAACCACTTTAATTTGTATTACGACAAATACATAAACCTACCATATTCATGTCAGTATTCGATACAATATGAACTAAAAGAGTAATGTAATAATAGAGTATAAACTTTATTTTCCTGATGAACCTTTTCCGCAATTCGTCTTAATTTTAAGCCGCACTTCTCTTATACAACTTTCCCGTTCCCGTTACCCAAAAAACTCTTTCGTGTACCTGCTAAATTTATTTCAACACCCAAATGGAACTGAAGCGCTTTAAAAGCAGAACTCATCAATAATTTTTCGCCCACTCATCTATCATTCGATAGCAGTATATACGTACATATAAACGTATATATGTATGAATTATATGGTGTGTATATAAAACTGGGGAAGACAGCTGCTCTGGTAGAAAATCATGGGTGCTGAAGTTTGGCAACGTCGCTATGAAAAACTCTCAATATTTGGCCACATGTTTTTCTGCCGCTGCCGGCGTCGCAGTCAGCGTTTTTATTCCTCCTTTTATCGTTGTTTTTGTTGTTATTTGCAATTTTGCAACTGTGTTTGCTTTTAATGAAAGCAATTAAACTGCACGGCCGCAAATAAATAAAACAAAGCGGAATGCAAACAACGAAACGAAATAGTAAATTAAATTCACACTACGAAAATTGAATTCAATTCAAGATGCAAAAATTTAGCACGAAATTCCAGTAAAGTAGAAATAAATGAAGAAAATACAAGAAAAAACTCAACCAAGCGTCACAGCAGCAGACAGACGAAAACCATGTTGCCAAATTTCACAACCCAAGAGGGAGAAAAAAAACTTAAGCACGCGTAAGATTAAAGCAGCGGTGTTGCCAAATTTCACCAAGCAGCATGGCAAAAAGCGAAAAGCAGAGAAGCAGAAAACAGCCCCAACGCAAACAAATTAATAAAAATAACAACATACACATACAACTGCAGACGACAACACAAAACATACATATATATATATATATATATGTACGAAAAAAGAGGCTTAAAAACTATACGAACACAAAAAAAAAGGAAAAATCGGAAAAACAAAAACGTAAAAGCATAAAAAGTCAAAAAGAGAAACACAAGCAAAAGCCAGCAGAGCAGCATTATAATAATAATAATAATAGCATACAAAAGAAACTACAGTGTGATCTCTGAAATCTTAAAATTGTATAGAAAAGTATGTACAAAATTAATTACCAATAATAACACATAGCTTCATATAAATATTTGAGGGTATAACCCTTTTAATCATTTGTATTAAAAAAAACAGTAATATTTATTTTATACACAAAACGTTGTAAATGTTTTAAATGATCATTTATATTTTACAAGGACAACGCGCATTGAGTTACATTAATATTTTCGTTTCTATATTTAATTTATTTTTGATCCAATTTCGGATTGACATCAAAGTCACAATACAACACACTTTTTAGTTCTTATGGATTCACTGTATCGAGTAAGCACAGTACAACAAACAAAATAACCAACTTAAAGAAGAAGACGAAAATGATGCCGAGGCACATGTTCAAGAGCGAGCGAGAGAGAGAGAGGTAGATAAAGCGTAGGAGAGAGCAAGACAGAGGGAGTGGGAGGAAGAGGAAGAGGGATGGCAACACGAGAGGCTCTGCGCACAAGTCAAGCGGAAGACAAGGAAAGAGCGAGAGAGGTATGGAGGGAACAACAAATAAAGCAAGTAGTAATGGAGCAAAGAAGACGGCCAAAGAGGGGAAGGGCAAAGGATGAAAGGGAAGCGTTATGAAGGGGAGTGGAGAGGCCACTGCTGAGGTTGAGCAAAAACAGAGAACAACAACACAAAAGCGGGAACTTCTACACAGTCGCAAATGCATACTCACATTCACTTACACAGTGCCGCTCGAAATATTAGTTCAGAAAAATTTGGCATTCATAAATTAAAGAGTTTTATTAAGCACATAGAATAATAAATAATTGTGTATTGCCATCAAATGCTTACTAATTACCATATTAGGTAATTCCTTCCAATATATAAAGTTTCACTATAAAATAAAAGATTTTAAAATTTAAAACTTATCTCCTTTACAGTTTTTTATAAGTTTCAAATCAGAATTATAAATTCCAATTACTGATAATAGATCGTATTTTCTTAACAATTACATCTGCTAAAATAAATCAATTAATTTGATAACTGTTATTTCTACGAAATGAAATATGTATGTAACTGCAATTGGACAGGTGCTATTATTCCGATCACTGCTGTACAAACTTATATGCGCATACTACGCCAAAGCAAACAGTAGGCGGCATGGCGATGGAATGGAATGAGGAAGTGGGGGAGAAGATAGCGGGAGGATGAAGAGAGACATCGTGCGCAGAAACGTTCGTGCATGGGGTGGTGTGGGTTAAACAGTGCGGGTGACGCAACAGCAACAACAAGTGCAAGGCGGCAGAGCCGTTGGCAACTGAATACCGCACACACACACACTTTCATAAGACATAAAACTCGTAACGTCATAAAACGAATCGGACAACAAAGCGACCAAGCGACTAAACGACGAACGACACGACAAAGCGACGACGACAAAACGACAAACTCGCACAAATTCCCCAAAGACTCAAGTGTGAGAAAGAGAAGGTGGGCGGCGGCCAGAGAGAGCGAGCGAGATATGGTACTTGTAGCCCTCATGCCAAGTTTTTGTTTTTGTTGTCTGCCTTTTATTTTGTACTTTTAACCCCCCACCGGCCAACATCAAACATTTTTGGCTTTACTTTTTGGGCTATTTTCTGCATTCGCTATTTCGACAATTTAAAAGTTCGGGCAATGCAAAATATTTTTTGTTCACTAAAAAATTTAATATTTGCCATAAACACACGTTGCAATCGAATTGGAAATACAATGTGCTAAGGTCATTGATTTTTTTGGGGTAACTTTGTGGGACAAACATAGATTTTGGGAGTTCGGTAGGTTGAAAAGATTAAGATACAATTTAAGACCCTTTGTATACAACATACATAGTTCAAAATTTTTATTTCTGTTTTTCGTACATTAAAAATTATTTTTTTTTTTTTGCCAAAAAGGGTAGCTAACAGCTCATTACCAATACAAGAAAATTTAAGTGAATTTGATAGTTTTATTTAATATGACTATTTAGTTTTCTTTGGGATTTGTTTTTACACAAAATGTTAGTTTTACCATTTGAATTATTTTAAACAAGTTACGTTTCTAGTAATGGGCTTTAAGCAAGACATTACATTCGAACAAATTAAATCATTCTAAATTTTGGCGCTTTCCACCGAATTCGTAAATTTGTGGCTTTCCTTTTTCTTTAGCTCCCTCTGAAAATAGCTTAATTTCAAACTGAAAATCGGCAACAGCGCAATTGGCTCCCACAAAGTGCAGTCAGTGTATGTATGTGTGTGTGTTCTTCTTGTTTCTGTGTGCATGAAAAATGATAGGAGACTTACGGAAAGAGGGAGAGGCGAAGAGAGCATGATAAAGAGCGGGCTGGGGAAAAACGAGTCTAACGAGTAAAACGCAGCAACAACACCAGCAATAAACACGGCGCGCAAGGTGAAACACGTACAAAAGAAAAAAAAACCCATGTAAAGAGTGGGAGAGAGCGAGAAGGAGATCGGTATAATAATAATAATAATTGTGGAGCACATGCACACACACACGAACACGTATAAATAGCAGCGCATGCTTTTGACTGTTTTATTCATACACATGTGTGGGTGTTTTGCTACCCTCTCCCATTTTTGTTGTTGTTGGTAAAAGCCAGAAATATGTACAGTAAAATACATATAGACAGAAAACGAAATGAGAAAAAAGCTGAACCAAAAAAAAAAATATAAATGAAAAACAACAAAAAATCACGAGTAGGCCGAAAGCAATTTATTTCAGATAAGCGCCGCTGCCGGCGTCGCTGTTGGCGTCGCTGTTGGCGTCGCTGCCTTTAGACCTGGCTCTCTTCCCCTTCTTTTCCACCTTCCCCAACCATTTCCACTTTTCGGTGTTTTGGGCAAAGTAAAGTATTGATTTTTCGTTTCGTTTCGAGCTTTAATTTAGTGCGCGAGGCTTTTTTTCGGGCATTTTATATGGGCGTACAAAATACCAGTAATGGTTACTGTAAAATAAAATATATGTATTTTTTGTTTTTAAAAATTACAATCAAAATAATTTTATTTCCAGTTCGTCACAAAATTTTACGATACAAGTTTATATAAAAGATAACATATTTCTTTGACCAGACTAAATAAATTTTCACATTTTAAGTTACTCTACGTTAGAATATCATAATTTTTTTTAATATTTTTATTTAACCCTATGATTTCATCCGCAGCTGTATATATTTTGTTTACTTTTCTTCTTGCTAGTGTTCATGTTTTTTTTTTTTTTTTTTTTTGCGTGCGTGTGTTTTATCAGTAACTACTGTGTGCTTGTTGTGTTTGACTGGGAAAACGTGTTTTCCACCTCAAAAAGTTTCGAACGTAGGTTGGCTTGTTTATACATTTTTTTTTTTTTTTTGATTTTGCCAAAACACGAAAATATCTACCTACTAAAAAAGACACGCACGTTGCAATTTCAAAAAGCGCAAAGCGCGAAAAATCATAATAAATATTGCAATATTAAATTCACATATGCCGCACATGTGGTTGCCTTTAATTTTGTACTTTTGGGAAAATAATCTGCGCGGAATTCTTTATGAAACTATATGAATATGCATGCATGTACGTACATACATATGTTGCATTGCATTTATGTTCATACATTTGTTTATGTACATACATACGTATGCATGTTAGAATCGCTGCGCATTGTCACACAAATTGTTTTTAATTTTAAAAGCTCATACAGTTTTTGTGCAAAATGGGACACCTAAAAATAAAATGAAACATTTTAATATTTTCTATTTATATTATATTTAAAAAATAAAATTGCTATGCTTTTTAACTGGGCGCTAATGAAAAGGGATCAGTACACGTTACGATTGCAGAAACAACACAACTCTACTTTATTGGTACTAGTGTGCCAATAATGAATTTGCCCAATTTGCTGATCATATTTGAAAAATTGTCTTTCTCTTTCCTTCTTCTTTCAGGTTCAAGAACATTCGAGGGCAGAGATAGTGACAAAGAGCGAGAAAAAGAGGGACGGATGAAAGGCGGCGAAATAAAGGAAAGATAAGAAGGTTGGGAGATAAGAACAAGAGCAAGGAATTCGCTTTTAAATTACTTTCATATGTTCAAAGTTTGCAATGGAATAATAAGAGGAAATCTCAAACAAGGAAAAATAAATACAAAGAATGTATTATGTATGAAAAGGAGGAATGATCTATATTTGCTGGCGTGAAAAATACTAATTATTGATACACACATATACATATATGAATAAACTCTGACTTTTGCGATGTGCTTTGTTTCGTTTGTTTTTTTTTAATATGTACATATTTTTGTTTTACTGTTTTTGCCGCTGGCAAACACAAAAATGCCATTAAAATGCCAAGTGACAGTTTTTTAGACATCTGTTTTTTCGCTTTCATTTCATGTACCCAGTTTCAGTTCCCAGTTTCATTTTTTATACCCACAAATTTAAATTAACCCATTAATACAAATAATAAAAAAATAATAAATTTGAAAAATAAAGTAATTTTTGTATAATTTTTTTTCCCCCAATATATATAATGTTCTATAATGGCAAAAAAAGGTTAGCGAAGGTTAAAACGGAAGAACACCTAAGCACAAGGACGGTGGTTTCGTTTTCCTTACTTTTTCCTAAAAATTTCTTTTGTTTTATTACTTTTTTGGTTGGTTCTTCATCTCTTGCTATCAGCGAAAAGCAAGGTTGCCAAACTTCAATCGAACGTGAACTTTGTTCATGTGAGCTGCGTATTTCTTTTCTCTCAATTGTTGTTGTATTACTTTTTGTGTTTTTTTTTTTTTACCAACTTTGTCTTTCTATAGAAGGAAAAATCAATATGCGCGGATTGCGATTGCATTTAAATGAACAAGAAAACGGCAAACAGACGAAAATAAAAAGAAAA
Source organism: Drosophila ficusphila (assembly GCF_018152265.1). NCBI lineage: Eukaryota > Metazoa > Arthropoda > Insecta > Diptera > Drosophilidae > Drosophila > Drosophila ficusphila. The sequence continues at coordinate 3,778,037 of NW_025064092.1, read as the reverse complement.
TCCATGTGCTTCAAAGTCAGGCATGGGAAAAATAAAATACTATTTTATACAGCATGAAATTATTCTTTTGGTCAAACAAAGATTGGATTTATTTTATATATCGAATTTTTTCATATTAAATATTAAATTAATTATAGCTTTTTAAGTAACCAATTTGGATATTCTTTTTTATTGTTCCACTATTGTTATATTGAACACATCTGTGTATATATTTTTGTTTGTGTAGTGTGAGTGTCTGGCAACAAATAAAATATGGTGAGCACTGCTAAAAAAAAAACCGGTCCAACAAGAAATTCTACGTGCGGCTTATAATAAAAAAAAAAAAAAAAAAAATAACAGAAAGCAAAGAAGAAAAAAAATCGAGAGAAGACAGAAAAAAACCACAGGCCACGTATACCTCATCTGTATTCATTTATATATATATATATATATACATATATAGCTGTTCACATTTAAACCAGTGAAAAGAAATTGGTAAAACAAGAAAAAACAGAAGTAATATTTGCATAATTTAAATGCTAATGGGAGATTGGAATATATAGAAGTTGTTCAAAGGCAAAGCCACGAAAGGTATAAATAAATGAAACTATAAATGTATGGAAATATATACCACATATAAAGCGTAGCCCCAACGAACATCAAAAAATAGACACAAAAATATAAAAAAAAAAGAACTTGATATTTTTGGCGCCACACGTATTGGAATGAAGAAGAATCTAAAGACGAACACATGTCATGGGGAAATGGAATTTTGAAAACTAAATGAAGTAGAGTTGAAGAACCAGTTCGCGGACTTTAAACTCACGTGGAAAGGCTAAAAGAAACCTATATTGTACTTAAGGGGTTGTTTTTCTAAGTGGCCGAATCGTTTAAAAGGATTTTCTACGTTTGCAAGAGTTTTTTTCAAAATTGAACTAACAGTAATCAAATGTTTCAAATTATTAAGAACGGACATCAACTTTATACATTAAACCAGCAATAACGCGATGCAGAAATATTAAATTCCATTTTAGTTTGGGCAATTAATAAAAATTTAAATGATAATCAAAAGGATATAAAACAGCATTATATCTTACTAACAAACAACTCAATCTAAATGTCGTTAATCGATCCAATAGGATTTTATTTAAAGTATTTAGAAACAAGAACAATACACATGTTTTCTTGGACTTTAATTTACTATAGGGACATTTGAAACTTCTTTATTTCGAGAATATTACCACTTATTTAAGCACCTCAGTATTACAAGTTAATAAAACAACATTCTTTTAAATATAAATCGCTAATCAAGATTTAAAAAACGAACACAATTTTATTCCAGTTGAAAAAATATGTATGTTGAATAAGCGACGGATTTTAACAATTTCAACTATTTGCTCTTGTTGTTCTTAAACCCATCATGAATTTGAAATAAACTGCAATCCTTACAAGTATCTTAAATACATAATATTTAGACAATTGTTAAGAACCTACCCGATATTTGATGATAGATGATGGTAAAATCCGTGAAAATCCATTGAAATCAGTATTCAATTTGGCTTTAACTCGAATTTATTCTTTTTCTTTTCGTACGGCACAAATAACTCGATATCTTATTTTCTATTGATTTTTCTCATTTCAGTAACAATAAAAAAAAGTAAACTTTTTATACATGTATTATACATTTAAAGATATGTATTTTTATTTTTTCTTGGCGAAGGAGAAGGTATTAAGCGAATAACGGTATAATATTTTTTTTGCACAGGGCGTTGTCGGGCACAAAAATATTGGCGTTTTATATTTTATCGGTTGTTGTTGTTGTTTAACAAATCCTCTCTCTATGTGTGTTGTGTGTGTGACTTCTTTTTTTAAATGTATTAACAAAAAAAACTAGAACACACGCACACAAGCACATTTAGAAATTTTTTCCACTTTAATGAGAGAACGAGTGAGGCAGAAAGCAGAGGGAGAGCGAGAGAGGACGAAAAAAAAAAAATCGCGACGCAATTTTTATAAATTTTTTCCTTTCATTGCCTTTTTTTCGGCGTTACCTCTTTTTTTGCTGGCACACCGAACACACACAAGCACACAAACACAACCGCACCGATATTTATATGTGCATATATACATAAAAATATATATTTCTTATATTTTTTTTTAACGAATTGCGTTGCACATTTACCTCGGTTATTTTTCGTGAATTTGTTATAAATAAATTCGCAACGTATATGTTATCTGGCGCAAACGTCGTCAATTTTTCACATGCTCTGCGCGCATCACACACCCGAGTTTTTAGTCATTGAACAACGACAACGACAACGCAGCGCCAACTTGAAACCAGCGGCGCCGACAGTGAAGTTGGCAGCGCAACGACGACAGCGGCAGAGGCAACCTTTTTTTGGTCTTACTGTTTTGCGGTTTTTTGCGGTTCGAACAGCCCATGAAAGTTAAATACTTAGGATTCTTGACCAGTTCTCCGCAAAAATTATTTTAATGTCATTAAATAACGGGATTTATGAGCATTTTCTGGTATTTTTGTTAGGCGAACGAGAAGGAAAGATAGAAAGATTTTCGCCGTTAGTCGGAAAGTGAGCAGCGGCTTTGAACAAATGGCTCGACGTCAAACATCGAACCGTTGGACCGTTACGAACCCAAGCGACGTCGAACATTCACAGTGGCGGTACAAATTATTTAACAGTGTGCCGGGTTTTCGTGAATAACATACATATATGCCTTTTTTATTGAATGATGTTGTATAGATGTACATACATACATACTTGTATAATTTACTTAATGATCTTGAGTTAGTACCCTTTTAAAAATTAAAAAACAAAACTTTTAAAAATACACAGATATTTTTCATAAATATATTATTTTTTATTCATTATTTAAAGCCACTTAAGAAGCTAAAGAAGAACTAGGTCTTAAAAAGAAAACCTTAAGTTACAGTATATGCTTAAAGTCTTTGCTGTTGAAATATATTATAAAATTCGATTTAAACGGGTTGTTTTTATTTTAAATAACTTTATTTAAATTGCGGAAATAGTGAAAATATTAAAAAAAATGATTATAAGTCAAATATTACATGTGTCTTAAAGATATAAATCTATATTATTACAAAATCTATATCATCGACAAGTTTGTGGTCTTAGTTAATATTATTACTATTGTTAATTTACCTCTTTATTAATATATAATTAAATAAAAACTAAAATAACAGACGTAGTTCAATATAGTAAATACATGGCTTGTTGACTTATATTTTGAAATCTGCAACTTAAATAAAGTGTCAGTTTCGCATATTTATACATTTACAAACATAAATAAATATGTATACATATGTACATATGTGTATGTGCATATTAAAGGTGGAAAATCTTCCGCGAAAAACGATCCACTGAGTAATCCGACCATTTGCGCCAGGCGAAACGTTTGATAAATTGAAAAATGAGCATTTGCAATGGTTTAATTCACGTTCTGGCGCATTTTCCGCCCCTCCCACCGTTTCCCCCACCCGCTTTGATAATTTTCATTCGCCAGCCATCTCATGTGTTTTATTTTTCCGCCACTGTTTTTTTTTGTTTTTTTCGTTTTTTTTTTCGCCGCTTGCCAATTTGCAGTGAAAGTGAAATGCGCTGAGCGCAGGCGGTTTGAAAAGGGGCGGGGTTACGAGGGGTCACGTGGTGGGTGGTGGGCGGGGTGCAGAGGGCAACGGCCAGCGTAGGCCGGGCCTAAAAAAAAAAAAAAAAACAAAACCCGAACACACGTGCGATTTACCTGCAATCGCTCAATCAGGTTGCATGTTCGCTTCGATGAGTCGAACCAATTTTCTAGCCGCGATTCTAGCTAATTCGCAACGAATGTCAGCTGTTTTTTGCCCAGTGTACATAGCACACATATTTTTGCTGTTATTGTTCTCAAATCAAATTTGATTAATTTATATTTTAAGCTTAAGTAAATAACACAATTGTAAACGTAAATTGTGAAAAGTAATTTAATTGAATTTTTTTGGGGTTAAGAAAACTTTTTCTTAATTGCTTAATTTTTAGCTTTAACAATGGTGGTATACATTTTTCGTGTGTGTAAATAGTTTTTGATATAAATAAAAATAAACATCTGTATTAATAAATGTAAATCAGACTAAAACAATTTGTGCTAATACTTTGTGTCTATTATTAATATTCGGTTGTTGTTGGTTTGCTTTGTTATTATTAGGTATTTTAGCCCCCCATTTCCCCTGTCCTTTTCCATCTTTCTGTCCCGCTCTGTCTCCACTCGCTTACTCCGTTTTCCTCCCGACTTTTTCCCTTCCTTATTTCTCTCCTTTTTTGTTGTTGTTTGCAACCGGCCGGCGTAAGACTTGCAACATTTTTCTAAGCGCATTTTTTTCCATTTCATTTTGCTCGCCACGCAACGTTGTCAGTTTTCAGTGCAAAAAACAGAAGCAAACACAAAAGCGGCAACATCGCAACATGTTCGAAGCCAACTGAAAATCGGCAACAGCGCATGGGAAAAAAACGACTGCTGCCGCTGCAGCGACTTTTTATAACAAACATAAATAAATAAAATAAACAAAAAGAGAGGGAACAGTTAGAGAAAGAGAGAAGAGACGGAGAGCATAAAAAGGCCACTCACACAAGTTGCATTTGCATGACAAGCCGCATCAAACAAAACATCAGGCCACATCATACCGAAATTTTCGAATATTCTACTTATCCGTCATTCTTCGTCACTCAAAGTAAGACTATTGAAACGAACGCTTCATACAGCGTCATACCAAAAGTCATACAACAGTTGTCCTAAGTTGTATATACATATGTATAATAAAAATAATAAACAAAAAAAAAGTTTCAACGCAGATACAACAAAGTAAACGTAATAAAACATGTCGTCCATGGGTGCCAATAATTTATACGATGAGTCGGAAATAATGGTGGAGTTTATCAGCTGTTATCGGCATTTTACCGCTCTATGGGATAGCAGAAGTGCCGACTATCTATCGAAACAGAAAAAGGATCCGGGATATCAGGAACTATTAAAAATCCTACGACGCGTCAACGGCGGCTGTTCCCTTCAGGATGTGAAACGCAAGATCAACTCCCTGAGATGCTGCTATCGTCGCGAGATCAAAAAGGTACATGCCTCCTCCGATATTGGCTATAAGCCGCGCCTATGGTGGTTCCATTTGATGGAGTTCCTGAATCCAGTTCTCAACATAAAACCTACGATCGGGGTAAAATCGGAGAGTATGGACGATAGTCTCGATGAGGCAAGCATTAATGTAAGTAAATAAGCTGAAGTATGGATATATATATATTATATTATTAATTATACTTAAATTAACGAAATATATATGTACAAAGTTAAGCTTTCAAAATATGTAGGATAGTAAAACCATATTTCTAGTCAAGAATTGAGTTTCCAAGTATATTAGTTGTTATTGTAACGGTTATACAGAAAACTCTTAATATTTCAAACACCAAAAAGCTGAATAGGCAAAACGGAGCGAAAGAGTAGTCCAAAGTCCAGCGGTTCGATGGTCAGGGATTTCGCGTTTGTTCGAAGCGGTTTGAAGGCGGTCGTACGACAGCCGTCAGTCGTACGACAAGACAGTCAGAAGTCGGAATGTCGCCGCACAGCCACACGGCCGATGAGTTTTGGAGGGAGTTCTTTCGGATGTACCGCTCAATGCCCGAATTGTGGCTGGTGCGCAGCAAACTGTATCGTAATCGGAGGCTCAAGGCTAAATCCTACGGTCGCCTTTTGCAATTATTGCGCGCTAACGATCAGCATGCCAATATTCACACGTTGAAACGCAAGATCAACAATTTTCGATCTTCGTACCGCCGCGAATTTCGGAAGGTTCTGCAAAGTGGTAGCGAATACGTCCCATCATTGTGGTACTTTGAGGAGCTTGATTTTCTCCGTGACGTAGATGAGGGTCACCCAAAATTATCGCAGGATGATCCGGATGAACTTCAATCCGAAACCGAACCAGAGGGCATTGGATTTACTCAGCAGAACGAGAGCGGGGTGGAAGAGGAATATGAAGTGAGTTTTTGGAGAGTATTTTGAAGTACCATCTGTATAATATTTAAAAAGAATCGGGTAAACATTATCACAGTACAGTAGAATCCGGTTAATGCGACGAGGGCGTCCGCTTAGTACGTTTCCGCTTATACCGACAAAATTGTTCACAATTCAACCGGATATTGCGACGTGCCGAAAAAAAAATGCAGCGAAAATACATAATGCCAAGAAATTTCATCAAACGCACTTTTTGCAATGTATTTACATATGTATGTAACAGCGATACATTGCTTGTGTGCGTAGCAGCGACACGAAGGTTCTTAACACTCTCACTACTCTCTATTAGTTTTATTTGTCGCTCTGCTCCGAGAGAGAACGTCGAAGTGCAATGCCGCCGTCGCACAACTGTTTATTTTTAATCGTATTTTTTTCAGCACGTCGCAATATCCGGTTGAAATGTGAACAATTTCGTCGGTATGAGCGGTTGGTTTGATGCTAAGCGGAGGCAACCAACCAAGCCAACGAGTTTTCAATGGACGGTCGGCCTGAACGGACACTATAAGCGGAGTCGTTATAACAGAATTCGTTTGTAAAACTGCGTAAACTCGCCAAATATTTAGTTTGTTTCAGTGTAAAATGTCTTCAAAACGAAAGTGTTTCTCTGTTGAAGAAAAAATGCAAATTATTCGGCGCTTGGAAGCCGGTGAGCGCAACGCTACTCTGGCAAAAGAGTTCGGCGTGTGCCACACAACAATTGCCACAATAAAAAAAAATAAAGAAAAAATTAAAACTTTATTTTATAATAATGTCTTAAAGCCAAAACGCGTCAGAGCGTCAATCCATGATCAAGTCGATAAAGCATTGTTACAGTGGTTTATAATGCAAAGCAGTAACGGAATCCCATTAAGAATTTCACTGCTTCAGGAAAAAGCTAATTTTTTCGCAAAACAATTTAAAATTGAAAATTTTAATTGTTCTGCTAGTTGGATAAGCCGCTTTAAGGTCAGGCATAATATCGTCGCCGGTCCAGTCAGTGGAGAATTCGTGTCTGTCCAAAAAAGCGATGTAAGCAATTAAAAAAATGTTTTTTTCTTCTTGTGGTTAGTGCTTAGTTAGTTAACCGGATTCTATCTATCTATTGTTGTTACAACTTATGTACTCTTTTTGTAGATCTTGTGTTAAACATATAATAAATTTTAGTGGTAATATGTACCTGCGTTTATATATTTTTAGGATGACGACATGTATTCAGAACCTTTTCATACCGAAGATGATGGGTTAAGGATCGGGGCTGAACCAGAGGGCGAACCAGAACCAGAACTCGATCAGGAACCGGAACCGGAAACCGTTGACCTCAAGGTGGAAATCACACCGGACGATTATCAGTTGGAAAAGTCGGATTCGCCGGGCAGAGAAAGAACTTCGGAAGAACGACGCATCTATTACCGTGAACCAGCCAGGAAGCGTAGACGCGATGAGACTCCAATTCCGGAAAGGGATATGGATGACAGGGATCGTGAACGGGAGACCGAGATCGAGTGCGACCTAATCGGAAAGCGGATGGCCACCCACTTCCGGCAGATGAAACCGGATCAGCGGCTTTTCGCCGAACGGATCATCAGTGAGGTGCTTGTCTACGGCCGTATGGACCGTCTTTCGTTTGAAGCACGCTTTGTTCCGTAGGAAAATTTAAATTTACTATGCTCCGTAAACATACATAAAATGATTTCCTTCAAAAAGGTTTATTAGTTATTTTAAAAGTTTAAAAACAAATCTATATTCTAAGCCATATACATGTGTAAATAAAAAGACCAGAAAAATAAAATTTTAGCCGCCTGCATCGCAATGCAAAAACGCTAAACCCAAATATGCAAAAATGGCAAATACAAAACAAAACGGCGAAAGATTAAAGGCGGGGGGAAGTGGAGAGAAAAACACGAAGGAGCAGAAAAGAACTGTATAAGCCGAACCAGTTTTTATTCATTTTAAATTTGAGTGAGTGGTTCTGCATGCGGTTCCCCTCCCCAATCCTACTTTTTTTATTTCAGCCTCCCTTCTTTTCCTTTTCCTCTGATATTCTGCTGCTGCTCTGCTGACTGCGATTCTTTTATTCTTTTATTTTAGCTTTCTTTGCGACGCTGTTGGGTTCTCTTTTTTTCTTCGCTCCCTCTCGTTCCTGCACACCCGTTTCTTTTTGCTGTTTCCTTTGCTTTAGTAACTTTAATTTGTTGGCATTGCCATTGCCGTTATACTGCCTCCCCTCTCTTTTTCACATTCTATTACCCTTCTCACTCTCTGCCCTTTTCCACATGGCTCTATTATCGCTGCACGGAAAATAAATAAATACGTTAAATCATTGTTATTAAAATGACTTAATATTAAAATTATATATTATAATATTTAATATTATTTATTAAAGAATGCAAAAAGGGTTTAATATTCCATATTGGTTTTTGAAACGCAACCACCACAAATTTAAAACAAAATAAAACAGTTTATTTTTTAAAGTTTATTCTTACATTGTTTCTAAGTTCTGTATTTATATATGTTACATACATACATACAACATATTTGTTTTTTTTGTGTACATTTCGGTTAGGTCGGGTTCTATTTTGTTTTTGTTTTCTTTCTGCTTTATTTTTTCCCTCAGCGAGCAAGGTGGTGTGAATAGTGGATGGCAAATAACAGAAGGCGAAAATAAGAGAAAGGGTTTGTCTTATGGGTTCTAGATATACATACATATGTACATACATACAAAATATACATTTATATAAATATCTCGTCACACCCATGTCTGTGTGTAATTATTTATGCATGCACGTAATTTGATCAAATTTTCAACTGTTATTTGCATTTGGTCACACCTTTGTTGTTGTTTCAATTCGTTAACCTTAACCCATGAAATACATATGTGGGGCCTTTACGAATAGGACTAGGAAAACCTGTTTTTCTTTTAATAAAATTAATGCATTTTTTATTTCTACATACATACATACATACATTTGTATACACTTGCATGTGAAAACAAAAAATATAAAATCGAAAGACCACAATTCCATACAAACATACATATGTATGTACATATGTATATCCATTTTATTTTAATGAAAATGTTAAATACTGTGTCTTATGGGTTAATGTTTTTGAGAACCAATTAGAGGTGTGGTTCGCATTCCGCAAGGATTACGGATTAGTGTTTTGGGTTTCGTTTCGTTCTTCTTCCGCATGTTCTCCTTTATTTTCGCTAATCTTTTAAGTTCTGTTCCCCACATGTGGATGTTTTCATTGCTTTTATGTATTTGCTTTCTTGGCGTTCTATTCTTTCCTTTCCTTGCTCTGCGCTTTTTTTATGCTTTGCAAGTAAAATAAAAACCATAGGCAATAAGAAAAAGGAAAAATAAAAGCAGCAGCAGGTCATTAATAACTTTGTTGCCCTGTCCTTCCTGTTTTGTTTTTGTTTCGACTTGCTCTGAATTTTTATTGCCGTTCGTCGTTACTTCGTTTTCCTTCCTTCTTCATACTCCCCATTGCCCATTCGTTTTTGCTGTCGATAGCTACACAAAAAAAAAATTGAATCAAAATTCCCTTTTTGTTTCGTATGATATATATAAACTTTGTAAATAGAGATATTTTGCCGTTAACTTGAACCGTAAACTCATCCAAACAATTTTTTCTATAATATGTACATATATGTATGTATGTATTAACATACATATATATGTATGTTTAATTTTAACAAACTGTTCGTTTAGTGTATCAATTTTGCCGTTGGTGGTGTTTTCCTTATTTTTTTTTGTTGACTGTTTTATTTTTGGTATTTTCGCTTTTGATGTCGATTCCGTTGTTGTTGTAGCCGGCATTTAAGCCGTCTCAGAAAAAAGCAAAAATTTAGGCAAATTACTGGCCTCCAGTTATTCGCCTTCGTCCCCTTCTATTTCACACACACACATCAAAATCAAACACACATGTGCACTTAAGAAAACCACTTTAAAGAATACAAAGTTATGTAAACCAATATTTTTAAGTTTTCGAATCTGTTGAAACGTGACTAAGGCACGAATCCACAAGAGTTGTTGTACATACATGTGTGCATATATACATACATTTGTATTTTTTTGTTTAGTGCTTTTAATGTTAATGCATATTATTAACATTATTGTCAAAAAAAAAAGAGAAACATTGATTTTACTTAGAGAATACGAAAGAAAGATTTAAAATATTGCCATATAATCGTTTTTCCTTTTCTTATTCTTAACTTTGTCCTTAACTTAAAGTTCATGGATACTTTTTGGTAAGTGCAATGAAAATGAAACTAGTAGTTTCTGGAAAATTCGCATGTCTGAAAGTTTAGATGTCCACTGTGGTGTGTGTTAGTCGTCATTTGAAAGGTTCTCAGCGTCTTTGGTTTTGACATGTTGCCTCCTTTTTCTTCTCCATTTCTGTTCTTTCGCCCTTTTCCCTTTACCTCTGGCAAACAGTTTTTGGTCGTAGTCAACCGCAATAATCCATCCCCATCTTGGTATGTATGTATGTGTGTGTGTGAATGGGTGTGTTTGTGGCACAAAATGAAAATGGCAAAACAAGGTCAAGTGTAGGGAGCAAAGTTTGTTTGAGTGCACACACGCACACAAACTATGTATAACCACACATAATACATGTATGTACATATGTATGTACATTTAAAACAAAATTAAAAAATATTCAGCTCGTATAAACTTTTCATTAAGTGCAACATTGAAAATCTAATTTGATCCCACTTTGTTACATTCTTTTTTCAAATACTTCGAAGAAAAAATAAGAATGTTATACATAAATAAAGAAAAAACACTGTTTTATATTCTTCTTACCAAAATAAATTGTACATGTATTTGCATACATGGATATATGAAACAGTTACAAATGATGAATGATATAATGTATTGGGAAACTACTAAAATAAATATATTATTGCTAATTAAGATTGGAAATCACGGGTGTCCGAATAAATTGTGTGCTGACTATATATGTAAATGCAATAGAAACGCAAAAATTACTAATGCTGTACTTTTATGACTACTTTTACGAAAATATTTACAGCTATTTTGTATTAAAATGCTTTTGTGGGCTAAGGTTGAAAAAAATTAAGTTTTAGGCCTGTGAGTCACGTTCAACAGGCTCAATCGACGCTGGCAGAGGCGGCGACCGCGGCAGCGACTGAATTTTGAGGTTAACATTTTGACGACAAAATAATTTGCACAAAGGTGCGAAGTTTTTTGCGTACCTTTTACAATATTTTTGTTATATTTTTTTTGAGAGCTGAACTTGACGGATGACACTCTGCCGCTCTGCCCAGGCCTCTGACGGCGTCGACGTCGACTCCGAAACGACACCTGTGGCTATGCGAAAAAGTCGTCGAAAAATGGGGGAAAAGTGGAATAAAATAAAACAACCCTCGTCTGAGATTTTAGCTGCCAATTTTTCGCAGGCCTATGCAGTAATTCTCTCTCGCTCTCTTCGTCTGTCTCTCGTTCGTCCGAAAAAAGGTGTGACGTAGAAACCAAAACACACACAAGCTAAACAAAAAAGAAATGGGAAAAAAGCTTGGAAACAGCAGCTGAAAGTGTAACTAAAATACACACATATAAAATTATATACCAATAAACACACTCACACACATTTGTATGTATATGTACACCGACGCAAACGTTGCAAAAAAGAAACCTAAATAAAAAAATTAAATGGAAATTTCTGATATAAAACACACTCACACGCAAGAGCGAACTGAAGTTTGGCAACGATGCGCTGGGACCGCGCAGTCGCCAGAAAGCGACGCCGGCAGACACAAAAACAAACAGTAAAGAATGTCGCACGCGTGAGTGAAACGGCCAGATAGTGAGTGAGCGAGTAAGTGAGTGAAAGAGTCAGTGCGTCAGAGAGTGTGTTGTTTTTGCGCAGCGCCGCACGGCAACAGTGAACAGTGGGGTAAGCAACGAACAATGCGCTCAGAATGTAATACAGAACATTTAAACATTCGTAAAGCAGTCAGAGAAAAAAACTTTGGAATTCTTTTTTAATGCTGAACAGGATAAATTTGTAAATTTGAGCAAAGGGGAAGCGATTCTTCTTTTAATTAATATATGAACATTCAGGTGTGCGTAAACTTAAAAAATTCGGAAAATGTTGCCCTATTGTCCCACAGTGCAGCAGTTTTTAACTGAGAAGGGGCGGGAGCAAGGCACGAGAAGAGCAGATAGCAAAAAACACAAGCAGCCCAGTGCAAAATTTAATACGTGACGTGGCAATAAAAACAGCAAAATTAAAAAAGATTTGTTGTATCGTTAGACAACTTTTAAATTAATACTTAACTTTGATATTTGTTTAACAATTATTGAATTGATTAATAAAATGTATTGTTTGTATTCATACATACGTACATATATGACATACGTTTGCATATTACATATATACATATGTACATAAAAATATAATGCTTTATCTCAATAAATATAATAAGACCACAAAATGTATTCTTGAGTTGCCTGATTTATAGTAGCGTTGGTATTGGCTGCTAACCCTATTGACTACAAGTAATCAGTGAAATTGTTAAATTCGCCACTGGGTCGTTTCCCGCTTGGTTGCTTCTTCTTCTCTTTCCTCTCCCTCTTCTATAACTTCTCCCACTCTCGCGCTCTTCCTCTTCGCATTGGTACGAAAAAAACACAATTTTTTTCGCTACAATTTGACACACAAAGCAGCTGTCTGCATAAGCACCACACACACGTACATAGATACATCGTACATACATTCATTACATACATATGTATCTCTTATATATCTCACGCTGTGTTGCCATAGATACAGACATACAAACAGACATACGTAATTTATATATATATGCGCGGGAGGAAGAGTGAGAGGGCGCTAAGGAGAGCGGGAGAGGGCTATTTGTTATCTACTGCGCATTGTCTTGATGTTGTTTGCGTAGTTGTCGGTAAATGTATATGTATGTGTGAGTGTGTGCGAAGATGAAGCAGAAGTGGAAGAGCAAGAAGAAGCACGACAGCATACCAAATAACTAGCGCAGACGTAAAAGGAGAAGGTAGAAGAGAGAGGAGAGCGGAGAGCTCACAAATCAACATGACACGACCAACGTCAACAACAACAACAACAAGCCAACAGAACAAACCGGCACATTCAACTTCAACACACACACAGGCATTCACAAACGAAGGAGAAAAAGTTAAAGAAAAAGAGGACGACGAGGAGGAGAGGGAGATGAACAGACGACTGAGACGCGAGACTGATGCGTGCGAGCGAGAGGGTGAGAGGACAAACGAAACGAACGCGTCGAAATAAATAAAGCAAAAGGCACACAGAGCGAAATAAATATGAAACAGCGTAAATAAAAATTAATAACACAAAAATGGTCAGGGGTAAAAAAAAGTATTTCAACAATATTTTTAAAACTATATTTTAAAAATCAAAAGAATTTCAAGTAAACCACGTTTTCAGCTGTGCAGCTGCACTTAAAAGGGTTAGATCAAAAATAACAAGAAAAATAATATGAAAAGCGAAACAAAATGAAAGCATTCGCAGTGGACGGCGATATTCTCGGGCGGTTTGGGAGGGTTCCGGCGGTGGAATGGCGTAACCCGAAGCTGGACATGCAAAAAATATTTAGCGACTTGAAGCAAAAAAAAAAGAAAGGGTAAATTCTCGGGAGTCTTTGCGTGCTATGGAGTTCAGAAAGGGAGATGGAGCAAAAAACGGGTCAATCAATGTGACAACATTTTAGAGTTTAGGTTGGATGAAGAGGGGGTTAACGTCTCATAACCCGCTTAAGATTCAGTAAACATCAACGGGGCTCACCACGTGCTAAAACTTTTTTTTTTGGTTACCTGCCAGTTATTCCCTTCGACTGCACGCTGTGAATCTGGATAACATCCATAGATATGTATGCCCATATGTATATCTACAGACATACATACATATGTACAAACAAGCCTACATACAAAAATACATATGTATGTATGTATGTATGTATCTTCAGGGCCCCATGACCTCTTCCTTCGATTTTGAATACGTAACCACATAAGAGTAGTAAAATAACGTGAGTGATTTAGGTAAGTTTTGATGGGGATTTATTTGAGGGAAAAAAGCTGTTCAATGTTTAAAAATTGAACATATTTTAGGGTACATACATATGTATGTACATATATGTACATATGTAGATTCGAATATTAAGGTAATTTAGGTGATAGTCAAAGATATGGGACAGTTCTTTGAAGTTTCCGAAATGTTAATTTCCAATACAGTTAGTTGGTAGAAAATTAAAGAAATAATTTAAAAGATATTTTATCTGAAATGAAAATACATACATATAATTTTTTGGGAGATGGTTAGTTTATGTTCCTTAAATTAAGTATAAACTATTAAAAACGCATAAAGGACATTGGCCACTAGATGCGCATTTAGATAAGGACACAAGTTATACAAGTACAGTAGAATCCGCTTATAGCGACTTTCAAGGGACCGACGATTTTTCGTCGTTATACCCGGAAGACGCACTAAGCAGAAGGATTTAAGTATACAAGTCTGTCTGGGGACCAATCAAGCCATCGAGTTTTCGTCACAATACCCGGACGGACACTATAAGCGGAGTCGTTATAACAGGATTCTACTGTATAACCTTTACAACGTTCTGTTCCATATTTGTCCATTGTTTGTTAACTGTTTTCATGAATTAAAAAAGTTTAAGATAAAAAGCGGAGGTTCCCCTTCCAAAGACTCCCTTTGACGTCACCCAGCAAAAAAAGCCAAACATGCATGTATATATGTATATCTATCCCTGTAACATACATATGTATGTATGTATACAGAGCAAAGCTTTTTAATGTTCAAAACAAGGACATGTTTGTATACAAAACGCTGAATATTAAATATCTATGAAGTGTATAACATGGACTTTATAATCATCGACTGGAAAGTAAAGATACTCTAATAAAATATACACTATGTACACTCATACATACATATGAGTAACAACGTTCTTTTTTTAAATAAACCGAATTTATAACTAAAATACAAAAACTAAGAAGTCAATAGAATTTGCCATGTACGGAGTGTGACTTGCAAATCGTTCCAAATAAATTATGTTTGCATTCGGTGCCAGGTTCCATAGATAAGGTGGGAACGTGATTGCCCCAACCGCAATGGACGCGATCATTTGCCCCTGTTTTTGTCACCCCGCCGCGCAGATCCCATTTCCCGCATTTATAGCCCCCCGTTGAACCCCCGAACCACCTACTTAAACACACATGTCTGTTCGTTTCGAGAGTTGTTGTTAATTTTTGTTGATGTGTTTTTATTTAGATTTTTTATTATCGCGCGCGCTTTTTTTTCGGCTTATCACTTGTCCTACCTCCCGGTTTCTGCCTCTCCTCTTCTGATTTTGCCTTAACCCACAATTAAAGTTGATGTGATCTTTGTTCGCCGCGCGGCCAATTCACAGTTAAGCCATATCAACAAAGATGGATGAAAGGGAGAGAGGGGAAAAGAAAGAGGCAGAAATAAAAAAGAGGGGCGTTACGGTGGGACGTAGAAAGAGGAGGGAGAGCAATAAACCTAACCTGAATCTACAACAACTGGCTCTTCTGGTGGGTGACATTGCAAGAGACAAGCGGAAAGCGAGATAGAAATGAAAAAAAAAAGAAACCGAGGGACTAAGAAAAAAGAAAAGAAAGAGAGAGAGGAGCAGTGAGGAAGACAGAGAAGCCGAATAAGCGCAAAGTAGCGCAACTTGCGGTGACAACAACAGCAATAAAAATAACAACGACAACTAGAACAACAATCGACTGTTACAACAACAATCTCGTACGGTGCGTCTCTGTAATGATTGACAAAATTTGATATTTTGTTTATATCTGCCCTATAAAAGTTTTTTTTTATACGTTTCTAACTGTTATACGTACATATATACATAAACATACATTAATACTTGCATTTAAAAAGTGTGCAGAATACAACACATTTCTTTGATAAGCTTGAATTTTCCCAGAAAACACGCCAATTTTATAATGCGAATTAAGTTGGTTGGAATTTTTTTCTATTCATTTTAACCTTTTACCTGATATGTTTCTGTGTAAAAGAGGTAACCTTTAGCCAGTGTCCACAGTATAATCGGCTTGTCGGTTTTGCGCGCGTAATCGATGCTGCCCATCCCCATCCCCCCTTTTCAACCCCTCTCTACACAGCAACCGCTTTACGATCTTGTATTACGTGTTGGCGTTTTGCATGTTGTTGTCCCTCTGTTGTTTTTCTCTTGCCTTTTCTTTTTTACTCTGGCTTTATTTGTACACGGATCGGTTTGCTTCTTGGGCCGACTGAATAATCAAGTCACAGTTCCAGTTCCACCGCCCAGCACCCCGCAACCCCCTTTCATATCCACCCCTTCGGTCAGTGGCTCGGCACCCAGCAACAACCAGTTATATATAGACATATCCACACATACATATGTATGTACATATACAAGATGTATAAGAGGGGAACCGGTTTCCTTTTACTGTCTTGCATATTTTTAGCAACAAGTTGAAAGAGTTGCCTTGTCAAATGGATACAGTCAAGCTTCGCAAAGTCAGTACTACAGATTTGTAGAATAAACTAAAAATTAAAATCAAAAGATCTAAGATCTTTAGCAATGTTAAAATAGGTCCATAACTATGAACCTTGCATTTTAAATTCGTTGAAAATATTTTACTTTACATGTTGAAGTTGTTCATATTCTTACTCTGCTTTATTTACATTGTTGCAATCTATCTGAGAACATTTGCGAAATTCCGATTACAGAACTTTGACTGTAACAGATTGACTTTAGGAGAGGGCGGGGGGTAGCCAAAGGGAGTAAGAGGCAGACAGTAAAATGATAATGAAAACGTGTAGAAAGATCGACTGTGATCGGCATTCGCTTGTAACAAAACAGTTTTTATGCGCAAAAAAGAGACAACAAAAAAATTAAGAAAAAAAACCCGAATCGGCAAAAAGAAAACAAGAAAAACAATAAAGAAACCCCTTTAAAGGGGAATGGGGAAAGGGGGACTGCTACAACAGCAATAAAAGCAACAAAAGCCACCGCAAACATAGCGCTGCGTCATTGACGTCGACTGCGGCAGCGGCGGTGGCGGCAACGCCGCAAAACAATTGCCGGCCATTGTTGTCGTTGTATTTGCAATTGTACTTGTACTTGCGACCCCAACGGCCCGACGTCGCCGTCAATATTGTTGTTTCACTAACTTTAACCCCAAAAGAGTCGGGCATGCACGAATCTTAGTTAAGTGTGGGGGTTCCAGCGCATTTTTATGTTACCAACTTGGAATTTTCAAAGCAAACATGATTTCAAGCACCGGATTTAATTTTTTTTTCTTTCTATTTCTATACAAAAACCTATTATGCACTTTAAATATATATCTTGTTTTTAAGCTACCCACAAACCTATTTATGTATATTTTTTCAAAACAAGCGCCATAAAAAGGTTCCCTGTGTAAAGCCTCAGCTTATGATAGTACACATTTAATATGAGGTTACCAAAAACCAATTCTTAATTAATTAATTATTTTAATTTCAACTCTAAAAGAGTATTCTTAAATGAAGTATTTCGTTAATTTGTTGTCTCGCATTCGGTTTTCTTTATTTTTCTTAACATTTTGTTACATTTGCTTTGCCATTCATATTTCTTTTTGTTTATTGTTGTTTCGAACAACATCAGACACTTAAGAGCGTAAAGAAGGAAAGGGGATGGGGATAGGGAGAGCAAAGCGCCAGAGGGAGATGCAAACACAATGGCCACACTTTGACCCTGACTTTTAATGTGTACATTCGCCGTCTCGCATTCCCCCCCGCCGCTCTTGTTTCTCTCTTATGCTAAATTATTGTTATTATTATGAATTGTGCTCCATGCATTTGTTTCGTTGTTTGTGCCTGTGTTTTTGTGGTTGTGTCTGCTAAACACTAAAGTATGATTAATTGACCCGAGGTTGGCCGGCGCACTTTAGCACATATTTCCCCTGGCCACCCCAACCACATTTCAGTATGGTTTTCCTTCCACGGCTAATTGCCTTGGCAACTAAAGAGATCGTTTGACCAAAGGAGCTATATTTAGATTGTGCATTTAACACCAGACCATCTCCTTCCACGTTTACGTATTAACTACGCAGGTAGTTACACTTTTATTACGGGCGTTTGAAAACAAAATAAGCCATCGAAATTGTATTTAAACAAAGTGTCAAACAAAAATTATTAATATAAATTTTATTGGGAAATGTATTTAATAAGGGGAGGGGCTTCTTTATTTGTGTAATATTTATAACACAATTATTATAATTATTTTGTTGTTTCCAACTGTTCGCTCAGTGTTTTGTATTTGGGTGGGCGGCATATTATATTTAAGCCTTTAAGCTTTTCCTCGGACCTTTTACCAAATATAGCTCCACGGGTTATGGCTTAAATAAGTGCGTCAATCAAATTGCAACCACCAGCACACAGTGGTCGGGCTTGTATGGAACCGCGGCCATAAATACTTCTAGATGTGCTATCGCTATGAAACTTTCACAAAAAATCTATAAAAATATTATAAATACATTATAAAAAAATTGACCGGATCGTTCCACTATATCCTATAGCTTCCATAGGAACGATAGGAAAATTGACTCCCAAATGCACACTACACTTTTTTTAAAGCGTAACTGACAAAAATTATATTTATTAAACACATAATTTTGGTTAAAAAATTAACAAAAGATAACAAAAAATTATGACTAACATAAATTTAAAGTAATATAAAATTAATACGAAATAAAAACAAACGAAGGCACAAAACAAAAACATGCCTCCCTCCTAAATAGAGCTACTGGAAAATGAGGTTAGGTTGCATTTTGTTATGTCAAAAGTGCATCTGCAGGCTTCCGCAGCTGAAGTCAGCATTTTTATAATCTTGAAATATTAGTAAATAACGGCACATACATTTCATTGGGGGGCAAAGGGGGAAAATACTTAAAACTTTACATAAACATTGGTAACGCACAACATATATGAACAAAAAAGTCGCACTTTTTTAACAAAGATTTACACGAAATACAGGACAAATTATTTATATATTTATCTTTAAAAATAAAGTTTATACCATTATATACAATATCCATTACAATCGTTTTTGGTTTAACAGCGTTTTATAATATATTTAAAATTTTTAAATTTGTGTATGCACTCCACTGCAGTGGCTTTTAGTTTTTTGCTTGGTTTGTGCGCTCACTTTGCGCGCCAATTACTCCGCGAAGGTGTGGGGCAAAAAAAAACTAATAATTGTTTTTTAAGCCTTGTTCTATTGATAAACAGATGCGCCAAATTTGAAATCAAAATTCCAAAGTTGATTTTTTTATTTTTGGCCTATGGGACCGACCACTGTGCAGCAGTTTCAACCATTTGTGCAGTGATTTATACGTAAATAAGCCCAAAAGTATGCCAATAAAAATATAAAAATATACGAACATGTAAGTTGGCACTTTATTTGAAAATTTCATCATTAAAGGTTTTTCAGGTTTTTTTCATCTCTTTTGGTTTAAAAATAATATAACAAAATAAAATTATTAAGAGTACAAAATTCAACCAGTTAAAACATCGTGTAGTTTATCTTCCTCTGATTTTGGAGACCGTTTTCCAATATCTGGATGAAGTTTGGCGATTCCCATAATTAAATAACTAAAAATAGTTCATTTAAAAAGTATTCAACAAGGTCTAACATTTAGATTTCCGTTTTATTATTAGGTATTTCGAGTTACCCTACAGAGAACGGGGTACAACTAGTTGAAGTCATGTTTTCTTAAAACTACAAAAATAAAGAGGATTAGTTACGAAAAAAAAAATTAGAGAGGATTAGAAACAACAAAGGGATCTTAAGATGATCTTAAGCGGATCTCTGGACGATTGCCAAACGATGATACCTCGATGGAATCAAATGGACCCCTAGGTAAAAGAATCCATAAGGAAATCTAGGCATTTCGCACGCCGCGCAGCTCCTTGTCGGCCTTCTTGAGGGTAATGAAGTTGTTGAGCGCCTTGACGCGCAGCTTCGACCAGACCATGAAGTTGCCCAGTCCCAGAATGGTGGCCGCATGCAGAGCAGCTGCCTCCGGATAGAGAACAGTGGCACAGCCCAAGCCCGATGGCAGATTCAGACTGGACCAAACGTCCACCTGCATGTTGTCCGATTTCACGGGCGGGCAATTGATCACCGGATAGTTGGTGCTGCCCGAGACAACGGGCCCGAGTCCATTCGATCGTCCGGCGACGGCAACGAATATCAGATTGGTCATCACCGATTCGTATTCGCGGACAATGCGCAGCGTTTCCTCGGGTCCCTTGTGGGCCGAACTCACCCGGAGTTCGACATTCAGGCCCAAGGATCGGCAACTGGTGGCGATCTTCTCGCTGTGCGAAGTATCCGAGGCGCTGCCCATTAGGACGACCACCAGATGATCCTTCTTTGGCACAATATCGGCCAGTTGTTCGGCCACCCAAATGAAGTTCCTCTTGACAGTGTCCAAATCGCTGGCCGTAACGGACGCCAGATTGCGATACACTTGCTTGTCGACCATCAATCGCTTATCGCCGGCCGGCCACAAACGCCACGAATCGGAGTCTATAATATCGGCCAGCACTATGTTGCCATCGTCGCACACACCGAACTCCACCTTCATGTCGATCAGGGCGCAGTTCTTCGTCTGCCACGCCCTCTCGAGAATCTCGAAGACCAGCAGGGTGGTTCTACGCATAATGTCCACTTCATCTTGACCTGTTTTGTTTTTGGGAGAAAAAATAATTTAACTAAATATTGAGGAATAAATTAATTGGACTCACCGATCAGCAGACCATTCAGCTCGAATTTCGCAGAAACGATTTGCTCCTCGCTCCATTGGGGATCGTGGTTGGCATCATCCTTGAAGAACGTCTCCTGTTTGGGTGGGGAGAATCTGAAAAAAAAAGGATTTGTATTTAATTTAGTGGTGCTAATTTGTTACTCATAATAATCAGAACAATTAATGTCCCCAGGATAATTTAATTTTTTTATAACTTTAAAGGATGCTCTTCATAATTTTTAAAAGTGTTTTAATCAAACTAAATTGTTATTTTGTAAATATTAACTTTTATAATTGAATCAAAACCCCCATAGAGTTGCTGTTCTATGATTGTGTTGGTTATGATTAAAGCCATAAAAAGGTCTGTTGCCTTGGATAGACATCAAATGATACGGATTCTGCGGGGAGAGATCGTTGCCGCTGTGACGAAAATCCGGCTCGAATTTCCGACCCCACGATTCTATTTTTTGCTGAGCTTAGCAATGTGCTGCTATTCCAAGGGGGAATCGGAGGTATATCGCTATGGGGGCTTATCAGCGAGTGTTGACCCTGCCGCAGTGCATCGATTGCAGTTAAATTTGTTTACCGCAAGCGGTCCCAGATAACAGAGATCGAACCGGTTCGCTTTTGGATCGGATCGGGTGATAACCCCCGGCTAGAGACGCACACCCACTGTTGCCATACCAACCTGTAGCCCTCGGGCACTCCGACGTTCCGCTTGAGGAACGATCCGGTGGCCAATCTCCGAGTCACCCACTCGATGGGAATCATCTGGCATTTGCGGGCGATGAAGGCCTTTGCTCCGCAGTGTTTCACATAGGCGGTGCGAATACCTGTTAATAAAAAAAAGAATATAAGAAACAGTTCAATAAATAATCCATACTAAATAAATATTTTAAAAACAGACTTAAAGGAAACAAATTTTTAACTTATTTAGGAAAAACAAAACCATTGAAAGAAATTAATAAACTTTAATACAATTATATAGTTTATTCTATATAATTCAAACTTTAAAATGCTTGTTTTTAAGTTTAAAGGTAAACAAGAAATCGAAGATAATCTAAGCTGTTACTTTCAAAATGTAGTTTTAGCAATTTTAGCTGTTTCCGAGATTTGTAAAGTAAACATTGATATAAACTATAACTTACCGGCCTCGTTGAGCAGTCGGAACACCTGACCGTTGGTGGTGTTGGAGATCTCCGCCTTGCCAGCCAGATCGTGGGCCTTGACTCCATCTCCAGCGGTGATGCGGTCCTTGCTGAGGAGCAGGCAAAGTCCTGGCTGTTCGGGCAGGTCGTACACCTGTTTGGTCTTGCCCTCTATGATGACCTTGCCGAGCTTGTAGCCCTCAACTGTGGAAAGTATTGAAATATGATTTAGTTTAAATTTAATACATACAAACTTGAACGATAAACAAAAATATTTATGCTTTTTGTGTATTGTATTATACATCCATAATATTAATATATTTATTTATTTAATTATTATTTTGAGATTAACAACAGATAGCGTTTCTTTAATCTAATAAATTTGTAAATAATATTTATAGGAGCAAATTTATAAACTTGAGTTATCAATTTTAAATCATTTTTGTTTACCAAAACAAGGTTTTATGAACATCAATCGAAAAGCAAATTATTATTTATTTTTGGTTATCAGATTTAATTGTTGTTATTTTAAATAAGAAAAATAAGATTCACGGAAAAATGTTACTTTGACGGGACTGTTATCAAATTGTGCCCAATTATTTTATTTTTCACTTTTACTCTTTGCGATCTATATTTTATTGTGTTTTCATAATAAAAAAATGTTATGGGTAAACGTATTGCTGATGTTGGGGACTTTTACTTTTGTTTGGAGGCCTAATGAAATTTACTTTTAGAACTGAATAGGCTAAATTTGATATGCACGCATGTTTACTTCTACTTGAGGATGTTTATAGTTGATATAGTAACTCAAGATCGGGACAACTTACTGGATGTTGTTGTTGTGGCTGCGGACGACATCTCGATTCGCGTTCTTTTCGATCGTGTTTCAGAATTGAAATTGAACCCAATTGGCGGCTGCTGTTTCACGTGTTGCGCGCTTTGCTTTGTGCTCGATATTCGCTTGTGCTTTGCTTTGCCTCTCTCTCACTCTCACTCTCTCTCTCCCTGCTTCTTAGCTTTTTTCCTGCCGTTTGTTTGTTTGTACGCGCTGCATAAACTCCGCCGTTCGTCTGACTCGAAGAATCACTCCAAAGCAACTGGGCGTCAGCAGAATCGCCGGCGCGACTTTATGGCTCGATTTTCTTATCGCCGAAACCCCCACCAACACACAGAGATCGTATACACATAGTATCACTGCGCGTGCGTGTGTGTGTGTGGGCTTAGAAACGGGTATAGTGCTAATCGGTAGTACCCTGCAATTCCCAAGTGGCTCGCTAATTTATAGATTAATTTTGGTATAGTGTAAAGCTTTTCATTTTTCATCTTCTAACTCGGTGGTTGTATTGGTGACCTTACTCTTAGTAGTGGTGACCTCTTATCTCTCTTTACCTCTGACCTCCGTTGCTTATATTGGTGATCCTAATCCTTTTTCTTTTGGTGACCATTTCCTTTTTTTGTGACTTTCTAGACCTTCCGGTGGCCTTCCCTATGTTTTATGTAAGCTCTTTTTTTCTTTTGGTGACTCCAACTTCACTGATTACTTTTCTTTTCATTGTGACCCATCTCCTGGTGACCTTTATTGGCCCCTTAACCATTTCCCTCTGACTTCTAAACCTTGGTAATCTTATTTAAAAGAATTTGTGAACCGGAAAAGGGAATCCCTTTTAATGCTCTTGTTAAACAATTCAGCCTATATAAAGAATGCTCTTTTCCGCGAAGCAAAATTAACTAGTTAAGACTTACTATCCATCCGAATTTGTGCTTTTCTTCTCAGTTGTCTTGCGTGTCGCTTGAGCAGTCCTTGGGCAAAAGGTTTTTTTTTCTAAAAACGAGCATAAAGCCGATGAGAAATGCCCTCGGACTTTTGAAGTTGGCATCTGTTATTCACTATATAATTTGGTAATATCTTAGGTATACATGGGTAATGCTGATAGATTTGGTAGTTCTTAAAGACTTTGTTTAACAAAGCTAGCATTATACTCGTTTTTAAGGGCGTGCCGCCACCCATCAAACATGTTCCCAGGGTCAGTCCTCCACCATTTGACCATTTCGTGTGGGAAACTCGATGACCGGTAAGATTTTGCGCTGTTGATGCTGCGTGTTCTCGTCCATCAGACGCTGAATGAGATTGGCGATATCCTCGCGTTTCTTGGTGACCGTCAGCAAGTCAAACCAATTGCTCAGCTCATTGATGGGCAGTCTGTAGTCTCTGATCGGTTTGGTGAAGAACTGCTCGACATATTGCAGCAGATAGAGACCGCAATCGGTAAGATTCTCCTGCTGGGGAACCTTCACTCGATGTCCCGGCATGTTAATCTTGTTGAAGACACGCGGTTCCGCATTCGGTTTCTTGGCCCGATACTCGCAGGTGAGATAATCCCGGAGTATGACCATTACGCGGTTACGTGACACGCCCGGAAAGGAATCGAAAATGAGAATCACTGGCTGCTTGATCGGGTCATCATCGCCAGATAACTGGCCATCATCATATGGAATGGGACCCGGTAAGCTGGGAAAGCATATTATGGCGAGAATCCAATGGGCCTGATCGTTGAAGGGTATGATGATAAAGTCCTTGTCGAAGATATCCACCGATCGGGTCCATTTCTGCACCCTTTCGTGGCGTTTCTGAGCCGCCGTCTGTTTCATGTTCATCGGACGCGACAACGTGGTCAATCTCTTGTGGAAGAAGGTGCTAAATATATGCGTCCTATCGCGCTGAGCCTCTGGTATCACCGTGTTCTTCAGCCACAGCAGGTAGAAGTCGATTATGATATCGTTCAGATAGGTGCTGCGACTGAGGCACATATAGTCCTTCATGCTGATGCACAGACCGCCGGTGCCCGTCGGGGGATACCTCAACAGGGTCAAGTCCTCGTCGGCGGACAGTTGCCGTGGCTTTTTGTCCACTGACGGAGCATTTCCCTCGAGTCCCTGTGATCCATCCCCCGTCTCCGACAAACCCTCATCGGTGGTTGGCTCCTCGTCCTCGCTGCTCAGGAGCACCACGGGCGCATCGTCGAAGTCCTGACTGAGTAGGTACCTGCGATTCCTTCGCAGTCTTCGCTTTTCCGCCTGCTCCTCGAGCGTTTGCGTGAGTCTGCTAAACGGACAAGCATCTGGCAAGGATTTGGTTGGCTCAACTACACTAGGTTTCGCTGGCGACGAGGCGGTGGCCGAAGTTCCTTGGGGTTCCAGCTGCTTGGTGGCACCATCAATTCGTCCTGGGGATGGAGTTCTCCAGAATAACCGCTGGAATAGATTGCTTTCCCTTGGACAAGCGGTTTCTTCAACTGTAGCGCTGGGCTCCTCGCGCTTCCACCATTGAGGTGTGCTGTCAGCTTGCCAATTCTTCTGGGTGCCGTTCGAAAACGCCAGTTTTCCGGTCGTTTCCTCCAGCTTTAGCCTCTTGGGATCACTGGGAGCCAGCTTTTTCATCTCGACCATCTCGTTGTACATCTCCTCCGCCTGGGAAGCCATTTCGCCAGCTGGCGCTTTCATGATGAAGCCCACGGAGACGACCACATGGATGTTGCCACCGGGATTTTCTAGGCAATCGATCGTGGTCGTCTCATCGAACTGCACGCCCAACTGTTCGAGGATATCGTGGACCGTGCAGGACGAACCGGGCAATTTGAAGGTGATGACGTGCTGCGGACCACATTCGCCGCGGATCACCAGCATTTTGACGTTACGTTTATGCCAATCCTGGGCACTTTGATCGATCATCAACTGGTGAACCAATATCAGATAATCGTTGAGCGAAATCCGACGAACTGCCGTGCCCCGGGGAACAGGAAAGGGACATCGTTGTCGCTGCGTTGGCGGGACCTCCTCCTTTTTCTCCTCCTCCTCCTTCTCCTCCGCCGACGACGAAGACGACGAACTCGACTTCTTGCGTTTCATGATCTTTGCGCACATATATCACACGAATCAATTCTATTTACCACATAGACATTGTTCGATCTCCTCTAACGCTTTTTCGAGTCGATTGAAAAATCCCGGGCTGCTGCATAAATGTTTTTTGTTTGGTTTTCGGATAAAGATTTAACAGGTTGTCAGAATTTGGTTTGAATTTTTCGCCACACAATTAGATTTTTAATTTTATTTCTTAACTTTGGGCAATTTACCTCGAGCGGGAAAGACGGGTTTTCAGAGTCCAAATATTCGGAAAATTCGGATTTTCCTCGTTTGAAGATTTTGTAAACGGCGTCGAATCTTTAAGTGTTGCAAAACTTCAGCGATTAGTGGTGTATCCAAAAACATCTGTGCGAAGCCCTATCGATATCGTATCTCTACAGCTATCGATATGCCCTTTTGTAAACTTTTTGGTTCAGCTGCTTGTGGATTTTTTAGGGGATACATTTCAAATAAAAATAAATTTGTTAAAAAGCATTACAAAATAAATAAGAGTTTGCTAGAGTTTATAAAATTATAGTATTTATACAATATTTATATTCGTTTCATGTTTTGTCTTAAATATTTTTAACCTCAGGTCAAATGAGAAAAGTAATATTTTTGATTTCTATAAATGAAAAAAATTCACTTTTTACTAAATTACTATAATTATCAATTATTATTAAAACGTATGTTAGTACAATAATATTTATATGAAACCAAATAACAAAGTTCAAACAAACTAATTGTTTTGGTGAATGATTTCTGATTCGAAAACAAAATAAATTACTCTAAGGGTGTTTGTTGAAAAGCTCGACTTTGTTATATTCCCATTCTTAGCAATGGAACATTATAGTTTTGCGTCCATCAGCTGTCCATCCGATCGTCCACCTGTCCGACTTTAAGTCGTCAGTTGTAGCGCCTCACCACACGGATCGTTCAGAGATAACGTAACTAAATGTAAACAAAAATATTTTTGTTTTTGTTTTTTTCAAGACCGTCTTTATAAAAATAAAAACGGTTTCCCGCTGGCTGGTAGACACGTTTTCCGCAGGCCAAAGGGCTTGATTTCGCATTTACTTCTGGTTGCCAAGTGCAAAAATCGCACCTAAATCATATCTCACCAGTTGTCAGCAAGTTTGCCAAGATTTGTAATGAATTTCACAATTTTTCTTGGGTCTAAGGAAGATGAAATAGACTGAGACAAACTTGGTTTTATCTAATATTTTGGTATAAATTATATATTTAACGGAATTTTCTTTTATCAGTTTACGATTTTGACTATTTATTTTTATCAATAAATGGAGTTCAAAAATTGAATTTGTTTTTTTTTCGCTATCTGGAATGTTGTAGTTTCTAATGTTTTGAATTTTGCAACTTTAAATTTTATTTGAATTGTTTCTTAATTTATAAATAAAGTTAAAGCTTAATTTACAATTCCTTACCTGTTTAAATTTATTGTAAATAGTAATATTAATAAATAGTAATAGACTTAGCATGGACATAAGCCAATATAGGTACTTTCCATTACGGACATACACCCATTTTTATATCGATAATTTTTACATAAAATGTATTGCACATGAACATCATTTGAATACGAATAAAAACGTTTGCCCAACCGTAACGGACATGCGCACCAGTACAATTAGAACAATGGGTGTACAAGCCGAGTCCCTTACCAAAATTCCTATTGGACTACGGAAACTACGGGGGTAAACTGGATTCTTCATTGAAAAAGCCATTTGACGACAGTTCCTTAGAAATTCGTTAGTTGGTCTAACCAAAAATGTTCATAACTTAGGGCTACGAAAACATTGAACAGTTTCAAAACATCAATAGCTTACCTCGTGGAATTTTAATCAATGTTTAACGTAAGCCGTTGAGAAAAACGTTGGCCAATATAAAGTATCTGTTAGCTAGCTTGAAAAAAGCGTCCTCCAGCGGCCGAAATTTCGTTTGGTTCAAGTTCAGTCCGTTGACGTTCCGGTGGCGCTCTCGAGAAAAAACGAAAAATATAACTTAAAATATATATCGATATGCGATATTTTGGTCAAAAATATCGTTATAAAACAATTTTTTAAATCATCAATATATCGATATTCTTATACATTTTCGACATCCCTAACAACTGCGTTCGCGCCGTCGACGTCGGCGTTGTGTCGTCGCGCAACAACAAAAATAAAACAAAAAGCAGCAAACAACAAACAAAACAAAAACAAAAAATAAAACATAAGAACGTAATCCCTTTTATTAAAATCTACAGCAACAAAAAAGTGAGAACCCAGATTTGTCTTGTTATTTTTGTCGTGCAGTAGTAAATTCCTCGCTGGCGTAAATTGTATTATAATCAAATTGTTTAAGTTAATTGTAAAGATTTGGCCGCATCAAAAAGAAGCAGGCGAAAAGTGTATTTATTTATGTTTAATTCATGTGTATGTGCTTAGTGCTCTCTGTGTTTTTATTCTTTTTGCTATTATCCTTGGCGTGTCTGCCGCTCTCTATTTCTCTCTTTCGCCCGCTTTCTTTGTGCAACCCTCTATTATAGTTTTTTTTTTTTGCTATTTTGTTGAGTGCCAGATGTGTTCAAAAAAAGAGTATTAACCTTCTTTGCAAAATTACTTATATTTGTTTAAGTTCTTTGATATAAAACATTGTATGGCTTGATATTCTTGTAACATTTTAATTCTTAAAGTAAGTGCATTGTTTTTGCAGAAAGTAAGAGAGCAATAACCCTTAATGGATCTTATTGGCAAAATGACATATGTACATATGTATGTTTACTTTTACGTTAAAGAAGTTCCTATTGTCGTTTTTAATGTTAGTTGTTTTCTTTATTTTGAAGATTTTATAATTTTATTAAGTACATATTAATAATATATGTAGTATTTCTAATGTAGGCTTTTCTTTTAAGACATTTGAAATAAGTTAAACTACGGTTAAAAGGTAAAATAAGTAGAGCTAAAAAAAAAAATAAATAAAGACGATAGGCGGTAAAATAGGCAAATAGACAATTTCCCGCACAATAAAAAGTTTATTCAGCCGCTTTTCGCCTTACTCAAATTAAGATTCCATACATGATCAATTAATACCGCTTACTGTATCTACGAAACTATAAAAGTCTATACAAACCACATATGGAATGCTCGATTCCCTTTCCTTCGTTTTTTCCCCTGTTTGTTGTGTTTCGTTTTTCGCCGCTGGGCACAAATTTAAATTGATTTTTTCTCTCTCTGCTGGGCTGCTGTGCACATGTACATATATTTGTACGTTTTTGTTGTTGTTGTAGCTTTCTGCATGCTCATAATTGTTATGTTATAAAAAAGTAAAAGAAAGAACGATAAAAGAAGTGGGAGAAATGTGGCGTGCAACAAACTCAAATCGCCCGATCTCATTCCTCCCCGTTATAATCACCACTTAACACTTTATTAAGTTAACCATAACAAAAGGGCACTGCTTGTAAAACTGCAACTTTTAACCCTTAAGTGACCGAGTTCAAAAAAGCTGTTTAAAACGGTTAGATTTTAACTCTTGTCATACTCTTAGTGTCATTCCACCACACCAGAATATGTTTTTGTTTATACTTTTATTTACCACAAATTTTACAAGGCCTTTGTTAACTTACATAAATTTTGTTTTGATTTTCATCCATAATAACTGTATAAAACAATTTCAAAAACCTTTAATAGTTAAGGTTATTTTTTTGTAAACAAAATGTTAGTACTAGTTAAATGCAAAAATTTCAAATTGATGTAGTTTATAAGAGGAATTAAATTTTTTTTTGCAGCACAACGACAGGAACAGCCGACATACCCACACACAACTCGCACCCAAAAGACTGCAATCTGCCTTAACCAAAGGAGCCAGAGAAATTGGAAGGAAGGAACATATAGCGATTTATAGGGGAGCAAATCGAGTGGAGAGAGTGGAAGAAGGGGGAAGGGGAGAAGGGAAAGTACGCAGATTGATTCTAGCACGATCCGGATCTGAATCGGAACCAGCAATTGAATCGTTAACGGAATCAAAAAAAAAAAAAAAAAAAAAAAAACTCGGCCCCGGCAATTGAAATCGGGATCAAAATGAGTTCGTTCATCGAGCTGCTGGGACTTTTCCTGCTGCTGATGCTGCCTTTTCTCTATGAGACCAATCACATATTCCGATACTACTTCAAATTCCTGATGTACTACGGCATCGTATCCTTCAACTCGATCGTCCTCATCCCGGCCTTCCTAACGCGACCCTGTGATGTTCGAAATCTGCTGTGAGTATTCAAAAATAACCATTAAAAAATTGATGAGGCGTAAATGGGTGTTCATCTAAATCAATTAAGGTCTTGAGTAACTAATATTCAAATCAAAAACATTTAAATAAAAGGCGCAAAACATTGATCATTTTAAATAAAAATATTGCTGCAAGTAAACAACATTGTGCTAGAAAGTAACTTTTTTTTTAATGCCTTACTTAGTTGCTTACTAACTTTGTTAAGTATAGCTTTTGACTAACTTGATAGCTACAAAATAACATGGCAAATAAGGAGCTGTATTTTTGTAACGATTATTAACTTATCTTGATAAAAAAGGTAGGGTTGTTAAAAATTTAAGTGCAGTTAATTAGCTGGGAAGTAAGAGTGTCTTTAAATTATATACTCAAGCTCACGCTTTTAACCTTGACCTATTTGTTTTTAAGGGTCATTCACCTTTGTATTAAATGGATTCATAATTTAAAAGGCACACTTAGCATTTAAAAACCTGTAACCCCTTAAACAAATGGGTTTTTGATGAACTAAGACTTATTTATTTGAATCCATATTTAAAGTATAGATGTAATCTAATCCAACATTGTGTTCATGTCCCAATTTTTAATGCAAGTCAATTCACTTAATGAAACAATTTTCTAAACCCTCCCACGTGACTTGTTAACTTCTACCTTAGACCATCGACTGGGTCCCTCAAATTGCTGGTAAATAATGCAATGTACTGGGCAAGACAGAAAGATAGAGTAATTGCAGTATCGCCAACTTAATTTTGACCGAATGAAATGACTTATCTATGAGCCCAACGTATAAACTGGGTTATTGGGGTTCCCAAACCAATGACGGTTGAATTTTCGATTGGTCATTCTTCAAGAAAGGTTTTGGTTGAAATCCCAAGGCGACTGCGTCAATGACACATTCAACTTTAATTGGCTATCAATATTAACAAGGCCCAACTGCGAAGGAGTGACTGCAGGTGTCCGCAATGCACTCCTGGCCATCTGCCCGCCAAGGTCCAAGATTTTTCCAAAAATTTACCAATTCTTGTGCACTGCAAAAATATTTACAAGGTTTATTTTATTGAAAAAAACAAAAAAATTTATAGCAGCGTAACCTTTAAAGTTTTATGTAGGTATTTATGATTCTTACACGTTTTTATCATAGCCCATAAACTGTATCCATCAAATCAATGATATAGATTTATACCGCGATAACAATAGGTTTCACCATTTGCCACATCGGAGATTTAGTTTCTGACGAACTTCTTTCCAATTGGCGAAGCGCGATAACGAATTTATTACGTATTTATTGCACACTGATGGATATTTGTTGTTTCCTCTTTTGTTACTACGTCAAGTCAGCTGAATTTCCATACAGATTAGATCATAGAACATAAATAAATCACGTATTTTAGATTTCTAAAGAACAATCAAACAATTATAGAAAATTCATATAAAAGGAATGAATACAATGATTTCATTTATTTGTATTCTCCAATTTGAATATATATGTATATTTTTTTCATGAAAATAAAACATTAAAAAAGCACTATCTCTTTTTTTTTACATTTTAACCAAACATTTTTTCTACTTATACGATCTTTAAAAATATTAATTTGCATTCGAAAAAGCTGTTTTTATTGGGTTTTTAAAGGAGCCTCAAGTTTAAGTGTCATTCCAAGGACGAAGTTTTCGAGGGGAATCAAATTGGATTGTTGGGTGCTCGAGTTTCCAGGTGGATGGAAATGGGGAAAGGCGTCTAGGGAGCCAGGGAGCTTTTGCACGCTAGGGGAAAACCTGAGAAAACCGATTTTTGTCCCCACTGCGGTTTTCGGTGCTGGTTTTTTTTTTTTTTTTTTTTTGGTGTGCGGTTAGTGCACTTGCTTGAATTTCCCGCCACCTCAGCGATTTGGTCGACTCGAATAACCCATGGGATTAGGCAACCATGAATATTTGATATCGGGAATGGATTACAAGTAGAGGTTTGGAAGCCTAGTAGTCGCGCACATTCACCAACCATCTGAATCAATTATGCCGCCTTAACTATTTAATGCAGTTTATCGATCCGTTGTCGGAGGTGAGAAATAAACCAGAATTCCCGGTGTACCCACGCCCAACCTCCCGGGGGTATCATTTATATACGTACCGCTCCCGGTCTCTCTGCCTTTCGGTCGGTAATTACGTGACACGACGACTATGCCGATTAGGCCACGTGGGATGGATGGCCAGCCGAATGACATCCCGGCCGAAAGGGGGCGGAAATCAGAGCCACGCTTCGATGACTGTCAACTTGATTAGACAATATTACTCGTAAATCCACAATCGGCCTTGTTTGCCGCTGAATTCATTACGCTCAAATGATCGGTGTGGGAAATGTTTAATGACGTTCATTTGGGCACAGCGATACAGTCAATTTTTGTGGCTTTTAGCTAACTGTGTAATACAATCCGTGGCGAGAGAGGTTTTTAATTAAAATAAATTCTGAGCTTCATATTATTTATGAGCCACTTTGGGTAGTTGGTTCGTAACAAGTGTTTGCCGATGTTTTCTGTAAATCGGCATCAGTCTTATTATTTAAAGCTCTGGATATTTCGACACTTCTTAGGTTGCTGCATATTGTATATTTTTGCAGGGTCATAATAATCCTTAAAAGTTTTAATACATATTTATTATTTATTTTTCAGATGGGCGAGCACCTGGTGCCACCGCGTTTCAACGTTGATCGGTTTGCGATGGGAGCTGCGTGGCAAGGAGCACTTGGCCAAGGACCAGGCCTGCATCATTGTGGCCAACCACCAGAGCTCACTGGACGTACTCGGTAATAATCTGGGCTATAAATGGGCGAAATTACAAAGAAACCAGGGAAAACAGATTAATTCAATTAGATAATGGTTTAGCTAAATTAGTTTTGGTACTGAAATCGAATCAATTAAATGGTTTGTAGAGCTGTTTTGTCATTTAACCATTTCATATTTTTGACCTAATTTAATTTAATTATTGGAACTAATGAAATTAAAATGGTTTAAACTTATTCGTTTTTTTTGTTTTAATGTTTTCCTAAAATTGAAGCTAATGCTTTTGTGATAATTTAAAATAAATCTATTTTGTTGTTCACAAATAAATTAATATAATTAATTATTAACTTGAATAAATGTTGCTTTATTGCTCGCTATAATTGCTGCGAATTGATTCCACTCGCGGAATCTGTTTAAACGATCTCTTAATGTTCTTAACTAAATGGTTTCTCGCCCTTCACGCTTGCAGGCATGTTCGACATCTGGCATGTGATGAACAAGTGCACGGTGGTGGCCAAAAGGGAGCTCTTCTACGCCTGGCCCTTTGGACTGGCCGCCTGGCTGGCGGGTCTGATCTTCATCGATCGGGTGCGAGGCGAAAAGGCGCGCGAAACGCTCAACGATGTCAATCGGCGGATCAAGAAGCAGCGGATTAAGCTCTGGGTTTTCCCAGAGGGAACGCGACGCAACACCGGCGAACTGCATCCGTTCAAGAAGGGCGCCTTTCACATGGCCATCGACCAGCAGATACCCATCCTGCCGGTGGTCTTCTCCTCCTACTGTACATTCCTCAACGACAAGAAGAAGATCCTGAATGCGGGTCGCATTGTGATCACCACTCTGCCGCCGGTCAGCACCGAAGGTCTGACAAAGGACGACATCGATGTGCTGATGGAGCGCGTTCGCTCCCAAATGAGCGAGACCTTCAAGCAAACGTCGGCGGAGGCGTTGCAGCGATACAAACCAAAGACGAAGGCCGGCGTTCCGATCTCGGTATCTGTGCATCCTCCTGCATCCGTGGGTCCTGCAGGATCTGCGGCAGCCGCCGCCGCGGTGGCTAGCAGTAGTTCCGGCTATGGACAGCCATCGGGTTATGGAGCCGGTGCCGCCAAGGCCAGCTTGCTCAAGACGCTTTAGGCGACATTGGAGTTAAATAATCCACACACCCACTCATATCCAAAAACAAGAGAATAGACACCTCATTGGCGTAGCTGGAGGCTCCATCATTCAGAGGACATGTCAAGCTATTTACAGTCACATTTTTAAGGCCTATTTGGGATTACAAAGTACGAACATCTATAGTATGAGAAAGTATTTACTTTTGTGTTATTTTACCTTGTGAAGTCCTAAGTTTTAAAACCTCTTGTCTTTTAATTATTGCTAATTTAATTTAATAACAATTTGTTTAGAGCTGTAATATTTAGTTTTATACTCAAATACTCTACGTACGGTATTAAAATTGTTAAACAATATTTAATCTAGAAATTCAGTCGGTATTAGCATATTTATTTAAATCAGGAAAGGTTAATATCCGAAGTGAAATAATTGTAAATATTCGAGTAATCAAAAAATATGTAAACAACGAATTTTAAAAAGTTGCTTTCTTGTTTTTGTTTTTTAAATAGACTTGGCTGAAAGTATTTATACCTTACAAAACACTGCGCAAAAATCGATCATATTTAAATTTAAGGAGGTGAAATCCCAAGTAGGCCTATTAGAAAAAAGTTTTTAACATTTGTAAATCTTACACGCTTTTTCGCTGTATTGCAACTTTGCGAACTCATTTCTGCCTGTAATTGAGCATCATTTTGTAGATTTGAGCACTTGCATTAATACTTTGTTCCATCTAAGAGATTAAGAAAAAGTGTATTAAAAAAAAATATTTGACTTGACTCAAGAAATGTTTCCGGCTGCAGCCAAAGAACAAGAGCACTCACACACAAATAGTTTGGCTAACTAAATGGCACCAAAACGAGTATTAGGAGCAGTAACAAGCAAATTGCGACCCTCGACTGTCAGACTTTATCTTCTTAGGCAATACATACCAAAAACCAAACTAACAAACAAACCAAAAACATGTAATCTAACATGCACTTTGCAACAGGAATCGAAGAACTTGTTAAACTGAAAGACATTCGGATTATACAGTAGATATTGAATGTAAATTTGTCTCTAACAAATGTTATAGCAATTGTTATAATATTAGATACGTATCTATCCATAGATTTCAGTAATCCCTTTTGATATTTTCTTCCTGTTGCCGCGTGTAGTTGTTAGATAAATAAACCAAATACCTATATTATATATAAACTTATTTAAACATAAATTGTGAATGACTAAAATTGCAAATGACATTACATACGTAGGCCGACAAAACATGGTTGATTTGTGCAATCGACGAGCAGTTAACCGCGTTCTTTTAAAACCAAGCGTATTTTATTTACTAGACATTCCCTAACTAGGTTAGGGTCCCCATTAAAAAAGGTAATCTGATTCGATTCACTTTGTATCTTGTCTCACCTCACGGCATCTATGGAATTTAAGGGATCTTTAAACTAACACCTATTTATGTATTGTATCCAATTATATGCCATCTGTCTGGTGACGTGTTAACATAACTTTGTAAATACGATGCGGTTTACTTTAAAGACAAATCAAAAGCGATAAGATGACGAAGGCGAAGGAAACAATTAATTACGAGTATAATAAATATTTTTTTTCAAATATAATGTTTGTTTGATTTTGGCGGTGGGCTTCGCTTTGAGATTTCCCCACGGACTCTGCTCATTCGTATCTTTAAGATTTGTATCTTATCGGATCGTTAAATATTACCAATTGAAATGTGATTCCAAAGGCAACACTCTCTTTTGAAAAATCAGTTTTTCATAGAGATTTGCTAATCGCACTGATTAATAGTTTCCTGTATATTATTTTACGACTTGCAAAGCAACTGGCCAAGTTGAAAAATCAATAACGCCAACAACTTTAAAATGTTTGAGCTCAAACAGTTGAAATCTAATCGTTGATTTCATAAGCAACCTTTGATTGGACCAATTTTACCTATCTTCCCAGATAATGTACAAGTAATCAGATAAGAGAATCTTATTTTGGAGGGGGCATTGTCCATTGACCTACGCTTATCTAAATGCAATGTTTAACTTAATTGCTATAGTCCCAAAAAAAACATGATAAAGTTTTCATTTCTATTAATCTTAGATTTTTGTAGCCAGAAAATATGCCACAAATTCAACATTGCTTCCCCCAAAAAATAAAGAACTACGATGTGTTTAAGCTATTGTGAAAATATTTGTATATTTTTGTTAAAATTTTTTGGTATTTAGAATTATTATTATTATAAAGTATGCATACATGATTTTGGATTTGCCTCTTTTGCTAAATTATCTTTAAACTTTTTATGACATTGGTTTCCTTGTTTGTATTAATTAATAATTTTTTTTTAATTTTTCTTGAAGATTTCCCATTACACGCTCTTGTTATAACTTCGTTTTGGATTACATTGAAAATTGTCAAGTTTAATAGTTTTGTTTTTGTTTTTCGATTTGGATTTTGGTTGGTAAGGTTTAAGAAATGTAAAATATTACCTGCTCTATGATAATTATATCAATAATAAAGATTAATAACTTCCAGTCTGAAAGGCAGGATATAAAGCTCATGGAATACATTTTGAAAGCTATCTCTTTCCTCTTAACAAGATTTCCTATCTCTTTCATGTTCACGTTACTGAAATGACATACTGTTATGAGCTTTATAAGAAATGTATTCCCTTTATATGGACAAATTTTAAATTAATCTATTTTACATGAAAATTAAATAAATTTTATCAAAGTAAAAGAAAATTCCAGACATTGTAATCCTTGGAACTTTATATCCTGCCTTTAGTTAATCTGGATTATAAAAACATTTTGTCAAGGATCTTTGGGTCCTGCAAATGGCAAAGCGTTTAAGCTTAGGAAAAAGTTTTTCGGTTGTTTCACAACTCTGCTATCTATAACTAAAGACGATCAAAAACAAATCAAATATGTTTTCGAAATATTATCTTCAGATATTATTCGTGTGATTTGTTCGTTATTAGTTGTTAATTAAAGCCAATTTGCATTTGTTAGTTGAGTCTATGTTAAAAATTTGTTAAGCGCGCTTCGAATCTGCCTTTTCTCATCATCTTTTCTCGATCTTGTTTAATTAAAATTTGTCATTTGTCTTATTCGATACTTGGATTGATGTATGTATATATATATTTTTGTGTATATATATATATATATATATATATATCTGTTATGGATCATAATTGGTCAGATGTTGTGGCATATTGAATTGTACATTCAGTTAATTAGTTGTTTTCCTCTTATTCCGTTTCTCTCTGAGCTTCATATCGCTTTTCTCGAATTTTCTACTTGATCTGAATAGTTTCACCATATTATGGCTTATCATCATTTATTATTTACAGTTGCGTTTATGCATTTTAAAGCAAACATAATTTCACAGCCGTACTCCCCTTTTTTTCTCGGATTTTCCCGCATTTTATCGTTAATGTTAATTATTATTTTTTGCTAGATGTGCCTGTCAAGTGAAAAAAATTTGACCAACTTTCGCTTTTTGGGTAGCACCTATACTCTATATTGAATTTCACGGATTCCATTTAAATTTGATGTTCTTCTTGGTTTGCTGGTCCTGCTATAACTCTAGATTTATTCGCTACGATCGTAGATTGCTATACTCGTATATATAGAAAGAGACGGATCTGGCTTGAGAGTCATTAGCCTAGAGTTGAAACGAGATCTAATCTTCTTGAAGGGGTTTTCCTACATATCTACTAAGCTTCGCCGAAAGTTTTCCGCTCTCCGCTGATTATGCAATCGATTTATCCGAATGTGAAAAGTAAAACCTATCGAGCGAACGAACATAGGAGTAGGTTTTTGTTTAAGTTATTCTTATTAGTAGGTATTATTATTATTAGATCGTTAACAGGTTTACCTTGGGCAAATTTCTTACATGAAACATGTGTTTATTTTTTAATCGGTTAACTAGTCGTATATGCTAGGCTCTTTTGCTCTCGATTACATTACCTAATTGATATATATATATATGCATGTATATATATAGAATTTGATTCAATATGACTGGAGGAGTGTGTGGTGTGCGAAGTGAGGAGTGTGTGTGTTTAATTCATTTAGCCTACGATAAAATTAGCACCAATGCAAGAGATAATGATTCATTCGTGTCCGTGTCTGTTAGAATATTTTGGAAAGAATGTTGCCAAGATATGTGTAATTTACTACCGTTTTCTAAGATCGAAATTCTCCATCGAACTGCCCCTACCGTTCATATATAATGTATTCAATGTGTCTGGTTTCCAAAAAAAATTCAGCTGGCAAGCCATCGATTTTGAACTCTTTTTAAATGGGTTTTAATTGTTGAATAATTCAATCGATATTTTGTCAGCTCTAAATGACAAAAAAAAAAAAACATTTAATAGGAGCAGGATGTGGAGATATAATGTGATGCAACGTGGTGATTTTTCTTAGTGAATTTTCAATTTCAATTTGATTAAAAAACCTATCTTTCTAGCCGAAGTCGCCTTCATTCAGTTAGCTAAACACTAATCAACAATTTTTGATCCGATACAAAGAGCTATACACTCTTATGTACAATATGCTTACATCGATTTCCATATCTGTATACATATATATTTTCTATATATATTTCTGTTTACTATAGAATCTTATGAGCTAGAGACTGTCTTATACGTTCGCTTGATGAGTTTGTTCTGGTTGCTTGGTGTTGCTTACTCATGTATACTTAGGTAGATGTAAATGTATATATGCTATATATCTGCTGGCTCTACCGATTCGATTCTGATTCGGATTCGGATCACATTGAAGGTATTCGAGAGTGTTCTGCAATTAAGGGTTCATTTTCGTGCCTGTTCCATGGCCCTTTTTGAAATTATTATTATTGTACCTATTTGAAGTCTGGGGATATAAGTGAAAACCTACGCATCGCAATTGCACGATGCCATTTGCATCATCTAAGTTAATGCTCAGACATATCGCTATCGATATCTGGCCGGGGCTTTTGCTTATTACACTGTAATAATTCTCGAGAGAGTCCTACGCTTTAGGAGCAACAAAACAAATAAAATGAGGAGGTTCTGATTTCGCATCGCTTAGCTTCGCCACAAATTGATCTCCATTCCTTGCTATTTGACTTCAAGTTATAAGTTCAGGAAGCTGTTGCCCAGGAATCCCAGCATTATGGTGGACATGGCGATCGGGGCGAGTTGCACATTCGAGGCTGTACTGTTCCCGGCCAGAATCTCGGCCCTCTTACGCATACGTTCCTGTGGGGAGATTTATTATATATTATATATATTATATTATACATAGACGTATAGATTGGGCACTCACCTGGTACAGTTTGTCCTCGCCGGGTGGATCCAGGCACTCGAACTCGCAGCAGCGCTCGCCAACACGGAAGTTTTTGCAAAACTAATTTGAATTACAAAAAAAAAAAGGTATTAAAGTTTTAAAATACATTTTCAGTTGGTTTTAATAAAAATAAATAGGTTTGTTATGTGAATTGAATTTAAATAAAATAATTTCAAAAGAATTATTTATTTTTAAAATAAGTTCAATCCTTATTAAACTTGAATATTCTTTTTGTATTAAATCGTTGTTAATATGTTGTTTAACCTTTACAGTTTTTTTCCCCTTCCTAACACAAACATGAATTAGAGCATTATGAGCAACTTGGTGATTTTATATATAATATTACATTTAAACCTAAAATGTTGGATCAAATATCCACACATAAATTGTACTATTTTGTTAATTATTATAATTTTTAATAATAGCAACTATATTTCCAACTTGTTCCCAGCTTTGTTTATTTGGTATTAAAAATGTGGTATATCCACCATAAATAGGAAGTGTAGTAGTGGAAATGGAACTCACGTAGGGCGGATCACAGTAGATGGCCTTGCACCAGAGTGGTTCGGAGTGGTAGCAGACACAGAGGCTGCAGACCCCGGGTCCCGGGACGTACAGCATTCCGTGGTTCACCTTGTTGCCCTGAAAGTCAACGCAGTCCTCCTCGAGTGCAGCTGCAAGTCAGAAATCATTCATTAATAGGCTGAATTCATGTGATTAACAAAGAGATAATACATAGTATTTATAATGCTCCACTTTAATCCGGCTAGTCCGCCGCTTGATCCCCAGATCAGCGACTATCAATTTAAGTGTTCTGGGGTCAAATGCTGGGTCACTCGAACTGAAAGCCAGATAATTCGTGTTTTGCGCCGTTTTCTATTGGACTGAATTGTACACTAAATTGCCTGATTTTCTAGACGTCTGTTGGATTAACGAACACGATTGAAACATAAGTCCGGCTGGGATTTTGTGAATGAGTTATATTTATATTTTCAAAGGTTTTTAACAATTTAAGTTAAACTCTTTTCTAGAGAACAATGCAATAAATAGTAGAAGTAATCCAGATACAAATTTTAAAACATGTTTAAAGAGTTAACCTTTGCTGTATTGCAGTTTTTGCTTTCCATATTTTTTTGTGTAAGAGTTTTAAGGTTTTTTTTTGTTTCCCTTCTCTATTCCCTTAACATATTACCTGTGTTACAATTCAAATTCAAGGGGACAGTGGCACTGACAGTTGGATATGTTTGGGGACAGACAGCTGGCAGATCCTTGAGGGCTGTGGCCAACGCTCGACGAGAAAGTGGGGGACATTTCGATAGCTTTTCAAAAGCTCTGAAACATTCCGCAACATGCCTAGAAACCATGTCGATTTTGTTGCTAGTGACGTAGGCGCAGATTCGCATTTGTTGCAGGCTCGAAGGTGCGAGTTCGAGCCCCAAAACCACGAAATGCGGATACGCTCGTTAATGGGTCGCGTGCTACACACAAAACATGGCAAATTACCACCGCGTGTTTGTAGTTTTTTATAGTTAAAATATATAAATATAAAGACAACAATACTACGTTATTTGAAAAGTGATTTATTTATTGTGGGAATAACTAATTCTTTTTTTGGACTATCCTACCTAAATTGAGATGAAATAAACTATATTTTATTATGTTAATAATATAATATGTATATTATTACATATTATTTTCGCCAATTGCAAAGTCTTATACAAAAAAAGAAATTTAAAATTTATTTCTTAAAAGTTAAAAGATTTTTCAAATGTTGAATTCTATTATTACTTTTTATACCAAAAAATCTTATCTTTTAAATAATTAGTTATCAGTTTTGTTATAGAATTTTAAATCCTATA
The DNA here is from genome assembly GCF_018152265.1 of Drosophila ficusphila. Lineage (NCBI taxonomy): Eukaryota > Metazoa > Arthropoda > Insecta > Diptera > Drosophilidae > Drosophila > Drosophila ficusphila. The sequence continues at coordinate 3,736,747 of NW_025064092.1, read as the reverse complement.
TCCCTTGAATCATTAATAGATTAAATCCTTTTTTCAAATACGAACGATTTTTAAAGTATTTGTTGCAGTGGAAGCGTCGGCAAACGATAGCCAAATTTTCCCTCCTCTGTTTTTTCCGGCTACTTTTTTTCGTTTGGCAGCTTTCCTCTTTTCTTTTTGGGAGTTGCAGCATTGGAAAATGGGAGTGGAAAGGGGGCGGAGTGGCGTCATTTGGGCGGAAGCTGCAGTTGTTTGTTCAATTTGTTTGTTTGCCCTGCATCGCGCTTTTCCCTTTTCCCTTTTTCCTTTTCGTCCTCCTCACTTTTCTGCCCTTTTGCTGTTTTTCACGATTTTCCGCAGGTGCACGTGCTGCTCGCCCTTTACACTTCTTCTGCCGGGTTTTTCGCCGCTTTCCCATTCAGCATTCTCATTCTCATTTTCCGTGCTCTCTCTCTCTCTGTCTCTCTCTTTCTCTCGCTTTCCCTCGATTTTCGCTGCTTTCTTCTTTTCTCACCTTCTCTTTTATTCGCTGCAGTCCTCCTTTTAAGATTGCTGAATAATTAAAAGCAAACGTTCAACTTTCGTGCGCCAGCTGTCGCCCAAACAATTTAGCTGTGTCCTGGGTCAAAGTTTAGCGGGCCACCCCCTCCCCACCACCCACCACCCCACTCAACCGCCCCACTTTCACTCACCCTCTGTTTAACCTTCGCCCTTCTTGGTGAATACCCCACACTGGGACAAAATCGTATTGGCCAGTTTCCCAAAATGGAAAAAGCTGTGGGAGGTCTCTCCATTGCTTTCTATTAATATAAAATTAGAAACTAAGGCGGCGTGAACTGATTTACTGAAAATGCAATACGCTTTTGCTTTTGAAATTTCAGAAAGAGATTAAGGAATATTACTTTTTCCTCTCAAATGAATTTTTGAAATTAAAAATTCATTGAAAAATGTTAAGAAATTATTAAATACATTTACATTTTACTTTATTTATATAGCAAATCAATTAAAATTATTTTATTTTTCCCATGAATTTCTGCAGTAGTTTCTTTTATGTTTTCAAAGTGTTACGGTTTTCTTTTGTGTTGGAAAATGCATTTCATGGCAGCGGCTGCTGAAACAGGGCCAGCATTATTTTACAATTATGTTTATTACTTTTTAATGCACGGCGTTTTTCATTTCCACCTGACCCAAGAGTTGAGAATCCGGTCGACGGACATGGTTCATTTAGGGGTTTTTTAAGGGGGTTTTGGGAGGGGTTTTTAGGGGGTTTTCGGTGCGTTCAGGGCCGCGGCTCACTTATAAATAACTTTTGTTGTGACATTTTACAAGGCGGCCCTCCATCTCTTCAGAAACATCCTGCTCAAGTGTTGTTGTTTTTTATTTTTTGTTCGTTTCGGCCAGGGGAATTCATCCGAAATGCGCTTAAATTGGACGAGTCCTTTGTTCTATTTCCATGGAAAATCAATTTCCGCAGCATTAAATGGCGCTGCCTGCAACTTCGTGACAACTAGCAATTAGGAAATTAGCGGAGCATTTTACAACTGCACCAAATAATTAGTTCGAGTTCGAGGGAGACGAGTAAATTGAGGCAGATGAAAGTGAGTGCACTCAATTCACAATTCGGTTTCAATTGGCCAGCAATTGAGTTTAATTTATGGGATTTGCTCGATTGACGCTGCCGTGGGTTGTAAATACATATATATATGTTCATATGTATTATATAGTATATATGCGAATGCATGTTTATGTGCCAGTTGCAATTTGTTTTCATTTGGTTTAGTTTCGCTGGCAATTTATGTCGTTCATTTGAAATCCTCGGGCATTTAATGTGCATAATCTCATTTTAATTCAGTTGGTGTTCCTCTTCAATTCAGGGGGAAATTACTACAAGTATCCATTATAATTGTTTTTATTGGTTTTATATTGATTTTAATTTGGGTTAATTATTAGCTAACCTTTTAGATATAATAATTTAAATAAGTTCATTTGAGTAAGTGATTTGGGAAATCATGTACTAAAAGGTGTTTAAAAATGTATTATTTTTTCTTTTTCCTAATAACTTTTAACTGTAGAAATACATTTAAATTGATAATAATAACTCCCCTAAAATAAGTAGAAAAAATCATTTCATATAAATGGCCAACCAAATGGAAATGTGAGTGTTTTGATTTCAAGTGTTCAAATAAACCGTAATCAATTTTCAGCGGAAATGTGGAAAGTGAACTTTCAATGTCAAACGCCACACGCCACTTTTCCGAACTTGACTAGAAGAATGCTACAAAGATTTTTCGTTCTTCCTCATCGTGGCCAATTCAAAATGCTAGCAGGCCAACAACAATCAGCCACTTTCGTGGGAAAAAAAATTAAATGAAATGCACTGCCACAGTTGCAGCGTTGTGTCGAAGCAGTTCATAAATGCCCAGGCTAAGGAAAGGCAGGGAAAAGCAGGGGAAAAGTCGAAGGGGAAGGGATGGCAAGGGGAAGGGAGGAAAGTGGGGGTGGCAAAGCGGCAGGGTCACGGTGGCATCGCTGAGTGAGTGCAGCCATCAAGTTTTCCACTTTTGTTGCCTGCTTTGTGGCTCGCTTTGGCCACTCTATGCACAGAAAATAATATTGATATATGTATATATTTATTTCTAATTCATGGATAAAAATAATTGATTGTTGCAAGAAAAGTTCGGAAGAATATATCAATCTTATAGGTAATATACGTGAAAAGTTTTCTAAAAAATGTATCCTATCAAGAGTCACCTAATTCAATTATGAAAATTAATAGTAATAAATAGTCAAGGCTTTGATATATTTTATTTAATACTCTGTCAAGTTATATTGGCAAGTTGGGAGAGTTTAACACCGACCTTTTTAATTAAAAAAAACACTGCCATCATTTTTATAACAAAATCATCATTACTTTTACTGCTCACTTAATTTTCTTTCAGCTGTAAAATGTGCTTTCTTGTTTGGCAATCAATGGTCGTCACTAATGCGGCTTTTCCAAGTGCGGGGAAGTGGAAAAGCTCGTGAGAAGCGGCTGAAACATTTGTGAACATTTGTTTTGGTCAAGTCTCGACTGGCGAATTGCTAACGGAAGTGAAGATTATAAAACCATTTCGAATGCCATTGTGCAGTGTAATTAGCCCGGTCACGTCGTCGAACCCCCTTCCTCCCCCCTTTTTCCTCTTCTTCCCTTTTCCCCCCTCCGTTTTCCGTCTCAAGCAATTTTCCCTTTTTGCTCATGGCTCTTGTTTTCAGCCCGTCAACGTGTCGTATGCGTAATGGGCCTAGAGGAACGCTCGAAAAACGTGTACAGTTTCATTCGAGCTTGAACTAAACATTCGGATGCTTAGATAACTAAACTACAACTAATTGAAATCAATTAATCCACAAGGAAATCAAAATGGTTGAAAAAAAGTTATGAATTTTAGCTCACAATAGTTGCATACTAAAATAAAATAATATATATGTGAATGCAATTTTATGTAACTAGGCCTACTTTTTTGAAAGACTTTTTCACTTCTGCCTAATGACTGCACTTTCTATACATTATTATTTCGATTTGATATCGCTTTTTTTCAAGTATGCTCTTGTGTGTGTCCACAATGGGTGACTCGAGACTTAAGGAGCCAAGGATGAGGGCCATTGGATGACCCTGATTGGGTGATTCAGGCCAAGATTAGCCGCCGCATGGATCGATTTGCCAGCCGATTGCATCGCTGTCCATAATCATCCATTGGCGATGGCATCTCGGGCCTCCCAACTCTTCTTGTCACCACTCGACGGTCGATTGATTGCCCTGCCATCGTCATCGCCATTAGGAGGAACCAAAAATAAAAACTAACAACCCCCCGTTCGGGGTAATTAGCTGGAACGCAACGCTCCAACATCGATCGGAGGGCCCTTTATGTAAGCGTCAGTAATAGGATATCGGTTACGTTTTTTTTTTCAATACAACTTTTCAATACAATAAAACAGCAAAATCTATCTTCGTTAGAACCTGCATAAAATGCTTTAAAACCATTGTATTAGGCAATTTTCTTCCATGTTTCAAGGTCTATAAAAAAGCTGCATACCAGCTGTTTCAAATTTCGGGTAATACTTTTTTTTTCAAAAATATTGTTCGGATACCCGTTAATGAAAATGTTGCATATCAGCAATTCGGAGCCTTTTGCACTGAACCCCTTTTCATATTTTAGTTTCTTTTATTCCTGTGCTTGTTGTTCTAACATTCTAATTTTTATGGGGGACGTGGCCAAACAACCGTGCACGTTGCATGTGCAAAGTCAAGGTTGTATCCAAATTACTAACAATGAAAACTGCTCAATCGGAAAAACATACGCGGCCGGCAAAAATCTATTTGCTTGGCAGGACCAAATATTATGTATACGGCCAAATTTACAATGAACCACAATTAATACTCTTAAAATATTATTCCACTGTAAATACATTTGACTGATTGTACTGCTACTTTTTTTTTTAACTTTTTTGTTCCAACTGCCAATTATTTATGGCTTGACTTCAGCTGGCACACAAAAGAAAAAAAGAATCATCAAATTTGATTGAGCACTGGCAAGGTGAGGTACAGTGGATACAGTTTTATAAAAAAATCATAAATCTAAATAGTTAAATAAAAACTCTTAAGATTAATTGAAACGAATTTCAGCCTGCTTCCGTTTGTTTTAAATAGCTAAATAATTAATTTGGCACCCTGGAGATTTGCTTGAGAAAATATATTAAACCGAAACTGGCACTCTAAGAACGGCATTAAGGCAAATACATTATTGATCTAACTCGAAAGGGGATTTCTACAAGGGAATTTTCACTGTAATAGGCAGATTTATTGCCGACTTACGGGCGCCTTAGAAACTGGAGTGTCGGTTCGGTGTTGGCAACCTTCGATATATGCAAATTTCGACAGAAAAAAAAGGGGAAATATGAAACCAAAGGCAGGCTGACATTGTTATGGCAAAAATTCTGACAGCAGCAAAAAAGGATGGGTTTTCTCTCATACGCTGCGAATTGCCAATGTTACTGTGGATAATCGCGTCATTAAAAAGCCATTCAAACTGATTTGATTAGGAAGCTAAGACAAAGAAAGACCGCCATAATAACGGCGAAGGAATACATGTCCATTGGGGTGGACCTCAGTTTCTTTGGTATTATATAAGTGAAGGTAAGTGTGGAAAGAAATACATTACGTATACGCACTGATATCCCTGTTTAGACTGACTTATTTGTGGTGATTGTTGGCGGTATCATTCTTATTATTGGTAGTTAATTTTAAATAAAACTGAACTAGAAATTATATATTAGTTAAACGTTTGAAACCAATTCACACAGAAGCGGTTGCAAATATTATATATATATTATATTTGTTTGGTCGTTTGAGCCCAACAAACTTCTTTTATGGCCCTCTGTAATTTATGCATAACAATAACAAATAAAGACCATTAAACATTATTCGTATGCCTCTCGTTGTCAAGAAAAAAATAAAATAATAATAACTATCCGTAATTAATTGCCTGAACAAAACCAGAAAATTTGCCTGCCCAAAAACAACTCTTGTTATATAGAAAATATATGTTTTGTTGTCTTCCCTTAACTTTTTTTAATAAAGTTACTACTTGAGGATCTGACTAAGTATGCACTTTATGAAGAGTACAAGGTATTCAAAATACAAGCTAATCTTCAGTAATTACACCCATGAACCACTAAAAAGGTCCTTAAATCATCTTTCGATTACTACTAAATAACTAAAAGTTATTTCTTAATCATTTTGGTGACTTGACTTAATGGATAACCACTTAAGGAGGAATTTTACTTATATGGCATACGCTTTAAATGCTAAATTACCTGTAAAGGGGCTGAGGCAAGCCAGCAGGCAGAGGGCCAAAAGAAGAAGCCGGCCGACAGAGTCGGTTGGCAGCCACAGCGACGTCATTGGTGGCAGCCACGCCCCCTGCGAACGACTGGCCGCCCTTAGGCGTTGCATGAACGATTGTTGCTGTTGCGATTGGCTTTGCTGTGGCAGCAGCACAGTTGTTGTTGTTGTTGTTGTTGCTCTTGTTCTTGTTGTTTTTGTTGTTGGTGCTGCTGCTGCGATTGCTTCAGTTGCTGCTTTGCAGCCTCGTTGACGTCGCCATGTCGTTTGGGGCCCATTGATTGTTATTGCTTTCGTTGCAGTTGCAGTTGCTGCTGCTCTTGATGTTGCTGCTGTTTTGATTGGTGTTGCTCCTGGCACTGCTGTTGCTGTTGTTGCTGCTCCTTCAGTTGCTGCTGCTGCTGCTGCCACTGCTGTTATTTTGGGGCGCCACGTCGCTGCTTTTGTCATTGTCAGGCGTTGATTTTGAACTTGGCGGCGGCGACGGCTGTGGGAGCTGCACTTGCAGCAAATATTTCTTGTTGCCTTGTTGTTGCTGTTGTTGTTGTTGCTCTTGGTGTTGCAGCTGTTTATTTTCCTTGTGGTGCTGCAATTATTCTTCTGGTGTTGCTGCTGCCACGAATGTCCTTGCACTGCTGGGGTTTCATATTGTGTGTTTGTAGAAAGGTGACAGATTATTGGAAACATAATCAATTTAGTGTTGTTGTGGCAAGAAGGAAGTTCTAAGATTTTCAAGGGAATTCTGATTATAATCTGCTCTATAACTTCTATTCTTCACCAAATGTTTATATAACATGACAGATTTTTAAATTGTTTTAAATATGAAATTTTAAAATTGTAAACCTTTTGTTTAAAACATGTTTCATGATATATTTGAAGATACTGTTTAAGTAAAACATTTTCAAAAACAAACAAAAGTGTGCCAATCACCATCTTTAGTTTCCACATTTTATTTAAGTGTGTTATTTTTTTCTAAGGCCATTTTAAAATGATGCACATGGTCGAGTCCTTGAAACTCAGCAGTTAAATCGACTTTCTCCATAAAGATGTAAGCCTAATTGCTTCTGGGTTTACATTATATCTGCAAGGAGGTCTTTAGTTTCTGCCCACTGTTCTGGTCAAAAAGTTTTTCTGCATTGTGTCGACAGACAGTTTTTGGCAGCAATTTCACCTCCGCCTTTCCGTGTGTGTGTGTGTGGGTGTAAGTGTATGTGTTTTTTCGGGGTAGGGGTTGGCGTTTTTGGGGGGTGTTGGGCGGCGGATCAGCTGTTCGGCGGTTCCGAGTTTGGCAGCCGAATTGCTTGTTTACAAAGCTTCTTGCTGCTTTCTTTTATTTTTCTTTTTTTTTCTTTGCCACGGATGAACAGATTTTGGCTCTTTGCGGTTGCCAAAAACAGAAAATTTGAACACACCCACACACACACACACAAGCACACACACTGCGACAGATGGGGCGACTTTAATTCGAATCTTATGAATTATTTGCATGCCTTTGGGCCAAGACAACGACAAGTTCGAGTTTCACTTCACGCCGTTTTATGGATTTTCCTCCTTACAAGCACACACATACACACTTCCACTTACACTCGAGCACACACACACACACACACCTGGCATAAAGGGGACACGCATACGCTCATTGATTTTCCCTTTTCATTTCTTTTCCTTTTTGGCTATTTTTGCTATTTTCAAGGCTCTGCTACTTACATCTCACGTTAAATGTTTAACTTTGACACCAACAAAATTTCGCACGCAAGCACTAAAAATACTTGAAAAAAAAATAAAAACAGGGAAATGTGAGAGCAAAACACAACGTAAATTTCCCAGCCACAGCAGCAGTGGCAACAGCAACAACAATAACAGCAACAACAACAACAGCAACAGTAGCAGCAAAAACAGCAACAACAACAAAAAGAAACTGCCCTTCAGCAGCGATTTTTTTCTATTTTGCGAGTCCTTTTTACAGCCTAGTGTTTGCTGATTGCTTTTTGCCCAGCGTCTTTGTTGCCTTTGTTGATTTTGTTGATTTTAGCTGCCATTGCTGCCATTACTGCCATTGCCACTGCTGCTGTTGCTGTTGCTGTTGCTGCTGTTGCAAGTGTAAACTTGGAACCGTGCCGAACACACACTCTCTCTCTGTTTGTCTGCTTTACAATCCGGGCAAGATTCCGATTCCGCTTCCGATTCCGATTCGGATTCCGGGTCTGAATCCGGGCAGAACCACCGACTGCAGCGTGGGAGAGTCGAGAGCCAACTGACGGCGGCGCTGAGGCTGCGCCCCACCAAATGTTGCCGCCGTCCAAAACAGCAGCAACATCGCAGCAGCAGCAGCAACATCTAGAGAACCCAACAGCAACATCTAGAACCAAATGGCAGCAACATCACAGCGCAGCGCAACGTGTTGCAAGCTTTTGCTCGATTCAACTACGGACTTTTTAGCTTTCAAAAACATTTGTTTCTTTACTGCATTATTTTTGCAAAGCGATGGAAAGCTATTCATTTTTCGACATTTCCCGATTCCCGGCTTATGAACGCAAATCAAGTTATCGGAAAATTAAAAGAGCTTTTTCAGGAAACATAAGTTATACTCAGTCAATTTTAAAACCAAACTTGTACGATTCAAATAAAATATAAGTTAGGCGTCACAATTTAAAACTAGAGAGGAAGTGTTCGTTAATAATTAAAAATATAGTTCAAAAACTTGGAAAGTCTATGAAAGTGGTTAGAGAAAATTTGAAAAGATAATTAAGTTAAGAAAAATCCTGGCATTAGCAGCGCCATCTATGGGGCATATTTGAAGAAGAGAGAAGGATAAGATGGCCAATAGCGCCATCTAGATTATATGCTTTAAAACACCGTGTGAATATAAACAACTACGTACTTGATCGCAACATTTTTCCGCATTAAAATAAATACATAGTTATTTTGTATTTGAAATCTTTAATATTGTCAAAGACTAAAAATTAATAAATGTTGTACATTTGTTCCCCATCTTTTTCACAAATGAAAACGCCTTTTTTTTAATAAGTAGTTTGGAAATGATTTTATTTCAATATATTTCATATTCATTCATTAGTTCATATTTTCTGTTTTATACTTTTACACAAAAATACTTGTGTGTGAGTGAGTCCTCATGTTTGTGTTCGTCTCGTAGGTATTGGTATTGGTGTTCTTGTGTTCTCGGCCAGTCCTTCGGTCTGTCTGTATGTTCGTGTGTGTGTATGTTTGTATGTGTGTATAGTTGTGTTTGTATGCCATTAATCTGAGTTTGGACATAACTAAGTGTTAAATACAAGTTGAGTTATCTCATTTAAATATTTGTTTACCATTTAAATGCATTTTCGGAAAAGTTTCATTGAATTTCTCGTTTTCTTAGCTGACTTGTTAGTTTGTATACCCAGTTCTCAATTCTGTGAGGGTGACTCAGCGATATTTGATTCTTTTATTTTGGGTAGGGTGTGCCAAGAGCTTTTTACATCTATATGTTTTTAGGCTTGTGTAGGTGTGCATGTATGTATGTATATAATAACTATTTATTACCATTTCACATAGAGTTCTCTCAGCTTTGGTTTGCCTTGCTCTTTGGTTTGTTTTCTTTATCTATATTTTTCCTTTTTTTTCAATGAACTTTAGATTTAGCTTTGGGTGGTGAGGACTAATTATTTTTTTTAGGGGTTTTGTGAGGGGAGGAACAGATTGCTGTGTCTCGAGGTGCTGGAATTTTTTTTTAATTTACACACATTTCTCGCTCTTCTGCTAGATAACTTTGCTGCTGGGTTATTATTTCCTGATCCTTACTATTTGATCATTGTTAAGAGTTCACCTACGATCGGGTTTCGTTTGCAGTTTTTGTGTGAGGAGATTTCCTTAAGTTTTCGGGCTTGCCTGTTGTCACTTACAAATTATAACTATTTGTATATATATATGATTCTATTTGGTATGTGTATATATATGTGTATGTATATATCGATCTCATACATTGACATAAAATTTGAAAATATAATATTTAGCATGTCGATGCCCCTGCAACAAGTTCTTTTTTCTAGTTAATTCACTATTTTGCAAGGGTATCTGCAGCTGTTCTCCTTTTTTATTGGTCGCCTCTCTTTCAGAAAGATTTGCAACTTTGGAGAAGAAAAAAAAAACAGTTCCAGTAGACTGAAGAGCAAGCGGCCAGGCTTATATATTTATATATATAATATATCTTTCCTTAGGTTTCTATGTGTGTGTGGGCTTTTGACAGAGCATCTAAGCTTCGGCCTGCCGAAGAATGCTGTTCAAGGATCTCTCTCTCTCTCTTTCGCTTTCTACTCGTTTAAAATTTCGCTTAAAGTTTTTGCTTCTCCTGCTTTTTTGTATATTAAAATTGTAGTCTTTGTATTTTGTGTGTGTTGTTGTAGTAAAGGCTTTGTCAGTTTTTCAGGAGGGTCTCTAGTAATTACACATATAATAGTTGCGTTTAGTTATGTTGAAGAGTCGCTTCTTTATCAAGTGTAGATGGCGGCCAAGGCTTTAGAGGGTTAAGCAGTTGGAATTGGGTGTGTAAAGGTCAAGGGGATCTGGTGCGGGGTGTGGTCCATTATCGGTGGTTGGATGCCTTGCCTGGACATTTGATTAATCAGCAGACAGAGTCGAAGATTTCAACTGCTACAAAATGCATTTTTCCCATTTTATTCAATTGAAAAGAACAATTTCGCAAATTTACTTGCATTTAAATTTACAAACTTTGGAGAGATTTCTCACGAAAGAGCATCGGAAATCTCTTAAGATTTAAAGCCTCCCTGAAAAGGCTTTTAAAAACAAGACACCGTAAGTTTGGATCTCTCCCAATGATTAATGTCAAAAAAAATGCATTGTGCATTACTTTTTTAAAACTCGCATAGATTTCTTTTAATTTTTCCTGTTAAGGTAACACTGCTGTTTGAACTATTTAAAAATATTTATAAAAAAATGTGCGATTGGAAAATTCTTTGGGAGGAAACTGCTCTTTTCGCAGGGATTTTCATTCAACAAAGCTGCGCTTGTGTGCGTGGATTTTGGGGCGGGTGTGGGAGGCGTGTGTTTGTGCGGAAACCGTTTAGGAAGTTTACATTTAGATTTCTAGTTGTCTGTCGTCTCCTGCTCGAGTTGTAAGTCACGTAGAAAAGTATAAAGTAAGATGCATGCGGTTCCGGTTCGTTTCCCAGCATTTCCTACGTTCCATTTCCACTGTCCCGCTCTTAGTTCTCTGCATTTGTATACCTTTTTTAGCTGATATTGCTGATCTCGATCCAGATCGTTTGTTAAGTCGACAGGTAGTTGTGGTTTAGACCTACGAGATTGTTACATACGTTGAACTGCATACTAAGACTTTTGTGTTTGCATTTGTATCTGTGTCCATGTCGGTGTGTTTGCGTTTGTTTGTGTTCATGCGTATGTGTGTGTGTTTGTACATATACTGAATCGTAATCGTAATCGTTATCGGTATCGCTATCTTTATCGTTTTGCACATACATTTACACATAAATATGTAGCTGCAGGGATAAGGAGTTCAAGGGACAAGTGTGGGGTTTTAGTCAAGTTGGTCCAAATTGCTCATATCCTTGTCTAAATATTTGATTAGGTACAAACAAGCACTTGTCTTTGGAACTTGTTCTATCGCTATTGCAATCGCAATCGAATTGAATCGAATCCAATCTCATTTGATTTATCTAACCCATGTGTCATTCAACCAACTTTCGGAAAGGGAAGCATTTAATTGACTGCCAAAAAGTACGCTAAATATTTACGTGATTGCCGAAACAATGGATGGAAATGTCTTTGCAATGGCGATCCAATCAACATTTTGTATATATTTCGATATAGTATTAACTCCATTTGTCTGCTTACACTCTCCATAATTTACTTTTATTTGTTTTGGAAATCTTTTCGGACTTAAACAAAAATTTATTTTAGTATAAATCATGATTAGCTTTTTTAACATTATAACTTATTTATTCACCTATTGTCTTCTTTTACAAGCTAATTCATTAACAATCATCAACAACAGTTAACCGTAAATACTGTGCTCTTTGAAAAATCTGTTGAGAACTACGACTGGCAATTTTATATTTTCTTCCATTGCAAGGACATTTGTGTTTTCGGCCTGTTAAATTTGTTTATCCATATTGGGTTTTGGCCAAGTTCTGGCTGGTTTTGCGATTATGTCTGCTTGGGATCTAAACTAGTTCAATTACGCTTAAAATTGTTTACATTTGGTTTTCCGGTTTTGTTGTTCATTACTTTTGTTTTGTTTTATACATTTGTAAAACACCTAGAGTTCTTTATGATCTTGTAGTTGTAGTATCTTTAAGATAAATATTTATGTATATATATATATATATTTTAATGTATATGTATAGTTGGTTTTGTTGGAAAGTTCTTTGTTTGGTTTTTATTTCATTTCGTTTTTTTTTTTTTGTTGATTTCGTTTAAATTCAAGTTTTAGTCTTTATGTTTTGTCATTCAAACAAGGGAAGTTGGTGGCATGAACAATGTATAAAACGCTGTTACCAACGGGCGGGCTTACTCCGTGGAAAGCCCACCCACACAGCTGCAATGCAGTACAGTACAGTAGTAGTTGTAGTAGTAGTAGTATTATAAGGCAACAAATCAATTTGATGTGTTAGCTAATTTAGAGTGGTTCGTTTAGGTAGAGTCTTACGTCTAGGATTTAGTTAGCCATCAGGGGATTTTAATCAGTGATTGAGTGATCCATTCACTTCTCGTTCTAGTCGAGCATGCCGCTTAATACCCTGCAGTCCCAGCTCGGGCGAATACACTGACAGAAAACTGTTGAAGGTGCGGGGACTGGAAGGTACGTGCACGAAAATACACTCGATTAACTTACAGTTAGCCAGCTAGTTTCAAATCTAACTACATAAAACACACAACGAGCGGGCAGAAAATTACTTAGTTGTGGGCATACACCGATGCGATCTCTTGTATACACATATTTATGTATATGTACTCGTAAATATTTAGTGTTTTCATATTTTATGACTTACGCGCTACAACGAACGTACACACAACTTAGAGAGGAAATGACACATACACATACTAAGTATATGCTGCTGCAGCTTGCAATTACAATGCACAATTAGTTAAGAGTATTTGCTGCGTGGTAACTTGCTAGACATCCAAATTTACACCGAATAAGTATGCTTTCTTGCGCTTTCCGCGAATTGAACGCTCAATTAGTGCTCGCTTAATTACACACACTCAAAAAAAATTACAACTCTTTATAACTGTATCGGTTAATGTAACGGTATCTGTATCCAAGGACCAGCTTGGTCGCATCTCCTCAACATGCATATTATTCATTATTCACTTAACCCTCCCTTTTTTATTTTTTCCTCTGTAATTGAATCAAAGTTTCGCCTTTCACCGTTCAAGTTTGCCCTGCAAAGTATGCCACAATTTTTGCACTTTGCATTGTGTGTGCGTGTGTGTGTGTTTTTCTTTGGTGTGTAAGTTTAGCTATATTTAACATAATTACATACAGAAATTTACATTGATCATAATTAACTTGTGTTCCACATCTTTTCTGCATTTTGCCGGGATATGTGCATGCAGTTGGCCTTAAATCGATTTCATTATCGAATGCAAATAGTTATTGGGTTTTTCGTTTTTATCTCGCTTGTTTTTACTTTTTTGGGGTCCAACATTCCGAAGGATTTTTCCATTTTCAAAGCCGCTGGCCCCCCCGCAAATTTTAGCAGCCGAAAAAGCGTGCATAATCGAAAGAATTTCAGCTCCCACAGTGCCTTCTAATTGGATGCTGCCATCAGCGGCAACATCGACGGCAACATGATGTTGAATCAACAGCTGCAGCTGCCAAATCCAATTGACTGACCATGCTCGCTTTTCCTGCGGGCATCCCGCTGCAATGCCCTTTACCTCCCACAAGGAAAAATCGCAACCCCAACCAAAAAGCAGAACCAACGTAACAAAAAAAAAACAGAACCAACGTAAAAAAACAAGAAAGGACGCTACCTTCGGCGAGTCGAAGCTTATATACCCTTTTAATCATAACAAATGTCGAGAAAAATGTTCAAAGGCTAAACAACCTTAAATCAATGACGATTTTACTATTTTTCTTGCCAAAAAACAAATTAAAATACAATTTTCAGAGCTATGCCAATTTAAAATTTGATAAAAATTAGAACATTTTCAGCAAACCCAGTTTTTGTAAAAGGGTTGTATCATAAAAATTGAAAATAAATCGTCAAAAAAATAAAAAAATAACTAATCATGCAGTTTGTTAGAAAATTAAAGTACGAACAACTGGTATCTGATAAAAATTTGAAAAGTTTTGGACTAAGCTTTAGTGAAATTTGGTAAATTTTGAGCAAATCCATTTCTTCGAAATTTGGAAAAATTTTTTGCATCATAAAAATTGAAACCAAATGGAATTCCTAGCTTTCAAATACCAGGCCAACAGAATTCATTAGATGAAAGTTTTTTTATTTTTAATTTTAATTTAAGCAATTAGGACAATTGGGACATTCTTGGACATTTTGGGACGTTTTGTCACATTTTCAGGACATTTTGGGACATTTTGGGACAAGTAAGAAATACTATAGCTTTCTGTTCGCCTGGTACTTCAAAACTCATTTTTTTTTTCCAAAAATTTTATGATTGGCTGACCGATTTCGACGAGTGCAACTGTGACTATTTTAAGTACGTTGCAAGCTTTTGACTGCAATTATAAAACCCTCTGCAAGGGTATGGAGAGGAAACGTACAAAAAATGGGCAAAACAGGATTACTGCAACGAGCTGGACGAGCAAATGGAATTATGCGACTGGGACCGAATCTACATCGAGTAAACCTGCGACCCCCGCCTGTTGAATATATGCATTGGTCGAAATTTGTTTTGCGTAATTAGACGTGAATTTCGTATGAGAACGCGGCTGAAGGCCAATGGTTTTCGTTGCCAGTATCCTGGATACTGGCAGTCAAATCGCAATGGTTTTCGCCCAAATCCAGTTGCGCGGGAAATTCATGCTCGACCATGGGCAATGGTGAAATATGCTCAGGTTAACAGCGAAGAATTTAAACCTTCGCCTTTGAGTTTTCTGCCGTTTCTAGTTTCTGATTCACCTAAAAGCTGTATCATCACCCAATATAAAATAAATGCATTAACTAATAATATATGTATATATATTTGTGGTGTGTATGCGCGTGTACATAAATAAAAATACTTAAAAGGTAAACAAGGGAAATACAAAATAAAAATGATGAAGAAAAAAAAACAAAACAAGAGAGTAAAATCTGCGAAAACTTAAAAGTAGACCGCTAAGAACTAGGCTTAAAGTTAGGCAACCAGGCGAAGACGAAACCCAGCTGATGATTGCAAGGGGGCTCTGGCTGGCCAGGTGAAAATGGGGTTCTTTTGGTGGTTGACTTTTCCCTACCCCCCTCCTTTCCCCACCCCCCTTCCCCTTTTTCTGCCCCTCCCATCCCCCTTAGACATTTTCCGGCTCCGGGAGCTTGCGTTCGCAGCAATGACAAACGAGTGCGTTCAACCGCTGGCCAATCGCCGACCAAACGGTCATCGACATGGAGGACACCTCGCAGCTGGAGGAGGCGTCCGGCTGCTGGTGCTGCTGCAGCTTGCGATGCTCCTGCTCGTCCTCATCCTCGTCCTCCTCTTCGTCCTCCTCCTCCTCCTCCGCCGCCTGCTCCCGCTGGTGATCTTGAATCGCCCTGGCCGAATCCTCCCTGGTGCTCCCCTGTTGTCAAATCTTTGGGCCCGCCTCCAATGGCGAACCGCTGGCCAGGCCAATCTCTACGCTCACACTGGGCGGCACTCGCTCCACGGTGGTGGTGCCAGCTCCACCTCCTCCGCCACCCGAACTTTGTAAAGTGTTATTGCTGGGATGGCGACTGCTGTCGTTGGAGGAGTAGCGCATCATTCCCGGCACATCCAAGCTGTAAGCCCGATGTCGCTGATGGGCGTCATTAGTTCCGGTGGTCAGGTGGCCGCCAGTGGGGGCTTCCTTGCCCGGCGATCCTGTGATGGTGCAGCACATGCCCGACTTCAGAGCACCACCGCCACCACCACCACCATCCTGATTATCAGCCAAGCCATTGGCATTGTTGTTGGCCCGTCCCGAACTGGAATGGGAATGGGAATTGGAGCCGGGACAGGGACTGCTCCGAGTGCTCCCGAAGCGCTTGTTGCCCTTGTCGAAGCTGAAGCTGAAGTAGTCGGAGAACTGGCGCAGTCGGGACTTCCAGGAGCTGCCACCTCCTGCCGAAGGTCCTGCCGCTCCTACTCCTCCTCCTCCTCCGCCGCCGCCGCCAGATCCTGCACCACCAGCGGATCCTCCTGCGGCGGTGATGCGTCCACTGCTGGCACTACTCCTTGTGCTGCCGTTGCTGGGCAGGATTTGTTCGGTGACCGCCAGCGGTGGCGATATGTTGCCATTCGACGAGGAGGCGGTGGCCCCCACCACCCCAGCGGGAATGGCCAGCGGCAGCTTGTCCTCCTTCGCCTCACCCTCCCCCGAATCCGAGTCCGCTTCGGTGCGAGCCAACAGTTCCTTCAGCTGACAGCAGCCCGGGTGGTTTGTATTGGCATTGGTGTCCTGTGGAATGCCAACCACCACACCACCAGCCACTCCACCACCACCTCCGCCACCGCCACCGGAGGTTGCCTCCATGCTGCTGCGATTGTGGCGACCGTAGAAGACATTGCTGTCGGAGATCACCTGCGGCAATCCGTCCGAGAGCCGTCGATTGTTCCCGCCACTGCTATACTGGTCGAGGCTCACAGCCCGGTTGTTGCCGAAGTGGCAGCGGTTGCTGTGGTAGCCATGGATGTTCCCGTACGAGTTGCGGATCCGCTGGCCGCCGCCGCTGCTGCACAGCTCGCCGATCATCGAGGGTCGCTTCTCGCGCGAGGACTTGCGGGAGGTCGAGTGCGAGGACTTGCTCCGGTTGCTGCTGCCCTCCGTGTCCACCTTGAACTTGGACGTCTTCTCGGCCACCTGGGAAAAAAGGAAGTAAGTAAGTGAGTAGAAGAAACATAAAGTGATATAATTGAGATTACAGAGATTATACCTTTTAAATTATTATAATTTTAGGTCAAGTACTTGGTTCTCTTTCTTTTAAGTTTCGGTGGGGCTTCTTAAATATTTTAAAACTTTCCCCTAAAAATGTTTGCTAAAATGTCTTGTTTTTATAATTTAACTTTACAGTTTACTCATTGCAGCTTTTATATCATCCAAAAATATTTGAAATCCACAACTTAGTTTTCGTTTTTAAATTTTGATTTGATTATGGTTTTTTATGTTTCCCTTATATTTTTTTATCTACCTCGACACTTCTCAGCTCATAACTATTTCTATCTGAAACTCGATTTTTGAAGTGGCAATAACCAAAAAAAAAAAGAACCTATGGTAACATTTAGTAAAAATCTGCAGTTGAATTTCAGTTTGCAATTGAAAAATTGTGTGCATGGCTAAAAGGAATTTAATGGGCGACTTACATCCACTTCGGTGGCCGTTTCCGAGTCGCCGCTCTCGCTGCCCTCCGGTAAGTCGTGCAGCTCCGCCGCCATTCCGCCGGGCTCATCGACGGAGGTCCTCGAGGCGGACTTTTGCGATGGGATGCTGCGTCGCGACTTTACGCTGATCCCGGATCCAGAGCGCGGCATTTGCGGCGAAACGCTTCCGGCTGCATTGTTCCCCCCGCCACTGCCACCTCCTCCTCCTCCTCCTCCTCCACCGCCACTGCCACCGCCAGCGCCTCCTCCACCGGATCCCGAACCGGATCCAGTGCCACCCGCACCGCCGGCTCCACCGCCGGAGCCCTGCGAGTTGCCCTGGGCCTTGTCCAGGCTCAGCTTGTCGCTGGCGCCGCCCGGAGTGCTCACCATCGCCGCATTGGAGTCGATGGTGCCGCTGTTGCTGTCCGAGGTCGCCGACGTGTTGCTGTCCGCCACCGACTTGCGGGTCTTCGTCTGCGCGTCGTTGAGGCGCCTGGAATTGTGGCAGGAAGGGATTTGCGATTTAAGCGGACTTCATTCTAGATTGTTAAAGTAAGTACTTGTGGGCACTTTTTTGACACACAATAAGCCATATTCACATCTTAAAGATACAAGCTTAAGAAATATATAAACGTATATATTATATTCTCAAAAAGTCAAAATTTGTATATAGCTGTCATAGGAACAATCAGTGAAAATATGCAAAAATAGATAGATTTGCTCGACATTTGTAATGACTGCGGGAATATAATTTTCGCCTCGCCGAAGCTAGTTTCCCTTCTTGTTTCTTTTTTATTACGCTGATTGGAAAGGGTTTGAGTCATGCTCCTCTAAGTAAATCTACTAAATTCCTGTCGAAAGATATAGAAAGTAGGTGTAGTTACCTGTAGTACTCGAGGGCGATGCGCACGGGTATGATGATGAGGTCGGTGAGCTCGGGCACCAGTTCGCCGAGGGCCTCGAAGAGCGGCAGGAGGACGAGGCCGATGAAGCGGACCTGGGAGCCCGGCTTGCTGACCTTGTCGGGATCCATGAAGGGCGTCACCGGCAGACCCTCGGACTTCTCGGCGGCGCTCTGGGCGAAGAACTCCTGCAGCAGGCGATCCAGCCAGGGCTCGGCCACGTCCATGGGTCGCGCCTCGTTCGAGATGTCCGCCACTTTGATCAGGATCATGCAGAGCTGCGGGTGAAGGGTGAAGGGTGAGGGGGGTAAGTTATGGAATTATCAAGGATCGAACTGCAGGACTTACCAGATTGATGTGCGCACGGTTGCTGTAGTCGAACACCGGTGTTATCTCGATGAACTGCGTGAGGATCTCGTTGTGACGGGCCATGTCCGTGGCCAAGATGCACCGGATGATGCCCTCGCGAATGTTGCTGCGGAAATGGAGAAAAAAAGCCAAGTTAGTTAGAAATTTAAATCACTGATAAACGCTCCAGTAAAACTAATAACTAATTCAAGTCTCCAGTGAAGTTTTAGTACTTTAAACAAATCACGAAATATGATTAATGTAATCGTATTCCCTACTCTTTGGTAAACTAATAATGTTAAAAGGAGTTTTATGTTTTTATGGCTTTTCGGAATCTAAAGTTTTTCTTGAGTAGGTACTCTGTTATTCCCAAAAGTGGATGTGCAATACTCAAAATGAACTTAAATCACAAAGTTCAAGCTTATAACTATTTTCAAAAGATGGCAAGCCATTCAATGAATAATGAAAACTCACTTCTTTGGAGTGCATCTTAATTTCGAGCATTTCGCCACGGAAACAACTTCTAACAATTTCCAACTTCTGCCCTTATGTTTTTCGCAGAAAATTGGTTTGCCCGCCGGCGGTCGGAGGAGTGGAGTCCAAAGTGGAGCCGAGATTGCGCTTTCCATGGCCAAAAACGTGGCTCTCGTGTGGCCAAAACCGGAAAGTATTTACCGAGAAACAAGGCCAATGAAGTGCTTTTCCTCCGGAAAAACAGGCCGAGTCGAGTCGAGTCGAGCGACTGACAAATGCAGCGCGTAAAATATCAAATTGCATTTCGTTTTATTTGAAATCGAGGCCCCGCCACCCAAGACAAAAGTGTCGGGTGCCGCAGACAAAAAAAAAAGAAAAATTGGAGAGGTGAAGAGCAGGGAAAGGCAGGGAAAAGCGGGAAAAGCGTGCTGCAAATTGAATTTCTCGTGTCAAGCTGCATTGACGTGGAGACCCCACGACTCCAGGTGGAAAATTCAACACTTGCACCTGCCGCACTTAAACTGCAAATAGAGCGACGCATTTCACCCGCCGTCTGTCACGACTTTATATATTTATTTTTTACTTGCTTTTTTATTTTTTTTTTTTTTGTTTATTATTTTCCCATTGGAGGCGACACCGAGCGGATTAACGCCGCACACTTGACAGCGGATATTCCGCTGAAGGCTGAAGGGAAAATTACAACTCCATCAATAACTAAACAATTTCTGACATTTTGACGGCTTCAGCTGGCCTTTCCTCGGAAAATAGTCTCTGGTATTGGGGAGCCTTCGCCATTAAATGGGTTACCCAGAAATCGAAGGATAGTTGAAAATTACACGGCTTATTCCCAATTAACTTGTCTCGCATTTAGTCCAATCCTGAATTTTTCACATCGCACTAATAACATGTCAAAGTCGAATGTACCATTTTGATTGGTGAAACTATGTTCTTCTTGCAATAATCTGATGGATAAGATTAATTAAAATGCAATGCATCGTTTTCTGTTACAAAATATCTGGCATTTTCCATTTCCAACAGGATTAAGAGCGCCTGTCACCATCGTCATACGTAGATAACTGGAAATATCTCCGGAATGCAAGGCAGCTGGTAATGCCCGTCACTTAATTAAAGCCCGACGCAAGTTGGGATTTAATAAAGTACAATGAAAATACCCGGGACATTCGATCGAAACTAGACCGAAATTGATTTGCGACTGGAGGGGATTAAAAATGCGAAGAGGACTCGATTCGGTCTCAATTTCAGGCAGATAGAAACGGCAATCGAGTGGCCAGCCACCCGAAATTCCCTCCAATTAAAGTGGCAACTGCAGTGATTATCCAGTGCTGACATTATCCTGCCACAGGAGCGGCAGCTCCTTCCGCTTTCCCGCGATGATGATGATGAATTGTGAAACGGAGAAACGGGAAAGTGGGGAAGGCGGGAAAGGCGGGAAAGCGGGAAATGGGAAATGGCGAGGGGACTGCCAGATGAGCAAAGTTTTGTGCCGACGAAAAACGGCAACTATTATGCGCTAATTATGACTAAATAATTGCATGAAATGCGCCAAGCGCCAACCAAAACTCAACTCGAAACTAATTTGCAAAGCGTCGAGTGCCGAAAAAGCCGCCAGCAGGTCCTTCGCCTCGCACGCAAAACACTGGTAGAAAATGCAAAGAAAAGCTGAGGATTTTCGAATTAAGCCAGCCACATATGTAATTCGGTAATTGGATAGGCTTTCGACGCACTTCTGATAATTATGCACTGTGCATTAAAGTAAAGGCGAATTTATAAAAATCAAACTAATTTGTACTCACTGTTTTTTTAATTAAATAGTGCTATGATCTAGAGAACTCTTAAAAAACTAGTAAATAACTTTTCTAAAATATGTAAACACATATCTCAGTTGTTTTATTTTCATTACTTATTTAAAAGTTATGTTTAATGTACTTGGTAAGTTTTAATATTATTCTTTGTTAACATTTCTTTCCATAATTATTTTCTTCAATGTTAATAAAAGAAATTATATTTTCCATAGTTATAAAAACATTTAATAAAGAACACATTTTTTTCAGTGTCTTTCCTACTTTCCAGCGTTCTCTTTGATGATTTATTTTTGGTTCAAGTGAAGCAGCTGGCTTCAAGTTTACCGCCCAGCCCCATCATATTTTTCACCCACATTTCTGCTCGGCACATCCTTCATCATCAGTTTGTTTGTTGAATTATAATTGAATTTTTATTTTTTGATTTTAATTTAGATTTTGTGCTACAAGACCGGCGATGCGATGCGGTCAGAACTTGATCCCTAACCAAACACGCCCTACGCCCAATAGTTTACTTACTAAGCAGCCATAAACAAATGGGGAAATCTCAATTAGGCGAAAAGGAAAGTTGCAAACTGAGTGCAAAGCCCATTTTCCACTCTGTCCCTTCGCAATTTCTAAATGCATGTTGTCTCCTAATTGCAATGGGATGTAGAGACTGACCAAAAGGCGACTAGATAAAGATTGTCTCAAAGGTAGAAAAGTCATTCCCTTTTTTCTAAGGTTCTCGTGAAAATAAAAGTAGCTGTATGATTAAGACTGAAGAATTGAAAATTTATCTTTAGCTTTAGTTAAATTTAAATTAAACAAAAATGCTAGTAACTTAGTTATTGAATCTAGATTTATTTAAAAAATCAATTCAAGAAAAAACCAAGCAACAAAACAATATCATAGAGTAACTAAAGGTATAATTAAATACAATAATTAAGGAACTCAGGAATTGCTACTTATAACATTATTTTGACATTAATCTAAATCCATTTAATTTCTTTGCTGGTACCCCACAGTTGTAATCGAACTTTAATCAATCGAGAAGCTAATCAGAAACATTCGGTGTCCTTGTCCCTTTCTTTGCTCTTCGCCCGCCTTTCAAACATTTCTGTGCCATTTTATCTCCTTCAGGCAGTGTAAACTTGACTCTCAACTTTATTAGAATCCCAGTCGCAGACAGCTCTGCCGAAAATCGAAACAACACACAGAATACACCGTTCTACACTGAGCATTTTCATGCTTGAATCATTTTTTGAGCAAAGACAAGAAGAGAAAATAACAAAGATTTTTTTTACCAATTGGATACCTTCTGAAATATTCTTTTATTGCCTTCATTTAAGTTGGAGAAATAAATTGGTTTGTCAAAAAACATATAATATATCATATAATAAAGGTAACAAATATTTGTGGTCTTTAAAAATATTTAATTTTTTCAGTGTACTCGTGCTTGTCTGCGTGAGAAGGGCAAATCATTGAAGGTGGCCGGCTAATTTGGTTTTGCATGGCAAGGGGGCCAAAAGGGGGCAAAGTGGGCGGGTCGAAGGGGAAGGAAAGATGATTAATTGATTACGCGTGGGCTCTGATTTAACGGTAAATGCTAAGCCCAGTGACTTCGGCGGAATCGGGGAGCCTTATCTCCGGTTTCATCTTAACGATTTGGCCTTGTGGACGGCTCATTCACTACACACGTTTTTCGATTCCATTGAGTGGAAGTTTAAGTTCGCGCCGCTCTCTCGTTCGATTTTCATTGTATAATCTTTCAAGATTTAAATTAATGGGTTATGACTGCGTGACACGGCTAATTCGGAATTAACTTTCAGGTTAGTGTGAAATATAACGATTTGATTGCGAGAAAGTTCTTTAGATTATTTGAAAATGATTAAGAATACGGCACTTGGATTAAGGTAGGACTTGAAATTAATGAGTTGTATTTGTGATTTTAAAGCTTATAATCCTTGGTTTTATTTGCTTTAAGCATGATGTTTAATGTTGAAGAATGATAAACTATATTCTTTTCCATTTTTGCTTAAGTTTATATTACGTATTAAATTAAATTTTTTAATTTACGATTTACGATTTGTGGTTTAAAGTGTTTGAGTACGGATTTAGCAAATACTATATATTAAAAGAACATTTTTTATTTTATCTTTGCCTTGAAAGTATTCATTAGTTTACTTTTTTTAGGGATGCACTTTGTGCATTTATTTAGTTTTAATCAATTGAAAATATACTGCGTGTTTAATTCGCCTTTAATCTCGGTTTAAACTGGGGTTTTTCGGGATTTGTGTGCTTACTATGACTTACGGGAAGACCTTTCGGTCAACCCTCGTTGAACGGGCATCACAGCATTCGCGTTGAATGTCAGGCGCGGTTATCACCAGCTTATCAGCTATATAGCAGCACCGCTGACTCGGGTTCGGATTAGAAAAATACTTGGAACCGCCAGAGAGGCGACTAACCAACTCAGTGAACTGGCGTCGTTGTAACTGGAAGCGAGCTGCGATGGAGGCACCTACGATCATCTGGTTCCCACTGATCCTGCTGCTGCTCTTGCTCCTCCCGAAGTCAATGGAGTCCCTGGATTGCCAGCGGCAGCTGGAGAACGACATGGATCCGGAGGAGGAGCCGTGCGAGAACTTCCACCAGCACGCCTGCGGCAATTGGTATGCAAACAGTGTGCAACGGAGTTTGGGAGCCCACGACATGCGCTCCAAGTGGGTGGCCAACCTGAAGCTGCAGCTGAACAGGCATTTGGAGTCCTCCCAGGAGGCGCAGTCCACCCAGCTGGGCACCTTCTACCGCAGCTGCCTGTCCAGTGGCCAGTCGGTGCGGTCCTTCACCGATGCCCTGGCCCAGAGTGGTGCCAATTTCACTTTGTTGGCCAACAATTCGGCGGGTGCCGGTGGCTCCTTTGACTGGACTCTGGCCAATGCCGCTCTGCGCACCTACGGAGCTCAGGGCTTGTGGCGACTGCTGGTCCAGGACAACTGGCAGTCGGCGGAGCAGCGCATCTTCTACATCCTGCCGCCCACTTTCGGCCTGTTGGGAAACGGAGATGAAATGGACGAGTTCCTGTACGAGCGCTACCTCAAAGTCCTGCTAATGGAATTGGGTCTGCGAGTGCGGAGATCGGCGCAGTTGGCCCGAAAGCTGGTGGATTTCGAGCGGAGCCTGAGGAGCCTCTTGCCCAGCGATAGGGATCAAAAGCTGGTGCTGCGAAAGCCGCAGAGTCTGAGCGACTTGGAGCTGCAGCTGCCGAATCTCGAGCTGAGGAGATACTTTGAGATAATACTCCAGGGCCTGGAGGGAGATCCCTCTGCACTCTTGGTGGTGGCAGATCTGGATTATCTGCAGGGTCTGGAGAAGCTACTGGCCAGGGAAGACGCCGGCGATCCGTTGGTCCTCTCCACCTGGCTGCTCCTCCAGCTGCCCGTGCACTTCGAGCTGAAGCTCCACGACGACGAGAAGCTGAGCAGCCAGCGCGATCGCTGCCTGGAGCAGCTGAGGAAACTGATGCCCGGCCCACTGGGAGTGCTCCAAATGCAACTGGTGCTGGGGGCGAACTACCAGCAGGTGTACGATAACGCGGTGCAGCAGATAGCCCAGCTCTTCCGCAACCTTAAGCTGCAGTTCGAGTTGAGGCTAAATGAAACGGAGGTCTTCGCCGAGAACCTGGTGACTCGCAATTTGGCCAGGGATAAATTGCGTGCGATGAGATTGCTGACGCCACGGCTGCAGGATCCGGCAGGACATGCCGCTGCTGTCGGGCTGGCGGCGGCCACGCCCCTGGGCGGAAATTGCGACGAGAACCTGATGCGGCTGTCGCTCGACCAGGCCAGATTGGAGTTCCGTCAGGTGTTCGGGGAGCCGGTGACCTCCGCACCCGCGGATCCCCTCGCGGTGAACGCCTACTATCGCCTCAAGCTCAATCGCATCGAGTTGCCGCTCGGCCTCCTGGCCACGCCCCTCGCCCAGTTGCCATGCAGCCCCCCCACAGGAGAGGCTGCTGGGGAGGGGGAGGGAGAGAGGGAGGGAGGCAGCCATCACCTGGCCAAAATGTCCGCCGGTTTGGGCTACATCCTCGCCCACGAAATGGTGCACGCCTTCGACTACGACGGCATTAATTACGACGCCGCCGGGCAACTGGCCAACGGCCAATGGCCATCGAGGGCCATCATCCGATTTGGCATGCGGGCCAGCTGCTATTTGGGCGTGCGGTACAGTAATGCCACGCTAACCATCAACGAGAACATTGCGGACAGCGAGGGCCTGCGCCTGGCCCTCGACACCTATCGCCAGCGGAATAGCACCGCGAATCTGAGAGCCTTCTTTGTGGCCTTCGCCCAAAATTGGTGCGGTGCTGCGGCGAGTCCCGGCTTGGGCCAACATGCCACACACGCCGAGCGGGTGAACAATGTGCTCGGCAATCTGCCGGAATTCGGAGACGCCTTCCAGTGCAAGGCCTCCAGTCGGATGAATCCCGCCGAGAAGTGCCGCATTTGGTGAGGGATTCGGTGTGCTACAGTAACTCTATTTGTTGTTATTAATATAATATTTAATCTGCTTGGGCCAGCAATAAATTATATAATTATCCACAAATATAGGAAACTATTTTGTACTTCTTTTATACATATGGGTTTCGAAATACTGGAAGCCATATTGCAACTATTTTGAAAAGTAACTAATGTGGTAAAACCAGTAAACAAAAATATAAAGTACATACAAATGATTAATTTATATTGCATTTTTGCTTACACATTTTTTGTAATTTTGAAATAGGTATGATTTGCGAACTTATTGAGTGATTAATTTCAAAACAAATCAAATCAATCAATCAGAAATAAATTTCACATTAATTTGTATATTTTTGCTTCCTGAATTTGAACCATCTTTTTTTGCAACATTTTTATGCACTTTTAACCCAGAATATATGAATTTTAGTGAATTATTTAATTACCTATTTTCATTTAAACCTGTTATTTATCTGTTGTAGTACAGCAATACATTTTTCCTTGCACTCATCGACTTTTCAACAGCCCTTTTACATGTTCACTTTCATTTCTTTTTGCTTTCCCCAAAAAAAAAAGACAAACATGAGAAGAGTTTTTTTTGTTTTTTGTGAAATTGGAGTTTTGCAGCAATCAAATAAAATGCTACCACGCGTTTAACGGTTTGTTGGTCGTTGTTTGTGATTGCCCCCAGCATTTGTACCACCCACTTTAACACACACACACACACACATAGCCGAAATTGAAAAGTGTGTCCGTTTATATAGCAGAAATTGGAGAATCTACCCAACTATACTATATGCTAGAAAATGGGAAAAATTCAATGCTTGCCTCTGTTAATCCAGTTGAAAAATAAAAGGGAAACAATCGCGGAAAATAAATTAACTTTTGAGTTTCTAGCTCGGAAAATGCACTTCAAGTTTAATAAAATTTTAAGTAATTAAATAAACTCTTGGTTAAAATGAACTTTTTTTTTTTGGTAATTTTCCATCTTCGCTTTTGGTTCTTTAATTACCAATATGTATAAGTTGTAAGTTGAATAATTTTGGCTTCTTTACTAAATAAACAGTAATTCTATTGTCGTGTTTTAAAGTTAATTAAATTATTTCACATGTGCTAACCAAAAGCCAATTTTCAACTATGTTTTAGCTTTTGGACAAACTGGTTGCAACATTTTAGAGATTAAATAATTAATTGGCGTTTTAAATTAAAATTGAAACTTTTAAATAGTTTTAATGAACACAATCCAAATAGAGATACAAACCTAAACCTTTTCTTGGTTACTTAAGTTATCATGTCCACCAATCTGTATAAAATGAACTAGTATTTCCGAAATTTGCAAGTTATTTGGGCTCTTCTTATTACCAAGTCATAATGAAATAACAATATTTGCTTATTTAATCGGGTAATACACGAACAATGCCTAAATTTACGCACATGACTGCCATTCCTCTGGTAATAATCATGTTTAGTAATTGCAATGACAACTGTCTGCAGATTGTTGGCAGAGGCCACCCATTTGACTTCCCCCACGTTTTCCACCCGTTCTCGACTTTCCCTGCACACTTTTGCCGTCGCCGATGATGCTTGGCATATTGTGTGCATTTGCCGACAAGTTTTGCCATCAAAAACTCCCAAAAGTATCCAATAGTTTATGCACGCAAACTTGCTTAGAAAGGCGAAGGGAGGGGGAAAACCAGGAGGGGGAGGGGGAGAAAGGTGGGTGGAAAATAGGAAGGGGGAGGGGGAATGGTGGTGCTGTCAAGGGCGCGGCTTTCCGTTGATTGCGTTTCTTGTGCATGATGATGCTTGACATCGGGATGATGATGAAGATGCCCCAGCCTCTTCGCTTTTCCATTTTCCATTTGCCATTTCCCATCTAGCGCCACACTTTCCACGATTCCCGCCCACATCCGCAAGTCAAAGTCGAGAAAAGCATTTTCCCGGCTAATCCACTTAATTAGTGTTTGTGGAATATTTTCCAATATAAAATGCATGCAATGAATGCAGGAAAAAAAAACGCTACGCAGAATAAATGAAATTGCGAGAAAAGCGGGGGAGCGGGAAAACTGAGAGGGGAGGGGAGGGGAGGGGAGGGGGACGGGTGATGGAAACGCTGTTTAAAATGCGAAAAGCCAGTTGCGGGGGGTCAGTTAAGCGCGGAAAAAGCTTCGCTAAGCCATCAAATGGCTTTATTATATAAACGTTTAATCTGCGGAAAGCAAACTTCGCGCTCCTCCCAGCACTTTCATTAGTTAATCGAAAATAATTAAGTGGCATTCTTATATTATATATTAGGCAGTGATTCGAAAACGTTGAAGAACATCTCATACTTTCATAAGATGCACAATGCAGACTCATTAAATAATAATCTGTCATTTTGCAAGGCACTTATTTAGTTTCTTGATCCGTAAACATTGAAGAGCAACTTATGTTTTAATGAGATGCACAATGGAGATTCATTAGAAGACATATTGATATTAAAATGGAACTTTGTTTCCTTTTAATTTCTATCTCTCTTTAGATGCAGGAAATACAAGACAAATAAAATTAGGATTCATTTTCGCAGAATCACGTTAAATTGTTTTCTAATTGCTGATCAATTTACAAATTACAAACAGGCAAACTTTAAATGCATTTATTAATTAGATGAAAACAAGGCCAAAGTGGTGTAAAAAGTTCCTAAACCAGCAAAACCATTAGAGATTCATTTTAATTACTCGATAAATCGATTACCATTGGCAATTGTTCGATGGTTTTCAATTGCTCTCGATTGGCGCTTTTTCCCCGGACAAAGTAAAGTTGT
This sequence comes from Drosophila ficusphila, assembly GCF_018152265.1. Taxonomy (NCBI): domain Eukaryota; kingdom Metazoa; phylum Arthropoda; class Insecta; order Diptera; family Drosophilidae; genus Drosophila; species Drosophila ficusphila. The sequence continues at coordinate 3,708,527 of NW_025064092.1, read as the reverse complement.
AAGCGAACCGAACACTGGGATTATGTCGTGTCCGGACCAATTACAGCTTAATCTTCATTGCAGTGCAGCTCGCAGTTGCATATTGTAAGCAGGAAGCCCGGTAAAAACCAGGAAAGCCCTGGAAAACCATGAAAAACAACAGCAGCAATAACAACAGAAGTTGCCGATGCAGCAGACTTCGCACTCCTTCTGTTTCAACATTTTTACTTAAGCGCAATACTTATTTGTATTATACCCAGTGAAATCAGAAGATTTAAGCTTATGGATTTTACAGATAAAAATCGATTTAAAGTTAATATTTCAGTATTATATGTTCAATAAGATCATACATACAAATATTTCGATTGATTGATATTTTCATAACCTTTATATTAGTTTTCAATTTGAATCATTGGTTATGTGTTCTGCTATCACTGCTCAAAATTTGTTTTTCAATTTAAATAACTGAAACATCAATCAGGTTTTAAATCAAAATCCTATATGTTTTCAATTTGAATCTCGCAAAAAGGTATCCCCACATTGAGAGAACTACACTGCCTTTTTAAATACCAAATCGATGGATTTCGCAGTCGTGCCTTGGCATGGATTTCAGGTTGGGTCAGGACAATGGCTGCTCGGAGGTCAAGTGGGGTGGCGAAGGGTGGTGGGTGGTGGGTGGTTTGTTGGATGGTTTGCTGGCGCAGTGCAGCTGGTGGTTGTTAATTACCACGGCAATGGGGCGAGCGTTTAATGCAATGCCATTTGGTACGTGCCGAGCATAAAGTGGATGCTCGGCAATTAATTGACCCACCGACACCGGCATCGCCATCGCCATCGCCATAGCCATCGCCACCACTACCAGGACCAACGAAAGCAAATCGCCGGCAAATAGGACCTTAAATCGAGCTGAACTCACTTGAAGGTGTCGCGGCTGAAGTTCTTGAATATATTGCACTCGGGATGCTCCAGCAGGCGGAACGCTATCGAACAATGGTGGTTCTCCAGCGGCGAGATGTCATTATATCTGCGAATGATATCCAAATAATAGTATAATTGGCCGTCATCGAATGGATTTTTTACCCACCTGAGTGCCAGCTCGGTGCGGGCATTGATCTGGTAGATGTTGTTGTAGCCGGGATGGTCGAGGTCGTGGCAGATGCAGGACACCAGCAGGATCAGACACTCCAGGTCGCCCAGGCGACTGAGGAGATTCGCCTGGCGCGTTATGGCATACATCTGCAACAGGAAATGAAAATATATATTCTATAGTAGCTGATTAACAGAAGGATTTCTGAGGATTTATATAATTTAAATGTCACACAAATTTAAATGTTGAGCATTTCAATTGTAAAGATTACATTAGTATTTTAAAAGATTTAATTATTGATAGAATCAATCCAAAATATATGAACAGATGAACAAGTTTTCTATTCTCTTGTGAAATGTAGATACAAAATCAATATTATAAACAATATGTAATGTACTGTTGCCTAAATCTTTTTACATAGCTGAAAGGGTTGTGAGTTACAACCAATTAAATAAATACCATTAAAATGTACACACGAATGAAAGCCACCTTTTTGAAATACTTTCTATTTGTTGATTGCTCTACACATTTTTTCGTTCCTCAAATATAAGTTTAATTCTTACTTTCCTAAGCCAATTAAAAGTTCTCACCCGTAATGGCTTCTTTATTCCCTTGACTGACTTAAATTCCTTTCTGTTTTCCTTTTCCGGTCTAATATTTTACATTTTTCTCTCCGTTGAAGAGTGCACCGCATCATCCGCCCTTTAAGCATCACTTGCCATTTGAGCATCATCGATCTAACCATTTATCTTGATGCGGGCAATTAGCCGTGGCAGTTTAACATTTAAACTTATCCCGCAGTTAAGACTTAAAGCTGCCTCCAGTTTCCCCTGGCCCCTTCTACCTATTTTGCCACCTATTTGATCCGATCCGCCGTCTATTGAACACTTTCGCCTTTCTATGTGCCAAGTTAATTTGTCTGCAGCGAAACCTTTGCAATTACCTGTGGAAGGTCCTCCGCCAACTCAACTCACCCTCCTCCATTCCTTACTTGCCGTACTTATCGCTCTTTTTTAATACCCCTCAAAAGTGGCACAAAAAAGGTATATTTTTTTACAGAAAAGTTGAAAAACTATTTATTGATTTGTAGGAGTTCGAATTTTAATCCTCAAAAAATATTGCAAGTTAAATAAGATATTTCTTATTTATAAATTGTAATAAAACATGTGAAAGATTGTTTAAAATTATAAGACATGAAAAAATAGAATAGTAATATTTAAATAAATAAAGTTTCACCTTCGCGTCGATTTTATATTTAGGAATTAAAAGTTCGAAAGTGTTACAATTGCGTTCAACACATCAAACTAATGCATTTAAGGTTCTGGCAGTGTTTAATTCCCTAGAGACTAGCAGGTATCTCAGAGTCGTTGCATTCTAGCTCCCCTTTATTGGACCTGCAAAATCGTTGGCTGCAAATGAAGATGACTCGGCGGCGGAGACCCTTAAGGAATTTCAACAGCGTTCAATTGAAGCTCTTCGAGATGGGAAAGCAGCGCAAACTTTACTTCGTTGTGGGAGGGGGGAGGTGTGTTTGGGTGGTGTGGATTGGGTTGGGTGGTTGGGGTTGGTTGGGTGCCTAAGAGGTGAGACTTTGGGGTCTCTGGTCGTAAAAGTTGTTGCACAACTTTCGCCGCCATTGCGTTTACTTTGGCATTAAGTGCGAGTGAAGGGGGGGCGGGGATAGGAATTGAGAAAGATATATATACACACGCACACACACATATATATATATAGTATGAGGGGATATAGTGTGAAAACAAAATCTCCCAGGGAGAAACGGCGGGCGCAGGGGGTGCTATAAATTTATGCAAATGCAAATGCTGTTTGCGTTTCGAATTTCGCAAGTTTATCTAAATTCATTGTCAACAAACAGACACAGACAACCAACCAAGCACCCAGCCACACAGCCACCCATCCAAGCCACCCAACCACCAGCCGGAAAACCCGTCGAACCACCCACTCTCAAGGGTGGGGAGTTGGTGCATTTTCTGCTTGTTGGAAAACTTTTCAGCGGACAAAAATACACCAAGGAAATCAACTGCAGCGTCAGATGAAAAGTGCAGCCAATGGAAATTAGTCAAAGTGTTTGGTCACGCCCCCCGCGGCCAGCACGAAAAATTCTCAAGGGGGGAAAGTGGGAAAAAAAGGATAGAGGAAAGGGGGGAAAGGGGGAAGGAGGTAAAGAGGGGGTTTCAATGGGTTTCGGGGGCTTCGGTTCAATAATTTAAATTTACGCTCTTACCGCTGCCTTAACGCTCAGTTTTTGTTCGCCTGTTTGTAGGTTGAGCGAAAGCCGCTTAACGGCTTGACTGTCATGTCCTGCGAGCGGCTTTCAGTGCCCGCACACACACATACTTGCCAAATCACACACACCAGTGGAGGCAAATTACACGCACTATGTGCACTAACAAGTGCCCACAGCTGTGGTAAAAGCAATACAATTCCAGCAAGCGTTGGAAAAAAAAACTATAACTATTTTCCAACTTGTATACAAAAAATGCAACATTAATACAAATCAGTAAATCACTAAAATTACTTTTGAATAATTTTACTAAAAGTTAAACAAGAAAAACCGATATTTTCTTCTCTTAAATAATTGATATTTTAGGTAAAATCAAATCTTATATAAATCATCCAATTAAAATTCTTAAAACAAAGCAGAGATAGAATTTCAGAAAGCTGAAAATACTCAAAATATAATATTATATTTGATTATTTTTTTTTAAAGCTGCCTAAGGAATGTGGTTTCAAAAGTGTTCACCTTGAGACACTCCTATTTTTGCGACCACAGCTGTGCTGATGGACATGACCCGCCTATGCAAATGGGCGGCCCCATTGAATTGTAAAATACGCAACAACGCATATGGATCGCTGGAAAGCTATAAAAATGAACGTTGTGCGGAAAAGAGTGCGGGAATGTGGGAATGTATCCCCCAAGCGGAGGTCGAAATTCAAACATTCTGAAATCGATTCGTGTGCTATATTTAAAAAGGATTTTTTGCATAGCCAAAAGTGCTAAAAGCCTTTAAGTCCCTACATGAATGCAGATATTAGGCGCAGCTTTACTATGCAAAACTATTCATCATAATTGGGTGAAGATATTACAAAAATAAACAAAGATTTGATTTAGCTTGTTAGAGTTTTACAATTTTAATTGGATAAAAGTGCAAATACATGGAACGAATTAGAAAAAAAAGCGTTGGTTTGGGCAAAAGATAATCTTCTGTTATTAATTGCTTTTTGTTGTTTAAATTTAAAATACAAGTGGGATTTATCAAGAATAAAATGAAATAAATGCATTATGGTACTTAAAGCAAATGAAATTAAAAAATGATATGGATGTCTTAAAAATCATAAATTTGGAAAGCAAAATTAAATTTAAGGAAATTTAACATCGTATTTAAGTCCTAATAAGAAGTAAAAAAAAGGAAAATGCAATAAATGTATAGGGATAATCTGGGAATTCTTCTTTTCTATGAAAAACCAACAATGGATTTTTCCCAATCACAGTTTCTAAAGCAATCCGTATTAATTAGGCCACTTTCCTGAGTCTCCTGTGGCAGTGGCGTATTTCTTGCGATTGTCCTTCGGGCGGTGCGATACCGTTACGTGGGCGGGAACAGTCGTAAAACTAGTGCACACAGGTGAACGCAGGCGAGCGGCAATGCAATGACGTGGACACCGATGACGAGAACGATGAAAATGGGCGCTCCCGTGTGTTTGTGTTTATATTTGTTGTTGTTGTTGTTGTTGCTACTGCTGTGTGTTGTTGTTGTCTGGCACATAATGCGGTTTATGGCAAACATATTTAACAGCAACAACGGCAAAAAATAATAATGCGATTGTCATAGTTGCGCTTGTGGCAGCAATTTCGCAATGGGGCAACCGTGCGTATACTTGATGCCATGACTATCTGACTTTCTTTCCTCATCCTGTTACTTTTTTTCCTTGTTTTTTTTTTCGTTATTTTCCCCTTCGCATACTGTTGACTTCAACCTGCAGTCTGCCATTGTTGCCACGCCCCCTTCCTCTTTTTTACCCGCCCTTTACCTGTTAGCCTTTGTTGCCGGGAAAAAATAATTTATTAAAGTTTTCGTTTCGCTTTTCTCGCTTTTTGTCCTATACGTGTGTGTCTTTGTCTTAGTTGCCTCGAAAGTTGAGTTACAGTGGAGCCCGACTAAGTGCAGCTCTTTACTGCACGGCAAACTTTGCCATTGAAGTAAGCTGGGATTGACAATGCATTTTAATTTATTTCAGCTTATATTTATGTTGCACAAAAAGTGAAACAGAACCTCAAAACAGACAGAAAGCAAGAGAAAAAAAATTTGTGGAATACTTTATGCAAATAGAGCTGCTGAGAAAGGTAAGAGTCATAAAAGTAATGAAAAAACGGATATCCAGCACTTAAAGTTTAATGAAAAAAAACTAAGGTTTAAATGAAAGAGCTATTTGTTTAGTTTTTTTTTTTTAAATGGTTTCGTAATAGTTATTCCAGTTTTTTCCTTTTCAATTAAACGCTGGCAAAGCTTTCAGATACCAAAGTAGTTACGCCAATCCTGTATCTTATACTCCCAAGTAATGAAAGTACAGGGTATTTTCGGGCAAGTAAATGAAAGGAACTCGCTGGCAGAAGATGCAACAACACCAGGCAACTTTCATTTGCCAAAAATGTAGGTTAAAAAATGTTCCGCTGGCACTTGAGCAGCCAAGTGGGTCGCTGCTCTAAGTGCTCGGTGGGTTGCTTTATTTTTTTTTTTTTTCGGTGGGGAAGTGGGTGGTGCTGGGTGGTTTTTTGGTCGACTTTGTATATATATGTATTTCGTTTTTTCGTATTTTTTTTTTGACAATGCTGGGTGAGTGACCAGTTTCCCTCGCTTTCCCATGGCCAAAGTGTTGCTATTTAAAAGGGAAACGAATTCTTGTTCTGCCGTTCTTTGTATCTCGTATCTTGTATCTTGGCCGTATCTTGGCAGCTAAAAATAGGCCCTGCTCTAAGCCACATTCGCACACAGAGGGAATCACGTTCGCACGTGTATTTGTATCTGTATGTGTGTGTGTATGTGTGTGTCTGTGTGAGCGTTTTGGGTGGATTGCCCTTTGGCGCTTTAGTTTATTTTTGCATTGCATACAACGGGGCGCCGCTTATTGTGCTTACTCACACAAAGCCACACATCGAAACCCACACACACACACACATTTATATAGACACACAGACAAGCAGACACAGGTTAACAGATACAGATACAGATTCAGATATAGAAATACTTATGTGCCGTCGTATAAAAATTCCCACATTATATCGATTGCAAGTCACAAAGTCTGACCAGGCATTTATACACATTTACATGCATTCATTATGGGAATACATGTTCGGTATGGAAATATATGGAAATATCTTCATATACACGCCGAAGTATTTTATTAATAATCTGCGACACGAATCCCAATTTATATTGCTGAACGAAGGAAAAACTACAGCGCGTTTTACATTTCACTTCGAGTAATTTGTACTTGAAGAATGTGCATGTGAAAAGCGCAGACTGACTTGGCAGCTATATGAAATTAAAGAACCCTTAATTTATCTTGTATAAAATGAGAGAATAATACCCAGAAATAATGAGCAGTGATGTTGTAGTTACAAGAAATACTTATTGGAAATTTAAGCTATGAAAATATAATAAGAGGGCAAACCAGTTTCTTAAGAAAATATTAATGGGGAAAAGCACAAAGAAGTCAGCTGCATGAAATTTAAGTAACTCCAATTTAAAAACGTATTTATTTACAGCAGTAATGGGAAGGTAAAGCATGTATGAAAATTATAAAGAGCATATTCTGGGTTCCAAGAAATGCAAATGGTTATTCTGTTAATCATTACTAAGAACTACTTTGAATATGTTGCCTACTTGTTTTGAATTTTACAAAACATGGAATTTTTTTTGGTTTTTCAAATATAAATCACCTCAAATCGAATGAACTTTTTGTGGTAGTTATATAGAAATAGAGGTACTCACCATTTGGGCAACGCAGAAGCAGTGGCGAAAGTTGTGGAAGGGCACCTCGTTGTAGTGCTTGTAGACCTCGTAGAGCCACTCGCGCAGCGTGTCCACCGGAATGCTGAACTTCTCGATGAATCCCAGCTCGACGAACATGGTCTGCATGAGGTGGATGACGTCGGCGTCGCCCCACTCGTAGGAATCGAAGGCCGGGAGGCGCAGGGCGGCCCTCACCTCCTCCGAGAAGGTCGTATCACAAATTTCCAGGAAGCGTCGCTTCACCTCCTGATGCTTTGGTAGACTGCTTTTACGATGCGGTGGGCCCATCGGTCGCTTGGATAGACCTGCCGACAAAAAAAAGGTAGATTTCACTGGATTAATGGGGGGCATCATAAACCAAAGTGATCTTAAACCTTAATCTCACTGCTGAACATCAAAATATACTGGGCAAGCCAACATTTATATTGCCACGATTAGCAGGATTTACCAAACTTATTATACTTTTATAACTCAGTGTTGTGTAGACCAATTTATAAACATATATATATTTGAGACAGGAGTAATCAGCTAATTAAGCCGTTTTTATATTAATCTAACTTTTTATATTTGCACTGACAGAAAAACAAAAGCCTAATTGAATTATTTATATGTTTATAATAGTTTCTATGTTGAGTGAAGCATTTCTTACTATTCCCAAAAATTAGAAACACTTTTTTTAAACCGAATTATATAAACGATAACATTTTACGTTGCCTCAGCCCATCGATTCCCTGCCATTTATTGAACTGAATTTCAGCCAGACAGACGGACAAACAGATAGACGGCAGTCGAGTGGAAATCTGTCGAGCTGCTCGGTTTTTCAATAAATAAATCAGGCAGTCGAAACAGGAAATACAGTCTGCCGATTCGACCCATGGCAATTTGGATTATTGCAAATAAAGCGGGCGAGAAGCACAGGCAAATATCCAAGCCAAGTTCAAATCCGACTTCAGATCCAAATCAAAATCAAAATCCACTTGCCGGGCACGAATATCAACGGAAATACATTGGCCTGGTCTAAACCGGTGGCACAGCTTCCTTTTTCGTCTTTTTCCATCTTCTGAGGTTGGTATTTCGTTTCGTTTTTGGTTTCTTTTTTTTTTGTTTTGCCCCCTTGGTTTTTGTTTTTATTTCAGCGCCATAGGCGGGAAATTCAATTTTCAATCGGTGGCACGCTTCAATGGCTGAAAATGAAGCAGTGAGCGAACTGTGGTCCTCTGCCAGATAGTTTACCTTCGCCGGCGGAAGCTGCTGTGCCACGCCCCCCACCCCGTTCCGCCCCTTCTGGGAAACGCCCCTTTGGGCCAGGTGGTGCGATCCAGGAAAAGTTGAAATGTTTTGCCTCAATTTAGCTTGCAAATGAATCAAAACATTTTATGATTGCGGGCCACCCTTGAGAGGGAAATGAACTAGCCTTCGTGTTTCGGCCGTCTAATGAAGTTGGCCAGCAGTCCTTTTTTTTTTGTTTTTTTCCTCCTTGTTTTGGGGCCCAAAGGAGGTCAAGCTGGGATAGTGGCTGTATCGAAATTAGACCGGTTTCAACTTTTTAGCTAATTAAAATTTGTTTTAATAATTTAAATAAATCATTAAAATAACCAAAAAAGATATAGTTTGGATTAATGTTTATGTTGTCAATATAATGAAAAGTCCCGAAGTAATTATATTCCTATACTCTTGCGGAGGGTATTATAATTTCAGTCATTTGCAGAACAACAATTAATAATTAACCCCTTTTTAAAACCCTTTCAGTCACAAATGAAAGCATTGTTTTGCATAGAATAGTGAAGAAACTTTGAAATAAAATGCCACTCTTAAGCTCACTAAATCGCCATTGAAATTTCATGGCTGGTCAACCAAGGTACAATATGAAATTATTGGGAATTTCGCATAAGGTTTCAGAGTGATTTCAAATTTGCTTCCTTTCCATCGAGTGACAAAGGAAAATCCCCTATCAAAGGACATTCCATGACGCCCTCTTTCATTTGTCGTATTTGCAATTTTGGGGAAGGAAGAGTCCAAAAGACTATGGGTCTACTACATACTCATAGATCGCTGCTGGGACAAAAGGACACAACTTCCTGCCTTCTTTCAAGCGACTTTTCCAGCTGGTTACGGGTCGAAAGTGGAGGGCAGGGGAACGGGGAAATGGTGGCCAGAATTTGCAAAGATCTCATTGTAATGAGAGTTGACTTTTCCGACAGTTTCCCATACCCCTTTCGCTCGGTTCGGGGTTTTCCTCTATTCGTTTTTACCCACATCACAAGCGGTGCCACTCTTCGAAATTTGATTAAAACGGTTCCCTTTGAAGTGCACCCCTACCCGCAAGCCCCACTCGCACACAGATACTTGCTTAACACACACACACACAAACACGCACACAAACACGCACACAAACACACACACACATAGACACACACAGACAGAGACAGAGTAGTGGCAGTGCCACGCCTCCCGCTGATGGCCGCCCACATGTGCTGCAAGCCAAACACTTTGCGGGCAACGGTTATAATTAATTTACTGCCACTTACAATTTTTAATTAAGCCGCCGTCGCGTTTCTGATATGCTGTGTGTATAGACTAAGTGCACTGGTCAAAAAAATGGGTGACTAAAATATAGGGTAATTCAAACAAAAAGTTTATGTTTTGAAGGGTTACCCAAAATTGTAAGAGTTAAGTTTAATATTTATTTTTTGGTTTTCATAAATTATATATCTTTTCCTTCATGAATTTCTTTATCTTTTGTTTTATTTATTGAAATTATAGATTCCGTTAAAACAAAATTTAATTGTTAATTTATAATTTTTTGATTTAAAGATCTCAAATGAAATACCAGTTAAGTCTTCATTCTATATTTCAATGTCTTATTTAAGACCAAAGTAACCAAAATTAAATCCAAAATCCAAAATAGAAACATGTATTTATAAATTTTAAATTGAATTTATTCTTTCAATCAAAATACAATTAGCTCTATAATATTTAATTAAGCTAATCATTTTTATTATTATTTTTATTATTATTATTATTTTTTTGCTGTGTCGTTTTTGTTTGTTTGCCTCTCTATTTGCACACTCTTATTGCCCGCCCACAAAACGAGAACGGGAAAGTGGAAAAAAAATTTGCGAGAAGAAAGGCAGATTCTGCGAAGGGGTAATGAAAGGTTGCTTCGTTATTAACTGACAGATTGATTTACAATGGAGCTGGTGGGTCTGCGGGCTGGGGGGAGAATAGATGGATAGTGAGACTCGGTGCGCAGTCGATAATTACACACGATAAGCGAGATTCGGTTGGAAAAACGCTGCCAAGGAAGATGCGATGGGGGAAAATCATGAAAAAATCATGACTGGTTGTGAGTGGTAATTCAATCGGCTAATTGGACTACTGCTCGGAGGCTAATTGTGAATTTACAAGGGCCAATAAACGGCTAATAAGCTAAGCTGATTGAGTGCTTTAAAGTGTAGTGATAACTTAATTGATTAATGAATTTAATATGGGTAAATAGTGTTATTTGATAGCTTAGCTGCTTTCAATTCAAACATGAAACTGGAATAAAACTGTTTTTGCAAGACATTCAGCAGGCTTACATTTTCCAAGGGCGAGAGCCCTTATTCACTGCCTGCACATAAAGTGAAATTGAATTAAAATTTGTTCGATATCCGGAGTAACCCCCTATCCACCCCTCTCCCTCCTCGATTTTCCAGTCAGGTGACAGGTTGATCGATGAGTTCTGCCAGAGACTTTTTCCCCAAATCCTTCGCCGGAAAAGAGTTTCCTTCAATGCAACTTTGATGCATCGAAATATGCAAGTATAATATGAAAATGTCACTGGGCTTTCCTCTCATTTCCTCACATTTCCCTTTTCTTTTCCCTTTACCGGTTTCTTTTTCCGCACAGCGCTGACAGTCGCAGATGCAAAATACTGGCTGTCAATTATATTTCCCACACAAACAGTAATAGTTTACAAAGGGCGTAAAATCAATGATTGATTGAGAAGCGACAATGAGACAGAGAGTAATGCACATCGATGGTTCTGGACAATTTGCAGTTGATTAGCAATCAAAGTAATTGCGGCAAGACCAACAGGAAAAACAGAGCAAAAACATGGCTTTTTCCACAGTCCTTTTTCCCATTTTTCCTGGTTGTTTAGGTGCAGTTTCATTGTTGTGCAGTTTCGTTTGCCAATTTGCCGGCGCACAGAGGACTTGATAAATGAACTGGATATTTTGTGCCCAGCCGAGTTGGGCAATAAAATTTGCTGCCAAATATTGCAATTGTTGCAATGGCTTCGGTGGTCAGTGGGTGGTTGCTTGCATTCATCTCCTCCGCCCCCTTTTCTCACATTGCGCATACGCCGTGTGGCAGCTGCACTCCATTTCGCTCGGACCACCTACCATTTTGGCCATTTATCAGACCGCCGGTCTTGGCCCACAGCAACTTGGCCAAGTGACGCACCGGAAAAGGAGAGCGAGAGAGAGCTCATGGCCCATAATTCAATTGTTTTTACTTGCGATGCGGCAAAGTTTGCTCTTAGACAGCGGGGTTTTCCTTTTCTGCCAATTGCATTTCATGGCGAACGTTAAGCGAAGCGACAGTTTGAATTATGCCCTGATGCATAATCGATGCCAGCTGACAGTCAGTCGAGAATCAAGAATCGAGAATCGAAACTCGAGATGGCCGCCCGGTTCCAAAAATACAAAACTGTCATCGGTGAAATGCCAAAGGGAAGCAGCGGGTGGCAGCTTTTAGATGCTTCTGCTTTTGCTGCAAACTGAGCAAATGTCCAGGTGAAAATGCATCGCATGAATTCGTAATGAACAATGGACGGAAGGTATTTCCGTGAACCTAATAAATATTCAATTTGATGCGAACGAAATTAGATAGAAGTCGGCAAGGACGTGCATGCGAATATGATTCCTGCTGGCCACAAAATTTAAGAAGGTTTTCTCTTTCACCGGTGACCGAAATTTATGCACAAAATCCATTTTTAAATTGGTTGCCTGGGCAAAAGGAAAATAATCCTTGGGTGTTTTTCACCCAAAAGTTTGTAGACACTTCTAAGCGAAGGTGTGAGCGCATTTCATAAAAAGTTCAATCGAAAGCCTTTTAATCCTATTTTACGGCTGAATGCCTTAACTATTGCGTTTGCTTTTTTAGGGGGGCTTCCTTAAAAGTTTTCAACACAAATAAACTAGTATAAATTACAATAGATTCGATTTCTAGAAGTTGAATGGTCAGGTTATTGTTTGTAAATTTTAATTGTTTCTGAAACTAATTTGAATGGCTTAAAATTTAAACCTATTCCATCATAAATGGAAATCTATACAAAACAAAAACAACAACCTAACCTAAGGCTCTTATTTTTGCCAAAAGTGAAGGGGATTTCTGTGAATATGGAAAACAAGTTAACTTTGTGTCAAATTCCGGATGTCAAGTGGTAAATTCACCGCCTAAAAGGGATTCAGGAATATAAATCAATGCTGAGGAAGCGAAAAAAAGTGAACCGAATGAATGCCATTAATTATGGAACTGTGTTGGGGGATAATTTCACGCCTAGCAGTGTGCAATAAAATATGAGTGCTGTCCTCCTTAAAACAATAAAAAGGGGGGGGAAAAGGGGGAAAAAGGGGGAAAAAGGGGGCAAAAAGCGGGACAAAAAGGCTGTTGATTATGGCCGCATTATGTGTACAAGCTGTCGTATCAAATGTTTCTTTTTTTTTTCCTCCACTTTTTGCCCCCTTTTCTGTTCCTTTTTTGTTGTTGTTGTTGTTGTTTTGGGGCTCTGAGGTTCTCCTAGTGTCCTTTGGCCTTTGGCCCCTTTTCGTGGGGCTGCTTAGCCTAATGACCCCCGCTGCGTTGTCTAATTAATTAATGGATTGTAATTAATTATTTAACACAGTGCTCCCGGAGTCGTGCGTACGTGTTCTACAAGCCTCATTTTTATGTGCCGGGGAGCTCTTCTATCAGAGCCCATTCAATATGCATGTTAAACGCACAACAAATGACAAATTTTGGCCACAATGCGACACGTCGACAAACCACGGAGCCCAAAATACGGAGGCGGCTAAACAAATGAGGCGGGGCAATGCCAAGAAACAGATTAGGAGGATGCAAATAAGGAGTGGGAGATTAATGACAAGAGTGCCTTCTACTCGCTTTTTTCCCGTTTTCCGTTTACCTTCTATACGTACAGATATATATATATATACAGATATATCTACTCCCGGGAATTACTGAGCGCGAAATAATTAACTGGAAAGGATCAACCAAGAGTTAGGAGAGTGAATTAATTCTTTTTCCCAGCCAGCATTCTGCAATCTCCCAATCCTTAAAATTAAAGTTGTTTTTCTTCCTCACATTTATTTGGTGGCTCAATATATTGGTATAAATTATAAGAGGGAAAAATATACAAATGTTTCTTTCTAAAATGGCAAGAAACTAGATTTTAAAGCTTGAAACTTAAATACGTTTAAATATCAACTGGAAAATTGAAGCAAACTAATTTCATATTTTCAAAATGATTCACACATACTTATTGCAATTATTTATTCCCCATAAAAGCAGCTGCAACAAAATTGTTTTATTGAGGCGACAAACACAATACATACGCATATTGATTTTCCACTAATGGTGATCAATATGTTTGCTCTTCCTGCCGCTAAACGCTCGAATTTGTATGGGAAATAAATCAGAGCGCACGCATGATATATGAGTGGGATATTCAGCCGAACAACTGTAGCTTAAAGGCCATGTTGCAGGGTTATGGCCAAAGACAAGTTTCAATTAGGGGCTCGCGCACACAAACACACGGCCCAAAAAAACGAGGGGAAAGGGGGGAAAGGGGGTTTGGTGGGGAAAGTGGGAGGGAAAAACCATGAAATTGGCAATCGTATTTGGCTGCTGATTCGTTTCCTTTTTACCCTCGTTTTGGTCGTACATTTCATCCCCTTTCCCCTTATCCAATCGCTCAGCTTCACCTGATGTTGATTGTCCATCAATTTGGTTCGCCTGTCTTACCAGTTTGCATGCATGTATGAGTGCACTGTTCTGTGTGTATGTGTGTGTGTGTGTGTGTGTCTGTCGGTGGATGGGAATACCCTCTAATTAAGTGGGCATTTTTGACTGACTCTGGGTTATTTAAGGGCCATTAATGCTTTTCATTTGCTAACAACCAATAAAATACAGGGTCTAAAAACTGGTTTCAAATAAGGTTTAACCTGACTTATAATCTTGGTAAATAAAAAATATATAGACGCCATTACTTCAAAAGATAATACAGTTTAAAATTGCAAACAATCATTAAATTAAAGTAAGTTTTTATTAGTTGTAAAACCACTGTAATTACCTAGCTTGTGCAATTATACCAGTTATACCTAAAAAATTTTTAATTGTTTGCGTCAACTAGTTTTTAATTGCATTTATTTAAAGTTATTGAAAAATGCTCCAGCTATGCTTATGCCTAACTAATATTTTTTTCTAATAACAATTAGTGGTGGTTTGTATTTCTTTGGTTGATATATATTTTTAAAATGAGTATCATCCATTCCACAGCTTGAAAAAAGGGTGTATCCACTAATCGACTAGCTGGCGATATTCTCCGCTGGCTGTTCAAGCCACAAACGGTTTTAATGGCCCAACCGCAGACGAAATGGGTTTGTAGGCTGCAGCGAATTGGCTGCGGACTGTCGCATGCAACGTGTCGTATGCGTAATGCATTCCACGCAGCACGCCACGAAAGTGCAACTGCAACACTGCAATTGCAAATACAAACACAAACAGAGCGGAATGCCCGAAGTGCCGGCAATCATAACTGCTAATACAAGGTGAAAATAGGAGGGGGAATGGGAGGGGGGCTATAAATAAATACCACAAATACACCGGGACAAAATGGTTGGACCAATGTGGCCTATAAATAGCCAGGGGCCAAACCATTGCGAACCCAACTCCTCTTCACTCTTCAACGACGACGGCAATGATGATGATGATGACGATTACAATCGCGATGATGAGGGTCCTTTGGCATTTATGGGGATCATTGGATTGAACGACATTAGCAGGCCAACAAATAACAAGGTGAGCAAGCCGACAGCAGCAACATCAGATATTAATTACACGTCAACGGAGGTCAATTAAAAATTTGTGGCCGATTAAATGGGTGACACGGGGCCGGGTCACGACATGGAATGGGTCATGTAATGGCACAGGACGAGCCGGGACAAGCAGGACAAACAGGACGATTCCAGGGCAAAGGTTGTCGGCGATTTATTGGGTAATTGGGGACAGGTCAGACTCGAATGTATACCAAATGGAAAATGGGAAATGGGCGCACATAACATGCAATTGAGCAGATAAATGGCGAAGACAGCGTTCTTATGCAATATTCTTAAAAGCTTCAAAAAACGAAAGAAAATATCTTCCCCTTTTTATTCAGGTTTTACCGAAAACAAATGTGATTGTGATTTTTGTCAATTTTTTTTTAAGTTTTACTAAAAGTAAACGAACAAAAATTGTAAAATCAAGAGAAATTATTTATTTTACCAATCAATTTTTTGTATTTATTTTTTTAGTTTGTTTGGTTTTTTTTTTTGCCACTTTTAAGTATAAAATAAATCTTTCTACTGCTTCAAAAAAACATCTAGCTTAGAACCTGAAAAACGTACAACAGCTAATTAGTTTCCCGCTCAGCTGTCATCATTGCGTTCAGTTTTTTCACTCCTATTTCCAACTACTTGATTTATGGCAGTCTGTTCGCTTTTTACCCGGAATATTTGTGATTTACATTCAATCGATGGAATTCGAACTGGCGATGTCGTACGCATTCGTTGGATTCCTGTCGAGCTTTCCAAAATGTTTTGCATGCCTCGGTTTTCAGTTTCCCGGCTCTTTGTTTTTCTTTGTAAATATTCAATTGACTTGTGTAAATTGCTCTTGCCTGGCTAATACATTTTACATGTCTGCCATTACTTATTTTTTTGGGCTTTCTATGGGAATCTCTGCCCTTCGTACGCAGGAGAGTCCATCAAGTTCATGATGAAGTGCATTATAACTGATTAAATTTGCACGGTGGTTGTCAGTGGATTCCCATACACATATACGAATTATATATATATATATAAGTGTACATATGTATGTGTTCGGTTAACGCTGATTGATATTTGCCCGCCCGATTTGCCCTTGTGTGCGTTATATACACATTTAGTGAGATTAAACGCTTTGTGCTGATTAAATGAGTTTAGAGAGCGTTCCGCCGGCCAGCTTCTGCAGTTTTCCCTCGCACTTTCCACACACTTTCCCTCGCACTTTTGACACACACACACACATACACACATACACGCCACAGCGGTTGACATTTTTCCGGTTAGCCTCAGACTTTTCCTCACTTCCCCTCTCTCTTTGTTGTAAATTAATAGCTCTGCGAAAATAAAGTTACGCCTGGCTTTTGAATTAAAATCCTCTCAGCGCAAAAATCATTGAAAACTTCGCCTTAAAGAGCATTAAGCTTTGAAACTCGATTTAAACGATTTTATTAATCCAGTGGGGAAACTTTTAAATTTTCTAAAGGTGTTCATGATTAATTTATCTTCTTAAAAATCTTATATTGCTATATATTTAATTTATTGAGTAACCACAAAGCAGTCTTGCAAATCTTAAAACCTTTTTCTTAAGACTTAAGAGGCAAGCCGACTCAAATCGAATTTAACGCAAATAAACGTATTAGAATTCCCCGAAGGGGGAGAAACTCGCGGCGGTGGTTGATGTGGGGACCCAATTTAATTGCTTTAACTGTCAGTAAATGAATTATTGACGCTCTGCTGGGATGTCGGTTGTGCAGTCAAGTTTTGACAGCTGTCAAAATTTCGTGTTGCGCCAGCGGGGGAAAAAAACAATTGTTTTATTAAATACTTTTCGCTCGCGTTCTGCGCGTCTCCGAAAATCCCCCCAAATGTTCTGCGATTTTCGCAGCGTGACACAGACGGAGAAAAGCCAAAAAATTAGCGCAAATTTCCCGCATTACATCGGTTGTGAGACAAGGGAATATATACGAGTATATCTGGTATACTACATATCCCTTTGTGTCTGCAAGTCGTTTTCGTCTCTCCGCTCATCAAAGTCAATTTCCTTGTTGATTTTTGCTTATTTGCGCATCTAAATGGATTTTTATCGCAATGTTTTGCAATGTCCTTCCGGCAGCAATCAATACACATGGGGGGCGCGGCACGGCCCCTAATTTCGCTTGATTTTCGCCTTGCGCATTATTATTATTTTTCCTGTTCGACTTCTGCTCGTAATTTGTATGTGCAAAAGGCCAGATGATTGGTAAATCCTTCGTCAGCAGTTAATAAAAACAAAGTGAAGGTGTCGGAAGGGCTGCCCAAGCATTTTGGCCAACACAAGAGCCAAAAGCTAAAGTGGCCGGGATATTTTTGTCACTGAGAAAAGTTGCCGATCCGGCTTATGTGACTGACTGCGTCACTCTGCTCTTCACATGTCAGCAGGATTTATGAACTTATGTCTTCTCTTATAACTAAAATGTCAACAACGTGTAAGAATTGCAGAAAATGTTGTTCTTTTTTGACTTTTGAAGAGTTTAGAAAGCTGAGACATAAATAAGGTATAATAACTACCTCTACCTGACTTATTTAAATATTCGAAAAATGTAAAGTAGTTTTATTCAAGTTCAACAAGTGCAATTTGATAAGAGTTCAATAATTTTCAACCCATCCTTGGCTTAGCGATGGCACTTCATTGCAACCATATGTTATCGATAACTTCGATGGGCTTACAATCATCTGCATATTGTAACCGCCTTTCACCACTCGCACTTTCTCCGACTTTCGGATCCGTGTGTGTGTGTGTGCGAGTGTGTGTGCTTTTCTGTTTGCGTATTCACGGTAATTGGCACCGTATTGACTTGCCCGCTGGCTCTGAAAGGGGGCGTTAGGGCGTTCGAAGGGGCGTGTCAGGGCAGCAGTAAATTAAAAAAAATACATAAGCCACGCACCGAATGCTTGAATTTCGTTGGCTTTCCATCGCTTTCCCTACCATTCCCGATTTTCACCGCTGTTGGTGCAGAAATGGAAAAAAAGAACACAACACCCCAGAAAACAGACACATACAAAGAAAAACACACACACATAAATGGAAAACGCCAGAGGCGTAAATACCTGAAAAAAAAAACGAAAATTTGATTTCTCATCGTTTCGCGTTCTTTTTGATTCGCTTTATTATTTTTTTTTTTTTTTTTTTGCCCTTGACGGCAACCACAAAACGAATTTTAAACTGGAGTTTTTGCATGTTAATGAATGTTAGATTAGTGAGAGTAAGCAACAATTATTCTTCAACTAAAATTGATTGGAGAAGGAAATCAGCTCAAAAAGCATTTAAATGTTGATATTAACTAATTACTTTAAAATGTTTAAGGTATGCCTTAAGGTATGTTTACTATATACTTTAAATGTATCTTATTTTTAAGTAATTTAATTTTTTCTTAAAATTTAGCCACCGTAAAAACTTAACTAAATAATGATAATCTAAGTTTTAGGTTACTGCTGATTACCTTATTTCCTTTTAGATCAAATTTAACTGAATGCGACCCATAGAACCTTTTAAGAACCTACACATTCAGTAGATGCTTTGGCACCTTCATTAAGACATAAGAGTAGATAATTGCCGCATTCCCTTCATCTTTTCAACTTCAAGATTCTTTGAATCGGGTCATTTATGCATCTGAATTAATCCCGCTGAGCCCTTTGGTTGCTTTACATTCCTCGCTTGCCTCCTCAATTTCCTTAGCTTTTTTGCTCGCAGCCTGAATAATTGGCAAGGACTTCGTTGGACGGGACATCCAATTTGCTGGATCCAGCAGCTGCGAACTCTTCGTTCATTGGGGAAAATCGGAAAAGCGAAAAAGCGGGGCGGGAAAGAAGCTCTGTATTTACCCAGAGCTTTTAATTAATATACTAAAACGATTTTATTGGCTGTGCGGGGAATTCGAGGGGGGAGAACGCGAAATTTAAATTCAAAACCGTTCACCGAGCACCTGAAGCCGAGACCGCAAACAATTTTTGCCGTTGACATCTTCAAAGTGTCTAACAGGATCTGTTTTCCGTGGGGGGGTTTCTTATTTTTTTTTTTTTTTTTTAGGGAAAGTGGAAAGGCGGGTGTAGATTTTCGGGGAACTTTTGTGCGGGGCTGAGGTTTATTTTTTCAACTTCGCATCCAGCTGGCTGATACCAAAAAAGGCAAAAAGATGGAAAACGGAAAAGCGAACTGGCAATTGGCAGCTGCTGCGAAAAGTTTTTGAAAGCGGAGGGGAAATATGTTAATTTCCACCCCGATTTCATATTTTGCTCCCTCTTTACCAATTCATAATCCTTTTGATTGATATCAATGGACGGGAGATTGTCTCGGCGCCTTTTTCTTGTCTATTTCTTGTTTTTTTTCTTCTTATTTTTGGTGAAGAAGTCAAGGTTATGGCACTCCGCAGTTATAAGTGGCAGGGTGTTTTAATTATTTACATTTACCTAGGCAACGGAAGCGAATTTTAACTTTTATTGCGGTTTTGCCTTATTGCTTCTGCTTCGCTTGGCTTTCGTTTGTTTCAGATTCTTTTTAGCTTTTTGTATTTTGTTGTTTTTTTTTTCTGTATTTTTGACTTGCTTTTTATGTGTTTTGAATACACATTTTATTCGCAAGAGCGGTTGTCCGACGGTTTCCAGGACACGGAGTGGTAATTAAAACGTGTGGTCCAATTGTCCGGGAAAAAGTGCTCGGACATTCCGTGCTAATAAACGAAATGTTTTGAGCCAAGTCCAAAAGGACTTTTCATGGGAGGATACCAGCGCTTAACAACTGCATTCCACAGTATGAAATTCTCTCGAATTCATTAGTTTGCGGAAAAAAGGGCAAGAGCAAAGCATTATTTTCTGATGCGCAGATGATTTCTTTGAAACTTTCATGCAATTTTTCACTTGCAATATGTCAAGTTGAAGGCCAACACAAATGTGAGCTGCATAACTCAGTAAGAAATGTGAATAAAGGCACGAAAAAATTGAACCTAATTTGTTTTACCGAAAACGATGATGAACGAGAAATACTGTAAAACTCTAATGTGCGAAAAAGGAAAATAAGTTCAAGTTAAAAACAATGATTTTAAATACTCGCATTAAAAAGAACGAATTGTGAAAAGTTTTAGAAAATTTAATTAAAAATTAAACAATGCCTTTAACTACCAGAATTACCTTGCCGAAATTTAATACAATTAAATATTTATATATGTATTTGTTCTCATTAAAAAATAAAAACAATAATTTCAGTTACTGTTAATAAAAATTCACCAAATAAATTATTTTAATTGACTCAAAATAATGATGGCTATAAATGCCTTTGTTTAAACCCAAAAATATAACAAGAAAATATTGAATTTCTTTCTATTGTCATAAACTCGATTCTCGTTTTTGTTGGATGCCATTTGCCTTTAAAGCTCGTATATCCCAAGATCCCGTTGGCCACATCCTGTTGACTTTAAGCCAAAAATGAGAAAACTTTTTCTGCTGTTTCATCTGGCCAACGTATCTGTATCTGTATCCGTATCCGTGTATCTGTATCTCCCAACTGAACGTGACTACATGTCAAATGTTTTAGTCCAAACATCTACACACATTCACACACACACACACACACGTGCATATATAGTTGCATTAAATTGGTATAAAATAAACAACACGTATAAATTACAGCAGCAACAACAATACGTCATATGTGTTTATGAATAAAACAAAAACTCAAGAAAAGAACGAAAAAAAAAACAAAAACGAAGCGAAATGATAATAAATAAAATTTGTTGTACGAGCCATGAGAAATGTGGCAGGTAAGAGAAAGAGACGAAACGAGGCACACGCCACATGACACGGCAATAAAAAAGAGCGAGATGGCAGAGGGTCGGAGTGTAAGAGAGGGCGCGAGGTGCGTGCATAACATAAATACTCGCTTTACGCATATTACACGGCGGAAATATTAAAAATAACTGACATTTCGGGCGGCTCTTCGGATGTGAATACACCCATGAGTAAACTTTAACTCAGATGGCGAAATCGAACGAATGCAAAAGATTCTCGAAGGACTCACACTCAACAGGTCGTAATTTTATTAAGGAAATAGTCATTAACTTTAATGAACCAGATTTGTTTCCCTATTTTACTTATATTTTTTCTGTGTAATATTATTTTGGGACACAAGAGTTTGATTGTTGCATTAGCTTTAAGCAACCTATACCGTGATTAAAATACAATGGATAATTTTGCCCAGGGTGTAAAATGTATTCACACACTAAGGCGAAATCAGCAGGTGCCAGATTTAATTCCCTTTATGAAATGCCATCTGCAAAATTGACACAATTATTTATCTAGCTGGCTTCATCCGTCGCACAACCTGCAGTTGCAATTGTTGACCAAAGAATTATGACCTGGTGTGTATCTGCCTTAGTCTTTTTCCCCCGGATCCCTTTTTTCTCCGCTCACCTGACGGCGTTGCGTTATCTTTTTTGGCCCTTGGCCCCGGGCTCTGCTTCCTTTCGAAGACCTTCCTCGGAAAAAAGTTGGAAAAAGTTTGCTCATTTTTCAGGAATAATTCAAGTTAAACGCCTGTTTATCAACAGTCAAACAATGAACAATTTTTTTGTGGGGGTATAAGGCATTATAACTCGCTCTTTTCCACCCTAAAAAGTTGATTTTTGTTTCGCAAGTTTGAGGCTCTAAGCATCTCGCACAAACACCTTCACTCATCTGTATATAAATATACCGAAAATTATGCGTGTGTGTGTGTGTGCTCTAGTTTTTCCTTATTTTTCACGAATCTTTGCGGTCGGTGTTGTTGCTTTTTGTCACAGCCGCCAAAATTCCCACGTTTGCCCTCTTAAGTATGCAACACTTTATTGCTCATTAAAATGATTGCTTAAACACGGATACGTGCACACACACAAAGCAAAAGGATATATTTGCGTGTGTGTGTGGGTGTGGCTGTGTATGAGCATTTGATACGCCCACACTTAAGTGTGTCAAAAACGAAGCGGAAAAGACTAGATTTGGTCGATAAAAAATTGATTTATGCTCTGAATAAAATTCTAATTTTATATCTCACTTTATATCTGAGCTCTTTGATAAAACAGCATTCAATTGAACATTCGAATTAGATTTTGTAATAAATACACCCGATAAGCATTAAATTGCTTCAATTGCCATTCAATAACGAACGCATTAGTCTTATTGGATTTAATCAAGGCGAAGCTCGAACCAAATTGATTCATGATTGATGGCATTTAAAAAGTCAATCCAAGGAATATCCCTTTCTCTATTAGGATACTGTCTGTCATCAGCTGCCTGATTTGCCATGTACCTATGGCCAATAATCCGGTCCGCCAGTCAGTCAATCTGTCAGTATTGCCGATATTCTCATTCGCACTTTCCAGAGTGCGTTTATTTGCGAGGAGGAAAAGGGGGAGGGGCTAAGGCGCTTAATAGACAAGTCAGACGGAATTCCAGCCAAATTGGATGTAAGCTGATTCAATTTTGTGTTCTTCTCATACACTGCAATATAATTGATATCCTTTTAAATAGTTTAAAATAAATCAGACAAATCCATATTAAATGCATATAAAACGTCCTGTTTCTTTAATAACCTAATTAAACCTTTAAAGTCCCATGGCAAACAGAAATATTTAAAAAAATAAATCTTGCGAATTAATGCATTCAATGCATGACATTGATAATTATATTGATTTAATTACTGGTAATCCTTTAAAATGTTTTTCACACTAAATGAAACTGGCAGTAAACTTAAAAAAAAAACTTTTTTATGTTTTCTTTAAAAATTCACTCTAAAGAGGTCTTAAAGTTTGAAACTAATTTTTAAAGCGAACGAAACATTGGCAGTTTTATGATCGCCAGTTGTCTCCTCAACTTTATTTTTGCAACAATTTCACCTTGAGCTTTTCGAAGAGTTTTTACCCCCACCCCTTCTGTCACTTGAAGAGAAGCACGTTATTATAATTAATAGGACAAGAAAAAGTTTCGGGCACCGCAAAATTTGCTTTAGTCTGGCGCAGAAGTTTCAATTAGGAACCGACCTCGTCTCATTAGCATCGCGGAGATATTAATATATATATAGATATATAATATATATATAAAGAAAATGCAGCGACACGCGCCGCGGGGTGAAATAGCAATGAATTAAATTCCGACCTTTGTTTGCCAAATATTTTCCACTCGGGAAAACTCGAGGAGCATCTTGCTCGGGGCGCTGATGAAACGGAAAACCTTCGGCATTCACTAACTGCCATTTCTAAATGTCAAGTGCAGCCTGACGATGGGAATGCGAATAATGACGATGCAGCTGCAGTCCGTCGAATGCCAGGACATCATTCCTGCCAGCAGCTGGCCGAATATTTCGATTTGATTTCTCGACTCCTCCCGAATCCTGCCCACCGACAGGACATCTCCCATCTTCTTGGCAGTCGAGTCCTTGGCGAGTCAATCGTCGGTTTGATTCGCCAAACACTTTATCACTTAATGTTCGTTTGTGGCAATTTATTCTTATACACCAGTTTATCTACACACCGATATAAGTGCACTTGAAAAAACAATAAAGAACATTCATCTCTCAGAAATAAAAAACATTTTAAAAATTATTTAGACATTTCTGTTTTACTTCGTCTGTTTTTGTAAAATATTTTTTTATAATTTGTTTCTAATAGGCTATTGTAACACTTTTGTCAAAACAATGTTAAGTGTTTATATAATAAATTATTGAAGGGGTAACTATTTTAAATTATATAAAAATAATTTAATATGAAAGTAGACATTCCTAAACTTTCTCTCGCAGTGCACACGTGTCCAGCATTTTCATCCCACGTACGCAGGATCTGTCTGTCGCTCATGGCTTTGTGGCATCGACTGTGGCCCGTCTCTTGTTAAGTGAAACAATTGAATTGTTAACTGAACAATAAAGTATTTTATTATTATTAGATTTTTGCTGCCTGCCTCCCGCCACGAAGCAATCCCATTGCCATTTGCCTCTTGTCACATCTCTCGGCTGCGCTCCCTGGCATTTTCCGATTTTTCTGACTCTTCGACTCTCCGACTTTCTGACTTTCCGACTTGCCCTTTCCACTGGCGGTTTAAGTGCCTTTCGAGTCTGATATGGCTGAGAGATATGGCTCTTGGCCATTTGGCTTTTTCGGCGACTGTCTCGAGTAGATTTCCGACATATTTCCCGACTCCTGTTATATGTCATTTGTATTATGTTTACCCCTCTTTTCACTCACTACCTCCCTTCCTCCCTCCTCCTCTTCCTGCCATTCATCCACCGTTCTTCCCCGTTCCTTCCTCTTCCTTTCTTGACTTTCTGGCTTTCACTGGCTGGCCGGCCTTCTCTTCCTGGTTCCCTTTTGTTGGCTTTTGATTCAGAGTATTGCCAAAGCCATTTAGGTTTTTGAATTTATGACCATTTTGCGTTTTGCGGCTCCTTCTCAAATGCCCGGGCAATTTATGATTCCTGGCCTCTTGGCACACCCTCTACTCAGTGTCCCGATGCCTTTGATTTACGATCCGCAAATATGGGAGGCCGACTGCCCGGAAAAGCCAAGGTGGCCAGGCAATGTTGGATTGCCAGCCAGCCAATGTTGGCACCCAAAAATCAAAGTCGGCCCATTTGTCTCCCGGTGACAGTGTTGGGCACGCACGATGGATAATAAATAGTGTTGCGAGTGGCAAACAAATTAAATGGAACGCGTCTATAATTTGGGATCTTAAAGAATAGACAAATCTATTGGTTTATCTAAACTATCAAAACACAAAACCTAAAGAGTTGAGTTGAAAGTAGAAATTATTGAAATTTTGAGGGGTTCTTAGGCAAATTGCTGTTTCCTTGTTTTAGTAACAACTTAAATTAACTTTCCGTTTGTATTTTAGTTACAAATGAAGTTAAAAAAAAAACTTAAAAACTTAACGATTGCCATTAAATACAGAAGATAAACTTAAGCTGCTTGTTGGTAAGCCAAAAGATTAAAGAAAAGTCCACAGTTAAATATTTTGTGGAGGGGGTTTGAAAAAATCCCAGCAGCAACGAAAGGCATTCAACAGGCGCCCAAAAATGGTGACAAACATTGCGGCTCAAATTTAATTGAAATGTTTAAAATGCGACGGTGTGGAAAAATGCCAAAAGGCAACAGCTTACGCACACTTACACACACACACACTCAGAGAGAGATCCTAGCTATAAGTATGCTAAGCAAACTGCAAGGACGAATGTCAAATGGAGAAAAGCCAGGGAAAACTCAGAAAACAAACTGCAGGAGCAGCAGCACAAAAACTAGAAGGAAAATGTGGCGTCGATGCAAAGACAACTTTTAATGCCATTCAACAAAGTTCTGATAGTTTTTGTGCACTGAAGATATATTGTTTATTTAGGAAAAGCTTATCACTTTACTAGGCCTTTTTAATAAAAAGATCATTAATTAAATTTTTCAAATTTAATAAGCATTATTACAGTATTACAAATTAATACACAAAAAAATATTTCATTTAACAACGTTCATGCAAAAATATTCCAAAAGTTTCTTATTTTCTTCTCTCAGTGCAAAAGTCGGTTTTGTTGTCTTATATTTTTTATTGTCCTGCAGGACACACGGTACACATAAAGGGCGGATTGCCTTTGAAGGCTCTGAAGCAATCGAGACGCCATGGAAAGTGCGGAAAGTCAGTCAAAAATTGAAACTTTTGATGAGCTCGAGAGGCGACAGGATCTGAGTCCTCGCAATAATATTTAGGGCACGTCCGTGACACACTTTCTCCAAACTCCGTGAATAGTTTTACGCTTCTACGATTTACGTGGCAATCGACACTTATTTATGGCGAATCCATATTTCATGTTTAGTGCAGAAAAACCAATCAAATTCTAATCTAGCAGCATTCATAAGAAATTCATTAGCGTTTTGTTCGGTAGCCTTTGGAAAGCGAATTGTTTGAAAATGTGGAAACGGTGAGTGCCGCCACTGCCATTGAATTAAATATTTCACATAGCCAGCCGACCGACCGACCACTTTTCACCCGCACACTTTTCCGGATGGAAAAGCCAATGGCCTAAACCCCGTTGCACTCGTGGCATTTGCGCAGCGTTTTGAAATGATTTTTCCATCTCCATTGTAGTTGCATTTAAATTTGTCCATTTGATTCCCTTCCATTGTTGGATTTGCTCATGCCTCATTTGCGGCGATTACACACAACAAAAAGAGGGAGTGCAAAGCCGGCCGGAAGTGGGTGAAATGGTTAAAAGCGTGGGTCTGGCGAATGCCAAAGTACTCGGCCATTTGTGCCATTTGTCAGCGCGAAACAGGACCATCAATTATTTCGGTCAAATAAGTGCAGGAGTAATATCAGCCAAAGTGGCAGATTGGCTGGAATGTCGGCCAGGCCAACTGTGTGTGGAATTTCATCGAATCGAATTGGTTTGGTTTACGATAAATCTGTTTGTTCAAAACAGAGGCCAACAAAGAAACTTAACTGAAAGCTAACTTAAAAGTTTGGCTTGTATTTAAAAATACCTATTCTGTTTTAGAGAAGAAGCAATGGGATAAGTAAGTAAGTTTATGTGTTATAATTCTACTTTACTATTTCGATTTACGAGTATTAAGAGTATACCCAAAATCACTTTAACCTAAACTTATATCGTTCTTGATAAAATGTTGTTCTGTTCTGGGTTCTAATATCATAGTAAATCTAATAATTTAATTGTTAAACTTCCAGGAGTCAAAGGGTCCCAAAATCTTTAAACCCTGGTTATGAATAATAGTCATGAATTAAAATGTATTCAGAATTAGATAGATTTTCATAACCTTTCCTATAACTTGATCCACTTTCTACCTTCTTCAATATCCCTACTTCTGCTATTATCCCTAAAATGGTAGGGTAATAATATATGTGCAGTCTACTCACATAGCCAGTTCATGCGCTCCGTGTACTCGACCTTCCGCTTGAGGTCCTTGACCAGGGCGCGAAAGTCGCCGTCGTTGAAGTGGCACTGGATGATCGTGTTGTTCAGCTGCAGGATGCTGTACTCGTTGTTGCCGTTGTTGCCGTTATTACCATTACCATTACCGTTATTCGATGCCACCATGACGTCACGAGCACCGTTCATCGCATTCGATTCGATATCGGTGGCACTCGCACGCATCTTATTGCCACCAAAGCCGGCGGGACTCAAGGCGGTGGTTGCCCCATCGCCATCCACATTGCTGCAGGATTTGCTCAAAATGATGGTGGCCCGATTGGCAATCGAGTTGGCGGCGAGCAGATGCTCACCGGCGGCACCGCAACTGCCGCGATGAAAGGGCAGCGCCTTGCCGCAATTGTTGTTCTTCAGCGTGATGCAGTGCAACTGATTCTGCAGCGCCGCCTGCACCGCCGAACAATCGCTGGCCCGCCGGCGTCGCGGATTGTTGTCGCTGCCATCCGGCAGCTGGGTGGGTTGCAAGTGGTGCTGGGTGGCGCTGGTGGTGGTGGTGGTGCAGCTAGTGCCGCTCGAAGTGGCCGGCTGATCAAGAGTCGCCCCTGTTGATGCTCCTCCTCCGCCGGCTGATGTTGCAACTTGGGTTGCTGCAGCAACTGGTGCGGCAACTGCGGCAACAGGATTCGACATATTGTTGTTGTTCTGTATGCTGTTGCAATTGTTGTTGTTATTGTTGTTGGTAATCCTCTGCTGCTGTTGCTGCTGCTGGTGCTGCTGCTGCTGCTGTTGTTGGTGGTGATGATGATGATGTCTGATCACCGTCAGATTGCCGCGATGATCCTGCTCCTCGTAGAATTGAATGAGCAGCTCCTCGAGCAGATTAATGTTGTTCGAGCAGAAGGACTGCGAGGCGGAGGCCGAAACGGAAACGGAACCGGAAACGGTGGCCGTGCCACTGATGGTGGAGCTCGTCGACGACTTCCGGCGCACGGTGGTCGTGGCGGTGGTGGTGGTAACGGCAATCGCCGGCGGCGGTGGATCCCCCTCCTCCAAATGCTGGTGATCCTTTAGCACTTGCTCCTTCAACTCCTGCAACTGCTGGTGATCCTCTTTCTGCTGCTGCTGCTCCTGCTCCTGGCGATCCTCCTCCTCCTCGTCCTCGTGGCGCTCCTCCTCCAGCTCACTGCTGCGACTCCGACTGCTGACCGCCTCTAAGCTGATGCTGCTGCTGCCGCAGGCGCAATCGATGGCGGCCAACGGACCGGCAATTGCCGCTGTCGCCGCGGCCAAGACGATCGCCCGCTGGTGCTCCTTGCCAGGATCGAAGATCGAGTGCCGCAGCAGGATCTCCTGCAGTTGGCGACGCTGCCGTCGGGCACTGTACGGATTCACCAGCCGGAAATCGCCGTAGAACTTGGCCAAGCACCGTACTCTCGATGCAATATAGCCGATTTTGCGCAACAATCGCACGTCCGCCTGCTGCAGCTGCAGTTGCAACTGTTGCTGCTGCTCCTGCTGATGGTGCTGCTGCTGCTGCTGTTGCTGCTGGTGGCGGTGGTTGTTGCTGCTGCGCTGCAGCAAGACCGCATTGCCGCTGCTGCTGCTGCCGCCGCTCGGCGAAGTGCCTTCCTGGGCGGTTGTCGTCTGGCAATCGATCTCGATGTACTCGCACTCCTCGCTCTCCTCACTTTCCACCAAGCTGCTATCTTCGATATCGCTGCTTGCTGTTGCTGTTGCTGCTGTTGCTGCTGCTCCAGTTGCTCCTGTTGCTACTCCAGTCGCTCCTGTTGCTGCTACTGCTGTTGCCGCTGCTGCTGTTGCTAGTGTTGCAAGGGTGGCAAGTGTTGCTGTTGCCGCTGTTGTCGCCGTACCGCTGGCTATAACCGTTGTTGTTGTCGTCGTCGCATGGATATCGCTATCGGTTATGGTGGTGGTTATAATCGTGAGCGTTTCGAGTGTTTCCTCGTCACTGCTGCTAGTTGTTGTTGCTGCTGCTGTTGTTGTTGTTGCTGCTGTTGTTGTTGCTGCTGCTGCTGTTGTTGTTGCTGTTGCAGCTGCTGCTGTAGATGTTGCTGCTGCTGCTGTTGCTGCTGCTGCTGCTGCACTGCTGCTGCCGCGTCGACTGCTACTGCTGCTGCAGCCGCTGTCCTGGTACATTTATAAGCAACCCTTGCTAACCGGTTTTTTGACTTCTGGATTTTCCTTCCTTTTTTTTGCTTTTTTCTTTCTTTCTTAATTTATTTTTGTTTTTCCTTGGTTTTTCTTGGCTTTTGGCTGCTGCTGCTGCTGCACTCTCGCCCTTAATTGTTACTGCCTGCGATTACTTTTATACGTCTTCCCCGTTTCTTATTTGATTTGCTGCATAAATTAATGAATGAATGTTGGTGGTGGGGGGATTTGTGGGTTTTTTTTTGAGTGTCTGAGGGGTTTTTTTTTTCTAGAGCAGGAAGTGGCGGGGGGTGGGCGAATTTTCTGCTGTTGTTGTTGTTGTACGTATTTTTTTTACGAGGCTGGCGCCGTTTTTATGACCGTTCTTGTTTCCCTTTGTTACTTGCAATTTGTTTTTGATGTTTATGCCACGCCAGCAAAGTTATGCAAATTTCGCGCCGCTCCCCCGGCGCCCTAGATCGCGTATACGTATCGCGCATACGCTCCGTATGCCGGCGCCCAGTGCTCCTGGCTTAAATCAAATCAATTCAGTGGAAAACTCGCCGCCACGCGCATTTTTTTTGGCATGTCAACCGATTCGCTTTCTTTCTTTTTTAATTTTATATTATTTGTTTTTGTTTTTTTTTTTTTTTGGCTCTTTTTTACTTGTGCTATTATTCGCTCCGTTCGCCGTTTGCTGTTCTGTTGTCATTTGTGTTTTACATTTTATTGTGTTTTAATTTGCATTATTCAGCTGTTTGTCCTGCCGCCCGATGTTCTTCCTCTTCCCGTGGGCGTCACTTCCGTTTCCGTTATAGAATCTGCAAGGAAAACAATAAGCGACGGTCTATGAGTTCTCAGTTGCAATTAGGCCAAGGAACAGCCGAAATGGGAAAATGTTTCCCATGACGATGCTAAAAACAGGTTGAAAGGTTGATGTGTTAGTTTCAGAGAAGTTGGAGAAATTAAATGTATTTTCCTGAATTAATTATCGTTGGTGCAAAAAAAATGTCTTAAAGAAGGGTAATAATACTATAACCAATTAGGAAAAAAAGATAAACATTAAAAATATTTGTTTTATAAGTGCTTTAAAAATTGTCAATAATTTCTTTTCCCGTTTTTATTTTAAGTATTTATAGAAACACATATTTCTTGATAAACTTGAGCTGATCTTGAATAAACACACTTTGTTCCTTAACTCATTTATAATTCATCCATATCATGTACTTTAAAAGTTTAAATACGTTTCGAATACAAAGAAACCTAAAAAGCCAAAATAAAATCTTTCTAAGCCACAAAAATACCTTAAAACTGATTGCTTCAATAAACTTCGTTTAGATAAAATGACTAATTGTTGAGCCTGCATTTTTGCACTGATTAAATCAAAGAAAAATACCAAACACTAATATGTGAAAGGCAAGTCCAGGAATTCTCAACTTTAGAGTGCTTTAATTAAAACAAAATCAATCAGGCGAATGGCAAGGGTAAAAATCAAGAGGGAAAATACAAGGACCAACAAATAAACAAATGGATAAAAAGGAAAACAGCAGCAGCAGCAGCAGCAGCATCAGAGAGCCGCACAACAATGTAAATATTTTATGAAATATTTTTACTACTTGCTCGCCACTCTACATTCTGTTTTGTTGTGACAATCGATTGCAGTTTGCAGCTGGAGTGCTGGTGTGTGGTAAAAGTAGGTGATTGGGTGGTGCAAGGTGATTCGAGTGGTCGGTCGGTCAGTCGACAATTTCAATAAGCATACGTGCTCGACCGCAGAGACAAAGGCGTTGCCCACCGGCGCACAGTGGTCGGTCCCATAGGCCAAAAATCAAAAAATCAATTTTGGAATTTTAATTTCAAGTTTGGCGCATCTGTTTATCAATAAAACAAGGCTTTAAAAGCAAGTATTAGTTTTGTCTTGCTCCACATATTTGCGGAGAAATTGGGGTGCAAAGTGAGCGCACAAACCCAGCCATCAACTGAAAGCGTGCGCATGTCTTTTGAAAGCGTTAAGTTAATAATTAAAAAAAATATAAAACAATCGTTTAATATCCGAAAGTGAAATGAATATTAAAGTTGAAGGTTTGTAGATTGTGTTTTTCTAATTTTTATTCATTTTGCATGCTATATGTGACTGTGACAATAATTGTTTATCCACCTCAATTTTACAAGTTCTGCAGAACTAAACATCAATATTCTGCAAAGGTTAAAGTTGTGTTCCCAAAACTTCTCAATAATGAAATTTTTTTTAAAATGTTAATCAATATTTAATTAGTATTATCTGTGAAAATCATCTGCGAATAGCTGCGAATCCGTTCAGAATCTGTTAAAGAAGACGAGTACCTCGTTCCTTTTTCATCAGTTTTTGATTTTCTAGAGTAACCATTTCTAATATATATTGAAAAATTTATTTTTTATTACTTTTATTTTACTATAAATTTATGTTAATCATCGTTTTTTGTTATCTTTTGTTAATTTTTTAACCAAAATTAAGTGTTTAACAAATATAATTTTTGTCAGTTACGCTTAAAAAAAAGTGTAGTATGCATTTGGGAGTCAAATTTTGAACATTTTATGGTAAACACGATGGTAGCGGATATATTTGGCTTTAATGGAGCTGATACTTAAAATATAACATTCATACGCTATTATATACCTACAAAAAAAATTTCAACTCGATATTCCTACTGGAAGTATTTTTGGCCGCCTTCTCCATACAAGACCGACCACTGTGCGGCGGTCAAGCTTGCGACCCACTCGCTGGTGGATCGGTGTGGGTGTGGGTGTGGGTGGTTAATTGGGTGGTTGCGTTGGGGTGCCTCGCTCACTTGGCGGTTGAGTGTGTGGTGCTGGGTAAACAGCGGGCAATTGCACAAAGCAGCGACAGGCGGTCAGCAGAAGGAGGAGCAGGAGCAAAAGCAGTAGGAGCAGTGGCAACATCACCAACTGACAATGACAGCAAATGTCAAACAGTCTTTTCCACAAGACCCACCCACTTGCCAGCACCACCACCCACTGGTAACCACCCACCAGTAACCACCCACCAGTAACCGCCACCTCATTGAGTGCAC
This sequence comes from Drosophila ficusphila, assembly GCF_018152265.1. Classification (NCBI taxonomy): domain Eukaryota; kingdom Metazoa; phylum Arthropoda; class Insecta; order Diptera; family Drosophilidae; genus Drosophila; species Drosophila ficusphila. Next base: position 3,676,215 of record NW_025064092.1, on the reverse strand, counting down.
TGACGCCATCTCGCTCCCTCCGTTCATCTGTCAATCAGTTTATCTGTCTCTTTTGTTTGTCCGGCAGCAACTCGTGTGCAACTTCCACAATGCGCCAAGGGGACAAAGGGCTGCCACATGGCAGAGCAACTGCCCCATAGATTGCGATAAGCGGACGAGAAGTGGGCGGGGGGGGAGGATTCACTGCACGGGCGGCAGGAAGAAATCCAGCTCGACCTGGCTTAAAAGGATTGCAGAATGGCCCGCGGCGCGGTTTCCAAATCGAAAAGATTCCACAGATTTCAGCCTTTCGCGCGGACTATGTTCGAATTCATTTTGCAAACTTCCAGGAAGTGTTTACTTTTCGAGGAAGGAAACAATAAAGTAAAATGTTTTCCAAAATTGATTTAATTAAAAAAAGACACAAGCTCCATTTCCATTAAAATATTTCTTAAAAACGTTTAAAAAGATACATTATTTGTAACCCAGAATATGGATAACTATTATTGAGAAATAATTATAAAAAACAGATAATGAATTTGGGTATTAGATCCATCAACAGATATTAAATAAATATTATATGATTATCAAAAGAAACTTTCATCTTTAACATCATACACACTCGCACAACATTCATTGATTATCAAGAACTTGTTTTTAAAGCAAAATCTGTTAAATTTTATCTTAAAAGCATAGATAGACATTTTAATACCCCACTGAATCCCTTGTCTTAAATCATTTATTGAACGTCTTTTATTGCCTGGCGCGCTGACCTTATAAATTCTTAATTTAAACTTTTTTATTGCCCCAAACTGGCGTGCTAAATTCTTAATTTCCACTTGTACTTCGGCTTTGGCTAGTTTAAAACCGTAGCCTCGTTTTCCTTGAAAGGATCTGCGACCCAAGCACACACAAACACACACACACATACACATATTTATACAAACTGAGAAACACACATATCGAAATGGATTTTTCGAAATTCCGAACGCATTGCGAACAGCTAACGTGGCGTATCCGTTCGTGCGTTTTTGGTATGCTTACGATTCCGGCACGACAGGAAGTGGAAATGGGGAAAATGGAAGTGGCAATGGAGGTTGAGGTGGGAAATTCGGGTGGTCGAAAAACGGGGCTGGGTTGGGTGATTGGTGGGGCAAGGGGACTTATTTTCAAGAGGCCAAGAAAACGTCGAAAACGTTTCAAAACATTCAACTTTTTTGCATCTAATTATGGGCAATTTGATTAGGGCTCATAAACAAACAAGGCCACACACACACTCACATACCCTTCCTTCAGAACAAACCCCCACGAATACTCACACAAACACACACACACACCCATACACACAGAGACACACACAAGTGTCAATATGGAGCCGCAGGTGGCGCAATTGCCGACGCTGTCATGGCTGACAAAACGCAAACGCAAACAGAAACCGCCGCGGCCTTGTCCCAAAACCCTCACCAAAGCCACCCGCCACTTGCCACCCGCCACCCACAGACTCGCCCCAACTCTCGCCCCCAAAATACCCAAAACAGAAAAAATAAAGAGAGAACAACCAGACCGATTCGAAGCGAACCAAGACAGCCACCAACTGTTGAATCGTGGCAACAGTTTCTGGCCGCCATGTTCGCTGAATTTCATTTATTTACGGCGACAGCGGGCGAAATAAAACAATTTCAGTTCGCCAAGGCCTAAAATAATTCGTCAACGGTCTTTTTAATTACTGCATATGTTCGCTTTTGCTAGAAAAAATAAGAGGAGTGTTTTTTTTGTTATTTCTCCTCAAAATTTCAACGGTTTTGAATTTGTTCCATTTGAATTATTTTAGTGCAAATAAACCATAAAAATAAAGCCGAAATGCACATGGCGAGCATCATGTATTTGTGTTGTTTAAATGCAAATGGACAAAGAGCAGCCATATATAAATGAACTAATTTTAATAATTCAAGAGCTGCTTAACAACTGCGGTTGACTGTTTGCGTTTAAGGCCGAAAATGAATTGGTAATGGAATTTTTGGGCGAAGGGCCGCCGGCAATTGGCATTGTTCGCGTTGACTTATCACAATTGGATACCGGGCGTTGGGCAAATAAATAAAATCAAAACGCGACGCCGCTGCCGACAAATTGCGAGCACATACGTATGTCCCTGGCAATGTCCTGCAGCCTGGCGCTGTCGCTCCTCTTAAATGCATCAAAATGTGCAGCCTACTTTCAGGCCTTCACCCGCTTTTCCGGCACCCACTTTTCGCCCCTCCCCCCTCCTTTTCCACGCCCCGCCCCCTTCCACTTGTAGCCCGGTTTTCCCTTGATCCGCACAACACAATACAGAAAAAGGGAAATAAAAGTGCTGCAACAACGACAGCGACACACATTTTGCGGTTGATATGAATATCGATTCGACCCGTTAACTGTGCCAGCTTGCCGCCCCCTTTTTACGCCCTCCGCCCCCCTTCTCCCCCTCCCCCTTTTTAGCCTGGTATGTAAACTAGAACTTTGTATAAATTTATGTGCACAACAATGTTTATGTTGTTGAATAAACGAGCAGTTTTGCATGCGGCGAACGCCAAGACCACTTCTCTTCCTCTCGCTCACTCCATGTGTCTGTGTGTGTGTGTGTTTCAGTGTATGTGTGAGAGAGAGTTTGTGTGTCTGTGTAATGGCAGGATGCAACATGAAAATGGCGTGTGGCTAGCAACGTTTTATTTGCTCGTTCTCTTGGTCCTTTTCCTTTTCTCCCCTCTGACTGACTCCTTTTTTCCTTACTCCTTTCCTTTGCAAGTGTGTTTGTGTGTGTGTTCGTGTTTGTAGGTGTAGGCTGCACTTAAAATAGAAATATGCCACACACACTTGCACCCATACACACTTATGGGCAGTGAAAACATTCAATTTCAGTACGGAAATCGCTTAACAGCCCTAAATAATGGTCAATATCTGGGCCTTTCACCGATACTTTCCCCCACTTTTCCTTGGTTTTTCCTCTTTTGGCAAACCTAATTAAGCACATTCAACATTTACCATTTCGGTGAGGAGATTTTTCGCACTGAAAAAACACACATGGTTAGAGATGCCATCGTGATATATCCTGTATTTATTTATATTTCGCTTTTGGGAGTTTTATTAATGATATTTCTTCGTGGATTAAATTATATATTTTTTAAGGTGCAATAAAAAAATGTTTACTACAACGTTAATAACTTATTAAAAAATATTTTGCCAAGGCTGAATATCTTCTATTATATTTTATTTCTCATTGTAACGGGAAAAACGTAGTAATTAATATTACTACATAAAAAACCAGGTTAAATAATAAGAGCCTTTCCAAAAGTATTGATTTACTGTATCTGAAAAATATTCTTAACGAAAGCTGAAATTGCAGTTGGGTATAATTTAAAATATTATAGTTTTCTTTTAGAGAACGAATGAGTTTTAAAGTAACTCCCAGTGAAAAATGAATTTTGGTATCGCAGCAACAGGGAACAGCAATCTGTTGGCTGGCCAATGACCAACATCCAGACGCAATGTCTGATCCTTTGATTTAATGGAGCCCTCACCCACACACACTCACACAACCACACACACACACACATTCGAGAGGGGAGAGAGATAGATGGAGCCACATACTTACGAGCGTTCAATCAAACTAAGCGCAAACAAGCCTAGAGACATGAGACATGAGACAGGACTAAGGGTCCAAAAGGACGAAAGAGCGGAAAACCAAGCCAACGAAGCGTACGAAAATAAACAAAAGCGTGGGAAGTCTGGGAGTTGCGAGGGGGTTAGAGCGAGAGCGCAACAATGGGAGTGAGCGAGATGGCACGAGGTGTTTGGTTATGGCCGCCAGGACATCTCTCACACACAGACACGCACGCACACACATATGCACGCAGAGAGAACTTACTTAAGCGAGTGATTTTCAGATTTTCCGCTTGGACTTGCGTCTGTGTGGGTGTGTGTGTGAGTGTCCCCAAGTATCTTAGTGTGCGTGCGAACCCATTGTGATTTTAATTTTCATGGGCCGTCAATAAAACGCTGCCATTGATCGTGCAATCAGAAATAAACCACAAATTGCTAAGCAAACAGGTAGTAAAAGAAATATCAACTTAAGCATTCATGTTTATGATCAACATTTCACTTTAGGTTCTATAAACATGATTGAAATAAAGTGTCTTGGAATTTTCCTAATTTAAGAAATATAAAGAAAATATTCAAATGGATAGACTTTAATTTGTTCACCTTATTAAGTTTTAATAACTTGTATAAATTATAAATTTAATACTAATACTAATAATTTCAAGCTCTTTAATATATTCAAATATATTAAACCTAATTTAGTATTTTTCCTCTTTACGTTTGAGAACAAACTGCTGCTGAACAACAAGTTTAATACAAGTGTTTGAATACTGATGAGCTTTGAGTATTCGTCCTTTATTTGTATTCGCATCCAGCAGATGTGTGTCTGTGTGTGAGTGAATGCCCTGTTGGTGTGTGTGTGTTGGTTACCTTGGTGCTAGTTTGGAATCATTCATCATTCCCGGGCAACATAGTTGTAAATAATGTTACCCACAAGGATTCCTCTTGGCGATTATTATGGCGATAAATCAAAGGCAACCTCCTCGGCTCCCTGTCCACCTTTCTCCTGTCTCCTTTCCCCTGCCTCCTTTCCCCTGCTCCTTTATCTGTCTTATTACTTCTCTTTTGTTTGTTCTTTCCCCCATCAGTTTCTGTGACAATATTCCTCACCTATGGCCACGCGTTTTGTTTGTTTTTGTGGGGCAAAAACAGACTATGGAGGTAAATATGCAAATTACTCTGGTCCAGCTATGTGGCCTGACTGACTGACTAACTGACCGATTGTCTGACTGACTGACTGGCTGACTGACATACTGAAGAACTGACGTCAGGACGATTGCCTTTGCTATTAAGCCGGCAAAGTTGATGGCATGTGCAAAGCCCTCTGTGGGCCAATCTATAAATAAGTTAAGCAAACAACAAGAGCGCGTTGGAAAACTTCAATCTACATCCGACAGCGATATGGAAATGAGGGGTCGTCTACGTGTGCGTGGGATATGTGTACACTGACCAAAAATTGGCACATTAAAACCAATGAAACTAATCAAAAAATCATCAATATGGGATGGATATTAAGCACAGAATTCATTAATAATAATAATTAATTTGTTTTGTTTCAGTTTTATAGTTATATTATAGTTATATAAATTTAAAGTAAATAAATAAAGTAAATAAAAGGAAAACAAGTTTTGTAGTGTATTTTCTCATTGAGAAAACAACTTTTAAATTGAACTTTTTATCTCGCAATGCAAATGTCCTAAAGGACGTCATCGTTGTGGGATTCACCGTTATAAGTTCATTCCACTTCTCACACTCCTTTTTGCTGCAGCACTGCAATTAGCCAAAAGTTAGATGACAAGCTGATGAGCTTTTTAACCAGAATAAGCCAGACGTCATTTTCCCCGAGTTATTAGATAAAAAATATTTCCACGTAGGAGGAAAGCTAACTAAGAACTTACCTATTTCATTTTGTTTACATTTCTAAAGCAAATTGTTTAGTTTTTTGTTTTTAATGTTGTAGAACAATATGTTTGCCATGATATACATGTTTCTCATGTTTGACATTTTTAACAAGTAAATAAATTTAGAACCATTTTATATTTTATATAGAAAATGTTTTAGTAGAAAAATTTTGTAGTGATGAAAAAAAATTGTCGGTGATTTCAGATTTTGGATTATTTAGTGAAAATATTTTTGATTGTTTATAGCTACAGCTGAATTCGCCCACCATTTATTTGAAGGATTTATTCTGTAGTCCGAAAATCCTCACACATTTGCTCATTCAATATTGAATGCATTTGTAACTAATTCAGGTAAATCTTCTCGCAAACTTTCAATTAAATAAAAGCAGTATTAATCAAAAGGTCTGCGGATAAGGAAAAACGGGGCGTTGAGTGGCGCAGGGGGAGGGAAGGGGGATAAAAAGGGGAGGGGAAAGGAAAAGGGAAGGTAAAAATGGGGGACAGCCAAGACAGATGGCCGGAGATGACAGGTAAGCAGTTTGCGTTTGTTTGTGTGCGAGCACACACGTGTGCAAATAACAATAATCAGGACACGCACCCATACACACACACAATCGCACACATTCGCACACTCGGTGTCAACGGACAAAACAAATGATGATAACTGCGAGTCAAATGAAATGTCCACGAGGAGACGAAAAAAAGGGGAAAAAAAGCTGCAAAAAACGAACCGAAATGAGGCAAAAATAAAAATAACAGCATCGAATCGAGCAGGCAGAAAATAAAGACAATATTTGTCAAGCACACTCGCACACCCTCTCTCACACACTCACACACATTCAACAGCGTTTACGCAGGCCGGAAGTGAGTGCCGGACTCGGAAATGGACCCCACACCAGAACCAAGGGCCCGAAATGAGCCTGAAAACACCCAAACTCCAACAGCCAACCCATCAACGAATGTAAAACCGTAAAGATGTAGATGATCATGCACTGAGAGAAAGCCAGACTCAAAGGGGCTAAACTTAAAATATTTCGGAACCTTTCCTTGGGATTTATTACAGGTAAACCAAGTAAGTCAACAATTTAATCACATCTAATCTATTTAACTTGAATTAAATTACAACATTAAAATATTTAAAATTGCTAAAGTGTTATTTCTTTGCTGGGTTAATATATTAAAAACTTGGCAATTGATAAAAAATTGGTGGTGTAGGGGAGCATGGGGCATTGTCGACACTTTTTTTTCAAAGTCGTTTTTTCATAGTGAAAATATATTTTTTGATAATGTAATGCATATCGTTGTATTCGAAAAAGATCTGGCTAATAACATTCAAAAAGTTTTTTGGTCTATTGTCAAGGGGGTGAGTGTGGTAACCAAAAATCTGAAGTGTTGTCAAATTCAGAAATTGAAAAATCGTGGGGTAAAGTCGACACCCCCCTGGGGCAAAGTCGACACATACCTGAAACTCGAAGAAAATGAACACAAAATCATAAGGTATCAATATTTATTCGTCAATAAGTAAAATGTTTACAAAATACAGCCATCTACCCATCACTTCCTTTTCAGCCAATCAATTAATGTTCCTCGGGGAATGTCTTTCTTTTCAGCTGCCTTTTTTGCAGCTAAGCCTTCCGATCGTACTGCGTGGATGGCCGTTTTGATATTTTCCACGCTTACGGGAACCGTTTTCCTTTTATAATTGCGTACCATTGGGTGGCAAACATGGCAAAGTTGATCAAAATTCTTCAACGCATTCAATTTTGTTCAGTACACAGAGGCAAACACGCTTTAATGTCGGTGTCGACTTTACCCCACATACATAGTGTCGACAATGCCCCACACGACATTTTTGCAAACAAGTTACATAAAAATCATGATAATATAATAAAATTTTAAGACGAGTGTCATTTATATCTTCTGTGAACTCTACTGAATAAAGCCAACATACCTTGATAACTCTTCGCAATGCACAATTCTTAAAAAACCAAACTTCACACGATCGGAAAATTTTACTTTTGTGTGCCAAAAACACATGTGGCGTAATAACAAATTTTCCATAACTCAGAATGCCACCAAACTTCGTTGGTAATGTGGGGCTCTTAGGACCTACATTCGGTAAAAAAATTACGTCGATATGATTTATAGTTTTTTTTTTAGAACGGGTGTCGACTTTACCCCACTGTCGACAATGCCCCATGCTCCCCTACTTTGTACAATTAAATTTATTATTATTATTAAAATTTCCCAAAACCGGTTTTTAGTTTCCAAAAGAAGAACTTTTCAGTTTTGTATCTTTCCACAAAAAAACTTTAGCATTTGCTTAATTCAAATTTTTCTCGGTGCCGGGAAACGCAACGAATCGAATCGAACAAAGCCAAAATTTGGGGAAAGGCGAGTGGAAGGCGGAGGGAAAGGAGAGTGGAAGGCGTAGGGAAAGCCGAGGCTGCGGATGGGGTTAAAAACATATTTGCCAAGGACGTTGGTCGGACGTTGTAACCGCCGAGCAAACAGTCGGCCCAATCAAAAGTCACAAACACAGGCAAACACAGGACCCCCTACACACACACACACACATTGAGGGAGAGAGAATCTTGCAGACACACAGACAGGAGCACACTCACACACACACACGTAACGTCTTGGCCAGAAAGCAAGTCAAGTCAACAAAAAGCAAACTATTTGTTTGCCAGCCTGCGTTTGCTTGTGTGCTTTCCAGCCACCCGCTTTCCCGGCCAGCCAGCCAGCCAGCCACCCATTTTCCGCCCAATTTTCCCTGTCAGCCAATTTGACAGTTAGCAGTTACAACATAGTTACAGCCATCCACAAACACGAGTGTACACGATGTACACACAAGTGTGTGCTTGTGAGTGTGTGCGTTTGATTGTGTGAGTGAATAGAATTGCTGGCAATTTAAATTATTGTTTAGGCCATAATACATCGGGCCACTGTAATGGGATCGTCTCGTATCGAATGGCCAAGATACTTCTTACTCGATTCATCGATTTCGATGCTCACAACGACAAAGGTATTGTTTACATCGGGCTTAAATTACTAATCGTTCAAAAGCCAATTACGAGCCTCTACAAGTGCACAACTATCCTCTCACCTCGCCATCCAACTCATAATCTTGCATATATAGTAACGATTACATTATTTTGATCAAATATATTTGAAATTTCGCCAAAGTGCGCACTTAAATGGGATTTTGACCTAATTCAGCTTTAAAAACAAAACTAAGATTACAAAAATTAACTTTTTGTGGTGAAATTTGAACATGAATGCATTTTACTTAGTGAAAAATGCATTTTGGCATAGTAAGCCTTGAAAACAAACATTTAAAACTATTTTCTAGCCAAATCATAGCATGAATGCATTTTACTTTAGAGACATTTAACACGATTTACCTTTATCATGTAAATAGAATATGAAAAATCTTTTAATTTCGGCATTTCTTAGAATAAAACCCAAGTAGAACAGACAGTTCAATCTGCAAAAAATTTGAAGAGCAACTTGAAGAGCATTTTTTGATTATGCAGCAGTGGCTCACGAGCAAGAAACCAAAAATGAATTTCCATTGAAATCGTTCAGGTGTAAAAAGCACAAATTTGTTATTTTATATGAGGCGGGCACAAACAAAGGAGGCAAAAAAAAAAAAAAAAAACCGGCGGCAGCAATGATTCATTCAAAGGAGATTGAAGCGGACAAAATGTGTGGGTTGGGTGGCAATAAATAATATTTTTTGTATCAATTTGTCAGGCGGAGGAAGTTTCCTCTGCGAGTCGCCCACTGAGAAAAATCCCACACAGACACGCACTGACGCACGCACGCATACAGAGACACAAGCACACATACACACACACACAGAGAGAGAGAGAGACAGACACACTCATAGAGGACATGCAGGGCAAACAGGACACATGCAGTTGACAGTTAATGGTCTAATGAAATGTCTTTGGGTTATCGCAGCTGTTTACCTGGCTGACCGAATCAGGACTTTCAGCCACGTTAAGCTGCCAGCTAAGTCCCAAACAATGTCCTTGCCGTATGTCCTTTCCGCCCTCCCACCTACCGCCCACCGCCCACCGCCCACAGCAGCTTGTGCATCGCAATTAATTGCCACTTGCGTGTGTGCGTAAGCAGTGCCACTGCGGGAAAAACTCGTTGGAAAACTTCCCTTTCGAAAATCAGGTATGTACTTCAGTCCTAAACTTTCATCAGCAGGGATGAGAAAAATTTACAAAACTTTTTAAGTACAAAATAACCTAAAGTTCTTGCAAATGGCAATTCTAATAAACCAAGTTACCCTTTTAACTAAGATTTGTAATATTATATAACAAATTTTCTTTCACAATCGAGATTCCCAACCAGTTTTCACAAAGGAAATTCAAATAAGTATTTCCTTTTCGAAATTCGGAAGTCCAGCACACATGCACACGAGGAACGCAGCCTTTTTGCACCGTGTCCTTTTGTGGAGCTGTGCGAATGACTGAGAGCAGGACTCCACGACACACACACACACACATATACATGGATGTCGAGCACATTCCGCAGGACTATTTACAACTACAGCTACGAGAAGTGACAGCTGCAGCTGCTGCGAGCAGGACATCGGAACTCAAGCTGTGGTCCTTGCAGATGATAACCGGCAATTGCGGTGGATAACTGGGATAATCGCACCGGCTGCACCGTTGAGGTCCAAATCCTCGGAAGGATCAATAAGTCCTTGCATTAAATTTAAGCCCCGCTCAGCGACATTTCCAATTAAAATGCTCTATAGCCCAATGAAGTTGCATTTCGTCAGCACTATTTGTTTCATCTACCCATAAAAATGTATAAAATATTATATTTGATAGGAGTGGAATGCAAAACAAGAAAAAAACAAAATGGCAATGGAAAATCAATATCAATATCAATATCAATATGGCAGCCACTTTCAGGCACAAAATGCAAAAATGGTAAAATCGTGAAATGGTGAGTCGCCAAACACTGCACATATATTTGCACAATTCACAAAATGGGGAAAGCCAATTAAACTGGCCAAGAGCGGCGCCGAAGACAAGGACAAATTTGCATAACTGATTAAAAACTTTCCACCCATTTTTCCGACCGGCAAAGGTGGAAAGCGACGTAAAGCGGTGGAAAGGGGCGGAAAAGTCAAAGTGTGAACACAAATCCTATGACCAACTTTAAGCACTTCGGCAAGGGACCAAACTCAAGCACAAATTCAATTATTAATTTAACTTTCCATTGAGTTTTCCCTGGCCTCTCGTCCGCTCCTTCTGGCCATTGTTCAATCTATCAATCTAAGCCTTTAGCAAACTGAAAGGCAAACTGGAGGCTATCTGGCTTATTAATAATTTTAAGTTGAACTTTCTTGACTCGATTATAATCTAAGGCTAAAGCCTAGGCACAAAGTTTCGTCACAGTAAATTGTATTAAATATATTAGGTTTTATTAAATAAATAAGAGCCCAAGATCAGCTGAAAATTTATGTTTTTTTTTTTTATATAAACTCAAAGAAAATTTAAAAGGCTTCTATTAAAATAAAATAAAAATAACTGAATTAAGTAGAGAATAAATATTTTTAAAGTGCGCTAATTTTTTAAAATTTTTCACCATTTGCAAAAGTAAACTTTATCTTTTCAATAACCTTTAAGTAACTATAAGAAAAAGAGCTCTATTTTACGATTCGTATAATTCTATTCTACAATTTCCATTGAACTTTAGAGCGTTTCGAAAAGAGCAAAAAGCCAAAGTCCAAGGGAGAAATTTATGGCGCTTTGGCTTATTAAAAATCAAATTCCCCGGCAGTGATTGAATTGACCGTTGATTGAGAGCTCTGAAGGAAGTCCGGGTGAAATCCTCTTAGCTGGCAGCTCGGCGAAATGCAATAAAATCGATTAGTGCCATGAGCATAGCAGCGCGGAAATCACAATATACCCACAATATGCCGCACCACCGCACCACCGACCATCGATCCACCGAGCCACATCGTCGTCATCGCAGGACGACTTCCTGCCTGTCTTCTCCTCGTGTAATCCAAAACCAAATCCCCGCTAAAAAATGCATTGTTCGCCATTAGCGGAAATAATCGGAGGAGAACGAGGGCTGTACGCATATACATATACATATATATAATCTATATGTATACGTCTATATAGCATTATATAGCGGCCCAAGGCTGTAAACCACTAAGCTTCCCCTTTTGGCCCGTTTTCTTGGCGAGAGCCAGCTGAAATGCCGGATTAATTTAAAGTATGGCCAGGAAAGGTCGGGTTACAAATGGCAACATTTAAGCCAAATTCAGTGATAAGTCGTTGGGAACTTATCTTGCGGAACAGGTACGTTTGAAAAGTGCCCTCGTTGGATGAATTTAATAAGCAACATTCATTGTAAGACGTTGAAAATGTTCCAATTAATTCAGTTTTTTATGAAATCCGATGAAAGCCATAACTTAAAACCCAAAATCTAAATCATAATTTAAGCTCACAATTTTTCAAATGTTTAGATTACATAAGTTTTAAGGTGATTAAGATCTGGAAATTCCTCCTTGCAAAGCAAAAAAAACTGAAATGCTGCAATAAATTCGGTTTTTAAAGAAATCTCTTGGAAAAGAAAATTTTTTTTTTGAGGTGTGCAATGAATGATCGTATGTGAAATAATCATGAAAAGAAAGCATTTAAGGAGGATAACTACATATTTTTTAGGTTTGCTTGTTTTTTTTCTCTAAACTATCCAACAAATTCAAGCTAAAAAAAATATTCTAAAAGTTTTTCATGAATCAGAAAAAGAATCATATCCTCTGGTGACTCAGAGGGATAATATTTATTGCAGCGCATCCTGGGAACTGGAAAGTCGCCCTCGGCCAAAACTAAACTTTGCCTTTGGTATCTAAAATCTGTGGTAAATCGATAGAGAGATTAAATGTCTCCATGCCGCCCAAGCACTTGACGGATTCATTGCCCGCTCGTGTCAGCCACTTGTACTTGTCCTTCTACTCGTACTCGTAGTTGTAGTTGTAGTTGTAGTGGTAGATGTAGCCCTACTTGTCCTGTCCCCAACAAGGATTCCGAAAAGGGGAGGAGGGTGGAAGGGGAAAGGAGAGAGTGAAGGAGTCTATGACTCAATCCTGCTGTCGACGGCTGTGGCGATGTTTAAACAGAAAGCAGTTAAAAACACTAAGCAATGTGGCTGGCAAAAGAGAACGCGGGAATGCAGTAAGAAAAATTGAGGAAAGTTTTGGAACTAGATAAAAAAAATAATAATTATTAAAATATAAATCACATATACCAAAAATAAAATAAATATCATTTAATTAAGATATACAACAAAACAAATGAAAATACCAATCCTTATAAGTAAGGACAGAAATAATAATACATTTTTTTAAGTAATACAATAAATCAACAACATTCCTTAGAAGTAAATATCGTTTCCACAGTAACTTTATCGTATTGCTGCAGTATACAACTAGCTCTTTTTTCCTATTTTTTCTCCCACTGCAGAGGGCACAAAAATAGTGACAGCCGGCGGGAAAAGCGGAAGGCGGCAAGCGAAGGCGGATGAAGAGGCGCATAACGAGGCAGGAGATGAACAGCAGTTGCAGCCATAAAAAGGCAACCCGCCATGTTGTAACAGTTGTAAGCTGACAATGACAACGACAGAGATGGCAATAGCTGGCCAGAGGGAGATGGCAATTGGGAATCGGAGAGAGACAGCGATACAAAGAAGACGAAGTCGACGTGGCACGCACATCAGCAACAACAACAACCACATCAACAACAACAACAATAACACACCAGTGAGTGCAAAATGTAATTGAATTTCTGTTGACAGATTTTAACGCACAATATCCTGCAGCGACATTGTCGCAAAAGGCGTCGAAAAAAACTCACACACACAGTCAGACCAAACAAAAAAAAAAATAAGAAAAAAAGTACAACAAAATAAATGGAAGATAAGCTCGGCGAATAAGTTACAAAAACCGTAAATAAAAAACGCAAGAGTGTGGAAATTACACGAAGAAGGCGGAAAAATCACAGACAGCGACCATGTGCAACGCTCGAAATTCAATATCGTTTCTATACAATCAATCCGGTCAACATCCACGCTTTATACTCTGTTTGCCATCGATAAATATTGCATATTGCCAGATTCTTTGTACTGATTGCCAGTTGCCGCCGCTCATTCAATTATAGATGACAAAAGATCGGCAAAGGAATACAAATAGCCCTGCACCCCAGGGCTTAACTTTATTAAGTGTTTTTTTAGTGGTAAACAACAAATTTATTGAATTCGTTGATAAACAAAGAAAGCTGCCTGTGAAAATGTGTACTGTAATTAAACATAAAATGTATTTTTATGCTACAGATATTTTCTGCACAAAGTTGTAAATTGTAATATTGTGAATAACCTCGCTAGTTAATTAGTAAAAACTTTTTATTTATTTTTAAATCAAAAAACAAAAATAAATAAAAATCCAGTAGGGCTATCAATGCCGACTAAAATCTGCAACATTTTCGGCAATTAAAACTTTAAAATGTATTATTTTTAAATGTTTTTTTCCCAGCACTTGTCGTGTAGTTTCGAGCCAAACTTTTGACAACAGCCGCGGATATGTTGGGGGATATGGAAATGACAAAAGTTTCCACCGGTAGTCAGGGCTGTTTTTCTCTTCCGATTCTCCTCGTACCTCTCGCTTTTGTCCTCCTCTGCCTACTCGCTTTTCCACCAACACACTCGCCAAAAGTTATGCAATTCAATTATGTCCTTTTGATTGTTTCACAGTTTTATTTTTTTTCGGTTCGACAAGAAACGAAAAGTGAAATGAAATGAATACTCTGCGTCTTGCCATCCTCCATTTAACTTGATGAGACGCACTCACACACCGAAAAGCAAACGCACGCACTGGCGGAAAAACGATTTTCCATGTACCCAGCGCTTTTCTCTGGGCAGGCACACAAGTTTTTATGTTGTCCTGTAATAACAGACATGGGAACTGGTTGACTGACTGACTGACTGACTGAATGGCTGGCTGGTTGGCAGGTTGGCTGGTTGGCTGGCTGTCCTGATTGACTGATTGATGAACGGACTAACTGAGCCGCAGGCAAATTGCGAATGCACACTTAATGTGCTTACATGAAAAATCAATTCGCTGCGAGACGTTGAGAGGTCCAAAAAAACGAGAAAGTAGAGCCGCACTAGCAGCACTAGACGTTATAGTTCAGTCGGGACGAAAAGGACTTCCAGATGCAGTACACAACACAAAAAATCGTGAATTAGCATTTTCAAATAACTAATATTACAAAAAAACAAAAAAAATAATTACTGCCACAAAACTATTTCCCTGCACATATTATTAACTTTAAGCGAATTCTAAATTTTGTAATCAGATTTTTAAGTTACAAATGATTATCAAGCATAGCTGGTTAAGTTTTTATATAATATTTTATGATGTTATTTAGAAATTTATGCTATGAAGCACATTTATATATGATATTTTTTCAATGTATTTGCACTTTGAAATCCTAGAAAATGTGTTTGGCTCGCTTTAAGGCCGGCACAGAAAACATGGCGAAAATTTAACCCAGCAGGAGACTCCAATCGATTCCATTTCTTTTGGGATGGAAAACCGCACCTCGAAGGGACTGGGCAACGGAAAATTGGCGGGGGGCCGGAGAAAACTCAGCTGGATGCAAACAACAAACCACTTTGGTCCGAAGAGCCCGCAAATGTGTGTGATGAGTGCCATAAATGTGACACCAACAACAGCGGGTCGTCACTAAAAATTAACGCAATATTGACGCATAAAGTTAGAGAAACTAAAGTGAAAATTCCATGGCGGATTTAATTCCCGTTTTTTATTTTAAAACACAAAAAAAGTTATCATAACCTTGGGAGTTAATTAGTTGTTTATTTGCCTTTTTTCTAGCGTTTGCATTTCATTACCAATTCTCAGATCATTGCATTACACGTTTCAATAATTGCATTGCAATATGATTTTAAATTTGATTTTGCATTTATGCTAATAGGTGGAAAACCAAAAAACAAAAAAAAAAACGTACACTTTTTATCCGGTAAATTTCACTTTTAAAGCTTTTAAAAGAGATTGATGATTAAGCGAATAAATGGCAAAACATTAAAGTTTACGTATGTAATGGCAAGGGATCACTTATGTAAATAAAAGCGCTGAAACTATATACCATTTAAGTTGGATTAGCTAATTAAGAATTAAATAAATAAGTTAATTAAATAAATAATTTATTATCATTTAAGCCCCTGAACAAAAGTGAATTAGAAGCAAATAACACTAAATAAGTTCGTTTTTCATAGTCAGATAATGAAACTAAAGTACACATAAAAAAGGTTTAGCTATTTGGTCAGGACAATTACTTTTTGAAGAGCTGTTAATCAGAAGAAGAAGAATGTGTAAAAAGCATTATAGCTTCCACTCCATCTGATTCTGCTGCTGAATTTCTTGCCTGAAAATTTTATAGATACAAGCAAACCAGAATAAAGCAAAACTTTACCGAGGGGGCGGGAAAAAGGAAAAGTGTGTGGCTGTGGAGTCCAAGGCCTTTTTCCGTCCGCTTTTTCTTTGTATGTGTGTGTATGTGTGTGTGTGTGTGGGGGGGTTTGTATGTGGCACTTGAGTAAGGTCAGTTTAAGCGTCTGGGGAAATGGTTATCCTTATTGCATACTTCGGCAACAATGTCTTCTTTGCGACTGCGTGTGTGTGTCTGAGTGCTCAAGAAGTCTCATATCAGTTGCCTTGGAGGCTTGTTCACAAAGATAATCCGAAATCATACTTAAATTTGTATTCATTTTGAACGCTACAAAGCATTTTTAGTAGCGCATTGTAAGCTATTTAACTTTAAGGCAGCAAAACGTTACAAACAAATATGTATTACATTTTTCAAACATGTTTATAGGAATCAATAAAACACTCTGCTACTTTTTGCCAACTAAATTTATATAAAATCCACCAAAAACAATTTATAATAATAGACCGATACAAAGTAACATTAGAATAAAAGCTATTCAATTTGGTTAAAGGCCTTTTCATTGGCGTAAAATGAGGGCAAGATTGCTTTGTATTATAAAGCTTCACCTATTGTGTGTAGAAGTTTTGCGAAATTCCTTTGCAGCTTAAATAACCGACGGCGGGCAACAATTGAGCCAGTTTCCATGCTTCGAGTGCCACAAAACATTCTGTCCCGCCGTTTTGGCCTTTTTTATGGAAGCAATTAAAATTCGCTTACTTGCTGAACATTCGCGGGGAGAATACATAAATGAAATCAAGCGGGGAATAAAATATGTACAACAAGCGTTTAAATATACATTCTGGCTTGGTTAATAATAAAGGAATTTTCCTGTGCTCTTATTAAATTCTGCTCCTTGGCAAAAATTGCCATTTTAAATCTGTCTTCTTCTCTTTTACAAAATTTAATACCGTTTGGCAAGGATACCGAAGAAGACAATGAAAACATTTCATTTGACGAAAGTGAATTTTAATATTTAGAAAGATTTAGAGCTTCATTTTCAAAATTCACAGAATCCTCCATTGATAATCTTTGGCCTGCGTATTACTTTGTGAAATTTTTGGCAGATTTTTACCTCAACACAATTCCAATTTCATGTGTGCAAGTGTGTGTGTGTCTGTGTTTGTATGTGTGTGTGTGGGAGCGGCATTTATAAGCCACAAAAGAAATAAAAAGGACGAAGGCCCTAAGACCGTTTCAAGTTGCTGAATGTGTGCTTCCTTTTTTGCCTCACTTTTGTATATGTCCGTTTGAATTAATATTACAATGTCCTTAAGGTTTATTTGGCTTGATATTCCTTTTTATCTTTATATTTGCTGCCCGCCTTTCCCAGCTGCTTTGTCGGTTTCTGATTCTGATTCGGATTCGGATTCGGATTCTGATTCTAATGCTGATTCCGATTCCGATTCCTTTTCGCTTTTGGCTGTTTGATATTTATGCTTTCTTGGCTTCTCGGCTCGCATTGTTGTTTTATTCCTTGGCATATTAAAAATTCATACAAATGTAAAACGAAAATCCTCAAGACAATCATAAAAAACAGCAGAGGCAAGCGAACCCGGCAAAGGGTTCTCTTCTCCATTTTTTTCCTTTTTTTTTGGCTCAGTGGGAGTCGCAAAAACGCTTGCAAATAAAAATGAAATATAATTTTAGCTTGCAAATCCACGTGTCTTTCTGTCTCAGTTTGCCTTAGTCTTTCTTTGTCTGCGTGTGTGTAAGTATATAGTGAACTAAATCAAAGCTGCTGCCGCATAAAGCTGCTTAAAACGCGAAGGCCAAGCTGTGCATTCGACTGGCCCAAAAAAGTAGGCAACGACTTTCACTTGGCGCAACGCACACACTGCGTATGCGTGATATTTCGCTGTGCAAAATTATGCTTAAAACCTTCTGTTCTGTTGGTTGATGGAAATGGAAGGGCCGCGTGGCCTCTGGGACATACAGTGCGTATCGAAGTGCATTTCCGTATGAATAATAGGTACATTTATCACCCTCGGAGAATATTCGTCAATTTGCAGCTTAATTTTTTACAGCACACTTATAATCTTTTTAATAAAATTAACTATGGCAAAAATAATTTAAAATGTGCTTTGGGATAATTATAAATAAAAAACTAAGTTTAAAAAAGTATATTAAGTAACAAACTAAAAAATAATATTGTTACGAAAAAAAACATAAGTGTCCAATCACTATTCAGTTATTAAATCGACACACTTTCACATCGCACAAAGCAGGCATGAAACGCACTGTGCTGCCAGCCAACGTGGCGTATGCGTGATTTGGTGAAACGATTTTTCGTGCCCACTTGGCGACGAACGTGCCAAGCTTTTGGCTATTGATCTCTGGCTTTTACAGCCGGCTTTCCCTCCCTTCCCCTCTGCCCTTTTGTTTTCCGTCCGCTCGAAAGAAGCTCATAAAAATTCTAAAAACAATAAACGTCAATTTTTTCATGGCAGCTAATTCGGGGGAAGCAGCCTGCGGGCAGCATAAAGTGGCCTTCCACAGGAAGTTGGGAGGAAAAGGGCCTTTCGGTCTGAATGAAAAGCGTCGGATGTTTAACTAGGTTGACACTTCATCCAGCCCCGAGCCCCAACGATTTCCACTTGTTCAGTATTTTCTCCTTGCCTTAAATCGCACATCGCTTACCTGTAAAAAAAAAAAAAAAAGAAAAACAAGAGAAGCTTGATTAGATTGAGTCTATAAACTGTAAATTTCAAAAGCAAATTTAATATTATATATTCTTAAATAAATTCAAACAGCTCATGGTTTACTTAATAAATTGTGATTTACTGGGGCTCCTTAAAAAAAAGGTTTTTCCAAAACACTTTAAGTATTATAAATGTTAACATTAGACAAAAAACATAAAAAAAAAAAAATTTCGAGTACGATTTACTTGGTTAAATATGAGCTGACACAAGGAAAATTTTTTTACACCTAATTGAAGTTCTAAAAAATCGTATAAACAATTTAATCCTGTGTACATTTTCCATTAAAATCGGTAAAAAAAAAATTTTTTTTTTGAATCCATTAAAAATAACAATACGCGTGTGTAAATACATTAATAAAATGCTTTCGGAGTGTGAGTTAAATTAATTTATAGATACAATTACGGTAATTAACGTGGCAGAAAGAAGGCGCACAATTGAGTCCGTGGAATAAATAAATCAAAAACATATTGGCAACATGTACGAACGAGAACGAACGTGTGTATCAATTAAGCCGGAAAATAAAATCAATTTATTTATTTATTTAGTGGCCAATCGCATGTAAAATGCATATGAGGCTATACGCCTGGATTTGTGTGCTCCATTTATTATTTATTTGCACTCCACCGCGTATTTCGCCTCCATTTTCACCCAACCACCGGGCTTTCCCTGCAATTGTCCCTGCATTTCATTCTTCAGCACTTTAGTCCTGTTTGCACTGCGCCCACACCTAATTAATGCGAGTCCTTGTGCCGCTAGTGCAGGTTTTTCCATGGAAAAGCATGTAGGGAAAAAGCGGGTGGAAAGCGGGTGAAAATCGGGTGGAAATCGGGACAGCAGACAGACCGACGGAGCATTGGCTAAGGTAACCATTGAATAGATTGGAAAGGCGGGCATAAACTACAAGGTCTGCAATGATTAGGCGGTGGAAAGGGTAGTAAATTGGATGAAAAATTGATTCAAACGGTTGGCCAATTTAGAATAGCTTTATGGCAATGGTAGCCATTTGATAATTGGAGCACGATTTGAGCTAATTATGGTTTGTCAGTAGTGAAGCCATTTAGCTTGATGACATAACACTTGGCATATTTAATAGTTGGACCACTTAGTATAAACGCTTTTGAATCAAAATCTAGGCTTATAATTCAATTTTATGTTCACTCAAAAAACCCTAAGAAATGTATGATATTTGAGAAACAAGCTAAAAGTAAATAATCCTTTAAATCTGTTAATTAGGTTGTTACTTACAAAAAAAAAACAAGAAAGTCAATTGCTAATTACGTTTGCGTTTACGTTTCTTTCTACGATTCACGAAATCATCTAACTAAATCAACGTCGAAGCGAATCAAATCAGTTTGTATGTTTTTCCGTCCATTTCTGTTGCTGCGCTCAATTAGTTTTGTTAAAGCTTTCAATTTACACACAATTTTGACTGCCAGAAAGGTGGATGAGATGCGGGGAGGCGATGGTTGGAAATCCGAGGGCGTGGAAATCTGGGAGGTGGAAAGCTGCTGTCGTGGCAAGTCGCCAACATCTTGCAACGCCTGTGTTCTGTACGTCTGTACAACATAATTAAGTTTAATTGACAACCGCTGACTGTTTGATTGGCTTCACTTGTTTTTGTTTTTGTTTTTGTTGCCGTTATTGTTGTTTTTGCTCCTCGTTGTTTGTTGTTTTATTTTCCGTTATTGTTGGTGTACTTCTCCTTGACTGAGTGACTGCTTCCATTTGTGCCACTTGGCCAAACTCAACAATGACTACCGAGCACCCAGTCCGCCCACTCGACTTTTGCTCCAAGCCCCTCCCCTTGCTCCTCCCCCCGCCCTCATTATGTATATTATTTTCGCTCCAACATATATTCATCATATTAAGTACAATATGCAATTGTTGCTGTAGTCACACGGAGCGTATACTTAATGTGAAGGCAAGGGGATGCAAAAAGGGGGAGGAGTGGGGAGGGGGTAAAGGCAGCACTCAATAAATCATTCGGAATGGTCTCTGCTGCCAGTTAATCACACAAACAGTACCGACACAATACATTCCGTATCAGAACAATAAGACGAATGGGATGGGTAAAAGTTCACTACTTAAAACAATGATTCCCGTGAATTAAACCCCTTTAAAATGGCTTTCGTTTTATCACCAATATCAGGTATATTGCATATTTTAAATAAACAACTAATTATCTAGAATAAATTAGTAAGTACCAACAAATTCTAAGATGCATGAATGTTTCCTTAAGCTCGTTTAGGATTACTTTTTCTACACAAAATAAAACAAATCTTTCGTTACAATGAAAACGTTCAGATATTTACGATTAATTAAAAGTTTAGCCAAGAATTCCGACTTCCCTTTCGGTGTTAAACTATAAACTTTTGACAAAGTTGGAATCTTTGTGGTCACAGTTTAAAATTTTCACCCAGCCAAAAACTTCGGAGCGGTTGCCTCAATCCCAAAACTCGCACTTGTGTTTAATCAATTAAACTGGATAATCCGGCGATTCCTAATGGAAATCCACTAGATTTTCTGCTCGATATGTGGGGTCAGGTCACTCCACAGCCCCCTCCACATCCCCTTCCCATTTCGGTGGCCCATTCGTTGTCTTTTTCCCAGTGGAATCCACACGATTCAGAGGCGAGGCCATCCATGTCTGCTGATGAATAAACCGAACTCGTTGCGCTGACAGACGGAACATTGTTGAATGTGGCGCGCAGAAAACTTTGAAATGGATTAAATGACAGACGGATGGGTGGATGGAACGATGGATGGAGCAATGGATGGATGGTTGGATGGCTGGATGGATGGAAGGAAGGAAGGACTTGGGGCCAAGCCCACAGTTCAATGGACGATTTTCATTTTGCTTGCGGTAGACAAAAGTTTCTCCTTTATCAAAGTTGCGGCTTAAGGGCATCGGTGCGGGAATAATCCCGAGGGCTAAGGGGTAGTTATGGCACCAAGCTGCTATACATTACCGCTAACGAGGAATATCAACTGTTAAACTGCAGAAAGTGGCACAAAGCGATGAGTGGAGTGTTCAAGGACTGGGAAAAGGAAAACGCGAGTGTAAGCGGCAAATAAATCATAAACAGAGAGCAAATTCAAAAACCAAAGGATTTTGGAAAGGAAACAGTAGTTAAGAAAGGTGTAAACCAAATTGCAGAAAGTTGAAAAATGTAATAAAATAAAAATAAATAAAGTTCGTTCACTTAAAAATATATACAAACTTAAATACTTTTACTTATCTAATTTTTTTGATATCCCTTTTAAGCAAATTAATTAAAGGTTTTTATAAAAATATATGTTAAATTTATTTACTGTTTAAAAACCTTATACTAATAGACAATACTTCTTAAGCATTTCTTTAACAAACTGAAAAATCATTGCGTTAATATTTAGCATTAAGAACCAAACTTGCCGTAAATTAAAGCTAGCATCAAACGTCTGCTGTCTGGCCTTTTATTCTTTGCAAAGGCAATATACCCAACAATTTACGATTGTAATGAGTATAAAAACTTGTCTACAAGTTTCGTGTAGATTTTCATTAGCCACGGCAATGGCCAAAAACGAGGCAAATGATATCGAAATGAAAACAGACGGTGGACGGTGGGTGGATCAACCTGTTGCCCGAAAGTAATCGAAGTTCATTCCTTACTTTTCCTGCGGGTCACGAATAAATTCAGGCATTTAAGGTGCTCACGCGATTCGCCAGCAATAACAATAACAAAAGGAGACGACGTTGACGACAATGATGTGCGGCACCAACAACAACAAAAAAACAAAAAAAAAAAAAATACAAAAAAAAACAAAAACAAAATAAAATAAAACCCCAGACCACGGGGCGTATGCGTGTTACAGAAATAAAAATGGCTGCTACACACATACACACATATAGTGGCACTCACAGATACCGGAACACGTATGCATGTAAGTGTGTGTGCGTGTGTTTGCCATAGCTTCATTATGATGGCGTCGTTAGGTCTATTAAATTTCCCTTTGTTGCATTGCCCGCCGTCTTTTATATTGCTCCCCATAATTTTAGTTAGGTATAAAACAGTCGGATCGGGTCCTTGAACCTCACGCGAGTTGGATTTTGGTGCGGATTCAACGGCGACAG
Source organism: Drosophila ficusphila (assembly GCF_018152265.1). Taxonomy (NCBI): domain Eukaryota; kingdom Metazoa; phylum Arthropoda; class Insecta; order Diptera; family Drosophilidae; genus Drosophila; species Drosophila ficusphila. The sequence continues at coordinate 3,653,345 of NW_025064092.1, read as the reverse complement.
CTGATCTATATGTCGGCTAATTTTAGACGGTAGATAGTTTTATTGAAAGTTTTCTTTGTAGACAGTGTGATTTACAAGTTGGCAGGTAGAATATTTGATGAATATCCGTAAATAAAATGTAATATAGGGGTTACACAAAGTCAAACTGCTCTTTCAGGTTAAACAATTTGTTTTTCTTTTACAGACTCGATGAATATTGTAGGTATACAAATTATATTTACCTAAAAATATCATAGAAGTACTCATACAATTTACAAGAAACCTTTAAACACACAAAACTTTATATAAATGATAAGAAAAAACACATTTGTAAACAAATTCGTTTTTGAAACACAAAACTTGAACTCAACCAACCAAAGAGACAAAGTTGTTCTCTATAATTTAACCCAAAATGAAAGAAATGCAATTTAAAAAGAAAGCTGCAGAAAAGTTCGGATAAACAATGGAAGGCCACACGTTCGCAGTGCGATTGACAGTGGGGAAACTTTGTGCTCAAGCCACTTTCCCAAAAGCATTAGCCGCTGGAAAATCTCATTCGAGGTGCCAACCACATTGGCTAGTGTGTCCTGTGCCGTTGTCCTTTCGGCCTTTCGGTCTCAACTGCTTAACGGCTTATGTGCAAAGTCGCTAAAAACTTGAAAACTCGCGGCAATGCCATCTAAAATTAATGCGGCATGACCTTTTCAGCGAGCCAAACAACTTGTACGAAAAACTTTTCGCCAAAGACGTCTGGGGAAAGTGCGGCGGTGAAAGTACGGCGGGGAAAGTGGAGCACTGGCTGAAACAAATGGGGCACTACCTGAACTTGGACCCATTGATCTGATGGAAGAGGTTGGAGAAAGCTGGTCGTGGCCATTTAATGTGCGCATAATTGGCTTGTTGCATATTTTATCGCCTAATTGCCGCACATCGGTGGCAGGAATGGCCGAGTGGCATCCACATTATTCACCAGCCACCATTCTATTATTTAGAAAGTGTTTTTCTTAATTATGTTGCACTCACAAAAAAAATTTGAAAATCTTTTGAGATTATATATAAAAATTATTTCACCTTTTTTGTTTGAAACCAAATAACATTTTTCTGAGTTTAAATTTAAATTTGGGTAAATAATAATAAATCTCTAAGAATTGAAATAAATTAAAAAATAACTGAAAAATCATCCACGCTAATTTTGGTCTACAAAAATGAACTTTCTTTCATATGGTTTAATATAAAAATATTTTTCAGCTATTTTCTGTACACCCCTTTCCTCCCAGTGCAATATTTAATCAAAATATTTCTTCTCCTGGCTTTGGCCAAAACAGAAACAGAAAAAAAGGAATGGCGCCATCTTCTAACCAGTGGATTAATCGACTTTGGCGCCTCTCCTTCAAGCAATTAGCAAACTTAAGGCCACGCATTTATTTCACAATTATATAGATCATCAAACATAGAGTCGCGATGGAAAGTGTGTATAAGAACCAACCAATAAACTGAACTGAGAAGCAAACAATGCAACTGGAAAGTTTCCAAAAAGTGAGTACAAAAGCGCGTTTGCTTTTACAAACCAAAAGTTTTTCGGGGGTTTAGTGGAGTGTTTAAAACCTCGAGTGAAAGCAATGCTGATGGTGGCGGTGTTTTGGGGCGCAGAGTGGGGACGTCGATTCGCTGGCCTTTTTGATGGCCCGATTCCTGCGTAGCCGCGATGTTCTGTTCTCCACCGGTGTCCAATTGGGATCGGGCGGTGGCTCCCTGGAGCCAGTGGCCAAGAAGTGTTTGGGATGGACAGGATATGGAGGCACCTGCAGGCAATGCTGGCGAACGCTGGCGGTGCCCTTGGCAAGGATCTCCCTGATCAGCGGTCCGTCGAGGACCTGTCGCACCTCCGCCAAACAGGCTCGGATCCTCAGCAGGATGCAGACCTCCTTCCGTGTCCTCTGGGCCATCAGCTCGCCAAAATAGTGCGAGGCGTACGAGCACAGCGAGTCCACGCCCAAAAAATGGGCGGCCAGGATGAGCTCCACCAGCTGGCAGAGTTCGCTGCCCAGCAAACGCTCCTCCCAGGAGCTTTTGCACTTGACGTACCCATTGCATTGGCAACCATTTCCAAGGGGTTTCCCATCCGCTTTCCCCGCACTCTCAGTATGGTTTCCACACTTTCCCTCGCCTTTGTTCTCGATTCCGTTTGCAACACTTGAATTTGGCTTCCCACGTGTAAGGATTACTTTTTCCCGGTTTTCCTTATTCCTGCCGACTTCGATGCCGTCTCCACTATTTTCTCGCTTGCTGGTTTCAGTACTTTTGGCACTACATACAAACTGATCTTGATTGCGGCGAGTTTTTTTCGGTATCGTTTCGGACCTCATTGAACGCCTTTCTGCTAACACTAATTCTCGTATTGCTTGTTTTTGGGTCGAAATTGATTGTATTTGTGTTGTCTTTGATGTCACTTCCGCTTCCGTTTCCGATTTTTACACTTTTGTTGGTTTCTATGGGGTTTGTTGGAGTGATCGCTCTATGTGTTTCCTTATTCCCTCCACTTTCTGCACTGAGTTCGCTCTTCTGGCTTTCACTTCCGCTTCCGCTGGCAAAACTTTCGCCATTCACAACATCTCTAATTGGGCGTATGGCATTTAACTTGGTGTTGAGGCTCTCTTTATGGCCATACAATCTGGGTATTTTAGTAGATTCTTGACCAATTTCACAACTCTTCTTGCTCTCGATGATTCCGTTAATTTCGCTGCTGCAAAAACCCATTTCCTGTTTGTCCTCCTGTCCACCAAAATTGGCATTTCCGGTTCCGTTCTTCTGGTGCATCCACATGATAACTCGCAGCAAAGTCGTTGATCGAATGGCTCTCAATTCGATTGGCTGTTCGACATTTTGCCGGCGTCGCATTGTCGCCGAATGGCGGTACATCAGACGGCTGGGCACATTGATCAGCCGATGGTCGCTGCAGAGGAATCGCAGCAGGTGCATTTCCGGTTGCCGCTTGCCGGAAACCAATTTGAGGAGACTGCGCGGCGAGACCAACTCCTCCTCACTGGAATCATCCAGATCCAGATCGCGATCCTCGACGGTGTAGAACTGCTCCTCAATTGATTTCGCTTGCGGGTAAATTTGATACTTCTGCTGATTCAAATTGCGTTGGCTCCTCATCACCAGCGAGGTCATCGCCACCGGCGAACTGTGAGCCATTTGGATGCGACGGAACGAGGTGCGATTGCCGCGCACCGGCGGTGGGATCGATCGCTTCACTAGCGAGCGGATCACCGCTTCCGTTTCCGGTCGCTGGCCAACCACTTCCGGTGCGCTCTTGACCAGCGAGCTCAGCGCACTGCTCACCGGCAGCGGCAGCCGTGAGCGGTACAGCGAACAGCAGCGGTTCGCCGATCGGCCGGCACTCCGCGAGCGACAAATCCGGGAATTCGGGCCATGCAGCGCCGTCAGCGAATGTTTCACACGCTGCGGAATCTTCGACTTCAGGCTGGATGCCATCCTTTTTACGGGCTTTCTACGTATTTTTCTCTCTCAGCTCGGACTCGGGCTCGATTTCGGCTTGTCAGTGTGTTTGTTTGTGTGGCCTGAACTTTCACCCCATGGCGGCTCGATCAAGGAGAACAAATAGCAACCAGCATCGGAGTTACAATTTTTGGATAGTATAGTTGGTAAAACTATAGTATGTATATATAAAAAGCCATTTCCTTTAACTGGTTATATTTTAATAAATTGAATAGCATACTAGCATATTTTAATATACTATCAAAAAATAATAATACCATAAAGCAATAATAAACGGTAGCTTAATGTTTTCCAAATTCAAATATTATATTTATAGCTTAATATCTTATTTATGATTTTAAGCTTTTGTTCGATTTATAATACAATCTGTATACATTAATTAACATTTGCACACAGTTGCAAATAAATGAATGATTTACCCAACATTGCTTTACCTCAAATTACCTCAAAATGCTTTTTAATGAAATTTACAAGCTATGCCGATAGCAACGTTTCGACTCTACAATTGCTAAAAAAAAAAAAGTTAAACATTTTTGCCTATTCGCTTTCTGCTGAATTTAGTTGCCTTCGGGGCTTTGACTATAATATTTAGCCAGCATGTTAATCACTATTGATTAAATAAGTATGGGGAATTAGGGAGAAACGTACATCAGCGAACAAATAGTCAAACGAATCCCTAAACAAACAGTTTGGCATTCCTTTGCGGCAGTTTTTGAAAAAAGGACGAGCTTGGTCACCGTGTGACCCCAATTAAATGCAGTTCCAAACGGTTTTCCCAGCCATCCTTTGGGATTTGTTTGTGCCCCTCGGTGTGTGTATGTGTTTGTGTGTGTATTTGTATTTGTGTTTGTGTGAGGAGCACATTAAAAAGTAATTTAAATTGAATTTCTCGACGCGCCCGACGGGGATCAGGAATGGGTTTGGAATCGAGATTGGAATAAAGTCGCACAGTGGTAGGCACTGCCTTATTGTAATTAGAGCGCTGGGACAATAAATCTCAATATAGAGCAATCCGTCCGTTCAGTTCCGTTTCAATTCCATTTGCCAGTTGCCGGGTGCGTGGATTTAAATTGCAGTGGCAGAAGCGAAAGGAAAGTGAGGGGGAGAGTGGCGGGGAAAGTAAAGAAGCACCATGGCAATGCATAAATCTAGCTCTATTCCCTTGTATATCCTGGACAATCAAGGAAGGTGTGCTGTCTACACAGGAAAAAATATTCAATCAGATAATTTGATATTAAATCATGGAATGCTTTTTCGAAAATATTTATTTAAAATATTTCTTCAATTGAAAATAAATAAATACCACTGAAATCAATCATGATTCGCTTTTACTTAACCAAGATTAACACCATTTTTATACACATTTTAAACAGATTATTTTATTGAGATATACAATTTTGAATTGATTGCTTCACAACCACAAAATGATGGCAGTTTGATAAGAGCACTCTACATAATTGTGTTTCGATGGTTTTTTTTTACACTTTTCTCCAGGTGCATAAAGCACAAACTAAACGATAAAAACTGAGAGGGAAATCGGGGGAAAAGCGGCAGGTGGCGGGGAAAGCGGATTCGTAGTCGCAGGAATTAGCTCAAAATTGCAAAACTTAAGCCAAATGCTGGCGCGGAAAAGGAGGAAAAAAGGCGAAACGGAATCGCTGCAAAAGAAAAGCACAATGGAGGAAAAGGGGGTAAAAGGGGGTGAAGGATGAGGAGGGGGAAACAACAGGGGAGGCAGGTGAAAAAAGGGAAAATCAAAACCACGAACCAGACGAAGGAAGGTGGCTCATTCTTTGTTTTATGCCATCTACATAATAGATGGCCCAAGGAAGTAATAGACAGAGACGGCACGAGAGGGAAGAGCGAGTGAGAGAGACGGCTAGCAACGGAAACAAGTCAATTTGCATTCCGGCTTAAACGAACATCGCCGGGTTAGTTAATGTTGCAAAAAAGTTTGCCAAAAAAATATATATATAAAGAAGGGCAACGAGAAAGTCGGAAAGGGAATTTCGGTTGCATCAGCAATTGCAAATTAAACGCGAGAAAAAAAAGTCGGGCCAATCATTATCGCTTGTGTTCGCTGTCCAAACTTATTTTATTGTTTCAAAATTAGTTTAGCCCCCGAACGCCCGAACACTAATCAATCAACTTACGAGAAAAGTTCGATTAACTTTCGCCTGGACTTTGCCCGGTGGCAATTAACCTTAACTTTGTTAATAAAATGAACAACAAAACATGGAGCCCTGGGTCAACCGGAGTATTAAGTGAAACCAAAGCAGTTTCGGGTCAATTCCAGGTCATTTTACGGAAAATACATTAAAGTATGAAATAAAAATATCAATTAAAGCCAGAAAAGCTCTGGTATATAGGTAATTACGTTTATTTTTATTCGATTTAGACCATACATACAAAGATTTAATTAAATTAATTACCCAAAATCGCATCTTGTTTAATTCCCACAAAGAGAAATATAATATTATTCACAGACTTCACCATGAAATAAATTCAATGGCAAACTGTAAATCGATGAACAAAAGTCAAACATCGGCGCAGAATTATTATGTTTGTTGAAATACCAATGCAAGTCCCTCGGCGAACTAAGAATAAACTGCAAAACTCATTAAAATGCAGCTAAACAAAAAGCCGAATGCCGAATAAATAAATATTATTGACTTTGGTTTATTGCTTTCGGTTGTGTAACTGGCAGGGCTATTATAAAATTAATTAAATTACACACTTGCACGCACACCACCATGTTCAAATGGCAGAAAGAAACATACAGATATGGATACAGATAGCGATGATATCGGGACTGTCCACCGATGTTAATTGTAAAACCATAATTTCCGTATGCCAGTGCAATAAGTATGCATTGTGATTTTTTGGCACTGTCTGCACTCGAAATGTAATTTATTTTCCACTCTTTCCCTCTGTCGCATTTTGTCGTTTAATTGTAATAATTGTGCACTAATTGATCGGCATGCAAATGCATGTCAAACAACTGCGAATTTACACGGAATGTATCGCAAACAAACAAAAGTTCAATTAACTAAGAGCGGACAATTATATCTACCTAATACGTATGTGCAATGCATTGGGCCGTAGAACTTTCCGATTTAATTACGGCTTACGTTGACACGAGTGCATATTTTCCATGGCAGATTTCCCGTTTTATTTGTCAATCTCCTATATCCACATTTTAAAACAGAATCCGGTGTTTATTAATACATAATAAGGTTATTATTAAGCTCTGTCAATTAATTGAAAAAACTTTGTCAAATCGCGTAACATAATTAATCTTCAGAGAAAATGCATTCATTAAATAGTTTCAAGTGAATAGGGAATCATAATAAGCATACAAACTAGTTATATTAGTGTGTAACAAAAAAGAATTATCAATGATAAACAAGGAATTATAGTACTAATCTATTATTATAAATTTTTCATATATAAAATATTCTACCAATTAGAAAATATGAAAATTTAGTATTATACCATATTTGCATTCACTTTTTTATATGTTTGTTACAAAAGAAGCATTTTTAATGTTGAACAAAAAATTATAGTAAATTATTATAAATTTACTTTCACTTAAAAACATTAATGAAGAAAAATTCTTAGTATTATATTACTATTGTTAGGTAATTTTTTTCTCCGCTGTTTAATATATTTCTTACAAAGACGCATTGTTAATGATAAGCGAGATATAAAAGTATAGCATTACTTCTGTTAATTTAGTTTCCCGACACTTTGTAATATATTTGCATTGCTTATGCCATTGATTTCCACATCTTTTTATGGTTAGCAAATATTTTAGGGCTTTGTTCGATCCACTGGGCACTGAAAGCGAAGAAAGCCACGCAGCCAGAGGGGTAAACTCCGGCTAAGCCCCCAAAAGGGTTCGGGCCAATCCTTTCGAGTGAATTCCATTGGCCCCAAGGTAAACATGGGCCATGGCTAATAGTGTGAAAACAAAACAAAGAAACAAGCGAAAGGAAACGTAACGAAAACGAAGAGAAGCGTAAGGAAATGGTGGGGAAAAATGGGAAGGCTGGCTAAAATAACGTAAAATGCTAAGGTAAACAAACATTTATAAATAATGAACATTGATTGCTTATTTGAACAAAACGAAGGCGGACATGGATACATGGCAACAACTACGGTTACGCATTCACGTTCAAGGATAATGGATAAAGGATAAAGGCTAAAGGACGAAGAACGAACAAGAAGGCGGAAGGCGATGGACTGCACTCCATAAATGTAATTGCGAATGTGAATGGGTGTCTAATCATTATGGTCTGCAGAGGGCAAACTCATCATGGTCCTAATTGATTTGGGTGTGTGTAACAATCGGGCGGCGATATATACATACATAGGTATATTCGGACGGTACAGGAAATTCGATTGAAATCGAGAAGAGGCAGCAAACTGCCAAATTTCCACAGGAGAAGATTAGAATTTTAGGCTAACAGGTATTTTAAATTAACAACCAAAGAGTTCAGTAAACTGAAGCTGTAATTAAAATTGTGGGAGTATATTATACTATAATGTGTAAAAATAAAAATAAAAAACTTTTTTGTACCAATGCTGTTTTTCAGCCAGTTGCAGAGTTTTATTTTCAATTTTGAGCCATAAGATGACCCATTAAATGAATAAAATGCTACCTGCTCCATTATTTAGATGCTAGCTGGTGTAAAAATGATATCCCTAACATCGGAGAGAGCTTAGGCGGCCATTAGGTCACTTTCTCCGCCTGGGAGAAAGGAAAGCTGCCGAGGTGTTTGCTCCATTACTCCATATCTCCATGTGTCTCGTCGTTATCCTTGCTCGGCCGCCATCGAGCTGGGTTTATGGCTTTCAATTTGAGTGTTTCCCGGAGACTCTCTGTCATGCATACGTCCAAGGTGCTTAATAATTTAGACGCACACGCCCAGCAAAACGCATACAGCTGCATGTGAACGTGCACGTGCATGCGAGCGAAAGCCTTTCTCCACCCACACAATCAATGCCATTATGCGTGCGTGTTAGTGAGTGTGTGAGTGTGCCAGTGTGTGTGTGTTTGCCATGCGGTGTGCTATGCGAATTTAATGCACTCCTTGATGCAGCTGTGCATAAGAAATCAGGTGCAACCTGCGAGACGCCAAATAGTCTTACATTTTCCATATCTGAAATGCGGAGGTGGGGACATCTCTCGCATTGGATTTTCCGCATTTTCTAAGAAACTTTTCTGCTCATCACATGGAACATGCCACGCCCACATGTCCGAGTGGCAACACTCGAAAAATAACTAGCCACTTTTAAATAGAAAAAATCTGAACGTATCGTACAAAACTTATAACTCAGAATGTTACGTTTTTTTGCTTTTAAAAAGTATAAGAAAAAAAATAAATCTTTTTTTCAAAATTTTTTGAAATAGTAAAACATTCAAATATCACAATAAAAACTTAAAAAATATAAATAGCCGTTTACGGGTAAAATCACAGGTTAAATATACTTTAAGATTATTTTCTGTTATAAACGACAAATGAATGTCAAAAATAAATTGTTAATTATACATCTCTGTGTAGTTTGTTCACGTTTTTTAACCCTTTCATGCCCACTGTTGCCTACAGGCAACATTGACTTTGAAGTTTAAATCGGTTACGATTCAAAATTTTTGTGGATTTTTTTTTATAGGCGATTCCCCTTATTAATGTTGTTTAATTTTTGGTAATTTTGGCGAATGCAGCTGCAGCATGTGCTGAGTTATCACTTATGATTCGAAGCGACCACAGCTGCCGAAAAATTTTACCAAAAAGTGTCCGTGCAAATAGTGCGATTAACTAAAATTAGTGACAAATACTAATAAAATAAGTACGTACATATCTTTAAAACAGGTAAGACTATGATAAAAGTATAAAGTTGGGCTTGAAAATTGTTTTATAAAGAGTGTGGATTTTTTCAAAGGCCTAAAGGCAACATTGCAGTAAGGACATACCAAAGGACTTAGAGTATCGAAAATCGATATGAACGTTACTTGGGGTTCCTATTAATCATTTATGGCGTTAAATATTTTCTATGTGTCCCCAGATTAATTTGGGCATGAAAGGGTTAAGGAGTTTCTGTTCTATTTTTTTTTTTTTTTTTTGTTTGGTTGGCCTGAACGTTGACAGCCGGCAAATGCAAATGCGGTTTTAACATTTGCATGACGTTGCGTACGTTATTTACAGAATGGCTAAAATGGGTAAAATGGCAACATGGCTGCCATTCACAGCTAATGACATTTTAAACAAAGACTTCCGGTCTCCCTCACTCTTTCGCACCCATTCGCCCCGTCTCTCTTTCTCTCCCTCTTTCTTTCTGTTTGCTCATCTTGTTGTGTGTTGCTAGTGTTTGTTTTTATTTTTTTTATTTATTTTTTTCCATGGCCTGCAAAATGCTTTCAGCGTAAAATATGAAAACGTTATTAGCATTAAGAAATGCTGGGGAACGGAATGGAATTCCATGGAACAGCAGGGATCGCAGCTAAGTATGCAATACCATTTGCCATCGTTGCCATTATTTCCATTTTCCATTCTCCACTTACCATTTCCTATCTGCAAGGGCCCACTTTCCACCATCAACACATTTCAATGAAATAATTACCTTCGACAGTAACAATTTTGCAGCATACTTTTATGGGAGCAGATTTTTTTTGTAAGTATGTCAAGTAAAAATTACCTACATATATCAACTATATGTGCAACTAATCAAATATACCATTTATACCAAAAACACCAATGGCTATTCTAATTCTCAACCTAAATATAATATTTTATAATTATATTTTAATCCCTTGAATATTATTTAATTTTTAAACAACACATCTTTACCGAAATTGTGCTGCCAAGGCAGTAACTTGTTTGAATAATCGAAACAAACATTTTGGCAAGCTCACAATTAACACACATCACAACAAAAGCCATCGTCAATAAGCAGACAATGGCAGCGCCTAATCCACAATCGACATAAATTCATGCGAGTGCACAATCCCCGGCTACTCTTAACCCACCAGTGCCCCCAACCGCGCCCCTCTGGATCCGGCGTGACCCACCTCTTAACCCGCTTTTGCACCACCACATGCAGTTTGCTCCACATGGAGAGCCAGCGAAGCGAACAACTTGCGCTGTTTTCTCATTATTTATGCGCGACCTTGTTTTGTGCCATTTTTATTATTTTGCTAATTTCGCGCATTATAAAAACAACAACAACAACAAAAACCCCACACTAATAACAGCAGAAAAAAAATAAAAGAGAGATAAACATAACCCAGCCGACAGCCATGTTGGTTATGAAAGATTTGAGCTCGGTTAAAACCAAATAAAAGAACACACTCAAATCAAGGGCTCATAAAAACGCAATCAAAAGAAATTATAAAATAAAGTATGCAATCGAAATGCTAAAAAAAATACAAGATTTTAATTATGAGTTATACTTTATTGGGGTTATAATTTATTAATATTTTTTAGAAAATGTTTTACAATTATGTTCATAATTAAATTTGAAGGTGAATTGTTTATTTACGAATTATATAATTCCTTTATATCAAAAAAACATACTTTGAATAAAAATGGTATTTGGCAAAATGAAAAGAGTATTATATAAACGACTTAAGCCGGATTTCGGTTCTATTCTTCCGCTTTATTATTTTTTCGTTGGTTCTTTTTTTGTGGCTTAATTTTTAGAAGGGAAACTTATGGTTTGGTCGTCGTCAGTTGAGAGCTTTTAACCTATTTTCCCATTTTTGCGCAATTTATCAACAAATTAATGTAAGCATGACGCCTCTCTCACACACACACTCTCGCACACACATGTCTAATTTTGTGTGGGTGGGTATAAGTGTGTGTGTGTGTGAATTCGGGTGAGTGTGTGCTCGGCGTTGTCAAGAAAATTTGCATGTTTCTCCCACAGAGCCGAGTCCCCATTTTTGTTTTGTTTTTGATGCATGTAATTAACTTGAAGCGGGTCTTTGCCTTCTACTTATGTAGATCTATGTATGAAGGTGAGGGCAGCTATTCATGTATGTGAATATATATACTCACACTCATACACTCGTATATTTGTGGTGTGTACATTATGTGCGAGGCCTATCATGTCCTTGTAATTTCAAAGAAAATGTTGGGGTTCCGGCTAAAGATCACAAATGCCAACAAAGTGCTTTCGAAAAAGTTTTTCCAACATTTTCATATGTTTCTATATGATTAATATACATATATGTTCACACAAGGGAAACCTTTTTCTACTGTTGAAAAAGTGTGTTATGGTATAAACCGCAGCCACGATAATAAACAATTGAATTACCCACTAAGCCAGTTAGTTTTTCGAAAAAGTTCAGACTTCGAGAGCTCCTGCAAATTAATTTGTGCGAGTGGCAGAGGAAAACGCAAAAGTGAGTGCGAATGAAAGCTAAATTATACTGGGGTGCAATTAAGGCATTTTACGTTCTTCAGCTCATTTGGGAGAGAAGAACCAATCCCACTGCACATTTTCTCGCACCCACTTAATGCGAAACTTTCCCCTTTCCATTAGCATCCTTTTGGCAAATAACTATTTCAGCAGCGAAACTTTGTACGCACTCATACAAATGCTCCACTCCACTCGGCTCCTGTTTGGCTCCACTTTGCTCCACTCTGCTCGAAACTGTTAACTGTTTGGGCCCACTCGGCCATCACCTGTCCCCATAATGCCACGGATGTTTCTGGTATTTTTGCTTATTGGTTTTGTCATTTATTATCTTTGGCACGAAAATTCACGCTTGACAGGCCCTGCTGCATTTGCTAGCGAATCGCGAATGGCGAATAGCGAACGGTGAACGGCGGGCGATGAAAGTTTATGACAATGCGACTCAACGCCCTCGGCCACGCCCCCTCTCCGATCCCCCTCCTATCCACCTCGAACTTCTGCCGATGACGCCCACCTGTCAAAAAGGGGGCGTGACTGCACCTGGCATCACTCAAGTAAGGACACTGCGAAAAATATCTGGGTTTCACCATACTCGTATGTGAGAAAGTCCTTAGACATTCTTAGGTTTGCAAATCTAAACTAATTAAATTTTCATAATAATGTGTAACTGAACTTTGGAAAACAAAAAATTCCTAACCTAATTCATAAAATAAATTATTAGTAGGGACTTTAAGCAAATATACAAAAAAGAATTGCAGTTGCATACAAGCAGGGAGATTTGAAAATATCTGTAATAATATAGCAGGTTAAAGGTAGTTTTATTTTCCCTAGTATATTTTTCCCACTCCTAACGAATCACTTATAATTTAAGTATATTTTAACCAAGCCCCCCATTTCTCTCAGTGCCTAAACATGTATAGTTAAGTTGGCGAATCGAAGTGAGCGGCAAAATAGAAACAAATGCAAAACTTTTGATTGGCAGTTGCCTTTGTTTGTTAGCCGGGAAATTTGGAAAGTTTGGCAAGCCGCAACTTTAGACAGGTGCAAAAAAAACAAAAAATGAGAAAAAAAAAAAGAAGGTGAACCGCATTGAAGCCCATAACCCGAAAACAGGCTTTAGAGCCTGGGAAAAGTGACACCACGATGCCATAACATTAAATGCCTGGCAAGTTACTCAATTTCAATGGTCAGTAGGCGATGCTGAACACGACATTGCCGTCTCGCTCTAATGGCCGGAAAAGGGCAAGAAAATTTCCATAATTTTATGGGCTTGACAAGCTCTCAGCAACACGGACAGTGGCCGTAAAGTGGAATTTTCAAGAACATCGGAAACCACACGGCCCAGTCTCTCCATTTCCCCAGTCGCCGGGACCTTTTAATATTTATGCATAAAAATTTATAGGTGCTAAAGTACGCATCAGTACATATGTATAAACACCCACACACCCACACCCACACCCACCGAAAATCCTGTTGAGTACGTTTTTCCGGCCTCCTTTTTCCCGACTTTCCCTCCGCCTTTCCCCCTCGCGTTTTTCCCTCACAGCTGCTGGTAGACGGAAAAGCAGAACTATCATTGCAGCAGATCGAAAGCTTTTATGTGTCAAGTTAATGAAACCGGAGGAGCAAGTGTCCACCGGGAGTCTGAATAGAAGGGCGGATGGTAAGGGGGGAGGGGGATAGATTCCAACAGCTGATTGCATCGGATTCCCTCTTAAGGTGACACTTCACACAGGACCGCCTTTAATCGGAGACTTAACTTTACGGCCCCGCCACGGTCTCATTAAATTTTTATGCTTTCTGTGCGCTCTATTTTGGGTTTTAGATTTTCATACGGATTTCAAGGAGGCCAACATGACGTTTGAACTTTAAATGTGGATCTCTTTGAACTGAAATCAAGGATTTTATTTATACTTTTACACTATAAAAGTAGAGGTAACGATTCTTTTTATGGATAATTAGGGATATATTATTGATTTTCATTTTATTTGCTGAATTTAAGGAAGAACTATTAGATAAAAGAAAGGCTTACACTAAGTTAAAATTGATCTAAATGCCATAGAACTTTAAAACCAAACAGGAAAATATAGCTGCTTGCACTTTAAACCGAGTTTTTGGCATTTCTGGGTCGCCGCAATTGTGTCTTTCGATTGTCGTCGCAAATCGGAACTTTTCCCCATCCATAAATTGAGCAAAAAAAAAAAAAAAAAAAGAATGAAAATTTGAAACAAGCACATCGAGTCGCAGCCTAAATAGAGAAAACCATAGCCTTAGACACACAGATACACACACACACATAGGCACACCCGTATGCATTTTCATTTTCATTATACAAATGAAATTTTTATGCGAAAGTGTGAGTGAGTGTGAGCGTGTGAGCGACGTGGCACTGGCGGAAAATCATAACTTGAAATGCGTTAAAATGCATATAAAAATTTATAGCCTACACTTAGGCGCACATTAAATGACATGCCTGTCAAAGGCTTGTCCAAAAGCAAAGGGGTTTAAACGGGGCCTCGAAAGGGTGTTACAAGGGGATTTGGCAGAGGGGCTTGCAAGGGCCTGCACAGTGAGAAACAATCTGACCTTTGCTGTTTGAGAAATTATTTTAAAACAGGAATCCATTGAAACAATACAATTTTAAGAGAAAGAATAAGCATCCAAGATGCATTTTTCATCTAGTATTATATCATATTGTATTATATCATATTTTAAGACATGAAAAAAGTTTGCTTTTAAAAAGCACATGCAATACTGTTTACCAAAATAAAATTCAAGAAATATTAACCTGATATATTTTCAGTTCAAGATTTTTTTTAAACAAAACAATTAAATTATTTAATTCCTTTTATGTTATGTAGCCACCTCGTTAGTTAACCTTCCGTCCACCTTCTTAACCCACAACTTTCTCGCAGTGTGCTCTGATTATTTAGTGGCCAAGCCCAGCCTGTCTCTGATTGCTCTTGACAGCGCTGACCCAAAAAAAAGGAAAAATATAAGAGCTGAAAAAAAAGAATTATGAACCAAAACGTGTGTAATGAGTATGTGTATTTTAATGTACAATTTGCGGCCTTTAATAGCACTCTCACACACGCCCACTGAAACACGCAAAATGTCCCCCTTTTTTCATGGATTTAAGAACGTAATCACAACCTTTCATGCCGTGCACTGCATACTTTCCACTTTCCACTTTCCACATGCTCAGCCCAATGCCGAACAATAGAAAATGGATGGAAAACGCAGACATAATAGATTCAGTTTTTCTGATTAAATCAATTTTGTAAAAAAGTTTTTTTTATTCATTTGACCTGTCAGCGACAGCGCCGTAGTGTGGAAAAACCATTAAAAATATTATGAAAAAGTTTGAAGAACTCATCAGCCATAAAGCGAGTTCGCGAATAAAAGGGGAGCAACCTGGTTTCGTCGTCAAAATGCAAATTATTTGTAATTATTTGCGCTTCGAATGACTTAGGCGAATGCCATTCTAGGAAATACACTGCCTTTGTCTGGGGATTTTACCCCTTGACAACGAAAATGATTGGGAATGTGTTAAGGGATCTTTCATGAAATTTTAACTTGGGTTTTTAGGATCTCAAAAAAAAATTTTTTTTTAGAATTAAAATACATTTTTACATCTACTGCATCTATATATTTATTAAAACCACTTTTAAAACTTTTTTACGACTTTTATATAATTTTATTTTAATTTTAATTTTTAAAATTTCATGATTTTGGGAATCTCAGCTTGTTTGAGAAGAATTATAACTTCTTGTATTAGAATACAAACTTAAAGACCATTAAACTAAATCTACTATTATTATATGAAAATCAATTTCACTTAATAAAAGTATTTAAAACAATCAAAACTTGGTCAGAACTTTGAATTGCTAAAACAGCTTGCTTTAAGTGCAAAGAATTCGATTGATGACATTTCACCTTCAGAGTCGCCTACTTAAAAGTTTTAATAAAAGACCAGCATTGATTTCCCTGAATCCTTTTTGCCAAAGAGACCTAGTTCTAGACCTAGATACCACACACACACACACACACACTCCCTTTTTATATTAGAACTAGAACTGCCGCAGCACTTGACTTGGAATTCTTGTTCTCGTTTTTGTTTGCGCCTGTGTTTGCGCCCCTTCCTTTGTTAATTTCTGTTGTTTGCCTTTAACCCCAACAAACAAAGGGCCAACAAAGCGGCGACCAAAACAAAAAACCAAAAACCCAAAAAAAAAGGAGGGCGAGAAAAGAAAACGAAAGGCACAAAACAAAGTGAGCGAAATATCTTTGTTAGATGCAAAATATTACTCATTCGCAGCGTGGTCACTTGCCTGTTTTTTTTTTTTTTGTTTTTGCCGATGAAAAGATTCTGATCGATGGTTTTGCTCCAGATTCTTGTTCTGATTTCGATTCCGATAATGATTTGTCTTTAGCCCGCCTTCCGGCCGATGATAATGCCGCTCGTCTCGCACACTTTCCGATTTAGCACTTTTCGGTTAGATATTGCACATACGCACTGTGGTTGCACCAGAAAATAATTCGCAAAAAAAATTCAACAATTTAAATATCCGATATGACTGCGATTTTAACAACGATTGCCCAGACAATATCAATTATTTCTCATTCTCAACATTTTTTGGTTGCCGACGCTTTGTTTTGTTTGTTTTCGTTTAAGGACCTTCGGTCCGCTCCTTTTTGCATGTGTGTGTGGATGATTGTGCGTATGTGTGAGTGTGTTTGATGGCTCGTCTTTGTGTGAGAGACTGATATATGTGAGATGCGCGCGTTTGTGCGTGTGAATAGTTTCTGTAATCCGCACAAATCCGCTGGTAAATTTGAACTGACTGAGTTCAAAAGCTAAAATGAGTTTGCATACCCCAAAAACGTACTATCCAATAACCGAGTCCGATTTCGCCAGCCGAAGCAAAAGCCGAACTCGATTCCGAACCGAAATCCGAGAGCCCCAAGGTGGGAAAGTTCGCTCACAGCTGCGGCAAGTGAAAGTGTCCTACACGAGGACCTCGAACTGTGCGAAAGCTTTCCCTCCGTTGGCTGTTGAGCTTGAAGGATTTTCAAAAAATGTGTCTTCTACTCAAGGTTTTTAATAGTTTTGAAATATTTGCAACACAGAACAATAGAGTTTTTAATAATTGAATGACTCACTGAAATATTAATTCAGAAAATGCAATTTTAAAACCGGCTCTTAGAAACATATTTGTGTTATACCACATATGTGAGTAGCATAGTTTTAGGGTTTCGGACAGTTTACTTGGGCGCAACATCATAGACGTTATTTGAAATTCGAACATGCTAAAACTTGAAACCTTTTAAAGTACATTTACTGAAAGGACTAGCATTAATAAAATCGTTTTTATAGGAAAAATCAGTATTTCATTTAATTAGCAATCAAATAATCAATGCCAGAAATGTGAAATTACTAATCCTCAAACAATTTATTTAGCACATATGTTTTGTAAATTATTTAAAACACACAACGCAGACATATCTTATCCCAAAAACACAAGCACACATCTTATACACGTTCTGTTTTGATTTAAGTAAAAACACATTTTCCTAAAAAAATAGATTCGAGACCAACCGCTTCGAAACTCAATCGAACTGAACAGAACTGAAGTGAAGCAACAACTGAACGAACCGAGCATTTTCAAAATCGCGAAAAGCCAGCGTATAACGGTTATCCAGTCAGCTGAGAGCCGTGAAAAGCGAGAGGGAGAGAGAAAGTGAAAAAGCTTAACATCCTGAGCTTTCAAGGCTGAGAATGGTAAAAAGGAAATTGAATGCATACTAAAATAAAATGCTGGACGAAAAAAATTTCAAGAAAACTAACCAAAAAATATAAAAAAAAATTATTTCGGAAAACCAAAAGCTTTTCCCCGCTCTCTTTACGCCTGCGCGAAAGAGAGAGCCTGAGCGAGAGTGAGGGAGACAGAGCAAAAGGGACTATGAAGTAGTTGCCTGCTTATGTTTCACACGTTATGCTCCTTATGCTCTTGTTGTTGTTGCTGCTTTTAGATACCCTTTCAAGGGACGGAGTCGTTTTATTTGTTTGAATGTAGAACAAAAATGCATTAAAAATGTACTAGAATTGTGGATTAGGAATCAATTATATTATCAATAAAATTATGAAATTAAACACTGCCATTTAGATTGACTTTAATAAATACTGGACAACTCTCAATATTTTCAAGAAAATCTTATACAAACCAAATACAACATTTTTATTTAATAGAGCAGATTTAAGTAATAATATGTAAGACTCAAATTTGTTGAATAATTTTTCGAAAAAAACAAATCAAAAAATTATTTATTTTGTTCGTTACAATAAACTGATTTGCGGTTTGTTCATGATTTGTGATTTGTTTTTTTTTTTTAATCTTGCTTTCTGTCTTAAACAAACTTATAGGGTGTCTTTGCAGTCACCGAAAGGCTTTATCCTTTCTGAATTTGGTTGGTGTTGGTATTGTGGTTGTTGTTTTTGTTGTTGTTTCTGGCGCTCCTGTGGCCATTGTTGCACACCTGTGATTTAGCGAGGACGCCGCCGAGGACGAGGACGCTTTCGTGGCTTCTCCCTGCTGGCTGTCCTCGTGTGCCAGCTGATATTTACCTTATTCCCCACAGCCCAGCTAAAATAACAGCAATAGCAACAGCAACAGCAACAGCAATAACAACAACAACAACAACTAGAAGAAGAAAAGCAACAGCAGCATGGCAAGAAAATGGAAAATTGAGAAAGGAAAAGCTGGAGAAACACTAGACATGGCAACAACAAGCAACGCACTTAGAAATGATAGCCCAGCTTTATGCTAATGTTTGCCATTGCTTTAAGTACTCACTCAGTTGGCGAGTTAGTCATTCAGTCAGTTAGTCATTCAGTCAGTCAGACAGTCAGTCAGTCAGTTGGGTCAGTTTTTGGCATGCAGATGACAATCCTGGTCGGTTTTTGGGGTCGGCTTAACTTTCAAATAAAACAACTTTCAACAGAATTTGCTGAGCCCACACATGGCCAGGTTTTTTGTTCGAGTACCTCCGTGTGTTTGTGTCCATTTCATCAATTCCACTTGCTGGTTAATAAAGCAATAATATTGGTCCAAGACCAGCTGGTACTTGAGTAAACCAATTGCTTGGCAACATTGACAGACGAGTTCCTTGGCCCTTCTCAAAATAAATCAATCAAACCTCAGCCTAATTAATTTAGACCTTGTTAAAAATTGACAGTTAAAAATAGAAAGACAACGTGGGTAATGGAAATATTTGGTTCCATATTGAATTATCAGGTTATTTATAAAATAAAGTGTTGTATTTCTTTTAAACTTTGCAGCTTATAAATCAATGTTTTTGTGTACAAGTAATTTTAGCAAAAGGATAGAGTTCAATAGGATGTTTTGTATTTTACACAACGTGTTTGCCATTTATCCCTAATACCAACATTAGTATCTGCTCAATTGGTTATGGAGCCAATGAACTCGACACTCGAACGCTCTATAAAAGGCGATAATAGTAGAACCCCATGAAAATGAGTGTTATACGGTAATAAGGCAGCGTCAAGTGCCTCGTCAGCCACATAAGAAAATTGTGATCCCGCCGTAAACTCGGTCTCCGTGTTAATTACATGAACTCAAGCATGACACAATTTTCCCCAAGCGCCGCAGAACCAACGCTATTGCCCCTCCCCCCCACCAAAAATTTTCCATTTCCACCCCCTTTGAGGACGGGCGACAGAACCTAACGACAGAAATCGACATCCATTGCGGGCCCCAACATGCAAATCAAATTATTTTGGCATATAAAATGCTTATTAACAGATTATATGCTCACTCAATATTAACTGACTGACTGACTCGGTTGAATGGCAGTGAGGAGAAGGCTTTTCCCCTTGCATTTTCCTCCCACCCGCATTTTCCTTCACCCCCCCAAGGAATTTTGCGAAGACGGCGGCATTGTTCCTTTGTTTTTGGTCTTGGATTTTAATACCCTTTGATGGTATCGAAGGCGCAATGAGTGCTAAGCACTTTGGCTCGCTTATTTATATTTATGGCCGATAACAGTTGGCAGTCGGCAGTCGTCAGTCGACACTTGGCCATCAGCAAACAGACAATGGTGAGCCATCGCCGGATTTCAATATTTGTTAATGTCTTTATCTATATATGAACGATAGCAGCGACAATGGGTTGTCATTGGTCTTGGGGTTCAGCAAAATGCCTTCGATTAAGTAATATATTAAAGGTGTTAGAAAAATAAATACATAAATACATATATGCATATATAACATATTTATTTGGTTAAGCTTATACTGTTTATTTCATTGGATTTTTGTGATAATTTGGCGAGGTTAAAACGATAAAAAAACAACAATTTCGATATGATGATAAATACGAAATGGATTAGTGTATTTTTTATTGAAAAACAATCAAAGGATTATTTCTTAGTGCAAAGGACCTTTAATAGCAACGTAAGGCTGCTTTTAAATGCACAAAAATAAACCCAACTATTATTCTTCTTCCTTAAATATTTAATTCCTCTTTTTCCCTTTCTTTGTATATTTTGCAGCATCAACTTAGTTTGCTGTTTTTTTGCCACGTCATTTTCCTTTTTTTTTTATGAATGCGTGTTTATTGTTTGGGAAACTTTTTCATCACATTTACTCAAGCCTACTTTAGTCAGGTGAATTTTTTATAAGTTTTCTTGAACAACAGACAGGCAACGGCTTATAGTTGTCGTTTATTTAGCAAATTCCTGACACCATTAGAGATTAAATTCTATTTTTACTGTTTCGAGTTTTAAGTAACATTAAAACATGTGGAAATATTAATAAATTTACGAATTATTTAATGCTCAATAAGAATTACATTACAATTAAAATGAATGTGTTGTTTGAAACTTTTTGGGAAAATTAGAATTTGCAAAATTCAAAATATCTTTGCTGTAATGCGATTTGGTTGAGGAAAATTAGTACAATATTTTACACCCCTCTCACTGCCAAAATAGCTTACATTCTTACCAAATATACGGTACTTGGCACTTGGCCTGCGCTGGTCCTTCATTATTCAAGATATTTGGCCAATGACTGATTTAAATTTGATGGACGGGGGTTATAATAATAATAATAATAATGATGATAATAATCAGATAGCCTCCCCTCGCGCCTCCCCATCAGGCATTTCATTTGCAGACAGCCACGCAAAACAAACCTAATTACACTTTACTTTCACTTTCTCTGCCAGCAACAGGAGCCATCGAAGGGCGGAGAAAGTGGGAGGAGAAAGTCGAGGTGAAAGTGGAGAAAAGGGAGTGCAGAGAGGAAGAATGGAGGGTGGCGAAAGGGACTTTGGTGAGAAAAACTTCAAAAGCTTCTGGTCAAAGCAAAGTTTGTCCGCCTTGGCATATTTTGCGTAATATAAATTTTGCTGCCGGTTTATGTACAATATTCTTGGCCTTTGGCCAATTTGAAAAGCCAATAAAACCGTTTAAAGCGTTGTCACAGATTCTCCTCCAATTTTCCTCCTTTTTCCTGTTTTTTTTTTCTACCAGCAGACAAACAATGGGAAAACGAAGAAAAAGGAGCCGAAAGGCGGCATTGACAATTTTTTTGTTCATTTGACAACATCATGAACATTTTTATATGCAAATATTGGTACGTCTGTGTGTGTGTATGTGTGTGTTTGCGGGAAAGTGTTATAAAGCGTTTTTCAAGCGCTTATTTGTATGTTTTTATTTAAATAATAAATGGGCAACCAACCCCTTGTTTTTTTTTTTTTGCTTTTGATGCGCACATAAGTAGGCAATGATTTTTGGTTTGCTGCCCACCAGCCACACACACAGTTACCACCCAGTAAGGAGCGAAGTAACCACCCTGGAAGCAGGACCCGTAATGAGCGTGTCATTTAGCGTAATTTCACTTGATTGTTATGGCATTACAACAATGCCCCCAGTACAATACACACGCACAACAAAAGGCGGCGAAGAGTGTAGAAGTTTATCTTATCATCGCAGGCTCCGCTCTTGGAAAATTCGGAAAATCGAAGGAGCGAAGTGCGAAGAGCGAAGAGCGGGGTGCATATGCATAAATTATGAACGGCCAAAGCGTTTTGTTGACTTTGTAGCTTTTTCCAAATTTTTTGCTTACACTTTTCCAGCCGGAACAACTCACCTGTAGTATTGGCGAATTTTCACACGCTTACCTGGAAAAAAAAAGAGATCGTCGCAATGTTATATTTGTTTTCGAATGAATGAATCAATTATTATAGTAAGAATTCAATATATAAAATTATTTAAGTTTTCCCAGATTTAAACCGATAAGCTGTATTTTAATTTTGTACCTCTATTTAATGTTACAAGTATTTCAAAGTTGGTTTATTAATAATACTGCCACAGAAATAAGAGCAAATATTAATATTCATTTAAGAAATTACTTGTACCATTTTATTGGCAGATGTTCATATAATTTTCCACTATGCCAAAAATGTATTGCAATTTCTAATTTCGACACGAAATAGACTCCTCAATTCCAAATGTGTATATTAGCTATACACACAAACAAATCAGATGCAAATTAATTTTAATAACATCTTATATTCCAATCCAAAACTTGGAAAATGATTTTATATTTTTATTTTCATTTTATAAATGAAATATATTATTTATTAGGACAGCATACTAAATTGCAAAGCAGTTCTTAACATACAATCATTTCTTTCTGTGTGGGTTGAATTTTGGCCTAATTCATATTGAAATATGTGTGGCTCGACGAGGCCTCCATTATGAGTGACTAATTTAGTTGAGTGACTGCTGGTGCATCTGTGTGTCCGTTTAGTTTCATGTTAGCCAGTTGTTTTGTGTGTTTTTCCAATTCGTTAATTTGCGGCTGCTGTTCCACCATTGTCACCAAATTAATTGGCTGCTCCTGGAGCTGCTTGTGTCCTGCTTGCTGTTCGCTTAAGTGAATATTTCAGACGCTCACACACATTTTCACTCCGGCACTCACACACACATGCTCATGTTCACCGATAGGAGTACATATGACCCGTATTAAGCCATCAATGGGATACAAGCAATTTCGTTTAATTAAAACATGCCAATACACATTGCCAGCCGATGATTATGGCGACTGGAACTTTTGGCTGATTTTCGACGAAGGCAGCCGGATCGAACGGAACATATAGAACATATATCGGCCTGTAATAGACGCAGCTAGCTGCACGCATTCAAATTTAATGCCTCAACTGCTGCAAATCGTGCATTGTGTACACAGTATACAGTATACAGAAACTCAAACACCTACTCAAACTGAAACAGAAGCCAAATCAAGTACGACATCTCCTGTCTGTGTTCGTTTCAGTCAATTGAAGTTAATCCAGAAGCCTTTTTCTCTATTTTTCCACGATGCATTTTTTCCGCACTCGATTTTTTAGATATTTTTGTTTCGGCTTTTATGGTTAATCTGTACAAGTTTTTTACTTTTAACCAATGCAGCATTGATTTTACACGTGCATTTACATTTTTTGATCGGGGAAAATTTCAATATTATAAGATTTCTAGTTTTATTACGAAGAAATACACTTTTTGTTTAATGATGGGAAAAACTCCAAAGGCATTTTATGAAAGTAAACATTTTAAATAATGAAAGTTAAAATTCTCATTTTAAATTTTATAAAAATTGCCAAAACAATAATTTAATAGATATCATCCCATTTTTTTAGCATCTGCTTTTGATAATAATTTTATAGATGATTGACTTTAAAAATCTTAACTATGAATAATCAACTAAAATATAAAATATTTTTTTTCGTATAATTACAAAACCCAACCCAATCCAATTTCTGCTTTTTGGCAGCCAAGTGGCAGAAGGGTTTTCCACCGAAAAAAAAGGTAAGAGGCAAAGAGCCAAAAAATTCAGAAGTGCAAAACAAAAAAATGAAAAATAAAGGAAATACCCAGCCCGCCATTATGACAATTTAATCGAGCGGAAGTAAAGTTCTTAAGCATCATAAACAAGATTTAATGTGACAAAAAGGCAAATCACAGTGGCAGACGAACGAAACGCGAAATGCGAAACGCATTTGAAGGGGAGGCGAAAAATGTCAAATGGCATTTGCCCCAAAGGCGAAAACACAACCCCAACTTCTCTGTTCTGTAGTCCTCATTTCGGTGGCCCCCAACCCGCCGCGAAAAAGGTATCCAATCCACTATGCTGAATGTGGGTGTCACGAAATATAGCGGTCTAGTTACAACTTCAAGCGTTTCCTTTTGGATTATGAAACCGTAAAAAAGTCGCCCTAATCTTCATTGAATGGATTCCCTTACACAGGTACACATGTGTATGTGATATGTGTGTGTGTGTGTGTGCGTTTACTTATGCGTGGTTGTATGAGAATATGTATATTTGCCAAATACTTAACACATTCACGGGCCCCCACAGTTTGTTCTTTGTCAAATACGTGTAAGTACATCAAATAAAAAGGGGTATATCAGTTCAAATTAGCCCATAATGATATGAAAGGTATTTTGGAACTTCTTTTTATATTATATATAAATGTTTTTTTAAGATCTACACAGAGATTCAAATTTTTTAAAATAAAGTTACATGTTATTTTTTAAGATTTGTTAAATTTTAGGACAATGATTTTTTTAAATTATTTGAAAATATACAAACAAACATTTTAAATAAACTTAAATGAGCTTGCATGGCAGTAATTTCTTATTAAAGAATTTCAGATATATATTATTTATGTATAAATTTTAAGTAAATTTATTGTAAGCTGTTTATGTATGCTTTAATGATTAAGTATAATAAATAATTGTGATTTATTATATACAATTACAAGATCTAAGCCACTTCTATTCGATGTACCCTTTTCTTGGTCGGAGTTTCCCAAAGTGTTTTGTGGTCGACACCTTTCCGGCTCATCCCAAATATTTGCGCTGTCTGTGTCAATAAAGCGGAGAAGAAAACAAGTGGGCACGAGAGAGAGAGAGAGCGCCGAGGAAAACTGCGGAAAATGTGGAAATCGTGGCAAGATGAATGCCTTGAATGGCCGACACGCTGGGGCTGTTGGCAATTAGTGCAGCTCCGCTTCCACCGGAATTTAAACCCAAAATTAGAGGAAACCTCCGTTTCGACCGATAACAACCAACCAACCGGCAATTAATCAACGGCAATCAAACGGCGACTGCGAAAATTACGCAATGCCATCGCTGCGACAAGTAGCTATCTAAGTAGTGTCATCAATAAATGTCCCGCCCAGTCGGGCACTCCATCAAGCCCACTATCAATGGTAGCTGCAAAAGCAAAAACAAAATATAAAAAAATACTACAGCAAAAAGAACATATCAAAAGGGTCCCCCAATCTCCAGATATCGGAGCGAAATACTAGAAAAAAAAATTTAAGACATTAGAGAAAAGTGCAAGCTGAGCGGCGGCGAGTGTGTCAATCACGTCAATTGTCAATCGGCTTATCGCCTATGCAATCAAATCGAAGTCGAGCAAAATACAAAACTTAAGACGGAGAGGTCTTATCGGCGATAAATCAATCAAATCAAAGTCAATAATGGCAAATAATTATAAAGCTCAAGTTTAGTGTCTGAGCTGTCTAACAAAAAACAACCGAAACATGTTCCATTATATTGTAATATTTCGTTTTAATATTATTTATTTGTAATTTATAGACAACAGTTCTATAATCAATCAATATATGGATTCCAAAAGCAATGTTTCCGTTTACCTTTCTAAAAACCATTGGAAACTTAAAAGAAACCAGACTTTCAAGGAATCAAACCTTATAAGTACTTGAAGTAAAAATGTTTCAATAAAAGCCATATTTCAAATTGAACGAAATTACATCCTTTTTGTTAAAAATTGTTTAGTCGCGCAGTCAACAAATGTGTAACACTTTTGAAATATATACGATATTTATCAAATAGCATTTCAATTAGGGGCTCGACTGGGCTAAAGGCAAACACAAATTGCCGGAGCATGATTAGAGATTGTAAATTAAATTGATGCCAGTGCCGGACAATTAACAAGTCAGTTGACTGATGTTGATTCAGCGTAAATCGTTGGGGGGTGTAAAAATGCCGAGCTTCCCGATCCCCCCCATTCCCCTCTCTAATCGATGGCAATTAGAAGGGGCCGGCTTAAATCGCTTATTTGCATATGATTGATAGGCATCGATATATGTCGGGAAAAGTCGGTTGGCGGAAAAACCAATGGGAAGGGGAAGGGTGCAGAAAATAAACCCATGGAGCTGAAAAAATGAAGACATTTACATGACAACATTGTTGCTCGTCACTGTCCCATTTGTCAGTGTGTATGTATGTGTGACTGATGGTGTGTGTGTGTGTGTGTGAGTGTGGCGTTTGTGTATTTGCATTTGTAGCGTTGACAGTGCCTAAGCGGCCATTTTATCATGTCTTCCTTTCAACAGACCCACTCCCCCACACATGTGGCAGTTTGATATGACAAATGATTGGTGACACATCGTGTCTTTTCCTCCTTTCTCCCTTTCTCCGCCTCCTTCGCTTTCTCCAGCGGCTTTCGCTCACGCCTAAACAGGCGGACAAGCCAGCCGGAGTTGCAGATTTAAACAGGAATCGGATTAGTGGCCAAATGGCAGGGATAAAAAAGTTGAGTCGGGTGGCGAGAAAAGGGAAAATGTGGTTAGATTATGCACATTAGTTTGAAAGCTGGCCATAATAAACATAATTAAAACGTGAGCAAACAAACAAGGAGACAAGACTGTAAACAAGTTTTAATTAGCTTTAGGCCAAATTAAATTTCGGGGTGAAATAATACAAATTTAAACAGAAACAAGGCAACATTTAAAGTTTTCTATTGGCATTAACCTGCAAATGACTAACTAAATTTCAAACTTTAACATTGTTTTTTTTTCACCCGTCACCGTATATTTTCCTTTGAATATCAAGTATAAGGAAATTATCTCAAAAGAAATTGTATTTCAATTATAACTGGCAGTTCTTTTAGCTTCTGCCATCACTTGCAGCATTAACCGGAAGCAGGGAAGATAAACGCAAGAAAGCTCTTGTTTTTCCATATCCTGTGTGCCGCAGCCTCTGACATTTGTTCCCCCATCCCCACGAGTTTTCAATGCCAGTTGCCAGAACCGAATGAATGCCGCCCATCACCTATGGTCACTCCCATTTGTGCATTTTTTTTCGTTTTTGCAATATGTGTCCCCCTTTCTTATTGATGGCCAGATACTGCGGCTCTTGCAACTTTAATGGCGGTTTAATTAAGTTAGTCGGCGGAAATTATTGAATTTTACATGAGTGCATTTTCGATTTAATTAAATGGAGAGGAGGAAAGGCAGTGCGTGCACGCTGACAAAAACCAATTCGCGGAATGCCAGTGCATTGGCGATCAGAACCGCCAAATTTGTTTATCCACAAAGGGAAAATCAGAAAATCATCGCAGTGCTCTGAGCTTTCAAGTATTTTTTGAAGCCTTTTAAAAATTAGATGCATTAAATCAATTGACAATTTGAAAGCAAGTTTAAAAAATGCTTTCTGTGGTGTATTTTAACAAATAAAACACAATTATTTTATATCTCGTATTCTGAAATTGTCCAAAATCGAAATTTATCAAGTATAATATATATCAGGTATATAATATAATATATTTAATTAAAAACTATTTATAATGATGTGTACAATCTAAAGTAAAGGGAGAAAATCAAAGTAAGCCCAACCTGGGAAAACAACTCACTTGTGTATTTATGGGTTTATATTGCAGCTTTCCGCGAGATGCGATGGTGTTGCAATGCGATGCCGAGTGGAGTCAACAAGTCAAGTTGCAAGGACCTCCAATTAGAAATAGTTAGCTATTTGCTTGCACCAGTGCATGTGCATGTGCGAGTGTATGTGTTAGTGTTAGTGTGTGGGATGTGTGTGGGATGTGTGTGTGTGTGTGTGGGATTGTGTGAAATTTAGCACGGCACACAAACACATACAGAGATACCGATTTATGCCGGGCTGTTAGCAAGGAGCCAAAGGAGCAAAAAGGAGCAAGGTGCAACAGTTTCACCTTTGCGCCATATTTATGTTTGGCACCACACAAACACTCACACACACAGAGAAACCTACACACACGAGAGCGAAAGAGACAAGTAGCAGAGGTGTGCGAAAGAGAGAGGGCAACCTTTGCTCGCGGTGACGTTGCTTTTGACCTAGTAAAATGCAACAGCGTTAAAGTCAAAGTGCAATGTTGTTGCTGCCTGTAACAAATGCAATTCCCACCATTCGCAACCACCACCCACTCCACGCGCACCCCCAATCCACTTCCGACCAGCCACCCAGCCACCCAACCACCCATTCAACCACCACATTTACACACAACACACAGTGGTTGCAAGTGACAGCAAATGCATGAGGAAGACAAAGGAAGTTCCTTTCTCCCGCTGATATGCATAATGTGACAAAGGAGCCACCGAAAACAGGTTAAGGAAAGCGGTAAGAGCTTCAAATTGAAGCGCCTGGAAAGTGATCAGAAAGGTAAAGTGGTTAAAAAAGGAGAGCAGCTGCCACCTTCAGAATTACTGTCACTTTATTTAACATCTACTCTTGAAACAGGAAACAATTGGGAGTTCATTTAACAAAACTGGCACAAAAATTATATAATTATGAAAACATAATTAAATGTAATATGTTGTGGTGGTCAGGTAATCTTTAGGGACTTAAAAAATACACAGATATGTTGTCAAAATGAAATGTTTACATTACTTTTTTAATTAATTTTAATAATTATATAGTCCTTTCATTAAAAGTAATATCTCGCCAGTAAAATAAACTTTTTCTCTCTTTATTATTATTCGTAAACAAATGGCAAAATTTAATTTGTTGACTTACTTTTTCCTTGTGCCACTTTTGAATTAAGAAATATATCCTTATCTATTCAGCCAGTCGAATAAATAATTGAAAAATATGGTAAATGGTATTTTTCAGGTGTTCTTGTGGCTGGGAAATTATAATAATATGTCTTGCCGTTAAACCGCCATTTATGTTATTAATTATTCAGGTTCTCGTTCCGCGTGTAAGGATTTTCACCCTCGGATTCCGTACGGAGTCCACTGTTTTTGTTTTTGTTGTACCTTTTTTCTTTTACAAGTCGCGTGCGGCGAAGAAACCATCTTCAATGTGGCACTAACTAACTATGTAGTTAGACACTAACAGCTGCCATTGTTACCGTGTTCCGACGGTGGAGCACATGCAAATTTAAAAATGCATTACATGTGAGTGTTTCCACCGAACGGGCGTCGGTGCGGGGGGTGGTGTGGGGTCAGAGGTCAGATAGTTGCAATATATACGACTCACAGGACATCAAGCGAAAGTGAGGAAGGAGCCTGGACGAAAACAAAAAAAATATATGTGTATATACAAGGGTAGGAGAGGAGCAAAAACAACAAGGCCACTTTCTGTGTGTCTTCATGGGTCAGGCAAATAAAAAGGGTTTTTCGTGTGTGTGTATGTGTGTGTGTGTGTGGGGAAAAGTGCCGGAAAAGTACGGGAAAAGTGCTGGAGAAGGAGGCGGCCGTAAGCAACCCTGACACAATGCAATGAACTTTAAACCCCACACAAATGTTTGACTTGGCCAAATGTTTACCCATGTCAAAGCCAAACGAAACCAAAACAACAAAATATTATTCATTATGAAAATGTCCGAAAAGGGAAAACTACTACTGCATGTATGCGAACATTGTTACCAGAGGGAGAGAGCAAAGTAAGGACGAAAATAAAAAGGGAAATCCTTCAGTAAACTTCTAAATAAACGTGAACTTTGCCAAGAGAATAAAATAAATTGACGAAATTTCCGGCTAGCAATAAATTTACGCTTTGAAAATGAATAAAATACCAAAGGAAAACTTAAGCCCATGAAAAGTAGGCGATTTCAAATAGTTAAAGTATAATCCAATTTGAATGTATTAATTTAAAATTTAAACTTTCTTGTTTAATAATATAATAGAGGAAAAACTTAGATAAAATTATTATCATGCCTATGACTTTTTTTGTAGTAAGTAATATTAGTAATTAATGGTTCTTGAAAAAGCATAAAATAATAAGAAAAATAACACTTACAAAAATTAAAAACTACAAGTAATTTAAGCTAAGTAGAGCTGGAGAGCTTTTTAAAGTCTCCGAGGGAAATCTACCACAAATTAAAAAGCACTTTTACTAAGGCCATTGCGCTACTGCGAAACAACGAAACAATTATGTTTATGCAAACCAGCTTTTTGTTCTCACAAAAGCACATCCATTCGACCATTTTCAATGAGGCTTTTTTTTTTTTTTTTTTTTTAAGTCAGGCGGGGAAAACGTATCGGAAAATTCGCTGTCAAAACCACAACAAAGCAAATCTTTGATAACATAAACTCAATTAACACACACGTAGGCGCCAGCACACCACCACACACACACAAATTCACACATACATTCGAGTATAGGCGCACCAACATTGACATGTATTAAAATGCCTTTTTGCATGTCCTGTGACAGGCAGCAAAAATTAACCGAAGCAACGTTGCGGCTCGGCTCCTTAAATGTGAATGTGAATTAGTTGTGTGTGTGTGTGTGTGAGTGGGTATCTGTGTGAGGTTGGTGGCAAGTGTAAGTGTAGGCAATTAATGCTGGCATTGTTGTTGGCACAATATTTCACCTGCTTGGCGTGCAGTCGCCAAATGGGAATTCAACCGAAAGAGAGCTTCCCTAAAAAATGCGATCCCTACATAATGGGAAAATAACTACATTATTACTTAATAATCAAAAGATAATTATTTATTTTACCTGACAATACTACCTAAATAATATATTAATGTTTAATAACCAAGTCAACTTGATCAAACCTACCTTTAAAAACTCTAAATATTTACATCTATACAATATAAATTCATAGACACATAGTTAAAGGAATATGTCCTTGCAAAGCTGAGAAACTAGCTTTTAATTCACATGTTTCGTTATTTGGCAACCCAATCGAATCGAATCGCTCAAGGAAAATGGCAAATTATTGGCTCCTTTTTGACTTTGACTTGTTTCAAATTTTTACCAACACATATGAACGCACACACACACACACCTAAAGGGGTATAATGTTACACACACTGTTGCAGTTGAGTAAACAAAAGTCAAAACATTTTTGGGGCACAACATTTTTGAGCTTGGTATTCCCAGTTTTGTGTGTTGCCTGCATTCCTCTTGCCGCTTTCTTTCCCCTTTTCCCTTCGCCACTTTTGCACTGTTTTACTTTCTCAGCTTTCTCCCCCACTCACACACACACACACACAAACAGCAGACAAACACACACGCAGGAACACTCACACACACAGGCAGTCAAACACAGCCATCGTGCAATATCCTTTTTGCAGCAGTCACAATCAAATGGCCGGATAGAGAGATTGCATCTCTTGTGGCACAGAAATTGCGCATACGCAATGTTGTCACTGGCATTTTTCCGCAAAGATAGCTATCAGCAAACCATAGTATACATTTATGCCTTTCAATTGTTCATGATGAGCACAAACACACTCGCTCGTGCAATAAAATATTTCCGAAATCAACGCCAGCGGAGAAATTTACTCGCGTAGGCGTTTCGAACATCTCCAAAAGGTAAACAAGCCAAACGCAGGGGAACAGAATAAAAGTCGCACCACTGCTCACCCTGTATTAAGAAAAAATAGTTTATTATTTTTTTTTTTTTAGAAGAAAGGGATTAAGGAAAGTTTATAATTTTCTAATAATTCAATAAAAATGTATAAAATTGTGTACAAAAAACACTACAAAACAAAGACTTCTAACAAGTGAAAATGTTCTTAAAAAAGTAATAAATAATTGTAATAACAAACGTAATCTATGGGGAATGCATTTAAACCGGATTTGAAATAATTTGTAATAGTGTTTGCCATAAAAAGGCCAGCTTTATGGCCCTGCCCATATTCCTCTGTTATTATCATCTGTCATTTACAGCGCATAAAGACAAACAAAAGTAAGAATCACGGGAATGGGAATGGCGATGGGGATGGGGATGGGGAGCCGGAGAGGAGGTGACTCAAAAACCGAAACCAAAATGCAAAACGTGACTTTTCCGGGACCCGTCGACTGAGGCGCTAACTGCCAGACTTGCTGACTACGGCGGACTGACTTTCGGACGGACGGACAGCCAGTTTTGTAAATTTGTTTGCCTTTCCTCGCCCGGTCTTGGCAATTATTAGCGGGGCAAGTCAACAAGCCGCACACCGCGCAAAAAAAAAAAAAAAAAAAAAAAAATGGGGAGGGGCATCCCCATTTCCAGACCAAAAACCCCATTTCATATCAATAAGCGAGCGAATGGAGGAAATTCCCAATTGGCTGATTTTGGTTTGGAAGATAGCAACCGAAAAAACAAATGAGTTTTACATTTTCGATCCATATAATGATAAAAATTATGGGTTTATATAAGAATTTATAAAAAGAATATTTAATCTTTAAAAATGAATAATTACTTTATTTGTTTAATAACATAAACAACACAAATGCCGAAACGTTTAATGACCATTTTTTTTTAGACTCGAAAGAAGTTAATTAAAATAAATTGGAGCGTTATTTTTAAAATATTTTTCCATTCTGTCTGCGAAAGCTGAAACACTGCGGGTTGTTGGGAAATTTATGGACTGCGGTTCAAGGATTCGGAAGCGGATTCAGTTCGAGTTCTCCGGTTTCATCTGCAGCTTCTGTTCCGTGCATATTTATTTATTTATTTATTTGCTTGCCACCGCTCCTCTCCGCCGGCATATGTATTTGGTTAATTGAAATTGATTTCTCGCTTTCTGTGTTACCAACACCTGAAACCCCGGGAGATTCTCGACTCTCTCGTTTTTTCTCTTATAGAAATCAATTTCAGTTTTCAGCTAGAAGAGCGAATTAAAAAAATTTGCAAATTTGCGAATTAAATTGCATAATCGCGGGGTGTTTTCGGTTTGGTTTTGCGGCTTGGGCTTGGAAAACTTAAACTAAACCGCAAGCTGACCGAGTTGGGGGTGTGGGTGGTGGTTCAGTTGGGTGGGTGGCTTTGGTGGTGGTGGTGGTGGTGGTGGTGCGTTCGAAGTGAGTTAAACCGCAAGAACCGCTGACCTGCTTACTTGAGTGCTGGACACAAAGTGGGGCCATACGGTTTTGTGTGTGCGTGCAACATGCAACACCACCCCCTGGTGGCACCACCCCCTTGTGGCAGCCCCGGTGACGTCAATGAACACGCAACCGCACGCTGACAACAATGCAACAGACAACACAACCCGACAAGAGCAACAGAAATTGCAACACACCAGCAACATCGCACAAAGACGGCGACAACAATGCCACAACTTCGGTGCGGAGCTATGACAAATGATTAAATGCCAGGGTGGAAAATAAGATTAAAGAATATATTGAAAAAAAAACTTAGAAAGGTGTACAAAAAATACCAAAAAAAATGGTATTTCCCTTACCTTTACAACTCAATCAAATAAACAAACTAAAAATGCTGCGAGTTAAAGTTATTGAAGAATATTCTTCTTTTATCATTGCAAAAATTATATCTGCCTGTGAATATAAATTAATTAAAAACAAGATTATCATTCATTTAAAATAACTCACACATATTCTAAGCAATAAGAAAGAATTGATATCCCTTACAAATCATTAAGTAATTAAAAGATTTTGGAAATAAATAAGGCTAATGTTTAAATTTAAAAACTTATGTTATCATGATAGAAAAACTGGTTTAAAAAACCTTTTAAGTACTTTAAACAAAACGATCTCAATAAAAGGCTCTACAAATATTTAAAATATTTTTCACGTCTATATAAATCCCGTTAATTTCTTATTTTGTATAGGATCTAATTGATTAACTTATTTTTCGAACAGCTTTGCCCGTTGAAGATGATTGGTTGTTGTTTTGCCCACCTTCTATTATCTCGACGGGGAGTGCCACCATCATCATCATCAATATTGTCATCATCATCGTCATCATCTCTCATTGTCAGAAGTGAGGACTTAATCAGACGTATTCAAAGCAAATTCCAAAACGCCCTTGATAAATGGGTGTACGAGTATTAAGGTGCATTAGGAAACCGGGCAACTCGCTGTATTTGCTGTTATTGTGGGCGCAACTTTGTCAATCGACGGGTTTTACTTACTTAACGTATGCATTAGCCGAACTTAATTAATTACTTTGTCCGCGCGTAATTACAAAGTCAATTTAAAGGGGTTTCCAGCCGCAGAACTCAATTCAACTTATGGTCGACGGTGGTGAGCCAAAACCGAAGACAAGTTAAGCGAAAACTTTCCATGGAGATTGGTTTGGCTGCGATTAAACTAAGTGTTTAATTCAATTTGGCACTGGCACAATGTACTTGATTTACAAGACAGTTGCAAGTGTTTCTCGCACACCTCAGTGGCCATTTGAATCCGATATGAATATATGTCCATATATTATATTGCGGAGGGCAAAGCGTGGCCACTCGAAAATACCTAAATCACAAATGCAAACAGTTGACTCACCTTTAAACTGTTTTCCAAGATAACATCTTAATGTGCTGGCAAAATTGATAAACCCCTTCCAAGTGATAACTGCAAAAAACGAACAAAAAAGCAAGGCAAGGCGGTGAGTGTGATTACAATAGCCAACAAGTGTGCAAATAGGTATCGATTCTATTTGATTAATTGTTACAGCCAATCGAAAATGTAAACAATATGTTAACAGCCCCGATTATCGGGCACACATTCCGATATAGGGGCGTTTTTGGGGGGCGGCAATTCAGGTGAGACCTCCGCACTTCGCTCGGTAATTAGGACCGACATTTCGGTAGTGCAGATAAAACCAAACAAAAGCAGCAGGAAAAATAAAATTTTAAATAAAAGCATAAAATGTAGAAGGAAGAGTAGGAAAACCCATTTGCCATTCGCCATTTCGGCGAGTGCGAGTGCGAGTGCGACGATGCCGGCGTAATTAAAAATTTCTTATCAATTTCAATTTCAATTGTTAATTGTTGCGGCTTATTCTACACACAGTGTGTTCAGGTATCTATATCTATTGTACATAAATGTATATGGTCGCACATACATTCATTTGCGGTGCTTTATGGGCCGAATGCCGAATGCGGAATATGAGGGACTAGATCGATAAACCCCAAAAAATCCCCTTAATACGGTATAAACTTGGCCAAGGTGTAGTTTTCGAATGCTTTTAAACTACATACACGTAGATAGATAAGTTAATTTAGAAGCGGGTTTGAAGGTTTCCAATCAATCGAAATGAAATGTAGTTTCAGTTCAGTAACAACTGTTTGAGTTGCTTAATAAACCATATTCTGAAGCTTAAAAGGGATCATCATAACCTGTTTCATTTGAAATACCTCCACAGTTACCCAGTTTGGAATTTGAGGACACAGATCAGGATTTGAAATGCCAACATCCATGTTTGTCTCACTATTTTTCCCAGCTATAATGCCCAAGCTCACACACCGGAGAAAAGTTAAATCAGACAGGGAAAAAAATGTTCATAAATTTGTTAAGTTCAGAAAAAGAATTTTTAGAGAGGA
The DNA here is from genome assembly GCF_018152265.1 of Drosophila ficusphila. Classification (NCBI taxonomy): domain Eukaryota; kingdom Metazoa; phylum Arthropoda; class Insecta; order Diptera; family Drosophilidae; genus Drosophila; species Drosophila ficusphila. The sequence continues at coordinate 3,617,844 of NW_025064092.1, read as the reverse complement.
AAAACACAAGATAGTTATCCAACAAAAACAGTAGTAACATTGCTTATCTGATATGATCAATTATTTTTAACTATATCTATAGATTGTTTAAAAATCAATTGTTTTATTAAATTAAATTGTAGCTATTAGTTTTAATTTCTAACTAACTACTCAATGTCATTTGGCTTTACAGTTCCTTACTCAATTTTTTGTTCACCAAAAGTTCTTTGCAGTGCACATTAGAGTGAGGAATATTAGAAGCCTTGCCTTCGCCTGACCTCTGAACTCAGTCGCATCCCCGAGGCTAGCAAATTGAGCTGGATGTTTTCACTTGCCATTTCCGGGCTGCAACAACAAACCGCAAGTCCCCCCACACACACACACACAGACACACAAACACACGCACTTACTCACACATACACGCGCACTGGGGGGAAAATGAAAATTTAGGAAGGACATGGCATTGTTCCGATGAATCCTGTTGTGGCCAACGGAGAAACCAAGAGAGCTCCACTCGAATGGCATGCGAATTCGTATTCGTATTCGTATTCGTAATCGTTTGCCATAATTACTATTATCATCTGGTTGTTATTGGAGGACTCATCGCATAAAAGGGTGAAAAGGTTGGCCGAATTGTGGGATATTTAATTAATTCAAAGTCAGATGAATGGTAAATGCTCTCAATTTGCATGTGTTATTATGGCAATTCGGGATTACATGTACTTAGTTGATAGGATGTTTCCAACGGAAAGTGAAATTAAAAGAATACAAACTAGTAAGAAGCATTGCAAATGAAACAATAATTAATGTGTATATATAAATATTTGAATTAGTTAAATGAAATAGTTTATAGTTTAGTGTATTCAAACAAGAACTTCCTCAAATTCCCCTCAATTATTTTTTTGGCAACAATTCCATTTTATTGGCAATGACAATTGTGTTTTTTGAACTAAGTTTGCAATTTTCGTTTTTTTACTCAAATTAATGCCAAGGCACTTGCCGTCGTATGTTGTGCATGCTAAAGATCTGGAGATCGTATCGAATCGGTAGCGGACATTATACAACTTCGATTCCCGAGCGGCACGCGACTTTGCGGCTGCGCATTTGAATAAAAATAAAAGAAGGCAACAAAAGTCGAGCAAATTACTTGGCCAAAATCATGCCAGTCATGTAGCGACGTCAGTGTGGATTTGTTTTAATTGTGCCGTATATTCCAGCCGTTGACAAATTGAGCCGGAATGATAAAGCAAGCGTAAAGGTGTTAGCTTCTTTTTTTGTCCGCCTCAGCCGAATTCCAATTTCATTGTTAATGATCACAATAAATTCAACCGCGTGTCCGCATGTGTGATCCAGACTTCTGGGTTTTATTTTTTTATGATTATTTTCCATTTTGTTGTATTTGGTTTTTATTTTGGTTTTTTTTTTTTGGCGACAAAATCATTTTGTAGCGCTAATTGGTTGGTTAGAGATTCGATATATTGGGTAAGCGATAGAGCACGGATCTCTCAGCCGAATCCATTATCTTTTTGGTGCTGTTTGTGTGGGGCAAACAATAGAGAAATAAAAAGAAATAAAGAAATAAGATCCCCAGCATTTGGCCCAAATTAAGTTCTGTTCAAACACCGTTCAAGAACCAGTTATTCAAGAGCTGTTGACAACTTGTTGCCAACGGGTAAACAGCGCCAACATTTCCCAAGAATGCGAGATCACCTGTTGCCACCTCCCACACACATTATCCGTATCTTTATCTATATCTCCATATCGGGGATATTTCTCATCGCCAGGTCGGCCGCTTTGAAGCGACGGGTTGGTAAACACCAGGAAACATCAAACAAGCCCATCTATCTCAATTTCGACAATCCGTGACATTCTGCAAATATTTACTCCTTCCTATGGTCAGTTCCAGATCCCCAAGTTTTGTTTGTTTTTATACTTTTATTTAAAGATAATAAACTGTGAAATCGAATATCGATTCGGAGTGTATGGTTTTAAAATTAATATCAACAAACTTAATTGATAAGGTTTTTTTACTACCAAACGAGAATAGCTGATATCTATAAATACGGAAATTTTTTGTTTATGTGTATCTATTTAATTAATCCATTTAAATGCTAGGCGATTTAACGACTATAAAACTATATTATCTGTTAATTGATGTCATGCCTATAAAAATCATTGGAGCAGCTGCTTATTTTATAATGGTCTATAAGCTTTTAGATTTAGAAATGGTAAAATTATCTGGATAACTCTCCAATACACCTTGTTAAAATTAATTGCGGAGCTATTCCATGATTTAATATTTTAGCATTGATTATTAATTTACTTTACGGTCTACGAGTAATTATTACTGATCGAATTGACACCTTCGAACATATGGAAAAACTTCTCTGTCACGTGGATTTACTAGATCTTGAAAGCGCTTTCAACGGATCGTACGACGCAGATATACTATTTTCTGTGGACTGAACCCATATATCTAGTTCAAATTCGATTCGCAAACAGGTCGGGGACAAAACATTTGTTTGATAAAACGTTATCGGCCATCGGGGGTCTCTGACACCCGAATAATATTACCACAATGGAGAAGTCTGGGGAATGGAAAGGGAAAACGACGGTGAAGTTCGTCTAAATTTAGAAACGACTTTTTGACAGTCCATCGTAGCGTAACGTTGATAATGCTATGTTTTTGTATTGTTGTTGGTTTTATTCTGTTTTTTTTTTTTTTTTTTTTTTTTTTTGTTTTTTTTTGCCAGCCAGTTTTCGCTGGTTTAAGCCAACTTTTTTGGGGGACCGTGGGGTTCTTTGCTCTTCGATTGAAAGACCAGCACGTGCATATTGCACTTGGGCTGGCTCTTTTCTCTTTCCCCGATTCTCTCTCTGCGGATCTTTCTCTTGGGAACTCTCTTTTGTGGGCAAGACCAACAGACTTGTTTGTTATTCCCGCTGGCGCACAAAGTCCACCGTGTCATGCCAAAGTTCATCGGCGATCTTAACTTGTTCTATACTACATTAACAATAATGTGTGTCAATTAAGTCGAAGATTTTCTTTTGAATATTAAGAAAAAAATAAATTCTTTTCGGAAAAATTTAAATTTACAAAACAAAATTATAGGTTGCGAACTTTGATTATCGACACATGTCAAAACGAAACAATTTTATCCATATGAAATATTTGATAATTAAAAGACCTAAAATACTTATTATAAATAGGAAACGATCAAAATGTGTATAAAGGTTTAGACAACCTCAACAATAACACAGTAAATATTTTTCACAACTAAATTTCATTAACTTTTTAACTAATATTATTTGTTTTTTCTTATTTGAGACCTACGATCTTCGTAATCTTTATCTTCCAGGGGTGATTGTTTCCATATTTTAAGAAGGAATTCTCTTCCCTTGACATATCTTATGCACTCTCTCTCTTTTGAACATTTTTAGAGTTCTCCGCCTGGCGGGCTTATCAATTTTATTACGTTTTTAATAATTTTTTTTCACCCGTATTTTTTGTTTTCATTACGTAGTACTGATATGGGACGACCGGGCACAATCAAGAGTCACAGCCAGTCCCCCACAGCCGTCGCCAACGAACCACCCACCGCCCCCTTTGGACGACCTGAAAAGGCGGTAAGTGAACTCTTGTCGGCATTATAGCGAAATTAGTGCCTCCACTCGACCCTCTGCATTAATTGGACACAATCAAAGGCGATATGCTGGAAATGCTAAAAATGCTACAAATGCTGGAAATGCTAAAAATGCTGGCTATGTTAGAAACGTGTAAATATGAATTCGCTTTATGTAAGTCGCGTTTCCAGCGGAGACTGCACCGATCCAGAGTCACGAAAATAGCAACAGACCAAGCCGAACCGGTTGAGAAAAAGGAAAAAACAACCGAAAACTATGCGGCAACAGGTCCGCAATGTGGATCGAAAAGCATAAAGTGCACCTGGAGGAAAACTACGTCATAACTACACTTTTTTATCATTAAATTTAGTTTAAATATATTAAATTACATTCCATACAAAGTGGTAAACAAAATATAAAAGATTAACTTGAAATTCGGTAGAAACGGTAAATATTTTACAGTAACACTTTTATAAATCATTGGAAATACTCTAGAGAATATAATTTGGAGTATTTCCAATGATTTATAAAAAATGAAAAACGTTTTTTATCGTGATGATTCACAAATTTTTTTAACCTACAAAAACCTTCATTGTTTTGACATTGATGTTTTGCCACAGAAACTTTCTTTGTTAAAGAATATAATCATACATTTTATATGAGTAATTCTATAAGGCGTTAAAAAATTCGAATTCTTTAATTTAAAATAATCTCTCATGGGAGATAAAACTAAAAAAAAGAATAAACTTATTAACTCCTTTAATTCGGAACCCCATATATATATTAATTTTGCTTAACTTCTTTAAATAAATGTGGCAACAACCTTTGACATAAAAAAATAAATTTGAAATTCAAACAATATTAGCTTTCTTTAACTCAAATAATTGATTAACAATAAAGCTAATTACATTTTGGAGATAGGGTTCGAATTTTTCGACAGGTGTACGAATACAAAATGTGGTTTGCTCCAGTCTCCCGACTGGCCTCCCAAGTCCCCCCCTTAAGGTCGTCTGTAGAACGGAACCCCGGAGACAAGACTCCGGACAAAAAAAAAAAAAAGAAAAAAATTACAAAAAAAAAGAGAAAAAAAAACAAAAAAAAATGAAAGATAAAAGCTGGCAGGCAACAGGCAACCGGCACAACAGCTTTGGCATTGCGTTATGCCAAGGCAAATCGCGATCATCATCGAGCCGGGCTTATGCCAATGGAGTACGAACCCCATCATGACCATCTTTAATATGATCATCATTATCATTATCGGCATCATCGATGACGCCGGTCGAAGAATGCAACGAGAAACGAGTTTTCCCATCCTCGGCGGCTGAAAAATATATGAGCACACCGCAATGCGCTCAAGTTCACCAAGATCGCAAGATCGGAGGATCGGAGGATTGGAGGATCGGTATATTATAGTATGGTATGGTATAGTATGGTATGGTATGGTTTGGTTTGGTATGGGGGTATGTGGATTGCATGTGATGTGCCATCTGTTGGCTGCTCACAGGCTAATGCAGTCAATTATGTGGTACATAGGCGGGCAATCAGGTTTAGGTTCGAATCGGCGATGCAACAATGTTTTCAAACACCGATTTCAAAGAAAATATTACCGATTTTATACAACTTATTAATATATTATTTTATATTATATCATTACCTACTACTGTATCTGAAAACAGCATTTATTGATATTTAAGGACAAATGCTTAGAATAAAGATTGCAAAATTGATCACTTGTTACCTAATTTAAATTTTAGAAAAGTAAATTAACAACTTATATATTTGACCTGATGACTAACAATATAACCAAAGTCAGCGGAAATCAACGCTTCCAAACAGATGAATTAGCCTACGTGCCTATGTCGAATTCTTTAATATTTGAACAATATTTTGGGGGGCAAAAAACGAACATTTTGCAAGAGACTTGAGTGCCTCATTGTTTACACATTTTTTGCCGTTAACAATAACTAAAAAGTATATATACGAAAATCTAAAACGTATTTGCAACAACAAAAAATGTACCGAAAAAGACAATTTATTGTTATTAGTATTACTAAGTAATATTTCGAGAATAATTTCGGTTTTTGTTTTGTTTCAGCTCGTTTGTTTATTTTTCTTGGTGCGCTTAAATGCAAACAAAACATGAATTTTTATTTACCATTTAACCAGCGCAGATCAGCAGATATATTTGTGTACATAATAGAATATACACACATCGGCGCACATATGTGCTTTTATGGGAATTAAATTGTAAATTTGAAAAAGCATATGGTAAGTGGCGATGAAAGTCGGTGGCATTACCAAAATTTAATGACGAGTTTATTGGAATTTCTAATTAGATTTTTACAGTAAATTGATGAAATATTTTTTTGAATATTTCGAAATATATTTGTTCGTACCATGAAATCAATTTTAAATTTAATAGGTATATGTATTTGCAAGCCAATGAGTTTTCACATTTAAGAGGTATCCAGAAGTCGCTTCAACAAATCCATCGTTCTCATAGATTTATTTTGCGTATCTTTGGCGCCAGTTATCTGACCACATAAACCAACAACAACGTCATCAGCAACAATAATAATAACAACATCAACAACAACAGCAACAAAAACAACAACAACAACGACAGCAGCAAGGCACTATTAAAAACATAATTTATCAACAATTTACATGCCAAGTCCAAGGCGTTTGTTAAGTGTTATTAAAAAATTACAAGCCTCGACAACAAAAAAAAAAGTACGGCAGTGTGAGTTCGTATGAGATGGTATCATTTTGCAGTCTCATGAATATGCAAAAGAAATACCGACGCCAAGGAAATTGCAACGATAGTTTTTCCAATCGCAAACAACTACTAGTTTGAAGGATCCACAGGTTTCAATTGCCGGCAATTATATAGTGGCACTGCAATACCCCAAGAAATCCACAATTACGGATCTCTCATCTCAAGACCCGGCAATTATCGATGGGCAATTTATGTCCGAATGCGAACAACAATCACATATCGAACAACGTCTCAATCGGATTGGTAAACTTTTCTTTCAAGAGCCAGAATAAATAAACAATAACGGCTGCATGGAAAATTTTGTAGCGGATAAAAGTTACAGAGAAGTTTATGCTTATCTTCAACGAAAAAGTTTTCGATACTGAGAAATTTTTTATGCAAGAAATATTAATCATTCGCTACGTGTGCGTAGCATTAATTATAACAGTAGTGATAAAATTACAGTGAAAATAGAAATAAAATTTTCAAGCTAAAACATTTTAACTTTTTGTACAAAGGTTGTTAAAATTAAACAACATTTAATTAAAGTCAAATGGTTAATGTTTAATAGTTTACTTGATTTCAATTGTATAGTATATATTGTTTAAAATATTTATATTTTCAAAGAAACAGGTGTTATGACTCTTGAATATTTTCAACCGGAGTAAGGCCCAACAAAGCTGTCCAAATCTGGAATATCTTATCTGCGATCACATTCCTAGCAGCCACTTGACGAGCGATCGCTTCTTATGGAGACGCTCGGCTTTTGGGGAGGCGAGATTTTGGATTTGAGAACTGAGATTCGAGATTTGGGGTATCTGAAGCATTTGGCACGTGGGTGACCGGCAAATGCGGAAGCGTCACTTGACGATGGCCAAATATGCGCCCGTAAAAAGATCTGAATCTGAATCTGAATCCGAGTCTGGGATCTGTATCTGTATCTGTATCTCGCGGTGAGCATCTGCAGTGCCTCATAATCATTCAAGTGGGTGTCTTCAACATGAATGAAATGGAATTGGAAGTGGAATTGGAATTGGAAGAGCAGCAGTGCGGCCACAAAAAATACAAAAAAAAAAACACAAAATCTCGTTCAGTCACTTTGCGAAAAGCACAAAACAGAACAGCACCGATACAGATGCAGATACGAATGTGGATGTATCTTCGCATCTGTATCTTTATCTGTATCCGTGTCTCTTTCTGTATCTGTATCTGTGTGCCTGCAGAGCAATCGAATCAAGAGACAAACTGGGTAATTGGTTCATTATATAGTAGAAGCCAACGACATCCGCTCGTTAATGTAAATTACACAATAGTTTCGAATCATTTTTTTTTTGTCTGCGCTTAATTTTTCATTCCATTTTTCTCTAGCTCTTTGTTTGCAAAGGAAAACCTATGGGTATGGATTTGTTTGTGCAATCGATAAATATTACATATTTAATATTCAAAATATCCGAAAATATCATACAAGTACTGATGCATATGGAAATCGCTTGTGGCAACCTCAAATATATAAAACGACATTAAATAAACAACTAACAAAATATTCGATATGAGTTTAAGGCATTTGGACATTAGACATAAACAACAGTGATCTTGAATTAAACTTAAGAAGGTGGAATCGCACTACAGTAGACATAAACAAATTCCTCCAGAAGTTTTTAATTTCGGCGAGACATGTAGACAGAACTACCAATAAACAATATTTATCGATTTGATTTCTCAAATTCAACATAAAAAGGTGGAAATGATCCTCTTTAGGGGGATTACAATTTCCACCGAGACAAGAAAATTCTGTCTTCGAGTAAACAATCGTTATCGATTTGAACAAAGGCTTCTCAAATTCAACTTAAGAAAGGGGAATTGAACATGGTAGACATAAACAAATTCTTCAAAAGGGTGTTAATTACTCTGGGACAAAAAGGAGAAACAACCCACAAACAAAACTTTAGTATTATCTTAAAAAATAATAATCAATTCTATATCAACAAAATATAACCCCAAACCTCCAAAACTTCTCGAATTTTGATAGACATAAACTAAAAAATTTCCCTAGTAACTAAAATCTTTAGATTCCAGAAATCCTTTATAAAGAAGATTTACAATAATCCGCGAACAAACGAAACGCGAATAAGTTCCAAATTTATTTGCCCACTGATCTTAAATTTTCCTGGGGGCTAAAACCATAATTTCCCCTCCATAATCCCGCCCGATGTAAACACAGAGTGGAAACTTTCCATTAGCCTGGGGGTTCAGAGATAACGCGAATTAATGCGCAGAGATCGCAGAAAATCTAATGGAAATGTAGCGGGAATTTTTCATTTTTTCGGGATGATGAGGCTCCACTGTAGTCTAAATTTATTAAACAATTATTGGACATTTTTGTCTTGTCTGTGTTTTATTTATTATTATTTCTCCAAAGAGCGCCAATGCGATCGCCAAAGAGCGCCAACGAAAGAGACGAGGCGAGAGAGGCGGCTACAAAGAGCGGAGGAGGAGAGCGGGCTGATAAAGCAGAAGGAGCAACAACAATAGCAAACAAATACAATGCGAATTATCAGGGACTGCGTGATATGATTATCAAAAGGTTTCCCATGTTGTTGTTGCTGCAGCGGCTGCTGGCAACGGCATTTCTCAACATATATACATCTACATACATATATATCAAGAAATATATGTATATATTTTTACTTATATATATATTTGTCCCATACACGCACATTCCTATACATGTGAATTTGGAACAGTTTATTCATCCAATCCATATATAATTGAGACGTTTCCAACGTGATTTGATAGCGCCCAAAAAAGAAAACAAACAACAAATATTTAAACAAATATGTAAATGCCTAACGATTGAAAATATTAACTGAAATTTATGCTAAGTAAATGTTAAACGTTTTAGAAATTTATATGATATGGATTTTGCTTGGGCAAGAAACACAAATATTTTCGGTTGAAAGAAATCTTATTGGAAACCGTAGCTTTTAAACTATAATTTTTATAAGTAACTGCTTCAGATTGCTATTAATTATAAACTAAAATACGTGTGGGCATTCAATAATTATGAAGATGATAAATTGAACGTCAAGTAAATATTAAAAGATTCAGAATGTTAAGGAATAAACCTTTACGTATGCAATTAAACATACATTAGTGGCTAGTTTCTTATCTAGTTTTAAGCTTCCTAAAACGTGCAAAGTCTTTTAAAACAAAGATGTTCGCACTTTTGAACCCAGTATTTCTAACAAGAGTCCTCTTATCACTTTCTTACAATTTGTTTTTAATTCTTAACACTTACTCACCCTCCTCTCCATTTTTCTATTTTTCCAACTCTATATGTACATTTCTTTGCTCCCCGCAGCATCGTTATAATAATGGAATAATCGAGCACCTCTAATGCAACCCAATCACTAACGTAGAAAGTGTCTTTTTAAGGGGGGCTTAGATAAACAGTAGTTTTTGCCTAATTAAAATAAAAGAGATATCTTTAAATAAATGTAAGGTAAATGTATTCTGTTTCATTACCTATTATGCAACTTGCCTGCGACTCCAAAAATAGTTTTTGTATTATATTACTAAATAATATAATCTCTATGGGGTTATTAACCTTTAAAACCGCCGGTCGACGATAAACTCTTTGCTGAAGCGAATTCCTTGCATAAATTAAAGCTCGATCATAGCTGTTTGGTATTTCTAATCTTCTCGGGAGGGGGCTAATAACCCCTGACGCCCCCATGTGAGTGCACCACTGGCTAAACACACACACACACATGCAGAAAGCGAACAACTCCCACAGTTCACTTTCATTGATAAACTCGGCTCTTCGCTCTTCTTCTTCGCCATGCAAATCCAATTGTCTGCTACTTACTTTATTTTTTTGTTGTTGTGTGTGTGACATCAATCAGCATCGCTTTGTTGTTTTTGCTATTGTTGCAGCGGCTGCTGCTGCTGCTGTATTATTTATTTATTTTTGTTGCTCGACAATTGAAGCTAACCACCAGTAAACTGTAACTTCCTCACAAAACACACGCACTGCACTCTCAACAAAAACAACAAAAAACTATTTGAATTCATGAATTATCATAAACAATATAAAATTAAACAATTTAAGAAGGTAAACGCGCGAAAATTCGAATAGACGCGCGCTGAGAAGTATTAAACGAAACAGACTTGTAGAATTGATTAAAACTCAGATTTGGCACCAAAAAAATAACTGTAAAACTGCACAACTTCATTACCCGATTTACCGCAATTACTAGCCCTGTATTATTCAATTAAAATAGTTAACGCCCGGTAGCAGTTCCGCTTTTGTTTTTGTTATCCCCGATGTTCGCTCCGCTTTCAATATCTCTCGATTCCGGTGCGATATTCACGCTGCGAACCGCCGACAGAATTGGAAACGGTCTCGCCGATCATGGTGGAATAAGTATAAGGTAGTCTCCACCGATCCGTCAGTTCACTATTGCGCACTGTAATGAGTGCGAGTGAAAGGGTGTTTTCTCGCAAGTGCGAAAGGAACCGGAATAGAGTGTGTTGTTTAGCCCCTATGCGGTGCGTTGGGTTTAAAATGGGCTTAGTCAATCACCCCACCATCGTCCGCCAGAGGCGCTTTTTTTCATCTGGTAGACAGAAACTTTACATGCGACAACGTTTTTCAAACGATTAAGCCAATGATCGTAAAATAAATGCGAATAAAAGAGTGTTTTATAATAAGTGTGAAAGACACAGCAATAGAGTGTGTTGCCAAACCCTTATGCGGTGCATGTGGGCAGTTTGACATCCTCTTTTTTGTCCGCTAGAGGCGCCTTCTTCAAGTTGGCTTAAAGTATCTTTACATTGGACAACGTTTTCCCCAACGATTCAGTCGATACTCCGAGAGATCTGGACTAAACCTGAGCGATTTGTCAGTGATAGTTCCCATTAAAAAATTCCAGTTCTTCCACAAAAAGAACCGAGGAAATCGTTTTCTCTCACCTAGTAAATAGCTGGTTGGAGCCTCGGATCACAGTGAAGATCATTCGCTCTCTTATGCTTGTTTGTCGCTCTTAGAAGTGCTTTCTTCAATGCTCTTAAGTTGTTAATTAACTTTACTTGCGATCTATAATTAAAGGATAATGCTAGCAACAACTTAAAAAAGTTCTTGTTTAGCTTCACTTGGAAATATTATGGTAACTGACACTTAAAAAAAAACACCACATTAAAATACAGGATCATGGTAAACTATAAAAAAAAGCATGGTAAGCATTAAAAAAGGAATAATTAACGAAATAATAGATCTACATTTATCACTATGTTGAATTACACTCCAAGCAAATATTAGTACCTCTAGTTAAGAGTAAAGTATTTCGTATTCACATCGATCTGATCACAAAGTAAATATTTAATAGCATACTTTTGTGTGGCTAATCAAGAGCTTTGAAACCACATTTTCGATGCTGGAAACACAGAATTTAGTGCCACCTCCCAAGAGAGCACTAGAACAGCTTGGGAGGGTGGAGGAGCATGTTCTGCATCTTGCCGTACCAGGTGCTTTCCACTGGAGGCACAGCCACCGGAATGGTGAGCAGATCCCCCCGGGTGAATTTCACTGTGCGAAGGGACCTCCGCTGCCATCGATTGGCCATCACGATGACAGGACGACCGGGCCGCTCCTCCATGCGATGCATCTCGGCGGTTGCCACTCCGGCCGAGACGACGCTGCCAAGAAGGCGGGATCCAACCGAGGGACGATAGAATCCCAGTGGGGCCAAACCCATTTCCAACTCGCGAACGCGGGAAATCAAAGCCTTCGAGGAACCCAGACAGGTCTCGTGTGCGGCGGCGATCTCCTCGAGCGCCCGCTTCTTCAGGTCCCGGTACTGCATGCGGGATTGGGAGCGGGCGAGGTACTTCTTGAACGCCTCCTTCAGATGGCGACCCATGTTGAAGAGCTCCCGCCAACTGGCGTACAAGTCGCGGGCATATCGATACCGCTGAAGGCACTTGCCCGCCTCCAACTGTTTGGTCAGGTGGAAGGACAACACCTGCTCGTGCTCCTTGCGGCGCTCCACCAGCGTCTCCCTCTGCCGGGTGAACAGGCGATCCAGGGCCAGGAGTCGTCCGCTTCCCAGCTCCGAACAGCGAATCAGTGCATCCAACTGCCGGCGAATGCGAAGGTTGTTCAGCTGCAACTCCCTCACTGGGGGATCCTTGCTGCCGTGCAGGATCATCCAGCGGGTGTCCTCCGGCTCCAGACCCATTTCCGCATCCCTTTCACGCTCCAAATTCAAGTCCCGACCGTAGGGATCGATGGCCAAGCGCATCTGCATGTCGTCCAGCGTTCGATTCATTTCACCCATTTCGCGCTTCAAATCCTCCCAGGAAATCTCCCGAATGGCGGAAGATTGCTCCTCGGTGGCCTCTTCCTCCTCCTCAGAGTCATCCGAATATAGAGAATTGTCGGAATCGGCTATACAGTCGCGGTGGAACACCAGGTTCTCCTGTTTGTTTTTCTTTGTAGATTTCTTCATTTTTGGATATCAGTAAAAAAAAAAAGCAAATGTATTTGGTGAGTGTTTACTGGGTTTTAAAAAGTAAAACTATATCTTTTAATGGAAGCTCTTCTTAAAGCCTACTTTTAATATTTTTGTGAGGGATTTAACGCTTTAATTTAAGGTTCACCAGTTCATAATTCAAAGGTAATCCAATGTAAGTATTATTTTTCACCCGTAAATTGCAGATTAATTTTTTGGAATTTCCTTTGTATTCCTAAACCAACCTATGAATAATGAAAATTAAAATGTTTTTTCAAAACATTTATTATCCCATTCAGCTACTTGTGATATCCCTTCCAGAAAGTTATTTAGTTTAAGAATACAGGGTTAGTTGTTACAACAAAATCTGTAATCGTTTCGCCAGCCGCATTTACAAATTAAGCGCACTTAAGTGTTAAGAAAAAAAAGGTGAAAGGTGAAGTGTGGAGAGCCTGGCTCCCACTAGTCCTTGAACTTGCCCAGGACGATGTCCTTGTAGAAGGGAACGCAGTTCATGCGCACATTCAGTCTGGCGCACAGGAGGAATATTCCCGACAGCTTCCGATGGATGGAGTAGATCTCCTCGGGCGGCGGACACAGTCGATGCGCCACCATTGTGGGCACCAGAGCAGCCAACCGCTCCGTGGTGTTCTGCTTGCCGAAGTCGAAGTCGCCGTCGTAGCGGAAGATCTCGCCGAGTATCATCACCGCATCCACATGCGCCTGCTCCATTTGCTTCGTTTCGTAGCCGGTGAGGAAACCCATTTCGCGGGACATCTCCAGGACGCCCTGGCGATTGTTGTCCGCCGCACTCATGATCACCTGGCGATAGTTCCGGATGAACTCGTGCCGATAGAAGCGCGTCGATCCAAAGTCAATGAGCATCAGGCGACGACTGGGCGCATCGTACAGGAAGTTCGACCAATTCGGATCCGTTTGCATGCACTCGATCTCGAAGAGCTCGCGCAGACAGAGCTTCAGCACGGAGGCGGCAATGTGGGCACGATGCTCGTAGCTGCAAGGGATTGGGTTTAGTTTTGGGTCAGCAGAAATAGAGCAGAAATTAGTTTACCTCAAATCGAAGCACTTATCGAGCGGAACTCCTGGCACAAATTCGGTGGTCAGGACACTCGAGGTGGTCAGATCGCGCACCACGCGCGGCACATAGTACTCCGGATAGGGTGCGATCATCTCGCGGAACTTCTCCGTGTACTCCGCCTCGCGATCGTAGTCCACCTCCCACTGCAGCTCCCTCTTGGCCACGCGCACCACATTGTCGATGAAGAAGCCCTGCGGAAAGACGTCCCACACCTTGAGCATGCCAACCAGGTTATCGATATCGCTCTCGATGCTCTGGGCAACGCCGGGATACTGGATCTTGATGGCCACGTCCATGCCATCGGCCAGCGTGGCGCGGTGCACCTGGCCAATGGAAGCGGCCGCAAAAGGTTTGTCATCGAAGCGGCTGAGTCGCTTTCGCCAGTCGGCGCCCAATTGGGTGTTCATCACCCGTTCCACCTGCCAGTCGGGCATGTAGTCCGCCGCCTGGCGCACTCTCTCGAAAGCCTTGGCCAACTGCGGCGATACCACGCTGGAATCTTGGATGCTCAGGATTTGTCCGATCTTTAAAGCAGCTCCACGCACTTTGCACAACGTGTCGACGATTCGTTCGGCGTTGGCGGGACTCAGAAGGGCCTCCCGCATGCTGGTCGAACCGCCCAGGCCCAGAGCTCCCTTGGTCAGCTCGTTGATGGTTCCGATGCCCAGTCCCGCGAACAAACCGCCAAAGGAGGCCATCCTGCCGATTCGCGAGGAGGGAACCTTTCGCTGTTTGGCCACTTTGCTCAGTTCCGGGACATCGATGCCCTGCTGCGGAGGCTTCTTGATCTGCGTGTCGGGTTCCTCCGGCGTCTTGGCACCCGCCACAAAGCGGAGAACATTGTTGACATACTCGGTGTCCTGGCCAATGATCCCCGGATCGGGTTGATCGGGTTTTCCCTTTGTTTTCGGCGGCACCGTTTGACTGCTCTTGGTGGCCGGAGTGCGCAGGCTAACGCTCCGATCTTTGTTGCGTTTCGAGAGTATCTCCTCGAACTCCTTGAGCGTTATGGAGGATATATCCAAATTGGCGGCATCCCAATTGGTGATGTTTTGGCCAGTGGGCGTTGTGGGTTTTCTCGGTGGAGAGGGGTAAGCTGAAGGGGGTTCCGACTCGCTTGATTCCGCGCGTGACATCTTGATTTTGGTCTCCAGCAGCGAGCAAATTCCTTTGGCCACCACGTAGCCTCGTTCGCCGGTTTCTTGGAGGGATTGCTGCAGTTTTTTCAGCTCCTCCGTTGGATTTTTGCTGGAATTTCTCACCAGCTGTGCTGTCTGTTCGGCATTCTCGGCGATTAGCTCACGAATGCTCGAATTGCTCCACAGATGACGACCGTGGGCGAGATGCTCGCGCCCACACGCCTCCACCAAAATCCGCAGTCCCCGCAGCAGCGCCGCAACTTCTTGAGCGGATCGCGACATCGCTAGCGAGGCAATACTGGTTTGCAGCTCTCGCGTGGGTGAATCACAGGTGATCTTCGCCTCCGGATTACGTAAATCGAGTAAAAATATCAAAATGTTCGAGGTATCGCGCAATGTTGTGAAAATTCGGCAATAATCAGCTGCAAAATCAGCTGCCTGGCCATCCAGTGTTGCCACATCAGCGGTAATAAGCTAATTCTAGCTTTTTAAGCTAGAAAGCAGTAACAGTGCTGGCACCACAACGATTTCAAGCTATTCCTATCTATTTTTTAATAGGGTACTATAATAATTTAGACATAATATTAATTAATCCAATATGGCCTCCCGATAACTAAATCTCCCTGAAGACGCATACATATGTTTAAGATTTAAGAAAATTCTAAATTATAAAATACAAGTTTCTTTAATTCATACCGAAAGTTTAAAGAAAAACAATGATGTTGCTTAAGTGAACCGACAATAGAGCTCACATTTATTCAGCAGTCTAGCTTAGATCGTAAAAAATATAAGATTAAGTATGTACACCGAAATCCAAATCACAAGCGAATATGCATACCTCTATATACAATTTGTGACTAACTAAAGTTTAATCTAGACAATTGCACTAAAGCCACGCGACAGGCACTTTTGCTATTTATCGTGGGATCCGAAATCCGAGGTCCATTCGATCTACTTTCTGGGCAGGCGACCAGCACGTTCCAGGGTAGGATCTTCCAGTTTCCAGGCTGGTTTATAGCCATGAGGATCGCAGGAGCAGGCTGAATCGGGATCACAGTCGCATTCGGAATCGGTGTTCCTGAGATGCGGATTGGGAATTGTGTTGGAGCGGTTGCCGATGGAGGTATAACCCCGATCGTACAAACTGCAGTAGGGAACCGAGTTTAAGTGGATATAGTGCCAGACGTCGTGGTAAGTCCATTGGAGTAAGGGATTAAGTCGCATCATCGGTGGCCAGTCGTTATCCGTCGGCTAAAACATAAAAACAAATATGTCTTTAGTTTAACTAATTACATTTTTAACTTATAAGCTTTAAAAGTGCAATCAACATGAATTACTTTACCCGTTATATTTTTACCTTTGGTCACTAATTGTTCAAAAAAAAAATAACAATTAACCTTGCGACGTTCTTAAAAATCAATTACTTTTCAGAAAAGAATTATAATTTAAAAGGTTCAAAAGGTCTAATCTAATTACAAAGTATGGTAATTAAAAATATTTTTCGTAAGGTGCTTGAGGATATTGTACGTGCTTGATAGCTAATAAACCACAGACACCACTCAACGAGTATCTGATATAAGTACACCGTTATCTGTGACACGACATGGCGTTTCAAAATTCATATCATAGTGGTACTTGTAAAAAGAAATAATTGCCTAAAAAACAGCTGTGCTCGAAAAGGCAATGCTCTTGGCAACATAAAATAAGCCAATTAAATATTTGTTGCTAGACAAGAGACAAGTTCAAAGGTTATTTCACCATCTGATGTTCAAATGTGGCAAAAATCTGTACTGTATTGACTGGCTTTTCAAATAACCTATGGCTTTCGATTACTTTGCATTTAAAATAAATGTTTTTTGGCTTCACCTGCATGGGCGCCAAGTGCTGGCAGTAAGGATCTGTGTCCCGACTGCCCACAAAAACGGCCTTGATCCGTGGCATATCCTCTGCCATGTGGGTGAGTGCCTCCTTGAGAGATCCTTCGTACTCCACCAGTTCCACGTGGTAGTTGCGCACACACTGTTCGACGAAATCATCGATTTCCGCAAAGGAGTCCCCGGATTTAATGTACAACATGGGAATGTCACCGCTGGAAATGTTCTCCTGGCGGAGGTAGCGCATGAGGAGATCCAGGAGGACGGTGCAGTCCTTGCCGCCATTAAAACAGAAGATTAGCTCCTCGACGCCGTAGATTTGCAGGGTTTCCGTGAAGAAGGCGAAGGCCTTGCGCTGTCTCTCTTGGATTGCCTGGCGATCCTCTTGGGTTATTTCCCAGGAAACTAATGCATCTTGATTCTGGGTGGCCACCACATCTTCAGGATCCTCGGTACGTCCCGACATGCTCCTTTTGTCCACAAACAAATGCTTTATAATAGCTGCTTTTGTGGGTATTATGTTGCAATTTGCTGTTTTTGTAATTTGGCGGCATTCATTCATCGTGCTCAGTGGGCGTATCAGTAGCCGGGGGCGTGGCCGTACCCTGGCCAACAAAAACGATGACGTCACAAGCTGTCAATGCCGAGAAAATCGTAATTAAATCGAGCTGGGAAACCCAATAAAAATAAACAAAAACTTTCTCCGAAATTTGAAAAAGGCTTTTGTGTGTGTGTGCACTTGAAGGGCTGTTATTTCCCTGCAGTTCTGGATGTCCACTGTGGACTTTTTGCAATTAGGCAATCAGTGTGTAGGAAAGGAAAAGGGATATTCCTAAGTGTTCCTCTCTTTCTCACTCTTATAACACGAATCGTTGCTTGCACCCGACGGCGGCCCGACTCCAAATTTGTCTTCTATTCTTTCGATCGGAGAAAAATGAAACTGCGTCATTCTTTTAAGTAGTGCGTCGACTATTGGTTGTGAAATTACTTCACTTGTGCAACTGGCAGCGGAAATGTTTAAAAATCATGTAAGTGTCGTTAATATTACAAAAACATTATGTTTTTTACTACAAACTTATTTAAATCTTTTTAGGATTCAGCCATACATATGTCCCATAAATTCGTTTGAAAGGTAAGTTTACTTTAGATTAAAAAAAGTAATATATAACATGTAATAATAAAAATATTTGTACCATAGATGGACGCAAAACAGCCGATGGCCTGCAAGTACTCCACAGAAGTGGTAAACAAAAACTTTCGAATTTCATATTATTTATGTACTTATTTCTTATATTACAAAATAAGATAAATTAATAAAATAAAAAAGAATTAAATATATATATATTGTTTTTCATATGAATTTGGGGATGACATTTTTAGGCTTGACATAGATGATTTCGCTAAGGACATCCTCGCAAAAGCCATCGTTGAAAACTTCGCCTCCACGTCAGCTACGAAAGCAACAATGGCTTATACGAATTTTCTCCATACAAAATTCGTATAAGCCACCGACGACTTGTTCGATGAAACGGACAAAAAAGTCATCGAGAGCGACATGTATCCCGAAGACGGCGGTGCCATATAAAATGTCTCTATAAACTCGCGCCGCTGCGGCTAAGGCTGCTACCCCCGCTGTCGTCGGTGCGGCTTCGCACACTTCTTCGACGACAAAGCAATTTTGGAACTGCAGGGTTATGTAACTTTGTGTTTCAAAAAACCAACTTAAGCCTTCTGATTAACGTGGTAAATGCTTTGACGGTTGGCGTGCAACTGATTTGGCTTATCAGCCAGCCAAAATTACATCACATTCATATTGAAAAAGTAAGCAAAAAAAAGCAAAATTTAACCGAAAACCTCAGGCACACACACACACCAACAACAAATCGAACACATGGTGGTCACACATAAGGCACACGCACGCACAAACACTCACCCAAGCTCGCATGTATTTGTCGTTGCTGCGGGAATTACTGGCACATTTAACTACTTTTTTCGCAGCGGTGATAATGCATTTATTTCATTTTGTTAATTGTTATTCCGTGCCAGTAATTTCATTTCTTTTTGCCTTATTGAGACAACAACTACAACGAAACAACAAATGCTCGAAGCTTCGCGGACTATCGAAAATCAGCTGTTCCCGCCGAACTATCGATTACATTGGGTAAAGGCGGGAAGAAGCTAAAAATTTAAAAAAATAGCTACTTTAAAGAATATTGTTAAAAACATTTTGAAACAAGTAAGAAAATTCAATTTTGATTCAACATTTTTCAATTTAAGTGAAAAGCAATGACAACGGAATACATTTTGATTTCTGCAAATCTGCCAACTTCCTTCTAATAAAATTTAAATAAACATTTATTTTTTTAATTTTTATTTTACAAATAACAAATTGGTGTTCGTGTGTGTTTAACAACAAAAAGCACAATAAAAATACGCTCTACACATATAATAAATGGGCACTGTTGGCGTTACTCTGGGTGTGTGTTCTTCATTTCGTCCTAGTTTTTTGGTGGTTTCTACACGGTGAGAAAATATCACAAAATTGGGCGTTTTACACTAATTAGGCTTTAAAAGATTAAGCGAAGTGAACATGACATAATTTTTTTTAATTTACTTATCTTAGGCATAAATAATTAAGACTATGTGTTTTTCTATAAGGTACATATTTTTGAATTCCCCAATAGGTAAATTGTATATAAAAATATTATAGATAAACATTTTTTGCTTGAATGTGTTTAATATTTGTTGTTCTATATTATCTTTCTC
The DNA here is from genome assembly GCF_018152265.1 of Drosophila ficusphila. Taxonomy (NCBI): domain Eukaryota; kingdom Metazoa; phylum Arthropoda; class Insecta; order Diptera; family Drosophilidae; genus Drosophila; species Drosophila ficusphila. Next base: position 3,598,093 of record NW_025064092.1, on the reverse strand, counting down.
AAAATTTTCCTTGATTGGATCTGCATAAAAGGTTATAATAGCAGGTCCAAAACGACACATTTCAACATTTAGCGAGTATCCTAATACTTGCGTTATTTTAAGAAACCGTTTTCAACTATTTATGAAGTTAGACAAGTGTTGTTGGTTTCACAATTTAAAATTTAAATGCTAATCACTGTCCCAATTGTTATGACTTCCCCCTGTGTAGATTTTCCCGCAAACTCAGACATCTATGTTATCCAGGACATTGTCGATGAGGCCAACGACTTTCTGGCGGAATCGTCGATTCTGCTTGCCACTCATTTCCTTGAGGTACGGATGCAGGCTGATCAGAAAGGAGTAATCGGCATCTGGTGGCGGAGGAATGGGCAGGTTAATGGCTCCCGATCCGTGCCCCAATCCGCCTGATAAAGCTCCCAAAGAGGGCGTGGCCGGCGGGGGCGGTGGCGAGGTTAACTTATGGGGATTGTTGTTGGTGTGATTGCCCTTGAACCACTGCGTCAGATCCGACCAGTCCAGGTGATTGCCCAATGCTGCGGCGGGAACTGAGACCAGCGACTGATGGCCCGCAATCCTGTCCAGTTGGGGATTTTGATTCAGGCTTGCATTGGGATTCAAGGAGGGCTGCTCCACTTTGATGGCTTGCAGGCGGACGGGCAGAGATGCGGTGGGTTGCTCCTGGCTCTGATTTTGATCCTGATTCTGATCCTGATCCCGATCCCTTCTCGGATGAGCCTCCTCCTCGGAAACCTGCACGTCCAGCGGCATTTCGCTGTCGCTCCCTTTGGCCTCCTCGTCATCGTCTGCCTGCTGATTTGGATCCGGATATATGGGTGGTATACCTGCCGTGTTTCCGGGCTTTCGCAGGACCATTCCTGCCGGAGGATTCGTACTGTGCGAAACCACCTTGTGACAGGATCGCGATTTGGTGTAGGGAATGAGGAACTGCAGGTACTTGGACAGGTAGTATTTGCGCTTTCCGCGGCCGGTTTGTGTGCGTGCCAGCTTTAAGGATCGGAGAAAGCTGCTTCTTATAGTGCGCCACCTCTCGCGGCAGTTGCGCACTAAAAAAGTCGAGGAAAAATAAATAAAAAAGTAAATCTTATATGTTCTGAGTTGAAAGTTTTAAGCTCTACATAAAATCATAAATAAATTTTAATATTAAAAACAGCAATCATTTTTTTTACAGTGTATTTCCGCTAAGTGCAACAATTGCTGTACAAAAGAAAATTGCAAACTCAAAAGCAACAGTAACCGAAAAGCAAACGCAAAGACAGCAACAAATTACAGGCAAAAACTGCGCGACACAGTGACACACCTACACAAATGCAAAAAAAAAAAAAAAAAAAACAAAACAAATAAACAGCAAGAAACACCAACTGCATGGGATTCACACGCACACCAGCCCGCAAAAGCTTGCATCATAGACACACACACACACACACGCACAGTAAAATGAGCACGCAATTGGCGGCGAAGAAGAATCAGGCGGAAAAAAGATTGTTTTTTCACCGTTTTCTTTTCTTTGTTGTTGCTGATTCTCACCCGTGTCCTTGATCTCATTGGCCACCTGCTGCCACGCCCTCTGCACCTCCTCTTTTTTGCTGTATCCTGGATGCGTATAGTTCCACAAGCATGGCTGATTTTCGACGAATTGCACGAACCGCACGTTGAAAACGGGATCGTCCTTGCGTGCCATTGTGACCCAGCACATGCCTCCGTCCCGCTCGCACGCACTTTATTCCTGTTTCTGTCTCGTTCTTTAACGGTAAATCACACACAGTCCAGGGACGGAGCAAGAAGGGGTCAAAGAAGAGAGTGTGGGGCAGCGAAAAGAGGAGGACGCCGCAGCAACAACACTGCTCGCAGCGGCCGCGCAACCAAAACTGAGCTTTAAAATCCCACTGCGCGCCAATTGCAAATTGCAAATAGCAAATAGCAACAAAAGCTGCAGCGCAAACACTTTATGCTGGCACAAAACAGCAGCAACAACAAGTGGTAATGGTTTTTTTTGAGGATCAAACGACGAGACAATACCCTAGACAGAAAACAAAAATGCTATATTTTTTTTAGAAGTAAAGTATAATTAAAAACAACCATAGATCTAATTCCAATACGGTCATAACTCAAATAGTTGACTAATATATTACAAAATAAAAGCACACTTAGAAACTGTAAGAATTGGTTTCTCTTGTTATGAATAGCTGAAAACAATTGCATACATTCTAAATAAATTCAAAATATGGGTTATCCCTAAAGGGATCAAAAAGTGTTTCGATGCCCACAAACCAACCGACTAATTCGATATACCCCGATGACTGCATATCGAAATAATCAACGGCGAACAACAGCTGCAGCAGTGCAATAAAAATTGTATAAGCAATACATTTCAAATGCAGCACTTGCAACGGTTGTGTGTGTGCGAGATAGAAAAGCTTTGCCGATGACGTCACAGGCTGCATTTGTTGCATACGAATCAAAAGCAAAGAAATCAAAAGCAATCAAATAAAATATGTGTTGCAAACGCAAAATAAATTAGACTCAAATGAGGTCTTAATGATTCTTTTCAGAATTTATACTCACTTGGAGAAGAATTGGAGTGGTTAATAGGCAGAACACAAAAGTAAGTTAAAATTTGGATATACGTTTATTTATATTATTTATCTACCTGTTTTTGTAAACAAATATTTAAATAAAAATAAACCTAATTATTATTCAAATAAATTGTGTTTCTTTCTGGTGTAGTAACCAGATCAGGATTGGTATTTATATTGTAACGAGTAAGTTTTTGAAAACAACAAAGTTTTTTCAAACAAAAACTCACAAAATTTGTATTCCTCGTAATAATAATGTTCTTTTATATAAAAATTTTGAAATATTACAAAAAAATATATATATAAACTTCGTTATACATTTGTTTCGAATTCTGTGGAAATTATATTAAATTTTTTACAAGTTTATAGCTAGAGAATGGGTCCGATAGTTTCCATCAAAGCTCAATACCGAAATATCGCCACAAATATTGCTTAATTTTTACACCTCTAGCTGGTGCGTGCTGACTTTCCAACACTACAGCTGGTCGCATAATCAATTTGGAAATTGTTGTATTTTTAAAGGAAAATCAGTTTATTTCATAGCGAAAAACATGTCAGCGAGTGGAAAATTGATGCTGAGCAGTGGCCTTTGCCAAAAGCTAAGTCAGGTGGGTATTTAAACCTTATGATCCCAGTGAAAAAAGGCCCTAAAACCGTTTAATATTCCCAACAGCTCACAAGAAAGTTGCACATGCAACCGGCACTGTTGTCCAGTTTTCGTTCATCACGAGAAGTTCAGGATCTGGACAAATACCCAGACGTAGAGGTTGTGGCCAATCCTCCCGAATGGCGGTTCGTGGAACGTCTGCTGCCGGCGGACACAGTTCCACAGCCCCTGGAGAAGCCAAAGTATCCATCCGGCTGGCGGCCGCAAAAGGAAAATGGCTCAGAATTAGGTTATTTTGTGGCAAGGACGAAGAATCACATGGTGCCGGTGTATCTCCACACCAAGTTTCGTGGCCAGCGCAGGATTACGGTGGTGCGTCGCGTCCAAGGAGACATCTGGGCGCTGGAAAAGGATCTACGAGCGGTGGTCGAGCAGTCGCGAAATGGAAAACTCTGCGCCACAAGGATCAACGAACTGAGCGGTCAGATTCACTTCCACGGCGATCATGTCGACGTCCTGCGAGATTATCTCAAGGAGAAGGGCTTCTAAAGACCACCTAATATTCGTTCTTTGCCGCAATAAACTATTTTGTTGATTTAATTGAGATTTCTTATCATTTAACTCGGACTTCTGCTTTGTGATTAAGAAATACTTCGGAACCTCCTTTTTCAGGCTTCTTGCTGTTCTATGCAGAATATATATATTTGTTAATACGAAGATATATATCCTTTTGGATACTAATCCCTCTCAAAAATAATTAGTCTAGAATTATCAAATAGATTTATGTTGACCGCACATCCACTTGGCTGCAGTTCGCTTTTATTTTGCACTTAATGTTTAGCATAAATTACATACATCGTCTGGATGGGGGGCATTATTCTGAGAGTGGTGCTCGAGGCTCTACGACTAAAATCTAGAGGAAGAGGAAGTGGGAGGAGGATCGAACTTAGCACGTACAATAAGTCTGGTTCGGGCTCGTTTGAGCTCTGCTACTGCTACATCGCTGCTACTACACATCTACGTCTACGGCTGCTGCCTCCTCGGCCGCTGCCGTCAGGTACGCGTCAGGTGGGCGTAGGCAGCTGCCGCGCCCCACCGCTATCCGCTGGCACCGGCCATTGCCGGCAGCCCGGCCAAACTCACGCCCACTCCCGAGGTGGGCGTGACTGTTCCGGCGGTGGCCGACGAGGAGGATCGCTTAAGGGCCTTGCGTATGATCGTCCAGTCCTCCATGATGTCCTCCTCGCGCAGCATATACACCACATATGGCCCCGTGACGGTGACGGCCTTCTTGCGACCCGGACCGCGCACCTTGCTCTGCCGCTTGTCGGTGCCCCAGTCGGCCCACGAGATGTCCACGTTATGGCGGTCCTCCTCCAGGCGGCGGATGCGCTCCACGAAGTCCTCGCGCAGGTTGTCCACCGCCATGTGTTTTTCGCTCTGCAAAATAAAGGATTGTTTTTGTTTGTTATTGTTATGATGAATAAGTGAGTTTAGGTAAGGTAGATACTGTTCTTTCTAGTTCAAACCCACATTAATTGGATTTTTTATAGCAAATTCATCAACGCGATTTGTTATCTGATAATTAGATTACAAAAGAAGTAATCTATACATGTGTTACATTATGGGGAAAAAGTTTTAAAACTATTCAAATTACTGTGGGAAATAACCTTCAAGGCTAATGTTCGTTAAATAACATCGTACTTTCATACCAAATACCTCACAAACAATAAAACTTATCTAATTGGGGTATTAAAAGCGCCAATTCGGTATTGCAATTTTTGGCGCCAAAAAACAGGGTGTATACCTCAAAGTGCTGGACGGCCGCTTGTTCCTCGGACTGGAACTTGTGCTCGATATTCTGCAGGCGGAACTTGCGCAGGACATCTGCCACCTCGATCCTAGTGCGATAGACCTTGTCCAGTTCCTTTTGCGGCTGTACAAACTCCTCCGACCGACCGGAACGCACCTCGGCCAGTTGTCTTTCGATGAGATTGATGCGTTCGAAGTAGTATTGCTCCCGCAAGGTGTTGAACTGCCGCTCCAAGCTCACTAGAAGTTAAAAATGTCCGTGAGAATAGAATAACCAAGAAGTTGGTCCAAAAAATGCGTACACAAATCCTCCATATGCTCCGCCCTCCTGCGCTCGATTTCGCTGGCATCGAGCTCCGAGGAGTCATCTGAATCGCATTCGTTGGCCTCCTCCTCGTCGGATGTGTCATGTGCCTGGCTGGAATTCGAGTGCTCCGATTCTCCGCCAGAAACGTCGCCTTCGCCATCGGATTCTCCATTCTTTACGGGCATTTCGGCTGGAGTAACGCGGCTATTTTGAGGGTTCCGGCTATTTCTGATAATCCGCTTGGCTGACTCACTGCAGGTGGTCTTAAAAGTAGCCTTTTCTTGTTTTTTGTTTACTTAAAACTTCTAAGTATGTGTAATTTTTAGGAAAACTGTGGAAAACTACGAGCTGTAGCAAAAAGTGTGGGGCAGCGCTGCGTGGGCAATTCAGTGTTGGTAAACGCGCGTATGAAGCATCAAGTCATCGGTTAAATGGCTAGGAAATAGCTAAAACTGAATTTATTCACAGTCGGTGTTGATTCATATTATTTTTTATCTTTGAAGTGTTCGAAGCAAATTTAAAAAAAAATTAGTTTTCAATATTTGTTTGATTTACCCAAGCAATTCGCATTTTAAAAACTTCAAAAAAAATTGTCTAAGCGTTATGAATATGCATTTTTTTGCAGTTAACCAAGTTAACATTTATCGAATTTCAAGCCGTTTTAGAATTATAACAAAATATTAGTTCATATGAATTTAAACTTATACAAGCTACAACAACTGCTGTTTAAGTCTGACAATTTATTTACTATTACAACAATTTATTACAATTTATTTAAGCTAGAATAGCAATTTTCTTCGATTGCTTTGATCTGATGCCAGCTCTAGCTGACGAACGCAGCTGCCAGCTGATGGGCCACCCACCTATCGATAACCGATAGCCCTTCGCTGCCAGCAAATTTTTTTGGGGCCAAGTGGAAAATACGTGTAATATTTACAAGTATCGAACTGAAAGCCCATTAGCTTAGACTGAGCCAAATGGAGACGCCCACGGCAGACGATCTGCTGCAATTCCGCGACTATAGCGGCGGTGCCCCGGCCCAAATCAATGTGAACTCCCCGACTCACAGTGGATCTGGTGGTTCTAGTGGTTCCGGTGGTGCCAACGCACAGCGTCAACGCGGCGATCCGCTGGCGGATCTGATCTACGACATGAGCACCTCGGCCCAAGGACTTTCCGGCGGTGGATCCTCCGGCGGAGGTGGTTCCCAGCCGCAGAACTCCTCATTGGACGGATCCGGCGGCGGTGGTGCACGTCTTTCCTTCCTGACCATCGAATACTATCAGCAGTTCTTCAACGTGGACACCTACATGGTCCTCGAGCGGATCGCCAACTCCATGATACCCAAAAGGGCAGCTGGCAACTATCTGCGGATGAACATCGGAGAGAACCCGGATCTGTATGGTCCATTCTGGATAACAGTCACCTTGGTGGGTATTTTCTTTGGGGGCTGGGCATTCCTCAACAATTTTTCGATTTTTATTAGAAGACAAACCATACGAGAAGGATAGGCAACCTGATTATTTAACCATTCGCAATATTGTTTGTCCTTTCCTTATTTCTAATAGTTTCTTGTATAACTTAAAACAGACTTAAGCAATGCAAACATATTTTGTAAATTTTAAATCAGTATCAGGTTATTTCATTATTTAATGAAATTATCTTCAAGTGGAATATACCATTTTTCATAGTATAATATGAGGCGGGTTTAATAACGATATTATAACATTAATAGTTGTTTAATCACTTGGACTTGACGGGGAAACCTCTATTTAAACATCTTTCCAGATTTCTCTAAATTCAATATTTATTTCCTTTATTAAACCACAACTCTTTATTTTTTTTCAGATATTTTCGATAGCCATTAGTGGCAACATAGCCAGTTACTTGCACCATGCCAGTGATGGCTACTACTGGCACTACAACTTCCACCTGGTTTCCTACGCGGCCACTTGCATCTTCATGTACGCCAACCTCTTGCCGGCCGTTTTGTGGGCCTTGTTCAAGTACAGCCTGAAGCCCGTTGATTCGGCGGACGCCGTTGAAACAGACAGCGTAAGTTAGAGTTAGAGTTTTCATCCATCCGTCTCACTCACATCCGTGCTTCCTTGCAGGCCACCTACACTCCGAGTCTCCTGTCGCTGATGTGCATCTACGGATACAGCCTGGCCATATATATACCCGTCTCCATTCTCTGGGTGATCAATGTAAGGATTTGTTGTACAAAAGTATAATTTAGTGCGGAAACTATCTAGGCTGCTAACCATTGAAGTAGATTTAGGATTTAATTCAAGTTTGTTTACTTTTTATAGTTTTAGTGCACAAAAGGTTTTGCAAGTCCTATCTTATCGTTGACTTTTTAGTAAACCATACTATAATGTCTTTAATCTCTTGCAGATATCGCTGCTGCAGTGGCTCTTGGTAATCACGGCCGCCTTGCTTTCGGGCACGGTTTTGATTGCCGTACTGACGCCTGCACTGCGGAACTCGCAGTTCTCGCTATTTCTCATCATCGGTATCCTGAGTGCCCATGTGGTGCTGGCCGCTGGATTTCTGCTGTACTTCTTTCACAGTCCCCCCGAGTCGCCATTGGCTGCAGTTGCTCCGACATCAGCTGCACCTGCTGCTGCGGCAGGCCTGAAAGCCGTGACCCAGGCGGCTCTGAACGCAGTCCAAGGCAACCAGACCCACTAGGAAGCATTCCAATGAAGCCAGTTCGTCGCCGTCGCAGACACTTGTTGTATATTAAGTTGTCCCTATTATATAATATTCGTAGGAAGGCCAATGCTTGGGTTCATTTGTTTCAGGATTAATCCACTGAAGCGTCTGAGCCAAAGCTTTCCGCTTTTGTGCTTTGTATTGACTTTCTTTAACATCTGGCGACTGTATATTTATATTTAATTAGTGGTAGAAGTACGTGTAATACCAAAAAAGAAAAGAAAACAATCGCAAGAACTTATTGCTGGGGTAGTAAACGATTTCAAATTTTTGTCGAAGAAGGAACAGAAGAATATGTTTATCATGCCATCATTAAATTGTAAATATAATCCAATATACTTAAAATGACTTTTACTTGGTCTAAAGGGTTAGTTTAGTTGTGATTAATTTCTTGTTCTTGTTACATTTTCAATTAATGGACCTTTTACCACATAAAATGGTGAAAGATATTTATTTTGACACCCAGTCTATTACGTAAAATAAAGTGTACTTTTTCACATCAGTGGCCATATGGAGAAAGTCCTTTGAGAGGCAAGAAATGGAATAGAAAAGGTGGCTTGAGAAGAAGGGGGATGCTGAGTTTGGTTTTGGTTTGTTTTCTGTTTTCTGTTTTCATGTTTTTGGGGGAGGTGGTTTGCTTTTTTGGGTGGCTGCACGGGCTTTTGGCCACCATACGGGCGGGTGGTAGTGTAGTCACATACACACCCACTCGCATTTATATACAGGGTTATGTGAACACGATATCTGGGACCTCGGGGGCTATTCATCGTTTTTGCTGCTGTTGTTCATGTTTCGGGCTTGCTTTTGGAACATTTCAGACGCTTGGCGTGTTTATTCGAGCAATGTGAAAATTATTCGTAACGGACGATGCTGGAAACAGGGTGTTTTTTTTAACCTACCTAAGAGCTAAAAATTCCATCTTAAAGATAAGTTAAACAATTCAAAAGCGATACAAAAAAAATTCAAATGGCACAGGATCGAAAATGAGGATTTAAATTTTTCTTTTAGAAATCATATATTTTTATTTACTTAGAAGAAATTCTCCAAGAAATTAAACCCGTTATAAACGTATTTTTGAGGTTTAAAAAATAAGGAAAGGAGTTATTGAAAGCAAAGAATGTTCAAGTACATTCTAGAAAATTTAAAAAAAAATGTCAGGAACATTTTGAAAAATATGTTTTATATTATATGATATTAAAATTTTATACATTTTCAGATATATATTGAGTATTTACAATTAAACTTTAAATAAATCATTCAAAATTAATATCTTATTTAAATTTGCAAGCTCACCCCTTATTAAATTTGGTATGTAATTCACGTACATAGTCCTTTTAGATATGTGTGTGCGCGGAAGTCCTTGCGAATGTGTGCGGTCTTCTATACGTGTGAATGTGTGCATGTATTTAGCTGACTTGCACCCACGCACATTTATAGAGGGAAAATTTCTCAATTTCAAATGCAAATATTCGCATAACGCATCGTTAGATTTGTCGTTTTATTTATTCTTTTTATGCAAGTGAGACGGGTGTACGTCGCTCATCTTTCTCACACCTTTCGCCGAGTTCTCTTTGCAAAAACAAAACCCATTTACTTACAGATGTAAATACATAGACATGCGTTGCATAGATTGAAATACGGGGCGTATACTTGATGTCAGCATCAGGATCACATTTTCACTTCTGTTTTTCGGTTGATATATAAAGTTAAAAGAAATCTGAACTGTGAGTTGCAAATTCAGTTGCAAATCGCTTTGATGTTGAAGTTGATGTTGATTTTAAGAAAAGTAATATTATAAGGTAATCTAATTAATTCCTAATATTGCACATTCGAAATAAATTTATTTGTTCAAATTTACGAAATTGTCTAAGATAAACACTCCAGTGAATAAACCTGTAAGCAATTGCTAAAATGTAAGGCTGAACAAATAAGAATAATTATTATCAAATTTCGAATCAATTGGATAGAAATTCCTGAAAGCAAGATTAAAAACAAAGTAGTTAAGGAAAATAATTTAGTCTTATATGATATCTTCCTTATTTACCTATTTATTTATTTGTTTCCTCCCAAAACAAATAATTATATATTGGAATTTTCTCCCGGTGAGAAATAAATAATGGGGAACAACCAAACATTAATCTCGCAATGTCTGTGTGTCGAAACGCATAAATTTCCGAATGCCAAGTTCTGTATGGCCACTGATTCCATCGATTTGTGGTGGCATATAGATTAACTGATTTGCCATTCAGCTGATTAGCATTCGAGTGGGTGGTGGTGTTGGCGGTGGTGGGTGGTTTAGTGGGTGGTGCGCCGGAAGCGGAAGTCACTCGATGGCTGTTAAAAGTTTTTTGCCTTTTATTCCCTTTTATTTGTCCGATGGCATTTTTTTTTTGGGCGGGGGAAGGAGTGAAATTAGCTGATGTGCAGCGACTTGTGTGATTCCTTTTTTGTTGCCTCTTAAAGCAATTACGCCATCCCTTTAGATCTCCATCCCTTTTGCGCTCGGCAATCCCTTTCCTCTGCAAAAATGTGCACTTCAAAGAATGTTTGTTGTATATTTAAGTTTCGTTTAATTTTTTTTTTTGTAATGTTTATAGGATTTCTTTAAAATTGGTAGATATATTTAAAGGATTTTATTTCGCTTGAAATATGAATATAAAAAAGGAAACTTAAAACACTCAAGTAAAAAGTATTGCTATATGTACATCCAAAGAACATGTATATATTGTTTGTTTATATAAATATATATTTTTTAATATTAATTATTTTTAAAATATTGTTTTCTGTGTACCCTTATGCCAGTGTGAGTGACTTAACCCCTTTGAGCCGCCCTCGTAATGCATTTGAAGCGTTAAAACGCCACTTCAGTGAGGATGTTTGCTCCCCGGCAAGGAACTGCACACTGGAAGGATTCGGGGGTGTAGGGGGTTAAGAGGCTAAAGAGCTTGGGGTTAAGGAGGAGAAGGAGGGGGAGGAGAGGGAGGGGGAGAGGGCAGAAGTGCATATGCTAATTGGTAAGTGCACGGCTCAACGAGCACCTGTTGAAGTCAGCATCTCTCTCCTGCAGAAATTCAGAATCAGATACCGAATTCAAGAGCCAAACATACAGATCCTCTAGTTTTGTTGATATATGTATATTGCTTTATTGGTTTATTTATATTTTGTGCTATATAAAAAACATAAATTAAGAAGTATTTGAATATTATATACCATGATATTTAGCTTTAGTTAAGGTAAGTCAAAACTTTACATTTATTTTAATTTTCAGGTAAGTCCTCATTGCTTAACCATAAAATTAAATACAATATTTCAATATATGTATACTCTTCAAATACTCAGAAACGAACTTAAATTTCCTCAGTATATTTGTTTTCTACTTTATTTTCATTTTTGAAGCTTTAGTAATACGAGTTTTCTAAATAATTTCAAATATCTATGCGTTTTTCATTCTAATTCTAATTCTATACTGAAAATTCAATTTCCCTGCCAGCTGACCAAATCGCCAGTTATATTTTGATAGGCTAGTAATTGAGTTTACTTGGAATCGAGTATGTATAATGATTTATTTTGTTAACGAACTTAAGGAGCTTAAGGACTGGGGGTTCGGTTAAAGAGCTTATATTTGGGATCCTTCTTACCGGCTGTTATTGGGTTAATTCTGCAATCCTTTTCCCCCTTTTCGCCTGCGTGACTGCTCGTCTTTATTTTCCATCTATTTTGTGGACATCCTGGGGCCATACCACCGTGCACCATACACGTAGCCGCCCAGCAGGATGTGCCACGCCCCCTGCACTCAATTAAGTGTCTATGTGCGTGTGGGCGAGGAGTCCTCTGTTGACTTGAGAACTTGGCACAACTTTTGCGTACGAGTTGGTGACTACGTGACAGAGGTTGCAATTGCCCCTCGCTACCCCTCCATCCCCCCTAAACCCCCTCTTCTACGCCCATCCCCCTTGTTTACCCCCGAATGGCCCTGTTTACCAGGCGACACACCCCGAAAAATAATAGTTGTTAATATTTCAGAAGCCCACTGTTTTGTGGTGTTCGGAACTCGTTGGCGTAAATAGCCGCTTTGTTCTTGAATTTTTTTTAAGTTCTCAAATTGGTTAAAGTTTTGTTTATATCTGTTTACTTACCTGCACCCCAATAATACAAATATATCAAATAAAATAATAATACCGATTGAAACATTTTATAAAAATCATTAATATGTTTTAGAGTCTCAAATTGAGTTGGTAAAGTCTTAAATAAGATTGTTGTATGTAGGTTTATTATATGTATTTAATGCATTTCATATTTACTTGCAGTGGAAAACTTAAAAAATGGCATTAGTTATTTTATTATTTCAGTTCCTAATAGTTGTTTTGTCAAATTGGGTAATTATTCGTTTACTTCTATGTATTACTACTCAGACTTATTTGAAGTTAAAATAAAAATAAAAGAATTATAAAAGAAAGAAAAATGTAGACTAATCAAAAGTGCAACACTCAGGCATTTTGGTTTATTTTTGTTTTTAAGAAGTTTTTCAGTTCCGAAATACTGAATACAACAAGTTAGTTACATTTTTTTTGGGTGTATCCCCCTCGATAGTTGTTTTTGGTGTTGCTGTAAGACGTTCGTCTTTAAGGCCACGTCCTCATCTTCAGATGCCACCGCACGAGTATCCACAGGGCCATCTATCTAAATGTATATCTATCTAGATGCGGGTATCTGCGTCTATATCTCCGGGAGAGTGTACGTGTGGAAAGTGCGGACAATCTGCCGGCCGGCCGGTTTGTCTCCGTGCTTTTGGGGCGTGTTCGGGCGCCCAGTTTGACACAATTTCGAATGCCTCCGCCCATATGCAGAAATTGCTCCATTTTCCGCTTTGGCGGAAAAGTCTACACGGCCTGGAAAATTCTCCAGCGGGACAGCGCCCCTACGAGAGCTTTTCCAGTGCGACAATCGAGGAGCTTTTCAACCGGCGGCGATTCCTTGTATCTTATATCCTATATCCCCAATCCCCCATTCCCATTCCATCCTAGCTCTATGTATCCAGTTTGGGATTTGGCTTAGATAATCGCCATTTCGCCATGTGGCAAGAGAGAATGGGGGGTTGCACACATAATTTCATTATTTATTTTAATTAATTGAAATTGCTGAAAGGCCGGCGGCTCCGCGATGACCCTAATGCTAAGTAAGCTCACTAATTGCAATCGACTTCGAGGCAGTCCTCCACTTTGAGTGAGTGGGATAATGGAAGGGGATCGTCTGAGGATGCAAGTTATGTTAATATTTTCGCAGTCAAGTACTTGCAAGTTGGCCAATTAACGGTATTACATAGTCATTATTATTTGATTGCAGTAAAGTTGCCTCGAAAAGTTGAAATAGTTATCAACATTTTATTGCAGTTTAGTTGCCTTGAGTGTTCAAAAGATGAAATAGTCAAACTTGTTGTTGAGCGCAGATAATTAAATTAAAGTTTAAAATGATAAAATAATCAAAATAGTTTTGGTTGCAGTTAAGGTACTTTAAGTAACATTTAAATATAAAATGGCCCTTATTCTTTTATTTAAGTTTAGTCAGCTTAAGTGTTAAAAGATTAAATAGTCAGTAGTTATATTTCAATCTAGTTGAGTTTTTGTAAGTATTATAAAAATATTAATAGTTTTTTTATTATTTAATTGTGGCTAATTTGGTATGCTTACTGTTTTTTTTAATTTCTTTTTATATTTTGTTACGTGAACAGTATTTGTCTTACCTTCTAAAATTTTAATCAAAATTGTGCATTCCATTTTGTAGATTCAATGTGTTATTTTATAATAAATATTTTTTGTGGTTTTGTAAATTAACATGAAACTATACTTAAAAATTAATTAAAAAAGGGAAACTGTGAACTTATGAATGTTTTGAAACTTTATCAAATAAAATCAGCATTTTCCATGTTTTTGGTTATTTGGTTATAAAGTTTCTGCGTAAAATGTGGTTTTTCGATAATTTGTTTCACAAAATTGCGCTTCTAAAGCCACAAAACATTTTGTTTTGCCGATTTCTGTGGCAAGACCGCTAAAATACGGCATATTATAAATTCATTTGAGAATATTAATATTTGATCAGCTTCTATTTGGGCAAATTGAGTCCTTAGTTGAACATAGAATTGCAATGCAAATATTTGCTGTGTTGCTGTCTCTTTCTGCTGGCATCTAGCCGTCTCTTTTTACTGTTTGCCGGCAACTGAGACAAAGTCTTGCAATTAATTTCAAATGCGAATGCACCGAAGCTCAATGCAAACATTTGCACAATTTCAAATCGCTTTTGCTATTGCTCTGCTTTATTTCCCACCCACTGTTTTCCCACCCACAGCTTTTCCCTCGCCTCCCACAGTTTCATTCTTTTTTCGTACACATAAAAAACTATTTTCTGTATTTGTATATTTTAAAAATAAGCGAATTGATATATATATCTTTTCATTTATTATTATGGTAACAAATTAATCGAGATATATAACATTTTACATTGTTTGATATTAAAATTGATTAATCAATTATACAGTTATCCCATCGTTTTTTATTAGATACTTTTAAAGATTGTTTTCAATTTTTTCTTAAAGCTTATTCTCCTTAATTTTAAACGTTTATATATTATACTTATACAGTTGGTAAAGCCTTGTTTTTTCCAGTGCCTTATCCTGTTGTTTTTGGAAGTTCCGAGCAGCTGAAATTACACAGATTACAAGGGATTTGGCCAACGACGAGCTGTTGGCACACATTCTACAACGCCACGTAGTTGCCACGCCCCCACGATGCTGAGGAAAATGCATTTTCAAATTATTTCGATGCCGCGTTTGGAGAGAATTTTCAGCTGGCCTGGAGAGTTGAAGCCGGGTGGAAAAGTGGCAGTGGGAGAGGGCGAGGGCAGAGCGGGGGTAGGAAAAGCTAAGGGCGAAAGCTCTGCTCCTGTTCGAATTGTAGGTGCTGCGTTTTCCGTGAAAAGTCTCCTCCGCAGGATGCGCTGGCGTCGCTGCCCGCTTCGCAGTCGCTGCGGAAAAGCGCCTCTCTCTCATTTTCTGGGGAAAACTCAGTACGAGTCAAGCAGTCTTCGGCGCATCCAGCAAACGCGGTTCTTTTTTAAGCGCGTTTTCGTATTATTCTACTCATATGATTTATCATTTGCGTCGCTATATGATTTCTCCTTGTTTCCGTAGTACGAAAAGCAACTACTACTAAAAAACAAAAACAACCAAATAATAAAAACAAACAAAAAACAACAAATAAAAAATTATTCGGCCACAGTTTAAAGATCGGCGGAAAAGAAGAGGACGAAGAAGAAGAAGAAGGCGGAGGAGCTGAAATCAACTTGCTGGGCAAAAAGAGAGAGAATTGCTCCTGGGGAAAAAACCGGCAAGGACCTTCCTTCAGTCAGTCAGTCAGTACGTCCCCATCACTTTTTTATGTCTTTTTGTATATGTGTGTGTGATTGTGAGAGTGAGATCGACGATCCAAGAGATACTCGTACATCCCAGAACACTGAGAAATCCTATTTCGCAACTCCTTTGCGAAAGCTCAAGCTAAGCTTACGAACTGGAGCTCAAGCTAGATCCTAAATAAGGTATATAGAAATATATAGCATGTCGATCGCGGAAATGTGAGTAAAATGAAAGGAAAATATAGCTCACGACAAAATGAATTGATTTTAGTAAATATAGGTAACTCATCAAAGTAATAATATAACCATTTGATTTTTACCTATTGAATGCATTATTGTTAACTTAAGTTAAAAGGCCATCAAGAAACAAGTTACAAATTAAGATTGATTGATATTAACAAATCATTTAATATCATATTACACTGTGCGACAAGAAAATGTTTGAGTTGATTTTTTCTTATTTTTCACTTCTACTAGTCAAAATAAGAATACAAGTTTTTGGATTTGTTAATATCAATAGCCAATCAGCTTCTACGCACACTCAAAGGTCCCAAAAACGCGTGTTTTTGCATATTTCACAGCCTTATAATACCATATTGGGAAAATATTTTTTCACCGTTATAAGCGTTTTATGCAAGTTCAATATCTATTAATTAAAATATATTAAGCAAATATACCGTTAGGCTTTTATAACAATGCTTTAAAATTTTTTTCTCCCAGCTCTATACCCTGGGCGACTTCGTATGGAACTTGTTACGCGAGGATACCTCTGAAAAAGCCAAAAAAATCAGAAAAATATTTCACTTTTAAAAAAAATAATAGTTTATTGGAAGTAAAAAAAAAATAATATTTTGTGTTAAATATTTTCATAATAATAATTTCATAAAATTTATCATAAAAAAAGAAATCCTATCACTTAGAAGGTGGCATAAATATTTTTGTGCATAACTTATGCCCCTTAACCGAAAACAATCAAAAAAGTAACTCAAACAAACATTTCGTTAAATTTTGTCGCACAGTGTTATTGCTGTTAATATATAATATTATTTATAATTTATGATAAATTGCACTTTTCCTTAAAAACTTCCTTTATATACATTAATTTAAAATCATAAATATTTAAGTTCATTTTTTAATATTTTTATCTTTTGAGAAATGTTAAAATTGAAAGTTGTACAATCCGGAATTTCAACATTCAATATTAATGTTAATTACTTTGCTCATTTGTAAGTTTTTCTCAGTGTATTCTTTTAGTATGTACGTCTGGAAAGGGTGTGGCATCGACCTAATTACCGGCTTCCAATTTTTAGATACTTAAAATTAAACTGAGATTGTGTGAACCATTTTTAAGACTTGTTGTCCTTTCTTTTCATTGCAGCCAATTCAGAGCGTATTAACACAAAAGTCTGCTGGCAGCAATCATCTTTAAGCCAAATTAACTAAAAATCTCAACAAAATCGTTATAAACTATTGCATACAACTATCATCAAACTTTTCCGATATTCAATTTTTGTGTTATTGACTGATACAAAGAAAAAGACCAACTTCGTTAAGGAAAAGCAATTCTCTCACACAGCAAAGTATATTATAAAATTAATAAACGAGTATAAAGTAATTCATTTTTATTAAAACATCAATTTGTTTTGGGTAAATGTGCGCTAGTTAGAATCATATATATATACACGTATATATACATAGTCGAATAACATTTGAATACCTTCGTCGGTGAGTGTCTAGCCAATCAATCTATAGCCTATAGGAACCATATATACCACAAGGTTTTATACTGAATTTATAGAATTTTGGGTAAAGGGCGCAGTGCGCATTCAAAGCCCCATCAAAGCATCAAACACCAAACTCAAATAAAACATAACAAAAATACCATAAGCAAGTGTTTTTTTGTCGCAAATAAATAAATTTACATATTTACACATAAATGAAGGAAGTTAAGCAAAAGTAATATTAAAATGAAGACTTAAATTTCTCAAAGAAATAAATATTTATACAAGAACAAGCGAAGATTAAGAACAAGCAGAAAAAAAAACGGACTTCCAACGATTTCAAAATACGACGAAATATTTTTAGAGCAAAGGCCCTGCAACAAACTATGATAACAAAAATTATGCAAATCGGTTAACAAAATATTTGCCAAATCTATGAATCAAAAACAAAAAACTTTAAACGGAATAAACGCAAACTTAATGAGAAATCCAACGGCGAGCTACAAGAATTTATACTAAAACAAGGAAAGGACGAAATAAAGGAGAAGGACAAGTGCAAAGACGGATTTAGGGGAAAAGAGTGGGGAAACGAGGTCAACGGAGATCAGCTGAAAAGTGATATTTTATAAAACCGAAAATATCAGTTAAGGACAACGACTTATAAGGTGAGTAACAATAAAACAAAAAAAATCAAGAGAATTATAATTAAATTATGGTTTATGTTTAACCTTTTTAAAAGTGTTTTCTTATTTCTAGAAATTTTAATAGAATTCTTTACAATAAATATGGCATCTAGATATCTAAATATAAATAATATGTCTTATTATCTTTTATAAAATGCGAATTTAAGTTTGCAATTCCAAAAATTCAATATTCTTCAAAAAAAAAAAAACGAAGTAAAATAGAACATTTAGCTAAAATTATATAAAAGCTCATTAAAAAAGTAATCAGCGACATTATCCAATTTCATTTGTAGCAATGGACCTAAAATAATTGAAATAGCGAAAAGTTCGAAATTCGCCATTGCAATTTGCCCCCCGCCCCTCCTCTCGTCTATCGCCATCCCACTTGCTCCAATCGCTGTTTACACTTGAGCTCTTCGACAAGCAATTTGTGCATTAATTGTGTTCGCTGATTGCATTGTTGTTTCATTGATGATGATTGCCTCGCCCCCATTTACGCCCCTCTCTCTCTCCCAATCAATCACTCTCTCACTTCGCCGCTCGCCGTTGCCATGATTGCATTCACACGGATACGAGCACACACACACACACACATACACACGCACATTCTCGGCTGGCAGGGACACAATCACATAATGGCCGGGCCGCCATTTTCCCCACTCCACACACACACACTCACACACCCATATTCTTGACGATTTCATGGCAATTTTATCGATTTTTAAATTGGCACAAATTAATCGAGAAAATCGCATTTGTGCAATCGCGATTGGCCGTCGCGTTGCAACATTGCACGTTTTTATTGACGTTTACCCATTTTTTATCAAACGAGGTGAATCAATCAGGTTTCGATTCTACATTCAAAATATACATTTAAAATATAGTATTTTAATTATTACATTTTTCACGTGACGTTAATTTGTAACTATTAATTAAAGATTGTTTTAAATTTAACGACTAAAAATTATTATTCTATTTTGTTTGAATCCGTCGTTTCTCCAAAAGATTATTTCTGGAGAGAGATATTTTGATAACTTATATCTTTGGACAAACCAAGAATAAATAAGAATAATTTTCCCAAAATAAACTAAAATTAAATATTTATATTTCTCTTTTAGATTGCAAATACGTTTATTTCATTGTGTGTACTGGACTTTAATTTTTCATATCATTTGGCATTAGGTATTCAAACAACCAGTGTTATCTAATAATATTAATTGTACATTGCATTATGAAATGATAAATCGCGGATTAAAACACGGGGTTTGGGGCTTTTATAATGACATTTATGTAACTTTTGCACAAAAAGCAAACAGCGCTGCAATTCCCCCTCCTTGTCGAGTGCAAAATCAATTATTTAAATGCAACCTTTGCCAACAGTTTCGTTGACAAAGGATATAGGAAGGCGAGGGAGTGAGGTCGAGATACTCGTACGTTTGGTATTTGCGATGACATTAAATTAAAATAAATCGGGCATTGTGATGGGCAGGGGAAGCTGGATTATATCACAAATGGCAAACTGACAGTGCATACGAGTATATTGCAGCATCCATATTTTATACGGACTCGTATATAATTGAAAATTCAGCCTCCATCTCTTTGCCGTCTGTCTATGGCATATAGCATATAGCATATAGCATATCGCATTTATTATATGTATGGGAACATGTAAATGCTGTCTGAACTTTCGACGAGTGCTGCAGTTTCGTTGCCCATCCACCCTCGACCAGATGGAACTGGCCACGAGCCACCACCGCCGGCGGTGTGGCACCACCAGCATTATCCATCCATCCACCAGCATCCGCTGCCCCACCGCCCAAAGTTCACCCACCCACCATCCATCGAGCATCTCGCAGCTGACTGACTCCAACAGACGAAATCAGCTTTGTGATAAGTTAGCCAGATTAGTTCGGCGACTCTTGATAAAACACTCCTGCCATTGTCCACAGATCGTATATACTACTTGGAATTAAAAGACACTTTGATAGGGATTTGATATGAAATGATACCAAGCTTAACAATTCAGCAAGAAGTATTACATAAATCTGGGATTCCAGGAAATTTCTGGTGCCCTAGCATCACTAAGGTTTGTCTTAAATCAGGCAATTTAATCTTCTTTACTCAACTAAAATTGAAATATAAATATTCCAAGAAAATTATATTTTTGTTTATAAATATAAAGAGATATTAAAGGGAGCTACAAATAAATTCCCAAGACTAGTTTAGAGGCTCTTGGTAAAATAATCTAAAGCGAAACGCTAAAGTAAAATACATTTTACTGAACAATAAATTAGTATTATTTCATTTAAACTATGCTTTTATTGTTAATTGTAAGAAATGTTAAACCAATTGCAGTGCACTTTAAGCAACTTATAAAATTTCTAAGCAGTTTTGACAACGTTTTCTAGCTTCTCACTCTTGAATTTGTGCCATACTTTTTAGTCGAATGCAACGTCGCAAGTAATTTTATATACACATCTGCAGGCCAACGGGTTTTCTTTCTCGTCAGAAATTGGATTCCCTCTTTGGACTCTTGTGCTTCCATAGTGAAATTCCATTCAGCGCTCACTTTTCTTGGCGAAGAATCTTGAGATGAGTTTTCGTTTTCCTTTCCCATCTGGAGCGCCCCATTCTCAGTCCGTATTCTTTTGCGGATTCTGTAAATTAAAACGCGTTGCCACGCCCACGCATAGAGCAACCCAACGCCCACCAACCACCACCCAACGCCCACTGCATTGAAGTAGAGTGAAATTCTATTAGAACTTTTGCGTCGTACAAAAACGCGTCGACGTCCAAGAAAATTAAGGCTTTCAGCGGGCGAAATTCAATTTCCAAAGAGTTATTTTCCTGTTTTCCTTCTTGTCTTCCCTTTGTGTATTTTCTTATTCTTTTCCCATTTTTCCATTGTTTTTTTTTTTTATTTAGTTTCTGTTTTCCTGCTTGCGATTTTCCTTGAGCTCCTTTAGGGCTTACTGCTGGGTTCTTTTGTCAATTAAATTTGTATGCAATTCCCGGACAAGCGAAATTGCATTTTGTCCGCGGAGAAATGCTTTTCCGAATCCAATTGCCTCTCATTAGTTGTCCTTTCCATATATATTCCCCTTTTGTCAGCAGTTGAATGGAAATTTTCATTGACTGATTGAAGTTGCCTAATTTTCAATGGTATTTTCAAAGAGAAGGCGTAATTACGTTGTGTTTATTATTTGATCGGGCAACGCGGCGTTTGAGCAATATCTCCCATTCAATTTCATAGGTCATTTGACCGATTCGAACGTTGAGGAAAATTAAAGGAAAAGGTAAAAAAACTTTGGCTAAAATGGCTAGCTATTTCGGATATTGCATTTTGGCAAATTGGAGGCTTCCCTTTGAAGTTTCGAGCCGGAAACGGCAATCGACAATCGCCAGCGGAAGCAAAATCAATACGACGCATGCGCTGCGTTTTCATTGCTTCTCCACTCCCACTCGTTTTTTTTTGTATTCGCAGCGGGGAAAAAGCAGCGGGAAATTGCCAGGAAAAGTCGGAGAAAAGCGAAATGCAGCTGTGGTAAATGGCACAGATTACACACAGCTGGAAGGCACATGCAGGCGGAAAACTTTACGGAAAATGATTAATTTTCGCGGACATATTGCATGGGAAAGGGACTGAAATCAATTTCCGCAACTTGCTCATATGTGGCTCCTGTGGCTTCGAAGCCTTTTGTTAAAGTAAACAGGTTTTCCCTTACCCTGATTAAATAGTTTTTCTTCCTTACAATTTACTTGGGCGTGATTCATTATTTTGTTTAGGGAAAGACAATAATATATCGTTTTGATTTAAGAATGAATACAAATAATTATTAACTATCTTTTAAAGTCCTTATGTGTTGTTATTTTTCATTAGTAAAATTTTATTGTAAGCCTGACAATGTACATTTAAAATGTGTTTTCTCTGAAGTTTTATAAGTAAATTCATTCATTTATAAAAGGACCCTCTCTTAAACCCAAAAGCACTCTAACAACTAAAGTGCTTACTTCTGTATTGCTTTACCTATTCAAAGGCATTATCCTCGAAAAAGGAAAACTAAACTAATCCTCGGTTGACATAAAACATGAGGGATTTCCACATCACTGAAAAGCGGAGGCTGCAAATGAAATTGAGAAGTTTCTGCTAAATTCCCCGCCCATAAAAGTATGCAAGGGATAAAAGTTTATTTGCCAGCCGCTTTTGCTTTTCTTTAATTAATGCAATTGAAGTGCACTTCGGAAAAGCGTGGTTTCCACCACCGAACCACCGAACCACCGTCACCAACACAGCAACCACCGCGAAAAAAACACCGCTGGGCAGTAAATACACAGAAAAAAACGTTGTACACCATACACAATGTGTTGATATGCTATTTCCATTTGTAACCTGTTAATATAAAAATCGTACATAAATTTGACTGACTATTTTTGAAACAATTTAATAATACTTTGGGGTTGGTGTTAGATTTGTTCTAATTTTTATATGTGCAGCTGTTGGCTAGCTGAAAAGCAGAGTGCAGTGAACCACCACCAAATAGCCGAAAAAAGTTGCTAAAAAACAAGCCGACCACATGGAAATCCATAAACAAATATTTCAATCGCCGCTAAGCTTCGGCCAGACGCTTTTGACGATGAGCTACACTAAAACCTTGTTTATGAAGATAATGTTAAATTTTTAAATTGTTTGATAGGAACTGCGGTAATGAAAGCCTTAAATTACTGGAAAAACTGAATAGCTTCAAGATACATATCTTAGCTTTCCCCAAAATATTAATTGGTATCAAATTAGAAGATTTGACAATATTTGATATGATCCTCCTATTTCAAAAAATTTCAAAAGAAAAGCTAATGAAGAAAATCAATTTTTTTCGAGTGTAAAGCTGCCGGAATATCATTATTCAGGTAGAGCATTTTCTTGGCCGATGCCGCCTCCGATTTTGCGATGCCGTTTGGGAGCATCAAATATTCACAAACTGACAAACAACGAAAACAGCCAGCGGAATACACAATGGATGTAAAAATTCAAAATTCAAGCACCACTCCAGAGGGCCCGCGTACGATAATTGAAATGGACAGCATCCGGTTGCAGCGAAAAAGGGGTAGGAATCCACAGTAGGAAGGGGTATTTTTGGAGGTTTATATCCATCCAACCATCCAACCATCAGACATTGTGTATACAGGCGGGACCAGTTTTTTGTTTTGTTTTTTACCTAGCCAAGTGCCTAAAAAACCAATACCGCTGATCTAAGCCATATACTATATACTAAGCATATATCCCTACACTTGTTTTAGGCAGACATTTGGGGGTTCCGCTGCTTTTCAAAACAGATGAAGTGCTAAACAATTAATTAGAAAAGTTCTTGCTTTCTTTTTGCACCACCCTTTCCACCTTTTTTCCCTTCACTCTATGTGTGTAAAAAGCAATTTTAAAGTTGGCAAGCATCAACAAAAACAAAAGCCACCACCCAACATCGTTTATTTGGCTTGGGTGGCGGGTGAAGGAACTTCTATGTCGCGTTTTTCGGACTCGGGGGTGGTTGGAAAAACTCAAATTTAAGGTTCACTTTAAGTAATCTCTTGCGAAATAATAATGCTGCCGCAGCAGTTTCGCTCGCGTAATAAAAAATGCTTTCATGGAGATCAAGTTTCACAGCGGAAACTTTAGTTTTATTTATTTTGGCCGCAGCTGCAGACGGAAATACGTAAAAACACAAATTAGTTAATGCTTCAGGACTTTGTAGGGGCGCACATCTGTCTCCAAGGATCCAAAGAGAAATATTTAGAAATGATTTTCTAATGAGAAAAAATAAATTAAAAACAATACTTGAAAAGAAGGACATCTCATGTTTGAAGCCAGTAATTTTTGATTGAAATATACTTTTGTTTTAACTTTAAGAAGGCAACTTTAAAACACTGTTAATAATTGATGGCTTTTTAATTATCTCTCTCTTTCATATTATATTTTAATTTTTATCTCGATTTACCACATTTAATTCCTAATTTAAAGTTTTAATTTCAAAATTCAAAACAATATTATTAAAGCTATAAACATTTTAGGTGTTTAGATAATTATAAAAAGAAAAAAAAACTAGAAAAAGCAGAAGCGTCTTTGCTCTTTATATACTCATTTCCATTTCCTCAAGGATAATGTTTTGGTAAATTTTCTTGAATTGCAACGCCAGCCGCAAATGTTACAGGGTGACTCGTTATCAGTCTCAATTATGCAAATTAAGCTTTAATTTCTTTTGGTTTTGTTACATTAATGCCAGGCATCCACTTACTTATCTTCCCCCTTATCCCTGTCTCTTTCTATTTCGCATTGTGCCTCTCTTTCTAATCTCCCTTTGCTGTTAATGTCTGCCTGGACAATTAAATTCATTTCTTTTCAGCTGATTTTGCTGTTTCCCATTATTGTTTTTTTTCTCTCTCGTGTGGAACATAGATATGTACTTACTAATGCCATTTGTTATGGTATGTGAACATGTACCCCAATATACACACACACACACACACACACACAAAACATATCTGTTGCAATTTATGGCAAAAAAAAAGGAAAATATTAAAAAAAATGAGAAGAGGGAAAAACATCAAAAACCATTTTATGTGCTAACGGAATAACAAAGCCAAAGCAAAAGCCGGTCGTTATGCTACACCCACACAAGCAAATAAACCAAAAAGAGAGTCACACACAGATACACACGTATACGTATACACACATTAAATGCAATGGGGCATTTTTTTTGCTTCATTTTCTGGTCCTTTTTGCCGCAAATTCAATTTCCGCGCTTTGTGCGCAGGACCTCGCCACCCACAAAACCACCCACTGCCCCACCCCTTTTACCACCACACACAGCGAACACTCTCAGCAACACACATACATGCGCAGTGAAGAGTC
This sequence comes from Drosophila ficusphila, assembly GCF_018152265.1. Taxonomy (NCBI): domain Eukaryota; kingdom Metazoa; phylum Arthropoda; class Insecta; order Diptera; family Drosophilidae; genus Drosophila; species Drosophila ficusphila. Next base: position 3,573,346 of record NW_025064092.1, on the reverse strand, counting down.
CTTTTCCTCTCTCGCGCTTCGCTTCCTGGTGTTGAATAAAAAAAATGCTGAGTTCATGGATTGCGCAATCTAGGAAAATCAAAACAACGCCCCACAAATACACGTATCCAACCAGTCACACGTACACAGGAAAAGAGAGTATAACGGGTAAAGAGAGCGAGAATATTTTGGAGGATTCCCCAGAGAGAAGCATTACTTTGAGCCGAGTGCAGTGAGACATTAAATAAAATTGTATTGTAAATACATTTATTTAAATATTTACTCCCATTATACATTTTCTAAAGAGCGTATATTAAAGACTTGAATAGTGGTTTCAGTCAGAGTTCTATTAAAATTATTATTTTATTACTTTTTTAGCAAAGTTAGTAGTTAGTTTGTTTGTTTGTCTATTCGTTATCTATTGATCTTTGAAAGCATACATTTCGCAATATAGACATTCTTTAAAACCTTAATTATACGAATAAAAAGAAAAGATTCCCATTAACCTCTAAAAATGTGAAAAAGGTAAATCATTTTATAGTTCTAGTCTGCTTTTTCGCTCAGTGTACGAGTGGGTGGTGCAGGATGCAGGACGATTTGGCCACCGGCCGGCAATTGTTGTTCGTGTATATATAGCATTGTGTCAGAGTTCAATATCCTACACAGACACACGCGAGATAGAGAGAGAACGAGAGAGAGTAAGAGTGATAGGAGGAGGGGGTGAGGGGGTGAGGAGAGCAGGACGAAGGGATGCAGAGTGAAAGAGACGGGCGAGTGCGAGCGAGTGAGAGAGAGACAGGCAGCATGCAGGTGGTGCTCGTACGTATATTATCCTTCGCTGTCGTTGTGGTGGTGGGCTGCTGCGCTTTTCCTGCTCCTTTATCTCTTTATGGTCAGGTGACAAAATGGTCCCACACATGGACACAAAAAAATATGGTTGCATATATAGTTTCAGATCGGCGGACGAATTGCCACCCATTTTATGATAAATTCCAATTTATTTTATTGTTTATTGTGGTTAAGGGGTTGGACAATACAAATTTTTTAGCAAAACAACACAAGATCACAGAACCAAAAGATAAGTTTTAAATAAACTAACAATTACTTGGAACAAAACAAATTTAAAAAGGTTTTTTTTTTCTAAGACTATTAATTTTAATTGTGAGTATATTTTTTTTGGTTTCTGTTGTTGAATAAAATGATATGAAGATGTAAGAACTACTATTTTGAATATAAAATATTATTTTTTAAATGTACTTCATTGAAATTTGCTTGGAATAATATGTTGTTCAGTTGTTTTCATTTTGTTTCCGTGCATTCTTTTTCTGGTTGGAGAGTTTTCCTCATTTAAACTCGTTAGCTGCATTAATTAACCCCAGACTGACCGTTTGTCCAATTATGAGCCGAGCGGTTATGGAAAAGTCTCATTTGCCGGCCACCCTTATCGTCAGGATACTGAATATGAATATGTCATATAGGATATGGAAGCAGGCGTACCTGACACAAGCCGCACACATGTGGCGCACTAATGATACCTTCGCCAAGGGTTGCGCTCTAGACTATATCAACTAATTACAAATTCTAGCTTAATCGAAAATAAAAAATAGGATAACATGCTCTTATTCAATTTGCTTAAAAACCCTTTTCCTTAAGTTCAGCGGCGTTACTATCCAAAAAAAACGCCACATATTTCTATTTATAATCTTGATTCCAATTGAGTTCCAGGTGCAATAAACCCATTGACAATGCCGATCATTTGTAGCGAATTCGGGGTGCAAATTAATTTGATGGCAATCGAAAATGCAGCGCCCAGGGGCGTGGCAACCCTTACTCCCTTTTTTCCATTTTCCACATGAAAGAAAAGCCCACACAAAGGGACTAACGAGTGCAGCAACTCATGGCAAATGGTTCACATTGTAATTACTTGCCAATTAAAATTAAAAAACGATTTCATACATTTTATGCAATTGAAATAAATGAATGGTAAATTGAAAAACTTTCTTTCTGTATATTAAAATACAAAAATCGTTTATAAAAGGAAAACTTACCTCACAAATACAAGTAAGTGCATTTCCCTCATAAACAATTCCTCCTCCTTTTTTAAAAATGTAAAGTTCTGGGTTGTATCTGAAGCCCCTGTCTTTGAAAATCCATTGCTACCCGGGCTTTGAAAATCGTTTTTCCGGCTACAAATCAAACCCACCCTCTTCGGGGCTTACACACCGGGATTACACGACCATTTTCTCGGTAACTCGCGGCTTGTGTTCGCCAAAGCCAAGCTGATTTTCCCAATACACGAATGTGCGAAATTCTAGACGGAAGAACCCCTGCAAAAATGCAATAATGTCAATAAGTCGGAAAAGCCATAAATTGCAGCGAGCTGAACCAAAGTTCAAGATCCTGGCGAACGGCAGCTGCAAGGATCGCATTCGCGGTGGTGCAAAGCTGTGGTGGTTGGACCTCCCCCTTTTTCCATTTTCCAAAATGGAAAGTGTTACATAACTTGGGAAACGGGAAAAATGCAAATCGATTGGTTCTGGTTCTGTTTCGGTTTTTGTTATTCCATCATTGTTTCGGGGGAACGGGTTAGCTTTCCCCTGAGAAACGGGTTCTTCAGGTTCGGCAGGATGTCCAAAAGTTTTACAACATTTTGACACATCCTTGTATGCTTTGGAATCGAAAAATGTTTTACAAAAATTAAGTCATATGGCCACATATTCATAACAAAGGGTTGACCTGTGTTTCGGTTCGTGATCTGAATGAATGATGTGCACAGAGAAAATTTATATTGCTTTAAATTAATAATATAAAAAGTTGCACTTTGAAATGCCTTTATTTCTCTAAAATGTAGAAACCCAATTACGCGTACTATTTAATGAAAGCACTTTGTAAGACCAATAAATGTTGCCATTTCAAAAAAAGTATAAAAGGAATTGACCCTAATTTCAGTTAATATTTTCTCTCTCGTGGAAATGATCGCTAAAGAAATCTCAAGGCGTCGTCACACCCCAAAGCCCACTTATAATTTCCCCAACTCAACTCGGAAACCGTTTATCTCTGGCTGGCAAAAAATAAAATAACGAACAGAAAAGTGAAGCAGCGACATCATCATCAACTCCCATCAAATTAAATGAATTGGGTCAAAGGATAAACAGAATTATCTTCAAGAGCCTATGCAAAAAAAAAAAAAAAAAAAAAAAAAATAACGCAAGCCAAAGGAAATTCAAAGAAAATACGGAATAAGGCGAAAAAGTACACAGAGTCCTTAAAAAAAGCGAAGCAAACGGTTGCCACTCGACAGAAGGGACAACCCCGCAGCAGCCACCCAAAACCACCCAACCACCCAAAAACCACCCACCCTTTGCAAAAAATAAACCCCCCCAAATATTCCCTTTACTGTTGTCAAGCGAAATGTTGAAATTTCATTATTTATAACACGGAAGCTGTGTGTGTGAGAGGAATTTGTGTATGTGCTCGTGTGTGTGAGAGAGATGCTGCGTGTGTGAGTGGAGGACGCAGTGCATTTGTGTGTGTGAGAGGCAAGTGTATGTCTGATTAATATTCCTTGCCTGCAAGGTGCTCTCTCTTTTTTTTCCGCCTCACCTCAACCCCCGGAAAAGTTTTCTCTCCTTCCCCCTCTCCTTTCTCTCCCCACTCTTCATCAAATCTCTTTCTCCAGCTGCATCTCTCCTTCCCTTTCCTTAAAAAAAAATTGGGGAAAGAAAAATATTTTTTGCTAGCCTGAGTCTGTTTGGAATGTCCGGAATTTATCTTGAAATGGTTTGGTAATTTAATCCTTTATACCCTAAAAGGATCTCGCTTAAAAATCTGATGTGAGGCAGGAGGAATAGTGTTCAATCCAATTTAATTTTAAAGTAAATCTTAACGTTATTCATGTAAAAATAAGAATCTATTTAGGTCTAAAAACTATTACCTATTATTATTCTGAGAATTTAAAGTTTCTCTTTGTTCTAGTTTAGCTAATCTGTGAAATATTTTAAGGCTCTCATAGCCATTAAATTCATTTATTTTTTCATGTTCTTCTTGAAGCTCAGATAAAAACATTGGTTGAGTTTTTTGTAGAGTGAGAATGGTGGCCCATTATCTCAGCCTGATATAATTTGCATCATTCACATCGAGTCAAGTTTTCATACCCCTGCTCATTCCAACTTACAGTACACGTAGACAAATTTCTTTGTCCCAAGTTTCTTTTTTGCTAATCGTTTGTCATATAATACTTTTTTATAAAAATAATTTTTCTAATATTTTGTTATAATTTAATATTCTAGCGAACTTTATAAATATTTTCGTTTTATTTTATTTAAATTTTAAAATATTAGAATCATTATATTTTTTTGTCAAATATCACAGTCTAAGTTAATGCTAAATAGACATTAAAAAAAATTTTTAAAATGTGGAACTTAATAAATGTCACGATAAATTTCGAAGAAAGCCTTTCTGAAAAGTCAGCCACATGTTTCAATATTTTTTATAGGTGCAAGGACTCCTGTTTCCTCACCTCGCCCATCCGCCACCCCACCCACTTTTCGCTCTCCCTTTTCTCTGTGTGTTTGTGTGTGTGTGTGTGTGCATGTCCTGCGCTCTCTGGCCGCTCTTGCGAAAAGGGTGTGTACCGGCAGGACTCCAGAGAGCGATAAGGACGGCGAGAGAAAGAGAGGCAAGACACTGGTGCAAGGATACTCGGTGGTGGCAGCGCCTGGCGCTCTCTTTCCCATTTCGCCGGATCGCTCCGTCTCTGTTGCACGCATCGCTGCTTTTGGGGGCCGGCGACAAGGATGCAAGGATACGGCGAGGATACGGCACGAAACGGCAAGGCAAACGGCTGGGCTGGATAAATATACATTCGTATGTAGATATCGGCCTGCGGCCCAAGTCCTGGCGCTCTATTCCTCCAGTCGATTCAGTCGTACGTGTTCGTTCGTTGCTTTCGTTCGGTTTTGATTCCATTCGGTTGTGTTTCTCGTTCGAGAACATTCATTTATAATTTTTTACTCCTCTGCACCGGTTTTTGTGTTGTATATATACTTCTATATATGTATGTTCAGTTACGAATTTGTTGTGTTCTCGGTTTTTTACCCAAAACTACAAACTGCAAACAAGCCACAAACTAGAAACCAAACAAAGCAATAAAAAAGACCGTGCAATTCCCGGGACTCGACTTCGATAATTGTGCAATATACACATTATATATAGAATAGAACACTTGGCAAGAGTTGGACCCTAGTCAAATCCCCATTTTCTTTCGCATTTTTTTCGAGTGTGTGCCTCGAGTGTCTGACTAAAAGAACAAACTACGACAGATCCACTATATATATATATATATATTATATAGTCAGGAAATCGTCTGACAAAGGAGCGTGCAGGCCAGAAAAAGAGAGAGCGAGCAAGCGAGCGAGTCGACGCGAAAGAAAGTTTTTGTGCAATCAATATACATCTATTATATAGTCGGACCCCCTCCCACGCCCACTCACTGTATGACAGTGCTACTCCTCAACCGCACCTCGTAGCCAGAATTTCTCGACTTCGTCTCGCCAGCGGAGCACGTAAGTGGTAATGCCATGATCTAATCAACTTTTATCAAGCCATCTATATTTATTCTTGGGCAAACGCCTGCGAAAATAAATCGATAAGGGGGCCATTGAAAATTTCCATGACATCTTTTATTTGTTTTTCCTTCGCTTACGTTGCGCTGTAAAATATTGCCAGTTCGAGCAGCTGGTCATTGTAAAACGTTTAAAAAAGCCAGGAAAATGTCTCAAGCTTTGAATAAGAATCCTTAAATATTACTTTTTATATAACAATTATTAAAAACAAAATTATTTATATTTAAAGTATTTTATTAACTTTCCGATCGATTTTTATTTTAGGTTTTTCAGCAATTTTTAAGTTTGTTAGGCATTTTATGTGGAATCTTTCAATTTTTTACATTATTTTACAATATTAAAGGAAGCTTCTTTAGCTTTTCGTAGCACTTTACTGTAGCATTAAAATGTAGTTCCTAAACATACAAAAGATTATTATAAATTATTTCTGTTACGAAATTAAAAAATATCATCAAAAGGTATTCTTATTTATTAACTCCAATCAAAAGTTTAGTGTTTTTTTAGATTAATAATGTCCATTAATAATTTACTTATAGAGAAGGCAAGACACTCGATGTTTTAGGACCTAATCATACAATCACACATTCCTAATTAAACATTTTAAAAGGAATTAAGAGCACTTTTTAATTTCTTTTCGAATAAACGAAATACACCGGCATCTATCTGGCTTATAAATGCACGGCTCAAGGACTTTCTCCATCCATTTTCAGGGACCTGAGGAGTCATATGGGTATCCTGACCCTCCTCAAGGCCCTCGACGAATGCCAACCGACACACATTCGCAAATGAGGTCACAGATATCGGCGCAAAAGTGTCAATTACACATTTTTCTCGTCTCCTTCGTCGTCTTCTTTTCACACACCGGGCAGCGGGGGGTTAACCGAGGCGAGGGGGCGGGGCATTAGGGGGTTAAGGGGGCCGTAAGCATTATCCTGCGTCACGCCATGCTGTGCAATTAAAGGATGTCCCCGGCTCGAATCCTGCATCCAGTGCACTTCCCATTGTTCGCGTTGCCTTTTGTGCAATGTTCTTTTCATCTCGCCCCTCACCTCGATACACTGCGAGAAAAGGAAATTGAAAGTATAAAATATGAGCCAGAATATGATATTCTATTTTCCTTAAGTTTTCATGGACAATAACATATCACCCTTTCTTTTATGTATTATAATGAAGTTTTACATTTTATTTTTGTCTAATACAACAAATTTATTAGAAATACTGGACTTGGGTCCCCATATTTTTGTTGATTGAAATACTTGCTCCATTTTCGCTCAGTGATTATTGCTGGTAACCCAGTGTTGCACCTTTTATCGGGTTCAACGAACGCAATAACAGCTGTTGGGACCCAAACCTCATTTAACGTGCCACGATCCTTGCACAGAGCGAAAATAGGCAAGCAGTCATGGGAGTGGGAAATGTGGAAAAGACAGAGGCGGAAAACTGGAAAACCGAAAGCCAAAGGCAAAGCCAAAGGCAAAGCCAAAGGCAAAGGCAAACCCAAACACGGGCACACGGGGGTTCAATGACCCGGTACAGGACATTATGGCAGGACATGCGGCTCGTTTGTTTGTTTTTCGCGTCAGGTTTTTACCCTATTTTCAATGCAGTCCTTTTCACAAACACGCACACATAGATGCCGGCGGCCAGGATCTAGGAAGTCCTTCCTTGCCCTTTCAACCCCTAACAAAAGTTCCAATTGGAAACAAAAGTGAACAAATCACAATGGGATACAACTATTCTGATACGAAACCGAAAATACTTTTCAAAATTAAAAGGAATGAAATAACATATTTAAACTAATATTTGTAATACTATAATTTTACCATTCAATTTAAAGTTTAGTAAACATTTTTTTTATGTTGAATAATAAACTGAATACAACGTTTGTAAAATAAGAAAACAACAATTTATACATAAGGTTTTCAATTAATACGTTCTAGTTAAAAAAATTCTAGCTTAATCTCCGAAGCAAATGTAAATTCTTTAAAGTTTAATTGAAAACTGCTATAAAGGATTACGTGATGGGAATTTCTCCCTGTTTTGTAGTAAACACAAGTTACCATTTGACACGTATTTTTTTAATGCGATTTGGTTTCTGGCGATTGCATTGTTCTCTGCCGATTGGTGTGGAGGGAGCAGTAATGTCCATTACGCAGGGTTAGCATCTTTCGATTCATATCATATATCAGGACATTACACATGGGATGTCATATCGCATCTACCTACAGCGATTTAATTAAATTCCAAGCCATTAGGCGAGTGTTTTGTGCTGACAAAAAGTGGCATTGTTGTTTGATAAACAGATTTCGCCGTTGACTTACCCTTGTCTCTGGAATTTCGAGGGGTGGGGGTGGTGCTCACTGTAGTGGTGGTGGTGGTGGTGGTGGTGGTCGTGACAGTAGTCACTCGGTGTCCTTGCCAACTCGTGTGTGAAACACGCTTATCGGTCTCCTTTCATCGGGAGAGCACCCATATTGTCGAATTGAATGGCCCGCGAAAATGAGACGGCATTTGAAAAGGTTTTCCAGCTAAAAAGTGCCAAAGTGCTAGTGTTATTACCCCCGAGAAAGATTACCAAAGTTAGCAGCTAAATTAGGGAATTGTGTTTGTGAAGTCGACTGAAATGGTTTCAGTATGTTGTCATTAAAGTAAAGATAGCTTTTAAAATTCCTTAATGGAAACATCTTCCCCTATTATTTTCTATTTTCTACAGAACAAAATTTGAATTGTGTAGAAGATTACTATTTTATTTACTTTAAAAATTAAGGAGCAGAATATTGTAAAGAAGTATGTGAAATAGTCTATAATTATAATTTTCCATCCAAAAAATGGTTAGAAAAAACATAAAACTTATATTTCTTTTTATAAACAATATATAATATTTTTGTGTCGTACCTGTAATATATATTCACATTTTTCACATATTTTTTTTGCAGATTGAGTGAAAACGAGCGAGCAATCGAACAGCCATCATTTATCAGAAAAAAAGACACGGATCACCGGAAAAGAGGGAGATTTTTTAACTGCAGACGGAAAAGCAAGGAAAAAGGAGTCGAAAATAAAACGGAGGGGAAGTCAACAAAAACCAAACACCACCAAATAAAACCAACTACTATTAATTTAAAGCAAACATAAACGAATAATCATATTCAAGCGGTATATATATACAAGAGGATAACGGATAACACAACTAACTATATATATACGATATATGAATGTATATTTGAAAACCAAAGCTAAGTTCCAGTCAAAGAAAAACAAAAAACCAGCGCAAATTTAGTAAAAGTATAATAAAAGGAAAAACCAAATTATTGCTATCTTTTTGCATTTTTGCAATTTTATAAAAAGTATAACAAAGAAAAGGAAAAAGAAAACCCAAAAACTACAACTAAAGATCATAATAAACTTTAACATTCGGAGAAGCAAAAAAAAAAGAACAAGTAAACACATTTAGCAAAATTTACTCTTTTATCTAAACGAAAACAAAAACAAAAAAACAAAAAGATCAAAGTAAAATTTAATTCAAGCATAAATTAAATTTTAAACGTTTTAGACAGAGAACGCTCTAAACTTAAAAAGCAAATACATTTTTTTCGCGATCGTAGTTGATCTAAAACCCCCAACAAATCGAAACAAAAATCAGCGGCAAATAAAAAACCAAAAAAGAATTCAAGCGGGACTTGTGCAAAGCGCAATCGCATATAAAACAAAAGGTTAAAAAAGCCCCCGAATCAAGCAACCGAGCAGTGAGATTAACTACTAACCGAAAGGACTTAACCAGGAGCAAGGATCAGGATGACCAACGCCATGGACATCGTGAAGAACGGCAGTGCCAACGGCTCCGTCGACGGCAGCAATGATGAGTCGCGCACCAATTTGATCGTCAACTATCTGCCGCAAACCATGACGCAGGAGGAGATGCGATCGCTCTTCTCCAGCATCGGTGAGCTCGAGAGTTGCAAACTGGTGCGTGATAAAGTCTCAGGTAATTTGGGTAAATATTGACCAATGCTTCTACTACTACATCTAAGAACTTTCTTTCTTTTCGCTCCCTCAAGTTGGTTGTTAGTTGTGTTATAAATACAATCAGCTTGAGGTGGTAAACAAATTTATTACAAACTAGATATGTATGTTTGCTGATTTTAATATTATATTGGGTTGGCAAGAAAGTAATGTCGTTTTTTTTATCACTCGTTTTTAATCTAATTTATTAACGACTAATCGAGCACCAGGGTCAAACTTTTTAGTATCGTTTTAAAGCTTATTGTCTTAGGTACTTTCGACAATAATTTAGTAATTATTCGATAACATTTGTGGAAGCTATAGCAAATTAAACATGGAGGACCAAAGTGAGCATTTTCGGCATATTTTGCTTTTTTACTTCCAAAAAGGAAAAAAAGCGGTCGAAGCTCGCGAAAAATGGTGCGAAGTGTATGGTAAAGATGCCATGAGTGATCGCCAATGTCAGCGCTGGTTTGCCAAATTCAGGCTTGGAGATTTTGGAGTTAAAGACGCCCCACGTTCTGGTCGACCATCGGCCGTTTTTGACGAACAAATTCAGGCTTTGCTGGATGAAAACCGGCGTTATTCAACGCGGGAGATGTCAGAGAAGCTCAGTGTGTCGCATACAACGGTTGAAAACCATTTGAAGAAACTTGGCAACGTAAGCAAGCTCGATGTTTGGGTTCCGCATAACTTAAAGGAAATTCACCTTACTAAGCGTATCAACATCTGCTATTCTCTGCTGCAACGGATTAAAAACGATCCTTTTTTGAAGCGGATCATTACTGGCGACGAAAAGTGGGTTGTTTACAATAATGTCCAACAAAAAAGATCATGGAGCAAGAAAGATGAGCCAGCCCAAGCCACATCAAAGGCCGATATCCATCAGAGGAAAGTTATGCTGTCTGTTTGGTGGAATTGGAAGGGTGTAGTGCACTTTGAGCTGCTGGGACGGGATGAAACCATCAATTCAGATGTGTACTGTCGCCAGCTATTCAATTTGGCGGAAAAAATTAAAGAAAAGCAGCCGGCACTAGCTAATCGCAAGGGTATAGTCTTTCACCATGACAACGCTAGGCCCCACACATCTTTGGTCACTCGTCAAAAATTAACGGAGCTGAATTGGGAAGTGCTACCACATCCACCTTATAGTCCGGACTTAGCACCTTCAGATTACCATTTGTTTCGCTCTCTTCAAAACTCTTTGAATGGTAAAAACTTTGATTCAGATGAGGCTGTCGAAACCCACTTGTCCCGATTCTTTGCTGGAAAAGACCAAAAGTTCTTCGAGCGCGGAATTATGCGACTGCCCGAGAGATGGTCATTAGTGGTCTAACAAAACGACCAATACATAATTGATTAATTATAAGTCCTGATATAAATAAATCATCTTTGAAAATATTGAAAAAAAACGACATGACTTTCTTGCCAACCCAATACATTGCGTATGCAACTTTATTTATTGTATTTTGTATTTTCCATTTTGTGATTTTTAATGGTTTTCAGCATTGTGACAAACTGAGAATTTCCAGAACACATTACTTAGTTAATTTTGATCCGATTCCAAAGAGGCATACCTCTAAACGTTTGTAATCGCATCCTTGGCCAAACTGCATTCATTCCATTTTCCGATTTTAATAAAAAGCATGAAATTTGATTTCCCATTATTTCTCCATACCTTTTTCTTAGACTTTTCAAGTGCATATGTATTAATATTTAATTTTACACTTACTTCCAGTCTTGCCAGCATCGTTGACCGCTCTCAACCCGGCACTGCAGCAAGGTAAATATCTAGAAATAAAACTCCAACAGTCATTATCATCCCTGACCATTACTTTCGATCCGATTCAGGTCAGAGTCTGGGCTATGGCTTTGTTAATTACGTTCGGGCCGAGGATGCTGAGAAGGCTGTGAACACCCTGAACGGTCTGCGTTTGCAGAATAAGGTTATTAAAGTATCATACGCCCGTCCAAGCTCAGAATCTATTAAGGGTGCTAATTTATATGTATCGGGTCTTCCGAAAAATCTATCACAACCAGACTTGGAGGGGATGTTTGCTTCGTTCGGCAAAATAATTACTTCTCGTATACTCTGTGATAATATTTCTGGTAAGTAATTATTTTACACAAATCAATCCCTAAAATTAAATATTAAAATACATTGCAAATACAATTTAGCTTTAATTTTATTTATGAGATTTTTGATATGAATAATGATTTACTAAAACTTCAAATGCCCTAATTTCTGTGTCTAATTGTCAGTTCTAATCAAAAAATACTTATTTGAAATATATTAAATTTGTTTTATAATTTTAAATTCAAGGTCTATCAAAGGGCGTCGGTTTTATCCGTTTCGATCAGCGCAACGAAGCCGAGCGGGCCATCCAGGAGCTAAATGGCAAGACACCGAAGGGTTATGCCGAACCGATCACCGTCAAGTTCGCCAATAATCCCAGCAATAGCGCCAAGGCCCAGATCGCCCCGCCCCTTACCGCCTACTTAACCCCACAGGCGGCAGCGGCCACCCGACGTTTGGCCGGAGCTCTGCCCTCCGCCGGTCGCATAAGGTTTGTATATAAAATCAATAATTATATTAAAATAAACGATTTAATGTAGGAAAAATTTTAATAATTTAAAAAACAAGATTTATGCTGGTACAAAATAAGCCAACAAATATTTTTGAGATTGAATATTACTGCTAAAAAAAGAACTCATCTTAAATATTCATTTCAATGTACATATTAAATTTATTTACAATGAATAAAACCCCATTGCGATTTTATATTTCTTTTATTTTTTGCCAGCATAAATAGTGAGATTCAATAAAACCATATTTATTATATGTTTAATATTTACATTTATAAGCCCACTACCAATATCATATAGAAAATAAGAATTGGTCGATTTAAGTGTCCGATTGCTTTTCCGGTTGTGTTTTCCCATCCATAGCAGACAGAACCTTGGAACGTTCTTCAAATATTTTAATTTACTTTAAGTACAAATACCTAAGTTAACGTAAATAAAATCTTAATTTTCGTTGGTACGTATATTTTGCCATTTCATATTTTGCCATAATTTGTATTTATTATCGAAACCATTTTGTTACTTCTTTTTTCTTTCTTTGTCTCTTTAAAATACTTTTTATCATCATTTTTAGCATTGGAAAGAGTCCCATGTTAGCGATTAACAAGGGCCTACGAAGGTGAATTTATTGATCTTGATTATTTTACATGCTATATTTATTTGGCTGAAAATAGAGAAATATAATCAGATTTATATATGAGTGTCTAGCAATAATTTTTCTACTTATTTACAACGTTTGTATATACTATATTTATGTTTCCCTTCATCTACCTATTATTTGTAACTATTTTTTATTTGCCTACACCGATTTGGCTTTTTATTTTGTTTGTTTGCATGTGAAAATTAACTTTGATGTTTGAGTTTTTTTTTGTTATTTATATATTTATCTGTATTTGAAGGAAAAATATTATTAGTGAAGCCAATACTTAATTAAGGTAAATTACATTTTCTTTGAATTTCTTTTGATATTTTTTGGTTAAGTTACGAATTATTCTATTTCTTTCTTGTGTGTTCAGCATGAACCTTAAAACTCCAGATGTCGAAAGCACAATTTTTTTTTTAGAAATAAAAAATATCGTAAAATATTTAAATTGTGTAAAGCAAAATATTTATTTGTTACAAAAAAGTATGTGAAAAATGGACAGGTATATTTTTCCCGTTACTCAGCATGTAGCTTGAAAGCCCAAACAAAAAAAAAGGATCAGAATGTGATAGTTATGTGTAAAGGAGGGGATAGGAACAAATATTGATGTAAAGTACAAAAACTAATTTATTTACCATACTAACTGATTTTTTTTCTTTATCCCCGCCATCGTTTGGAATTGCCACTCCATTTTAGGTACTCACCGCTGGCCGGAGACCTGTTGGCCAACTCGATTTTGCCGGGGAACGCAATGACCGGATCGGGCTGGTGTATATTCGTATATAATCTGGCTCCCGAGACCGAGGAGAATGTGCTGTGGCAGCTGTTTGGACCCTTCGGGGCCGTGCAATCGGTGAAGGTGATCAGGGATCTGCAGACCAGCAAGTGCAAGGGATTCGGATTCGTGACAATGACCAACTACGACGAGGCCGTGGTGGCCATCCAATCGCTCAATGGATATACCCTGGGCAATCGGGTGCTCCAGGTCAGCTTTAAGACTAACAAGACCAAGACCACTTAGGCGAACGCGCCATCCTGGGCTCGACCTCTCCAATACTCCATGATCTGTTTGATTTGACGAACCTAGACTATAGATATCGATCCGATGTGACAGCGTAGTCGAAATTGCGAACAAAAACAAAAATTAGCGCGAGTTTATGATCTCTATCATTTGATTTGTACGCTAAACGAAATTATTATGATTGTAATTCTAACGAAATCTTAGTGAAAATTGATTTATTTCCATCTGTATAATTTAATTCTATTAACTCTAAACCAAGAAACCAAAACAAAAACAAAAAAACAAAACAAAGCTTGAATGAGGCAACCAAAAAACACAACACAGAAACTAAGGCAAACTTTAGAAAAAAATGATGAACAAGACGACAAACTGTCTATAAATTGACAAAATGGGAAATATGAGATGGTATTAAGGTCAAAGGGAAAAACCAAAACCAAACAAAAAACGAAAAATTAAAAAACCTCAAAAATATGAATGAGAAATGAAAAATGATGAAAAAATGATCTAAGTCGCAATATATAGTAACTATTTTTTTTTAAAACTTATGTATATGTAATTCAATTCGATTATATTCAATTAAACAGAGTATTTAAACAAGCTAACCAAATGATTTAATGTCTACTGATTTAAGATTTACCAACATTACTCTCTCAGCTTACCTAAGTACTTATTATAATGAATATGCATAAATATATTGTATTGTATTGTATTTTGTGTTCGTTTTGCAACCTTACCTTACATTACATTACATTACATTAATTCTAGTGCTATTCAGCTCTTATATTTAATTCGATTCGCCTTGATTTACACTCGAAGACGAAACGATAATCGAAAATCGAAGATAAAGCCGCGATATATCCTACAAACGTAACAACAACAATGACCCCAGCACGTACACACTCACTCGTAACCATTATTATATATATGTAACCAGATTTAATTACCTTTTTTTCGTCGTCTAAGATTCGTATTCGTATTCGTCAAGTGCAAACCAAAGTAAATGAAACCAAGAAAACTTATTATATTATATTACATTATATATTATTACGCCTACTTATTATTCCATTTTTATAATTATTATAACTTATTGAATGCAACCAAGCGAAACCAAACAAAACCAAACAAAAAAAACATAACTACAACTAAAAATATATATTTATTATTAAATAAATGTGTGACTTATTCCAAAAACTATGCAAAAAAAAAAAAAAAAAAAAACACAAAAACTAAACACAAAAATTTGTTTTCTTATTTTTCTCCAATATCCACACAAACACCTAAACTAGAGCTGGCAAAACTTTGATAGATCAATAGGTAGTATCGATTTTTTCTGCAATCGCAAGAAAAGTTCTCACAAACCAATGCTTCGATATGTTAATTTTTTCCAAATCGATGGTTAGTTGAATTTTCAAAACACTAATAAACAATCACCTTTCGATAATTTCGATGTTTTCGATATCACTATTATATTTTGTCGATGTTTTGCCAGCTTTAACCTGTACCCACCTGAAAATTGGCAATATTGCAGGCAAAACGCTTTCACAGTTGAAGTGATCATTGAATATTTGGATTGGATTGAAGATATATCGAATATGGTCAGCTAAAATCGGAACTTCAGCCGTGCAAGTCGCTTCACACAACAAACAACAAACACCAAACACACAACAACAGCACTCGCATTTAAACAGAGATATTTAAAATACGAACTAAGTTTAAACGCTCTTTGAAGTATAACTAAGTTTTAACTAAGTTTTACGCCTATATAAATAGAAATCTAACTCCACACGAACTATATGTACGCGCATCTATATAAATTCAGACAAATAGATTGTTTATTCGATTTTCCAATCCGATACTCTTGTTTCCAAATCAAAATCCAAATACAAATCCAAGATCATTTAGTAGAGTCCACCAACAATCAATGTGTGTCTGTAGTTTAACTGATGACGAGAAAAAACGAGTGGATTGAAGAACATTTTTTAAGAAGCAAACATTTTTTTGGTGTACTTAGGGCTTAAGGGTCAGGCCACATCTACATGGCAATCGGCCATGAGGCGAAAAACACAAAAAATAATAATAAATACAACAAAATGAAAATGAAGAAGAATATACTTTAAACTAGGAAAAACCAAGTAAAACAAAAGAAGAAACTCAAGCTAAGAGGAAGTTGCGAGCGCAAGTTGAAAACACCAAATTTTTAAATATATAATATAAATGATGTAAAATTTTTTAAACAAAGATTTATAGTAAAATTTATTAAATTATATATATATATATACACATATATATATATTAAGTATGTATAACGATATATACAAAATACACAAGGATAAGAGAATCAAGAGAAACCACTATGGAATCGCAAAATTCAATGGAATATGAGCAAGATAAAATGTGAAATACATTAAAAAAATACCTAAAATTACCTAAAAACGAAAAATCAGCAGAAGACCGGAAGTCCTCGAAAGCAAACTGCTTGCAAAGAGTGCGCCCCGTTTACGGGCGGTGAAAGCAAGCAGTGAACCCCGCTGGGACTTGCCAAAAAGAGATAAACAAACAAATGATCTTCAACCGACAGCTGATTCGTTTTCCACTTCCCGGCGACTAGTTAACCTATTCAATACTCAATATGGCATATGGAATAATCAAGTAATCAAGTAATATCCGCAAAATAACCGCCGCAACGCTGCTGCGCAGGCGCGTGTGTCATTCACAAAAGCAATATGGAGATGTGGCGCGAGTTGGCTGTTTTGGCCCATGCTGACTTACTATATATATACATATATATCGGACGGAGGGAGGCGAACGGAACGCAGTTGTACAAATCGCAACTCAGCGACTCGGTCACATTCATTCACGGCACCTATGCCGCCACTTACAATTTACGATTTACCCGAAAAAAACAAAAAAAAAAAAAAAATAAATAAAACACACACACACACACCCATATTAACCAAAGCATATTAGTTTTAAAACAGCTAATGCAGCAAAACAAAAAACGAAAAACAGAAATACGCAAATTCACACACCAATCAGTTGGCGGAGGTTCTTCGATATTAATTTTAGTGAAAAAAAAGAAAAACAGCAGAATGCTAAACTAAAAACTGAACCCAACAATGAAAATCATCAACTAAGCATGAAATGCATTTAAAAATTAAATACAACAAATACATATTTATATATATATAGATGTACATGTCTATTTGTATGGCCAGGATAGTGAAAAATATGAAATTATATAGCCCCGATAACAGAATTGAGAAAACCGTAACAGAGCAACACCAAAAACGAAGAATTTGAACGTAAAAAATAAACCGAAACAAAATCAACTCGAAAGTGAAAGTGAAGCGACTTAGCAACGCCTCCCGAAGCTACACCCGAAAATCAACTTCCAACATTTTTATTGATATACACTAAAATCTAGAGACGTAAGGCGATTTCATCGATACCAAAATCTAAGCTAAGACGAAATTGCATGCAAGTTAAGCGAATACGAAACTTCAATTTAGTGTGTAAGCATCAAGAAAAATGCGACAAAATAAGCAAATTACTGAAATAAGGGAAAACCAGGCCAAAAGCGGTGAAAGCCGGAAATGAAATAAAAAAGAAATAGTCGCCTGAGGCAAAGGACACGGTAAGCAGTGCACGCATGACACCAAAAGCAGTGCGGCACAAGCAGTCGATGACTTTTTACAAGCAGTTGGCAGAGATAAAATTGCTTTAGATATTAAACGGAAAAAACAATGTTAAATGATTTGCAAAATTCGATTAATTATTTAAAAAATGAACTACTATAAGAGACGACAAAAAATATACGTAGCCGCTTTGTCAGACGGAACGCGCCCAAACCAATCTAACTAACTAAGTAATAAAAACAAAAAAACAAATAAAACAAAAAATAATTGCAAAAATATTTAAATCAATTTTGTGCATAACAAAATCGATTACCGTTATGCATATATATACATATATGTAAGCCAACTATATATATATGTGTGTGTACAAGAACAAGATCACGAATCAAAAAAAAAAAAAAAAAAAATCAGAACTCCACTTCAAACTTAATTAATTATTATCCATTTGATTGTGTATGCTAATTATTATTGTCTATAGCGTATCAAACAAATATATTTATATATACTTTTCGTGCAAATCCAAGGGCAAGACCTACGTACGCATTACCCTTCGATCGTACTTATCCAATTAGTTAACCATATACCGCATACCCATGTATTTATCTTACTTTAAATATACTTACTTACTCACATTTCGATATTGTATTCGTAGCCCCTGAGTAGAACTATTTATTCAATTTATTTGTACACCCAAGTCACAAAATCCACAACCCAAAACCGCCCAGCAGCTAAAAAAAATGCTCTTACCTAAGGTATTGCATTACTTAAGAAATTTATAAGGGGCCTGCATGAATCTGGATATGTTTAACCTATACAAGTTTTTACAGAAA
This sequence comes from Drosophila ficusphila, assembly GCF_018152265.1. NCBI lineage: Eukaryota > Metazoa > Arthropoda > Insecta > Diptera > Drosophilidae > Drosophila > Drosophila ficusphila. The sequence continues at coordinate 3,555,029 of NW_025064092.1, read as the reverse complement.
TAAATTTTTAATAAAATTTTTCATAAAAACGATTTAAAATATTCGTAATGCGTGGAATTATTTAACCACCTTCATTTCATTGTTTTAAATAAAGTGAAAATATTCTATACCAACCATTCGAAAATATTCAAATAGAAAAGCAATGTGGATTCCTGTGGGCTTCTAATATATCTAAATGGATAGGCGCATATTTGTATGTATTTACCATAAATAAATATAGCTAACTAACACAGACAAAAGCAGACCACACTTACACCCACTAACACAATGAAGGAAACGATTCCGAGGTGACACAAATTTAGATGCATATTATTATCTAACTTATATTGCAAAACAAAAGCGATAATATGAAAACGTAAATTTTACTATACTCGTACATATAAATTATATGAATGTATGTAAATTATTATTATATTTGTATTTTATTGTATGTATTAGTTTTGTTCTACGCTCTTTTGCTCTTTCATAAACAAAAACAAAAACCAAACTCGATAACAAAAACTAAAACAAAACAACAAAAAGCCGGCAAGCAATGGTATACAAAATAAAATAAAAATATGACAAAAAAAATCGACAAAAAATGAAATAAAATTGAATGAAAATTTACCAAAAACCAATTTGTTTTTATTTTGTGGATTTTCAGCAATAAAACGCACTGATTGCAGTTAAGGGGCACAACTAGTGTGACATTTCAAAAAAATCTTTTTTTTTTTTCTTTCATATTTTGGTAGATAAAACCTTTAAAAATAACATATTAAAATTTCAAATCGATATCTTAAATAGTTTTTGAGTTATAGCAATTTTAAGAGCAGCCGCTCGTATAGCAGTGAATACGATCATTTTATCTTTAAACGCGTTTTTCTCGAAACTGCATTTTCCGAATTTGCTGCAGTGATAACTCAAAAACTAATGATCCGATCACTATCAAATTTTTTTTACGTGTTCTATATATAGTCCTCCCTACAATGACCTATCGGTTTTTTGATCTGATCAAAAATCGAATTTTGGCAGGCCAAAAACGACCAAAATTTTGGGTAAAATTTGATTTTTTTTTTTCAAAACGCCGCCATTTTGTCAATTTTTGATATTTTTTTTTATCGTAGGTCATTGTATGGACAATATCATCTAGTTTAACGAGAATTTTTCATATTTTGATTTCATCCACGGAGAAGGCCGGAATCACTGCAGCAGTTGGGGCACTTTTTTTTTTAGTGCCGTTGGAGATCGGCTCTAGCTTAAAAAATATTTAATTTTTTTCTTTAAAAATTTTACTGTATATTCTTCAAACATCTATAAATATATTCTGAAAATTTGAAAAGAATTGATCAAGTAGTTTTTTTTAAAAATTCCCAAAAATCACCATTTTTTTAGGCCGTCACACTAGTTGTGCCCCTTAACATGATTTATTCACTACGTAAGTGTGTTTGGTTAAGTGGAATAAATATCATAAATATCTGACATCTACAGCATCAAAACATTACACGTATATAAATATCTATATATCATTTATACCTTTATGAGATAGCAAAAAAAATTTTATTTAGGTACACGGGAGTACGTATCTTTTACTTTGTGACTCTGGTTATATCTGCTCACGACTCGTATCTGAATATACATATATATCGTATCATAAAATATTACATACAGTATTTTCTTTTTAAATTGAACCTACAAATTCTTGACAGTTGTTTCCCGCAATTACTCTGGATATGACATAAATAGTTTTCGGTTTCAGTGGGGACAGTTTGAAACCTTAATACTTAAAGGAAAAGCTTCACACAGGATTAACTAAATACGTATTAATATGTATGCTTTACATAAACACTAAATGCTTACATTTTTTTAAATTAAATTTAAGCTTTGACCAGTGATGCGACTTTGCACTTTTAATTAGATTTTAAAGTGTAATCAAATTTTTTACTTGAAATCAAAGAAATAATTTTCATGTTATTCATAAAAATATTACTATTACTTTTTTTAAATTTGAAACAAGAAATATCTATAAAAACAGGTTAGCTCAGCATTCTTTCTGGATTGAAAATCCCTGTGGGACAATTGTGTTTCATTTAGGAAACTATTCAAAATCTTTGCTCGGCGATGCGGTCAAGGTTTCGATCGACCCTCGCTCGATAGATTTTAAACGCCCAACTCTCGGCTGGGCGTGGTCGTGGCCATCTGTCCAGTATTACTCCCTGCAGGCGGAGCTGTGACCAAAGTGGGCATCATCTTGTTGAGGAGCGTTCGGATGGCGAAGGTCACGTCGTGGTTGACGAAGCAGAACAGGAAGGACACCACGAATCCCTGCAGACTGACCAACACCACGGAGAGCAGCTGGTAGAAGCGGTCTAGCTGGGTTCCGGCATCCGGGCGGTACGGCAGCAGGAAGTGCTGGAGTCCGAAGAGCGGCACCAGGATAATCGTGGCCCTTACCGCCTTTCGTATCGCCAGGGGAGCAGGTTGGGCGGACTGGGGGTGCAGCTTTCGCACAATCACCCGCAGAACGTTGATCAGGAAAACTGGTGAATACAAAAAAATATATTAGAAATCGTATAATATATATAAAATATAACAGAGTATAAATTACTGAAACTGGCCAGCAGGGAAAGTGTTATGGGCACTGAGAAAATCCATAGGTAGAGACTGTCATTTATCCAGCAGCTAAAAGAAATGAAATTAAGTCATATAAAGATAATAAGTAATTTTTGTTAAATAAATTGTATATTTTATTTAAGAATTAAATTAAGTAAATTAATTTAAATAGTGTTGATATACTGTTGAAGTATTGTTGTAGAATTATTGGCTAATTGGTGAGTTTGGACTGTTAATTTTTCTTTCGAGAATTGTAAACGAAATATTCATTCATTATTATTAGAGTAACTCATGTATACTCTTTTAGATTAGTTTTTTAAGTGTTCTAGAATAATTGGTCTAAAAATAGCGAGAAACGATGAATACCATTTTCTTATTCACGTTCAAGTTGTGTGAGAATCAAAAGTGCCACTGCCATGCACTTGTCGGATTGCATAAATTCGATGTGGCAGCCTTCACAAGAACTTACTGCTTATTGTCCGGACTGCTGAAGTGCCTGGCCAATCCGTAGACGATTGCGATGGGTATCGGCGAGAACCAGCTGATGACGATGAACCAGCGCATCACAATCGTGTCCTTGACAAAGACCTGGCGAGCAAAGGGAAGGGGGTGTTATTACGGCAACGGACACTCCTGACATCTCAACTTGACGGAGACGAAAGGCAGTTGGCAAAAGTTGCGATTTGCTCCGAGACAAACCGGAAGGGGAAGAGATTTGCCACGTCGACAGCAGCAGCAAATCACATCTGCCATGCACAGAAGTCGTTCATAAAGAATGCAGACTTACACGGCAATTACAAAGATTTGCATGCCAGTGTGTTCGGAAAAAGGATGACTTGAGGGCGTTTCCGGCTGACTGACTTACCACAACGAGCACCAGATGCAAGTGCAGACCCTCGCAGAACATCCAGAAGTAGTTGACCAGCATGAAATAGTGCACCACCAGATGCAGGCCAATGCACCACAGCTGAAAGAACACGATAAGTAAGTTAGGCAGTTGGGAACACTCGGGAAAATATAAGCAACTCTTCAGTTATTTTGAGTCGAAAGTGATTATCGCAATAGTAATATGTTTTTTGGCAGAACTTTATATTTTTTAAACAGTTTTTATTCCTATGTTTTCTATTTCCGCAGTATTAAAGTTATGTTGAAGTAGCGTTGGTGTAACGTTGGTGTAGCGTTGGAGTGGCTTAAATAAGTCGGAAGTTGTTAAGCTACATAGCAGCTAGTGTAAAAAGCGAGATATACTATTGTTGGTGTAATATTGGAGCTATTTTTGAGTATTATTGGAATGTTTTTGAACTCCAAACATTTACCATTCTTAGCATACATGTTTATACACATTGAAGAAGTGGTATTCCCCCAGTTTGTCTGTTAACAAAATCTCTTTTCGGTAAAGTTATTTCAGTGTATGGGTATACCACAGCTATGTTAATAATTATAATAATTTTTCAGCTTTTTTCCCCGTGCAGCTCACCTGGTTCTCGGCTATGGTTTCGGGTCGCTCCACCACCAGGCGGTACCATAAAATCCAGGCCACACAGGTGCAGGCCAACGAGGCGAAGAGGTGCACATGGATCCGGATGCGGGTGCAGCGCAGGGATCTGCGAACGGGAAATCCGACCATCAGTATCAGAAGTGGAGAACGCCCTGCCCCCCATTCGGAGCACTTACTTGAAGCCCAGAAAGATAATAATCGATATGAGCAGGGCCAGCAGGGAGAGGGCGTAGCCCTTCACGTACAACTCGTTGATGAACTGGCGAAACTGCAGTGGCAACTTTGTTGATTAATGTCCGTGTTCCCCCCAACGACGTGGTCGTCGGAGCACTTACCTCCAGGTCCTCGTAGTCCACGCAGCTGGTGTAATTGGACCAGGTCTGATTGCTCACCGGGTGACGGAACCAGGAGCCGTTCTCCAGGCAGCTATGAATGCGAAATGCTTGCGATAATTGTGACTGGCTAAGTGCGACTGCTGAGGGATTTGCGAACAAAGGCTTGCAAAGCAAAAGTTACCCAAGTTGTAAAAAGATAACTAAGCCCAGCTGGAGTGTAAAGTGAAATGAGTGCATTTCTTTCAAGCAATTTAATTGTTGTAAGCTCTAGCAAGATTTAATTATAGTAAGTTCTAGGGAGATTTTAAGGCAGTACTACTTTGTTTGTAAAACAAAGTATTGGAGTATTGTTGGTGTTAATTTATAAAACAACTCCAACATGGTATAATATTATACCAAATTGCAGTAATGCTGAGATTTTATTCTATATTGCTTTTACTTAAAATAACTTTTTATGGTTTAATCGCAATGTTTCAAAAATAGTTTATACATATTAGAATAATATTAAAATACATATCAGTTTCTCTGCAACATTTTTAAAGTGATAATGTGATTTTAAGTGTTATAAAATGTTACGTGACAAACATTTGCATAACAGTGGAAACTATATTTTTATAAATAAGACTCAATTATGCTATTCAAATAGATTTACGATTGTCACAACTTTTATAAATAAATAATGCATCCCACGACACACACAGAAAATGTAAAAATAAACTGCAAAGAACACAAGGAGTTTCCGAATTTATGCCTAGGCAAACATTTAGATTTGTGGTATGTTTATTTGACCCGAAACCATGCGCTGAATGAAAATGGTTGAAAATGGTTGTCCTCTCCTCGAGGGTGTAATACTCAGCCATTTTGGGCATTTAACTCACGTCTTGTGGGCCAGAAACTTGCTGTTGAATCCTTCGACGAAATCGGGACAATATTGACTCAGCACAGTGCCGGCGGGTGTCCGTGGCCAGCAGAGATATCCGTCAAAGTTCAGGGGGCAAAACAGACGTTCCTCCCGCTGATTTGTGGCCATCGTGGCAGTGAAAACGGTGGCCATCAGCTCCTCCTTCTCAGCGGCCTCCTCGTCCACGTGCCGCATGTCAATGGCGCCCTCGTTCAGCACCGCATCCTCCAGATACCGCGGCACCGGGCTGAAGTTGTCCGGCGCATTCGCATCCACATCGTATTCTGTGCATGGAGAGAATGCCCAGCGTAACTGGATTACTTCTATTACATCACAGACTAACTTGAAATGGTTTACTTTTCATACAAAAAGTTTTTATGTTAACTGCATGGATTTAAGTATAACTTTCAATGGTGTATAGACTTTAAAAATTAAACAAATTAATATACCTATATAATATATAAATATATATGTATAAACTATTATCTGATCGTTCGTATTTACAATTTAAGAACATGTATATAATTAGTTGTTAAACCATACAAATTCATTTATATTTTCAATTAAATTTCAACTAAAAAACTCTGCACAATAAACCATTAAATATGATCTTTCAAAATCATTAAAAATCCTATACAAAAAGTATTTTATTTATAATAGAATTGTATTTTATTCCAAGTCGTAACTTGCATTACAAAAAAAGACAGTTTAGCATCTCTTATCCATTTGTGTGTGTGTTTTTTCTAATGGAATAATTAGAATCAGATGGGCGATGTAATTTCATTTTCTCTCTTTTGGGTCTGTCTTGCCTTTTGTTATTTGTTGTGTGCCAATGTAATATGTGTGAAATCACGTATACGCCTGGTGGCCGCCACTCACCTGTTGCTGCCCCAAGTGGCACTGATGGGTCGTCTGCCTCGTATGTGACATTCTGGTATCGGTACACGCACTCGGCATACAAATGCTTTAAAAATATTCGCAGATTATCCTGCGTTTGGGCCTGCGCTGCCGTTTCCAGTTTTTCCGACCCTGAATCTGAACTCGAGGCGCCCGTTCCCATTGCGGGTGCTTTCAAGTGGGTAGCTCTTGTCATGGGTTGATGCACTGCTAAAAATAAAATAATAAATAGAAAATATTATAATTAATTACATATATATGTATATATAATCACATAAAATATAACAAGTATTGGAAAAAAAATATATGTAAGCCTATTCTAATAAATAACATAAAAAATGGAAACGATAAAAAAAAAAAAACAAATATATAATTAAAAGGAAGTTGACACCAAATATGCCAAAAAGAAGGATTATAATATATATATACCTATATATTATATATAGTCGCAAACAACAATTTAAATCCTGGAAAATAATTTCTTTTAATAAATCGCATATCAATGCAGTCCCCATTTCTCTCAGTATGTCGCGATAACGAAGGGAATTCGAGTCGCTTGTGGCTGGCCATTCGTGTGTGCATTTCTAATTTGGTTAGGCTTCAAAGAGTTGCCCGAGTTGAGATGTTATCTTGTCTGCGGGGAAATGGTGCCAAAGAAGTGGTATATATATATTTATATACAGAGACCCTTTGTCCTGTGACAAAACCATCCGTATTGGAAAAGTAATGTACGTGTGTGTGTGTGCTCCCATTTACATGCTGTAAATCAGTTTATTGTCTAATTAATAGCGTTGCTTAACCGTGTCGCTCTTTTTGCAGCAGTGGATGGGCAAACTTAATTGCATTTCGTGAGAGAGACAAAGCAAATGCCACGGGGCACAAACTCAAATGAAATGCACATCGATCGAGCGGAGGGAAAACTACAACTTGGTGGAAGGAGCCACATGTGGTGGCAAATGCGGGATGAGCTGCAAAGTTCTTGCCTAACTTGGTTATATTTTTAATCAAAACTCATTTCGCTTGATTGAGTTTCCACAGAAGCTTGCACAAACACGACGGGTGAGAGGATTTTCCCCAGGCACCCAGGACTAAACTTTAATTTGCGGCATTAATTTATTACACAGCTCGGGACAGTTGCCATGATGGAAATTGCGCTGGCAAAACATTCTTGCATGTTATTTATTTATTTTTGCAAGTGTCTCGGCCAGGCAATTAGTCCTCAGGTAAAACGAAAGAACGTGGGCAAAAGGACCACGAACAGCCTTTGTTGGCCATCAATTCAGATGCCGGACCTGAAGTCCTAATGAGCATTAATTGCATTTACATTCCCTATGAGTGGAGCCCAGCCCCACAATACTTTCAATGCAATATTGTTGCCTAATCATCGAGGGATTCTTCGAGACAAAACATAATTGAAATGGCATAGTTAATTCACGGGATTTTCCTCTGTCATCTCATTATGAACTACGCTGTACTGTAGGACTTACAATTTATTCTTAACAAAACCCCACCGAAGGGAACACTTTGTTATGGTACTTATTCCTTTGATTAATCGTTGTTAATAAGGATAATAAACTGCTTTGCTTACCCTTGAACAACAAAGGAATACATTACACCGCATACAAATTCTTAAGGATTAGGGCTTCCAAGCCATCTGGCAAGTAATAAATAGTTATGAAACGCACTGTATGGAAAACTTTACCCCAAGAAAAACGCAAGCATCTGCAACATTTTTGCCAAATTGTTTTGTTTAGCATAGTTCTCTTCAAAATTTTGTGAAGAAGAACAAAAGCCAAAGGGAAGGGTGCTCTTGTTTTTTGAAGTATCCATAAAACAAAAATAATTGGAAAACGTTTGCTTGCATAAATTATGCACGAAATTGAAATTTATTGTCAACAATGTTGAGAGCAAAAAGGAACGAGGCATTTTTTGGCAACAGGACCTCCCGCTGCATAAGATACAAATGGCCAATCAATAGTGGATGGGCGAAAAAAAAAGCTGCCGGCGGAATAATTGTATGTACACATGCTGAATATTGATGATGAATTGTTTTGTCTAGCAAGCGAAACCAAAAAAAAAATTCAGAAAAATAATAGAGGAGGAAGGAGAAGGAGGCCGTCAATGCGGTTAATGATGCTGGTGGCATTCGCAATACGGAAACGGAAATGCCACGCACTGCCAAACACCCACACACATAAACACACACACACACTCAAAGAGAAACACACACACACATGGGAAATAATACCAGTAATACGGTATGGCCATTCTTGTCGGATCAATTATAATAACAAATTACTTCATCCAGGGCGCTTGGGTCACCAAACGCAATTACACACGCTGAACTGGCCACGAATCCTTGGGAATCCTTCGGATCCTCGGGAATCCTCAGTCGGGCATAAATGTTGCCAACCTTGCGAATTATTGCACTCATTTCCCGCCAACGACTTCCCTATTTTCCCTGTGTAGCGCGAAACTTTTCGCATAAACGAAACGCACAATTAGGCGCAACCAGAAATCAAATTACTTATTTGTACTTTGTGTGCAAATATATAATTCGATTGTTTATCTAATTAAGCTGGCAAAAATTGAGTCTACTGCGGTGCGTTAATTAACAAAAATACTTGTTAAAATATTCACTCAAACATTTTCTAGCGGATTTTTAGAAATATTTTTGAAATATATACTGAAATATTTTCACCTGATTTTCAAGTAATTGTTGCCAAAAACAGGTGTTGGCCAACCACTTACATAGTCTATTTCCATTCATTTAATTCATTGAGCTGCTCGGAACGGCCGCTGCCATTCATTAAACAATTTTAAACAATTAATTCTGTTTGGACTCTCAGTTCGTCACGTACAAGAAAAAGACACGAAAAACATTCGAAACACATGGAAAAAATACGCGCTCTGTTATCGGATAAATAAATAAGCCGCTTCACTGCGATTTCATACCGTCCTGCTCTGCGTTCCGCTGGCAAGTGGCAAGTGGCACGGCATCCGGCAAAAATCGCCGAGGCTGCTGGCTTTGCCATTTTCCACATTTTCCCCATTTTTCCTCCCATTCATCAACTGTACACTTCGAAAATGTTTCAGAATTGGGAAAAAAGAATTGACTGCAATCTGTATATAATATTTAAATAGGAGTCATAATATTAAAATATCTAGTTTTCGCATTGTGGCTTTCACCTAAAAAGTAAAATATGATTTTTATTCAAAAATCTAAGATAAAAATATTGTTAAAATAAGTTAATATCAAAGTGACTTTTAAGGAACGAATTAAACAGATAAGAAAAATAATTTAACTTACTTTAATTTAATTAAAAATAATATTATATTTAATATTTATAATTAAGCAGAACGTGTACCAATATTGAACAAATGTTTTTATTGTGTAGCGGACATTGCCTTGAGTTTACTGCTTGCCAGCAACAAGTGGTTGAAAAACTGCTTTGTGTGCCGAGTAGTTTGGCTGTTAAAGGCGTGTATAACAGTTACCTTTGTGGGCGTGGCACGTACAGCTGGAAGCCATAAACTTTTAAGATTTTAAACTTTTTTAGGAGAATTTGTTTAATCATAACAAGTAGATTGGTATTTATAAACTAATTAGGTGATTCTTTGTCAAAAAAAAATGTGTTCAAATTAGTAAAATTGTGCAACTAAAACAAGTCAATCCGAAATAATTAATAAATTTTATTTTAGATAGCGGGTGTCTTAATTTCCTTATTGCTGGAAGCAAAACTATACCAAAACATGTTTAATTTATTTAAATATAGGGGAAATATTTATTGTACAAAAATCGGCGGTTGTAACCAGTTTTTCTAAGAAAACAAATGGGTAACACCCTTCAACTTCACAAAAACTGGTGTGTGTTTCACTTCAAAACCGCTGTTAAAAGTATTCGAAGCAATTACAAGGCAACTTTCTTTTTATCAAGAAGTCACCTTTACGTTTCGTCCTGAGTGAATATTTCGTTTCACTTCACTTCCATTCTCCATTCATGTAAACTTTCTCCTCGAACCCACTTCCATAAAATTTATTCATGAATTTCTTATGTCTTGCATTCCGAACGAGTACACTATACATTTTATTTTATATTTTAAAAATACTTTAAGAATAAACATTTAATACACTAAATTCCTTTTTGAATAAGAAAAGCCTGTCTTAAAAGCATAAAAAAAGTAAGAAATTCCTCTCAGTTCATTTGAAATTTCTTTTACTATCAGAAAAGTTTCATCGCATAATTTTTATAGAGAATTTCTAATATGATGATGACAAAGTAAATTTAGTTTGAGTGTATATAAATATTTTATGCGGTTTTCTACGGTTCTTTCAGAAAATTGGCACCAACTCAGAATTGATGTGTAAATTCTTTACAGCATGGACTGGAATTTAATGCAAAATGCATATTGCAATTAGGACTACACTTTGTGGTGTGAAAATTCCTGGGGTTAGGGCTTGGAAAAACCCAAGCTCGTAAAGGCGAAACTAAAGGAAACTGCGTTTGCAATATAATTTTCATTTTGTGCCGAAGTCTGCGAATATGTATGTGCGAAAGCCTGTAAATCTGTAAACACTTAACTTTTATGACTGGTCAAGAAAAAGACGAAGAGAGCGGGGAAAAGTTTACACAAGAGCTTACACTTTTTAATTGTTTGTTTACTACATTTTATTTCTTGGTTACTTGGCTTGTTGCTAAAGTGGTTTAGCAGTAATTGGACTAACCAGATTGTATACGTTTAAAGATACATGTTTAAGGATAAGAACATTGCTGCCACGACACCAAATCTGTCAAGTAAAAGCTTCTTATTTGGGATAAGGGACATTTAGTAATAAAAAACAAGTCTGGTTGTCAAGATGCCAACTGTTTGATTAAACAGGGTATTATTCTTAATATTGAAACCAAAACATTTCAGGAATCCTTGCAATATTGAGCTTCATAGCTTCATTGCTTGAATTTTAATTGAGTTAAGGGTAACTTTCTTAACTTTCGTAACTTTGCTCATACAAACTGTTAAAGAAAACTTCTATCTTCAGTTTTTAGTTTTTTAGGAAAGTAGAAAAAACTATGCGTCACTACCGATTATGTGTTATAAATTTATAAGTTGTCGTCACGATTTGTGCATTTCGGACTTGATTTGAGCTCTTATCAAATTTTGCCACAAGTAAAAAACAAGTCAAGAACAATCTGGCGCCAGTTGAGAGGGTATAAAACGCTAGTTGGAGAGTTTAAGCCCCGGCAAACACAAAGCTTTTCTAGTTAGGTAATGTTGGACTACTATTGTATACTTTATAATGTCACCGCTCGCCGGTCTCACGTTCCAAACCGATAAAGCCTAAAGAGACGGGCCAGCAAACAACAACAAAAGAGTGATGTAAAGACGGCAATCAACTGCACGTTCTGTGTAGAGCCCACTACGCAGTGGAGTTGAGTTGCTCACTAATAAAAGCGGGAATATCCGTGGTTAGAGACATCAGTCAACCATCGGCAACATGTTCCACTCTAAGTCTCACTCTAACTCGATTTCCCTGGCCAAGTTCCTCGGACTTTCGGCCTTTATCCTGGCTTTTGCCGGGGTCAAAGGTCAGTACGATTGGTATAGCGACTATTCGGTACCCGAGTTGGATTACCTCTTCGGGGATGTGGGCTACGAAGTGCAATCCTATGGACCCGCGGCAGCTGTTCAGGAATTCTATCCCAGGGGCTCACCGGTTCGGAATTATGCTCCGGTGCAATCGCCTCAGAATTCCTTTGCCTACGCCGCCGCCAGTGGTCCTTATGGAGCGAGAGCTGTTGCCGAGGCTCCTGGTCCGTATCCTGTGGCTCCATATCCCTCCGCTCCCGTCCCTCCTCCTCCAGCTAAGTACCCTTCTGCCCCAGCTAATTATCCCTCCCCTCCTGCTCCCTTTCCCATTTATTCCAAGCCCGCCTACGCAGCTGTTTATAGCTACGCCGGCACCACCAAGGCGCCATCTACCGGATCGACTGCCAGCACCGCCACCACCGCCACCACCGCCACCACAAAGGCCAGCGGGTATCCGGGTTACCCCACTGTGGATCCAGGCAGCACGGCGGCAACAACTACAGTAGCAACAACCACTGCGGCAACAACTACAGCGGCATCTACTGCAGCAACAACTACAGCAGCAACTACTGTGGCAACAACTACTGCGGCAACCACTACAGCTGCAACTACTGCTGCAGCAACTACAACAGCAGCAACAACAACTGCAGCAACAACCACTGCAGCAACTACAACAGCAGCTACAACAACAGCAGCTACAACAACAGCAGCAACTACAACAGCGGCAACAACTACTGCGGCAACAACAACTGCTGCAACAACTACAGCTGCAACAACAACAGCGGCAACTACTACCGCTGCAACAACCACAGCAGCAACAACAACAGCAGCAACAACCACAGCAGCAACAACAACAGCAGCAACAACAACAGCAGCAACCACAGCAGCCGTAAGTGGAAACTTAAACCACCAAATCCACTTGTAAACTTAATTACCTTTCTCCCAACCACTTTAGAACCCCTAAAACCGAAACGGAGGAAGCATCGATCAGCACCACCAAAGAAGAAACCACTCATAATTCTGGGAAAACCACTGGCCAACCACTTTGAGACATCACCACCAAATGAAATCATAATTTTAGCCACAGCAATATGTAGAGTGTTCCATTTAGCCGCAATAAAACAATCAGTACAGCACATAAACAACTTGAGTTGATCGCATCTGGCCCTTGATTTTTCAGAGCACTGAGAAAAAATACTAGCTAAAATATTTCTGAGCTTCTACGCAGTTAAATAAATTTAGTAATTGTAAATCATATATCAAACTTAGTGTTGACAAATTAAATTAGTATGATACGAAATTAATTTTTCAGGTTTTTCATACTAAAATCAAAATAAGTTAATTAAATTAATTTGGTGAACTTTTTAGAATTTTAAAGTATAGTATCACGTATACAGCTTTTTTTTTTATCAGTAAACTTGTTTATCTTTTTTTTTTTGTTACGTGAAAGCATAACATTAAATGGTGTATTTGAACACATCTTGCAATATTGCATTATTTAAACAATGTTACGTGTAATGTGTTCACCAAAACGCTTTGAAGTGCTGTTAGATTTTTTCTATGTGGCATTCGGCTGGGTGTGTGGTTGTTTGGGTGGTTGGGTGGTGCGGTGTGGGTGGCACTTATCAGCGCCTATCGCCAACACACACACACACACACACACACGCAAACAGGTGTTTGCCATTGTTTGCGCGCTGCATAACTTTCGCTGGGGCTTAATAGATTTTTTTAAGCAGTTTTCCGCTTTTGTGCGCGCTCTTATCTTTTGACAATAAAACGGCATTAAAAGCGGGTCGGAAATCGGCGGCGGAAGGGTCGAAAGAATGAGCCACAATGGGTGGGGGAAACGGGAGATAGAAGGGGGCGAGGGGGTCTCCTACTTTTTGGCGGGAAACGCGGAAACGGAAATTAACAAATGCCCCAGGCAACACTTGGCGTTCCCAACAAAAACAAGGACAACCAACCGCCCGCCTAAAATAGCCATTTATATTCAAATTGTCTTAACTTGGCTCAGATTTTTGTGCCCACAAGCATTAACATTTTTTTGACAGTATTTGTATTTTATTTTTTTTTTTTGTTCTTCCGCCTTCGAGGGCAAGCAAAAGTTGAACGGGGAAATCTGTTTAATTAAATGATAAACATTTAATTTGGGGCACCGAGTTTGCCAACACTTTGTTTATTATTTGCCATGAAAAAGATTTAAGATAGGTGTTATCAGGAAAAGGACAAAAAGTTTTGATGACTTTAAATGGAAATGGTTCTCCAAATTTCGTTCAACATAAGTGGGTTAAATTTAATTTGTTTTGCCATTTGGTAATGTTTGTAATTCAATTTACAAAACCTTTTCGTGTGAAAAAAAACAAATAAAATAATTTAAATTTTTTCTTGGTTGTTATTTAATATAAGCTTTATTAAATATTTTTATAGCTTCTATACCTTATACATGAATGTACTCGTAAATAAAAGACATCTGCAATTGATTGAACAAGTTAAAGGCTGACTCTGATCTCTTTTCTTGCTTTTTTTTACGGAAAGCAAAAACGGATTTTAATTTAGTACGGTAATAAAAAGACATCATTTTATAGATTATCAAACTTATCACATCAACGATCAACTTTTAACAGCTTATAGTTTTTACGTGGTAAACTTTTTTACGGCTGGTATTCCGTTTTCCCTTTATAAAAGCTGACGTCTTGCAGAATGATAATTCTGCCCCCTTAATTCATGCAAAAGATTTTGCAAGTTGCGCATACTTTGTGTGAAATTTCATTTATTTGTAAAATTTCATTTATTTGATTTGATTCAGCCAGCCAGCAATCTTGTTTTTCCCCCGGTATTTTGTGTTTTCGCTTTGCTCATTAAAAGTTTACACTGCGTGTAGAAAAGTGCTTAGCATGCGAAAAGATTCGGCACAATTGAATGAACTCTTTTCTTTCTGTTCTTTTCAAGTGGCGCCGTTGGTGGAAAGTGCTGAAGGGAAACGTGAGGGAAAGCTGCCAGGGGGAAGTGTTACCCCACAACTCCTGATGGCCGATGGCAGATGCCATCTGGCATCCCTCCAGCATCCTAAGCCAATTATTGACATTCTCCGGGAGTTCGCATAAATCAAAATTTGCACGGATACCGAGGAGGAGCTCGGAAAAATAAGAAAAAATCGAGGGGGAGATTAAGCTGGAGAAGCCGTTTCGGATCGGCCGTACTTAAGCTGATTTAAATACTGGGCACTCTTCGAGTCTGCGAGTCCATCGAAAATGGGTTTCATTAATAATTAATCATGCTTTCTGAGGCAAAGAATAATGGCTTGTGAATAATGATCAATAGTATTATAATTTTACTTAAATAGAATAGAACCTTTTTCACATCCTTATATCTGTTGTAGTATATAAATAAAAAAAATATATATTGTACTATTTATTGTGCTGGAAAAATTATTTGTGCGATATATTCCTCAGGTAAAATTTAAAAATACTGTTTGGTAACTAAAACATATAAATGCAAAGTATAAGCGTTTCATGGGACTAAAATTAATTTGTAGAAATATATGGACAAAGTATTTTCTAGTCGTATTACTCAAAATAAATCACGGCTCTCGTTTTTTAATAAATTGAAGCGGGACAAGATTTGTGGTGGCTTAGTCGCGGGCAAATATTTTATTTAGATGCCGTGCTCCCACGCCCACGCATAAATCAAATACCGCTTCCTTTGATTTTCATCTTTTTTTACAAATACTGTTTTCGTTTTTTTTTTTTCTGGCCGCCCTGCTCGAATTGATATTTATGGCCGTGAAATCGGCTTATAACATTACCCATTCCCCCGGCCCACCGCACATATATTGGCCAAGTGTACAATGCTTAGGCGGCGGGTTGTTTACAATTCGGGCGAAAATCGCCCCGAAATCAGATCGCACTTAACGGACGAGAACAATGTGTTGGTTATTTTGATTGGATTTAATTGCGAGCACCTGAACTTGGCCAAGAAATCGTGCGGATAAGGTCTCCTCTGCCGCCGGAAGCCGAAACCCCTGTGAAAATCCAATTTGCCAGCGGATAATCAAATATCGAATGATATACGGGCGTTAATTTTCGAATGGGGGAAATTTGGATTCCATCAGTCGGGGAATAAACAAGCTCCCAATGTGTATTAAATTTATTGGCGAATCTCGGGCAGCTTTTCCACTTAACTGGCAGCTCGCATCCAATATTCATAGATTTCAATTAATTAGCCGTCTGACGATTAATCAGAATTAAGCTTCTTTAATTACGCATTTTTATAAAGAGCCATCAGTGGAGGCATTTATAAAGGTGTAACATTTTTGTGCCATATAAACAAATGAACATTTTTAATTTAATTTTGTTGTAGTTCCCTATCTCTGGGTATTTTAATGTTCATTGAACCTTTTTTGAGTTGATTTTCTTTCACAAGATACCCGTCACTCAGTTTTGATTAATTTAAACTTTTCATTTAAGTATTTCTAGCTCACAGCAAAAGAAAATGGGCAAAAGATAAATGAAGCATTAATAATGCCAATGAGTTGTTCACTTTTTGAATGACTTTTGTATTTTTGTATTGAGGGAAATTGTACATTTATTTGAAGGGTAATTGAACCCAAATCATTTTGAAGTTTAGGGGTGAACATTTTGGAGTGTATGTAGAGTAATGGAAAATATTGGCATTGTAACGTTACAAACTGTTTAAGTTATTTAATTTTTAACCAATTTAAGGTATTTGTTAAAATTTTTTCAGTTTCAAAATTAAAATTTGTTTTGTACAACAAAGTTTAACGACTCAGAGCTTATTTAGAAGTAACCAAAAACCAAATAAAAATATTATTTAATAAATTTAAGCATCAAATAAGAATTCTTTCCCTGACGTTAATATGCAATGACATAAAATACGTAATTTTTTGTTCACATTTTGTCAGCTTCTATTACATTTTTTGTTGCTATCAGTAACATTATCTGTTGGCCACATTGTTGGTTTATCCGTCTCATCGGATATTGGTTATTAATAACCAGCGACATGAAGATGCAGCCATGGCAAGCCGCATTAAAATATTTGAATGTCCGACGCTAATGGACAAAAAAGCGAAGCGCCAAGGCCTCGTTGAATATGTTTGCAAAATTAATCAAAAGCGCAACTGACAGCTAAGGGAGCGTCGCAAGGAAAATAAATTAAAAATACATAAAGCGCTCAATTACGAAATTTGGTACATTTAATTTGTAAGCAAGGCAAAGACAAGGGACTGGGCCAACAAAAAAACAGAAAGAAAAAAAATACAGGGAATAAAAGCAATAGAGTGGCCAAAAGCAGTGTCAGTAGCAATGAAAATGGAATCCAATTTCCCTGGACTTTTTCCGCTTCCCGTGCCATTTGTTTTTTTTATACCCTTGCGGAGGGTATTATCATTTCAGTCAGGAGTTTGCAACGCAGTGATGGAGACACCTTAGACCCCATAGAGTATATTTTAGCAAATAAACATGATAAATGGAAAATGTAACACGCAACATGCGATTGTTAACAATCAACATGCAATTTGTAAGTTGCAAATTTAACACCTAAAAAATGTTAGATAACATTGATTTAACATTAATTTTAATTTTCAATGTTAATGTTATGTAAATGTAATGTTAATTACATTAATATTGCCACGTCATCGGCAATGATAATTAAATATTTTTCACGTTTTCTTGCACCTACAATTCCCAAGTGGTTCTGGTTGATTCTTAGTGGGATACCAGTGAATTTTGATGGATTCCTCAGTTCTCCGGGATGACCGGCAGTTTCTCTGGGAAACTGTTTCCGGTTTTTGGAAGTGTGTGTGTGTTTGTGAAGTGCTTCCTTCTACTGGACTCCACTCCAGGGTGCAGTGCATTGTCTTCTGACTTGGTGAGCATTTTTAAATTAATAAATTTAATTATGATTTTAACTCATTCCCGTTGCTGATCCCTTCCTGCTTTTAGTGGCCTATGGGATGCAGTGCCTCCAAACCCAATAAGGTGAGTACCCTTTTTTTTTTTAAATTAAGTGATGCACATCATCAATTGATGCCGCGTAAAAACAATTAAAATATTCAATATAGCTTGCTCAAAAATATTAAAACAATAGAAAAGTGGACATAGCTTTGATATTGTTTAGCCTTTATGTATTTGGTTCGAGATTATTGATGACGGCAAGGGTATATAAGATTCGGTTTGCCGAAGCTAGCTTCCCCTCTTGTTTTTGTTTTTGCTTTTCGTGTTTCCTTCCTGGCTGTGTTTTTTTTTGCTGGTTTTCGGTTGTCTTCTGTTCCGGGGGCAATATAAAAATTTAATATGCGCCCAAAAGTCGGGTGCAATAAAATGGCTAACAGTCGGTAGTGGCGAAAGTAACTTCAATGTGGAAGCATAAACCATGATCCGGACCTCGACCTCCCCAAATTATGTTGTAAAAGTGGCGAGAAACAAGCAAATGACGACACTTGAGATCCTATTTCCCGGCATTTTCCACCACCCCTCCCCCTTTTCCCGCTGGACAAACAGAGAGTGGAACAGAAGGCCAGACAGTCGCCTCATTAGTCGAGCGGTCAGCAAACGCCACTTGAAGAGTGCGAAAAAGTCGAAGAACCCACTGGGGATGGGCCTTACTCGTACAGTTGGAGTGTCTAAGTTATAGAGGGTCTTTCTGAAAAGGAACAGAGCATATGCACCCTCGTTTGGGATGTCCTTTCTGGCCAGAATCAGAATCTGTCATAACTTACTACCAAGCTTATCGAATGACAGCTCCAAGTGGACTTCAAAAAGGGAAATCTTTGGGGGGGATAAAAACATCGAAGTGAAGACTTGAGTACCAGAAGTGACCCTTCTTAAACTACAAGTTCAAGTGACAGCTGCAAACAGCTTTAATTTTAATTAATTTTATAAGAATAAATAGGTTATTTGTTTGCATGGCAATAAAAATTGCAACATTACAAATATCGTTCTAGGTATTTATTGCTAATATTAACTGTAATCTTGCTTATATTTGCTCCAATTTATTTGTGAGCGATTGAAAAGTTCAGACTTTACAGGAATAGTTTTCTGAATATTGTAGTATTATTTAGTGCAAACCATGCTTACTAAAGGCCATGAATATGTTTAACAAAAAAGTGTACAGTTGCCCAAATAATTTTTTTTAGTCCCTTCTATTAAACTACAGAAACTTTTCTCATATTTTCGAACCAAACCTCCCCTTGGTGATTGAACTGTCCATCGCGGTGTAAAACACTAGCTAAGTGAAACATCAGCGTCCATTTTGGCGGGCCATGTCGACACTTGTAAGTCCTTTAATGAAGAACCTGTCATCAATGTATTTGCGGTTGGACGCGACTCCGTTGCCCCCCGGTTGTCCGGTTGTCATCTGTCATGTACACAAGTGGCAAGTGGCAAGTGCCAAGTGCCCCCCACCTTCCGCCATTTAATGCCCTTTGACCCCTTCGCAGTCACCGCAAATGTTTGCGTGAGTTTGTGTGAGCCGTGTAAGCATCGCCGCAAACTAATGAGCCCTCGTTTAGCAGCCGTGGGTATTTCGGCCCTCCGAATTCTCCGCCAGTGGAAATTTAAAAATAAAAACAACAGAGGTGATTCTAATTTAGAAAGTGCCAAGAATTTAAAGAATGTATGGAAATAAAACCGAAGAAAAGGGGACCTTAGATATTCAAACAAAGATCAAAATTGATTTTATTAAAATATACAACATTTGTAAATTAGAAAAAACTTAATATAATATAATAACTTCTGTAAGCATTTATTATTTCTTTTATTGTTCTTTTTATATGATACTAATAGAAAAATTACTACGATTGCTACGATAATAAAATGAATTAATTCATGTCACACTGTTCCTGTATTAAAACGTTTTTTTTTTTTCAATTCCGAAGTTAATAAAACTTGTTTTATCCTAAACATTTTAACTACTCCGACTTAATGGGATTTGTAGCTTGTGGCTGTAATAAAAGCGTCGAATTCGGAACTATCCGGCAAAGCACCGCAGATATTTGCCGGGAAGCACGCTCCAAATATCTTAAAGCTCCACCGCTCTTTCCCCTCCCTTTGATGAGAAGAAGAAGAAGAAGAAGGGAGGTGGGGGAAGGAGGGAGGGGTAAACCCGTCGAAGCCATCGCAGTGGCGGCAATAAATCAGCTGACAGCGCCTCGTGCATAACTTATTGCACACTTTGGGGCAGCTATATTGCAATTGTTTCGCCACACAAAACGCCAGTCATTGCGGGAATTTGTTTGGGGGTCTTAGCCATAAGCCTTACGGCCAGTCGTCGTAGCATATGCCACAAGGATGCGCAGGATATGCGCCACTGCTAATTGAATCAGCAGCCGCAGCATGAAATCAGCTACAACTACAACTACAAATACAACCGACAACGACAACCGAGGACCCCGGGGCGGATACGCAATGCGAAATGGAAAAGGGACGAGTTTTAGAGCCGAAAGCAAGCAAAAGGATTGCCCCAACAGATTGATAAATCCCCTGGTGAAATGCCTGCGACATAAAAAACCGAAGCATACATTTATGCGCTGCCTGAATAAATCATCTGCTTGCAGTGACGTTCTGTGTTTTTTTTATCTATTTATTTTTTCTGCCCAAAATAAATACGAACCTAATGTTTGTGCGCGTGTGGGTTTTAGCCAGATTTTCGGGCGTGACAGGCTCTCTTTTTTCACGGCATCCACTGCGTATGGACAATATGTGTCGCGCGTAAAATAAACAAAACTCACACAGCGAAAGCCACACGAATTAAGCAAATTTAGCGAATGACGCGTGCAATTAGTGTAATTTTATGAGCGCTGTTTACCTCGACGGCGGGAAATTCTAAGCACTTTTCGGCTCGCAGTTCATGGCTCGAATTTGGCGCCCAAAATAATGTTTGTACTGAATACAATGCGATCGAAGTGCCGAAATCGAAAACAAAATTCCGCAAACGTTGTGTTCGCCACAGCAACCGGTTGGCAAGTGAGTGGAATGATTTCAAATTGAAGCAAAGGAGCTACGGCAGAGGATTCAAATGAGCAAGCAGTTGTTTAGATTCTGGAAACTGTTATACGGCTGAGCGGTTTGGAAACATTTCATTTTAATTAAATAAAAGCACATAATTTATCTTGCTAATGAATAAGCCTCGGAAAATATTATTTTTTTTTAAATAATTATTATTAAATTTTACCGTTGGTAAAAGGTGAAGAAAATTTATTAAAACATTTAATCTATTCTTATTTAATAATTTAATTTATAATAATAAATAAGCAATGCTTAACATTTAACTTATCTATTTTAAGCATTTTGTTTTACCCAAAAATTCGAAAATTTTCTACATTATAAAGAAATATTTTTTTACAAGAAGTCCATTAGAAAATTGTATCGCATTTTTAAACCCAACATTTTCCGTAGGCACTGCTTAACAGAGCTTTCGCAAGCAGTGCGAAAAGCGCCAGCATCGCAGGTGGTGTTCGTGCCAAGCTGTTTTTCGAATTTCAGATTGCGTGGTTTTCGTTTAAACCTTCTTTCTTTGTACTCCGATCCGAAATTATGGGGACTCAATATCTCTGCCACGGAGAAAGAGAATTCGAGTTGTACTGTTGGCTTTCGGTTTTTTTTTTTTGTTTGTTTTTGGATTTCTAGCGGCACTTACAATGGAAACTGGAGTCTGGCACGTATAATTCCGATAGATAGACGCCGTCTGGTTCTCTGTTTGTTCTCATTGTTGCAGCTCCAGAGATTTGCCTTAGCAAAGTACAAGTCGGTCGTATATATAGTTGTTGAAGGGTAAGCTGAAGTCATCAGTTACAAACCAACCATCAAAATGTTTAGAGTGTTTGCCTGTTTTGTACTTCTGTCAGCTTTGACCTTTTCTGAGGGTCAGCGGGATATTTACCCGGGATTCTTACGACCCCAAGGACCAAGGGGCTTTCCGAGGTTCAACCCCAGACCTTGTGGACCATCAATTTGTGCCAAAAGTGGACTATGCTATCGCACTTTTGACAGCATTTGTGAGCTCAACGATTATAATATAAGGATGATGTTCAGTGGCCAAGCTGGTAAGTTATACTTATATCAGTAATACAAAAGGAAAAAAAACTACCTCAAGAATTCATGTTTATTTTTTTTAATAATTTGAAAACATTATAAAAGATTTTTTTAGTAGATTTTTACGATATTTTTCTTTCACTTTTCCAGAATTCTACCCCGCAGACCCTATTTTATGCCGTGGACGGTCTACACACCCGAAACTCATAAATGTTGGATACTCTTACAATACTAATCATCGAGGTTTGCTCGTAGCCCAACAGCCTCGCTCGGGGTTTTCCTCTCCTGTTCCCAGGCCAAGTATCTCCCTTAGTCCGGAATATGTTGGTGGTTACAATGTAGAAGCGTTGCCATATGGGTATGACCCAGTACTTGATTATGTGCGTCCGTATCCGGCATGGAACTTTAACCAGCCACAAGCACCACCGAGACGGCCGCCAGTGAGCAATAGGCCTCCGTATTGGTATTATCCGACCGCGAGGCCCGATTCGACCAATAGACCATGCTACATGGCAGCAACAACTACCACAAAAGCTCCTTCATATAAAACCACTACAACAATCAAGCCATCTACAACGACCAGCACAACCGAAAGCTCTTCAACGTCAACAACCACAGAACCCACAACAACAACCACTGCTGAAACAGCAACGACAACCACAGCGTCAACAACAACAACAACCATAGAACCATCTACAACAACTTCCGAAACAACAACAACCACCACTGAAACAACAACGACAACCACAGAGCCAACGACAACAACAGAACCATCGTCGACAACAACTTCCGATCCAACAACCACCACCACTGAAACAACAACGACAACCACAGAGCCAACGACAACCACAGAACCATCGTCGACAACAACTTCCGATCCAACAACCACCACTGAACCATCAACAACATTACCAACCACAACATCCACTGAGGCCACTAACTCCACCTCAGTTCCAGCAACAACTATAGATTCAACCACAACTACAGAACCAACAACAACAGACTCGATAACAACCACAACTACGGAATCAACAACAGCTGTAGATTCAACAACAACGACAACTTCAGAGCCAACAACAACTACCAATCCTACAACGACACCTATTTCTGATCAGTCCACGTCAAGTTCCACGACAGATCCTTCGACAACAACACCTTCAGATCCAACAACGACAACAACTACAGAATCTTCCACAACAACCTCTGAAGCTTCTACAGCGGACCCTTTGACAACAACAACTACAAATTCAACAACGACAACTGACGATCCCTCATCAGCAACGACAACAGATGCCTCTACATCAACGACAGAAGATGCCTTCACATCAACAACAGATGCCTCTACATCGACGACAACAGATGCCTCTACAACAACGACAACAGATGCCTCTACAACAACAACAACGGATGCCTCTACAACAACAACAACGAATGCCTCCACATCAACAACAGATACCTCTACAACTGCAACGACTGAATCTTCCACAACAACAACTACGGATGCCTCTACATCAACGACAACAGATGCCTCTACAACAACAACGGATGCGTCTACAACAACAACAACGGATGCCTCTACATCAACGACAACAGATGCCTCTGCAACCACAACGACTGAACCTTCCACAACAACAACTGCCACAGCTGTAAGTTAAAAAATAAATGAACATAACATTATAACTAAAAAATCCCATTGACAGATAAGTCCTGTGACCATAGCGATCTCTAACGAAGATGGAAGCATATTAGAATTCCAGTTGGCTTCAATGGCTGTTAACTCGGATACAGGAAATCCAAACTGCAGCGAGGTCACCAATGTCCAAATAACGACAGGATCAAGGATCGTCTTTCAGTTTTCTGGCTGCATTGTGGCAAATAACTCCAGTACAATTACAACCTCAACCTCAACCGCAACTCCAACAACAACAACAACAACAACTCCAACAACAACAACAACAACTGATGCCACCACCACTAACCAGCAAATTCCGTTTTACCATTATTATGGCAATTCAGAATCCTACGCCCAATCGCATTTCATATATACTTTTTAATTGGATATTGCTTTTTAAAACCTAATAAAGAACATGTAAAATTTTTAAAATAACAAACAATTTTTAATAATGTTGATGGCTGGATAGTTAAGAGCTGCTTACAATAAGCTTTAAAAAAAAAACCTAAAATACTAATACTAAACTTTTAATAATAATAAATTGAATTTAAAAAATCTAATAACTTAGTAAAAATAGAAAAAATACATTAAATATACTTGCTCATGTACTATCAGTTTCCATTTTGCATTTATTCAAACCTTTCCTTAACAACTGATTACAAATTATCATTCTCAACATTACCTAAAATATTAAATAACTTGTGACAAAGTATCAGTATCCATTTAAGGTCAGAATTCGATTTTCTTACAATCAAGAAACAAAGAAAAAATATATAAGTCATCATTTCCTATTAAAGAATTTAAAAACTGCACAAAATGTTGTATTCCGCTCCTCGGTATTCCATTTAAATGTATCACGTTTTGTTTATTAATGCTCAAAACCAAAACACAAGTAACAAACGTTAGAGTGCAGTGTTATATCATAGAAAACGTGATATTTGTTGGTGGAAAGCGCCGCACGTGAACCGTGTTCCGCCCTTCAACCCATCGTCAAAATCAAGCTCAAGTTGAAAGCAATATCAGAAATATTTTGCTGACTCATGTTTTAGCTGACTTCTTTCCGAAGAATTGGCGATCGCAGACAATTTCACATGACTCAAGGTTGAGCTAAGCCACGCGATAACGGCCAATAAATTTCATAATGAGTGCAAGACGGAATGAAAGCGGGAGAAGAAGTCGATTGATATATATTATATATTATGGAAGCGGTATTATTATACTTGTGACCCAAACAGGGTTCGCGACACGTACAGGCGAATTTTAAGAGTATGAGAGCACCGAGTGTTAGGATCGCTCGGCGGTATAAAAACTGAATTCAATGGAGGTCACGGCACAGTCGTCTTCTAGACCTTCTCAATATGACAGCCTTTCTTGCAATTGGATTCGCACTCCTCGCCGCCGTTCAGGCTTGGGATTATGGAGTACCTTACTATCCAGCACCGCAGTATTTCGACCAACGATCCCACGAATATCCTTGTCCGCCGACAGGACCCGAAAGTCTCGTTTGTGCTGGAGCTCCGGGTGCTCGACCCTCCACTTTTCCCAATCCCTGCGAGGTTCAGCGTTTTAGAGCTCTCACTGGAATAAGTAAGCAGTCATCAACATTCATTTTAAATAAATGGTACTTATTGAGTCCGTTTACTTATTGCAGATTGGGAGATCATCCACGAGAACCGTTGCGAAACCCTGGAGGTTTGTCCCGACAATTGTCAAGATCAGTACAATCCTGTCTGCGGAGTGTATAGAGATGCCAGGCGAAACTTCAGGAGCGAGTGCGAGCTGCAGCTGGTCAAGTGCCGCACAGGACATCGTGAGTATTGGAGAAAATATTATGTATTTTGGAAAATAGTTATGGGATTCCAGTATAAGATGTTGATTTCAAAATGTGAAGTGATCAAATCACTTATATCAAACTGTTTCTGTTTAATTTAATTAAGCAACACGATTATTTCTGTTGGCAAAAATGCAGAAAACCTGTGCATTAAAAAAATATTATTTTAATGCGCAGAAATTCAGAGAGGTGAAAAAATATAATAACACAATAATAAAACTCAATCTGACAGGCACGTTTAGAACTTTTCAATAAGTTATAACGTGAGTCATTGTTGTATGAAACAATACAAAATTCTTTAGCTAATTAAAATTTTTACAAATTATTATCTGGTTATTATAATAGTTATTTTTTTCTTTCCAGCTTGGCGAAAACACCATGATGGCCCCTGTGAAAGTAGATATCCAGTTCCTCAGTCTTCTCGCGCTCAAAGCTACAACCCCTATGCGATCAACCCCTACCAACCGCAATATGGCTCATCTGGATCGTACGCTCCCCAAGGACCTTATGGATCTCAAGGACCCTATGCCGCTCAAGGACCTTATGGCTCTCATGGATCTCAGGGATCTTACGGACCATACGGATCCCGATCTCAGCCTCAGGGTTATCCCCAAAGTGCTTTCGTGTCGCCAAAGCCCTCTTATGAGGCTCCAGTTTATCATCCCTATGAGATTACCTGGGAAAACCTACCCACGGAGTTTACTGCCAAGCCTTATGTAGATCCCACCTACAAGACCACACCGATCACTGCAACCTCTACAACTTCTACAACAACCTCCACCACCACCTCGACTTCAACCTCTACGTCAACAACACCAATACCAGAAGAAACCACAGGAGTAGCAAGTACAACTCAAAATCCCAGGCAAAACATTAAGGTGAATGCAGTGGTCGAAAATCCCGTGAATGAAACTACTACGCAAGAGCCTTCCACGACGACGACTTCTACTACAACTACAGTAAAGCCTCCAACAACGAAGAAGAGCCCCAAATACGCCACAGAGCCCAGTTCCACAGAATCCACTGTCACCGCTGCACCACTGAAAAAATTGATAACTACTGCTTCGCCGCAACATGCAACAACTACAGCGAAGCCATCAGGCCCTTCTCTTTCGATAAACGCGGTTACAGAATCCGAAGAAGAGGAGACCACTGAACAGGAATCTAGCACGGAATCAAGTACTGCCAAAGCTAAACCTTACCCATCTTATCCATCATACCAATCCTCCAAGGTTTACAAGTCCTCTCCAGTCTACAACTCTACTGAAGCTTCCAAAGAAGAAGAAACCACAAAGGCTTCCATCGATGCAATCGTTAAAGTAAATGCAGTAGAAGAGACTACCGAAAAGGCAGAAGAGACTACCGAAAAGGCAGAAGAGACTACCGAGGAGGCAGAAGAAACTACTACATCCTATCCATCGTATGAATCTCCCAAGGTCTACAATACATATCCAGTTTATGGAACCACTAAGAAACCTGCTGAAGAAAAGAAAAACGAGACAACTAAAATACCTTTGGAAGTCTTCAAAGTAAACGCTGTGGCAGAAAGCACGACTGAGACTACAACTAGCACCGAAGCCAGCAGCTCTGAAGCCCCATCCTATCCATCATATCCAACTTATCCAGTTTACCCATCGCCAACTGTCTACAACTCTTATCCAGTCTACAGCTCCACTGAAGCTCCCGAAGAAGAAACGACTCCACCGCTGGAAAAGGTCTTTAAAATAAATGCAGTAGAAATCACTACTGAAGAGGTAGAACAGACAACTGAGACGACAACGAAATCCTATCCATCCTATCCATCTTATGGATCTCCCAAGGTCTATAATACAAATCCAGTTTATAGCTCTTCTGAAGCTCCTGAGGTAGAAGAAACTACTACTGAGGCTGTAGAAAAGATTGTTAAAATAAATGCAGTGGAAGAAACTACTAAAGAGGCAGAAGAGACTACGGACTCAACAACCACCACGGAATCCATTGGTTCCACAACTCCACCGATCTATCCATCGCACCCAGTTTATCAATCACCCAAGGCTTACAACTCCTATCCGGTCTACAGCTCCACTGCAGCTCCGGAAGAAACTACGCAGGTGCCTGTAGACGATCTCATCAAAGTAAATGCCGTGGAAGAAACAACAGAGGAGAAAGCTGAAGAGACCACTGAGTCAGAAGAACCGGAATCAAGCACTGCAAAGGCAACGAAGATTTACCCCTCATATCCAACATACTCATCCCCTAGTGTTTATAATGCTGATCCAGTCTATAACTCAACTGAGGATCCTGATGATGAGGAAACAACAAATGATTCTTTGGAGGAAGTGGTTAAGATTAATCAAGTCACGCCTACAGAAGCCAGTCAAAATTCAACCTCTACAACGACTGATGAGCCAGAAGTCACTACTGATTCTTCCACCGAAAAAGACGAGAATAATGACATTGGTTCAGGAGATTCCCCCAAGATTGTGAGGACGGAAAGTAGAAATGGAACTGTGGTTAATTTGGAGGTGACCTGCAAACGGGAATCCAAGAAAATTCGATTGGATACTTCAAGCAACGACAACAGGAGCAACATTTATTTCATGTTTTTCGGTTGTTAAATGAATTAATCATATCATCAATAATAATAACTTACGAGATTTTAATGTTTACTAGTATAAAGTTTAGGAAATCATTAAATATGTTCTTCTCAGTTCAAAAGTGTGTGATTTTCAATCGATGGCTTGGAGTGTAATGTTTGGTTGCCTAAGGCCGCGTACCTTGAAGAAGTCAACTTGGTTGCTCTCCAGCAGGAATTGATGGTTAAATACGGTTGGTCGATGAATCAGGAAGATTCGCCCGGTGGCATTCAGGCGATTCACCATCGTATCATAAAACTCCTTCACCTCATCTGCTCTTCTCCTTGGGTTTTTATAAGTCCTTGGTTTGCTTTTAGCCCGCATATTTTGTTTCTTCATCATGATCTTGTGGTTTCGGCGACGAAGTTCACTGAGCACGATCATATTATGTCGCACTTGCTCGAGCTCCCTTCTCAACTCCTTGCGTAGGACTTCAAATGTCCATGTCACTATCGAATTTAATATATCCATACCCTTCTCTAGGGCCGTAAGTTCATCTGTAATAAAGGCATGTTTCCCAAAGTCGATGGCGTAGGAATCCGCATGTCCCCGAGTTTCGTTCACCATGCATTTGGGTTCGCGCGAAGCGACCTCATCGCAAAAAAACATTCCAAGTATAAAGATGATCTGCGGAAGGTTCAATCGGAGGTTAAAGATTAGCTTGTTGCGTAGAATGGCTCTTACCAATAAATAAAAGCGCGCCATGTTTTATAAAATATTATTATTTTTTCTAAAAATGTGTTTGTTGACAAGCTGTAAAGCTACGGAATTCGAAAAACAGAAGGGAGTATGCCAACTTTGCTGAAAAAGTTTACAGGGTTGTATTTTCAAAAAATAAGAGTTGTAAAACTATGAATTTTCAACACTGCAAATTAAAAACTAACTAACACTAATAATTATATGGATTCCTTGACCAGTTTTCAAAGAGTTAATACAATAATTAAAAAAAGTGACTTGGTATAATTTAAATTTTATTCATCTTAAGCTGCTTTATAAATAGTATCAATAAATATTAAATAGCAGAGTTTAAAAAGTCACAATAATTTTTATCAATGAGTTTTGGGTTTGGGATGCTCGGTGGTTTTCTCAGTGGTGCTGGTGGTGCTGCTTGGGTAGGTCATGGGCTCAAAATTCTCTGTTGTGGATTCCGCAGTGGTTTCCTTTCCAATTTCAGTGGTGCTGGGCACCAGTTGAGTGGTGTATGCTCTAATCGTGGTGTTTCCTTGAAGGTTTGTGGTCCTAAAAGCCTTGGTGGTAGTTGAGAATAGGGTGGGCTTGGGTGTAGTGGTTGTGGTTGTGGTGGTGGTGCTACTGGTCATGGAATACGGCTCCGTGACACGACCCACTTCTGGCAAAAACATCGATAGAGAGGAGTCGGTTATCTCGGCGTAATCCTGACCCACATCGGGTATATTGTACACATTGTAGGCATCCACCGCCCTCGAAACGGAAACCATGGGATTCGCCAGGTTAATGATCTGCTGAAATTGCATTGGCGATGGACTTGTGCTGGTCAGCTTGGTGGGTCTGCTCCTCGCTGTTGTGGTGATCCTGGTGGTGGTGCTGGTCGTCCTGGGAGTGGTGCTCGTGCTCCATGGAGCCGGTGTGGCCAGCATGATGTACACCTTCTTCGGATGTTCGGCGAACTTGTGGATGGTGGTTTTTGTGGAAGGTCGCTTGTGTTTGTTGCGGCGCAACTTCTTCTTGCGAGGAGCTTTCGTTGGCGTTTCGCAAGGCCCCGCGTGCAGGATTCGCAGGACTAATCGGGAGGTATGAAATGAGCAAAGAACAGAAAGGTTATAAGAAAAAAGGTGTGGCAAACAGATCGGGAATTTAAATTTACAAAAATGTTTCGATATACAAAAAGCTACATTACACAGTTTTTGCCTTAATAATAATAATAATATAATAAAATAATATAAATAAGTGTTGTTATATTTTCTACAGACCTTGCTTCGTGTGGCACTCTCGTCGTCGCATCTCGCACTCGTTGATGAATGTTTGGGGCAGGGCTCCTCCGATCTCGGCCAGCGCGCAAACTGGTCGCTCCACCTTGGTGCACTTCATCGTCTGGCAGGTGGGAAGACATCTCTCCATCTCCGTGGGCTCAAGCTCTGCATGGAAATCGCTCAGGGCAATTAAAGGAGGTTCAACCGAAATGACAGTGATGGATACATAAAAATAGGAATTTTTAAATGAAGCTTACAAAGTAGCCTTTAATTGGAGTATTAATAATTATACTTTCTTATGCTATTAATATTTTTATAAAAATTAAAAACGATTGTTAATTGCTAACTCACCTGTGCCGTACTGAAAGAGCAACTTAATGTTGGCCGCCTCCAGGAAGCAGCTGTTCTCGAAGTAGAAGTTCTCGGTGCCATTGGTGGCACAGACTGGGATTCCGCCTGGCTGACAGTTTGGTTGGTAGTCCACGTACTGAATCTGCATGGGACCCAATCCCTTGGGGTCCTTCTCATCGGGATCCTGTCCCACTCCCGCCTCTCCCAGGATCTTGGCATACTGATCCCTCGTGTAGTGCGGATCACTCATGTGCCAGTTGGCAATTGGCGATGATTTCTGGCCCGAAACTCTGCAGCTGAGAATTCCGAGGCTCAGGAGTAGTGTCAGGATATTTGTTACTCCATTCATAGTGCTAACTTTAAGCGTCTGCTGCGTTTGCGTTGCAAGTTGCTTGTGACCTCCGTGGCTTTTCATCTAGAGCTTTATAGTGATTCTCCAGCGATTTATCGTGGAAGTTTGCTGCATTTTTCCACTGACGCTGCATTTATCGTGGCAGAAACGCATATTTTCTGCTGGCACTTCGATAAGCACCCACTGAACAGGTGGTTCTGTACACGACCATTCATAATTATTTATCGCTTCTTTAGCTGTGGGTCATTCACGTGCTTACTTATCAGCCAGCTACACAGATCGTGTTGTTTTTATCTAGATTGGGTAAGATCCAAATTTCTTATCGGATAGCTACAATAAATACATTAATTCTTGTCATGTTGTATATTTTTTGCTTAAATAAAACATGGGTGTGATAATATTAAACGAAAGCGTACCGAAAGATAAATTGAAAGTTGTATTATTCATACAAAGAAACAGCGCTTAGGAATAGTTTAAAAGTTCGAAAGCCTTATTTGCTTGGGAAGGAAGTAAAAGCTTAAACTAAGGACTCTCTACGATTGTCGAGAATTGAGGGAAAAAGTTTTTTAATATTCTGTGTTTGCACCAAGTTACAGCTTTTAAGCTTGTATTTCAAATTACCTGGGAAAGGACGTAAAAATGTACTAAGCAAAACTTTACACAACTGCCAAGTATTAACAAGCTTTTAAGTCCGTGATACTTATAGCTTTTGAATTTATCTTTAAAGTTAAATTGAATTTATATTTTCTAAATATTTTGGTGAACATAATATTATTATTTCACCAAATTTAATCACATTGAAAGTTGAGTTCTATTTTGAAACAGTTTTAAAATTTAATTCAATATATTTTAACCATATACTTGTTTAATAGTCAAATAAATTTTTTGACTTGTTGCACGCGTAGGAAAACAAATAGATTACTTTACCAAAATCTTTCTATATATATTTATTGGATAAACGCATTTTCAACATAAAATCTATATTCAAAATTATCAACTACTTGTAAAATGTACCTCTAAAACTTCTACTTAAGTAATCAAATAAAACTATCTGCTGGAGACTGACACAGCTGCTTTGCGATGTCCTTGGGATTGGGAGCCAGACTCCATTTCAGACACACTTTCAGATGTGGTGCAAAGTTTTGAGCGTCAACAAACAGGCAACTTATTTTTGGGCAAGTTTATTGCTTTGCCGTTATTGAAAATGAAAGAGCAAGGGTGTCTGTCCATACAGACACTCTCCCTTCCCCATTTCCCTTCGCCCCCTGGCCCTTAGGCACTCCTGTATGAAGGTCCTGCAACATCCTTTTCCACACTCTTTAACCCGCACACACACAAACACACATACAAATACACACGGACAGTAATCTGCATATGCTTATGTGTGGGGACCAGAAGATACAATTTATTAAACTCTCCTTGCAAACACACACACACACAGCTAAAAATGGGCAAAGCAAACAACGAAAGTTGCCTATTCCCTTACAGGACGAAGGGTCCTGTGGCAACCGAATCCATTATGGATCCGAACAATGGAGAGCTGAGGAACGGAAACAAAGCAAAAGACGGAAATCACAGAACGGAAGCCGGAAGAAAAGCAGAACGCAAAGGAAATTCCAAACGAATGCATGAAATCCAAGGTATGACTTATCTATTCATCATTAGAAATCCATTCCAGATTGTTTGGATATGTAATACAACAAAATTGGATCAGTTGTGCACATCACCAAAATCTTAAAAATATCTAAGATGAAAAGGGGAAAAAGTTCAATCTTTACCAAAATGAAAAATTTAAAAGAAAATCGTTAGGAAATTCAATTCGAAATGTTTAAAGGTATGCCATTTTGAAATCGGAAAAAATTTGTAAAATTAATGGTCTCAGGAGTGCAGTTATATGTCACTTAATAGGTAAGGTAGGTACAAAAAATTGACCTAAAATTTAAAACCAGTTTTTTTTTTTTTAAAGAATTCGAATTTTAATGTTTAAGGATATACCACTTTTAAATCGGATACAAATTGTAAGCATTGCTGTATTGCTGGTGTAGTTTTGGTACATTTTTCCGGATGGGTAACTATTTTGAATTAAAGAAAGTACATAATTCGGTGCTGCTCTGTGGTGATTGTTGATCTGCCATTCGGTGTGCTTTCTGTTTTGCCGCGCACAAAGCGAAGGGGATAAAAGATGCCCAGGACAAGGGACAAAGGACGAAAGGCGAGGGGCGAGGGACGAGGGGCGGTGGGTGTGGAGTGTTTGAGTGGGGGTGTGGACCAAACAATAAACAAACAAACAAGCTGCAAAAGTGTCACACATTCATCATACATTGTAATATGCCTGTGGACCGGTGCAGAGCTTCCGGAATCCCGCCTCCTGCCAGACTTGGCCGGTCACTGGTTACTGTCACCGGTTACTGGTCACTGGCTACTGGCTACTGGCTACTGGTTACTGGTTACTGGTTACTGGTTACTGGTTACTGGTTACTGGTTACTGGTCACTGGTTACTGGTCACTGGTTAGTGGCCATGGCTCTTTATCTTAGCTGGATTCTGGAGCTGGGAAATCGAAAGAGCGGGCAATATACAAAGACTGGCAATCGCAAGCAGTAAACCAGAGCCACACTAAGGAAAATTTAAAAGAGTTTGGACTTTAAACAAATGTGCACTGAAATCAGTGGTATGTTAGTGAGTCTCCAATATGAAACATTCTTAATCAAATTGTTATTAGAAATTTACAAGCTGGTGATAGTTAAAATATTAATAGACAGTAAGCCAGATTTAATATTATTTTATTTTATATAATATTTTCAACTATTACCATTCCCCAACGTCCTGCTAATATTTTTTCCCAGTGCATCCAGATGGGCGTAACCTGGAGAGGGGGCGCGGCAGCACGGAGAGGTGCGGTTGCAAAACTATGGAAAAAGTGCAAAAAGGTCAGTAAATTAATGTGCAAAACGGGCGCTGGATAAACTTTGAATGTGTCGTCCATGTGTGAGTGTTTGTGCATGACTTTGAGCATGTGTGTGTGTGTGTTTGTGAGCACTGGAAAAGCTGTCGGTGGGCGTGGTTGAGCCACCCCACAGGCTGACCGTGAGAGCAATGGAGAGGAGGGGCGAAGGGAAAAAGTCGAGGGGGGAGTTTGCTTTGAGTTACGGCCTCCTCCGTTCGCAAAAGGCACTCACACAAGTAAACAAACAAACTCGCTGGCACACAGACACACTGCCACACACACACACACAAACATACACGCGCCGCACTTTCATTTCCACAAACAGGATTCAGATTTTACCAAAGGGTTATCGAGGGGCGAAAAAGAAAAACATAATAAATAGAACCGACAGCAAGCAGCATTTATTTTTCAATTTATGCGCCCGAGGATAATGATAAATTCGTTAGCTTCGCCGCATAAATTCACTTCGAGCTGAAGCCGCCCTTCTTAAATTAGATGTTAAATTTTCAACTAATAAATCAATATTTAAATAATTTATACAAATTGGATATGTTCCTGGCTTCCCCCTACGATGATCGATTGCAAAACGAATTTTTTTTGGGGTTCGGGGGTTGCTTTCGCAATTTCAGCCCGGTTTTTTTTTTTGGATGGGGGCTTTATGTGATTATGATTATGATGTGCGGTTGCGGCTGACAGGGGAATATGCAATCTATGCGAAAACAAATTACTTTCAAATTAGTTTCCACAGGTGCGACAAAACGAGTTGGAGTGATGAGCAATTCACAGAGGAATCCCTCACTCGAAAATAAAAACTGTTGACATTTTCCCAACAAAGTTGCTAGAAACTTTTTCAAATGTTATTCCAGCTATTCAAGTGGCTGAAATAAGTGAACTATATAGATGAAAGCACTTACTGTTGACGTTTTTTCAAAATTATTTACACATGATATTTAAAGGACTACCTCAACAAACAAATTAGCTTTCAAGTTTATGAGTAATAAAGCTGCTAAAAATACTACATTTATTTAAATGATATTATTAAGAGAATCGGAGGGAAAAACAAGAACAAAACAACTTAAACTACACATTTGCATCAAAAAATTTGTTGTTGGTTTACAGATGTATATTTAATGCTTTCAAAAATTGTTATGATTTGCCCCAAGTTTTGTATGATTTTTAAATTTAAGCAATCAGTGAGAAATGTTTAACGAAATTAAAGGGAAAAACATTTTGGGCACACCAACAAGAAACCCCAAACTAAATATTGCCAGGCTTGAAAATTGTTAATTGCTTTCAAAAACTGTAGTATTTTGCCCCGATTCTTAAATGATTTCAGAAGTGAAACCCAAGTTCTCCGACCTGAAAGATCTATCAACCGAACACGATGCGAACAGCTTATGTATGTCAAACTGAAAGCGAAACCGAAAGGAAGCCTCCGTCGGCCGACATCTTGCCATAACTTAAACGGACTTTCTAATGGCACCCTAATGAAAACTTCATCGTTTTGTCAGATTCTCGAAAACAATTTGCATAAGGACGGGGCAGGCAAACAGCCATAAATCATTTAGCACTAAGACCCCTGGCCGATACACCAGACTCTCCCCATCTCCTTCTGGCTAACAGCTAGCCATCTCCTTCTGTTGTCCGACGTCCTTCTCTCTCTTTTTTGCTTTCCCTTTTTGCAGTGGATGCTGTCCGGATGCTGCCGGCTTCATTGTGCTTTTAATTCCAATTTTAATTTCACACCGAAACTTTGGCCCTACGAGGAACTCCTTGGCACAGGACTATTCAGCCTCCCTCGATTTTCCCATTCCCATTGCCTTTTTCCTCATTCCCATCGTTGTTGCAATTTTCTTTTGAAAGTTTTCCCTTGTCCATGTCGTGTTGTGTCGTTCCGATTGCGGTGAATGATAATGAACGCAACTGGTCCATTGTTTGCCGAGGGATTTCACTTCGACTCACCCCACATGCCCCACATACTCGTTTTGTATCCCTTGAATTGCCCCAGAAGATTTCATCCAATTAAAGACCTCAAAACTGCGGCCAGGTGGGTAAATAAAATCGTTCGCCCTCCGTCCGATAATTAAAGATGAAACGTGTAATCAATCCTTTTTGCCCGAAGATGATGTACGCGTTTTTCCCAAGTACTACGTGGTCCTAAATCAATTAAGCTAACAAGTTGCAAACAGAAGGACGAGCTGCACGAATGGCAAAACATATTCAAGGGATCAGTTCAATTACGCGAACTTTATAATATCTTGCATTTTGGGTGGGAGGTCAATTTCACCTGCGCTTTAGCGAAAATAATTTATTTTCCGTTTTTGTTTGCATATCAAATTGATTTTGAATTACGGAAGGATTTGATTTAAGTGAGTTCTTAAGTTAAGGCGGTTATACAATAAATGTGGTAAAATGAGAAGCTTATTAATTAGCCATAATGTAAATTATTAAATTAATTAGATTGATAAAAGTGCTCATTCAAGGCTTGTTTAAATTAGTTTCAACTTTTTTCTATTTTTGCTAAAATAATTAGCCTATAAAAATTTAATTTATTTTCCAGAGCTTGATTTTAAAAACCATAGAGAATGTTTTTTCTAATTCAAAGGTTCTCTTCAATGAAACCTGTAAGGACTTTGTGCTATTTGGTTCCACAATTAACTTCATCTGCTTTCATAAATAAGTACAAGTTTATCCTATCGAAATGTATTCAATTAGCCGAAAATGTAAATAGCTCGCCCCCCAGTGGAATTTCCCAGCAGAGTCCAACCTACTTGAAATTCAATTTTAAAGTGGTCTCGGGAAATCCGAGATTTTGGGGCTCAAAGAGGCATTAAACAGATGCCGGAATCGGCGGTCTTAAGTGCGATTAGGCAATTAAATGTGAAACGGAACGCAAACGTATTTGGTTAACGTAATTCGGTGGTGGTCGTTCAGCTTTTCCGGTTTTCCCCACTTCCCCCCTATCCCCTTCCGCTTCTTCATCTTCTTCCTGTTCCTCTGCTTCTTCGTCTTACTCTTCTTCTTGCTGCCGCTCTGTCAACACTTTGTTTGCCATCCTGGCATTATAATAATATATAAATATAATGACAGTAAATTCCCGCTCACACACACAGTGACACTGACTCAGTGGCAGCCATCTTGGCGCCCTGTCTTATAACGGTAACCAAGTCAACTCGGTGTGTGTGTATTTGTGTGCGTGTGGGTAAAGCGGAAGTGCGGCATATTTTCCGCTTAAAACGCCACAATGTGCTCGACATTCCCTTTGTGTGTATGTGTGTGTGTGTTTGTGTGTGTGTTTTGCGAGGGGAGAAAGCTGCAAGAAGAAAGCTGAAAGGAAGATGGGCCAAAGCCACAAAAGCAGAGTCACAATTTATTCGCATATTTTTTATTATTTTTCTCTTTATTGTCCCGAACATAAAGCTCATGTGAACCATCGCACACCTCGGTAAGCCGACCGACCGGATTGCTTGCACAAGTCGCAGCAATTAAATGCTTTAAATTAACGCTGAATAAAAGTTACAGCGCCCAATAACCATATTCGGATATTGTCTGTGGCACATTAACGCGCAGATTGCGGCACTCGTAGAGTACTTAAATTAATTCAAAAAATATTGGGGGTGTGGCGAAATTTGAGATATTATTGTGAGGGGAGAGAGGAAGTTGAATATAAGATGTAAACTGTAAAACTAAAAAGTGGCTAGAAGAATAAACTAAATAGAAAACATATGAGTATTTAGATTAAGAAACTCTTTTACTTTCTAATCGAAGAAACATCCAATGCAATGTAAATACATATCTTAAATAAAATGTAATAGTTAGAAGTATATATAGAAATAAATCAATATACATTAAACCTAACTTTAAGTCCAGCCATCCTTTCCAGTAATTAATTATCAATTACCGAACAGTT
Organism: Drosophila ficusphila; assembly: GCF_018152265.1. Taxonomy (NCBI): domain Eukaryota; kingdom Metazoa; phylum Arthropoda; class Insecta; order Diptera; family Drosophilidae; genus Drosophila; species Drosophila ficusphila. The sequence goes on along the minus strand of NW_025064092.1, from coordinate 3,517,549 downwards.
GTGTATTTACTTCCCACTCGTCTTAAAAGTCAAACATTGCAGTTTGCACAGCTGCCTGTTACTTTTGCGGGCTTCTTCAGCAGGCTGACTTGGCTGTCAGTGGATGACTGCATCCTGGCACAAAGGATAATACAGCCGCACTGATTATTAAGCTGCCAGTCCATTATCTTATCAAGTTGCCAGATGAAGGGAAACGTGTAAACAGGCAGCTGTTGCTGCATTCCTTTGGCTGACGGCTCGTCTCATTTTAATCCGGTCAAAGGAAGAGTCCTGAAAACATTCCGTGTCTCAAAGGACCTGCGTTGCCTTTGGCGCAACTGTACCTGCATCCAACGACTTTCCGGGAAATTCATTTGCCTTTATGAAATCAGACCAAGGAACGCAACAGCTGCTGGCTTCCAATAAGCAGAAAAACAAGCCTTTTTCGAGATGCACACACACAGCGCAACTATTGTTCGGCATTTCTGGGAATTCGAAAACAAGGTAGTACCACTGCGTTCTGGCCAATTAGGAATGGCTCAAGTTCAGAGTGACGAACCTGATAACCAAATCCGGACTTAATTATACTTTGAACGAAATGTTGAAGGCCGCAAGTGCAAAAGCTTACATGGAAAACATAAAACTTTAAAATATATAATAAATGCTTTTAAATAACAATATACATATAAATGAATAAATAGATCAAAATAAATAAAATATTCAAAAATAATATTATACATAAATAAATCAGTTATTAAATAATTTTTTAAATAAAATAAAGATTTATTTATTGCAAAACAAATAATGACGTAGATGTAACATTTTTAACTTGGCTTGCCTCTTAAAAATCCAGTAAAAATGGAATACATTTTTTAGTTAAACTACATTTCGGCTTCGCAAATTGGCTTAATCTCAACTCGCATGTCATTTGTTAGCCGGAAATTGCAGCTAATAAGTGCACTCTGTGGTTATCTGGATCGGTGTCCGGTTTTTCCTGCGAAAACGTAAACTTTGCAAACAACTAATTTCGTTTGGCCCGAAAACGCAGCAGTACAAATTGTTTACGAAATCCAATTAATTATGACCCTGGTCGTGGCGATGAAGTTGTTTTGACGTAGACTTTGTGTTTTTGTCCATGGCAGAGTGTCCAATTAGTGCTTTGTTGCGAAACGTTGACCATGGCTCCACCCACTGCCATTGAAGTACCTGTGCGCATTAGGATGTTCCCTACCGCGAGTGTTGAGTGAGTCATACAGGATTTCCCTACTGAATATAACTATGTTATCAATTTGGATTTAAAAAAAAATTGTAGAAAATCATTTCATTTAAATATTAAATACTCCACTTCTTAACTAGTTTTATATAATAAAATACAATAACTCCAATTTAAGTTTAGACTGTAAAACAATTGATTTCCACTTAAATTTATTCCTTGTTATAAATCACAAGCAGCATTTTAAGTTTTCGGTTTAAATAACTTATTTATATCGCTTTACCTATGGAATTGAATTGAGTAAATTAAAGAACAATTAACAACAATACAATCAATACGTTTCCTCATATTTTCGTTGCCCGTGGTATTATCTTTGCATTTTGCTTATGATTACCCAACTATTTGTTATATTTTGTCTAATTTACCTGGACTCGCTTGCAAATGCCTTTCAGTTTGCGAATGCTGGGTATTTGCAACTTCATTAGACGCAGCACACAGGGAATTATCCGAGAAATTCCATTCCGCAGGAGGTTTGCCAGCCCAGCCAGCCATTGGGAGGCTTTAAAGGAGTCAGGACGCCACAACTCCCCCTTTTCGAATCCCCTCTTGATTTCCGCTCCCCGTCACGGGAATTTGATCAACAGTTAATTATTCGTCTTGTGTTTGGCGGACATGACCACAGGACATGCTGCACTGCGCCATTGTCCTGTCGCGAGTCAAATGTGCATTCAATTTGCATTGTGCATTCGTGGCCATCACCATGCCGGTTTTAATTCGATTAGCATCGCCAGGAGCAGCCCCAAATCGAATCTGCCCTAGGCCCAGTCGATCAGTCATCAATATTGCACAATATTTTTGAAGTGCTTGTGATTAAAAACCTTCAGTTTTTTCTTCGGTCAGAGAAAAATAAATAATGTTGTCAGAAAAGTTTAAAAGTGAAGGTAAAGGAAAATTAACATTAAACAATGATTTATTCAATTCAAATGGAACACTTAACCATTAATATTAGTAAAAAACTGGTTTTCCCCTTCTCGCCAAGTAATTTTTGTAAATTGTAATTGTTTCGAGAAAATTAAATAAACCAACAAGTGCCATCGAAACACAATGAATTAAAATTATGACTACGCCAGCTGTCAGCGGTAATCAATATAGATACTTTTTGATCAAATGCAATGTAAGAGCATATATAATATCTCATTAATTAATGGCACAAATAATTTATGATGGAACAACATTCATAATAGGCATCATATTACTACGCATGAACAGAGGCAAAGCGTTCAAACAAAAAAACGTTGTAAATTGTGTTATTAAAATGGTTGGGTTTTAATTAAAATTGCAAATGCTGAGCTCAGTAAAAACTGATTGCCAAGTGAAACTGTAATCGGAATTTGTCAGCTCATTAATTTTGTCTAAAACCGAACAAGAAATAGTCGCGCCATCAATATTTATGTATATCAGTAATTTATGGCAGAACACTCGAATTTCGGATTTTGTAATTGCAAGTTTAAACTCCTGTTGACTGCATAATTCACATGTTTGCCAAATTATCGATAAAAAAAAAACATGACCAAATTGTATTATTTAACTCAGTAAAATGCCAAAAGCCCAATAGTTTTTATTTTCCGCACAGACCTAATTAAACACGCTGATTGGCTTGCAAAAATATTTGGACATTGTAAATCATATTTACGGTTTGGATTTCAGAAATATTCTGTGCTTTGAATGCTGATTTGTTACATTTATTAAAACAACATTTTTCTGGCACTAAATAAACTCAAAAGGTGGAAATTATCAGGCATTTCATTCAGTATTCTGTATAAATAATAATATATTTTAAATATTTTGAAATTTTTAAGTAGCTTTTGTATATTGTAACTCAACTTGTGAAAAGAGTGCTCTGACAAATATTTTTGAACGATTGATCCATTATTTCCTTTACAGTCAGCAGTTCTATTATTTGTTCCCCTATTAATTCAAAAATTTACAAAAACATTAAAAAAATGTTCCGCCAGCAGAAGGGCATCAATATATATGTGCCGCCGGTGAGTAGTTTTCCGGAATCCAGTTTGCTGGGCGGCTACGGATTGCAGGACCGCGTCGAACTGCCCAAGACCACGGAGGTCCTTGAGGATGTCCTTGGGGAGCGGGAGAAGCACTTCCTCTACGTAATCGATAGTCGGGGACGCCTTTTGGAGCAGCTGCGATACGACGGCAATGATTACCGGCTGGCTCTGCGGGAGTCCTTCGCCCAGGACGCCCAGGTGTTCGTTCATCAGGATGCATCGACGAATCAGGATCTGAAGAGCGAGAAACCGTTCCAGTGCCACCAATAAATTCCACAGAATCATCGGTATTCCGTCAGTGATTAAGTTAATCAACTGTTTCAATTAAGCCACTTGCTTTGCTCGATTGGCTGGAAATTCAAGCAACAATCCGCCGTAATTACCAACGTTTGCCATTATCAAGGCAAAACTATACTAATAAATAAATCTTTAAAAACTTCCAGTGAACTCGTGATCAAGAATTTACTTTTAGAGTGCATAAAAAAAGAGTGCACTAAAATTTTGCTTTAAAGCTAAAATTATATTTATGCAACGTATTTAAAGAAAATAATTCTTTCACAAAGCCGAATTAGGCTTAATGTTAAGTATTTTTAAAAATCAATTTTCAATTAGAAAGTATTATGTACTATAAACCATTTCGTTTTGATTTAGAACTCTATGTCAAAACAACTAGAATTAATTCTATGAGTCTGGAATTTTTGTTTAAGCGCATATGTTTTTTTTTCCGATCTGCCAAATTGTGTGGCAAGTGGTGCACAACATTTCGAATCATATTTGTACAACAGATGAGCCACTTCAGCGAATTTTCCCACTATTTCACTCACACGAAGGGCTGATATAAATATTCGTATTTACTTTCTGGTCACAATTTGTAAAAACCGAATTCTTCAATGTTTTTTTTTCTGTTAACGTGGGTTGAAAAGTTGAAAAATAAATAGCGTGGAAAGCGAATTGCATTTGCATCGACATGTGTTTGGCATTCAGATGGGTTCAGAATCTGCATTTGTGTCTGCACCTGCAAATGAATCTGTATCTTTATCTGAAGGTATTTGCGCGGGTTACTTCGTTGCATAATGTGGTTTTTATGACAAAGGATTTTAACGAAATGCTTTTATTCACTTACAAGGTGTCGAGTGATATTTATACAACGAAATGTGGATTTTAAGCAAGGGTGTAGCATATTGTATATTTCAAAATAATCGCAATACAAATCAATGCAGTAATTAATCTTGATTGTAACTTATCTTTTTAAATCTTCTTTCAGCTTTTTTTTAAGCTTTTCTATAGTTTTTTGGTTTTATTTGGAACTTATTTTTACCCTTTCGTGAATGTAAATAATTGAGCTTGCACAAGTATTACGTACTCGACCCGTTGCCCTCTTGCCAACCGCAATTTATGACTTTCTACAGAATCCTGGCTAGCTGGCTTAAGGATCTGGTATTATGTTAAATTTTATGTGTCCTTGCCATGGCAACAGGTCAAAAGGCCTCAGGAGACGGTCAACACGCCAGGACAACTGGATAACACGGCGACTCCTTCGACGCACTTAAAGCCTTGCGAATTATTAAAAAGGGAAAAATTCAACTCCATTGCCATAGCAGCCAATTTGCCCACACGTAAACACCTGAGCTGCCATGGAACTAACCCAGCTGAAAACCATTTAGCTCTCTAATTGGACGGTTATATGGCGTTTTTGTTGCGAATTTGGCAGGGATGATGCGATTTGCAATCACTGTCATGCCAATTTTGATCGCTGCCTAAAATGAAATGCGAAATATGTGAGTTGCATTTCGAAGTGGTTTTACAAACTATTTGTTGTTGAGCATTTTTAAATAGTTTAAACAAAATTTGGATACTTATTTTTGGTTGATTCAAAGTTACCAATGATTTAATTTAAATATGTACAAAAGTAAGTATCATTTTTTGCTTTAGTCAAGAGTGTATGAATTAATCATGCAAAAAATATGTATTATTCAAGACATTTTAAGTGTGTGAAGCTTTGCTTAATTTGTAATGAAGTTTATACAGATATTTAAGGTTAAAATAATAAACCCAAATTATATACACCAAAAACCGCTTAAAACTTGTATTATTTGATAATAGCTAAGCAAATAGTTGTTAAGCGCCACGATTAGTAACTTTTGAGTATTTTGTGCAACAGTTGTTCAAAAGTAAAATGCTCTTGCAATGAGAAATCACTGAAACAATTTTAAACAGACTCAAAGTTATGACCTTAAAAGGACCGATTTTGGGAAGAATTGGTCGCCAGGAAAAAAGAGTGGCTTTCGGGCAGGTTCGCAGATTCTCGGCACGGTGCCCCTTCGAATAAAAAAACCAACCACTGGTGCGCTGAATAGGCTTAGCCAATCCCGGCGGATACGGGGATTCTCCGCCGGATTTTCGACGCCTTCGCGTCTGGGGCATGCGCTGAATGTACGCCGGGTGCGAGCGAGAGAGCTGATAGCGGTGCGAAAGAGATAGGGAGACGGCGAGGAGTTTGTTATCGGTGTCCTTGGCGGGGGCACAAGGCTCATGGTTCACAATTCACGCCTCTCAAGGCTAACCTGTTGACCAAGTGCATATTGCGCATACGCCCCGTATACGGCGCACAAGTCCAACAGGTAAGCCGCTGGCGTAGGCGTTGCACATAACCGCCCACACACACACACAAACATAAATTCATGGCGGCAACCAGCCACCCAACCACTGAACCACCCAACCACCCAACCACCGAACCACCCATCCACCGAACCACTGAACCACCCAACATACCGAAACCTTGCCGTTGGCAATCCAGCCAAGGCTACAAGGCAAGGCGCCAATAGCAATGATCTGCGGAAATCAAGTTAGCAGAATTACTGCAAGCGGCGTTCGCACTGGATGCAATATGCACCTTATTCCGACCTCACCTTTTCCCTCATTCAGCAACCGCCGCCGATGATGAGGGAGTGCACTTATTTATTCAATAGGTTATACGTCCCATTCAAAATTTATATCTCGACCCTAACTAATTGCCTTCGATCACAATACTAAGTTTGTTCCAACTATTTTTCACATCAAATTAAATGCAATATTTAAAAAACTCTTTTGGTAGAAATTTTTTACTTAAAAGTAAGTTGTGTATTTAAATTGTATTTAAAAGGAATTTTACATTAAGCAAATCGATTTACTGAAAAAATGTTGTATAATACGAGTATATGTTTTAAATAAATAACAAGAAACTTTGCAATAATATTTTATAAATTAAACAGACACTAATAGCAAAATATTTGTTCAAGGTTTTCAACCTGCATATATTTTTTATGGTTTAAAGTTCCATTAAATTACTTACTTAATATTTAATTGAAACCAATTTTAACTGACAGTGTTCATAAAAAATATTATTAATTTTAATTTTCATTATGAATATGAGAACTAAAATAACCTTTAATACGTATATATATTTCTATAGGTATGTATATTATATTTCAATAATTAATTCATAATTTAATCTTATTTACTTTCTTTTATAAAATAACACCAATTTACGTTTAAAAACGTTTTAAATTTTTTTTTTGTTTCCTTAATTATTTAGTCATACCCTTTAGTAGAATAGAAAATGGTTCTTCTGTAGAAAGGAAATCTCCCATTAAGTAAACGTTTCATTTTAAAAATAGAATAAAGAGACAAAACATAAGCTCAGACATCTAAATTCAATTTGCCATGACATTTTCCACGGTGTTTTGAAAGGATTAGCGAACGTTTAAAAAAAGCCCGTCTTCGGAAAGGCGAGCAACATCGGTTGCAACATCAGAAGAAGCCACCACTTCCCCTAATCAGCGATTCAGCGAGCTGAGCTGCCACTTCCCCTCAATCGGCAGCAACCCCCGAAAAATAATACGGGTATTGGCAGTGGCACTCCGTCGCATCACCTGGGTGCCACGTAAGCCTGTTGCTGTCGCAGCTGCTGATGTTGCTTGTTGTTGCTGGTGTTGTTGTTCCTGCCACTTCGACTGTTGCTGCTGTTGCTGTTGTTGCTGCTGTTGCTGTTGTTGCTGTTGCTGCTGCTGCTGCGTCGTCATGGTCGTCGTTACAGTTACACACTTTCCACTTGTTGTTCTTCGAGGGGGTGGACTGGGTGGTCTCCTTTTGCAAGAGGGGTTGGTGGTTGCTGGGTGGCACGCAGCCGAGAAGTGCCGAGAACGTGCCACACGAGGTGGCCTCGTCAGTTGGCCAACGGCGGAGCAACAGATGCTGTTCAACATCCAAGCCAAAAGGTTGTGTGCCTCGCAACAGCAAAGTCGACAGGAGCAACAGCAACAGCAACACACGGCAACCACGGCAGCAACATCAACAGTTCAACACTCACTCAGAGGAGCAACATGCGAGTCGCATGCTGCAAGTAGCGAACGTGCAACAAGTCAAAGGACAATACGCCTTCCAATTGCTTTTTTTTTGAAAGTGCCAAAAAAAATGTGTGTTTTTGTGTCGAATTCCAATTCCAATCCATGCCCAACAGTATTTGTTTGTCGTGAACCGAAATCAATGCAATAGTTATCCGAGCACCCGTCGAACCACTCAAATTACCTGAGAGAGCAGCCACTGAAGTACAAGAAAACCACACAGAACTACCTACCTGATATACTCTACTTCTACTCTACTCACCTGAAAGCCAATTAAGCCATTAAAGCCATACTCTGAGGACCTGAAAAGCAACAGATGCTTTAACCCCAAAAAACAAAGCCGAAAAGCAGAAAGCAGAACAAAGAAAGAAAAACCGCAGATGCCAAGGCAATTTTAAATGCCAAAACGCAGGGAGAAGAAAGCCTAAGCCGAAAAGGTAACCAAAACCGAGGAAACCAAGTTCAAACGAGGCCGAAAACCAGTTAAGAAGATAAAATCATGTAAGTTATGAAACTACTCCATTTATCTAGTCTTTAGGTATTTTTCAAGTATACATTTCGCCTAATTTGATTTACTCGATTCGTTTTGTTTATTTTTTTAATTTTTACATTTTGTTCGACTCAATGCACTTCGAAATAAAATGCTAATGGCTTAAAACGACAATCGAATTGGTGAAAAGGTTAGCAGCTGACAAATCTAAATGCCGCAATTGTTCTTCGCAATTACCATTTTGAGTTTTGGGGGCAGAGAAGGAATTAATTACGTGGCAATTGTTATGCAAATTTATTAAATAATTGCGTTTCCTGTGCAAGGCCATTATTATTTATCTTGTCAATATTTGGATTAACTTAAACCCTTTGAAACGTTTAATTAAATATAGTTATGTCAAGCCACATACGCTCATAACACAGAACAGAAAGCCACTATCAAGCAAATGGCACACAAATGACAGTCAGGCTTAGAAAACCAAACAGTGCAAATGGAATTCCAATCGTTTTAGAATTTCTCTATGTTGCTTTAGTTAAAATGTAAATTCCGAACTCTGCAGAAGTTCCAACTTAATTGAGTTAATTGAGTCCTGCATCAAAACCTAAACAGAATAATTAAATTTATTGGCTTAGCAAAAATTAGACAGCAGATAAGAGATTTCATCTGCAATTCAAGTAATATCTAAAATCCCAAGTGGTTTTTACTTCAAAGAAATATTTTCTACACTTGAGGGTATTTTCGTAAAAGATTTCTCCGAATTTCGGTGGAAAAGCTGCTCTTTCTGGTTAGGAAAACAGATTTTTTAATTAAATAAATCAAAGTACAGGAGTCTCTAGTTTTCCGGTTGCTGTTTATTTGCCTGTTGAGGAAACTTTGTTTCGAATTGGTAACAACTTACTAACTCATCGGAAACGGAAACACGCCTCCGACATTTCGCTTAGATAGTTTTGACTTGTCTGCGAAGTTTGGCTTCCAATTGCCTCACTTCTGTTGGCCATTTGTTGGTTTCTCGGCTCGAATTGCCGACCCCTTTTCCCAGGTAAGTACATTTTAAAATATTTATTTAAATGCCGATATTCAATTAACAGAAAACATTTAGCACAGCAGAATATATTTTGTATTGAATTTGTATTCGGGCGCTATTAAGTATTCATTATGCCATTTCATTTAATTGTGTCAAGAACGTCAGCTTTATGAATAATTGGTAGTATTAATTTATTAATTAAGAGACCATAACACATAATTTTCGTAAATGCATAACTGATTTTAAGGCCATTAGAAACTGCACTTCATTAGCTGCCATTAAACAATTTATATTTTAAGAGTTCTTCATAAGTAAAATCAGCTTTGTGGATTAAATGGTATTATAAATTAATTAAGAGTTCATATCACATATTTGTCGTGTATGAATACCTGTTTTAAAATCCATCAGACATCACGCATTGTTTGCAGCTTTGGAACATTTAATATAATGAGAATTCCTGATAATGGTTTATTCTTGGAATAAAGCACATCTGTTTGTTGTTCATAGAAAAAGCTGCTTACATTTGAAATTTCTCGAAAAATCTCCATATTGAAGTACTATACTTAATTGCAAAATTCGTCAATGTCAGGGAATTTTTAGCCAAATTACTGTTTTCACATAATAACCAACGCCATTAGCTGATTGCTCTCCAGAAATATATATCAACTGATTAGACGTTGTGCGTCTAGTTATTTTGACAAGGCTGTTACCTATCAGATGATTTGGTTTGAGTTGGGCGACGACTGTGTTCGCCTTCTGCTGCCCTTTTTTAGGCTGGACCAATTGTTGGAAACTTTTGGGGTCCTTTTTTACAGCAACACCCATTAACCCAGTGAAGCTCCCTCAACGGGGGCATTGTTCCTGCCCCAAATAAATGAGCATTTATTTATAGAACCTGTTTACACAGACACACGCCCAGCAATGATTGAATCGACTTGACTCAGTGTGTGTGTGGTTGTGTGTGTGTGTGTGTGTGGGGGTGTCGAGGTGGGCACACATGCTTTAAGGGGCGGCGGGAGAGGGTATTTGTTCGACAATCATTTGTAAAATCCGGGACATTAGGCTCCATGATGCCTGACTGCCGATGCTAAGCGCACTGCAAAAAATATTACGAAGCCTTTCTACCACTTTAATCATCAATCAAATTTATTGTTAGTAGAATCAACATCAGAACAACCTACATACGAAGCTCTCACTTAATTTATAATATTTTATCTAACCTGAACTCCGATATAAAAATTTCTTAATATTGATCAGACAAACAAAAACCAAAATCAAACTATTTTATAATGCATACTTTTATTGTACAGTTTTGCTTAGATACAATTATGGTCAAGCATTGGTTTCTTACAATGGAAGTACGGAATACGATGTAAATTGTTTCATAAAAAATCTTGCTTTTAATTTATTTAAACTTATTCAGCTTTCAAACACGTAATTTCCTTGAAACAATCGTTGGTGTTTCAGTAAAGTTTTTTAAGTACACTAAAATGTACACAGTTATGGAACATTTTCTACCCAAACAGCGCTCTAAATTTATTAAATTTCCATATACCGTGGGGTATTTCTCTCGGTGTAGCCACTCCTCGCTGTGACTTCTCTCCTGCGCTCATTAGTAGCACATTTACCGTGTACGTGATTTAGCTGCAAATGTGCAAAGGACCGTCGGTCCAACCGACTGAATCCCTGGCTCCGTGGCTCCCTGGCCCCATAATAATGGTAACTGTTGCTTGTGCCCGTTATAGTCCCCCGATCCCCTCTATATCCCATATCCCATATCCCATTCGTATTCGTGGCCCCAGACATGTGTGCGTCTGGGAATTTGGTCACATTTGCATTTCGGCGACGTTGCAGTCGAAAAGAAAGAAGCGAAAAGGGAAGGGGAAAACGGAAAGAGAAAATGAAAATGAAAAAGCGGAAGTGGCTGCGATCCAGCTCTCAAGAGGTTAACAACTTTCCACGAAGGAAAATGTAGTATTGTGTCACTTCGGGGAAAAGTTTGTTTGTGGATATGTTCTTAATAAATTTTTAAAAACGTATTAATGTTACTTGATGTATGTAGACAAATTATTGCTTGATATTAAATTATAAATATCAATTATTGTTTAGCACAACTAACTAAAATCCTTATGAAATTAATAGTTTTAAATTTTCAAGCGATTCTCTATGTTAGTTATAATGGCCTTTAAAAATGATTTAAAACCACTTAATGTGCAAAAAGCATCAAAAAACTACCTCTGCTTAAATATTTATTTGACACACATTTCTTTTAAATACCTTGTGTCCTCCCAAGGACTAGAAAAAGGCAGTTTACCGAAAAAGGACCCGTGCATTGTGTCCCGAGTGACAGTATCTTTTTGAGTCTCCACTCAGGCGAGGGCATTTCTTTACCGCCAGTTAACTGCCATCGATAAACGGCTATTCACTTCTGCGAGAATGGCTTCAACACACGCATACACACATACACAAATACACACACACCAGCAGACTGGCAAACTGATCAATGGCTGTCACATTTCCGGAACATCGAGGAGTTTCCGGTGCGAGGCGAAAAGTGGGTTTACACAGTCCCTTCCTTCCGATTGGCCACACACCCTCTCTCCAAAAAAAAAAAAAAAAAAAAAACATATATACTATATACATATATATATATATATATATAAGGGAAAATAAAGAACTCACCTACCAAGTTACACTTATGGTCCAATGAAAATTTTCACTCAATTACACTTTAAGACTTAATTCTCCAAATTGAAGCAAATGTCGTTAACGGAAGTGGGCCAGTCAGTCAGCTAGCGCACACACACATGCACACACACACACAAGCCCAGGAAATACCCACACTAAGGCACTCACACACACAAGCTAAACAAACATATTCTTTGTCATGGCTTCCTGATGCGCTCTCTTTTTTTCTCCTTTATTTTTTCCCACGTCTGTCTGTGTGTGTGTTTTTGCATTTGTGTAAGTTGTCCGGGTGTGTGTGTGTGTGCGACAGCATTTGCAATGTTGTGGTTTTCATTTGTCAACAAAAGCTGGGTAAAACTCGGAAAAAAATGACACAAACTAATTATAGTTAATTGCGGAGCAGTGGCAACCAGTTGAGTTGCACTACCGCCATTTTGCGGTTTCCAAATTGCATATATAGTCGTATATTGATATATGTCACACTCGCAAGTGGCGCGACCATCGATCATAATCGGATTTTAATAGAAAGCCAAATATCAGTGCCCCATTAATCACTATTTGATTGGTTTCTCGGTTAGCCAGACGATTGGATTAGGTTGACCAACGGGAGGAGGGCATTTGACATGGATATATAATTGTAATGGTTAAAGGGAGTTAAAGGAAGTCGAACAATAGTTATAAGGACTTTAATCTGCAAAGAAAAGTTTAAGTTCTTAAATGATTGTTCGAAGAGCAGTAAAATTCTTCTAAAATTTAAAACTTAATATAGATAAATTTATAAAAAATAATGTTATTATAGATTCGTAAATTTGTATGTTATTAGAAACGACAAACATATTTTCCAAGAGTATTCCCAAGCAACCGATGACAGATTACTGTAGAAAGGTTTCTTTATACCTTTTTAAATGCCAGTTTAAAGTAATGTCTCAAACATTTACTAAAAGTTTTTTCTAGCCACCAATGACAGCATTTTGTAGCACATGTTTCGGACTTGTAAAAGTGCTTCACCCAATGGGAATAGTGGCAAAAACAGCAGACTGATCTCAAACCGTTGGGGATTTTTACGGTTTTGCGGTTTGTTTTCTTGTTTCACTTTAATCTCTCGAAGTTGGGAGCACTTTTGGCTTATTCGTGAACTCCGAGCAGCCGCAACTGACAGATCTGGTCTCAGCAATTCCCGGTATTGCAGTGCCACCTACCCAAACCCCAAAAAACCCCACCCCTCCCCCCAAACACGCACACACATAATAGATTTCCGCACACACACACACACACATGCATGCATCGGGCAGCACTTACAAGTTATTATTGCCCTCGGGGAGCAGAACTCACACACAGTTACAACGGGGAAGAGGGAGGCTCACAGGACAAGGCCAAAGTCCAGTGGCCACACAATGGTTTCCCCCTTTCATTTTCCAAATGGGTGAGGGGAAATCCCTCCCCCTTTGAGGGTTTTGTAAGTAAGTTATGATCGGAAGTTAGATTAGTGCCAAGACCATGGAAACCTTGTTCCTTCCAACGGCAAGTTAATCCCCGAAACACATTAGCTAAATCAAAAGATTCAGGGGAGTTTAAATTCGGATGAATGCCAGATATAATGAACTGTGGCAAATCGGATTTCCGTTAGAAATCATTTAATTTGTGGCTCAATTAAGCATGATTCGAAAACAATACGCTTGATGTCTGAACACAAACAATAAATCTTTTATTTCAATGGTTTTTGAACTGATTTATTCGCATAGATATTTCTTTCAAATCTCTGGAGATTTTGCGAGGCATTTGAGTCCATTGACTACCTGACTTTGATTTGAATTCTGATTGACATCTACCGTTTGCCGTCTTGGTAATTTCATTTGTATTCCCCAGCGGAAAACTCGAATCCTTTTCGCGCCTCCCGAAAAAACGCAGAGTTCTCCCCTTTAAGAGCGGCGGTCCTTGCTGGTATAAATAAATAAACGAGGCAGGCCATCAATCCACCCCGTTGCCAGTGTGGCGTGCTACACGATGCACTCAAGCGTTACAATCCTATCGATTGGATGCTGAAAATAAACGACCAGGGAGACACGTTCGGCACGAGTGGGTTAAGCTCGCGATTGGGAACAGCCGGTGTGAATACACAAATTCCACGCAAGATCGGTTAATGACTTCTAATGGTGGCAATAAACCTACAAACAGATTTCATAATTTTTCAATCCAAAAAAACAACACATCTTAAAGGGGTAACTAAATTTAAAATAACACGTGTTGAATAAATGGTATTTAAACCACCATTTAATACATAAAGTACTCATTTTCCGAACCCAGAATATTACTCTCTCTAAAAAGCAACAAACCCGCAGTTGTCCTGAGTTATGGAAGGGATATGCCATTAAATTCCTTGCTTGTGTCCTTTGGAAACTCGACGGAGCCTTAGAATGCAAACCGCAGTGGAATTGCCGAGGCACAAAGGCCGTGGCCGAAGGCACTTCGCAGGTGGCAGAGTCGCAGGTGGTGTCGTCGCACCACCCAGATATATAGGGGGAAACCAGCCGAAAACCACCCGAAAGGCAACCACCGAGTCACAAAAGGTGTATTCAAGTGTGTGGCATAGAATTGCCTGGCTGAATGCATGTCAAGAATTGTAAGGGCTTTTGCCCACGTCACACCTGCCACGCCCCCTTTACCGCTGAGCTGGCGCCCACCTGGGCAGCGGACCAAGGTCATCCTCATCAATGGCAGCTTAATAATAGCAATGCCAGCGATGACAGGACGAACGCCAAGGCTAATTACATATGAAATCCCAGGCTGACAGACGCAAAGTAAAATCGCGCAATGCGGCTTGTTAGGTTTTTATTCCGTCCAAGGACCTTTCCCCTGTCCGCTAAAAGCAGAGTGTCCTTTGCGGTAGGTGTCAGCTATTCCACACTCCAGTCAAGGACATAAATAATTGAACTTAATCAAACCGCAAACAAGTTGATGTAGCGAAAAAGAAATCGCGACAAGCAAAGCCATTTGTGTTTGAAAACATGAATTCGTAAAGTAACATAAATGATTTATTGTAAATAAATATTGGTTGCTTTCCATTTTTAAATTTAGTTTGAAAGAATATAAATAAACGAACTCAATAAGACCACAAACAAATAGACATAGCGAAAATAAAATTGCAAAGGCAATTTCAATAATGTTTGAAATATTGCATTTGTGAAACTAAATAGTTTGCTTGCTCTAAATAAATAATAGTTTCCATTTATTTATTTTAAAGTAAAAAAATAATATTTGTAAAACTTGTGTAAACTAAAAATTGAGAGATCTTTGTTAATGCTTTCAAATTTAAGACTGCATTTTTCTCTGTTCATTTCACCATAGAAATAGATACAAAAAATATTTTTACAACATTGCAATGCCACCGAAAAATGTTCAATAAATATGTAGTGAGTGAATAGAACTTATGAAAAATATTTGCGAAACACCAAGTATTTGCTGTGGGGGCTTTAATCCCTGTTGAGATGAGACTGCATTCCGTTGGCCAGGAGCTAATTAAAATATTTCCTTGTTGCAAGTTGCCAGTTAATCCCCAGATGAAACATCCTTTCGCAGGGTGGGAATTTCTGCACCCGCTTCCGATGGCATTAATTTGCAATAGACATTTTGCCAAGGGGTTTCCTCATCCACGTGCAGCATGGCATTGAGTCAACAAAAATAGCAGCTTGTGTGTGTTTGGACTTCGATGTTAATTTGGATACTGTGCTTGGCACTTGAGTTAATTGCGCAATGAAGATGAAACAGCTGTGACAACTTCATCCGAGGAGCTGGACAGTTTCAACCGGGTCGCATGTCAAACAGGGCAACATCTCATTTTATGTGTGCCACTTTGTGTGGCGGAGCCAACCAGCACCTGTCCACATTTAAATGGGTCTGCTGGCCCTTTTCCCCCACATGTGGAAAAGCGGCTTACCCACTTTTCGATTCCGTTTTCCATAAGTGCACTCGAACAATTTAAAAAGCAGGGACCCAAAAAGAAAAGTGCTCCCATAAACTGGAAATTTAAGACAGACAATTTAAATGAAGGATTTTTGTATTACACATATTTTTGTTCATGAACAAGTTTTATTAGAGGAAATATTTGTCACTTAATTTTAAACAATTGCAAAAGGTATACAAATGGTTGCCAAGCAATAACTGAAATTAAATTAGCAGTGAAGTGAGCAGAATGGCAGTGGACAGATCAATGGAGAATGCAAGGATACTGGTGAAAGGATTGCCTTGATTTCAATCACCAGGACAAAGGCACATCAACCAGCGATGGAAAAGGGAACTCAGCGGGAGGTCACCAAGGGGTGGAATCGGGAATCCATATGTGATCCGGCATTCCTTTATGAATTTTTACCGCCCGCAGCTTTTCCTTTGCAGAACGCTCGCTGAATTCCCTCGCTATTAAAATATTAAAATATTTGGGTAATTTCGATTTTCTGCTTTATTTATTGCCTATCGAACATGGGGTATTTTAAAAATTTAACTAACGAGGATGTGATGGGCCGAGTAATCGGCAGCTCGCATTTTTCTTTATTATAAATCCGCGGCATTTTTCGGCCAGAACGCGGTGGCCTTTTCTCTTCGGCCAAAATGCCGCAAAATGCAAAATGCCAATCCATCGCGCAAATATTTCCATCGCAGCAGCGGCTCCCGACTTTGTGACAAAATATTTTGATTTAAATATTTTTGCCATCATGTTATTTCTCTCGTTGTTCGGTATTTGCTTTCCCTCGATGTTTCTCTTTTTTCCTGTCTCTCCCATTTAAACGTCATTTTAATGAAAGACCATAAAGCAACGTTCTTTTTTTGTTTCGATTTTGTTATATTGGAGCATAATATTTGTGTTGAGCATTGCCGACATTCGTTTTCGCTTGATCGCATTTTTGTCGTATTTATTTGATTCAAATATTCATATTTGAACTGTTTTCGCTTGATCGGATTTGCGACATGTTTACTTAGGCTTTGATATTTGTCCTTGGGCAAAGGACATTTAATTAATATTTAACAAAAATTTTTATAGCAAACTTACATTTACTTGATGCCTTATAAAATAGTTTAATCTGTGGTTCAAGGTGGCAATTTTTTAAGCTTGATAGAAGTTGTTAAGTATGAAGGACACCAATTGAGCAGTTGAAAGAGTCCTTTGTTAAATTCCGACTTGTTTCGAATAAATAAAAACAATATCCGGAATGCGGGCAACTTTGTGCCAAATTGTTTGCCCTTCGCGGAAAGTGGAATGTCGGTCGTGGAACTTTCCTATTTCGTCCATGTCGAATCGCAACGCCTGTGGCAAACATGCACACATGCATATATGCATGCGGAATTGATGGATCAGTTTCAGGTCGCTATATGTTTCGGTATCTGCTTTGTTGTCCCAGGCTTGCCAACTGGTCAACTGGCCAACTGGCCAACTGGCCAACAGGCTAACTGGCTGCTCTTTTCTGGCCTCCGTCGAGTGGCTTCTGTTCCGATGATATTTGCATAACGTTGCCATGCCCCGGCAGAAATTGTGACAGCAATATGAAACGAGGCTTGGGGATTGGAGGTTATAGTGGGGATTGGGGTTGGGGTTGCAGTGACAGTCGGGATCGAATGCCAGCGATAACGAGAAATAAAGTGGCTCCCCGGATCTGTTTCTCTGTCGTATTTGGCAACGGGACACCGAAAACAGAGGTAGAAGTTACAGCCGTGTTATTGGATACACAATTAAGCCATATTGAGTGCGTAAATACACGGGAATTTCGGGGATGCACACGGACTTCGTAAATCATTTTAATTCAGCAAAATAATTAACAAAGAAATTCATTGGCTTGTTCAAAAAGTAGCAACGAAAAATGAGTTCAGAAAAATATAAAGAAAATTACAACATTTCTTCTTGTTCTTTTATCGAATTTAATTGAAGCACATAAACTTGAAATATTTACAAAACTCAAGCGAGTAAGCAACTGAATGATTTTAACAGATTAGTAATCACTACAAAATATCCCTATTATATATTTAATAAACACCCTAATTAACTCAAGCAAAAATAGTAAATAACTAAACGATTTCAATAAAAGTCAATGAATTTACATAATTCCCAATGTCAACAACTGTCCAATCGTTTTTTCCGCAAGCCAATTTAGAAATCGATGTCAAATAAAAGGCAATAAATCTATTTTTAAGTGGAATCCCCGAAATGTTTGCACAACATTTAAAATGCCTGCGATAACAAGTTGATGTTTGCCACTGTTTATTTGCGTAGATTGGCGATGTGTCAAGTGATTCTCAGATTACTTAATGTTCCACTTCGAGGACCATTTTTCACCAGTCTGCATGTGTGTGTGTGTGTGTGAAATGCCATGAAATGGCATGGCGAATTGTGTGCGAGGACTTTGGTGCATTTGTGTGCGTGACACCTAAAGCGATTATTTGCCTTTGTGGAAAGTGTTGCATACTTTGCTGCGGAATGCGAATCGCAATGTGATTTTCTGCCGCCCTCGCATTTTTTTTTCGCTTAACTTAATTATGAAACTTTCAGTTCGCTTTAGACGGGGTTTGCTTTGTTCTACTTTGAGGAATGTTTTCCTTGCGGCCACACGGATGAAAAACAAGTTTTGTTCGCTAATTAAAAAGGTCAACACACACACACACACACACACACACACACAAATGATGAGGGGAAAGAATGGGGAAAATTACGAGGTGAGCGGCAAATTAAACTCACACAAATTGCGTCACTTTAACGGCTGCCCGGTGGGTTTGCAAAGCGGTCTGCTTTCGGGTGGTTCAGGTGGCTCCACGGTGATTGATCGGGGGTCGAGCCACCCAACCACCCCACCACCCAGTTAGCTAGCCAACCCCCCAAACCACCTAGACCCCCGCTGATTCAATTCGCCTCAACTCATGTTGAAAATCGCGTCAACGTAAAAACAGACACCACTCCCCAGGACCTCGGTACAAAAACAGAAAAAAAGGAACGAAAAACAGGAAGCGGGAGCCAAAGAGTGGTCCAAAATGCGAGGCTGTCGGTAAAGTACCCAGAAATCCAGCCACCACCCAACGCACCACCTGACCCCGGTTGTTAACATGTTTCACTCCGGGCCACTGAAGGTGGGTCACCATACAGCGAGAAAAAAAATATATTTTTACGGGACAGTCTATGAGTTCTATCGAGTCTTACAAAACACAGGGGATGCCACAAAAATATTTCAAAGAAAAACTATTAAAAAAAAAGGGGCTAAATTTTTCTTTTCATACCTATTACGTGGAATACAACAAGATCCTGGATCTTTTTAACTTAAAACACATCGTATAATTCTGTTAAAAATATTTTAAAAATCCATAATCTCTTTAGAAACTCTGCGGACCCTTTAATGGATTTCTGTTTATGAAAAGTTTTTACCAAATAAAAAATCAGGTGTAATATTAAGGTATTGTTCATATTCTTATTACTGGCATTAGGTAAAGTTTACATATTTTAAACTAAACATCAGAAATTTCACACCACGAATGACAAATCGGTGAGTTGATAACAGATGTACGAAATAAATGGTGTAATTTTAAAATGTGAGAAATAAATGGTGTAATTATGAAATAATAAATGGCAAGAACGAGATAGGGATCTTCTGACCTATGACTCCAATTAATCCTTAGGGAACACTGAAAGCTATTTCCAAGTCTCTGAAACGAAAAAAGCACCCCAGAGCTGAGTCTTTAAGTTTTTCCGAGTGCATTCAGCCAGTGGTTGGGATGTTCTGCCCGTGGGTTGTCATACGAAAGGCAAATTTTAATGCCAACATTGACAGGTAAGCGCCATATGTGTGTGTGTGTGTGAGCGTGCATATGTTTGTTGGAAGGGGAGAAGGGGAAGGGGAAAGGGGGAGAGGGGGAGAGGGGAGAAGGCAACCGAGCGTATAAGCCAGGCGAGGAGATGGCGATAAAAGAGGGCTCATTGGATGGGGAAAAACGAGGACCTCCCACGCATGACACTGTATCCAGGCACTCAGACGTCGCACAGCTTTAGAGCCAATTGTGCCGGCTATATATGTATGTGGGTGTGTGTGTGTCGGTGTGCGTTGTGAGGTCCTGTTCATCCTGGCTGTGTGTATTTGTCATTATTGGCAGCTTAGTCGGCACACGCACACAAAATAAAACACACAGCGAAAGCGAAAAACAAATCGAAAAAATATTAACAACTTATTCCTTTTGATTTTTTATTGAGCCATGGGCTGTTGCCACGCTTATTCAGCTAGAATTCACTTGCGCATGTGTGCGTGTGCGTTTCGCTGTATGTGTATGTGTGTGTCAGCTTATCTGTGTGGCATTTAAAGGCTCTCAGCTTCTCCGTTTCACCTTTTTTTTTTACTTGCACCGACTTGAAATGGCCAGTGGAGCAGCGAACGCTGTTCGGTCAGCTCCATTAGAAATTGGCTTAAGTCGTTTTTCACCAGATTAGACAGCAACTTATATTAGTCACTTAGGGGCCAAGATGTGTAATACAATTACAGGAGACAGAGCCAAGGGAAGGTCTTTGGCTTTAAGTCTTTCCTTGCATTTCATGTTAAGGCCCTTAACATTTTTACTTTTGCTTAAATTATTGGTTATCATAAATAAAAGCCTATTTCAACGTACATTTTAATCAGCAAATCGTAGTGAATACTTCTGTTCGATTTGCATAAAAAGTTTTTTTTAACTAGCTCGTTTACTTATTATTTTTATGGCTTTAAAAGATCTTTAAAGTATTTTTCTTGTACAATTTTCCAAGCAACTTTCAACTGAAAACTAGCTTTAATTCGGCCCCATTTTCAGCAGCAATTCAATGGGACCTCCTCAGGTTTTCCTCGGATTTTCTTTTTCCATATCCTGAGGCCTCCTTCGAAAGGAGTTCCTCTGAGTGCGGCGGCCTAACTTGCGTCCTTTCGTCCTGCCCCATCATGCATACATATGCGCTCATTTCACGCCTCGTGTTAATGGCTTTATACATACACTTATGACGCGGGGTGTCGAATGCGAAGGAGGGAAGGGGAAATGGGAGAATGGGAAAATGGGGAGAGGGGTGCTTGGGAAAACTGAAAGAAAATGGAGCCACAGCAAACAGCCAGGCATGAAAATTAATGATATTTTAATGTAAAAACAATACCAGCCACTTAAGCCGCATTCGAATCAATGGCTCCCTTTGTGTGTGTAACTGTACGTGTCTGTGTGTGTGTATTTCTGATGGTGTGTGGGTGTGGGTATTTTCAATTTCCAGGGAAAACTCGTGAGCCGCGGCTGAAGCCCTAAGCTCAAAGCTGATGAGCAACCCCGAAAAACTGGTTGAAACCATCTCACATATTTTCCCCCTTTCCCAAAACGTTGGATTTGCGTTTTTATTTTTCCACTGATACCGGGGCGTATACGCAATGGCTTTACCATCCGACCGAGTGTATTAAATTCGAACGTAGTTTCGCACAATGGCGCTGCACTGTGTGTACAGTGAACTACTGACGGAACGTTCAAAAATCAAATTATTACTCTGCTGGTTTCCCATTTTTTTTTTATGATTTTATTTTGTTCCGTTTTTTGTTGCAACGAAAAATGTACAAAATAAATATGGAATATGGAGGGAAAAGCTGGCTTTGCTGGAATATACATTTCAAGGCTGTAATTGTTTGCTCCGGGTTCCGCCCCCTCCTTTCCCCCTCCCCCTTCCCCTCCCGCTTTTTTGACGCTGCTTTGTTTGCCCGCCCGAGTCTTTTGTTGGACGAAATTGAAGTTGAAGCTTTGTGCAGCGTTATCTGAGCATTGCCTACGGGAAAACCTTTCTACACAGCGGCATACAACAAATAAAAAATAAAAAAAAAGAAAACGGAATGGAGAAATAACAAATATAAATATGCAAAGGAACAGGGAGAGATAGTGTGGCAAAAGGTCTGCCAATTACAACTGGAAACGCAAATAACAAGGCTGAATTCCCGGGAAATGCAGCTTGCGAATCGATAAATATATACACGCAAATATTATAAATTCATGCTCCGACATTATTATGATTTTTTGAGGACAGCTTCCCCCGTCAGTTGGCAACTCAATCACCGGCATTCCCTTTTTAATAAAGACCCAACTCTGGCTGCTCCTGTCGCCTTGAGGTGGAAGCTTCTCAAAAATCGGGACACGAGTTGCCTGCCAGCAAAAGTTCGCCCATGAGCATAAGTGTAATTAAATTTACGCATGCCCTGCCGTCCCAATACACATACTACACATCCATCTGGAGCACCTGCCCTCGAGCCGCGGATAACCCTGCACTGCAAGAAAAAATTATAGGAAAGCAAACAGAGGAGGAAATGATTAAAAGAACGGAGGGGAAAAAAATAAGAATTGTTTACAGTTTAAAAATTTCATTAAAAGTAGCTTAGCTTAAAAAATAATAGTTTTTTTTTTATATCCAAAGATTTAATGGGTTCTTTGAGAATTTAATAGATTTTTAAGTACAAAGTATTTGAAAGAGCTTCATAAATTTTAACTTTGTATAATTATTTTGTGTACTAATTTGAATATATAAATAATATAATATAGTATTTAGAAAGCAACATTTCTGGAAAAGTCAGTAAAATCCTAGTAAACCTAGAATATTTAAGGTGTTTCCTACCCCCTCAGAAATTCCCCGCTTTTCCTTTCCCTTTTCTGAATGAGCCTCAAAGTGCGCTTTGATTTTCTCACGCCGATAAAATCAAAGCTAGAGACAGACAGCGCGATTTACGGCTTAGGGCGGGTAAAAAGGGGGCGTGGCATGGATTCATTTCGGATTTCGTATTTTGATGGCGACAAGGGTCTGACGGTCTGGCTGTCTGGTTGTCCCGCTCCAGAGATTTGGCGCTAATTCACTTTGGCGCGACTAGGCAAATTAATTGCTGACAGTTTCGTTGCCTTTTGCCGATACGTGATTCGCCTCATATTTTTGTGTGAGCGATTTGCGCCACAGGCAAAGGGAAGTTGCCCCAGAAATATATGCGCATAAATTACGGACTTCGATTCGAACGATTTCCGGCTGCTTGACTGCCCAACGATTCAATTAAATGGTCCCAAAAGCTAATCGCCCGTTGCGACTGATCCCAGATTTTGGATTTCAGTTAGCAGGTATAAAGGTTTCAGGCTCCCAGATTCCCAGATTCCTGGTTCAAAGATGCCTTTTTGTTACTTAGTCCTGTTTGGAATTTCTGCGCGGGACAGGTGAAACTACTCCGACAGTCGAGGAGTCGTCGGATGTCCGGAGTCGTCGGCAGTCGGAACTCAGAAGTCCCCTTTGAAGGCGGCCACTCGTTCCTTGGTGCCTTCGGTCCTTCGTCTGTTTCAATTTGCCTCGGATTTGTGGCAAGCTCGAGTAGTGCGGTGCCCGAACTTTTTCCCATTCTCTCTGCCATTGACAGGCACTTTCGCACACAAAGTTTTCGGGGAAAAGTTGAACAGCTGGAAAATAGAGGCTCCCCTCCTCAGCCAAACAATAAAAAAAAAACCTTCCGCTCTGAAAATGCTTTGCGGCCATGTCAAAAACACTCGGTAAGTGCAATCGAACGGGGCCAAAGGTAATTGTAATTAATTTCTCCGAAAAGCTGTAACTGAAATGGAAACTGAATCCGAAATCGCAACAAAGGGGCAACTCGAGCGCCAAACTGATGGGTGCATAAAATTCCAATTGTTGGGTCAAAAACAAGTTGAACCCGACACTGGCTTTGGGAATAAATTAAAAAAAAAAAACCTATTTAAAATAATAATATTAAAAGTGTGGATGGATTTCAAATTAAAGCACTCAGTTAATTGGAATATTATTAATAATAATGTGGAAATTAAAAGTTCCACAATGTTTTTACTAAAAAATCTACAAACAATTTCTACCTTATAGGTTAAAATACTTATTTAATAATTTAAGTTGTATGCAAATTTGTAACAGATTAAGGGATCTGTATTAAATCCAAATCCTGTTGCAGCCTAGTAAGCATCCCGTTGGCGAAGTCGCCGGTTGCGCTCCTTTTTGTCCAAATAGGTGGTCAGTGAGGACTTGTTGGGAACTGTGATCAAAATGGGAAGCACTTGGTGGCATCGCTGCATCACATTCTTCAGTCTTTTGGCCGTCTCGTAATCAACGATGATGATTCCAATGTTGGATCTTCTGTAGGCAGTCAGAAAGAAATGCTCGATGTCCTCCTGTAATGTTTCTGTTCAAGGAAAAATGAGTTAGTTAGGTTAGCCAGATAGAAAATTGAACTAAACTTACCGGCTTCCACCATCATATAGCTGCGAAATCTGTCTTTTTGATAACCAACGCCGGCCAAAAGAAATCCCAGGGTAACCTCCTAATTAAAAAGGGGATATAGGCTTAAATCAAACCAAAAATTCTTGACAATATTTAGTTAACCCACAGGATCTGCCATGATAACAATTCGCAGAAGTGAGGGATCCTCCGGTATTACTTTGCTTGATCTTTCCATATAACTTGTATCGCTGTCGCTGCCCGAATCATCGGATCCCGGCCTTTCCCCATCATTGGAACCCGGCGCTTTTCTCTTATCCCGCCTGTGGTTCGACATTCGACGGGAGTCCATTTTTCTACTTACCGGAGTCCCAGCTCCCCCGTCCCTGCCTAAAAACAAAAAAATAAATCCTACGGAAACTGGAAAGGTAATGGGATCACCAAACCTAGAAACTATTTACAAAAATTTTATTCGATTTGAAATAACTACAACAAGTTAGTTGCTTGTAATACTATACAAAAATTTCTTATACGCAAATCAAAACCTTGTTGGATGTTTTTTAAAAGAGGTTGATATACACAATTTTATATATTGAAAAATAGTACTAAAAAATCTAAAAACAGTGTATTATATTATTATACATATTATATTCAAACTGCTGACAAAATAAGCATCTTACAAAAGCCAACAATATAACTCTGATTATATTTCTGCAGGAAAGAACAACTAAACTGACTTTTTAAGTTCTTACCACATTTTTATGGGCTTGTAAGAAAAAGCCTGCCTCCTTCACCCGAAAAATTTTCCAATCGAAGCCAAGGAGTTGGAAGCCAAGCTGATGAGCTTTTGAGTGGCCTCCTTTTGCGGGGGGAAATGTCTTATATTTACAACTTTTTAATGAGTTTCCAATAAGGCGAGCTTAGGTCGTAAGCCACCAGACTCAATCTCAATCTCCATCTTAATCTCGGCGACTTGGCGTACATTGTTCGGCCTTATTTCGGGTGACGAAATTAGTTTTTTATTTAGCATTTTATTGTAATTATTCAGTTTGAGCGCCTGGCTTCGGGCTCTCTGGGGCCAAATGAAGCCCGAAATGAAAATTCAATTATGACATGAGTTTACATATTTTTCGATGGTGGTGTGTGTGTGTGTGAGTGTGCTGGTTTTTGGGGACATTTTCTGGAAATATAAAATGTGTCTTTAAGATACAAAATTGTTGCATTTGAAACCTAATTTCAGCATATAAGTAATAAGCTGTAGGCTTAAAAATAAACCATTTATTGCACTCAATTAGTTGGTGATGATGGAATTGTTTTTCCAACCAAACTGTTGATAATTTCTTTTGCTTATAATGCCAGAAGTCCTTCTCAATAGGTCATTCTTAATCTGAAATGCCAAGTGGAACACATTTACGAGTATATGCAAATCCTTGGCATGTCCGACAATCGGGGAATTATTGCGTTGGGAGTGAATAATACGTTAACAATGACAGGGCTAAATCCAAGTTGATGTGTGTGTGTGTTCGAATCGACCAAGGAATTCCAAAGATATGTACAATTGGTTTAGCTTGGGAAGCACAAAAATGCCGCATTCCCAGGATTCCTTCAGGTTGCACGTCTCAGTTGCAGAGTCGCAGTTGTTCAATCGGAAATCAAATCTCAGTTGATTTCAGTTCAACCGCAAGTGCAAACGACGGAACAGAGTTTGCCAAATCGGATTGAGGCACAGACTTTCTCTTACCTTGTTTGTTTGTTTATAAACATATTCCATATTTTCGCAGCATTATTCATAAACTGGGATTAGTTTACTTTTCAAATATAAGAAACCTGGCATGTAAATCATTTGAAGGCCTAGAAACATAAAAGACACCTGAACATGATGAATTCAGGTTTTATTAAAAAATAATATAAATTAAAACAATTTTTGCCGGTTTATGGAGGTTCTTTGGTTAAAAAAAAAACAAATTATTTCTCTGGCACCTATTGAACTTATTTATATACTCGGCATTTTCATTGAAGTGTTGCCCGGCTGGCAATTGCTTTGTTTTCGAATCCACGCCTGATTGGAACTCGGATTTCTCATTAAGAACATGTCTGCGGTGACCACACTCTCCGCACCACGCTGTTTATCTGTGTGGGTGTGTGTGAGTGTGTGTGTGTAGTGGGGGTGTGTGTTAATGTTGTGTGAGAGTCCTTGGCCGTGCGGCTCGTTTGCCATTGGAAAAGTTAAGCCAGCCTCGCAGTCACGCGAACAGGGCGACAAACAGATGCTGCTGCCGCTCAGTGGCATTATGTTGCTGCCGCATGTTGCATGTTGCTGCCGCGTGCGTCCTTGCCGCACACACAGCTCATCCGCCCACAAAAGGCAGTGCGGCTTTAATAGCAGCGCAAATTGCGTAAGCCGCCAAAAACCATTAATAACTTTCGTGCACCTGCAAATGGGGCAAGCAAGAAGGTGAGGAGTGCTTTCCATTCTCTTTTCTTTTTTCCCACGGTCCACGGTGCGTATGCTTAATGTGCGGTGGCACAAGTGGCATTCGTGGCAGCAACAGCTGCGTTGCCCTCGCTTCTCCCCCTTTGGTGCGCGCTGCCTTTTAATTATTGATTTCCACTGCCACTGAAGTGATTAATATTTGGCGAGCGGCCAAAACGTAGCCACAGGACATTCGAACGAAGCGAGCAAACAAGGACTTTCCACCAAGGATTCTCCGGACTCCGGACTCCGGACAACCGGACTCGAATTCACATTCGAATTCGCACCGGACCGCTGTGGCCAGGGGCTTCCCGAAGCGATTGCCACTGATTGTTTTATTTCGCTCCATAATTGCATTTTCTTGTCACGGCTCTCTGCCAGTATGTGTGTGTGTGTGGGTGTGTCTGTGTGTGTGTCTGTGTGTGGGAAGTGGGTGAGAGTTTGTCCCTCTGTGAGTATGGCAATACAAGCACACACTTTCGCAAGCCACGTTTACAACTTTCATACCATTCGAGTTGTTAAGCGACTGTCTGTGGGGAGAACAGGTTAAATAATTAAAAAACATGTTCACTGCATTCAAGAGCAGCGGGAAAGTTGCTTAAAAATAGCAGATGATTCAAAATTAATACATTAGCTACATCCTTTTATAGCATGATTATTATTTATTACTAAAACTTAACTCAAAAGTCCCGAAACATTAAAAATAGGCAATTGATTTGGCAGGATAACTTAATAGCAGTCTAACAATTGCTCAATAAATATTTAAGTGAAAAGGGTAAACAAATAAGTTCAATTATTAAACTTGTCTCATTAGAGTTAACAAAAACAAACAACAGGCATTTGTTCATTTATTGAAATATTTCAGCTATTAAAATAAACCGTTTTAATAAAATGCGTACTTGGGTAAATAGAAAGAAACAAAGGTGAAATCAATATATTTCTACATATAAATGTATATATATTTTCGTATTTTCTGAAACCGAACCTTATTGCATACTGGGAATGAGAAGCACAGCAGCCGATGCCACCTGAAAATAGTTCGATTTATTATATTTTGATTAACAAAATTCACGAGTTTGTTAAGCGAAAATAGTCGCAGCAAACATGGTTAATTATTTCCCACTCTTAAATTGGCCAACTGCTTTCAATTGCCGCTGATCCATCATGTGGAGGTGCCACAAAAAGTGGAAGCTTGTGCAAATCGAAGTGGCGACTGTGCAACAATTTGCTCAACGTGAATGACACTGGGAAATTGGGAAAACTTTGGCAAATTTAATGCATGCACAGGGAGATAATTTGGGAATAAAATGGTGGGATTTTTAATGAAAAATTTCTTTCAAAATTGTTTCATAAAAAACAATAATATTTAAACAAAAAATTGTAAGTCAAAATACACTTCCAGAAGAGTCTTCCGCGATACTTCCAGAAGAGTCTTTAAAATCTTATACAGGACTTTTCCAACTTTTTCCCTACACAACATTGAAGATATTGACAGCATGAGTTGGCAATCTCCCACTGATCCTGTTTTTTTTCTATCTGTATTATTCGGAATTCACCGTTAGACACATGTGTGTGTAGTGGGTGTTTGGGGGGCTCATTTTGGGGCGAGTAAAGGCATCAATCTTCCTCCATCATTGTCAGTGGCCGATGACGATGACGAAACAAGAGCGCCAACAAACAGCATCCCCATCCTCCAGGTTTTCCCACCCCCGCCCTCAATTGTGCAGCCAACGCCCCCCGCTGATTTCCCTTCACATTTCTCATTTCCGCAGCAGGCAGTAGAAAATAAATGAAATATCATCGCCCGCCTGTCATTTCATAATTTTAAAAGCCCAACCGAATAATGCGAATATATCCGACTACATTGCCATTATATTTGCAATTCGCTCTTCCTGTTTCGCTTTCTGTTTGTCAATAAAGCCGCCGCGCGTAATAAATTAATTATTTATTTGCCATCAAACTCAATATTATTTAATACATTTCTTCTTTTTTTGCGTCGCGGCAAAAGGTGGAAAAACATTCATCAGACTTGATGGGCAACCGAATGAATGAGCATTTTCCCACAAAGGTGAATTAGGGGGCTTTAAAATTGAAAATAAAAGAGAAAAAACAAAAGATGTAATATTTTAAAAAAGAATATATGAACAAAGGTTGAGTACCTAGCTTAAAGTTAATAAAATTGAAATAAATGAAAATGATATAAAACCCACGCATATTAATATACATACTTGTATAATAAAATTAAGGTTTAAAGCCCTACATTTTAAACCAACTCGCATTAAAATTCAGAAGGAAATGCTTTAGCATGAATATTTCAACTGCTGTTTGGCCAACCAAAACGGTTTTGTTTTGATGGATTGGCTTGAACTCCTGGCCGAGTCCAACTCATAATTCTAATGCAATAATTCACTCATCTGCGAGCTGGATGCATAAACAAATTGAAAAACTTTCGCCCAACTTTCACTTTGCACTTCCCGCCTTCCTTTCGCTTTTCCTTTCCTTTCCTTTCCTTTTCGCCTTTTCCACCAAAAATCGCCCAGGGCGACCACAAGCAAAGCTATCTGCTTTTTTCCCTTCACTTTCCACACACACACACATGGAAAAAGAGGAGGAGGAGAAGGGAAGGGAAAGCCCTCTGAAAACAACTTATATTTGAACAGTTTTACGGCAAAAGTTTTTCGCAGGCAGCTCGAAAGTGTGTTTGGCCAGGAGAAACCGCAAAAAAAGGAGATGACGGAAAAATCCAAAGTCCACAAAATATGAGACGAGGGTCTAATCCTAGTAGTTGAGCATTTCATTGGGCTTCCACTTTGTTTTCCATTTTTTTTTTTTTTATGACGAATTGGATCGCAGTCTGCCAAAATCTCCTGCTCAAACTAAGCCACACTCAACATATTTGGTTGTTTTGGTTTGGGAGAAAAAATCGCAGAAGCGGCTCGACAAACAAATTCCAAATGAAAGTTTTTTGGGGGAATCTTTGTTTACCTGAACAATGGAAGCCAAAGTAAATTCCGGAGCAAACATACAGGCAACTCAAATTTTAGACAGTTTATTAAGTTTGCCGGAAGTTTCTCCGTCTTTCTCCATCATCGTTCTCTTTCTCTGTCTTTCTTAATTTAGGTTAGCATTTGTGGCCCAAACTTTCGGGTTTCTTCAACTTGCCCGTTTGGAACTTTGAGAATCACTTTCGCTTCGCTTGCTCAAGTTCGGTGGAAGATAATTCGCAGAAAACTCCGGTTAAACATGTTTAAGATGGTATATTATTTTAATATTTGTTCGCAAACTTTCCAACTATGAAATATAGCTGTCTTGCACTGTTTGCTTGGCAAATAGTAGATTGGTGTTTGATCTTAAAAAAAGATTACAGCTGCATTGAAGAATCCATTTATTAATTGCACTTAATTTAATAATGATATGAGTATTAAAAAATTGAATTATATTTTAATCCTCTAAGAATTTTTATAAAATGAATATAGCATTAGCTTGTACACAGGTTAGAAATTTTCTAAAGTATTCTAAAAATTGAATTAAAAATCCTTTTGCATAAAATCCTCAGTAAACAATGAGACCTGCAAAATTGTATATTTGTGTATTAAAATAATGGGAAAACCTTTGTTTCTCCCTCTTCAAAAGGTTGTAATAAAGCTCTGAATTATGAGAGCTATAGAAATCTATTCAGATAATGTAGTAGGAGA
Organism: Drosophila ficusphila; assembly: GCF_018152265.1. Classification (NCBI taxonomy): domain Eukaryota; kingdom Metazoa; phylum Arthropoda; class Insecta; order Diptera; family Drosophilidae; genus Drosophila; species Drosophila ficusphila. The sequence goes on along the minus strand of NW_025064092.1, from coordinate 3,487,322 downwards.
ACGCACTTTAAGCCATATTGTCAAATGTCGAGCGGCGCTTTGCGGCGCCTAAAAATAAAAACAAATTAGCCCGGGCATTAAAATGCAACTCACACAGAGCCGGTTGGCTAATTGAATTGTTTGCTCCGCGCCACTCCACAATTTTTGCTTTTTTTTTTTGCGCCCCGTGGCCAGACTTTCGGCACTCACTGTGCACCACCAATGCTCACCTGACGCGGCAACATTTTAGCGTTTTTGTGTGTAATTTGAAATTTTGTTTACGCTCGAGCTTAGGCCACACGCTGTACAAACAGCCAGGGGGAAAGTGGGGTGAAAGTGGAGTGAAAGTGGGATGAAAGTGGGACCGAAAGTGGGTGCTTTTTGGCTCGCCAGCAAAGCCCCAAAATATCGCCCGAATCCAAATCTTGCGCACGCAAAACTCCCCGCCACACACATAAATATTTCTATCAAATTTCAATTTGTTGAAATTTTCCCATGGAAAATCCCCTCCCCTTTCCTCTTCCAACCCACCCCCCTTTATTTATTTTGCATTTTTTTCTGGCTGCCATGGGGAGACATAATTAAGCCGCGTCTCAAAAGAACTTCTGCCGAAAGCCCACAAAAGCCCCGGCCAAGCGGCTGTCGTAATTAGAAATCTACAAAACAAAGCCTGCCCATCCTCATTCTCCTCCCCCTCCCCCTCCCCCTCTCTCCCCATGAATCCTGCTAAAATCGTGCCTCACTCATCCCAAAAAAAAAAAAAAGAAAATTCGAAAAAAAAATTATTTAAGTTAAAACAAACAGAAAATATGGAAAGCTGAAAAATGGTAGGCGGCTCTCGGTTCTCACGGCGAGATTTGCGTCGTTTTTAATTGCTTGGCGGAGCGGAAAAAAAGAACGGAATATTTTTATACATAATTAATTACCACAGAACCGGATGACGGTTACGGGTGGTTGCCAAAGTAATGGCCTAGTTCGGCTGGCTCTCGGCTGGCGGGGCCTAAATGGTTGCAAACTTCTTCGACTTTCGGCCCATATACTAATTAGGCGAACGGTCGCCTGTGGGTGGGAAAATTATGCGGCGCACTTAAGCCGCATTAAGTGCGGATTTTGTTTACATTCGACGCTCGACACTCTCCTCGGCTAAGAGGCAGCAGATCCCATTGCCTAATTTGTTTGCCCGCCATCATCTTGTCCAGTTTGTGGTCCCTCCACACTGAGCTACAGATACAGATACAGATACAGATTCAGATTGAGATTCATTTGGAAATCCGGATGACAGTTTGCCAGAACAGCAGTTCCACCTTCCATGGCAACAACTTTATGGGGAATGAAAATTGAATTCATGGCAACGTTGAGTTTATGTGCTTGCAAAATCTGTCTAATGATGGCCACAGTTGGCGAGCCCATTGTAATGATCAGCTCTTGACCACGACCCACTCTGTTTTCTTCTGGCCAGGTCATTATCGGAGGTCAAAGTAAAGAATACAATACTCGAAGTTTCCATTTAATAAATATGGCTTTTAATATAGGAAAATACCTTAATATTTTCTTTACTTTAAAGTTTTAGTAGAAAAAAACTAACTCATTTCCCATTTTGTTAGAATGTGTTTTTTTATTTCCAATATACGTACGTAAAGAGCAAATTTAAATGTTTTAAAATATGGTAACTATATTGTTACTTTAAAATTTTATTTACTAATAAAAATAATTTATTTGAAAAATTAACCTAAATTCAAAGTAATTGAATATTTTAAATTCATTAAATTTGTTTCCATTTTGATGGTGGCAACACCTAAAAAAAATTCTCTGTGAACATATTCATTCACATCCCCCACCTGTGCAGATGCTAATTTCTTCGTTAGTTGATTTTGGCAGCGGGCCTTCAACCGCCTCCTTGGCATCCTTGGTCCTTGGTCTTCAGTATCCTTGGTGTCCCCAGCATCCTTAGCATCCTGCGGATCCGAGGAATCCTGGCTGCGCTGGGGTTGCGGATCCAGTCAGGCATTCACTTATGTATGAGGCGGGCTACTGCTTTATTGATTGCCCGCCATCTCGATCTGTGTGTGTGTGGTTGTGTTTTGGTGTGTGGGTGTGCACACTCGTATTTTTGAGTTGTGTTTTCCAGTTAGCGGGTCCTTGACAATGACATGTTCATGGGAAAAGCGGTGAAATGGGTGCGGAATCCCCCTCCCCGCTTTCCCTTTCTGCTTTCTCCCAGTTTTCCCGTTCTAGCCGCATTTCTTTTGTGGCACACCGCCTGACAGCCTCTAACTTTATTACATCGTCCTTGTCTGCGTCGAGTGGTTTGCCATCTGTTCGGCCCCGTTCTCGTTCACAGTTTTCCACCCATTTTCCAGCTTTTTCCACCCACCACACCCCCAACATTCGGGCCATGTTTCTGTTTCTGCCGAGCAACAGGCAAAATGTGTGCGGCATTGCGGCAAAATGTTCAATTTATGTATAGTAACGAAATGAAAGACCGCAAAAAAAAAAAAAACATTGTGGATGGCTTGGGTGGCTCGGAAAATCGAGGGGTGGAAAATTGAATGGTCGCGGGAAAAGGAGGGAGAAGGCTGTTGGCAAACATCGTTGGCAACTTGACGCCTGTTGGACATAGTTTCATGGCAGAATTTCCCCGACACAAATTAACATTAAAGAGCACGCGAATGTGGAAATAAAATTTGATAGCGGGCGCAGAATCTGAAATAAAATTCGCTCGGACTTAGAAGAAAGCTCGGTTCAACAGGAGAGGTGAAAGGCAAAAGGTCTTGGGAGGCAAAAAAAAAAAAAAAACCTAAAGCGGGGCTAAAAAGACGAGCGAATGGCCGAGTTAATAAGCTGGAAAATGTGCCCCAAAGACCAACATTAACATTAATGGCGTCAAGTTGAAAGAAAGGTCAAAAGCGGGGAAATAAAATTGGATTGGATGACCTGGCCAAAAAAAAAAGAAAAAACAAACACAAAATGCCCCTCGGAAAAGCGCCTGAAAATCAAATGTGCTTTAATTGGGACTAATTGCTGGTGCGGCGGCATAAATTGTAAACATCTTTCAAATTAATTAAACTGACAGTTGCAGGCACTCAAATTAATATGAAATTCTCTTCTCAGTTTCCGATGGAATTGGGGGCGATACAAATCTATTATGTTTTCCTTTTTGGTTGGCCTGAAGGCACTGGAAAAATTTTGAGAATCAAAGGAATCGAATACAACAAAATCGTTTTATAAACATTTTTTTTAAATTTGGTAACAAATGTATTTTTAAGCGTCTAAAAAGAGCTTTAAAATATAGAAGTGTTATTATTTCCATATATTTTACATTATAATATAATTTTAAATGATGTGATTGTACTCAAAATAATTACATTTTTTAATGTACATTTATTACGAACTATGTAATAAAGTATATTTTGATTATATTTAGATAGCGTCACCTCATTTAAATGAGATTTTCGGACGTATTTACAATATTCCTCCATAGCTTTTTGTTTTCCCAGTGTGTTGAATTCCAGTGCCACTCGTTTTATGGGCCAACTATAAAAAGGCGGAATTGTTCGGAAGGAAGGAATACGGACACATAAACGCTGCCCGGCATTCATTAATTGCCTTCCGGCACGTGAGTGTTTGAGTGCGATCATAAAATTTGATGATGCGCTGCTGGAGCGGAGGCTAAAGCTGCTGGATGCCGGACTATATGTTCGGCCGATCCGGCTGACAGGCCACGCGCGTTATTAAAAACTGTCCATCGAAACCGAAACACCAACACTAACACCAACGCAAATACCAATACCAATGCAAACAGTAGGAGCAACACAGAGCCAAACGCATGCGAAACGGAAACATTGCGGCGAAAAACAACAGTAGAAAAAACTGAAGTGAAAGCTGAAGTCGAGTGTGTCCACTATGAGATACCCCTTAAACAGAGAAAAACAATTATTGGGCGTGGACAATTTATGAAAGATTTTTTCGCTGCGTATTTAAACCTAGAATCCCCTGAAAATCCTGATCTAGAATGTATTTACTTAATGGGCTGGCAAGTGCTTTCTTTTATCTTAGTTTGCTTGCATACTTTTCCAAAAAGTCCAATATGCCCTGTTATTTTACAAGTAGGTGGAATACAAAAACGGAGAAAAACAAGTGCTAAGCGTGTCGGACACAGCCGGTGGCCAAATTGGCAATGGCATTAACCCATCGTGGCCGACATCGCCATCAGCTGCAATAATAAAAACACCTCGCAGTTTTGCGAGCAACGAACTGAAAACGCCCTAACCATTGTCGAGGAAACCCCTGTAAAAATCATTCAATTATGAAGGGAAACCATTCTTTAAAACTGCATTTCATTTTGTCATACTTATTGGCCACTCTTAGCTTCACTGCTGGAGTATCATTATAGACTTTTATATTTCTGAAGTAACAATTTCGATGCCAAATTGAGGATGCTTAAGACACAAGAAGCTTTTCCTTTTTAACGGACAAGCGAATTAAGCATTTAAGCTGGCTTATTATTTTCCTAGTGAAACATGGTTGGAAATAACGGAGAATGTTCTTTTGTCTCCAAACAAAGCCAACATAACAATCTTAAATTCACTGACAAATTTGTTGACTTAATTTAACCACAAAATCTTTTGGAATTGATTCCTAATGGTTAGACAAAATTATTTTCCAAGCTTAATATAACGTAGCTTAAATAAATTTTGATTCGTTTATGAAATTAACTAAATTAATTCAATGAATAAAAATAGAAAAACTGAATAGTAAACCAGAAATAAATAAAGCAACAAATTTGTATTTTATCCAACACTAAATACCAATTTCTGCTAAAAGCTACTGCTTTCCTGATATTAGATAATGCAATTACTTCCGAATGGTTTAACCAAATTATTTCCTTTGTTCCCAATAATTGCCAGCTCACTTAAGTCGATAATGCGCTTACAATTCAACTTAAACTTGCAATTGTGAATGTGAGTCGTTGGGAAAATAGCATTGAGTGCGTAGGGCAAAATGCCTGTCGGTGGGAAAACGAGAAGAAATGAGAAATGAAAATACGCGGCTGTGTGTGAGAATAACAAAGGCCAAAGCCGCAACAGTAATAATATTTAATATTTGCCAACATCGGGATTTTCATATCGTTTAAGCATTTCCTTCCTGTTTCGACTGAATCCTCCATTCCGCCGCTTCCCGATGTTTTTTTTTCGATCCGCTTTCCCATTTTGTTTTCCTAGACGCCGTTGTTGTTTTTTGTTGTTTTTTGTTGTTTTCGCCTCCTGCCGGAAACTCATCCCGTGGCATGGCAACCGTTTAAAGTCGTCCTTGGCAGGATGTCGGAATGGCAGCACGGCTGGGTCGCAGGATGTAACAGGACGGGCCAGGAAAACCGCTTTCATCCGACGCACATCGAAGCTAATTGCCCTTGTCTCGGCAACTCCGAGCTGCAGTCTCGGATTTAAGAGACTTATTACCCAAACTGACCTCAACACCTGCCGATTACGGTTGTGCAACATCCGGCCAATCGATTAAGCAATTAATGCTGCCCTCCAATCGGCCAGAAAAACCATAATCCGCTTATGCAAAATCCGGTTACTGCAAAAACAAATAATGTCGGAAAAGCGCAAACAACTCGACGATAGCTGCAGGCACAACTGTATTTTCCCTTTTTATACCCTTGCAGAGGGTATCAAAATTATGATATCAGAGACACCTCAGACTCCATAAAGTATAAATAAAGTAATTGATGTAATCAGCATCATGAAATGATTCGAACTAGAATTGTTTTTTTCAGCTTTATAGCTGAAACTTTACCAAATTGAAATCCTATGGAAAATCTATTAAAATCCAATCAATTAAAACTCCCATCTAATGAACTCTGTTGGCCTGGTATTTAATATCTAAGAATTCCAATTGGTCCCGTCAATGTCGATCAGCCAAACGCACAGGACTCCACCGAGGAGATAAGCAAGCATCGCGGCTTCCTCACTGACGTCGAGTAAAAAAGAAATTTTGTTTCATTGACATTATATACAAATATAATTAATTTAGTTTTATAAAAATCGGACGACTATTTAATATAGTTGACATAAGATCAATCGGAAAACATTTGGCAAAATAAATAGAAAAATCGACTTCAATGTAGTTTAGCTTTTATGCATTTTGATCGACATTTGTGATGACTAGCTTCTTTTCTTGTTTTTATTACTAAATATTGCAGCTAAATATTTGAAATGTAATCAAATGCAAGCTTGCTGTGTAAAATAACTATCTACTGTTTCTGTTAAAACGAGTGACAATCTGCTGTCACTTAATTGTTAAATTATAAATAAAATAAACTAATAATAAAATAAATATTTGGATAGCCAATTCAACAAGGTAAATCGGATAAAAATTACCAAAGTTTTAGTGCTGAAATTTCGTCACTTTTCGTGCAATTTTGAAAAGTGGTAAAAAATGATACAAAAAATTCGAGCCAAAAAAAATATTGATTCCTTTTCTGCCATTGCAAAATCACTTTTCGCCTAGTTTTTATGACCCAAAAAAAAAAAAACAGTTTGATTCTCAAGCGTTTTGCAGTTGTTCGTTAGCAGCAGGATGCTGCAGAAATCGTGAAAAGTCCTTCAGCTTCCCTTTCAATTTTTGGATTCAGGACGGGAAAACCCTTTGCAGCCATGAAAATCCGTTAAGCAAGTTGCCTGATGGCAATGGCGATTTTCCCCTGAAGTGGCATTTCCAGGGTCCCACTGGCACATCGACGGACCGCCGTTATCCATTTTCCGGAAGGGGGTGACAGCCGGGAGGGAGCAAAATCCAGGATAGAAGGGTGAGAAGGGGGGAGATTTGTCAGTTGACAGCTGTCAAACAATGCTTCTCGCACTGCGAAACGCATGTGAATGCATTTTAATGGCCCGCCACAATGGGAGACTTTTAGTTTTCCCTCTCCCAGATGCCGTGCAGATAAGCTCGGAAAAAACGGTTGAGCAGAAGAAAAAAAGGGGAACTGCTAGGGAAAAGGGAAAGCTTAGCGCTCGTAAAGGCGGGAAAAAAATTGTGCCCCTGGCGTGGAGACATTAAAAACCGTTGTCGTAGATGTTTGCTTCTCGTAAAGCAAAAGCAAGCTCAAATTGCATGCATTGTACACACACACACAAACACTAGGGTGGGGAAAATTTGATCACACACACACTCACACAAGGAGATGAAGTTGGCAAAGAAGCAGAATCAGCAAAAGGGTAACAAAGTTGTAGGCCAAATGAAAACCCATTGGAAATTATATTGTCTGTGGCATAAAACACAAAATTCGACAGATGTGAATTCTGGTTTTAAATCGCCTTTAAAAATGTTCAGGTTTTAATAAACAGAATAAAGAGAAAACAAAAAAATGTGAGCGTTTATTTATATTACGACCATAAAAATAGACAAGCTGGGATTAAAATTTAAAACGTAAAAAAAATTTTGCTTTGCGAAATGGATTATTTAAATCTTCAAAATACACAATGAGTGAAGTTCACATAAACGTTTAAACTTAACAAAAACCAACACAAATTGCTTGGTAATCACTCAAGTATTTACCACATTTAAGTCAATTAGTAACCTTTAATCCTTAAAAGTATCTCAACTGGGAAGCAAATTATTTGGCTTATGAATTTATCTAGAAAGTGTCTTAGTGCTGAAGCGTGTTTTTGTGACCACTCCCCCATTAATATTTATCACGAAATTACAAGGGATACTTTGTGCCTGTGGTTTTGGCCATAATTCCGGCATAGTTGGCCAGATAATCCAGACAACCCGAATGCCATTAGCAACATTATATTATAGGGGGGAAGTGGACACCAGACTTCAGTCTCCAGACTCCAGATTGTGGACCCTCGAGATGCCAGACGCCCTTGTCATCGGAATAATGATGAAGGTAATGAGGGAGCAGATTTATTTACATTTACTCTCCACTCGTGCCATTACAATTAGCCATAGATTTTAATTATCATTATGATAATTGCCTTATGGCGAGTGCTGTCGCAGTTGGCTTAGTTCCTGCGCCTATTTAATATTTGATCGTCCTGCCATCCAAGTCGACATGCCTTTGATGTTGCCCGCTCCTAATTGGATTGCATCCTTATTAATTAGGCGGTGTCAGGATGGCAAGATGACGATCTGACAGCTCGTCCTCAGTTCTCAGGTCTCAGTTCTCAGCTCTTAGCTCTCCGTTCCCGTTCTCTATGCAAATCGAGTCGAAATAACGAAATAACTCGGGGCCACAGCGACGAGGATGTAATTAAAATATGTTGCCAAAGAAAAACAACAACAGACACGAGAGCCCGGCCAACAAAAACGCGGCCAAAACACACGAAAAATAAACAACGAGCGCAAAAAGCAGCGAAACCGAAACTGAAACACGCACAACAAATTGATAAATATGCAAATTTAATAGACTCTCGCAATCAATTTGCATAAATCTTGGCGGCTAAAAATAAATAAATGAAATTGCGAATGCAAAAGAAATTAAGGGGTAGAAAAGCGCCGAAAAGTGTGGAAAGTCGACCATCGAAGTCGCTTTCTCTTTTATGTTTAACTAAGTGCACTTCCTTGGAGGAAAGTGATTAAATTTGTAGCAAAATAAATTGGAATTTCCTAACATTTTTCAGAAACATAATACAAACTATCAAAATAATTAAAAAACAGAAGATGATAATTAAAATTATGTCACTCAAATATTATATTGTTTAAAAACGACTCTGAATGCAAAAAATCATAAAAAGAAAAAAGAGTTTTAAGACCAATTTATTAAATAAATAATATTCTTCTTATTTTATTATGTTTATTTTTAAATGATAAAAAAGGAAAGTGGGTTGCAAGTTCAAACGAAACACAATAGTTTTCAGTGCCTTTCGGACGGACTTGTTGCTTTTTGGATTCACTAAAAATACATGTAACGCCTGTTATCACGACCACTGAAATTTCTGGCGAAAATATGCTAAATGGAGTTTCGGCCAGAAAGCAAATAAAACAAAGCGGAGAAACAAGCACAGAAACAAGAAGGGCGAACGAGGAGCACACAAATAAAATAAATAAATAAAATAAAATAAAATAAGGGAGAAGCGAAAACAGCTTGAACATCACGATGTAACTGGCAATTGACTGCGAACAGTTCTGCATATAAATTGAGCAGATTGAGATGCAAAGATAAGCGCTGCACGGATACAGATACAGATACATGGACACGGATACACAGATACACAGATACACAGATACACAGATACACAGATACACAGATACAGATACAAATGAGTGGAGAACGAGGAGGAGGAGGAGGGGAGTGGTGAAAGTGACAGCCCCGAAAACGAGATCAAGATTTGTTTCGTTTCCATTTCCGTGACCATTTTCAACCATTCTCCCTGGTGTTTATCCACCTGCCACTTTCCCCGCTTTCCCTTCACAGCTTTCTCTGCTTTCGCCGCTTTTCCCGGAATTTCCCTCGACTTTCCTTCCGTTTCTGTGCGTGTTTATTTGCCTGTACATTATTTGTACACACGATTGCCTTTCGCATATTAAGGACGAATTCATAATAAATACAAAAGCTTCGCAATGGTCATATCTTCAGAAATAATCTGGTTGCCTGCTGAAACTTCACGGTACGGCATTTCTTTTGTGGATCTTGAGTATGGAATTCAATCCTTTCAACAGAAAAGTCTTATGCTGATTGGTACTATCAGTAGCTATTTGTTCCCAACTTTTTTCAAATATAAATGGCTTCTTCTCGGTACTTAAAAAATTAAAAATATTAAACATTATTAACATTGGTTTAAAACTTAAGGTTATAAAAAAACTTTTTAATACTTAAATAAAAAGCTCAATAAGTCGTTTTTGCACTATTCTCATAAAATCAGATAAGAGAAAACTTTAAGCCTTAAAAACTTTTTAAAACTTAAGACCCTTGTGAGTTCACAAATAACTGCCCTTTTCTCCTTCCATTTTCCGGGGTTAAATTCAGATTTCTATAAATAAACATGCAGCACACAGAGGAGTTTATATATATATAAATCTTAAAGGTCGATTCTCGGAGGACTTGTAGCCAATTAATTTTGAGACGCCAAGCCGTTCAATTACAAAAGTTTTGCTAGCCAAGTTAATAACATTTATCGCTCCCCATAAAACATATCCTGTTGGCTGTGAGCCAGTCTGCGTGTATGTGTGTGTGTGTGAGTGTGTGTGTGAGGGATCTGGGGCTGTGGAAAAGTTACTGCAACAAGTTTAACCTTTTTTCCGGCTCGGCAAGGCGACTTCCTTGGGCTTGTTGGCGCTTCCGGTTTTGCGACCAGCGAACCAACATTGACTTATTCCCCTTACAAATCGAAGGCGCTCACTGAAAGAATCTATTTCACCTAAATAAAGATTAAAATAATGCATTAAGTAAACTCAAAAATAAATAAGCAATAAATAACTAAATATGACTACCGCTCATTCAAATTTAATTTATATTGAATGCAATTCTTGGTTATAATATTTGTTGCGTAAAGCTATGCAAGATTACGAGTAATTAACTAATTAATTCACAAGTAAATAAACAACATATACTTGATAAATATACATTAAAATAATACCTTAAAAACCAATTTAAAATAAATATTAAATAATAATATTAATATTAATCCTCCTTTTTTATATACTCGTATATGATTATGCTAAAAACGTAAGCTAGAGAAACAAGATCAGTTGTATCTGCTTGTGTTTTTCTAACTATTGTTTCGTGTTGAACCATTTGCTTTAGTTATGCTTTAGCTTAATACCTCCCACTAGTTTCGCTCTCTGCATATTGGCGCCAAGCGCTAGCCACACTTTGCCTAATAGTTGAGCAATTCCATTAAGTACTTCTGCGCGGTGCCTTCGAACACTTGAGTGGATCAAGGAGCGGGGTCAGGTGGCGTGTGGCATGTGGCACGAGGCAGGTGGCAGGTGGCAGAACCTCTTGAGGAGCTGTTAATACACTCAAAGGAGGCGTCTCGCAGGAATCCGACACTCCCTGTCAACCGCGCCAATCTCCCCAAATGCATTGCTCCAATATTGCATTACATTCGGGCGATGACTTTTGCCCCGGGAAACCAAACGTCCGTTTGCCTTTCGATAAATTATAAACAGCATTAGATTAATCGCTTCCGATCGAAATTTCCGACTCTCATTTCCTCAGCAGGGAAAACTTTTATTCACTTGTTCAACGAAAAAAGAAGGAGAAAAAGATTGAGCCAAGACACAGATTTCTTTGTGGGTTTTGAATAAAGACTAAATAAAGGATTTTATAAATTATTTTGTATATATTTTATTTGTATTTGGGTTACTTTTTTTGCTTTTAAAGTTTCCACTTGAAGTACCTCTCATTGCAAATGTTTATCACATTTCTAAGAAATTAACTTTAAGCCTAATCAACAGCTCGCCTTGAAAACTAGTCTCTATTTAACGCCTTTCCCTATAAAAATGTATAATTTATTGGCTCTCCAGCGTATTACCTTAATTAATGCGGTACTAAAGCATCCGGTTAGAGCCCATAAATAATGCCAGACATTCGGTAGTCAGTCCTCGAAGGACTGCCACCCATAAATAAGGAGCACAGTCCACATATTTCTTGTTCCGGAAATCTTTCGCTCGCCGCGGAGTTTTACAACTCAACTTGAGTTGAAAAATGGTTGAAATATTTGGCATCTAACGGCATTTTAAAGAGCGCGGAACGGTATGCAAATGGTGGTAACTGGGGAAGGGGAGGGCGGAGCGAAAAGGGGGATGAACCCTCACCTCAACCAGGTGAAAAACAACAAAAACCAAACAGAAAAAGAAAAATCGCATGCCTATGCATCGTTCCATTCTGTTTTATGGTTCATAAACTTTCGCTCCTCGGTGAGTGCTTTTTGCCCTTTTTTTTATGGGCGAACGTTGAATAAAAAACTGATTTGTTTTGCCAACTCCCCTTTCCCCTTAGCCAACCCCCCAAACCCCTCCCCCTCCCTTAACTCCCCCTTTCCCCTTCCCCAATCTTCAGTTTCCACGTTTGATGTTGCCGGCTGTTTTGGCTGATTTCAGCCATTTGTTGCCACCGAAATGCGGCTCAGTTTTCCGGGGCTAACATATGGCACTCACTCCGGGGCGCAATCAACATCATCATCAGCATCATCATTATGCTGACGAGTTGTTAATGATGAACATAATGACGACACGGAGCGCTTTGGGCCAACAAAGTTGTTAACATAAAATGGCTCGCTGCACACATGTACACCCACAATTTGCTCAGATTTCCCAAGTATTTACTGCTCTCTGTTTGTTTCTGTGTGTGTGTGTGGGTGTCTCAGTGTGTGTGTGTCTGTGCGTGTGTCTGTTTAACCACTTTCACCTTTTATAGTCCACATCTGTCATTGCAGTCGTTTCACCTGCGAAAAATGCGAAGCGCAGGGAAAATGCGAGTCGGAATTTTCATCACACTTTGTTGGGAAAAGAATGTGTGTGGGTTTTAAAGTTTATGATAATTAATTTAAATAAATTTTAATGAACATTCTTTAAAAGCAACTTAGTTATATATTTTTAAAAATATATTAACATTCCTTTTCTGTTGTTAGGCACTTTATGGAAATCGAAATCTTCAATAACCTATTTATTTTATCGATTCAACTTTAAGTATAATTTCCTACTCTGCACCAGATTTCATGAGCAAAACTTGCAGTCAAAAAAGGAAAATAAAATGTGAAAATTTCATTAGATTTTGCATTTGAAGAAGGTAACCGGAGGAGGGAAAACATCTTCGCCAGGAGATTGCGGGGTTGTTTGTGCTCCTGAGGGTGAAACTCTGGCTCCGGAAAACTTGGTGGAAAAACCAGGGGTTGGGTAAACTTTTCATGTTTTTCCCAAGGTTTTCCCCCCCAGTTTTCGGCCCCGGGCGATGGATGATTCTGATTCGGGACTCGGGATTCTGATTCTGAATTTGATTTAGCCCATGTTGCTGTGGGTTACTTTTTGGCATACGCCACCCTTGCGTATGAGCAATGTAAACAGCTTTCCCCCTCCATCGACGGCTGGATTTTCGCTGATGAAAAGCAGACTTCGCCGGCAGTTTCCACATAGCCACTGTCCAAATCAGATGTTCGTATCTCCAGAATTTGGATTTCGTGCAGAGTACAAACAAAATTTCAGCGATGGCATGCAGAAGGTTCCGAGGTGCCTGCCTAAATTCACTGAATTTTTTCCTCTATTATACCCACTGCCAATCCAAATCGGATGCTTCGAAAGGCCAGCCCATTATGCATTCTCTTTGATTTCATGGGGAGAACAGAAGAGGAGAAGAACTATTTTTCTGACCACGCCTGTCCAAATGTCAGCCTTCAATTTCCATGGCCAACTATCCTGTGCGGACTTCAACTATCGATTACCTTTTACACCGCACTTTTCACCTTTTTACGGATAGTTTTTGATACTGGATAAGGTTTAAAGCTTTCTGAATGCCAAGTGGTGGAGAACTTTACCTAAAACCAAATTATATACAAATTTGCACATTTCATAAATAGCTTTAAATTAAAACGTCTAAAAAACCTATTATAAAATATATCCATCCTCTTTATTTTCATTAAAATATTTAAATATCGGCTTATTCTCCTGCAAAATGAATGGAGCGTTTTCCGCTTCATCACCGGGAAAAAACCCGAAAATGTAAAGTCATAAGATTAACCACTTTAATAATCTCTCGTAAGCGATAATTACAATTGGGAGGGATCTGCGGTTTCCGGGATGGGAAAAAAGGGCACCGGAGGATGCCAATAATACCGACCATATATCCACTTACCACGCACACGCACACACGCTCAAAAACATATGCAAATGTATGAGAGTGTTTTGTGTATGTGTGTGTGTGTGTATTCTGCATACAGGGCATACAAGACCCCAAAGAACATGCTATCAATTTTATTTTTATTTATTTTGCCCCTCTCCACGAGCCCATTTTCCCTCGCATTTGTTTGCTCTTGGCTCAGGCTGAGCATATTTTGTAGCTCGTAAAAGTTTTTGATATAAAATGTAAACAAAAGCGAAATGGGACATGGCAAGCACACAGCCACAAAGTACTGCAAAAAAATCATTGATAAATGTTCAAAGTAGGGTAGAAAACATAAATCACACAAGCAAAGCCAAATCACCATTGATATTTCGAAATTTAAAGGATTTTCTTATAAAATCGAACCCCTTATTTAACTAAAATGCATTTTAGATGGCATAAAACTTATTTCTTTACATTATTTATGGCTCATAAAATCTGTTGAATATTTAATATTTATAGCTTTCCATTTAAATGTATTTAGAATTTTTCCCTCAGTGCTCGCAACTCCAAATTATGGCGCGTTTTGTAACCAGCAAAAGGCCAAAACGAGTTTCATCTTTCGCTTGCTTGTTTTTGTTGCGGCTTCTGCTTTTTTCACCGCCCTCCCCTCCCCCTCCCCCTTTTCACCTCCCATTTCTGTTTCCCCTTTTCCGCCATTTTGGACAGCCATTGCGGGTGTATGAGTGTATATGTGTATGTGTGTGTGTGTGAGTGTGAGTGTGCTCGACGAGCCCTTTCAATGCTCGATGCTCACGCACTTGCACGTATTAATTAAAAAGTTCAGGGTCAGGCCAAAAGAGACAGACATCAGCTGGCCGGACAAGGGCCAAAACGAAAGAAAAACAAGAAAGGAAGCTAGCTTCGGCAAGCCGAAGCTTATATACCCTTGCAGTCATCAAATATGTCGAACAAAACGCATAAAGGCTAGACAACATCGAAGCTAAGACGATTTTTCTATTCATTTTCCATATTTTTGACTATAGATCATATGGGAGCTATACGATATAGTTGTCCGATTTTGATCAAATTTAACTCGTAATTCAAGAGTCGTAAGAACACTCTATATTCCAAAAATCATACTTGTCTGATGAAAAACAACGATGTTATCAATTTATTTCCATTAATTCTATATATAATTTTCGATCCCTCCTATGGCAGCTATATGATAGAGTTATCCGATTTTGATCAAATTTAATCCGAAATTCAATAACAGTTAGAAAACGCCATCTTGAAGAATTCAAGTCGATCTGATGAAAAACAATAGAGTGAGAATTTTTTATTTCATTCTCTTGTATTGGAGCTATCCGATATAGTCGGCCGATCCGGCCCATTCCGACTTATATACTGCGTGCAACAACTACACAACTTTTGGGAAAGTTTCAGCGAGATAGCTTTAAAACTGAGAGACTAGTTTACATAGAAACCGACAGGAGGACAGACGGACAGACGGACAGACGGACAGACAGACAGACAGACAGACGGACAGACGGACAGACGGACAGACGGACAGACGTACATACATATTTCGAATCTGCTCGTGATGCTGATCAAGAATATATATACTTTATGGGGTCTGAGGTGTCTCCTTCACTGCGTTGCAAACTTCTGACTGAAATTATAATACCCTTTTGCTCTGCAAGGGTATAAAAATCAGGGGGAAAGGAAGAAAAGAGAAAAACAAACTGTGGTCAAAGGGGAAGGTGGGGTCAAAAGTGTAAACCCCTGACTTGGTTATTTTTAGCCAAAACCCCGGCAATGTTAGTCAAAAATTGTTGTGTTGCTGCTGCATAATTTGTTTACGCTTCTCGTTCGATTCCCAGCCGTTCATTTCGATACCCTGTAATTTTGGGTTAATTTATTTTACAATTACCTCAGAAATGTTGTGGAACTAAGAAATTATAGCCTACTTTAATTTATTGTATTATAAATACAAGAAATACAATACTGCTTATAGAAGTGGAATATTTTAAAACCTGGATTTAATTTAGATATCATTAAATATATTTCAAAAATTTGCAACATTTAAATATTTTCTTTTTTTTAATATATTGAAAATATATGAAAATTGACTAACATTTTTCAGGGATCAAAAGGCTGTCAAATATTTGAATATAAGCTCTTATCTTTGATCTAAAATACTAACATCAACTGTATATAATATTTTTAGGAATTTTTCTGAGGGAATACAATTTCAATTAGTCCACTAGTTCAATAAGATACATTTTAATTTTACTTTGGCACCGACACTAGGAGTAAAGAAATCATTTCCTATACATCTATATTACAAAAACAGGCAAGCGCCCAGTCTAAACATGAAGTGCACTTCCACAAAAGCCCTTGTTCACTAGTTGACTTGCCATTTATCAGGAACAGCTTTCCTGCAGCACTTTCCCAAAGCCACCAAAAAAAGAAAAAAAAATGAAACGCACACAACGAAACCTGAAAACAAAAGCGACAGACACACTCTCTGTAAGGGGGAGGGGCGATAAGGGGGGAGGGGAAGGGGGGAGGTCCTTGCGGGTCACGGAAACTGTGCGTAACTATAATTAATTTCATTTTAGACTGGTTAGCAAATAAACGAGCAAACGATGCGGTTCGTTCGCTGGCTGCTTGTTTAGCTCGCACCACTTACCTCACAGCACCGCCCAACCACCCATTGAACCACCCAAAAAACACAACCCCTTCCCACTCCCCTTCCCCTTCCCCCTTCCCCTTTAACCATTGGCTCGTTTTTGGCCGGTTGAGACACTATTTTTGACATCGTTCATCGTCCTTGTTGCCATGTTGTTGGCTTTGCACTTTGGCAGCACTTGACTGCCCAACTTTTGGCGCTGTTCCCCCCTCTGCAAAAGCCACCGAGAAGGAGCCAACCGAAACCACCCAGAAAAGCCACCCACACCACCACCCACTTATGGTATAACTGTTGCTCATGTTGCGGGATTTCATTTTGAGGAGCAAAGTCCTTTGAAAAGGCCGGCGGTTCAACCCTTATCAAAAATTCAACGGCATGATTTTATATCCACGAAATTATTGATTCAGCTGAATCACTCCTCCGTTTTCCGCTTTTCCGCTTTTCTCTTCCCCGCCGGAAAAGTTATCCTTCAGCCTAATCGCCTGGAACTCATTAACTTTCCTTCGCTGCAAATATTTTGTTTAATTTTGTTAGCCAGTGTTTGCAGTTGACTTTTTTTAAGCATAATTAGGAGGCCTTGATCTGGGTATGGCCAGCTTTAATTTGATATTTTCACTAACGACACTTGAAAAAGTCTCAAGAGGCTTAGAATATTTGAAAAGGAGGGCTCGCTTAAGCAGAAAAAAAGGTAATAAAAAATATAACATGAGAATGCCTTTTGGCTACCAAGATTTTTTCATTATTTTATGCTTTAAAACCAGAAAAGAAATGTTAAAAATGTATTACCTTAAAACATGAACGTTTAAAATATTCCTTTATGGATTTCTTGAAAATGGTATACATTGAACTAGTCAGATAATTTTCTTGGAATTCCCAAAAACGGAATGCAAAATATTTGCAAATTCTTGGCCAAAAACTTTCATCATAAAAATCTGCCAAAATATTTTGTAACTTCTGTGTGCAGATATGCAAAAGTTAAATTGTATTAACCTTTACCCCTAAGCAAAAAAAAGGAAATATCTCACAAAATTCTGTTATGAAAAGAGTTTGCTTGGAACTTTTTTGATAGGGCCAATTTTACTTTATAAATGCCTTTAATCAATTCCGGCATTTTGTATTTAACATAATTGCTGAACTAAAACAAAATTCTACAGCATAATGTTGGCCAAATCCCAACGAAAGTATTTACAGGAACTTTAGTTTGATGTTTTTCAGTATTATGGAGTTGATGTATGGGAAAAGCTGGCAGCCTGACCTTGCTTAAATAAATAAAAATGCCGGAGCCTGTGATCCGAAACCATGCCACAGTTGGTTGGTCCTTAAGTCATGCCGAGATGATTCCATCAAATATGCATGGCCCATCATCATCATCATTGGATCCCGACCAGGGTCGAGCTGTCCATTTGAATTATGCATGCATAGACAGCATTGGCGGGCGAGGAAAAACCTCTTGGAGAAATGCGGAGAAAGGGGGGTGGAAAATGTGGGGGGCGAAAGGGGTTGTCAGCGGCAGGAAAAGCGCAGCATGGCGTCGGCCAAGGAAATTAGATTTCCCAGCAACAATGCCCCTCGCTGGGCTAAGTGTATGAGTGTGTAGCTATATGTGTATGTGTGTGTGTGTTTGTGTGAGTGTTAGCCAGTTGGACAAAACGGCTTAAGTGTTTTGCCAGCGCCTTTTCACCCGATTTGCATAATGTTCGCCGCGGTCGCCTGAAAAGTGTGCTACAACTTTTTTATCAACTTTGTCAGCGGAAATTATGCTCAGCACGAGTTGGTGTTAATATGTGTTTTTGTGTGTGTGTGGGTGTGTACTAGTTCACTATTACAAACACTATGACGCGGGTCAGTGACGGTTCAATATCGCAAATGATATATTGTATGTGCGAGTGGCCCCCGTAAAAGTCGCTTTAATTATTTATTTATTCAAATGGCTGGCCGGGCTTCTAAGCCGAAAAGCCTTTTACAAAGGCAACCGGAGAAGAGGAAAAGCCGGGGGGAAAACGGGGGAAAAGGGAAAAGAAAGAGGAAAAACGGCAGAGGGGGAAAAGGAGAAGAAGTGGGAGGTGGAGCAGGAGGAAAAGCATTTTTCCAACTTTCCCCAAACGTTTCCTGCGAGAAATTGAAAGTGGCACGCGCAAATTACTTAATCCTACTTTTCAAGTACTTAGTGCATATATATATTTGAACAGTGAGCACTTGATAAATGAAAACCAAACAAAGGCAGTGGAACAATACGCATAATTTAACACAAACAAAAACCTTTTATTTAACACGAGCATAAAAAAAAACAAAGCCAATAATAAACAAAATAAAACAATCACAAAATTATTTGTTTAATTTCAAAAGCTTTTCCTAAATTGTTATGCTCTGAAAAGAAATGCTGTAATAAAATTGTTTTAAATTGTGTCAAAAGTTGGGGACACAAAACGCGTATTTAAATTTCAGGAGCGTTTACAGTATATATATATAAAGATATATATATATATATGTACAGGTTAGGACTTAAATGCCTACACGTACTTTTTGGTCCTTTGATCTAATTTACCAAGCATTTTCAGGTATTTCAACTTTGAATGCCAAAAACGAAACCCAAGATGACAACAACAACGGCTGACAGAAAAAAAAAACAAGTAAAAAACCTTAAACGAAGACGAAAATGAAAATGAAAATGAAAATGTTAAATGAAAATGGCCCCAAGAGCCGTCAAGCTAGAGCGTCCCCACTTTTCACGTGTCTCCAGTGAGTCCTGGCAGTTAATCAATGAATAGCCGCACCCACCTGCTCGTCCTTTGAGGAACAGCAACATCAACCACCCAACCACCCAACCACCGAACCGCCAGGATGCTGGACAACCACCCCCCTCGCAATTACATCAAAAGGAAACTGTTGGCAAAGAGCCCAAGTAATATTTCAGGGGGCTGGCCGACAGACGCTCTAAAATTAACTAAATAGCAGACGGCAGTACACCAAAAACCACCCAGAAAACCACCCAGAAAACCACCCAGAAAACCACCCAGAAAACCATCCAAAACCAGGACACGAAAAGTCACTTAGAAAACTGCGAATCAAAAGAAAGACGGACAGTGTCCGCCAGGTGCCACGTCCAAAATGCTCACCTTTCTCCCATTCGTACGAATTGCATTTTATTGCCAGGACAACAGTTCACAAAAAAACGCAGAAATAAAAAAATAAGAAAGGACAAAAGTAACAACTGAATAGAACCACAACCCATGGCAAACGTAAAATGTTCACCATTTAACTAAATTGTTTCATTTAGCGGTGGAACAAAGTGGAAATGGGGGGAAAACGAGGCGGGGAAAATTGCCGCAGGAGTGGAGATAAATGAGTTCTCAAATATAATACAGATTAATGAAGTCAGGGGATTAGGTTCATCAAATCCCACAGAAGTTGCTCAGCAGTTTTGGGGAGGAAACATCTGTGGGTTTGAAAAATTCTAAGACTACAAAAAGTATTAAAATTTGTGCATAAATAATAACTATTGCAAAATGCTGTTGTACTATGGATGTACCACATAAAAATCAAATTGGACATCAAATAAAATTGTATTTTTAGAAGCAATAATCATTTTTGCTGCTATTTTATAGAATTTCTTAGAACTTTAAAGAAAATCACCACTCAAAACAGACTTTAATTTTATGGTTTTAAAAATATGAAAGAAGTTTTCTACAAGAAGGAATTATTTCCCAAAAAACTTGTGTTTTTATAACTACCAGTATTAACAGTCTAAACATTTGCTTTGTGGATTAAATTTGGAACCTTGGCATAAACTTTTAATTAGCCCGCAGTGTTCAGTGAGTTTTAAAGGAGTTTTCCACCTGCGAAACTTTCCTAGCTTGCAGAAAATTGCATTCGGTTACTTCTGCGTTTGCGGAAAGCTACAGCTGTTGGGATGCGTTTTCATTTTCTTCCTTTTTTTTTTTTGGAACCAAAGGTTCCAGTGTTGGGCAACTCGCTGATTGGAATCGGAAACGAAGGAGCAACCAGCGCAGCCTTCCAATTTCCACCTTGCCACCTTTTGCCACCTTTTGCCACCTTTTGCCACCTTTTGCCACCTTGCAACTTTGCCAGCTTGGCAGCTTTCCGCTTTTCTGCCGATTGGCGAGCCCGTGACCTCGGATGCTCCGTCCGTGTCCACGCTCATCAGGTACGGCTTAGCCGCAAACCGGACCGAAGGACACTGCTGCAAAAAGTGGGAAAATTGAGTTGAAAATTGTTCGTGGCACACACTTCGCAGGCAACACAAATTGACAGCTGTCAATCAACCAGTCGCCCACTTGAGCCTGCTGCCAGGTGGCCATCCTTTATCCTCGAGTCTCCATCCTCGAGTCCACGATTCCCCCCATCCCCCAATTCCCCATTATCCTGCAGATCCTCCAGATGGTGGATAATATGGCCACGCAGCCTGCAGGTTTTCTGGCTGCTCTTGTGCACTTGAAATTGATTAAGCACTGACTTTTCTGCTGCTTTTCCGAACTTTTCCCCAAGTTCAAAAATAAGAAACCCAAAACTGAAGCAGACAAAATGCCCCACCAATGCACAGACAAAAAACATTAAACGAAAGAATTCTTAAATAAATAACTCTTATAACAAAGAAGAAAAAAAATGTCTGCTTTACAACGTTTGATTTAAATCTAAGTATTGCAAACAACATTAAAAGTCTCATTGAAATTTAAACACATTATAAATAAATTCCAATATAATTTAAACATCAATTCAATATAGCGTTCATATGCAACATAAATAAATATTTGAAACCAAGGATGCAGATCAAAGCAATTAAATCTAAAATCAAACATTGACAAACAAAACCTACGAACTCAAATATTTATTACAAAATTAAAGCAAGAGCCAGACAATTGAGGCTCAAAGTTTGAAAGCCAAAAGAATTTCATCATAAGGGAGTTCAAACAGAAAGCTTAATTACAAGTCGGCAGTGCTAGAAAATTGGGGAAAATAAAACCTCATCTCCTCAGTGAAACGTACAAATTGCAGGGCCTCAATCGAAACGTGTGTACTTATTGGGTTCAAAATTGCTTTCCCACCGAGCATTTCACATCACCGAAGAGCAGGCAGCTGGAAAAGCGGAAAGTGGAAAGTGGGAAACTTTGGTGCTTGCAACTACTTTGGCCAAGTGTTTCATTGACTGGCGGGAAACTTGAGTCTCGACTTTTATGGAGCAGCCACACACTCGACCACTTCCGGTGTGCGGTGTCTATGTCCTTGTATACTCCCTCACACACACACACACACAGACCACTCACATGTAGAAGGGGAGATCCTGCCGTCTGGCAGTTATTAAGTTTATGGCCATAAACTTGCGGCCAAATAAGTTGATACGCCATTTTGATTGCCTCGACGAAACCGCCTTCGAGCATTAATTCATCTGGAATTCAACGTCGACTGTTTCCATTTGGCATCTGGCTGAAGTGCAGCCATCTGCTGGCCAGAACTTGTGCAGGCCGGGCTCAAAGCCATCAATTCTCAGGCCAACAAACGTCAAAGCGAAGTACAGTGGTCGAAAAAATAGAAACTATTTTTAGCAAAAAAGCAATTAAATAAGTGCATAATTTAAAAAAGAATTTTTTTATATTTATAAAACATTCTTAAGATCTACTAAATATGATTTTATATTAAAACCCCAAGAGATCTGAAATTTGGATTATAAATCTTATATAATTAAAAATATATAACTACCTTTTTTCCTGCAGTGTATTCCCACCTTGCCGCCGTGCAATTCAATAGGCAAACAAACTTGAGCCGGTCAAAAATTAAATTGAATTATTTGTGCATTATTAACAAGCGAAATTGGAATCTCTACTTATATTTTTGGTCATAAGTATCAACTTAAAATGCGGCAGCCTCTTCAAAAATCAAGTATTGTTACTTGGACCTCCTTATATTTCTCTGAAAATAAATACTCAATTGTTGAGGCGGAGAAACGGTCCGTTGCCCCTCGATTTCTTTATATGGTTCTTTGGGCAACAGTGCGTATGATGGATCCAACCAATTAAACGCAAAAAGGCAGGAAAAGTGTACAATACACGGGTTTTAAATCGACGAAAGGACAAGCGAAGGAAAATTGAAGCTTAACGAGTGAAGGGGGAGCAATAAAAGGGAGTTAACATGCCTTAAAAGGCTTTTTAAAACTAGAAAGCAAGCTATTATATAAATATTCCACATAGCAACACGATATTCAAATTTATTTAAACATTAATTTACCTCTTGTTTCTTATCTTTGATGTTAACAATTTCTATTGTTTTTATTTATATAAAAATATATTTATATAATTTTTAACTTTGGTTTCCTAAGTATTAAAAATAAATATCTACTATACATATAATGAAATATTATATATTATATGCCCCCTTACTTAACCCGTAGTTTGACCCACCTAGTAAATCCCAAGCCCTTTTGTAAACTGAGATTTGCCAGCCTTTCGAAAATTGAGCCCCATCCAATGCGTTTAAACCACCAACAACTATTTTCTTCGATTTTTTTCCAGTGTATCTCTGTGTCTCTGTGTGTGTAGCAAACCCATCAGAACCCCACTCCAAAAATAAAAATAAAACCAACCCCAGCCCCAGCCCCACAAAATATTCAAAGAATACAAAAAAATACAAACCCAATCATCGCACTTTCGGCTAGCCGAAAACCCCATTTAACTCGAAGGCGACATCGAAATCGGTGGCAACGGAGGAGATATAGCCACCTGAAACGAGGGATCGCCGCAGGAGCGGCTGTCGCAGAAGGATACCGCTCAGTTTCGAGGACCGGCGGGCGCTGCCACAGAAACCAGAACATGCGCCATGTCAAAACTGCGGCATTACCGGTCCATGGATCAGCCGTGCAGCAGCACCTGCGTGGTCATACGCAAAAAGTTAGCTATCCAACATTCAAAATCCATTCAAAAATCAGTACAAATCGAAAAGGGGCGCCACCTGACCTCAAAAATCAGAAAGCTTTCCTCTCGAACTTTCTACTCTACGCTTTCCTCTATGATATCACTATATATTGCACGTCAAATGAAAACAGTAAACAGTAAACAGAAAACAGAAAACTGAAAACAGTAAACAGTAAACAGAAAACTTAACTAACAGCCAGGACTCTCACCATGGAGCTTTCACATCCTTTCAACTTTCACCGCATGCCACACACACCTACACAAACACAGACACACAGACACAACCAGCTTTCTGGGAAACTTTGAGCCTTCAACTTTCGCATGACCACAGATGGCTTAGGCTTTTCCTCGCAAGGAAGAGCTTTTCCAGCCAGCCAACGCCGATCCAAAAATAACACCTGCCATTCGGCCTTTCTTCTCCGCATGAATCTGTCCCATCTTCAATTTTCTTTTCTCGCTCTTTTTTTTACTGCATGACTCCTACCAAAAAGTATTTTATACTTGAATATACTTTGTGTAATTTCACTAATTAAGGATTCGTATCGTTGCAGGACGATGACAGCCATTTGCTTCGTGTGCAACCTGCCCATCATGTCGCACCAAGTGGGTTTGGTGTGGCAAGGCGGCAACGGCTGGGACGATCTTGTGCGCGAGCAGGTAAAGTAAAATATTTCTATGAGTCGATCAAAAACCCAAGAGGAGTGAAAGAGAACCCTTGTAAATAATTGTAAAGAGTGATACTTTGAAAATGTATAAACTTAAGGGAGAAAAAAATATGGTGGAGCGCATATGCAAATTCAAGGTCACAAGAAATGCAGCAAAGTGAGATTTAAAATTGTGAGAGCCCATATACATAGTTACATACACGTAAATATATATTTGGAAATCAGTTTCAATTGTTTTTTTTTGTTAATATCATGTAAAAATGTACAAGGTTTCCCACCATAAGAAATATTTTTTATATACGAAAATTGTTTTCATATGTTTTACGAGCATCATAATCCCCAGCATATTAAAAACTAATATTAATATACATATGTATGTACATAAAATACATACATATAGTACATACATAAAAGGATTTGTAAAGACTTACATACATACAAAGGGCTGTTAGGAACTGTGTTGTTTTTATTTTGTTATTGATATTTGTTTTTATTAATTATGTGAACGGAAATTCAACACCAAGTTAACTTTATGAAATTATAAGAAAATAATAATAATATATAACTGTAACTTTGAAACAAATTTTGCCAACTAAAGTGCATAATTCAATTTCGACTTATTCGGTCACCTTCTCTTTGGAGATTGGAGCAACCTAACTGTACAACTTTTTAAAGAGACGCTGAGCATGCAAAAGAGAGAGAAGTGAGATAAAGGGAAGTTAATTGCTTATCTCCTCGATCTCTGCTTCTCTCTTGTTCACAATTACTTTTAAAATTTAAAAACACGTCGATGCAAACAGTAACAGTTTACTCTTTGGCATTGAAACCAAATGTTGTTTTTGTTTTAACACAGTTTTGGTCGCTCAATTTATTAAGTAAACTAAAGCAAAAAGATGACATCATTTAGTGGATCCCCAAAATAACTACTCCTCTTTCAGTTGGAGGAGTCCACGATTCGGCAGCGCTTGGGTGGCAGGCGGGACTCGGCGGCACAGATCACCACACCGCCGAGCACCTCGCCGCCGCCGGGATTGCAGCGACGGAGGCGCAGCTCGCTGGCCCAGCTGACGGACATCCTGCGCGAGTGGAGCGGCGGCACCAAGCAGCAGCAGCACCACCAGCAGCAGCAGCAGCAACAGCAGCTGCAGCAGGCGTCCCGCTCGAAGGCGCAGCTCAATCGCCGCGAAACGCTGGCGGACCTGGCGCGCAGTCTCCCCTGGCGCACCTCCACCACCACGGACGCCAGCACGGGAGCGGGTGGCTCCGGCTCCGGTGGGGCATGCAGCAGCTACATTGCGCCGCGGAAGCGGAGGGAGTCCTCGGCGGACTCGGGCATCCGGAGCATGCGCTCGCGAAGGGACTCCAACACCGCCGAGTTCGTGCGCCACTGGAACCGACGCGAGAGCGGGGCAGTTGAGGATCCGCCCAGCAGCTCCGTCGCCGTGCCCGTCGTCGTCGAGTGCTCTAAAAGCGTGAGTATAGGGGTTAGATATAGATGAATATAGAAGTGTAGATCCCCGATAGGGACCCAATATCGGGCTACTTGATCCATAATACACCGCATGCTCTGCGGGTCGCTGACAAATGCACTTGAAGGGATAAAGAGATTTAGTTCCGAAATCAACAAATGTTTTGCCCACCAAATTATAAATATAAAAAATTTCTTAAAATAATTAAAATATTTTTTGTAATAATATCACAAATACAATTCAATTTATAATGACTTATTAAATAGCTCCTTAATACAAAGCATTTATATATTCAATAAATGGTAACTAAAGAATTTTGATTTTTTTGTATTAATAATAATATTTGATAAATTTTTAAGTGTGAAGAACCATAGTTAATGTATTGAAAAATAATATAATTGACCTTGAATGCATTTTAGAATAATTTAAAAATAATAACAAAATTAAAAGTTATTGAACTTTTGAAGTTGCAAATAATTGAAACTATATTTTGAAGTCATTTGCCATGCGACCTTGCTCTTAAGTTCTGATCCTAGTTCCACCTTTGCCTCGACCTTGACCCCTAACCCGTTCTCTATCTCCCTCGGTTGCTCGTTCTCTCTCTCTATCGCTTTGGCCCGTGAACCAAACCGAACCAACCCAAACCAACACAACTTCCAACCACTCCGAACCACCAACACATCCCGCCAATCACCGAAACCAAAAAATCCAGGCCTCCCGGCGCGGATCCGGTGAGAGCTACCTGTCCGGCAGTCGGCGCGATAGCAACGTGGCCGGGCGGGTGACCACGCCCCCGCCGCCCGGCAAGTACCAGATGGCCAAGAAGCGGGACTCGCTGGCCGCGCCGGAATTCCCCAACTTCCGGCAGGAGCAGCGACCGTCGACCAGTTCAGCGGGCTCCTGCTCGGACCACTCCATGCCCCCCGATATCGATATCGACGCACTCGCATTCGCAGTCGCAGCACTCGAGCACTCACCACCTGGCCAATGTGGCCGCCATCCACCAGCAGGTGGACACCGCCTGCCAGGCACTGCCGCCGCCGACGATCATCACCAGCTCGGTGACGCCGCCGGCGACCAGTCCGACGGCACCGAAGGGTCGCCGCGACTCGCAGACGCAGTGCGGCCGGGTCAATCGGCGCGACTCGAAGGCGGGCGTCAGTCCGGAGCGGGCGCCGCGCCTCCAGCGGCTGCAGCGCCAGGCGACCGCCTTCGATGAGGGCTGCCTGCCCGGTGGCAGTAGGCGTGGCTCGCAGCCCGCCCTCAGTCCGGATCCGCCGGACGACTGCGAGCGGCGCACCTCGCGGCGGGACTCCTTGTCGCCGGACAGCGCCTCGCGCGGCGGCCGCCGGGACTCGCGCACCCACCTCTCGCCGGACCGATCGCACGAGCGGGACGGCAGTCCGCGGCGGCACACGCTCCGGCGGCAGAGCAGCTCCGCTGCCCGTTCGCCCCGGTCGCCGGACTCGAACAGCTGCTGCTCGTCGCGGGATCCGAGTCCCTGCTCCCGCCCGCAAACGCAAACGACCGTCGAGCAGAACCAGCGGCCGGCCATCCGGCGGCAGTCCACCACCGAGGAGATCCTCATCGCCCGCGGCTTCCGGCGGCAGTCGACCACCGAGGAGATGATCCGCTGCCGCAACTTCCGGCGACAGAGCTCCCAGAGCGACGACGTCTGTCGGTGAGTAGGGGGGATTCTACAATGCAATTACTAAATGGGTTTGTTTTATAATTCTAATAGATATTAATTACAATTGTTGATCGACACTTTAGATTAATAGTTACTAGATAACTTGAAATTTTTACCCCTTTGAAGAAATAAGAAATTTTAACGAAAACAAAATGCGAAAAATTTAAAAGCAAAGTGTATTTTCTGAAACTAAAAAAAACTGTTATGCAAATTTATTAGAACAATACATAGAAATTTCAAAAAAAAATTTATTTTCTGATATTTGTAAAAGCTGGTATGCAGCTTTTGTTTAGCCGAAAAAAAATGAAAAAATAAGAACAATTTAAAAGGCAATTCGAATTGAATAATACATATGTTTTTCCAATAATCCTAACGATCCTTTTTCCCTAGATATCGAGGCCGGCGCGACTCCTCGGCGCAGATAATCGACGGAACCATCGGGACGATGACCGTGGAGACAACCAGTACTTTCTTCGACTCCAGCACACAGACAGGTGAGTCCTTTTTGCATTTCCTTTTTTGAATTTCCACGCACCCGAGAGGTCCTGCCAACCGAGAGCAGAGCTTTCGGGGAAAGTTTTCTCAACAAGTTTGCCCTGCCAACTTGGGGAGCTTTTGGCGATGTCCTGTGGTTGTTGGGGCCAAAGCTGCGAACAGCTGTTTGGCGCCAGGACAGCTGTTCGCTGGCAAGGAGCTGCCCACTCGACGCAAAACTTCGCGTCCTCCGCTCGACGGCTGCCACTCAGTTGGTGTTGAAGTCGCAGACGTGCCACAAAAGCCGCAGCAGTCAGCCAGAGAGCATCGCAGCCACGGCAGCCGGCGAATCGAATAAAAACTATTGAAATCGAATCACAGGATGCGAAGGAAGTGAATGCGAACAGTAAACAAGCGGCCAGTAGCGCGGCAAATAACAACAAAAACAATAACTATGCGAATTTTGGCGAACTATCGCGAAACTCGCCATTGCGCATAAGTGGCTGAGTGTGCGTGTGCGTGTCCGTGTATCCGTGTATCCGTGTGCCTTGGCTGCCAGCGGGTGTGTGTGTATATTTTTCACATCCTCTCGTCCTTTTTTACCGTTTTTTTTTTCGTGCCTCTCTGTGTTTGTGTCTGTGTGTGTTTGAGCGTGCGAACACTTTCGATTGTTGGCCTGCTGCAGGTGCAACACACACCGTTGGCATTCTCGCAGTCCGCAAAAACAACAACAACAACAACAATAAAAAAAGGAAAAGAAAAACAACAAGAACAACAAAACAGCAGCGACGTGGCCGAGTACGTCGATGTCGGCAGCGGCAGCGGCGGCGGTGGCAGCGGCAGTGGCGTCGGCGTCGGCAGCGCCAGCGGCGGTACCGCCAACGTCGCCGCTCCGCTGCGCAGTGGCCGTCGGCAGCCGTCGAGCAGCAGCGCCAGCAGCAGCAGCAATCGCAGCCGCAGCGGTCTGTATACTATATATAATCCTTATCAGAGCTTATCTGGGGAATCTGCAAAAAATATATACACACTCACAGGACATTAAACCTTGAGGGCTCTTCGCCAACTCTTACTTGTTGCATGTGAAAGTGTGCGAGGGCCAATGGCTTCTAATGCCAAGTTCAGACAGCCAAATTATAAGTGGTTCTTTCCCAACAAAAAAATGAGGGATTTGCTTGGCAAGTCTTTGACTTTTAAATATATTTCAAAATTACTTAATATCTTCATGTTTTGAATTAAAAAAAAAAAAGAAACCAACCATTTTTGTGCCAAGTTGAATATCCTTAACAAGAAATAATCATAGAAGGTTTAATGTTGTGTAGCCTACTTTTCTGGCACAAACTTTAGGCAATCAAATAAAGGGCGTTGAACACCAAGAATTTACCAAAGACAACAAATTTAACTTATGTTAAATTATTAAAATGTTTTAAGGACTGTTTCCATACCAACTTAATTAGGATTTTTCCTGTGATTTAAAGCCCAATTTTTGCAAATGTAGAAAATTCCTAGAAAATCTAGGCATTTTTCCTAAAAAGCTCTTACTTTTACATTTTTTAAACAGGACCGAGAAAAAATTTTTTATTGAAGAAAATGCTTCATTTGTTATTTAGTTCGTCCAATTCACATTTTTCCAAGAACTATCATTTCTCAATTTTTTATTTTTTATTTTCTGTTGACATCAGCTTTTTATAAGACTAACTAAATGTTATTTTCGCATTCTGAAGAATATTTAGTTTTCTCTTCAGTGTTAAATGGCTGGCATAATAATTTTAGTATCTGTTTACATTGTACTTTTGTGCGGAATTCAAGAGAGATAGCTGCTCAATTTTCCGAGAATTTTCCGAGCGTTTGGCAATTGAATGCCAGAGGAGTTTGCCTTTTTGGCAGCCGCACAAGGTGCCACGCCCCTTCTAGTCCTTGCCGCCCCCCAAATGGCTTTTAATGAATGAAAGTGCACTGTCTGCTTGCGGGTCTGTTTGTATGTGTGTGCCTGTGTGTGCCTGTGTGTCTGTGTGTGTTTGTTCGCTGGTAAATGTGAGTATCTGTGTGACAGTCGGAAAATGAATGAGTGCTGACTTTTCCCACTCTCTCTTTGTCGCTGTGTTATGAATGAAATGCGAATCGAGTTTAATACTGTGTTGCAGCAACAACACCGGCCACTTCCCATTTTCCACCGCCTTCCACCGCATTTCCCAGCTGCTGGTGCAACAAGTTTTCCTTCGCGATGGCCAGCGAAAAACTTTGCTCGCATTGAAATGCAAAATTTATTGATTAAACTTGTTGCCAGACGGGCGACATTCAAAGCCAATTGAATGGCTGCACTTGAGTATCTAAGCACTCGAGGTTAAAGTTGAAGAGCATTACAGTTTGAAGATTTACAAACTTACCTTTTCAATTTAAACAAATATAAGGGTTTATGAACATATAACTTAGGTGGTATCCTAACTCATTAGATAATAATATGAGAACACAGAGAATATAGGATTTATAGCATGGATAGCATAATAGAATTTATAAATCATTTTCTCTGTCAGACTTTCCTTTTACTTTCAATTATAAATCTTTAAAAAGATACTCAAGATTCAAGCAATTGAGATGCTGAATTAAAATTATCTACATTGCAACTAGTTTATGAGTTATTAAAAACTAAAGGATCCTTTGCAAAGGACTCCATTAAAAATCAAGTGGAGAACTGGGCACACGATGCCCCGTACGCTTGCCAATTAAGCGCAATTGGTGTCCTGGAAAGGATTTACGGCAAGTGGCTGCTGCATGTCCTGCTGTCCTTTGTTCACTTGCTAATTAATATTGAGTGTGAGCTCGGCAGGAGAAAAACGCTCGAACAGTTGATTCAATTTAAGCAATTAGTCCTTGGTTTGCTTTTGCCAATCAGGCAGTAATTTCATTTGCCTGCCTTTAAAGAGTTGGCCAGCATAATGGAAAAAGGACTTTTGAATTCAAATGGTTATTAAGCCAACTGAAAGTTGAATGACTAGCTAATCCATTAAGCCGAGGATCAGAAAGGGACGCCCCAAAGGATTATCGAAAACAATTGCCGGGGACTGCAGTCCAATTAGTATCTCAACTGGCCATCGATTACATTAATTTTTATAATTGCGTTTTTACGATACACACGAACACACAAAGCAAACAAACGGAGCGAAGGGGTCAGTGGTCAGGGGTCAGGGGTCATTGTTGTGGCACGAAATTAATGTTAATTTATGGACGAAAAAAGGGGACAATTTTATTACCGAACTCGGATCGATGGAAGTGCCTCCCGCAACTGAATTCCATATTACAGTCCCCCAGAAACCAAAAAGTAAATCACATTATTATTAAATTTGCTACAGATAGAAGACTAATGATGTGGAAGGGAGTCATTTAGAATGTTTTTTGTTCAATTAAATTCCGCACCTAATAAAGCAAAAGTCATTTAGTTTGTAGTTTATTTATTTCTTTTATAGTAGGGGTTTATTATTGAGGAGTGCTAATAAGTTTATATAATCGGAGAGAAAAACAAAGTTTTAAAAGGAAATAAATGCTATTAAATTCTACAGAAAATTAATTGATAAATGCAACAATACTTTAAAACCATTTAAATATCATGTTTGTCATTCCATAGTATTTCTTTGGGAATTGCTGTTCTTACACCCACGAAACGCACTGTCCCAGACCTCACCTCTCGCCAAGGTCAAGCCACGTGTACTTCTCCCATTTCAAATTTGATGAACGCATCAATAATGGCCGAAGAAAAAAATTGTTTGCGCCTAATTGATTGGCCGTTCAGGATTGATTTATCGCCGAACTGAAGTTTTCGCGGAAAAATCCAAAAACTAGATGTATTTGTGTTCGCGAAAAAGTGTTGCATGCCCCCCGCCAATTTTCCTGAGGGATCCCCCTTTCCTCCTTCAACCCTCCCACACAAAAGGGAACAGTTATTTTTGTGGGCCATTGATTGATGGGCTGCTGATTGATGAGCTGACCTAATGGCCGAGTGGCCCTCTCATAAAACAGTTCGTAATCGAAGAAATTAGCAGCTGACGCCCGCACAATCGATTCGAAAATGGGAAACTCGCTCGAAAGTTTTTAAATCAGCCGGGCAGGGTCATAAAATGCAAATTGTTATGGCTGCAAAGAGGATTGAAAGAAAAAGAAAAAGAAAAATAATATAAAATAAAATAAAATACTTGGGACCTGCCGGAGATGATGGACTCGCCACCTGAAAAAAAAAAAACAATTGGTGGGCGTGGCCACCACACAAATGTATAATGCCATTAACAGCTGTCACTTTCGGACTGTTGAAATATTTGACAGTCAAACACGAGTGTCGCATAAAAAGTGGCGCACAAAAAAACAAAAAAAAAATGCAGAAAATAAGGAAGAAGAAAGTAAGGAAATAAGGAAAATAACAAGGAGCCCATAAACCGAGGAGGAAAAGCGACAGCGGGCGGAGGCCATAGAAATGATAATAATAATAATATTGAGACAGCATTTTAGTTTCGTGGTAATGGCTCGCGTTTATTTGCCAAACAAGATGGTTGTCAATTGTTGTTGCTCCATCGCCGTCTGTTCCTTGTTATTTCTTTGCCACTTTCTCCCTGTCTTTATGTGTGTGTGTGTGTGTGTGTGTGTATGGGGAGTATCCAAATTGCGTAGACGACTCTGCTTGGTCCTTTCGTCAATCATACGCACCGTTGTACGCATTACAACCCCCTGGACACCACAGGCTATAAGTCAGCCTAATGCCGCAGGAAATCAATATCGCCATCGCCCGAGAAAAGCTCCATGGTCCGCTCCCAAAACTCTGGGAAACTCCACAGCTCGGGAAAAAGGGAAAGCTTTGTCTGTTTGGTTTTCGGGTTTTCAAAAGGGGAAGGGGGAGGAAACTGTCAGGCAGTCCACGAACTCGCTCAATCAGCAGCCAAGATAAGTTATTAATCCATCGAAGTGGGTCACAAAACGGGCAATAAATATTATATTTTCATCTATCACCGGCCACACAGACATATACCCACTATTATTGTCCTATTATTAATGCAATCAAGTGCCGAGCATCTTGAGGTAGAACATGAGCTCACATTTATTTTGGACACTCAAGATGTTAAATGATTTAGCATTTAATCAAGAAATTATGAAGGCATTTTGCTAGAAATCAATACAACGAACCTTAATCATTTCAAGCAATTATGAATGCATCATTAGTATTAAATGGATACAAAAAATTACTTTAGCTTGGTAAACCATTTTTCGGAGCCTTAAAAATGTTTATATTTTAGACCAATATCAATTACTTTTCTTTTGCAATTTTGTTGTAAAAATGTTCATAAGCCGAAAAGTCTATTTTCGGCCCAAGAGCCAATTAAACACTAATAGCTTTTCCCGGGGCTTATGTATTTTAAATTTAAGCAACGATTACTATTTATGACCCTGGCCTCAAATGAAAAATACACCTGTTTATAACCCTTGCAGCCATAAAATCGGCAATTTCCTTGGCCTTTTCTTGTGGCTATTTTCATAAAATCAAATTAACACACAACTCGAAGCACGCAAAGGAAAGGCCAGCCGAAAAAAAGGAGAAAAAAAAAGAGAAAATGGAAAGAAAGTGCGGGGAAAGCCTCAATGCTGCTCGCCACTAATTGAAGTGAGGTGAGGTGGGTGAAAGTGGGAGGTGAAAGCGGGGTGAAAGTGGGCTGAAAGTGGAGGGGAAAGGTGGGTCGTGGTGATGGGTTAGATGTTCGCCAGACAGAATGTTTGACTTTGGCTCAATTAACACCGCACACAGAATGGTCGACTCATAGATTCATTAAAATACAGCAAACAAGGCTGGACAAGATGTAGGTGTACCACAACCACTACCACCAATACCAAAGCAGTCTGCCACACCCACACACGCACACGCGAAACACACAAAGGACTTACTCCTGTGTATGTGTGTATTTTAGTAATTTGGATTAAACATGCAGTCCGGCGGGAAAGAGGACAACGGCGAGGACAATAGAAAATCACCTGACCCATTAACCAGCAATGCTTACAATGTCTCTCCATCTCCCTCACACACTCTCTCCCTCTCCCTCTCTCTCTCTCTCTCTCGCTGGCTTTCTCTTTCTGCTGAAGTTTGAAGTTATTGCTTTCATTTCCCTGCAGTCGCCAGCAGACTAAGGCTAAGAATTTAATTAATTCCCAACTTGGCACGATAAGCCAACCAGCCAGTTTCACATCGCTTAAATGCGGCGAGTATTTAGGGACGATTACTAATTCCAATTCATTATACTCGGCCATACTCCCCCTGATTCCATGCGATCGGACCATTTTGGGAAGCACGCGAGCTCTTTAAGGATGCCAAGGTGTTGAAAAGCATTTATCTTTGGGTTTATTTCAATTTATATGGCCAAATATATTTCCCGTTTCTTTTTAACCTAATTATATCAGACTTAAACTGATTGAATTAAAGCTTAAATGCCCTCCTTTTCACCTGAAACTTTCTTTTAGCTAGATAAACAAAAAATCCATTTAATGTTTACCTTCGTTCCTTTGATTCTAAGCATTTATAATGCTTTTCCTTGCAATCCCTAAAAATTCGCCGGTAGAACAACATGTTTTCGGAAAGAATTAAGCAGCGGCATTGTTGGCGAACTTTTCAGTTTGTTTTCTCAAAAAAAAAAGAAGCCCAATGATTACCTTTCCGCCCGAGCCAAATGAACAACTTTCCTTTATTTACTGCCATTTGGCCCTGGCCAATTTCGCAGCCAAAAAAAGAAGAAAAAACGGAATCAAGCCAACCGCAAAAAGTCAAATCGATGAGGTTTCTCAGCCAGACTTTCAGACTGTCAGCAAATCTGAACGAGAGGACATCTGTATCTGGTTATAGTATATAGAATGCAGTATATACATATATATATCAGGGGTTAGGAAACCGCAACATGTTGTCGCTCTTTTGCTAATTGGACCGGGCATAAGATGGCAACCGATGAAAATAATTACAAAACAGTTTACCCAATAAAATTCCAAGTGATTTAACCAGAGCGAAGGATGTCGGATCTGCCAAGCTGACATTGATTGAGCGGGGATTCTGAGAAGGGGGAGTGGTAAAGGGGGAGCGGGGTCAGCTAATGGCCAGGACCTCGAAAAGGACTCACCTCCGCTGCTGACAGCCACACGCAGATCTCATGAATATTACTTGTACCCACAAAAAATAGGGCAACCAAAAGCGAAAAAAAAAATAAAGACAGGACACGAAAAGATGATACAGGATACAAGGAGCAGACAAAGGAGGAGAAAAACTTTCGATCAAGTTTTCCGCTGGCACGGAAAAATAAGATTTTCACACGCACGCACCCACACATACCAAGTATACGCGTGTGTTTTTATGTGTGTGTGTGGGTGTGTGTGTGCGGTTTTATATCGGAAAACTTGCAAGCTCACAACCATTTCAAAACTGAATTAACTTTTGTTGCACTTTGTGTTACTTAAGCCACCGCCGAAAAATCTACATATATGCCCCGCACTTTCCACTTTTTAATATGTATTCTTCTGGCAGGGAAAGTTTTTATGTAAATTGCCCAGCAGCCAAAGGAGTTTCCCCCGGCTTTCCATTCGCTTTTCCCTTTCGTTTTGGGTCTTTTGGGTAAAGGTTTGCGGATTGATTCACACATCTCTTCTTCGAGTTTGGAGCCAAAGGCATCTGGGGATCCTAATTCCTGTCCGGGGATAAAAGCGAACCAAGAAGTTTTTGACTGGATGTGTATGGGAAATTTTAATGCCATTTGGGTATGGAAATTATATTTCATATGATACAATTAATATGACCTTAAAGTAATAATACATATATGTTTGCTAATTTTTTTTTAATGTTTAATATTGATTTTACATAAAAAGCTTTTGTTCACTCTAAAAGCAAGGTTATTTTAATTCAGATAAAACAAACGTATAAATTTTAATTTGATCTCAGATATAAAGAACAATATTTTTACCTTAAAATAATTCAGATTAATAAGCCAAGTAATAATTCTTTAAAATGAAACATTTCCAGATTCTAAATCTGTTATAGCCTAATAAATATTAATGACAATTTATCAATTCAAAGCTACATTTTCCAATAAGTAAACATTCCCAGGCTCTAAATTTAAGCAAAAATCTTCCAAAATAGACTGTATTCAATACCAAAAACCATAAGTTATTAGCAGCCGACTGATGGCACCCTCTCGACCATAAATCCATCAGAGGCTTCGATTAACCAATGCCACTTCCTAACCAGTTGACATGTGTGACTCGTTCCATTAACGATTATCATCGCCTAGCACGCAACTCGCCAGCTTTTCCTTTTTCCTTTCCTTTTTTTTTCCAGCTTTCCGCATTTTCCACAACGCCTTTTGCCTTTTGCCGTTTGGCGTTTTTCTTTCCGGCCAACGGGAGGCCATTCAACAAGTGCGAAGAAAAGTGCGGCTCATGTTTATAAATCAAATCGGCGGTGCTCGAAATCAGCCGCCCCAAAATCCTGTCAGGCCCAAAAATTAATCACAACTCATTCGTACATGGTGCGCACTGAGCCCCAAATCCATTTGGTCTCTCCTACTTTCCACCATCCCCCTCCCCCTCCCCCTTTCTCCCTTCTCCCCCTCGGCACATGTGGCCCTGTTTTTTGGGGGGCTCTCTGGCCTAGAAAGTGGGTGGGAAAGTGGGCGGAGCTGCAGAGCATTTAGTCGACGGCAGCGAAACATTTTTGCGCACGTTAATTCCATTAAAAGCCGCATTATGCGAGCCTGGCGATGCCGCAAAAAAGCATTTTACGTGCCGACTTTGGAATTTATGTTGCATACTTCGTCTCCTATTTTCATTCGCATTTTTGTGGCCTTATTTTTTGGCTTTATCGCATCGGGCTTAACAACGGCGGCGAGATTTTAAAGTACACGTATATCAATGCTCGCAAAAAAATACAAATTAAATGATATTCTCTTCCTGTGCAGAGTCGAGTGCTTTCAAAGAGAAAAAACATTGGAAAGAATCTCATTTTAAAATAGCAAAAAACTGATTTATTTTATCAATTTACAAAAATGATTCAAGTGTTGATTTTTGAAGGCATAAAAACTTTTCAATTGTTTAAATGATGAGCTCTTAAAAGACCTTAAAAAAATACAAGACTTAACTTTTTCAAAAATGCAGTTAAAATATATGGCTCTCTTGTGCATAAATGATAAGACAGATGTAATTTGTATATCCAACTGTTGGTTCTTACACAATGCAAAACACAAAAGTAAACGCTTGCAAATGATATCTCGCGTTTGCATGCACTTCCGCATGCAACACGGGGCGTATACTTAATATTATTGATGCCACAAGATGGTGGAACATCTGCAGATGATTTATCGTCCGATCTATTTGACAGATTTCGCCCAGCATGCGTTGTAAAAGTCACGCCAGTGCTGCACTCAGATATATATATATGTATATTATATATATTCACTTTTTTATGCCAAGGATGAGCAGGAAGAGGAAGAGGAAGAGGAGGGAAGTCCTTGCACATCGCGTGTGTGGAAATGGAAGCGGAGGGTGTTACCCCTGGTCCCAGTTGACCCATAAATACGCACGTACGACCCCCCGTGACCCCGTTGACCCGACCGGTGACCCCGCTGACCCCCCAACACAGTGCACCAGTACAGCAATGGCACGTGGATGGTGGCACACCCCAGTGGCAACGATATGCTGCAATTAAACTGCACTGCACTACTAATCAGCAAAATGCGACAAACAGTTGGCTGACATGCAAAGCGTGCTGCGGCTCTCGCTCACACACAACCAATGATAATGACAACTGGCTGTCGCCGATAATTGGCCAACACGCTGGCCACAACTTCTCCGGCCAACTTGTCGATGGCCAACAGGGATCACGCGTCCGGCGCTAAATTGCCTGCCATTTGGCCAACCTGCAAATCATTAATCGTTCACCGGAATTCTCCTCTTTTGGGCATAAATATTCGATAAATTCCAAGGCATGAATATGCATTTCTTGGTAATTTGCCCCTAACTTGAGGGATCTTAAATGACTTTACAATTGTTCTAAGTGGTGGCATAGAAACGAATTGGAGCCAAACCTACAAGTCACTGGAAATAAAATTCCCCACTAATCCTTAGTTTACAATTTAATTGGAACAATTAAAAAATCAGCGATAGCATTAAAAAGGTTCTGAGAAAATGTAAAAAACTTACAAGTCACGGGAAATAAAATCTAGTAGAGGAAAATAATTATCTCAAATTTACAATTTAATTATAACAATTACTTAAATTTATACTTCTCACTTACTTACGGTTTTGTACAACTACTTTAAATTAATTTCTTGAAACTTACTAAAGAAGTTAAGTTTAATTTAAGACATTTAAAAATTATTTATGTAGTTGCCTTTTCTGCAAAATAACTTTACTGCATTGGATTCACTTCCAATTGGCTTAGAATTCTGCGGCGAGATAATTTAGTGGCTGGCGAAAAGTTGGAAAATTGATTAGCACAGTTGCATCGAAGGGTTTCCTTGTTGCCGAGAAAAGCCAACCAAAGGCCATTGCACTGGCAGTGAGGAAAACTTACAGCCGGCAACAGGCAAATTTCCATCGAGTTTCCCCCGTTTTCCTGCCATTTCCCCCCACTGTGTAATTTTAATGAAAGTGCACTGAAGTTGACTGGTTTCTGTGCAACATCCGTGGCTGCTCATGTGCCACTATCCCCGGTCCAATATTATTTACGCTCAATTAAGCTGCTGCACATCCCCCACAGCCACTTTCCATCTGGATTTTCCCGAGTTTTCCTCCCGCCCCCCCCTTCCTATCTTCCATCCCCTGCATCGCTTTGCCGCAGCGGAGCTACTTATATGCAACTATTGCTCTAAACAAATTGCATTTGCAGTCAATTTCTGCTCCTCAGTCGGTTGGCTTTGTCTCGCAACTGCCACTTGCACCGCACTTTTCTTTGGGGAAAGGATGCGACACAGCTTCGGTGGAAATAATAGGAAATTAAGTACTCCTCGGGAAATTAAATGATATTTCAAGTGTCTCCCAAAGTTGTTACTCGAACAAAATGTTAAAAGCTAAAAATCACTGGGTACTCGTAAACTAAATCAATTTAAATTTTTTTATTGAAGAAAAGACAAGTCTCTTAAAGAAAAAAACTAATGAGAGGTACTTGTAAATTATATTGCAGTTTTCATTATTTCTGCATTGACTTTTTTATGAAAAAAACAAGGCAATGAAAGACTAGAGCCTCTTGAAAATTATACTTGAAAGACATAATAAAAACTGATAATAAGTAGGTACTTGCAAACAATATAACTTTTTTATTTTTGAATTAAGTTCCTCATTGAAAAGCCACTTAACAAACAATAGTTTCTCAAAGAAAAAGTGATGGAAAATAATAATGAATAGCTACTTGAAAACTATATAAACAATTTCATTATTAAATATTTTCTTTATTGCAAAGTGGACAAACTAGAGTCTATTTAAGATAATCATTAACTGAAATGATGGAAAATAAGAAAGAATAGGCAGTTTAATACTTTATTGCTATTTGCATAATTTATAAATCAATTTCTTTATTGAAAGCAGAGAGAAGTAAACAAAACCTATGGCAATATATTAAATACTTACATGTTTCTCAAGTATTTTTATGGCCTTAGATCTAGTTTTGTGGCCGCAGCT
This sequence comes from Drosophila ficusphila, assembly GCF_018152265.1. Classification (NCBI taxonomy): domain Eukaryota; kingdom Metazoa; phylum Arthropoda; class Insecta; order Diptera; family Drosophilidae; genus Drosophila; species Drosophila ficusphila. Next base: position 3,447,983 of record NW_025064092.1, on the reverse strand, counting down.
GTGCGAGGGGGCTAAGAGCGCCTGTCACGAGCCATTAAGCAGCCATTGTTTCGGACTGGCCCCCAAAAGCTGGCTGGGCATACAATAAAAGCCAAGTTCCAAGTACGAGGAGCAGCCCTTGCCTCTATTTGCAGCCAAGTCGAAAAGTTAACGCTTGATTTCTGCACTAAAAACCAGAAGTTTGCCATTCTTTTGGGTCATTAGTTGGTAATTTATCAAAGTCATGAATTTATATTATACACCCGCATCCTGCCACGCCCTCTTTTTAACCCCTCCACCGCCCCTCGCGGGCAGCTGCAAAGTGCAGATGCAAAGTTTTCAATGCGGCAGCTGTCATAAAAGCAAATGGGGAAATGGAAAATGGGGAAACGGGGAAATGGGAAAAGGAGGAGGAAGCCAAGTCAAGTCGAGTCGACTAAAGTCAACTTAAGGCGGGGCAATAAAATATGAAGAGCTCGTCTCGAATCGAGGAAAAGAGGTGGCTGACTTGGCTGTCAACCCCCAGCCCCCTCTTTTCCTCCCCCACGAGGTAATGGGTCTCCATTTTGTCGTCATTCAATTAGTCAAATTTGTAGCACGCTCCTGATTAAAATTCGCCAGCAGCGTAAATAGTTTTCCCCATTTTAATGGTCCATTAAACTCAAACAATCGAGGGTCGCATCGTGCTGTGCGAAAAGAAATGAGGTGATGAGCAGTACACTGAGAAAATTATTTAAATAATGCATTATGCATAATAATTATTGTGCATAATAATGATCCTTAAAGATTAAGAACTCCTGATATTGAGACCATAATGATAAAATAAATAATATATTCTATAAAGAAATGTTGTCATTTATTTGCTGATTTGTTAATTTATTAGCTAAAAACCATTTATATCTAAAAATAAAAGAGATTACAAATAATACAAACGTCAAAAGAAATTGCCTTTTTTAAACTAAAATATGATGAACTAAATATCTGGAACATTTTTAAGCCGTGCTGTAATACTGATAATATATCCTAAAATTCCTATAAAAATTTTACTGATCTTATCTGTTGTTTTACTTATTATTAGATTTTTATGAATTATAATAATGAGCAACGCTAACTTAAAACAAAAATTAACTTTAACCAGATTATAAATGTGCTGAGTGCTAAAGTAGTTCATCGGCTGTAGAACTACCAATGGAACTCCCAGCAAACATAGAAATATTCAAGCAATACCAATATTTTTTTTTAATTTTCCTGCTTTTTTTGCACAGTGCACTCCAGGTGAGTTATATCCATGACCTGCGCCCTGCCGAATGACAGAGCTTTTGAGTGTCCTGGCCATTTGTGCTGCTGCTCATTTCGGCCGCTTGTCCTGCACTTGACAATGCAATTTGCGGCAGATTTCAGTCGGCAGATTGCTGCAGCGAATCGCCAGCATTTTGCCAGAGGTCCGAAACTGCTGGCCTCCTCGAAATTCATTGCATTAGTTTCAAAGCGTAGTTTTTTCGGGGGCCAGCAGACCAATTAGGTGGAGCTCCCGGTCCAATGCCGCCATCAAATGCAAATGCAGGGGTAAAAATGAGTGTGGGCTTCGGTGGTTCATTAATGCAAAAATATGCGTAAAGTTTCGGCCCGCATTCGCAGTGGCCAGGAATTCCTGGCATCTCTCTCCCTTTCAGAATGGCCAACTTTCTCGCTTCCTGGCGCCTCGATTGTATCGAAAGCCGGCGAATCCAAAGAGCCAAAAGTAATTCAAGTTCGGCCAAACAATCCAAGGGAATTATGAATGCGATTGCCCCACGGCCAGTGGCCTTCATTTTCGAGTCAGGGAATTAAATTCCTGGGAACTCGTTAGACAAATGCGGTTTTAAGCGAGTTTTGGCTAATATTTGTTGCTTGAATTTATATGGGGAGTCCTAATTTTAAGCATGTATTTCTATGAGAAAAAATAGTAAATTTCTTTTTTAAATTGTAACCCTTTATCATTTGCTAAAACTACAGAATAAATCGGAACAAAAGGGGAAGTCAAGTATAAATTAATAATTAAATCAAAAATAACATTTCTATGCTCACAAATAATTCGAAAACAATATTTACTGCACACACGTAACTGCCGAATATGTCGATAAATATTTTCAAGGGAATAACAATGCGCTGAGGGTTAATTGGACTGCAAATCAGCGAAGAACATTCTCACATTTTCACGCTTGTCAGAAGCAATTCAACAATATTAAGTATACGCCCAGTGCAACGATATTGGGAAACAAAAGGCTTCGATATGCACTGCCAAATGATTTAATTGAATAAACCACTCACAATGAGAAGCCCTTTTCGGACCAAAACCAAATTGTGTGTGCCTATTCAAAAATAAATTCATGCGATGGAAATGTGATGGAAATTATCAAATAATGAAACGATGAAATGACGATGACGGCGGTGATCAGTTTGTGTTCCCATTCCTTTCAGTTGGCTCATAACGTGTTTCCGCCTGCCTGATTCATTTAATTATGATTTCCGGTGTCAGGCAAGTTGAGTGCCGAGCCCCGAACACCGAGTCCTGCGAAAGGATGTGTAAGCCACGCACACGTGCTCCTTATTACAGTCGCTTGATTGCTAGGTCCTGCCTGTCAGAGCCCCCCCAAAAAAAAAACCAAAACACACACTCCATAAAAGTGTGAGGGAATATGAAACACTTTGGGTAAACAAATAAAAATACAAAGAGTATAATAAGATCTGGTGAATTTATACATTGTTGCACATTCTGGATTTTGATCAACCAAACATATACAAATAATAAAGAAAAACTGTAGGCTAATTACCCAAGAATTTTATAACTTTCGAAACTAGCACTTAAATAAGTTTATAAGTATTCATATTTCTAAACCACTAATTAGTAAGCCAGGCAACACCAGCAAAAGTTGTACTTCCAAAATTAAAAGTTATAATTTGCATATACTTTACTCATTTAAAAATGTATCTAATGAACATTCCATTCATCCATTCTTCTATAACACATTTATTCAATTCAAGTTAAATTAACATACGTCATCTGAATTTAGTTCAGAGCTTAAAAGCCATTTTTCACCGCTCGCACCGCTAAGAAAGTGGCTTAAGACAAGTTTTCCTCAGCTGGGTCCAGATGGATTATGACATCCAAAGTTGGCTGAAGGCTGGGGGATTGGAGGGTAAAATCTAGAAGGTAGAGGGTATAAAGAGGGCGAGGCGAACCCGTCGACAGCCATTCATCAAGACGACAAGCAACAATTTGCCCCTTCTGCTGGCATATCTATCCTTTTGCAATTTGCTTGTATTAGAAACTCATTTCCGTTTGTAATTGAGTCGCTGCTGCCAGCTGGTGCATGTTGTGGCATGTAGTGAAGTGGGTGGTGCCACGCCCCCTTTCTCTCTTTTCCCTCCACTTGCCATTCCAGCCACATTATGCCGATGGTTATGCAAATTAATGGGCATGCCAGCTGGCTAGCTGCTCCTGTTAGGTTTTTGGCTTTCTGGCATCCTGGCTTTATGGTTTCCTGGCATTTTGGCCACCGATGAATTGATTTGCCCATCAAACTGAGCGCCGTTTCCCCTCTTTTCCATTTTTTTCAGAACCATCGCCGCTGTACGACAACAATCACTATCATGAGGAGTGCCTGCGCTGCAATTCCTGCGGCCTGAATTTGACGGGGCCCAATCAAAAGAGGGCCAGGAGATTCAAGGTAAGTGAATTCCAAATCGAGAGAAAATAGCCTAATTACTTAGTTGCAAGTCAAGTCGTTAAAAAATCAGGCAATCTAGGTTAATCTCAGATTTAAAACATGCGTTCAAGAAATTTATTAACGAAACCATTTAGGGATTGGCTTTATAATAAAGCACAGATAATAAAGAATGTGGTTTGCTCGAAACTTTTGCATATGCAAACAAAATACCAGCTTAAATTAAGGAACTCAGAAAAAATTATGGTACTAATTTAGAAACAGAATTCCATTCACATACTGCTCTTTATAAAAAAAAGATTTATAAAAGCCTGAAAAGCTTGCCATTCTTTTATTTTTATTTTCTTAAGAAAGCAACTCATCCAAAATGAATTGAAACAAAAAAGCAGCTTTGAGAAATGCTTGTCTCATTAAGATTCACAGAAATAAATAAACAATGAATGATGTCGTTGTACTTTCTTTTTATTCGTAACAATAATCTCAAGAGTACTTCGAGTATACTAATTGGCTTCAAAAGAAAAAAAATCCTTTTAAAATCTTAAGCCTGCTAAATCTTAAATAAATACACAATTAAAAAAATATTCAAGCTTGTTCGTATCGGAGATTGCAACAATAAATAATAAGGAAGTGCCAGAGGTACGGGAAAATCGCAAAAATAATTGGCAATTGGGGAAATGTACTTATTTGAACTCATCTGAAATGCATTCGCCCATTTTGGCCCCATAAAGGCGAACTCATTACGGATGACGGATGCACGGCAAGTGGCTTAATCAAAATTACATATGAGACCCTCCACAAAAAAAAAGGAAAATAAAGAAAAATGAGTGTAGCACAAATAAATCATTTACGGCAAGAATCCAGGCAGAAATCCGTTGAAAATCCAGTGAACTCAAACACTCACACACCGACACACTGGTTTCTTATTTCTTATTTCTCGTTGTTGATTTTTTTGTCCGTACATCCTGCAGAACCAGATCCTGTGCGACCTGCATTTCGCGGACGTGGCCCTAATGGAGTGCTCCGATTTCATGCAGCAGCTGCGGAGCTTCAAGCCGCAATCCTTGGGCTGCGCGGTGGCCAGGCGCAAAAGTTCCACCACGCTGATATTCCCGCTTCCACCGCAAGCTTGCTCAGGTACGTACCACACACCATTTACCATACACCATATATAGCATATAGCTACATATATTAACATATATACATACGCCGGTCGGTGGGCACATTTCACGGGTATTATGGCCAAATCGGGACTGGGAATGAGTTTCGTCCAGCGGATACCCACGAAAACTGAGCTGAGGAAACTGGGGAGGAGCCGAGTATGCAACTCATTAATATTTAAGAGATCCCATTTCATATTAATGAAATCGCTGAGCCAGCTTAGAGGAATCGAAGTCAGGCAATCGACTGCTGACTAATTATTTAAGCGTATTTGGAAGTTGAGAAAACAAGATTTTCTTCTACTTTAATATTTTAAACTTCAGAGTATTAATTATTAGAAGAAATGTATTCAACTAATAAGAATTTCTAAAGACATTTTTTGACAAAAATTATTAAGCCTGTTATACATAGATAATTTATAAAAAAAAAGTAGCCACTTTGTATGCAAATTTTATAGATACCTCTTCTATAACCATAAAATTTTAACTGGCTTTAGATAACAGGAAAATTACCTAACAATTAATTGCAATGACCTCTTGTCGCCCAAGAGGTATTTTCCAAGGATATAGCCCATTCGAATAAGCAAACAACCCTTCTACAACACACACACACACACACACATATCTCTTTCTTTTTTTCTGCTTGCCCTGTGTGTGTGTGTGCGTGGCGTCATCATTATAATTCAAATGAGATTTGCGCGCACAGCAATCTACTTGCTTACACCCACACACACGCACAACCACTCCCACACACAGACACGGAGAAAGTGGAGAAGGGGGAGAAAGCAGAGAGGGGAAAGAAAGGGCAGGGGGAAAGGAAAAGAGAGAGAGAGGCGAGAGCGCCACGTCTACAAGTTGGAGAATGTTTGGCATTTTGCATAATAAAGTTGTTCAAACATATTTGACGTCACATTCGCACTAACACTCATACACACACACACGCATATCAACACACACAGAGCGACAGATAGAACCGCCATTTTTCGCTGACATAAACTTTCAATTCGGTTTTCATTTTACTTTATTTCCTTTCTTTTTTTTTGTATTTTTGTTTTTTTTTTTTTTGTACCAGCGCTCGCAAAACGATTTAATTAAAATCCCGAAAAACAGACAGAACATTTCTTAACATTATTTATCAGTTGCCTTGCATGAATTTCTGTATTTCTGTGTATCTGTATCTGTATCTGTATGCGCCGGCAGCAACGCAAAGTTTATTAACTGGATTTTTATTGCGAAACTTTTTGGCCCAGAACTCGGAAACCCGTTTTGGCGTCCATTTTAATTACATACAATATGCCGAAGTAAACGAAACGAGGCCCCGGAATCAGTTAAATATTATGGCCGAATGGTCGATGATGATGGAATTAACTTGGCATCCGTCAGCCGTCGTATTTCTGGATTTATTCAATGGTTTCACGACCAATTACGGCAAATCTGACAGAGAGGCCTTGCGAAATCCGCAGCCAGCGAACTTTGAAATAAATGGCCAATTTGCAAATGACCATTTGAATGTCCCTCGTTCAAAAAGCTTTCACATATTTTTAAGCTGTTTAAACAAGGAAAAAATAACTGCTAAAAATCCATTTTATTTGCATTTAAACACTGCTGAAAACTTTCAAAATATAAAAATATAAATTTTTTATATTAAGTTAGGAACTGCTTTTAATTAATAATATTCCCTTTTTTTAAGTTTGCAAAAAATGTCCGACAAATAAAGTGAGTTAAATGTGTATTTCCCACAAATATCAGTTCGCTTTCATAAAAGCAACAAGTTACACCATAAACACATATTTAGCAGAAATAACCCAGGAAAGCGGCTTTAACTAATACCTTAGACAGAAATATGAGTATTCAAAGCGTTTGAAAGCTGCAGCAAAAAAAAAGCAAACAATTTCTCGCTTTTATGCAACTGCAAAAACCCAAAAATGAATGCTTAACAAATGCACAAGTGCTCTCAAAGGCTTTTGAAATGTTTGCCAAAAACATGACGCATTTGAGCAGAAATTCATTTTATTAAAATCAAAGGTAGTGTAAAGATTTTGAGGTAACCGCAGAGCTTTGTTTTTGTATTGCATTTAGCTTGACATTTTAAAAGGTTATTTGTTATTTAGGCGGTTGTAAATCATATTTTGCCATGACACTTTTAAACTGTTGACAACCAGCAAATAGTTTAGTCGTCAAACTTGACACGATTCGCTTGCATTTAGCTTAGGAATTTCTATACACACACACACACACACATCCGCTTTCACATCCGCATCCGCATCCGTATCCCCATCCACATCCGCCTTTCCCTTTTGCACATGTATTAGTGCTCAGCTGCGCTCATTTGAAGCGACATTAAGTGTGCACTCGAGTAAAGTGATTTGATGCGTGTCGCATTCGACTATTCAAGTATTCGAGTGCAGCACTCGCTGCTTAGAAGCGACATCCCATATTTTCCCGGGGAAAAGTGAAAAGCCAGTGGCAACTGTTTAGCTACAAAGGCATTAAAAAATAAAGTGCACTCTGGCAGCAAACAACAATGAGTGCAATTCTCTGGACAACTAAATGACACGGAAAGGCAACAACTAATTTAGGGTATTAAAACTGCACAGTATTTTTAGAGTAAATGCTATTTATTTATTTTGGAGTTAAATTAAATTATTTATGGTAATCTGTGGGAAAATAAAACATTAGGTGCCATTAATTGTTGGTCAACAGCAATAAATGTGCAGCAAATAAATAATGCGAATAAATATAAAAATAAATCGGATTATGAGTCACACAGATGGAAACTTGTTTATCAAACAATTTTCAATTTTCAACCATTTGTGCTATGACCTCTCCAAAGGTAATTAAATTGAATAGAATACTAAAATAACTGAATGGCTGACTGAAACTCAATTTCACAAAGGACCTTTTGCCCTCGCAGAGTTTGAGTTTCATTTTGGGCCAAGATCGGATGCCCGGGGTCGTCAAATAGATTAAATAAATACAGTAAATAAATCATTTAGCGTCTCGCAAGTAACGTATACGCCACGTAGGTCACGGAGCACACGTTTATGGCCTAAATCGCGCAACAGAGTTATAAACACGTATTATATGCCATCCCAAATAGCAGTAGGAGCCCACGCTCAGTTCCATGTGAGTACGTGACAATTAAATTTATGAAATACTATAGCCCCAACCGACCCGGCCAAAAAAAGGCCAAAAGTCGACGACGAGTCCTGCAAATCCGAATCCGAGTTGAAAAGTCGCAGTTGAAGGGCCGCCGTTCGTTGAACGCGTCTCGAATTATCACACCGAAAATGGGCGCGTGACTGTTGCCAAAATGCTGGCAAGTTGGCCCATTAGCGGAAGTCAGCCAATACAATGATATCTTAGAAGGAAGCCAAAACAACTGCCCTCCATTCGGGCTTACTCTAAATGTATTTCCGGAATGCCCATTAACTCACTTGAGCCGAAAAGGTGTTTTATTGCAATCGAAGCCATTAAATTATCATATTTTATGACATATAAAAGTGTTCTCAATACCTTAACTTCATTAAAAAAATTATTATATTAAATAACAAAAAGGTGAAGCTAATAAAAAGTTACGCGGTGAAATGTAAAATTAAAACCAACTTAAATAGTTTCACCAAAGTTTGTACAAATTTGTACATCACTCTAAAAAAAAGCCAAACTTTAGTAAAATTTAATGTAACAACATGGTTATATATTTAATTATTAAAGCTAATAAAAGTTGCTCCCCTCAAAAAAAGTAGGCAAAACTGTCAAATTGAAAATAAAAGCTAACCAAACTAGTTTCACCAAAGTTTGTACAGCATTATAGCAAACTTTTAACAGAGAAAACTTTTATTGTCCTCAGGTTTTTTAATGATAGGTACTTTAAATTAAGAACAAAAAAAATGTGATAAATACAAGAGTGGATTTTAATATCCTGAGGAATGTTTTTCGAGCCTCGAGGCAACACTTCCTTCTTTATTCCCGGAAATATTCGCTGGATGAAACCATCTTGGCATTAATTTGGGCCAAGTCGTAACTTGGCTGGCAATAATCAGGGCCTTCAGCTCGAAGGCCTGCGTATATCTTCTATTATTCACTGCCTTGTCATCTGCTGTTGGCCATAAATTTAACCATGAATTCAGACATGAATTCAGCCATGCCCACGCCAAACGCCGCCCACCTGGATGGGCATTTACATTTTAATATGCATTATTAGCGGGATAATTGTTTGGGAATATTGCCTAAGAATAGACAGCCATAAAAACACGTCGAGCACCCCCCGCCATCAATTTGTCACTTTGCCATTCCAATTCTGGGTATTTCTGGGCTGGCCACGCCCCCTCCAGCGCCTCCATAATAAATTCAAAAGGCCGCCATGAACAAAAACAAAAAAAAAAAAAAAAAAAAGCAGAAAAAAATAAATGAAAAAATTGTCGCGCACTCTTAACGTTCATTTGTCAGCTTGGTTTCCTAGACGCCATATCCATAGGTTTTCCCCTCCATTTTAATATTTTAATATTTCCCGGCACGCATTTTTGTGTCTCACTTGTTCGGTGAAAAATGATTTTAATTTCGTTCTGCGACGTCGTTGTGTGGATTTTAATGAATGGGCTTGTAATAGCCACTCCCACCAAGTGAAAAAGGCAATTAATTAGAGAAACCGATTGTTTACGACTATGTTGGAAAATCTTAAGAAATATTACCAAAAACCAAACCATTTTCCATGGAACAAGGTTTGCCATTCGTTTGGGTTTTCTTCTCCTGAAGAATTAAGTTTAAAATTCTAAATTTTCGGTAACAATCTTATTTATGATTGCTTTTTGTCAGCTTTTACAAACTTTTAAATTCATAAGAATTCACAAATCAAATAGCAAAAACAACAAAATAACAATATTGCTCAATTTTAAACCATTACTAATTGAAAAGTAATGTCAGCATTGTGAAAGCATGAAACTACAGTTATTGTACGGAATTTAATATAGCTTTTCCAAGTTTTCCAAGTTGCTTCTACATTTTCTCAGCCCCGAAGACAAATCAAAGAAATCAATCCTTGCAATGTGGAAATCCAATAGTTGTTTGATTGAAAAGCCATGTTAGAATGGCAGCAAAATGCTATGCTGTTCCCCCCCATCCCGGCTTAAATTCAGTTTTATTTTTCCATTTTCCAGACACACACTTCGCACTAATTGAAAATGTTTACTGCAGGCGGGATTGAAAAGCACCGCAGGGCTTATTCGCAATTCGAGAAAATTCAAAGGAAATGTATGCACTTTATAAGCCATAAGGGAAACTTTTGTCGACTCCGAGGAAAATTCTTTGAGCGACATCGGCAAGTGTGAAAGAAAGGGAACTGTCCAATTATTTTTAGGCTTAGAGCAATCGTTTAAAAAAAATCACAACACAAGTGCAGAATTATCAGCTAAGTTTTGAAAATTTCCGCCTTTCATTGAACTCGAAATATGTTTATTCTCCTTGCAAATCAAAAAACCTCATAGCTTATGATAAAACTCAGAGCCCCAAATACAGAATTTCGTTGTTCATTCGTCACTAATTGAAAAATAGTTTTGTGAAAACCATACTGGGCGTATACGCAATGTGAAGCTGTTTTGTTGTCAACAGGAGGTCTTTGAAATCCCCGAACGACCGAATCAAAAGTCTTAAATGCCCAAGTAGACTGGCATAAATTCTCCGGTTCTCTTGGAAACTGCAATGTAAAGCAAATTAATTTTCTGCCCGTTGCAAGATGGAAAATAAGAGTGAAAGAGAAAGGAGATGGGGGAAGGGGGAAAAGTGGGTGTGGAAATCTGAAGTGGTTTCTTTACTGCGGCTTCTTTTGTCATTGAATTTTGCGAAACTAGAAATTCGGTTTAATTAAGCCGAAAAGAAAATGCCGCAAGGATTCTGACAATTAACTAGCTTCATCTTGCATTTATTAAACAATGGGATGTGTTTTGGCAATTTGGATATGCAATTTAGATTTGTTTTAAAGGTCAAATGAAAGCAAGGTTTTATAAAATGAAAATTGAAGTGCAAAATCACTTCAATATTTATATTATTTATTTATATTAGTTAAATGTTATCAGGTTTTTCTTAGCCACAAATAAATTGCTACAGCAGTTAAGGCAATTAAGTCATTTAATTTTATTATAAATGTTTTATTCAGCTATCGTAGTTACAAAAAGAATACGATGGTTCTTAAATACAGCATATTTATTATCTCTAAAGCTAAACATTTGAAATGCAGCTTTGAAAATAGAAAATATTTGCCAACAAATATATATTCAGATATATTCGGCTTACGAAGTACCTCAAAAGGTAATTCTTTTAATATGCACATGCAAGTAAAAACTAGCTATGTTCCTAAGGTATATCTAGGTTATACCTACTAAATGAAAGGAAATGTATATAATTTGCCCACGTGTGCCGCAATGTCGAGCCCCAAAAACTACTTGCTGCGACTAAGCTAAATGGGAAAAGCAAACTTTTGTGCCGCACTCTGTCAATAAGCAATTATTATCCTGCTGACGTGGCCACGGGGTCAAAAGGTGGCGGCACGTAGCCCGAAGGACACGTGGCCACCGATTTAAGCCTCTTAAATGTACCCAAAAAAAAAAAAAAGCAGCAGCAGCAGCAACAAAAAAAAGCAATAAAAGCGACAAAAGCGAAAAAGCAATTAAAATACATAATCAATACGCTGCTCCCCAACCGAGTTGCCGATGGACAGCCATTGAGTTGCGTATGAGTTGCTGCTGGAATCGCCGAATATTTGCATCCCTTATGGGCGGTGGATCCTTCAAGGTCTCCGGCTGGTCCACATGTCGATAGTGCTGCAGTTGCCCCAAATCCAAGGGAACCTGCTGCGGTGCACAGGCATCCCGCCAACTCAGGGCAAAGTGATTGTGCAACACGGTCACATGGGCGGTATTATGGAGGCACTTGGCCGCCAAATCGGCACTCAGATGATTGGCCACCCGCACCACGTGCCGCAGCATGTGAAAATGCCTCGGGATTTCCCCATCCTCTGGCAGTTCCTTGGGAAAGTACACGTTCCTAAAACAGTAGCCACTGCGAGCGGTGCAATTAACGTCCTGCGACTGCAGTTCCGCCAGCAAATCTGGCCAATTCCAGAAGTCGCCCATCGGCATGATCACCTCGTCCACATCCACCACTGCCAGGAAATCAAAATCGTAGAGATTCCTGTACAAACAATCGTTGTAGAGCATGGCTTCCACGAGACTCTTGCGAAATCTGGCGTGTCCCTTGATCTCGTCGGGAAAGTGGAACTTCCTCAGTTCGAGTAAGCCATCCTGGGCACTCGTGTAGTGGGCCAAGGTTCTCGAGGCATTCGGATGCAGCTCCCCGATGTCGTAGGCGGTTATCCGGCTGGCACCCAGCATTCGCATCAGTTCCAACCACTCAACCAAACGCTCCGAGGGATCCTCGTCCGGAAAGCGGAGGAACTTCACGCAGATTCCCGTTCGCAGGGGTCGATTTGGTTGAGGTGCCTCTTCAGCTGGAGGCTGCCACACCCGAAGAGCGTTCTGTGGCACAGAACACCTGCTGCCAAAGACCAAACTCACCAGCTGGGGAATCCTTCGGGTTGCCAGCTGAAAGGTTAGCAGAGTGGGATAGCCCACACCCTGTTTGTGGCCCCAGGAGGAGTACCAGGCCAACTTGGTTTCGCGGAGAGGTGTTATCTCCGGCTGGGTGTCTCCTTCGAACCACATCTGCAGATGGGTCTCCGGATAGGGACCCGTGCACGTGGTCACCATTCCGAGGACGACTATTTCCGGTAGGCGGGGTCTTCGGTCGTAGTACGCACCGTACAGGTAGTAGCTCAGGTTTCCGGTTCGCGTGTGCTGGAAGTACGGATTCTGGAAGCGCAGATTCTCGTAGCGGGGATACGGAGCACACTCGGGTCCCTTTGCCCAGCCCTCGTCCTCGTTGCCCCGCAGCAGCGACTCCAAGTCCGTGTCCTCCTCCGGCCGGAAGTCATCCTCCAGCCTGCTGATGGGGTCCGATTTCGGGACTCTCTGGGAGCCAACTGCTGTTGCTATTAAAGTGCATTCATTTTAAAGATTTTAATTTTGAGCTAATTGAATTGAAATATTTATCAATTATATTAATTAGTTCTCTGCCAAATAAAATAGATTATCAATTATGCAAGAAATATTCTAGTAATTTTAAGTAAAAAAAATTTAATCATAATTACTTAACATCTTTCTTATGATGTACTATAAAAATTTCAATAATATTACAATAATATTTATGTAATTTAATTTAAATAACCATTGGTTTAATTAGAAGGTTCGTACAATTTTTGTTTAAGAATAACAAAAACCTACCATTCTTGATCAGAGGTTTGTTCTTGGGGTTAAAGGGGTTCTGTGGCGGTCCCGTTATCCGGAAGAGCAGCAAGAGGAAGAGAATGCCGAAAACTAAGAGCAGAGGCGTCCTAAAAATGCGCAGCTGATTGAAGACCATCGCGAATCGAACGAAATTGTCTACTGAAATTCATTTACTTCTGCTGCAACTACTTAACTGAAATTACTAAGTGCAACTGCCAATATTCAGAGCCTATCGCAAATGTAAAAACACAAACAATGTGCAGTTTTCTTGGTACAATCATGTGCAACTAATTAGCTTGGTCAAAAAATGTATATTTATGTGAATATATGCATATGTGCATTTAATAAAATACTTCAAGTTGTTAACATGTTCTCGCAGATATGCACTGCGCTGTAAAATAAAATTGAACAGCTGCTTAAACAAAAAAAAATTTGAAAGAAACACAATTTAGCAATGTTATTATTTGCAATGCTGTTCGTATCTTCCTCAGTTTTTTGACCTATTTTAATGACTTTTTGTTGCAAGTAATTTATCAGCAACTGTTTCTTTTAAACAAGGAAAGATAGGCATCTCTATTATCTTATCTCAAAGAGTAATTATGCAATTCCATTTTTTTTTTTAAATATGGAATTATGATATGTTTGGTATTTTGTTAGAATTTGTATTTTAAACTCATTAAAAGTATAAATAAAATACATATAACGTATTATTAATAGATAATTACATCCACTCATTTTTCAAGCTACGAAAATGTGTAAATAATTGGCCCCGAGCGACAGGAAAATAAGATTAAAGCACATAAGAGTATAATGCTGATATTTTATGCATATAAGCCCGCACTTAGGCCTTAAAAAATCCATAAAACACAGAGGCAGCTTTCGCCGTACGGCTTAATTCCGAATACAGTTTCTCCACTCAGATTAAGTTGCTCATGTATCGGAAAAAGTGGCCAATCGCCGGGTGGAATTTTCCGAGGGGGAGGGAATATGAGGAGTGGGCCTTAACAAGCGGCAAACAAGTCAAGTTCGATGGCTGGAGACATTATTATTATTGTGTGCGTCAACGTTAACTTGGCAATGGCCAGAATGACAAAAGCACTGCCCGTCGGCTGAAATGTGAGCGGAAATTGAAAGGGGGTTGGGGATATATGTGCGAGATATATATACATATATGTATGTATGTATATATATATCAGCGGGAAATGGCAGTAAACCTGGCGTAGGCAGCACCTGCATTAAATTATTGATTCGATTTCGCGCGCGGTTCGTTTTTATTGTGGCAAACTTTTTGTCTGAATGAATTGTAGCCGACCGGCATTGTCAAGGTTTGGGTCCACCCTAGGCAGACACTCACCAACCCACCCGCCCACACACAAACACACACACACACGCACACCTTCCTGTCTGTCAGGCTGTCACGTTAGGTTTCCAATTCCTGCGAATGTGCGTGTGTGCGTGAGTGTTTGAGTGTTTGTGTGTACGTGTGTACGTGTGCTCGGGGGAGGATGCCACGCCCAGAAACAGCATAACAATAACAAACATAACAGCAGCAGACAGGCAAAAATTTATGTGCGCGACGACGAGCGTTTCCTCGAATGTGTGCACAGGGAGAAAAAATGGGCAACAATAAATATATAAAAAAAATAGTAAAAAATAATGGAGATGAAAATAGAAAAGGATCCGACAAAATCAGAAATATTTAAATATAAATACCTATATATTGATTCATTTTAACAAATCAGGTAATCAATTAATTGCTAAAAGATTATATTTTATTAAAAAAAAATATGAGTTGAAATAGGTTAAAATAGGAGATAATAGCTTGTAATGGGTATATTACCAAGATGTTAACAAATTCCTCCAAGCAAAACCACATTGCATTCATTTATTGTAAATGCTACTTCCCCTTACCATTTAAGTTACTTATTTCGCTCAGTGTAGCTACGTGCACGTTTACATGTGTATGGCAAACAAGACATAATCAATCACTTAACCCAAAAACGCACACCAAACGTTCGTTTCAATTAAAGTTTCGTTTTCATTCACTTAGCCTGGAAAAATAGGATGGGGAAAAGTCCAGGAAAATGGGGAGAGTAAGCGAAAAAAAAAAATAGCAAAATCATTTTATGCACTGGACGATATTGCCGGGGGCAATTATCCAGATTGCAGCCAATGATTAATGAAGGGAAAAGTGTTAGGATAACGATGAATCATTCATTTTGATGGGAATAACTTAAGTTCGATCTATTGGGATTAGGGTTTCTATTAGATGAAGTTTTTGTTGTCTAATCATTTTGTATATTAATTATTGCCTTTGCCTTTCATTAAAAATTCATTTATTTTCTAATTAATATAGATAATATAAAAATATAAATACATAACATGTATAAAATAAAAGCATTTTCTTAGTAAAGTGAATATACCCCAATGTAGTTATTTATATTCTTCCCCATTATTCATATTATTGGCTCAAATTGTAATTTCCTAATTTAATTTCCTAGAAATTAGTATTTCTTTTGGCAAACTTTGGCAATTGTAATTCAAATGTTAACTTATTTCGAAAGTGTTTTTGCATACACGGCATGGAGTAAATTGGAATAATTTTTGCCGCAACTTTGATTTCATTTTCGTGGAAAATGAGGAAAATGAGAGATGGGTGGTTGGATGGGTGGCCTGCAGTTGGTTGGTTTTTACTTACTTTTTTTTTGGTGGGTCAGTGGTTTTCTTTATCGGCGAACGTTCGCGACGGAAGCTTTCAATTTCCGCTGGCAGCACTTGCTTTTCTATATGGATTGTATGGATGGCTCCGGTCGTTGCTGGTCTCGGCCAGTTCTTCAGTTCCTTTTCATTGAACACTTTTCGGCGCACATAATTCGCATATCGGGGAAAAATCAAGGAAATAGGGAAAACCACGAGGGGGAGGGAGGTGGAGAAATCATGGAATCTGTTGCGTACTTTTCGCCACTGTTGCTGTAATTGAAGCCATGACGCAAGCGAAACTCGCTCCCAGCGCAATTTCAATGCCTTGCCGCGATTTCCCTTGATTTGCCCCCGATTTTCCCAGGGAGAACCGCGCAAGATTACTCGCTCGAAAGTAATTTGTTTTCATGCGACATGAAAAGTCTGTTCGCGACAAGGATAAGGAAAAAAAAAGTGTAATGCAAAACGCCAGTGAGGATGTCCTTTAAATGATGGCGGCCATAGATGCCAACCAGCCCAGATTATCGACTGCCAAGCAAGCCTTTCCGACAGCCAAGTAGTATATATTGTATATCCAGGCATATATAGAAAGAGATATAGCATAACGTAACGTGTAACGTAACGTGTTACGTGTAAATAAAATGGCAAGAGGCCAAGGGCCACCTGATCTGCACTCAAATCACATTTTGTCACACATTTAGCATAATTTAGCACTTCATTTGCGAGCGGGAAGAACCGCGACAGCTGCCTGGGCCAAAACTTTTCAACTTTTCAACAAGAACACGCCTCTCCGCGGCCAAAAAGATATATGGATGTGGGCTGGCATTAGGTTGCAAAGTGATTATGATGCCCCTGGCGACATGTCAACAGGCAGCGAATTTACCCCCAAGAACTGAAATCACTAAGAAAAAGGGAATAGGGGGAAAAAGGTTTCGCTTTTGAATAAATTCTGCTTTGCAATAAATTGTTAAATTATTGCATATCCTTAAAAATTTGTTGGAAAATTTTATTAAGCATCTTATTAACGCAAACAATTATTTAACTCACCAAAAATATTATAAAACAAAATTACATTTTAGATAGAATATTGAATGCATTTACCGGAAATAAATTTGTTCTAGCTTCAATGCAAACTTAAATTTAAATTTATTTGTTATCTTAGTATAAAGATTTCCTTAAAATAAAATTATAAATTAGATTTTCGTTGTGTGTACGCCACTCTTTCAATGGAAAATTGTCAGGGGCAACAAATTCCACCTGCGATGACACGAATCTCAACATCAAAAGTACACATTTTGTGCGGTTGGCTTGCCTCACTTTCACCTTTCACCCTCTCTCCCTATCTCTCTCTCTCTCTTGCGAAATTCCACACACGAGAAAGTCTGGCGAAAGTTTTTGTTCTGCTAAAAGAGCTTGAAATTACAGCCCATATATGATACAATAAATGATTTTATGTGTGATTTATGTTTCACTCATCGGTTTCTATTCGTTCTCTCTCGTTGCAGGTAAATTGAATGGAAAGTTAAGTGGAAAGTGAAGAGTGAACAGCGTTGCCAGGATAAGTATTATTTAAGTTAATTTGTGAATTCAAACGAGGAAAGGTATCCTAATCAGATTAATTGTATATTGTGTATTTAGAACAAGACAAGAATAATTTAGGATCTAATAGAGCAGGATTTCTCTCTAATAAATATATTATTGCTGAGCTAATAACATTTTAAAGAACTTTATCCTAATATGATAAGTTGTACGGTTTTCAAAACTCACAAAATAAGAGGAAAGAAATAAAAACAAAGAATAAATTAGTTTGAAAGTTTCTTTAAAAGAAGAACAATATTGCTGCGTTACATAAATAATAAGTCTATTTATTATAACATAAATGCTAAATTCAAGTCAGCTTAGTTTAATGTCGAACTATATTAAATAGTTTAGGGAGTTTCTATTAAATAAAAACATTGTTTGGTTAGTGAAACCCTTAAAAAATGTCCATAAGCTTGAGGCCGTGCTCTGTGCGCCGTAAAGTGCTCTCAAAAATTGCATTTCGGTGGTCGAGTGCCGGCATATAATTACGATAATACCGCCTGAATTGGGCAGATCGTTATGCCACTCGACCACCCACACTAATGCGCTTCTGAGGAGGGAACACGGATGCATGATGGCATTCTGTACGTGTGTGTGTGGGTTTGGCCGACATTTGCATTTTGGACTCTGGCCAACCGCAAAATTGCCCGCCAATGGCTCTTTAGGACGTGTCCGGTCGGCTCTCTGCGGCTTATTGGCCAATTTGTAACTTGATTAACAAAAGTGCATGAGGTCAGCGGGTCGCCGATGATCATTAAGATCATTGTGCAACTCCAGTGTGGCACTTTGTGCGGCTGAATGTGGCAATGTCAGCCAGCAGCGGCACACTTCGCAATACGAAATACGAAAGCGCAAAATACCAGCACTTTAAAGGCCATAAACCTTAATTGCTGATTACGCGGGCAACGCACACACACACACACACCAGCACACATACACACACAAAAGATGCGAAAATATTTCAATAATCTTCGCGAGCTTTGTGGAAAGTGATGCCAAGGATTTAAGGAGTATGTGCAACTCAAAGTTGAGTTTTAAAAATCGATTTTGATTTCATAGAAATTAGAAAAATACTTCTAGTGACCATTAAGGTATATGGATAATACTTTAATATTTTAAAGCTTATTTCGAATTAAGAAACCCATTGCTTAATTAAATAACTCTTAGTTTTTAAGAACAAAATACAAATTATTTATTTAGCTTTTATTCTAGCTTAATCACAATGGTTAAAACCAGTTTTTTATATCAATAGTAATGTTGAAAACTATTATTTTATTTATTAAGCTATAATTCCAGTTAATCACAGGGCATCTGCCATTCGAGAGGGGCGTCCATTTAATGGGAGGGTAGCGAATAATTTGAAAATTGAAATTTTCCTCACGTACTGAGCGCCGGCAGCGACGTCAGCGCAGCATCCACTTGTCAACATGAATTTCCAATTTTCTCTTTTCCCACTCCACAACAGCATAAAGCAGGCATTGTTCAAATTTTATATACGAGTCGAGTATCTGTGTGTGGAAAGGACCCTCTTCATCTCATAATCTGGCCACAATTGGTTAAATCAAGTTGACATCAAAAGTGCATCATTTACTTTGTTTTATCAAATGCTTTTCAAAATGTATACTTTAGTTCTTCATTTTGTAAATATAAAATGTTGGTTGATTTTATAAATATTTCTATTTATGTAATACAATTAATTCAGCATTGGGAATTGCAAATTAAACTACTTTAATCTAGGGCATTTTTAGTTCGTGGTTGGATTTGATTTTAAATTTATTTCTGCGCTTTGTTTTATCATCACCTTTCACCCTAAATACATTTTTGGGCTTGATTTGCTTTTTGTCCAGTCAATGACACCGATTTCCCGGAAAATGAAAACGAAAGAGAATCATTTGAATTCATTATCGATGGCAATGAAATGCTAATTCAATCGATGCTTCAAAACGAATCAAAACAAATAACAAAAAAATATGTGGCAAAACTGCTAAGCGATTTCGGCTTGTCGACTAATTTACATAATAAAGTGGAATAGCATTTGCAATCAATTTAAAATTATACCACCTAATAATACTATTATGCTGATTGGCATAACTTTTTATTAAATATTTCACGGCAAATGAATTTATCGAGTGGCAAATTGAGCATTATTTTATTTTATTTATCTAACAAGCTGCGTCATCAGGAAGATTTTTAAGGGGTTTCAAAACCGAAAGAAAATACATTCCCCATTGAGATAAAATTATGTTTCCGAAAAGATTTCCATAAGATTACTTATTGAATGGCACTTTTTCAAAGGCAACTCAATACAACTTATATTTCTGATTTTAAAAGTTGGCTTAGACACACAAATAAATTTGCAAAAATTTTCTAGAGTGTTTATTGATATTTTAAAGAAAGTGTCACTAAATGTGAAGAAATTCTAGACGATTTGTGAAAATTTATGAATGTGCCCGAGCTTGTCTTTATCCAGAACATATTACTTTTATTTTTGGGTTATATGTATTTTAACTTCTTATATTTTAATAACATGATTCAGGGGAAACTGGAAAGTAGTTCTAGTTCAAAGTTTACGCTTTAAACAAACACTGTGACTATTATTAAAACCAGAAAAATCTAATTTTAAAAGGTTTTAATAATTAAAAAAATGAAATTGTTGACGATACCGACGGCAGAGGTCAGCCTTAACCCTAAAAACGGGGTCAAAAACTCTTTCGCCAACCGCTGGGTAAGCGTTCTGTGACCAATTATAATTTACAACGACCCCCGGCCCCAAAAATTCATAGGAGGTGGGTAGGGAAAGGGGGGGAGGTGGGAAATATATTCCCCAGTTGCTGACACGTCAAACATGGGCCGTAGTTTTACGGCGGAGCCCAACGCAAATTTCTGGTCTTCATTTTGATTAAACGCAAACAGGGTGGCACGAAAAAATTAGTTGGCTTTTATGCAAATGCATGGCGGCCTCCCCCGGAATTTTCCCGGGGGCAGAGTTTTCGGCCATTTGACTGCTCGTATCGTAAAGGCCGAGAGGCTGCTTCCTATCGCTTCCATCTGCAGGTAACCCCTTGTCAGGGCCGCCGGAAAATCAGCGGGGAAAATCGTGGGAAATGAGGCGGGGAAAAGTCGAGGAGAAAGCGCCAGCTTCTTTTTTTTCTGCTCCATCTTCTTTATTATCTTATCCGCTTTCTGTTATTTGATATTTGCGCTTTAATGAATTTTAATGCTTTCATTTCTTTTAACGGACTACGCTTATTTTGCTTCTTTCATTTTTTTTCTCCCTGCTTCGTAAATTATTAATAAGGAATTTTTTTCCGCTTACGCTTCAGTTTTTTTCGGGGTTTTCCCTGTTTTTGGGCAACAGATTTTAATCGTTTTAAAATTTGTTTTCCTTGACTCGAAGTCAAGGCCACAACATCCAAACAACCAAGCTACCCAGCCACACACAGACAGCTACACACGCACACCATCGCTCACAGGCACCGCGGAGAAAATATCACGCATACGCCGCGTTGTTTCGCTGCATGTGAGAGAATTCCGTGGCTGGCATCGCCCGCTGTAAATTGTAATCATCAAAGCGTTTTCTCAGAGCCGCTTGGTGTTACTTCTTACAGTGAGTGTGCCAGTCCGTACACAAAGAGAAAACCCCATATGAAACCCCCTTTGAACAACCAGTAAAACTCCCAAAAAGAACAAAAAACCGAACACTGACGAAAAATTAAAGAGAAGGAAATCGAACTTTGGCATGCCGAAGTTTTCATACCCTTGCAGTTAAAAAGGAGCGGGTTATTTAACTTAGTTTAATGAGGTCTTCCAAATGTAATTAAAATAATTTGTAAGAATATGTATCAGTATAACGAATTATCTGAAGTTAAACATAAAGTTGTCCGATTTAAAAATACATTTTAGTTTCCTTATGAACTGCTTAGGAATTTGTTGAGTAAGGAACCAAAAAATATATCACTCACACCAATTAGAATACAATACATATCCTTTACAGAAAATAAGTAAGTAAATTCTAAGGGTTATAAAGTATAGTGAACTAATTTTTGCAATGACTGGAATATATAATTATATGTAAATATACTGGTTTTAAGAAAATATCCGCTGCAAGGGTATTAGCAAAAATGTTCGTGAGTGTTTTTCGATTTGATTTTTAGCTTGATTTTTTTAGCGAGAAATCTGATTTGAGGAGCGGAAGCGGAAGCGGAAGTGGAAGTGGAAGCGTCAACGGAAGCGGAAACGTCGATGGCAGCGGAAGTGCAAGTGAAAGTGAAAGTGAAGTGCAATGCAATGGCGCCGTGATGCGATCATCTACACACGCACACTCACACTAACACTGGCTCACACACGCACACACTGGCCAAAAAAAAAAAACAAAACCTCTCACAAAACGAAAACAAAAACAAAAAACACACAGAATCAATAAAAAAAAAGAGAGAAAAGGGGGTGGGCGTGGCAACGCCTGTCACGTTGCACTCGTTTGCCGCTTTTTTTTAAGATTTTGTGCCACCAAAAAATACGAAAAAGCTACGACACTTTTTTAATTTAAGATTCACAGGGAAAAAATAAGAACTATATTAGAAAGATTATATTCTAATATTTAACAGACTTACATACGTTTATTTTAAATATTTTAACATTCTAATAAACAGCAGAGAAATTAAAGAAACGACTTTCAAGTTCATGTTTTTTTGATTTTTAATAACATTTAATTTTCGTTTTATATTTTCAAAAAACACCATTGATTAACTTAAGTTAAAAATTCACAGAGCATCACAAGTGCGTGTTTTTCTGGCAAATGGAAAAGAAATAAGAATT
Organism: Drosophila ficusphila; assembly: GCF_018152265.1. NCBI lineage: Eukaryota > Metazoa > Arthropoda > Insecta > Diptera > Drosophilidae > Drosophila > Drosophila ficusphila. The sequence goes on along the minus strand of NW_025064092.1, from coordinate 3,425,708 downwards.
CCCGACAGCTTTTGTTTGCTTGATTTGTTTCTTTGTTTGCCGCTTGTCGTTGGTCGTTTGTCGTTTGATTCCTTTGCATCTTGGCGGAATTGGTTTCCTTTTACTTTTCCCGGACTTTTGTTCTTGCGTCCCGATTGTTGCCGTGTTTATTTTCGCTCTTTTTTTCCCCCTCTCACATATATCTATTGTTATTCGTGCCGGGACGTTTTGTACCTAGGGCCAACTTTGATAGCACAGACTTTTCTGCAAATGGCAGCTGTGGAAAATGCGGCAGTTGGGTTGCGGGGGGAAAAAGTCGAGGAAAAGTCGTGCGATTTCGGCCAAACGCTGAAATCGAGATGAAATCGTAGCAGTGAAAAGTAAAAGCAATTTCCAGTCACGGGGCTGCGAAACCAATTTCCAAACTTGCCTGGCAACAATTAACAAGCAATCGAATCGAATGCAAATAAACCAATGGGGAAAAACAACAAATCGGGAAATGGGAGTCGGGGAAATGGGAAACGGGAGTGGGGCTTCTAGAGTTTTTCCCCCGTGACCCAACATGACCCATAATGCCCCCATTGACATCATTAATGACACCCAAAGTGTCCTCCATTTAGGCTGAACAAGCCGAGTGGAGCATTTCGGGGGTTGACTTGGCTTAATACAAAGCAAATAGCCGTGGCTAAAAGGGAACTGTCTGAAAAGTCCAAAGCCAAGCTGGCCCCCAAAAAAAAAAAGAAATACGAAAAAAAAGGAAAAACGTCGAGTACAACGAAAAACGATGCGCAACAAATTCAAATGGCAAGATAAAAAAAATGTCAAGTGTTCTCCTTGACACGGGAAAATGGAGGGAAAATGTAGGGGGGAAATGGCACTTGGATGGGGGCGGGATATAGAGTGACAACCCGGGGCATGGGATAAGACTATATACCTAGATTTAGCAGAATGAGGGACAGAAATAGCCATGAATTAGTCACTTGCGAAATGATGTCTTTCTGCGGGACAATAAATCAGTGATGTCAAGTCGCATATTGTATTATACGTTGCTTTGGCTTTCGAAGTTGTTGGCTTAAATGATGCACTTATTATATTTCTTAGTGGTATTTAATTTCATAAAAAATACACAAAATAAAATATTTCAAATTTCAATAAGTGTTGTATCTCTTAAGCAAAAATAAATCCTGGAAAGTAGGATTTAGTTAATTTTCTAATTCTTACCCCACAATTGTGTTCAAACTAAAACGTGAAGGAATAATTAAGTTACCTAGCGACAAAATCCTTTTTGAATTTACAGCAATTATTCTCGTTCTATCAAACAGACAAAATAAAAATGAGCATTGTGACCTTACGCTGGAAATAAAAATGAGCACCCAAATCAAAAATCATTAAATAAACATAAACACCTACAAAGAGAAGAGCTCGTAAAGCGCAAGGCAGAAACTAAAGGGAATAAAAACCCTGTCTTAGGGTTGACTTTCCTTGGCAAAGTTTAAAGTTGAAGTTTACTTTTTTTTTTGTCGACATCCAAATGTGTGTTTCCCGCTCCTCTTTTTTGCCCGCCGATCCGAATGTCCATTATCCTGCGAGTCATTTGCCAAATGTCGGGCCATTGTGCCGGCACTTTATGCTAATGCAATGTTGCGTGATCCTTGAAGGAATTGTCATCGCCGCAGGGGAATGGGCACCGAACCGACCGCTGGGTTGGGTTTAAAGCGAATCCAGCTAATGGATTTCCGTGGCGCATCCAAACATAAAAAGTGCGCCAGATGAAAGTTGAAAGTTGAAAGCTGAAAGGTCGAAAAGGCGGGCGAGCGTGTCATTTAAAGTCGCACCGAAACGAAATCCCGCCCAGTCATCTGGCCCAAACTGCATTGTTGGCCGACAAAAACAAAATACGGGGTCGCATTCCATGGCCACTTGGTCCTCTTTGTGTGTTATTGTTGTGTAAGCGGAAATCCCTGTGTCCAGGAATTGAAAGGATGCCGGGGATGACTGACGAGTGGATGACGCGGCGGATTCGGAACGCAGTATTAGCTGCTCTCATAATTAACGCTGAACGGATTAAAAGCCTCGAAAAGGGATTGACATCCAGGCAGTGGGACGTTTTTATTTTAATTCTATTTGCCAACGCGGAATTTGATTGGTTAGTTGGAAAAAGGGAGCGAAAACTTAATATTATTCAACGCAAAAATACATTTCAATTAAGTTCCTTTGAACTTGAACTATTTTTGGTATATATAAATAAAATATGGGTATACATTTAAGGTTTTTATTTAATATAAAAATTAAGCCTTTGTCAGGGTTTTTGGACTTTAATAAACTACACTTCAGTATATTCACTCTGTATCGATCAAGTTCAATAGTAATTTCCAACTCAATTAAACTATAAATGTTTATTATTGGATTTTTATTATTCCCTTAAAACCGATATATGGTAAAGTAAAACAAACACGCTGCCTTAAATTACCCCCTTATTTACTAATTAAACTGAGCTCTGGGCAAATGGAATTTTATTTGATTGAATCAGGAATACGGGTGTTTATTTTATATTTGCAGTACGGCAAGTGAAATACGTTCGTTAAATGTTTACACCTGCAATTTCGACCGCTCCATTTGCGGTTCTAGTGCCGAAAATGGAATTTAAATTGCAACACGCGTGCGGCCACGCAAATCAACACAATCACATCCCAATTTGGGGCATGCGAAATGCGAAATGTTTGCACTTGCCACACATATCATCTCCATCCAGCTCCATTTGGCTGAAACACCCAAATATCGCAGGAAGCACTAGATTAAGGTTTACCCAATTGCAGTGCAACAATTTTCATTTGAGTGAGAGAAATTTTCAAGAATTTGCATTATATTTATACTACTTTACTATTTTATAATGGCTTAGGTATTTCCTTTATATTTTTATTTAACTATAATTTAAAAATTTAATAACATTCATCTATTTAAACACCAAAAAAACTATCATAATACTTTTGGTTTTAAAAATTGCTTTGTTTTAATGTAGAGCAAGGATCAGCATTGTTTTTTGATGTGATTTTTAAAACCTGAAAATACAAATCTAGCCAAAACTTTAGCTATCCTAAATTTAGAAAATGACGTAAACAACTTGGTATTCTGTGTGCCGCCAGGCTTCTCAGTTTCTGTTGGCCAGGCCATTAAATATCTTCAGTTGTGAAGGAGCTCTTCCCGCGTCCGATTTCCACTCGTCCTGCGATTTGCCTGCCCGAGAGCTTCTCAGGTTATATATTCCTGTTCCCGGGTGTCCGTTGGCCTGATTTGTTTGCCTTTGCCAATGCCATTGCCACTGCCATTGCCTTTTCCATTGCCGCCTTGGCAGGCGAACCTTACTAGTGGCAAGATGAAATAGTTGGCCGGCCAGTTTCCGGTTGCCTTTTCTTTTTTTTTCCCACCCGGGATGCCAACAAACGATGGCCATCAATTCGGTTGTTTGTGTTTGTTTTCCCTGAATTTTCCTTTCCCTGTTTTTCCTTTCCCTTTTCTCCCCTTTCTGTTTCTCTGTTTTGTGTTGCATGTTGCCGCCGTGCAGCTGCATCTGCAACACGAGTTGTTTTGCTGCCGGGTGGGCAGATGAAAAATGAACCGAGCCGTTGTAGCTGTAGTTGTTGTTGCAATGGAAACGGAAAACCAGGGAAACCAGGGAAACCCGGGAAAACCAGGCAGCAGGGAGCTGGTAAATGAAAAACCAACCGGAGAGTGTGGCGTAAATCCAAGTGACCCAAAAATGGTCCTAGATGCGGGCCTGGCTTTACTGGCCCTAAAAAATAAAATATATTGCACATCCGCGGGCGCTGCGTACGCAATTTACACGCACACACAAACACACACACACACAGACACACACGCACCGCCCCGGAAAATCTGACCGAACCGAAAGCCACAATCGTAACGATAAGCTTTTTCAGAAAATTTGCCCAACGTTCTCGCAGTGCCCTCTAGTTAAAAACGAGATTTTAAAAATGGTATTTTCCATTCTGACACCTCAGTTAATAGTTCAAAAAAATAAAGCGTCTCAGAATAAAAATATCAAATATCAAATTATTAATTACATTTTTTTGAAATAATGTATTATTATGTAATATATTCAGCCTAGTTAAAAATTGACTTAATCCTATTCGCCCATATTGAATAAAATTAAAGCAGATTTTGGTAGTTGTCATTTCCACTGATAAAGAAAATTTCAGAAATGTTTTATTAATATAAACACATAAAAAGAGACATTTCTCAAACAAGAAATTTATTTGTCTGCTTAATGTTGTTTCATTTAAAGTTCATAACTTGTATTCCAATAGTTTTGCTTTATCCCGAAAGTTGTGTTACCCTACATTGTGTAGGGTATTAAAATCTACGCACGACCGCAAGAAAACAGCGCGAGCAAGCGATTTCATAGCCTACTTAGCGGCGCACGCTGCGAGTTATTCAAATTTGAATTAGGCAGGGCCACCATTTTATGGCTCCCACTGTCTGTCTGCCAGTGGGTGGGTGTATGTGTGTACGGATGTGTGGGTGTAAAAGTCGTTGTGTGGTTGCCACACTGTGTAGATGTGCGTGTGTGTTTCTTTTCTTTTTTTTTTTGGGCCGGAGGAGACCCGAAAAATATGCAGCATCTGCGTGGCAGCAGGGCCAAACTTGCGGCATAAAATGTGTGGCACATGTGACGGCAACGGTGAGCGTTCCTTAATTAGATCATAGTTCGCATCCTGGCGCAGGGCAGCGTTTTACTGCCATCTCGCCGAAACTCGAGTCCCCAAACAAGAACACAAAGGCCCAAGGACCAGGACCAAAACGCCATCAACGTCATGCCCGCCATCATCATACTCATCATCGTACAGTGGGCGGGAGTCGAGAAAATTTGATTAAAAATAGGAAATTAAATTCATCAGAAATTTAGTTTAAAAAACAATGTATCTGAAAGGAACTGCTTAAATGCTAAATAAAAACTATTAAAAAAGAAAAGGGTAAAGATATTTTCTTTAGAATTTCCTTTTTATATAGGAAACAGAAATATTTCTTCAAAAATCAATTGAAATATACAGGCTATCTATATAATTGATTTTATATTTCTAATTGAATCTCAAGTGGTTCGATCTTAAAGGACCTTTCTTTGCTTAAATAGTTTTTACTTACCAAGCTGAAAAATGCCCACTTCAGATTTATCAAAATATGATCTATTAGGCTACCCATTTTACCAACTGTTTTTCCTTTTTAACCCACTGTTCGTTGGGCGGAGAGTTGTGGCACATTATTGACTCACGCGCCGCATCGAATTTCCAACTCAATCATGAACAGAAACGTCGACGGGGAAAAGGGCAAAGTGGAAAGTGGAAAGTAGAAAGTAGAAAGCGGAGAAATGGGGGAGGGGAAAAGCTGGGCGGGGGGAAAATGGTAAATTTCGCTTGCTTTATGACTGGCAACTCACGCGACGCCGCTCGCCAACGTTTACGGTATTTGCATTTTAATTGAATTGAACTAAATTATTTTGTTTCGAGTTGAAGGAATTGCCAGCCATTGAAAGCCTCAAAGTAGGCAACAGTTTTTGCGAGAATGTGGCAGCCGCAAGCCGCTAAAAAGTTGAGCGAAACTTTGACATAAGACTCTGGCCGCAGCAAGAAAACGAAAACGAGATTGCAGGAGGGCCGAACGAAACTTTTCCCAAGTGGGCGTGGCTTAAATGCCGCGGCTGATTGGGCGGCGGTCTTGGCCAAACTAGAATCCAGGGTGCCGCCCCAGAAATTAAGAGTTAAGTCGCCACAGAAGTGAAGGGAAGCCCAAGAAGTTAGACAAAAGAAAATGCACTTCTACTTCTGCGTAAAGCATCTGGTCCGGAAATCTTTGAGCGATGCGGATTGCTATAGAAAAGAAAGTTTCCCAAAGTACTTAGGGAACCAGACTTGGCTTCAACAGTTTCTATAAAATACAATTTCTATGGGTTTCTAAGCCCTAATAAATAATACAAATAGGTATATACATTTTTCTATGTTTAAAAATGTTGATATGCATACAGACGAACCTTTATTTTTTAAGTATGTTATATCATGAATATTTATTATACATTTATTAGAACTATTATCTTTTAGTGTTTCGATTTGACTTTCAAAAACTTTAATCTCCCGATTGGAAACGCTTGCAGATGAGTTCTGCGAGGAGTATCCGCACAACCTGATGCCAACGCCTGGCTATTGGATCGAGTGCTCCCGCCAGAAGATCTCTATGCCCACCCCGCATACGATTTGGGATGAGAGCGACTCGGAGCACGAGGACATCCGGGCAGGAAGCGCCAGCGATGCCTACTTGGAGCGCGAGTGCAGCGATCTCTACGAGGACGACGAGGACTCCGAGGCAACGCCAAGGTGAGAGAATCCTCCAAAAGAAATATTTAGCTTAAGAATACAACATTATCCAATAGTAAATAGTATATTATATTCATTGTGAGTAACTGAATATTAATAATTAATTTACAAACTTTTGACAAACATTTCTGATTTCTAAAAATAATAAATATTAATAATAATATCTATAAATACATATATATATATTTATTTCTGTTAATCAAATGCATTATCCTGCAGTCCGCGCAAGAAAACCACAATTGAGGAGCAGTGGGACCAGCAGGGCGCCTTCGAACTCATCTCCGTGGAGCAGGAGACGTACGAGAAGTACTTCTACGGCACCGAGCACTGGAACTACTTCACCAGCGACGAGGACCTGGGTCCAGTGATCCTCTCCATCAAGCAGGAGACGCTCAACGGACGGGACCAGTTCCGCATTCTGGTGCGGGCTGGGTCCTACACGGTGCATGGACTGATACCGGCCTCCTGTGTGTTTGCCGATAGGTAAATATATTTTATAAGAAAAAAAACATTAATTTTATGAACAAAACCAAAACAAAAATACGAAGATTGCCATTTAACAAATACAGAAGTATAACTAATCTGTTATTGCATTATTTTACATGATGAGCAAGCTCTCTTTCCCATTTTTCAAAATTTATAAAAACCATTCAACATTTTACAGATATAATCGCGAGGAGGTAGTTAGATCTTTAGGTAAAGAAGTTAATTTAAATCCACCTTTAACGTTAGGACAATTACCCGACACGCCGGAGGAATTATTAAAATTAGATCAGGTAATCTTACAATCTCATAACCAAGTATTCCTGGTTTTATATATATATACATATTTTTTAAACTCTGAATAGGTTTTTATAAAATCAGAATTAAAAGTTGGCGTCATATTTGTCAAAGAGGATCAGTATACCGAAGAGCAAATTCTGGACAATAATGAAAATTCACCGCTCTTCGACGAATTCCTCACGCTGCTCGGCGATCGAGTTCGGTTGCGGGGATTCGATAAATACAAAGGTGGCCTTGATACGGTGCACGACCTAACAGGTAAATATTATTTATATATAATATATTTATATGGTAAACAAACTGCAAGTTTCCGACGAAATGTGGGACCACCATAACCCATAACTTCGACAATTCTTGTCCAATTTCAAAGTTTGTAATTGCATTCTTAAACGAACTGCACCAACATTTTCCGTGTCCAGTTGGTTCATATTTTTACCCCAGTTAATGTCAAATTTTTTCACTTTGACACTTTTTGAATAATATTTTGTATAATATTTGTAAACGCCTCTTAAGGTCTCTTCTCCGTGTACACAAACTGGCGCAACATCGAGATCATGTTCCATGTCTCCACATTGCTGCCCTACGAGAAGCACGATCCGCAGAAGCTGCAGCGGAAGCGGCATATAGGCAACGATATCGTCTGCGTCGTCTTCCTGGAGGCGGATAACACGCGATTCAGTCCCGCCTGCATCAAGAGCCACTTCCTGCACACCTTCATCCTGGTGAGTGTCCTTTGGATTGATGGCATTCAATGGTTAAGATTATTGATTTGCTCATCATATTGAATGGTTAACCTTTAAGTTAAAGCAATGCATTATAAATGTAGGTATAGATAGGTATAGATAACATATTTGCAAACATGTTACTCTCATTTTTCGAATTTTGTAGTGGTAAAATGAAGTAAGCAAGAAATACTTACAGATTTTATGTTACCATTAGATGTATGCAAATAACTTTATTTTCTTTGTTGGTTTTTTTTAATAAGTGGCTATGTATTTTAAATAATTTAATATGTAAAGCTAATCAATAGATGAACAAAATAAGAGAAAATACTTGGAGTATTGGACTCCCTAATTAACAATTTCTTACCCATTTTCTTGCTCCTTCCAAGGTTCGTGTTTCGGCCAGGATCAAGCACAAGCCGACGCGGTATGAAGTTTCCGTGGTGACCCGCGACGAGGTGGGTGCCTACAAGCCCTACCTGTGGGAGCAGTCCGTCTTCGAGAAGGGGCCCATGTTCCGGTGAGTTTTGCTGCTAGATTAACCGAACTCCCTTCCCCATTAAAGCATCCCCCCTAAAACCCCAAAAACAAACTTAAAAACTTCCACAGGGAATGGCTGCTGACGAAGATCGTGAATGGGGAGAGGGCCTCCTACTCGGCACCGAAGTTCGCCAGGATGCAGGAGCGGACGCGATCGCAGATGCTCGAGGATCTGGTGATGAACCTGTCGAATCACGCGGAAACCGGACAGATACCGAAGCCATATAGACGCGGCAGCTGGCGACCGATCGGTGAGGATGAATATATCAAAATGTTGCATGCCCGAGTCCTAGACAACAACACACACCACGAACAGCAGCAGCAGCTGCACTTGCAGCACATGCAGCACATGCAGCACATGCAACACTTGCCGACGCACAACATCTGCTGCTATTGCAACAACAATGCAACAATTGCTGAACTGCAATCAGCTGCTGCACAATCACACAACAACAATAGTAACAACAATAGTAACAACAATAATAATAACAACAGCAAAAAAACCAACACTAATACACACAACAACAGACACAACAACTACAACAATAACAACAGTCAGAACAACAACAATAGTTACTTTGAGCAACAACAACAACAACTGCAACTGCAACAACAACAACAACATGACGGTGTTAAGCAACAACTAATGCTGCCACAACAACTACTGCAACAGCATCTGCAACTATCGACGTCGTCACTCACACACACGTCGTGTTGTGCCATGTTGCACCTGTGTGCGAGGCATAGTATGTCTGCCACCACGCCCCTTCACCGCCCCCATTCACCAGCCACCCCTCACCTCGGCCGCCCTCTTTGTGTTGGCCCGCATGTTTTTTGCCTGGCTTTGATGAATGACTTCTGCATTTATACACTTTCCTTGGCTAACGAAACCAAAAAAAAAAAAAAAAACAGAAAAGAGAAAACAAGGTCACAAATGCAAATTGTTAAAAATTATCCTGGAAAGCTTTTCCGGGATTTAGTTACTTTCACGAAGGGAGAATTCTACTAAGAATCATGTAAACTAGGTGGTTGCCATTTTTATATTCCTTTCTAGATATTTAAAAGAAAAACTTGTAAAAAACAATTATCCATAAAATAGTTTGGCAAAAATACTCAATTACATTAGGTAAACTCAAATAAAATCCTAAACTGAAATCTGTTTAAACTACAATTTTATCAACTCCAAAAAAAAAAATCCAAAACATTAAATTTTCCAATTGATAAAAGTTTGCTCTTTGCATACAGCATTTTTAACTTCAGTTCAGTTTTACAATTTGCAAATCCTAAAGGCTTAAGTCCCAGGACATCGTTAATTTTGCAATAAAACCAGCAGGCTCCAAAATAAATCTCCATCTCCTTTACGAGCATTTTTCTTTGAAGGCCTTTAAGCAAATCGCGTAGATTTTCAACATTTTTCGCCCGACTTTAAGGAGATTTATAAACAAATCGCGAGAACAAATTGCAGGCATTACTGGCAACCAAAAAAAAAAAAAAGCAGGAGAAGAAAATAGAAAAAAAGGACATTTGCATTTGGTCCTTTGTGACACGGTTTCTGTGCGAGTATGTTTGATTAATCGTTTTGTCTTGCTTTCGGTTGAACTTTCACCCATGGCGGAAGAGGGGGTGGGGGGGGAAGGGAAGAGAAGGGAAAGGGGACGAGGAAGAGGGAAGGAGAAGGGGGAGGGAAAGGGAGAGAAAGACACATACTGACACTTCCGCTTCCGCCATTAACACATCCGGCTGTGTTTGTGCCCACCGGAAACGTGCAGTCGTCGCTCGAAGCAATCTCTTTCTATCCCCTCCTCCGCCTCCTCCCCTCTGCCGCTTTCTCCCTACTTTCACCCCACCCCACCTTTTGGCTGTCCCCTTTTGAAACTTAACCCCCCGACAAGGACAATCTGCTCGTCCTTTATCTGCACACACCGACACTTGTCCGGCCAAGAAATATTGTTCATGTTTGTGTTACTTTATCAGCGGGGGATATCTTTTGTTCCAGCCGACCATCACCACCCACTGTATAACACCCACCCACCCAAGGCTGCTGTTCGTGTTGTTGTTATTGTTGTTGTTGTTGTTGGTGGTGGTGGTGATGGTGATGGTGTGTGTTGTTGCTGTTGCTGTTTGTTGTGATTTTGTTTGGATTTCTTGTTATTTATTTGTTGCTATTTGTTGCACCAGACAACACAAATCTAATTTGATTTATTCATGCACACTTACACACAAGCACCACCCACCCACACACCCACACATATTCACTCGCACACACGTACACACTGGGAAAAGCCGGAAGTGATCCCCAAACGGGAACTATCCGTATTGAAATTATGCAAATTACCGCTCCAATAGTTTGGCATTTCCATTCGAATGCGATTGGGGAACTGCATAAATTCCAGATCCTACAAAAATAAACACAGCTGTGTTCAAAATATTAGGGATGTAAATAGAAAATAAAAATATGCTATAAATAGATATTTACCATGAATTGTATACTTGATTAAAATATTTGAATTCAATACAAAGTATTTTGTACGTAAAACTAGTTGTGGCAAAGACTTACTTTACCCTTGAATACTTCGAATTATTCTTTCGCAATCGAACACAGCTGTAACCACAGAAACACCCAAGAAGTGCTCAATTGTATGACCACTGGAGACTTTATTGAACCCGGGCCTCCCAATTGTAATTATTCGATTGTGTATGTCTATTGCAAACACCTTCATAAATTCCACTCAAAATGCAATAAGCCCCCCCACATTCGGGGGCCTCGAATTCATCCTTGGAAGCATAAGGGTGGTGCTTTATCTGGTTCATGACAAGATTTCCATATGCCAGCTGCTGCCTGGCTGCTTTATTAAGTTGGCACACAGATGTTTGCCTTTAACAGGAACTTAAATGGAATGAATAGATGGTCTGGAAGCAGAAAAAAAATAAAATATACACATCCTTTATATTGAATGTTAGTTTCAAGTTTTTAAATAGTTTGGAATTTACTAAAAACCTTTAAACACTTGTGTTTATGAATAAAAAATCATTGAAGGCATGTAATGTGCATGATTTTTGACTCTAAATGAAATTTTTTTCAGCGAATACATCCCATTGATTTTAATAATTTTAGCATAGAGAAATACCATTTTTATAACCCTTATTAATTTGTAAAATAAATATCTATTTTTCTCAGGCCACATGAGACCCTCATCGCCACTTCTGGATTCCGTTCGCGATCAATTCGAGGACTACGACCAGCTGGCCAAGGACTTCACCCGCGTATTTCTGAACGAGGAGCCATCGTGCCTGACCAACTCGCATCTCTTCGATGTCGTTTTCCTGGTGGGCCAGTCCAAGCAGAAGGCGCGATTTATTGGAGTCCGAGCGATCCTTGGCGTGCGAAGTCGGGTATTCCAGGTGGGTTTAACTCTGGTAGTTTATATTTATAAAACTGTTTTTTTTTCACCATTTTATTTACATTTAAATAAAGAGTTTTCACTTGCCAACTTTTTCTTGCCCGCCAACAAAAACCATTTTACGTATGAGTAATAAAGTTTAAATCTTTTTAAGCCCAGACAACAGTGCGTATGGGTAATGAAATGGCGTCATCAAGGTTACTCATACGCAATGTTGTCCGCTTAAATATATTTTACGGCTCACTCAACAGTGCATATGAACAATAAACTCTTGAAATTGAGCACCCTTAAACGTATTCTGTTTTTTTTTATTTATTTTCCAAAGCAAAACTACAGGGCGTATGAGTTATAAACTTAAAGCATTAATCATACGCACTGTTGACTTTTACAAGATATAACCATTGCAATTGTAAGTGTGGTTTTTTTTAATTTTAACCATAATTTTTCTGACAGCAATTGCCAATGCCTAACATACCCTCTAATATGAAAGTTAACAAAATCAAAGAAATGATTGCATGGAATGTTTATCGTATGAACACAGTAGTTGTCATAGAGCCATTGTTTTTCGTTTCAGGAAATGCTGTACGGCATTCAGACTGGCTTCGGATCGCCGCAGATTCCGGTGGCGGAGATCTTCGCCCGACCAGCTCCCTCGCTCGTTTCCCCGCAGAACCAGAAGCCGAAGAGCAACAATTACCTGACCGTTCCCGATTCCGATTCGATTCGGCCCAAGAGCGTACCCTCATCGCCGATGGTGAAGAGGGCGTTTTCCCGACTGGGAACCATCACGGCGGGATGGGGTCGATCCATACGGAACAAGAACACCAATCAGCTGAATCCGGATGATAAGAAAAAGTGGATTTCGTCGACAGATTGTTCGAGTAAGGGTTTTCAGTCGGTGCAATGCAACCATATCGATGCGTGTTCTTTTCTCTCCGCTCTCTTTTGTTCTCTTCTCTCCTCTCTCTCCTTGATTTTTCCGCATTTCCACATTACGTATACGTCCACCGTCTGCGTCCTTGCGTTCTTATAAAAAACCTTAACTTTGCAACTTACTCGTACCTTACCAACTTTGCATCCGTGAAAAACCCAAACAAAAAAAAAAAAAAATCTAATATATGCAACTAAAAAACGCACGCCGCACATCTTTACCTCAATCCGAAAAAAAATCTGCGTACTCACCCGATCTCAACTGACTTATATATGAATATCCTGAACTCTATAAATACACCCGATCGAATGTCTTGTGTCGAACGAACACCTCTCATTGTTGTGACTTATTTATTTGGTTGTGTTTCATTCGTTACCCCTTGGTTCATCGCATAAAATATTCTGGACGTGTTTCTTTCGTTTGAGAAACTTTTGACAATGCATCCTCTGTACAATTGGTCGAACTACTTTTTTTATAAATGCATTCCCACCTTTCGTTTTGTTTATACTGCACTTTGTGTGATTTTTGATATTCCTCAAAACAACATATCATCATCCAAAAATCATAAAACCATGACGTACTTGTATGTGTGCTTATGTCGATTTAATTTCCCTGTGAATATACCTTTTTAATTGGTTTTTTATAATTTTTCTATATCTTTTATTATTTAATTCTTACAAAATCATACCTATTTTTGTTAACTGAAATTATTTATCCATTAACATATCTGCATTCCACCCCATTTCACCTCAACTGCTTGCATTTTTACTGTTACGTGAAATTTTGTTACAATTGGATTCCAAACACCAAACTGTTTTGACTTCCTCGAACTTTTCCACTTCTTCACCTTCTCGTTGTGTTAACTATCCTTATTTGTCACTATATCTACGATCTGTACTCTACATCTCTGTCTCTGTTCTGTTAATCTCTTCGTTCAACATGAAAAAAACAAACTAAATAATTTGAATTAAACAACAAACAAAATTCTATCATTTTCTCATCTCACATGACTCGCCAAACGCCTCACCTCTCTCTCAAAAAAAAAAAAAAAAAAACAATAAAAATAAAAACAATTCCCCCGTCGATCACTCAACATAAACTTCTTAACTTTGTGCCTTTGGTTAACCCAATTGTTTAATTGCTGACTGACAAATGATTTTTATAACCCTCTATGATTTGCGATTTTTGTTTTGCAATCGAATTTGTTCGATTTTCGTTCATTTCGACGACTACCGATCACCAACCATCGACCATCGACTAACGAACACCGATGAACGATAACCGATGACCGATGACCGATAATTGCCCCGCCCACTCGATAATCCCATCCACTGGCGCCTGCAGACAGAGACAGCAAGGACAAGGACAAGGACAAGCCGGGCAACAACCAGCTCGCCGTGCCACGCCTCTCCGTCTGCGCCGACGCCCAAAAGGTCGATCGAGCCAAACTCGCCCAGACCGAGTTCAACATCATCGAGTTCGATCCGGACACCTTCCGCGTCCTCCTCGACTACCTCCACACGGGCACCTGTCCGCTCACCTGCGTCTCCATTCCAGGTGAATATTACACAGCTAAACGGCACGATAGAACCTAAACACTAGAATACAGATTGAAGGATATGATTTCAGTTAACCTACAAAAAAGCAGCTTTATGTAGTCTATGATAAATGTCTTCATTTTGATACTCTGATAAAAATAACTTTTAATATACATATTTAACATTCGCATAGGAAATAATTTTTAGGGTTACGAAGTTTAATATTAACGAATTACCTTCTTATTGAATCCGTAATATATGTTTATATGTTTTTAACCATATATTTTTTTTTAAGTAATACCAATAAATTTACTATACGATCGAATTATCTTTATTACAAATGCTTTAGTGTAATTGGTTAATTGGTTTACTATTGCTGAACTTTTGTATTGATTTTGATAATTTTTGATTTTTGATAAAGATTTTCCTTAAAAATCTGATAACAATCATGTTTTGACAATTTTTAATGCAGACAGTACTAATATTATTTTAATTAAATCATAAAGGTTAAGTAAATGAAATGCAATTACGATAAGATTTATTGTAGATATTTTTGTTCTGTTAACCAGTTTTGAAACCTATTAATTTGTTACCGAATCCATAGGTTTGCTGTGCGCCGCGGAGCACTACGACCTGCCGGAGCTGCTGCAGGCGTGCTTCCACCACTGCAAGCAGTTCCTGCGCATCGAGGTGGTCTGCCCGATGCTGATCTCGCTGGAGAACTACTACTGGCGCTACACGTCCGCCTCGGAGCTGGTCAACATGATCCTGTCGTTCGTGGAGAGCAAGGCGCACTCGCTGTTCAAGTGCCCCGAGTTCCTGCACCTCTCCGAGTCGATGGTCCAGATGATCATGTGCCGCGAGCTGCAGACGCCCGAGATTCGCAAGTTCGAGGCGATGCTCGCGTGGGCACAGCACAAGGTGGGCAAGCTGAAGAACCATCCGAACAAGGACACACAGTTCGAGTTCGAGTGCATCATGGAGCGGCTGACGCGCGATCTAAACCTGTGCAGGATCTCGCCGAGTGAACTGCTGACCGTCGTCCTGCCCTCCAAGTCGATGAAGAACGAACGGATCATGGAGACGCTGATGGTGCAGGTCAATCTGGGCACCTACCGCATGCCCGAGTTGGATGCCTACCGCCAGCAGTTGCGGCAGCAGGAGTCCGCCGAGGCCACCGTCCAGGTCCACCGGGGTGGATGAGACAGTAAGAATGTGAGTTTCGATTTGGAGCAGCAACAGCAGCAGCAGCAGCAAACGCAACAACAGCAGCAGCAGCAACAGCAACAGCAGCAACAGCAGCAGCTTCATCACCACCAAATGCAGCAACAGCAGCAACAGCAACAGCAGCAAACGGATTCGGATTTGGGTGTAGGTCTATTGGGTCAATATCAGCACCACCCAGCCCCGCCCATCGATGCCCGTGCCTATGCCATGGCCTCCCTGGCCGCCGCCCTCGAAATGCAAAACCCGCCCCGCGATGCCGCCGACGAGGAAGTGGAGCTCTATGCCAGCTTTGATAATGCCCCCAGCACGAGTCGCGTGGCCGCCCAAATGCAGGCCGCCAAGGAGGCGCGACGCAAGAGATGGGCGGCCGATGGCGCCAGCGGTAGCAGCGGGGACGGCGGATGCGCCAGCGGCAGCAGCGGCAGCGGTCGACGTTACTAAAAACCAAAAAAAGAAAAAAACGACCTGGTGTGTGTGAATCGGAAAAAATTTAAACCTAAAATTCAGAAATTCGCATAACTAGTGGATCAAAAAAAATGCAATAAACATAAATATTATTTTATTTGGAAATTATATCCTAAAGACCAGTATGGTTCCTAATCGTTCGGCTAGAACCCATTGGGAATTATAGCCTCGCTGAGGGCTATTTATTTTTTCATTGTGCAAAATTTCCCAGCTTTCAGGAAAAACTTTTTATTACAAATATAATTAGAGTATACAAAAATCACATTTTAATGACGAATTTCTAAAATTTAAGGTTAACTTTTTTTATGCATGTATAGCGAGTGAATGTGAACAGTGATTGGGAAGATATTGTTTTGTACCTAATATGAATTTTAGAATAAGATTGGAATCAATTCTTTTATGTTAAATTGTTCGCCATAATTACGAAAAAAACATCATTTTATGTTTAATGTTCATGAAAGCTATGTATAAAACAAAAACAGAAAATCAAATAGAAAAAATTTATATAAAACTATACAGATACTTTCAAGCATTTGGGTTGTATTTATTTACTTATTTTATTCAAGTAATTTAGATGTTATATTGGAAAATAAAAAAAAATGTTCATAACTCATTTCATAAAATTTTTTGTAGTTCCCCAATGTTTTTCATACCTAGATAGGAAATTGGTTTTGGAAAATATCAAAATTTATATATGTATGTACATATATAGCCCCCTATCACTGTGTGCGTGTGTGTGTGTGTGTGTGTGTGCATGTGCGTCTAACCCACCGCTCGAAAAAAGCGCCCGAACCATCCAAATCGAAACTGACATTGTTAACTCTTACATTCACCCCGGAATGACAAGAGCCCCCGATTTTTGGGGATGCATTGAAAGAGAGAGCGGAGGGAGACGGCGGCCCAAACCCCACCCCCCTCCCGCCCCCCTCTGAAAAAAAGCGAAAAAAAAAAAAAAAAAAAAAAATAATGGTAATGGAGCCAAGGCAGAAAGCATAAGCATTTTCTACAAGTATTACCCAGCATATATATATATATATATATATATATGTGTATGTGTACGATTGTCCTAGGAAGGTATGTAAACTAGTCTTTTAAGGAACCACTGTGGCATTCGATTTTTGATACCCACACGATCGAGGAAAACCAAAAACAAAAACAAAAAAAGTGAAAAAAAAAACAAAAAAGAAAACAAAAAACAAACGCTTACTGATGTAAAACAAAGACTTAAAAACTAAAAATGAGAAGAAACCAAATTAATATGAATATAAAAGGTAACAAAATTTTTTTAATAAATGTTATTAAAGAATGTAAGCAGAAAAAAATTCCTTTCGCCCCTTTCCCTTTCCCGCTGTAAACCATATTTCCCAAATGACGAAACGAATTAGCAAACGTTACCAAAAAAAAAAAACCAATTTATTACCTAAGGAAAAACTATATGATGTACTTAAATGTTCATGAGAATTGCAAGCATAATCTAACTGTTTGAACGCGTGTTTTTTTTTTATATTGTCTGTTAATTTGTTACTACCAAAAAGGCATAGAAGAATATTATTAATAAGTATCTACACTTCAAGACAAGTTGGCTTGCCATCCTGTACATTTAACACTGGTAATCATTAAAATTACCAACGCTTGTTCAAACAAGTGAAATGAGAGTCCAGCAAACCAGAAAAACCGATACATAAGTGCAATATCTAAGTGAATGTTTGTGTAACCAATAGAGTACTTTACCAAAACAAGCTAAAAACCTCTACAAAAACGGTCCCTGCAATAGATCATACAGAAATGAACATCTGAAATGAAAAAACAAAACACCCAATAGGAATTACTTCCGATCGATTGGAACCGAAAGAACCCAGAAAACCTGAACGAAATTCAATTTAGGGCTAAGGAAATTCAAAACCAAGAAGCTCATAGATTAGACAAAACTAAAACACACAATACACATAAAACAAATCCTGATTAAAGGCCCCAAAATCCCGTCTTTTAAAAGATTAAAAAAAACAAACAAAATAAACCAAAAGTGGTAAACAAAATAATGAGTCAATCCCTTTTGTATTTCCAATTCCAGTTTTCAACAAATTAATTCTTGCGAATCATTTTTTACTAACATGCAACCAAAACACTTTTTTTTAGAAAATATCTTGTTAATAACTTCAGTTGCCATTCTCGTCCCAAAGTGAAATAAAAAGCCCAATTTTTGATCAATAAAGAGTAAGCAAAGCAAAATCTGATGCAACAAGAAAAACTAAACGTAAACGGCAGCATTTCCAAAAGGGTTTCACTTAAATGTTCAAAGACGCATATATCAAAATTCAATGTCTAAACTGTACAACCAAGTTTATCAAGTGTCTGGCAGGTCATACAAATGTAAGCATAACTCTAAGCAATTAACATATTAAATCCCTAAAGGCAAAAACAAACCGATAACCAAAACGTAAACGTAACTAATTAAAACGCTTTCAATGTGTAAAAACCGAATAACCATAAATGTTAAAAAATCCAGCAAAACTAAATGAAAAACTAACTAAAAAAATAGAAGCGGGCAGGAAAATTTGGAGAGCAGCAGAAACAAATCGAAATAAAAAACTCCTTGAAGTATTTTGAGAACAGAGAAATAGGTCGAGTGCCATTCAATTCAAAAATAGTTATACAAAATGTTGTAAGTTGTTTTTTTTTTTTGTTAACTAATCTACAAAGAAATAGCAACAGGTTTAAATGGGCATAAAGCATAGCTGTATTTTTACCGTCGCTCTATCGACTCAGAATATACCGTTTGAACTGAATGTACTCATCTGATTAATATATATGTATTTACCGCAGATAACCGATATACCGAAAAGAATAAACAATAAGTGGCTGTTTCTATGTGTTAGTTCCGATCTGCCACGCCCACCGCCCCACGTCTGCCACACACAGAGACCCACGATCAACCACCGGACGGCAGAGTGGTGCGGCTGGGTGGCTCACTTTTGATAGCAGATGATAACAAAAACAAAACAAAAGCAGGCAGGAAACCAAAAATGAAATATGAAATACAAAAACCCACTCAGTGTAAAGCAAGTGACTCCTTTTGAGCTGACGATCTACGGTCTACGATAAACCGATCAAGAAATAATTAAAACCCAAGGAAAACACATTTGTTTAATCAAAAAAACCAAACTCAATTGAAGGCGGAATAAAGCTAAATAAATGTTGTAATTGCCAGAGCCAAGAATAACAGGAAAAAATAAAATAAAAAAAATATAATGATCTACTTGTTTATTTTTGTGATGGGTTGGTAAACGAATTCCACGAGTAATGGGTAATTTCTTTATCGGATTGCTCATTTTACTGATGCTTTCTTCCACATCTAAATGAAACACAGGTTCATTTTCACTTTCATTTGATTTGTTTATTATTGTTTTATGTTGTTAAATGATATACGTTCAACACAACAAATAATATTTAGAACACCCTATAAACGGATTAAAGAAATTAAAAGATGCGACACCAAAAGCATTTTAGGTACTTTCAAACTATTAACTATTTATTTTTCCACTTTTGTCAGGATAATCATAGGTATCACCACTCAGTTTTTGTTTTCCATCATTTCCATTTTCTTCAAGGAACCTGTTTAAATAAGAATTAATTCCTTTTATCCCTTTCCAAATAAAAAATAAAACGAAATTTGAATTTGAATTGTTGCTTGTTGCCGCTTACATAATAAATTAAACAATTATAATAATCAGTACAATAATTCCATTGTTAATGTTGTTTGTTTCTTGTTGTTGTTTGTTTTTGTTGTTGTTGGTTTGTTGTTGTTGGTTTCCCTTCCACTCAGCATACAAGTTGATGTTTAATGAAATGTTTAAACTAAAACAAATTGCAAACAGCAAATGCAACGACTTCTTGCACTTCACCTCTCTTCTCTATATACAAAGCTACAAATCATTTTAAATTTCCCATTTCGATTTAGCTATTTTGTTGATTTTTAGAGCTACGGTTAAATAATTTACGTTGTGTAAAGTGTAAACTTTTGATTACAGAGTTACCATTGAAGGAGATACAGACACAGATAAAGATACAGTGGCGAGCAAAAGTGAGTGCATGTTCGCAAAACTGACTTTCGTCGTCAATAAAAACGGAACGGTACGAGATAATTTAACAAAGTAAATTTTTTTATGTTTACTATTTTATTTATAACAAATGTGAAAAAGAATCAATATCATATAAGGTAAATTCTAAAAGTTAGAAAGAAAAAACCAAAAAAACACGCATAAACTCACTTTTGCACGTTTGAACCAAATTATTTAAATATATCCATTTTAATATTTGGTCCGCAAACCCTTATTAGCCATAATTTTATTAATGCATTTTGGCATTCCCTCTACCAAATTTTTTATAACATCTTCAGGGATTTGATCCAATTCCGATGTTACACGTTCCCAAAGGTTGGCCATGTTTGTTGGGGCTGCTTCTTACTGCCGGAGCCGTTTTTTCAAAATTGATCAAAGATTTTCAATCGGATTGAGGTCGGGACGTTGTGCTGGCCACTCCATTAGCTGAAAATGTTGTTTGCAAACCATTTTTTGACAATTTTCGGTGTGTTTCTCCGACTGCAGCTCAAAAAAGGCGAAATATGACTCCCAAACCGCTAGTCAAAGGTAGAAAAAAAATTATTGACAGACTCAGATGCTCGACTTATGATGTCCAAAATGTGAAAAGTCAAGCTGCTCATACCAAAGGGTGCTTCTATGGCCATTAATAAAAATGTTAGCCAGTTGACGGCCAGGAGAGCACTGCATAACATTGGTTATGTGTCAATCGTTAAACCTGCATTATCTGCCTAGAACGTTAAAGCATAATTGGATATGCTAAAGACGACAAAAACTGGACTACTGATGATTGGAAACGTGTTATCTGGTCTAATGAATCCAAGTTTAACCGTTTTCAATCAGATGGAAAGAAAAACTGCTGGTGCAAGCCCGGTGAACGTCTTCAAAGGCACCATGTAAAGCAAACTGTAAAACATGGCGGCGGAAACATAATGGTTTGGGGATGCTTCACATGGTGGCATGTTGGCCCTCTGCATTTGGTAGAAGGTAAAATGCGAAATGGGGACTACCTAAAATTTTAAAAAATCAATCTTCCCAATTTTATGGAAAAATATGCTTATCCTGAAGACTAAATTGTTTTTCACCAAGAAGTGTGATCCAAAGCAATCACCGAAAATTGTCAAAAAATGGTTTGCAAATAACATTTTCAGCTAATGGAGTGGCCAGCACAACGTCCCGACCTCAATCCGATTGAAAATCTTTGATCAATTTTGAAAAAACGGCTCCGGCAGTAAGAAGCAGCCCCAACAAACATGGCCAACCTTTGGGAACGTGTAACATCGGAATTGGATCAAATCCCTGAAGATGTTATAAAAAATTTGGTAGAGGGAATGCCAAAATGCATTAATAAAATTATGGCTAATAAGGGTTTGCGGACCAAATATTAAAATGGATATATTTAAATAATTTGGTTCAAACGTGCAAAAGTGAGTTTATGCGTGTTTTTTTGGTTTTTTCTTTCTAACTTTTAGAATTTACCTTATATGATATTGATTCTTTTTCACATTTGTTATAAATAAAATAGTAAACATAAAAAAATTTACTTTGTTAAATTATCTCGTACCGTTCCGTTTTTATTGACGACGAAAGTCAGTTTTGCGAACATGCACTCACTTTTGCTCGCCACTGTATATATATATATATAATATAATATATATATGAGAGAGAAGAGGTTTTGGTTACAGGGGGGAAAAGGGGAAAGTTTTGGGCGAACAGAATTGCTTTCAACTATTGCACTATTATCGGATGTGTCTATATAGATCCCTACAGATATATGTCTATGTACAGTTGGAGCAGCGCAACGAAACAAAGTGTTTAGCAGATGCGGATGCGGATGCGAATGCAGGATGCAGGATGCAGATGAATCGCTGAGGCTCAAGCACTTAAACGTATAAGACTTTTGAACACTTTCGTTTGTCATCAATCACATGTCCACGGATATCCAGTTGTCCTGTTGGCCGATGCACCCGATGCCGCTCCAGCCGAACCACCTGGCCATTCGCCATCCCCATCCCCATCCGAGTACAGGCTGGCATACGATCCGCTGGCCGAGCAGGTCCTTCGATAGTCGGCTATCCGCCGGCTAACCGATGAGGACCTGGTGCCCAGGCTATCTGCATACGCAGGCATCGACAGCGAGTCGCCGGCTGCCGACGGAACGGGCATGGATATGGGTTCCAGCAGCTCCTCCTCCATCTGCTCCGCCTCCTGTTCTCGATCCCGATCCCGTTCCCGTTCCCGTTCAGCGCCGGCGGCGTCGTCGTCGAAGCCGTACCAGCATCACATGACCATGATTTGCAGCGCTACTCATTGATCTATGGTGCGGTAGATGCGTCTCTGCGGCTCGGGTGTGTAGTGGATGCGGGTGCGGAAGTGCTGCGGCGATCCCGGCACGCTCTCCGATCCTCGACGCGGCGGCGGCAATGGCGGCGATGCCGAAACGTATCTGAAAGTTAGAGGGATATGCAAAGGTTAGCGTGAATCAGAGCAGGATGGCTATAACCCAAAGAGACCTGACGAGTGTGTTAATATTTTTGAGGAATAAAATAAAAGCATGTTTCTAAAAAGAAAAATATGTTTATCAGAGAGAAAGCTAATCAGCTTATTAGTTTAAATCTTTTTTCTCTAGAATTTAAAGAATATCATGTAAAGTTTTTTTTATTATTTGACAAAGTAGAGCGCAAATTCTTTCGAGCAACTTTTTGTACATATTTTTTAAAATGAATAAAAAGAATATTTATGAACCTTCAATTAAACCTATTCCTCAAGCTATTTTATAATATATTTATCCTGCTATTAAAAAAAAAGTGCTAAAGATCTTAATTGATATTTATATGAAAAACGCATTTCTTAATTTCCAACTTTAAAAGTTATTTAGCTTTTTACGAAGTTAAGAGGTGAGCAAATCTTTCGAGGAAGAGGATTTAGAAAACTCTTTATGGGTAACACACACGCACAGATCTCCTGGGGCTACTGGTTACCCAATACCCACCTTCGGTGCAGGAGCGGTGAGCCGGGCGGCTGGCCACTCAGCTCGAGCAGATTCTTGCGCAGCAGCAGCGGCGACTGTCCGCGATTGTAACGCGGCGGAGGATCCGGACTGCGGTGCCTGCGATCCAAGCCAGCCAGGATGTGCGGACTGGGCGGAGTGCTGATGCTGCCGCCTCCACCACCCATTCCGGGTCCACTGCTGGCGTAGCGCCTCAGGAAGCTGCTGGTGCCGCCGCCAGGCAGCGGTTCCGTCGTCGGCGAGGTGCTCTGACTGGTGTTGCTGCTGCTGCTCGCCGCCGATAAAGTGCGGTAGTAGTAGGACTTGCCACCGCCACCGCTGCCATTGTTCACGATGCTCCTGTAGGCCGGCGGCTGCGGATGCACTGCCTCCTGGTCCCGGTCACGGTCACGATCCCGATCCCGATCCATGCTCGCTCCCACCGGCGACGTGGCTGTGGAATTCAATTGGGTTTTAACATAGGTCGCAAACTGCCGCTTCATGGCGCCGGCGAGAGTGTTGAACCAGCCTGCTCGGTTGGTCATTCGATTGATTGATTGATTGGTTGATTGTTTGGTTGGTGATGATGGTTCGTGGTTTCATGATGATGCAGTGCATTGGTGGAGAGTGCGGTTGTTGTTTTTATATATATTTGGTGTGCGGTGTGCGGTAAACGAAGAGAGATAGAAACGAAACGAAAATGGAAAATGTATAAATTCAAGCGCAACTTATCGGCGATCGAAGCGAAATCAAAGAAGCGAGATGCTACACTTAGAAATAAAATCAGCCTTTTTAAACAAATGTAGTTGGAATGGTAGTTTATAATATAAAAGTACCATCATGTTCAACAAAAGTGGAGAAAGTAAGCTATAAAACCATGATTAACATGTTTTTAAAATATTCTACGTATTTAATAAGAATAAAAACCAATATCATTGTAGACTTTACATTTCAACAAATTAATTCAAATAAAACCTTTTTGGTTTAACGTTTTATATTTTTTTTTTTTTTTAATTTTGCAATTCTTATGATTTTTAAAGCCAATTAAAATAAACAAACAAATAGTGATTGGCAATGGAAATGATGTTCTCCAAATTAGGTAAACTTAATTTTAATTTGAAGTTTTATGAATTCTCACATGATTTTATATTATTTGTTTTAATTCTATAATATCAAACAAATATAAATAAATAAGAAATAGTCTAGTCTAGTTAGATATTATAAAATTTTATATATAATTATAATTTTTAAAAACTGAAGGCGATTTTATTTCTGAGCTTGTCAGTGGATTCTTTAATGACTCACCGGCATCGTGCTGCTCCCTGTCCAGGCTGCTGTTGCTCGCCCCGCTGCTGGAGCTCTGGCCAAGGAGCTGGCGACGGGCGTAGAGCTTGCTCAGCTTGCTGGCCACCATGGAGGAGGAGCTGCCACCACCGTACTCCGACTGCTGATCCGGGGAAGTGGCCAAGAGCGTGGGACTCGTCACCGTTGCCTCGGCGGCGATGGGCAGCGGTTGATACTGCAACTGCTCGCCACTGCCGCCTGCTCCAAAGTGGCCAGCTGCTCCCGATCCCGAAACCGATCCCGTTCCAGCTACAGATCCTATGCCCAGTCCCCCAAGGGTTCCCGTTCCCGACGATGGCGACGTGCTGGCGGGATTGACGGCGATTTGGGAGCACGTCGACTGCGTGGAGGACTGACTAGAGGTGGAGTGCGTCGACGGCGGTGGCGGCACATAGTTGCTGTGGAACGGATTCGTGCTGGTCACTCCAACGGGCTGTTGCTGTTGCTGCTGCTGCTGCTGTTGCTGTTGCTGCTGCTGCCGCTGCTGCTGGTACCGCTCCGCCGCCTCCTTCTCGCGCAGTTGGTTCTGCTGGTGGTAGAAGCGCTGCAGCACTGCAAAAATAAAACAATTGCTTAGTGAAATAAGTTAAAATTCGAAAAAAGGAAACAAGAAATATGAAACTTATTTACGTCTGTTAAACAATTAAATGGCTACAATTTTAATTAAAATTATAAATTCACTAATAATTGTTCGTTGTTAATACCCTTTGCTAGTAATGAAGGTTTTGAAAAGCTGCGTGACAATTGTAAATTATATTTCAGGAGTTAGAAAATATTTACTTCGCATTAAATAATTTGAAGGAAATTTGTTTACAATAACATTAAATCTTTTACTGTTTCGATTAAAAAACTATCGTGAGAATTAAAAACAAATATTATATCCAAAATTGGAAAATGATTACTACGTTTAGTTAGAAGGGTAATTCCTTTGCTAGAATTAAATCTAGGCAAGAAATAAATTGAAATTGGGGTAGCTCTTTGAATTTCTCTATGAATTACAGTTCTATAAAATGTAAATAAATTATTTTGTATTTTTTGTAGCCTACCTATGGGGCTCTGGTTGCCCGGCTGCAGTCGCTGTGGCTGCTGTTGCTGCTGCTGTTGTTGCTGCTGCTGCTGCTGCTGCTGCTGGTGATGATTGGCGAGTTGCAGGGTCGTCGGCGAGTCCGTGGGGAACTGCTTGCGCGGCATCGAGGGGGAGGGTGAGGAGTGGCCGAGGTTAAAGGTTGTGGTCGTGGTCGTGGTGGCGTTACTACTACTATCACAGCTGTCGTAGGCTTGGGAATTGTCCGCTGGCAGGCGCCAAGTGGGCGTGGTCGCTGGCGTTGTCGTGGGCGCCGCAGCTGCAATGTTTGGCGGTGTTGTTCCCGCTGCTGTTGCAACGGATGTTGTTGTTGCAGCATCCGTGTATAATGTTTGGTTGTTGTGCGGCAGTGGTATTGTTGTTGCTGCAGTCGCTGCTGCTGAATTATGTTTCTTTTGGCTAAAGGGCGATGTGGTCAGATTGCGGAGAATCGATTGACCTGCAATTAAAAGGTTGATTAGTTATCATCTGGGTTTTTTCATTAGATTTGTTGGAATAACTTATGTAGAATTTGGCACTGTATAAGCTCTTTTGATTTCCTTATCTTCACTTTACTTTAATGCATATAAATTAAAATATATTATATATGAAAGAAAGCTGGCTGAAGTTAATTAGTTAACATCTGACTTTTGTCATTAAATTTGTTCGAATGATGTTTGTGGATTTAACACATTTTGTTGTATTCACTAGCTCTGTAGATTTAAAAAATTCTGCTGCCTTATCAATTTCACTTCAATGCTTCTTAATATATATATAGAATATAATATAAAAAAGCCATCGTAAAAATAATATTAATAGGGTTAAGAATGAAAGGAAATGATGTTCAGCTATTTTTAGATCCAAAAAAAAAAAAAAATTAGATCGTTCTGAGCTAATAAACAAAAGCCAGCGTAAAAACACAATAACATTTTTCAGAGTTAAATAAAATGTTGCTCTGTTTGAATAGCAACCCATATCAGTGTAGTTATTTAGTATATAGTTCCAAAAAAAAAACCACCGATCGTACTGAACATGGACTCCTTCTTGGGGCTCTCGTCGTTGTATTTGTAGTGCGGATGATGGGAGCCGTTGCTGAGTTTCCGCTGCATAAATGGCGACTTGCGATACAGGCGATTGAGATCGCCGACCCCTCCGCCGCTTGGTGGCGATAATGGACTGGCACTGCTGCTGCCGCCACTTCCGTTTCCGCTGCCGTTTCCCCTTCCGTTTCCGCTTCCGCCGAAACAGTTAGTCGTTGCCGTTGGTGTTGTTGTTGTTGTTGTTATTTGAGGTAGTTGTGTGGCTGATTGCATGAAATACTGCGACTGTTGCTGCTGGTAACTCGGTATCTGAGTGGGTTTTATTGTCTTCTGCGGATTCGTTGGACTCTGCACGTACGACGTCGTCGTCCTACCATATTTTATAGCTCCGCCTGCTGATCCCGAACCGGTGTGGGATCCGGAACCAGATCCAGAACCGGCTCCACTCCCAGCCGACGATGCCCTGCAAATCAATCGACAAAATCGAATTAGTTTTAAGGATTCTCGATGACTTGATAACCAATAATGAGAGCACACTCAAATGTACGCCAGTGGCAGAAAGAAGGATTGTGTTGTTTTTTTTTTTGTGGAAAGGATTTCATTGGGGCTGGTACTTTTTAGAATTTGGGAATAGTAACGGGAGTTTACGGGGATGTGGAGGTTTTTTTTTGGGTACATTTATGTACATAGATTGTCGGCGCAATGGCAACATATTTAACACATTAAGATGAGCGGTGATCGCATTTTGATGTGTATGTGATGTGTATTGTGTGTGTGTTTGGTATATACAGCATGATGAGTGTGTCGTGGGTGTGTGATGTGTTGTGGTTTGTAAGCAAAAGGTGGGAAACACAGGTAAAATCACAAAAGGAGCGAAAGCGAAAGTTGGCTGCACAGGATTAAAGGACCCTTGCTTATGATCCTAAAATCACAATTTCCTAAAATAATATAAAAATTTAAATTGTAGAAAAATAAGCACAATTTTGGAAATAATTTAAAAATCTTACATATGTATTTATAACCCAAAAATTAAAACAAATTAACCCCATACAATTTAAATCACCTACAGTAAATAAGTTAGATTTGTATATCTTTTACTTAAATTATTAAATTCTTTATCCAAATATTCTATTATAAAAAGTTCGCTCCATGATTTTAATAACAGGTTTTACTTTAACTAATTAATACTTTGGCTAGCTCACTTTAAAGTTAAGGGGACCAAAAATAACAAATATTAAATGCGTTTTTTAAATAAGCAATGATAATGAAAACGTGAAATAATCAGCGTAACATAACAGAATGAAGTGAACTTAAAAAACCGATAAGCAATAAATGAAGCATAATAAATTATTGTCAAATTACCTTTTCTTGTGTGTGAGCAGTTCTAGATGGATATATAAACAAAGCGCAAATTAAATAAATAAAAACCAATGCCAATGAAATAGAATATGCAAACGTAAGCCACAACCAGGAAATCACCAAAATAAATATAATTAAAGTTAGCAGAGCATGTGGCGTGTTTACAACGATTAACAATAACACTTAACGTATAAAAACATAATTAGAAGGCTAATAATAAGAATAATAAACTCGTCGTACTTACTGAATTTTACTTTTATTTCTGAGGAGTTTTTTATAGTATTTTTAAGTAGTTATGTTTTGGTTGGCATTATCGTTATATATAGGTAAATATATATTTTTTTAGGTTTATATATCTGTATATAGAGTTGATGGTTGCAAGATTTACTTGAATGCTTTTGTTTGTTTTAGGTTCATGTCGATAGTTTTTAATGTTTGGTTTTTTGTTTATAGTTTGTCTTCTTTTTGTTTGCTTTTATTTCTTGTTAGATTATGTTTGTTGTTTTTCTTTAATTTTTTGTCATTATTGTTTAAGAAATGGTATTAGGAATTAGGTAACCTACAAAAAATGGTAATAAAAAAGATGAAAAAGGAAAATAAAAACATCGCACACACACACTCAAATTAAAAATGTCAATTAAACGCAAAAAAATTAGAAAAAATGTATAAACGTTGGTAATTAATTCATATACATTTTTGGTTTCTCATTATTTTACTTGGTAAAGGATCTAAGTGGGAAAAGGACTGCTGGGAAAAAGACAAATAGTTGCAAGGATAGCGGACTACAGGAGGACCAAAAGTAACATGCACTTTCCAAAGATTCCGACCACAAATAATAATAGTCCAGACTTTGTTTCAAATGTTCATTAAAAATATAAGTATTAGTTTTAGAAAACATTTATTTATAGTTATTTTAATTTCATTTATTTTACTGAATTTAAAATAATAAAGAATTTTCACAATACATCATTCTAAAATTTAAACATCAACCGCTTTGGAAAGAGCATTAGTTATAGAATCTAGTCTCTATCTAATTACCATAAAATATAGTTTAATTTATTATTTGCTTTCTGCATGTGTATAAAATGAGAAAACATAGCTAAACATGCCAAAAAGGATAAGAAGTAGATAGAAAGAAGCTAGGAGTAAATTAAATAGGTTATTTAGCCTTACCAGGAAAATTAACAAATTAAATGAATACAAGAAAGTGGTAAATAAAAAGAGGAACAAGCAGTTGGAATTAGTTGGCTAGCGAAAACATGATATAGGAAACCCATCCTGCGGTTAAGTTGGAGCTCCCCAGCTGTTTTTTTTTATTCCCTCTCCTACCTGTTGAACTCGAGAAGCGCGTTAAAGCAGAGAACCGAGAACAGATAACAGATAACGGAAAATGGAAGAACGGAAACGGTAACGGTAACGGAAAAGTGGGAATAAAAGAAATACATAGCGCTCCGCACTCTGAATCGCACACACCCACTATTCACACACATCCACAACAGGCACAACATCATCGGCCGGGGAACGGCGGACGGAATTGTGGGAATAATGCTGGAGGATCTGGCGCAGATCACTAGATGGGCTCACCTCTGGAGCGTGGGATCACCATTGGCACGCGGCCGGTTATCCTTGATGCTCTGAAACCAATTGGGCACATCCACATCCTCCCTTTCATAGATCCGGATGAAGGGCTGGGCCAGTAGCTCCGGGTACTTGGGTCGATCCTGATGGTTCTTTGTGAGGCTGCAAGCGAATTGATTACAATTTAATGGTAAAGATAGAACAAGATGTGGTTAAGGCAGCTATAAAGTATCACGCACCACTTGATGACGAAATCGCGGAACTCCTGACTAAAGTTGTAGCCCTCGCCGTAGGGCAAACAGGGTGGCTCCGAGTCCAGCACCTTGGTGAGCACCTCGAAGTCCGTGTTGCATCCCTCGTACGGGGATCGCGCGGTGGCCAGTTCCACCAGCGTTATGCCCAGCGACCACACATCGGCGCGAATGTCGTACTTTGGTTTCTTGGGGTCAATGCGCTCCGGCTGTGAATAACAATAAATGATTTATTTACGATTAAATTATGGATATTAAATTACAGTCACAGGAAAGGTAAGGAATTAAAACATTAATGTTTGGTAAGGCTAATTAGCACTATCTATTCTTTTCAATATAATCAAAGTGAACATAAACATTATATTTTTATTTTAAAACAGGAAACGAGCTTCCTGGATGTGCAGTTTCCGCTTGAATTATCTCAGATGTCTAAATAAATTTTACGAGTTTAAATCACCACTCATATCAACAAATTGCAATTGACCTAGGTGCACGGTTCTAATTAAAGAAATTATATTTCAAATAACATAAGGCAAGACTTCCGTCAATTAACCTATACAGATTAAACATGAATTAAATGGGTAAGCTCACAGAGATTAAACGAATTGAATAATTCTATTAATAATAAATATTAATTCGGTTGGCAACAATTCAATTGGTAATTTTAAAACGTAGTACGTAAGGGAAAATCTTCACTTTCAGACCCCTAAGCTTTTCGAGCTCTTGTCAAATTAAAAATAAGGATGGGTTTTTAATTTTGGGGGTGAACCCACCGCCATGTATGCTGCACAGCCAGCGGATCGGGTGTTGGCCTTGGAGTCCACCAGGCGACCGCTGATCCCGAAATCACAGAGCTTGATGTTGCCACGCTCGTCGATCAGAATGTTCGAGGGCTTCACATCCCGATGGATGACACCGTGCTTGTCCTTCAAATAGGACAATGCGTTGACCGTCTGAACAATAAAAAAAATATATTAATTCCTGATTAACAGACCCGAACTCCACTAGAACTTACTGCCACTGTGACCTTGCCCAGAATTCGCTCCGGCACTGGCTTCTTGGAGAGCTTGAGCAGCTTGTCGAAGCACATGGACATCAGCTCCATGCAGATCCACACATCCGGATCGCGAACGAAACATCCGAGGCACTTGACGATATACTTGCAGTCGTGCGACTTGAGCACCACATCCAGATCCATTAGGATGCGCTTGTTCTCCTCCGCGTTGCCAGTGCGACGCATCTGCTTCACGGCGATGATCGTGTTGCTCGACAGGTGCAGCATCTGCACCACATTGCCGCTCGTCCCGTTGCCCAGATCGCCCTGGTGCTTGAGGTCGTTGATGTCCGTCGGATACTGCCGCCCGTTGATGTTCAGCTTGCCCGTCTGCTCCATGATGATCTTCAGCTTCTTGTCCGTCTCCGAAACCGGAGGATGCGGCGGCGTGGGCAGAGGCAGTATCACCGGTCGCGTCCGATTTAGTCCGCCGCCGCTTGAGACTGCAAAAAAAATAGTAACGGAACTTAGGGTTAATATCGTGGTAATAGTAAGATATGATACAACTTTCCTATAATAAATTGTTAAACATATTTTTGTCATTGGAGGACACCTTAAAAATAATTTACATTTAAACTGCCAAATATTATAAAAATAATTATACAAATTTCCAGTAATTTATGTTTTAAGATTAAAGAAAACAGTCTAGGCTTAAGAGGCAAATATGTGGCTATCTCTAAAACAAGAATTAGCAGTTTAATCTTCGCGGGTCCATGAAATATTTAATTTCCGAGAAATCGCAAGTGGGTTACGAATGGCCCCATAATTGTGGGCATAATCAAATACCGATTGCTGCCCACTGTGCCCACTGCGTGTTTGTGTGGGTGCGATTGTGTGTGCGTGAAGAGGAAGAGAGAATGAGAGCGATTTTGTTGTTGTTTGCAAAGGTATTTTCCCTGGCAGCAATTCAAATCAACAATTAGCAACTACAACAACACAAAGTCATAAAAAATAACGCTATTTGTAAACATGCGAAAGAGGAGACACGGCAAATCGGTTGATAAGTGTGGGGGAGGGGGCGGAGTTGCGGCGAAGAGCAATGTGAGACCCAAAAAATAACAACAACAAATGGCGTTTCAAGACATTACTCCGGAAATGCCAAAAAATAACCAACGAGAGAGCAAGCAAAAGCGTGAGAGCAAAAATTCGAAGGAGAGCGTCGCACACACGAAAAGTAAATAAATAAAAAACACTTGACGGCTGATGAAAATCCAATACGAAAAATATGCAAACGAAACATAAATTTATGACAAAAAAGAGAACGGTAGAAGAACGAAAAGGGTGGTGGGTGGAAAACGGAGGGCACCCACACGCACTTGAGGTCAAAATAATAGCAGTATTTCAATACAGCTGTGATCAATATAGTAATTTAAATGATCTCTTCAAAAACCACATAAGAAACTATTTCAGTTTAGGTAAAACCTTTTGGCCTTTTATGTTACTTTTAAGTTTTGAAGATTTCAAACTACAAGTTTTTACTATTAACAGTTTTCAAGTACTTATCAAATTATTTAAACCCCCCAAAAGGGCAACACATTTTCTAAACTTTGAATTGAACAAAAACGTTTTATTCAAAACCCCATCATTAAGTTATATCTTTATTGTGATTTTTTGAATACCTCTGATTCCTAGAGACAATAAAGTCTTTATCTAATCGAAAGAAATTTATTCGGTTTTTCAAAACCCATTAACCGTTTCGTGGAGTTCATGGAAACTATAACCACTAATCTAATCGACTTGAAATGTATTCGATTATTCAAAAACCTGTTAAACGTTTTCAGGAGTTCATTGAAAGCTGTGTATATACCAGGAATTGTTAATCTAATCGACTTTGTCGCGGTGCACAGTTGTTAATACCACTGTAGATTTTTTTGGGCCTGACAAAAAATAAAACCGAAAACAAGTTGACTTCTCGCTTTTGGTTTTCGCACTTGGCCGTCCCGCCTGTCTTATCTATGCAATCGGAAAAACAGTGCGGGGGAAATGGATGGAAAGCGCAGGGTTTGGTGGGGAAGTTACAGGGTTGATGGGCTGATGGGGTGCTGAGGCGCTGGAATGAGGGATTATGAGCAGCTGTTATGCAGTCGGGAATCGATAGCGGTTGCCCTTTGTTAGCGGAATTCAAATACTCAAAAGCTACGCAAAAGTGAGCCAAGCAACGAGCACTTCTCTTATCACAATTTAAACACACACACGGACACATAGACAACGCTTATTGGGCAATGACAATTTATTAACAAAATATTTGCACAAAATGCGGACAAAAGATGGTTTTGTGGCTTGCGGTTGGGTTGGCGTTTTGGTATTATATAGATTTTTGGTGACCATTTTTGGGGATCACGATTTTTCTTAGCCCTCTTTTATTGCCACTAACCAAACATTAACAGTTGCGGTAAAAATATTAGCACCAAATCTTCCAATGCCATAGGGGCTTATAAGCGATTTCACCTGTCTAAGGTTTGATAAACGTTTCTGATATTTCTAGGAACTTTCGAGTCAGGTTAAATTATAATCAAAGAGGTTTTTTGTGGGTTCGGAATTACTTGGAAATTTGCTTGAAAGTATTTCATTAAACTTAAGACCCTTAAGGCGAAACGAATTAGCAATGATACAAATTTAAAGAGCTTTGTTTTTACCATTATACGTAGCTTCAAAAAGTAAAATGTTCACCCTTTAAAAACCTTTCAAGTATGCCCTAGTTAAAATATATAGGTTTATATATCTTATTGGAACTTATTGGATCTGGAAAGAGGAATTCAAAAGTATCTGGAATTCAGTTATCCCCGCTATTCTTTATGACAACATTTTGAAGAATAGTTTGCATATAACTCCATCCTTGTCGAAAACAAAACTGCTCATAAAGTTTTAAGACTATATTAGATGAAAATTGGATTGCGGACTTACGTATGGGCAGGGTGGGCGTGGCTCGCGGCACTCTGGTTGTGGGCGGGGTGAACGCTCCGCCGAAAGCGCCCGTCGACGACACTCCGGCTGCGGATGCGGATGAGGCAGATGCGGATGCAGAGGCGGATGTTGACGCTAAGGACGCTGCGTGAGGAACTGGAGGTGCTGGCCGTTGGGCTATGCTAATTCCGGAACCCAATGGCGGTGCGTGGGCGGCGGATGTAGCTGTTGCGGATGTCGCCAAGGGCGGAACGCGGGCAGATGGAACGGAACCGGAAACACCCGAGCCGCGCGCACCTGACAGGACGATCTGGTCGTGGGACTCATTTTGCGCCTGAAGTTTCGCCTCCAAGGACTGCAGGCGGCTGCCGATCGTCTCGAACTCGATGGTGGACATATTCCTGGTTTAAGCCCTTCGATTTTAGGTTGTTATTAGGTTTTACTATTGGCTTTTGGCGATTTTTTTTGCCCAGCACTTCTTCGATTTTTCTCACACACACACACTCGCGCAGGCGGGGGAGGGTGCATGTGTGTACGAATTGTTTTGTTGTGCGCGCTTGTTTGTGTTGTTGTTGTTGTTTGGCGGCACACACACCCAAACAGAAGCAATCCGTTGAACTTTCACACTTCCACAAAACAACGGACCGCTGGACTTTTGTTGTTATTTTTGCTGGGCAGCCACAAAAACAAAATCGAAAAAAGGAAAACACAGTCACTGTGCGTTAGAGAGAGACACCGCACTCACACACACACCGACAGCACACTCTCTCGCTCTCTCTCTTTTTCAGCAGCAATGGCAACAACAACTTGCGATTTTTTCCTCCTTTTTTGGGGAGGATATTTCGTCGCTTGGTTGCCGTTTCAAGAGGGAATTTGTTTTGTCGGGACTCTGGCGATCGTTTCGGTTTGGAGCCGCGGGCGGCGGTATCACTGGCACAATCCTAACACTCGCTTTTATTCGATTTTGCTGCCTAAATCGCGTGTACATGTACAATCCAAAACAGTGTGACCACGGCGCCGACTGGGAAATATACTGCCTATAGTTTGATAATGCGCTCGAATACGCAATGGACTGCTGCGAAAATACCAAAAACATACCACAAATAGAGATGCTCGGGTAGTGAAGGCTGGTGTTGAAGCAAAGACTAGCATTAAGCATTATAATAAAACGACTTGCTTTGGCAAGAAAAAAATTAAAGGCAGGAGCCGAAATGCATAAATGGTTGCATAGTGGTGTTTCAGAGTTGTCACCCAATAATCTTGATCATTAAATCGTGAAACTAACTGTCAAGTTGTTCCTATTTGACATATCTAAAACTCATAGTTTTCTTTTTTTCTTATTGTATCATTCCATCCTTGGCCTCTGGTTAATTGTTTATATATCTCTAGCGTGTTTTAAAGCTTAAAAACTATTTTTTTATTAAAGGAACCATCCGAAATTGCAATATGTACCTATCGATATCGACTTCGATCATATCGATAGTCGGCTGTCGAGGGTCTGCCACCGCTAGTGGAAAAGCGAGAAAAACGAGAAGCGAAAAAGGCGATCGGCAAACAGTGCAAAAAGTGCGGAAAGCAAGGGAAAAACCAAAGGTTGGGCGGCAAACAGCGGGCCCCACAATCTCCACACCAAATCAACGATCCTGTCCAGACCAAATGTGGTAGGAACAGCATCACATCGCATCTTGCTGAAGTTTTGCCGAGTCGAAGAATCGAATTGAATCGAATCCGCGGGGTCCACAGAGTCCGCCAGAAAGTGTGCCGGAAAAAGTCGAGGAGCAAGGAAGGATCCACCAAAATGTCTAGACGTCTACGACCAATGCCCATTTCCATTTCAAGGGAGCCGGAGCAGTCCATGTAAGTGCTAAATCCGCGCAAAATGCAGAGATAATGTAGAGTAAAACCCATGGTTAAGCCGCCGCCATCACCTTCCAATCTCCATAGAGTCCCGCCACGGAATCTGGACTCGCGGGCAACCATCCAAATTGGCGATCAGACCTTCGACATCGATGCGGATAGTCTGGAGAAGATCTGCGATCTGGGCCGCGGTGCCTATGGCATTGTGGAGAAGATGCGCCACCGGCAAACCGATACGGTTCTGGCCGTCAAACGCATCCCAATGACCGTGAACATACGCGAACAGCACCGATTGGTCATGGACCTGGACATATCGATGCGGTCCAGCGATTGCCCCTACACGGTCCACTTCTATGGTGCGATGTACCGCGAGGGCGACGTCTGGATCTGCATGGAGGTGATGAGCACCAGCCTGGACAAGTTCTATCCGAAGGTCTTCCGCCACGATCTGCGAATGGAGGAGAGCGTGCTGGGCAAGGTCAGCCAGAGGGAGGATGGGGTCTAATCTTATCTGGGAATCGTGCCGCTATAACACTAATGTACTTCACAGATTGCCATGAGCGTGGTCAGTGCCCTGCACTACCTGCACGCCCAGCTGAAAGTCATCCATCGGGACGTCAAGCCCTCGAACATACTGATCAATCGGGCCGGTCAGGTCAAGATCTGTGACTTTGGCATCTCAGGTGAGTCGTTTCTGGCATTTTTGAAGGCGCGAATGACTAATA
The DNA here is from genome assembly GCF_018152265.1 of Drosophila ficusphila. Taxonomy (NCBI): domain Eukaryota; kingdom Metazoa; phylum Arthropoda; class Insecta; order Diptera; family Drosophilidae; genus Drosophila; species Drosophila ficusphila. The sequence goes on along the minus strand of NW_025064092.1, from coordinate 3,389,478 downwards.
TTTATGCCCATCTTTGACTGACTTACAGGCTACCTCGTGGACTCAATCGCCAAGACCATCGATGCCGGTTGCAAACCGTACATGGCCCCCGAACGCATCGATCCCCAGGGCAATCCGGCGCAGTATGACATCCGATCGGACGTCTGGTCGCTGGGCATCAGCATGATCGAAATGGCCACCGGCCGTTATCCTTACGACAATTGGCGGACGCCCTTCGAGCAGCTGCGCCAGGTGGGTGCTTTCTATATGTACATGTATTCCTTCGAAAGGTTATTCCATTCCAAATGGTCATGCCATTCCAAATGGTTATTCCATTCTTATATCCACTCAATTTTGTGGGGCAGAAGTTGACAAATATGGCCAATCGTTAAAAAACGTATGAATAAGTCAAGGCTTGTGAAAAAACCCATAATTTCTTGATAATCCCGTTTTTCTATAAAATACTTAAAGTCAGAAACTTTGTTTATTAAATTCCTTGTCTGTTTTTAGGGTTAATTCATAAACATGGCATGTGCTTAAATCCAAACAGATTTTTTTTTGTAAAGTCGTATCTTTTGAAAACAAATCTCTTGGTTGACTCTACTAAATAATAACGCTATATGTTAAAAAGCAAATAATCAGTCTACAGAAATGTAGCATCCACATATCCATATATACAAATATATAATTTGGGGTTAATCCTATTTTTACTGACTCTCAAAGCTTCATATCTCTATTCAGAATTACAAAAACAGCAACGTTTGGGTTTTGCCTTTTCGTTTATTAATATAAACTTTAATTACGTAACTTACTTTGCATGTCACTAGTAGCTAATTAGCAACCCTTATTAATAGTATAATAAATATTTTTAGATCAATAGCAGCACACAGAACTGCGGCAAAAATAGATTTATAGTTCAGTCTGGTTTTTACCTTGATTTAATAAACCCAATAACCCTTTGAAACGTTTTTCAAACTAGAATCCCTAGTTTCGAATAGACAAAGAATTAATGCAAGAACTTTTTAACGTAAGCAGTAGAAAGCAAAAGCTTTAATAAAATCTTTAAAACTTCTAATTAAATTAGAGGGTAATGTTCTTAATGATAACTCATTTTCTTTTCTATTTTTAGGTGGTTGAGGACGATCCGCCGCGTCTGCCGGCGGACACGTTCTCGCCGGAGTTCGAGGACTTCATCGCCGTCAGCCTACAGAAGGAGTACATGGCGCGGCCCAACTACGAGCAGCTGCTCAGGCACAGCTTCATCGTGGAGCATCTGCAGCGCAACACGGACATCTCGGAGTTCGTGGCCCGGATACTGGACCTGCCCGACCAGCAGCCGGCGCAGTAGGCTAATGGCCGGGTAGCAGGTTAATGGTTAACCCATGGCGCCGCCCCCCTTAACCCTTTTAAACCGTGTGCCCATGCGCCCGTGCGCCCGTGTAAATTGCCGCCGTCTTCTTCTAAACATGCATTTCGTACATGTTGTGTGTGTGTCCCCCGTCTGCGTGCCAGCAAAAAAAAAAAAAAACAAAAACAGAAAGAAAGAACAATGAATGAAATCCAAGGAAAAACCAACAGCAATCAGCTAATCTTAAGATTCAAAAGTGGAAACCGCATAATTATTAATTTAAGTGAGAAGCAAACAGCAACATAACCGTTACTAGCAACCTGCAACCTGCAACATGCAACACGCAACCTACGCCTTGCAAAGCTCAAAAGTCGATAGCCGAACCGTGCCTCCCAGCTGGCGATGCTGCTGTCTTGAAAAACAGAAAGAAAACAAAAACAAAAACCATTTTAATATATATTTAAAAGAAAATAATAGCTTAGTCAACGAAAACAAAAAGAGGAACAGAAGCAAGCAAACAATGAATGTAAAAACGTACTAAACTTAAATGATAAATTGTAAACTTTTTTGAACACCAAAATAGCCGAACAGAAAGTGTAATTGTAATTATAATTGTTTAACAAATATATATTACGTGAAATAGCTAATTAATGTTGATATTTATCTGGCTTATTGTTTGAAGGACTTGGTCAATGGCAGTGTTTTTTTTTGTTCCTTAAATGTAGTAAACCTTTTAATCGTTTTCATGTCTTGAAACAACCTTTTTAAAAATATCCGTCCAATATCGGTGCATTATAAGTGGGGAAAATGCAACGACTGCAAACGTGACATCGATATTTTCAACTCAAATATTTGTCTGCATTTTTCAGGGTTGCAATAACTTCGTTTTGAATGCGCTTTTTCCCACCTTGAAATTATATTGCAATAAAAAGTAAAATGGGCATTCAACAAAATATTATTTCACAAAGGTTTTCGAAATAATTAATTCACAAATATTAAAGATTTCTATTGCGTTTAAAGTTCAAAATCATTCAACTAAACAAAAAGTCACTTTTGACACAAATGAATGAAATGTAAATATTCAGGTTTATGCACTCATCAAAAATGCAATGTAAACGGGGGTAAACTTAGAAAAGTATATATTATATATAAATAATAATAATAATTATTTGGACCTGTTTTCCTAAAAGGTTTTCTTCATTGAAGCACGGAGTTTAATCAACCCCTCGTGAATTACATGCACTTCCTCCCCTGTTTTTTCCGCGATAAGCTTTGGGGCCTTTGTTCCGATGTTTCTGGGCCCCATCCCTAGCAGCGGGTCATAAAACTGTGATAATCCGGCCGAGTGGGTGAACCATCCAGTACCACGATTAGATTGCTGAAGAAATGGGCGGTGCACGGAACCTTTTGTTGCTCTCCTCGTCGCGTTTGCACGGCCATGGATATTTGGAGCACGCCCGCGGCCAACTGGAGGATCTCTTCAAGGGGTAACTACGTTTAACCTGTGGGCAACCGAACTCAAAGTATTTAGTCTTGATCACTTACCGCACCCGAATGCAATTGCATTTTAATTATATTTTTAAAGGCGGTTCTGTGATATCTGTAATTAGTAAATATATATCTCAAATTATAGTTTATCTTTCTGTTAATCTTTGGGATACAACACAGTTTGCAAGAGATGTTCCTAAGTAATCTTATCCTAAATGTATGATCCTTTTTGATTTACTATAATAAGAGCATACCAGCATGAAAAACTTTCTTTATATTGTACAAATGCATATTTTTATAAAATCACAGTCTTATTAAACACAAACTGAAAATCTTTCATGACATTTGTATGAATCTATACTAATATTATAAAGAGGTAAAATTTGTTTGTTTGTTTGTTTGTTTGTTTGTTTGTTTGTTTGTTTGTTTGTTTGCAGGGAATAGGCTCCGGAACTACTGGTCCGATTTAAAAAATTCTTTCGCCGATAGAAAGCGATATTATCGTGGAGTTAAATAGGCTATAATTTATTTTGAAAAAAATTAGGGATCCGTAAGAAAATTGCAATATTGTCGCATATAAAGTGAGTTGCTACCTCATCACACTGACAAACACGCTCCCATAGCATTTTAACTCAATTTTTGTGTTCACTGTGAAATTGTGAAAAAAAAAGAATTTTTATTCAATTTAAGTTGAACTGTGAAAATTATGTGGATCGTGCATTTGAGGATAAATTCACCACTCTGTCCATAGTCCAAAATGCTTAGAGGACGACGTGCAAGCATTGGCCGCAGACATCCAAGCCAGCAGCCAGTATATTCACAAAACTTAAGCGAAGAAAGACAAATGAGCACATGGAGATCATTGGCATCATTCAATCGCATTGCATTCCAATATGACCCCACTGCGAACTACAGTGATAATGAAAATTTAGATATTGGACCAATGGCGACTATATACCGATATTGCAGTGCGTTAAAGTTTAAAAGAGAAACGGCTGGATTGTGCTGCGCAAGTGGAAAAGTCAAACTGGAAAAGTGTTAAATCACCATCTTTCTATACTTCCATATATTTGAAAAATGTTGCAATATTGACTTTTATGTTGTTAAATTGTGTTGACCAGCGAAGCGGACACAGGACCTCTAGTATCTAATAAATATAAAACATATTTGTATTAAGATTGCTCTTATTTTGTATATAAAGAATATCATTTGAATACTGTTTTTAAACCACTTATGCATCCTTTGCAGGGCCAATGTGAAGACGGTGCTCTTCGTTCCATATGCTCTGCGGGATCACGACAAGTACACGGCCACGGTGCGGGAGGCCCTGAAACCCTGGGGCTACAACGTAGAGGGACTGCACACGAAGGCGGATCGCGAGAAGGCGCTCAAGGAGGCGCAGGCCATCTTCGTGGGCGGCGGCAACACCTTCGTCCTGCTGCGCACGCTCTACGAGATGAAGCTGCTCGATCCGATCCGGGAACTGGTCCTCCAGCAGGGATTACCCTACGTGGGCAGCAGTGCGGGCACGAATGTGGCCACCCGATCGATCCACACCACCAACGATATGCCGGTCGCCTATCCGCCGAGTTTCGAGGCACTGGCCCTCGTCCCTTTTAATATTAATCCGCATTATCTGGATCCCGAGGTGGGAAGCCAGCACAAGGGCGAAACGCGGGACGAAAGGATCGAGGAGTTTGTGGCCTATCACAAGCTTCCAGTTCTGGGTCTCCGGGAGGGCACAAGTGTCCGGGTTCAGGGCGAGAAGGCCACGCTCCTGGGGGATCGGAATGCCAAGCTATTCAAGCCGTAAGTTAAAGTATACTTAACAAAACTAAAAAATCAATATAAATAGTAAATAGTGATTCCCCTATTAGACTCTTGGAATATCATCTTCATACATTTTTAACAAATGAGTTCTTCGAGATTTAAGCTAATACATTTTTCATTTAATAGTATAGAATGCACTTAAATTAAAGCATAGTTTCATTAACTATCCCCCTTTTAAGTGGTTCTATAAATGCAATCTTTTCATCTGTCTAATACCTTTATGTATTTAATTTTCTCCAGGGACGGCGGACCCGAGGAACTTGCCCCTCAAGCGGATCTCAGCTTTCTGCTGCACAAATGATGGTTTATAGCTTTTAACCGAACCCACAAAAACCGAGAGAAACCTCTAAACTTATTGTACATATGCACAAACATAATTTGTATTATTCTGCAATAACAACAATTCCTACAGATAAACAGTACACATACACTAATTTTAAACTATGACTAAATGTATAAAAAGTGTTTTTGGGACTGCTGGCGATTGTCCATGTATATTAAATTTTGTAATAAATTAATCGGATTTTCCCTTTGTAATCGTAATGATAAGAATTTGACTGGCAGACTTCTTATTCGATGCTAAAACGGATGTGCTGGCAAATGGTAAAAGGAATCATTTACAGGGTAACTAGTCCTGTTCTCAATGTAGATATCGGCTAAAAAAAAACTGGCAAGCACTTAAAAACTTTACTAATAATATACAAATTGTCCTGGTTATATTTTTATAATTCCAGATATTTATTTACATGGGAGTTTTATGTTTCAATTCTTTTAAATCTTTTTCTCAAGTTGTTCAGACCATATATTTATTTTCCTTAGCCGATATCTAGCAAGTCAATTTAATTTTTAGTTTTAACAGGACTCCTTAATTTAAACCAGTTATTGTATAGTATATCCTTTTTGGCACACCGTTTTTGAGAGAGCCCATTTGAGGGGATTGTAACACGTTCTTTTCTTTTTTTTTTTGAGGCAAGGCGGCATCTGTGTGTTCTTTTGTTTTTTTTTTCGTACAGCCACATCGTTCGTTTCACTTAGGTGGTATTAACATAACACTTAGCTTAACTAGTCATTTAAATAGGAGTCGATGGTGCGCCTGACTAACTAACTTACTCGCTAGCAGTATGAAAGATAGGAATCGTTTAATAGAGATGTGTGGCGTATGCTAAGTATTTACATGCGAAAATCGAATGTGTGTGTGTGTGTGTGTGTGTTGAATGGCTAAACTACGTTTAGTTAAACTACAACTAATTTCTTGCTGTCTACCATTTTGAGCATTGAAAGTTTCACTTTAAAGCAAGCAACAACGGAAATTGCCTAGGCCTAAATAACTAAGTGTGTGGGGATTGAGATAGGTCCGCCTACGGGATTTATAATTCACCATTATATTTCACCATCGAATGTGGAACTTAGGCCTTGGGTGCGAGTATAGGAGTTGGCACAAATCCTTGGACAGGATCTATTCGACGTGCACGCCGTGCACACACCGACGACACTCACTTCAATCACGCGATCTCTTATTTACACATGGAAATCTAATGCAGTACGTTTCGTATGTTGACAAGGAACTGATGATATTACAGGCAGGAGCAGGAGCTTTTAGCTGGCGAAAGGAGCCGTCGGATCCGTGCTATTTGTGCAGAATACTTTTGTCCTCGTACCGGATGATGGCGTCGCCGATCTGCTTGCGTGACGCCAAGTGGATGCACTGCTCCCGGCCACACCGCTCTGGCAGGCTATCCGGCAGCGATCCGCCGCGTGCCAGGTGATTCCGCACCGCCTGGCCGAAGCGCAGATTCGGCTCCACGCCGCGCAGGATGTGCACCGAGTGCTGCGCCGCCACGAACATGTCCAGGATGCTCTCCACGCCCGGCGGCCGCGTCTCCTCGCCGGGCTGCAGCAGCAGCTGGTCGATGTCCAGGTCGCTGCGGATGATCGGCAATCCCTGCGGATGCAGCAGCTTCCGAGCTGAAAGTGAGAAAAAAATGTGTGAATTAAAATGTAAAAGATAAGAAAATTTAACAACAAATTGGAGATTGCCACTTCAAAGAGTTCGCGAAGGAATGTTCCAATTAACAAGTTTATTTTATTGCATTTGGTTAACTTTTCAAATGTAAACTATTTCAAACATTTACTTGCTTATTTTCTCATTTACGAATAAATACTTAATTTAATCAGTTTTAATTTAGTTGCAAAGATAAGTTAAACAAAAAAAAATGTAGTATATACACACACTGCCACTTAATAGGTTATTAAATTAATTAATGAAACTCCTTAGCAGCAAATAAAAAACTTAAATAACTGAGTAATTCAACAACTTAATCAGATTTAGGTGATTATTATTATGTCTATTTGAGCAGGAGCACAGTTAGCCGGAATTAACTATTTAACTGAACTATTTTACTGAACTATTTAACTGAACTCATTTAGGTAGGCAAGCCAATTTAATATCAGCACTCACCCTGAACATAATCGCGGCTATAGAAGGCGATCACGTCGTGGTTGTGGCGGTCGAAGTAGCCGCTGCTCTGGCTCACATCGCAGGTGTCGCACTCCCGGCAGAAGTGCGCCCAGCGGCAGGGATACATTTGGAAGCCAATGGGCGCGTACACCTGGAATCCCTGGATCGTGTTCATCCGCACGCGGTTGAGGAAGTCCGCCTTGAAGGACATCCCCGGGGTGGCCAGGAGCACCAGGGACTCCAGGCCCAGCTTGGGCAGTGCCAGATCGGCCACCACCAGGCTGAGCAGCTGGCGCGGTCCGTACATGGAGGCGTGGAGCAGCCAGTCCTGCGGATCCACCGGGTAGCTCAGCTGCTCCGGCAGGCGGATGGAAACCCACGCGATCCGCGACCCATCCGTCTTGTACTTGGAGGAGAGGTCCAGCGCCAGCGTCTTCAAGCCCTTGAACGGATCTTCGTCGCCTTTACTGGGCGAGTCCAGTCGATACATGAAGATCTACAAGGATAAAATGATATATTTTGGGATTTATGCACAATTAATGCTACGTTGGATTTTTTGTCTCTCGATGTTATTTTGATGTTAATAATTTAAAGCACTGAATATAAATATTATAAATATTATTTTTGGCAAACGAAGCAAATGATTACACTTATAAAGATTAATTTAAAACTGCTTTAACAATATAAACTTTTATAAATTGTATATAAACTATTAAAAAGACATGTCATCCGATTGAAAATATGTTCAAATATTATTATAATAAATACATTTTTAAAATAAGCTTCAAATGAATTATTTAAATTTCTTAATACTATTTAAACATGGCAAAGCAATTGTATTGTAGTTGATTAAGTGATAACATAAGACATTGAGGTAATACCAAAACATTAAAACACAGACAACCAATCTTCGCTATCTCCATGATCCCTTACCAGCAGCAGGAAGGTGTTGTCCTGGTTCTCCATGCAGATCTTCTCGTACTGCTCCACGAACTGCAGCGCATCCGGCACTTGGTGCTCGAAGGCAGGCACCAACATGGCGATCCTGGTGCTCTCGGTGACGTACGGCGATGGAACGACCTCAACTCTGCCCAAAGGCTTCACCACCTCGAAGCTCTTGACCAGCAGCCGGCGACTGCGTCCCGATCCCTCCTGCAGGCTGAGGTGCAGCTGGTAGTCCATGCCACGCGTGGCATCGAACTTCCGGTAGGCACTGTGCAGGCTGTGGTAACTCAGTCGCGGGTGCTTCAGTGCCGCATACTGGAGCGCTATCTCCAGCACCCGGGCGAAGTCCATGGCCTCGATCCGCGAGAGCGGCGCCACCGCGTGCTCCGCATTGCCGTGCGGCAGGAAGCTGTGCGTTCCGTTCAGCAGCTGCCACGTGAGGATGTCGTGGCGCGTCTCCGGCGCACTGGGCGGTGGCACGCCCAGTGGCCAGCGGATCTCCAGGATCTTGTTCGAGATGCTCCCGTTGGCGATGCGGTACGACTTCTGCTCCAGCGCGTAGCCACGCTCCTGCACCTTCTCCAGATGGTGCTGAAAAATTAAGGGATTCGTAAGTCATTTATTTGTAAATTCTGTGGAGACTTGTAGTCGTTGGGAAATAAGTGCTATCGATCCAAAATCCATTAAAGAAAAAGTTTCAATAAACAAAGTTACTTTCTTAGCAACTTTCTTTAAACCTCTAGAGGTTTCATTGGCACCCACGATTGTATACGAATTTTCCAATCAATTCTTCATAGGTTTTAAGCAACTTACTTGCTTATATTGTTATATTTAACAATGTGTTTTGTAAATTGTATTGTTAAACACGCTTATACACGCTTTAATTAATCCCAAAAAATTATCTAATAGCTTTTCTATTAATGCCATTCAAATCTCTAGAGCGCCTTAAAAAATGGTTTAAAAATAGTAATATATTAATTTAACGAACTTTAATTAATGTGGTTGTTTAGTAGATACAAAATAAGCGTATATATTTTATTAATTTAGTTTTATTCTTCTCACCTTTGAGTAGTAGGCGTGCAGGCGGTAGAAGTCCTCCGGCGACTGGACGGGAAAGACGGTGCTGGCGTTGCGGAAGGCCTCCTCCTTGGCCAGCTCGCTGAAGTCGCGGTGCCGGCGATTCGGGGCGTCCAAGGCGTAGCTATACTGCCGCATGCCCTGCAAGGCAATCAAGATACAGATACAGATACAGATACAGATACAGATACATTTACAGATACAGATACAGATAAATGCACATCGAGGCAGTTGGCCAAGGTCAGGGTCAAGTTCTATGTATGTATGTATGCTTCTTGGATCGCGATTCCGTGGAAGGAAAGTCGGAGCGGAGATCCCACGACTTGGCAGCCACATGCTCGCATGAAACGATCCCTTTTACGATCCATAAAAACTCCACAGACTCCGCAGAGCGAGCATAATTAAATTAACAATGTCGCACTAATGGAACAAAGATCGCCCATTCGATCGCGGATTTGCCCCCCTTTTTTCCACTGTGCATTATTTCCATTCGACTGAAAGGCGCTTTTTTAATTGGCCCGCGCACATTAATCAATTCCCCGGGGGAAAAAAGTGGACAGCATTGCAACTTTTGAAGTCGACGCCGTTAAGCAAACTCTTTAGGCCAGTTAATTAAGCGAAAACACCCCGGCAAACACACTTGCATATCTCCGCATTTGTTTGGACAGATGCAGTCGAAATAAATCATGAGGTACGCAAGCCATTATTAGCAGAAAATATGGTTTAAAGATTTACTAAAACATTTCATAGAATTTTTAATTTTAAGCTATCTAAATATTTTGGTAGCTAACATTAAAAAAAAACGATCTTCAATTGAAAGGTTCCAATAATATAGTGAAGTATATTAAAATTGAAGAAGTATTCCTTTATGTAAGCTAATTATTTGAGCACCTTAAACTCTCTTAAATAAAAAAGAAAATGTATTATATTGATTCCTAGGAAAATTGAGATGAAACACCTTAATCAACAAATAATTTCAGCAGAAACATGGAACTCAAAGCTTCTATTTCCACTGGTTAATGTTGATTTGGAGAGACCACACATAGGACATAAATCATTCCATGCTGACCCACCGCATAAATAAACGCAAAACCAAACAAACCAATCGAAATCAAACGAATGTGAAAACTAACATCTGAATATCAACCAACTAAAAAAAGTTCCATTTACCCATGGTTTCTGCGCTGTTTATGCAAAACTCAACTGAACTGTGTATAAATAGAGCAAAAAGCTGAAATGTTAATTAGAAAGACACACCCACTTTCAGTTCGTTTGTAAAGAATGTATTGAAGGGTTTTTCATTTGTATCAACTATAAACTAATGATAAAATATATTTTTTTCATCAAATTCCAAATTGTTTTATTTTATAAAAACACGAAAATAATCTGAAATGTAAACACCACTAACCATTAAACAAACTAAAGGAATAAACAATTAGCGTCTGGCTTTAAGTAGTTGCTCTCAAACTGTCACGATGTGAAGTTAACATCCACAGCATTCCCGCCCATCACCACGCCCCCTCCCCCCTTGCGCAAACTTAATCGACGGCAAAGAAATTCTTTTGTTGCTACTTGGAAATTAAATAAACTGTGTTGTCCATCAACTGAGTGATTCTGGTCTTGCTCTGAATTTGGTTGCTCATCTGCTCTTTGCGGAGCGCGTGTGTTTGCTTCGGGACAGAGGCGTACGAAGGGGGATTTTTAAGGGGGTTGGGTCATAAAGATATTATATTATTATATTATATTATTAACAGAAACGTAAATACTTAAATAAGTATACCAGCAAATACTTGCGGATATTTAAAGTATTCGAAATATAAGGGGAAATTGTAACTGCAAAGATGTTCCCGATTAAAAGAGTTGTAATTTTTATTCGAAGATTTTTAACGAAGATTTAGGAAACCTCGACATGTTTTATTTAAATGATTTCTAAAATTGGTTATATTAATTTAGATCTTTAAAATATCTAGAAATTTTAACCATAGCTGTTAGAATCTGTTCATACTTTACAATTCTTGAGATCCCCCATTAAAAAACCCAACCTACGCCTTTGCATATAAGAGTACATTTGCCCCAATGTTGTAGCTTGGCTCTTTTTTTATTTTCTTTGGCTTTTCAGGGTCACCATTCAGCAGTGTTGCTTCAGTTTTCATAAATAACCAAAGCTGTTTTAAGCAATCAGTACATGGGAATTATTATATATTATGGTTTATAATAAACTATGATTGCCTAAGATTTTTTAAACGTCAAAACGATTTTCTCAGATTCATTAAAAGCTTTTACTAATTGTATCAATGAAAAGATTTTTTTGGGCTACAGCACAAGATCGAATACAATTGAGTGCCTGTCTGTGCGTTTCTCTTGAGTCAATAGCAAGTGATTTAAATAAATAAACGACACGTACAGATTTCTCACAATTTGTTTTTGAATCGGTCAAATAATTGAGAACCCAAAAAAATATACAAATAACTTAAAAAGATTATTTTCTCTTGGGTATGATTAATAGAAAATATCTTAAAAGGGTGTTATACGGATTAGAATGTATTCAAGTTAAAAGGTAAGTAAAAAGCTTAAGATAACTTTTAGCTTTGATTGTAATTCACCACCTGAATATAACTCAGATGATAATGTTTATTATTTTTTATACAAAAAGTAATTTTTACTAGTATCTTAATATCTTTACTTTAAAAATCATTGCCCAACCATTACAAGCCTATCTATACAGTCAGAACTAGTAATTGTGCAGTACTTAAATGCTATTTGCATTGAGATTCTCTTGGGCTTTGGGATTGAGGACTCACCTGGAAGCTCTCCTGGCATCCGGAGACCCGACTGGCATACTTGACGCACCTCCCGATGTTCACGCTGTGGTCGTTGGTGCTTCCAATCCTGACACAGCGGTCCAGGTTGTTCCGCATCTTGCGGATGACGCTGCTGCTGAGCAGGATGCCCGCCTCCAGGGAGCAGTAGTTGCGATCACTGGCCCCCGGCGAGTCCTCCTCCTGGTGTGGCGGATCATCCACGGAGGCACTGCCGCCCGGAGGATCCAACCCGATGCGAGCACCGCCCATGTAGAGATCGAAGGTGATGCTCATGTGGTAGAGCAGCTTCACCAGCTTGCGGGCATCCACGTAAACGGTGTCCGGGACGAGCAGGAAGTAGTCGTACTCATCCAGGTAGTTGTCCGCTATGTACTTGACCACGTGGAAGGGACGGCGACTCTCGCGGGTGTCCGTGAACCCGACGATGTTCTTCAGTTTATAGTTGGTCTTCACGCTGTCCGCGTAGATGAAGAACTTGATCTTGTTCACCAGGTGGGCGGTGGTGCGGTTGAAGGCCGTCGCGAAGGTGTTTATGTGCTCCTGCGAGGTCATCACCCCGATGAAGAGCTTCTCGCGGATCCCCAGCTCCGAGGAGTAGTACCGCGGTCGAATCACATTTTTTACCTGCAAAAAGAAAACGTGGGAAAAAACATAGGTTTTAATAAGGAATGGTAAACTATTTCAATATTTTACAATTTCATTCCGTTTAGAAATTTTAATCACTATGAATTTTATTTTTAAAGTACTTTAAAGATCTTAGCTCTGCAAATTAAAGTGCAACCGATTGTTCAGTTTTGCAAAAATCGAGAATTCCGTTTCTCGGAATCGAATTGCCAAAAGCATAAATATTTGGTTTTGAAATTAGATGAATGTATATACCTTTTAGATCAACAATTTCCCCATTTCCGGGAATCCCCTCCGTAGCCCAGCTAATCGATTACAAGAAACCAGAGAACCGATCTTAGAAGCATTTCCAATGATTTAGGGGGAAATAAATTCTTGATATCAAGAAGAGCGATCTGTTGAATGGTACGTGACTTCGTTTGGGTAGCCAGTTTATATTTAAAAGGGATCATATTCGCCCACCGAATCGGTTTTGTTTAGTGTTGGTTCCAAAGAAATATGTGCACAAAACCATGTTGATAGCTTTGTGTTTAATTTCCACCAGCTGGCTTTCACTATTTTCTATTGAGAAGCAATATACGTAATACTATCTCTCAATTCCAATTTCCACCTGTCTATTTTTGGCTGCTGACGTGCACTTAAACCATATAGAAGTGCGTTAAGGGTCTTTTATCTGGCCAATTACATCTATTCCACCACGCTTATGTACTCAAGACGGCCGCCTCGTAAACCGATTCTTTCAAGTGCCTCCATTTTTCCCTGCCCACTTGAGGGTAAGTTTTAATTCTTGTTTTTACGATTGGATGACTGTTCAAAGTTTGGCACGGTGACGAGGAATTCCCCCCCGAAGAGCATTTTTTATCCACTATCTCGTTTTGGTTATGACTGAGCGAAAATACAAATATAATATAACCGACGATTGCGTTTCCCAGAATGCCTAGAAACGACGATAATGTCAGGTCACGGCTTTAATGCCATGTGATTTTATAAGTTGACAACTGGATTCTCGGCGGACGTCAAATGGAATACTTATTATTAATTATTGTGTCTTAGAAAAAGCATGTGACTTATGGCATTTTTAGTTGTTACTAAACACTTCTTCCGTGTTATTAAATATATACAAATTAATAGAGTTTGAAGTTGACTTGGCCTAGAATTTAATGAGTGATTATTTGATTGTATAATAGAACGATTAGTTTGTTCATAGATATAATCTCTTGGAAATTGAACTTCAAATATTTTAGTATCATTTAGTCATAAATTTTTAAGCAACGTTTATTACAACATTTTGTACTAAAACAATATATATTCTAAACTGATGACTTATATTAAACTGCTGACATTAAGAAGCCATAAACAAATGCTCACCAGATTTATTGCAGCAAATCTTTTCATTGTTTTTTTTTTTTTGCTTTGGACTGGAATTTAATGGATTACCGAGTATTGGCAGAATTTCGCAGAACTGAAATATGGCCTTACGCACAAACTTTCGTGACTCACTGTGCAAGGTAGTTTTGGAGAAGCAGTAAAATTGGGTAAACACACTTAATTTGGCGTTTAAGTGGGCGTCTAGCCGCCCTTCGCAATTTGCACACATGCAACTGACTGAGTAATTTGCTGGCCATCTTTAACTCACTGATGACCCCAAAGAGGAGCGTGCAAGGTGGTCACTCCCCCTTCCCCACTCCTCCCCTTTTCCACCTTAATTTCCACCTGAGCTCGTTGAATAAACAATTGCCAGTTGTGCAAGCACTTTGGACCAACCCGCTGTGTTTTTCGCTTTTTATTATTTGTTTTTTGTCCAGGCGAATGTTGTCGGGTGCTGTGCAGTTTACAGGAATTATGGCTAATTAAAAATCATTCTCAATAGATTTTTAATAACGGCAAACAAGCTGTTTGCTGCCGGGTTTTTATGGCATCGTAAAGCGGGTAAAAGTGGCCAGGGTCAGTTTCGATTGGTATTACTTAATGGTTTTACAGCAGCCAAAGTGCTTATAGGTTGCATCAATTGTTTAACCAAAAACAAGCTAATGAAACTACAGGGTGCGCCATCTCGAGCTTCGGTATGAAAATATTGAATAACTTTGGAAAAAAACAAAAATTCATGGAAAATGTTTTACTTTTATTTAGACTGATCCTTTACAGTTCAATTGAGTTAGTTTTTGACGCAATATCGACTAAGTGACTTCCTTTGTTCTTGATGGCAAAAAGTGTCCTTTTTCGAGCATTTTCCATTACTTTCTTGAGCATATCGGCCGATATATTGGCCATTTCGGTGCGAATACTCTCCTTGAGCTCTGTGATGGTCTAGGGCTTGCTTATGTATACCCCACAAAAAGAAATCCGGCGGGGTCAAGTCCGGCGAACGCGCCGTCCAGTCGATATCGCCTCTTTTTGACACAATGCATCCAGGGAATTTCGCTGCAAAAACTCCATGGTTTCTTTTGCTGTGTGACATGGGACCCCGTCCTGCTGAAACCAGAAATTTTCTAGACCCTTCAAAAACTAACTCAAATTAATTGTAAAGGATCAATCTAAATAAACATAAAACATTTTCCATGAATTTTTGTTGTTTTCCAAAGTTATTCAATATTTTCATACCGAAGCTCGAGATGGCGCACCCTGTATAATTTTAGGCAAATGGTTTTGTTTATAAAGTGTGTTGAACTATCTTGGAATAATGGTTTAACAGTTTATTATTAGAAACAAATATTAAAGTATTGACGAGTATTTACAAAATATTGTTGGAATGAAAGCGAAATGTAATAGAACTTTTGTTTTTTTTTAATTAGCAAAAAATATGTATTGCAATGTAAAAGTATTTGCAATTTCGCTACTTTAAAAACATTCTGTATTCGTTATCTGGTGATGAGTTTTGACCAGTCCTTGGACCAAATGGCTCTCAAGTGGCGATAAAAGTGTGGAGATGCGTAATGGATCGTCACCAGCAGTTGCTAACTCGATGAGCAATTATCAGTAATCATCCTTATACAAATAAACAAATAAGTAAGCCACACAAAAAAATGAATACCACTTGCTAACTTGTATTAAATAATCAGCAAAAACGAATATGCTTAGAAGGTCACTTAGATTGTATTTTATTAGCATAGATTGAAAAGATCTTATATCATAAGATATTGGTAAATACTTTTTTATAACATTTACTCAAGTCCAATTTTCTTCTCTCTGTAGAGGGGTAATCAAAGTCGCGTTAGGGGCGCTCGAGAAAATCAATTTCCACTCCGATTTAATTGAATTGCAGGCGGTGCAGTGGCGAGTATCCGAGTGCCCAGTATCGTTTCGTATTCGTATGCAATTGGGGGCCGTTTAATGGGTCCATGTGGCGCTTTAATTACCACGCTGGGGTCACAGCTTGATCCCCGGTGGATCGGTTCAAGATCTGACCTTGTGCCAATACCACAGATACTAAGATACACGGACACAACCCAGCCAAAAACAAAAAAAAAAAAACAGAATAGGAACACACGCACATTTGCCAATCATCAAATGTGTAAATATTGCCGAAAGATAAACCACGGTTAAAAATAACACCAAAAAAATCAACATCCATTTCGGTTGGGATTTCGCTCTCGAGATTTGTTTGGTTCGCTTCGATATTTTGTAGCGGCTTTTGGGTAAATAAAAATGCTTTTCTAAATATGAATGATGAATGGGAAATTCAATGAATAACACCACAAACCAAAACGGTGGTCGCTGTGCTATTTTAATAATGCTATTTTAGTAAGGAAACTTTATAAAAATAAAATGGATAAGAAAGGTTCAATATAAATACGAAATGCGCAACTGATTTTACTTTTCGGAAAGGTTTATAAGTAAAAGAATTAAATACTACACTCTTTTCTTGTTTATTTTAATAAACACGAATGCGTTGCTAGTTGGCCAGTGCTCACTGTACTGTGTACTGTGTAGCACTACCTAAAAACTTGTCGGCTTTTAGCAATTCCGCAACGAGGTCGTGCCAGGCGAAAATGTGATTCACTAAAAGGTTTGTTCACCTGAACAATGAGTTCGCATCTTTGATCCAAATTCCCCATAAACCATACAGGTTCGAGTCGTTAATAAATTTCCCGCTAGCGGATAAATTTCCGCCACCGATCGAGGAAAATCTTGGGAGCACGTGGGCCAAATAACGGCAGAGATAACACCTGCAACAGCCTTGTGACGTAATATGACAACAACGGAAGTGAGCCAGCGAGTTAAGGCGACGATTTATTGACGAGCAGAAAGGCAAAAAGGCAACCGAACCGAGCCAACTGGCTAACCGCCTTATCGACTGGCCGTCTTATCAGTAGATATTGGTAAGACGACGTCACCACACAATAACGGGACTAAAGAACAAATGGCATTTCCAATTTCAATTCCCCATTCCCATTCCGAAAATTTAATTAAACACACAGAGATAGGGATTTCGTTTGTTTACTCGGTGCCATGCAGTAAAACCAACTCTTTCGTCAGAGAAATAAAAAAAAATAGCACCTTGGCAATTATGGTAAACCGATCCCACAACAGACCCAGCAAAGATATATATATGATAAATAGGGATAAAAAAAATCAATGAAATTTGGAAGATTAACGATAAATTTTAAAATAACCTACTGCTCAAAAAAAACTATGTATATGGTGAAAGGTTATCACAAAATACACTTGATATTAAGACACTATAATATTAAAACCTTTCAAATAAATATTAGAATATTCAATCTAAAAATTCATATTGTAAATAATAATTTTCCACAAACAACTACAAATCATATAAAGTAAATGAATTAGTACTTCTTACGGATTTTGGTGGGAAGCATAAATATTAAAACATACTATTTATAGGCAGTGCCAATAATCTTTGATTGAAATATATGGCCGCATACAAAGTTTTTTATTTTCCGACCGCCCGACAGAGAAATCGATTGAATCCCAGTGAAAACAATGCAAAACCCTTGTAATAATACAAAACCCAAGAGTCTTAGGCGAGAAACACTCACAGAATTCGAATAGTTTGTGATATCGAAAGACGTGGGTTTAAATTTTGGGTGGATGAGTCAGGAAATGGCTAAACTTGAACTTAGGACGCGATAAAAGTTTCACAGTTCCCGCACAGTGATTATATGGCCCTAGTTGTCGGCATTGGGTGTAATAAATCTCCAGATAGCCCGAGTGAGCATTATTTTATATGGCGACTACTTAAGGTGTGTTTGCTTTTGTAAGCAAAGTGTAATGAGCCCAAGGAATGGCATCTGGATCTCACTCAAGATTTAACACGGGGTTACTGAAATAGTAAATTAAGTTATATTTACTCGGCTATTTCTGGGCACAACTATTTTTAGATTCCCCTATTTTGTAACTGCAATGAATGACTTCATTAATTAAACCAACTCAGTTTAACTGATCGATTTGTTGAGTGGCTGTTGATACCATTGCACAAATGATTCAATTACTGAACTGAGCTATTCGATTGCGAAATAACTAATTCATTGATTGAATCGCATGACTTATGTGAGCGAAACGCAAAAAGTAAACGATTTCCTCGTTATTTGTCTTTCCAAATGATTTAATTATTGAACGAAACTAATTCATTGCAAAATAAATGGTTAATTGATCTTATTTAATAACTAAAAGCTTAAAATTTAATTTTATCCAAAACTCAACTACAAAATCTCTCACTGAATAGTTTTAAATTGTTGATCATGTTGGTCCCCATAAAAACAATATTTGATTTACAAATTGTGGTTGTTTTTTCTCCAGTAAGTGCCCTTAACCCATTTGCTAAAGACGTCAATGAACCGTATTTAAAATCAATTATTTAAATTAATGGATCAACGATTGTCTACCCCTGGGTAATTGATTCAATTATGAACCGAGTCGCTTGTCAGCGTTTAATTATTATTGGCTCTAGGTTTTATAGCTTAAATTGCCTGTTTTAAGAATCGATAAATCATTAAATCGTTACTTGCATTTATTACCGGAAATCAACAAAGTATACGCATTTAAAATAAGGAATATATTTACCAGTGTACTGAACGCCTTTTAAAGCTAATTTTAATGCAACTGTAGATATTTCTAATCCCACACAATGTAAGTCCCATTTATATGTTTTTAAGATCCAACTTCCCTATCGGATATATTTTGATTGCCTCACCGACGACTGACTTGTGGATTTCTTTGGCTGATCCACTGAATCACTCAGTCACTCTGTCGCCGTCGAGTCGACACCTTTGCATCATAAATAATAAATGTGCAGTGCCTTGGGGCATTTGGCATACGGATCAGGTACATATATGTAGCAATATAGTGGCATATGGGCAGCTGGCAATCTCGGCTTGTATTTTTTACATGGGGCAGCTGAGCTGCAAATTGTATTGGATTGGACGAAAATCTTAATTGGGACAAGTGCGCCGTCGACCAGACACCGAGTTTTTCTAACGCCCGCGGGGGAGGCATCCCATCTAGTCTAGTCCCAGTCCCAGACCAGTCCGTCCTCATGGGGCGGCTCATGGCAATTTATTGGGGCCGCAACTGTACACCGTACACCGTACACCACCGTACAGTCCCGCCTCCGAATAAAGGCCTCGGGGGCCTCAGACTTCAGACCGGAAATGCGACGCGCTTTTCAATTAAGTCCCGCCAAGATGTTACCATTCAGATCCGAGCGATCCGCTTCTGGATCGAGTTCGGTTTGTGGCGAGTGTGGGGATGCCCCACAACTCCCATTGGGATCGTCACCCAGAGAGGCAACGTCCCGCTGCTTCCACTCATTATGAATCACTTAGGGGATTAGATCGCTGCAAATTTCACTCGAACTTCTGGCAGCGCTTTAACATAAGTTTCAATTGCATTAATAAAGCGCATTGTTGTGGGCTTCAAGTGCGGAAACTGTTAACTCATCGTTGATATCTACTTGGTTTATTAATAATAAATAACTTCTTAACATAACAGTTTCTGATACCATAGCACCTAATTAGTTGGGTTAAAATAGGTATGTGACCTAAAAAGAAACTTTCTTTAGGCTTATCAGTTTTATCTTTAGAGATTGCAGTTGAATTGATCGATCGAAAACAATAATATGAGTAAAACATAATCACTACAAAAGCACTTAAATCACAAAATATAGATTTCAAGTAATCATATCCCAATATTTCCTTGATAAAAAGATAGTCTTTTCTACGTAAGAGCTGCCAAAAACCTTTGGCTTTTATAAATAAAAGTCAACATATTATCTTTTTAGGCTCAAGAATATATTGTCTTGCTGATTTTCAGGATTTTCCTCTTTATAGATAACCCTTTTGTAAATCTCAAGTGGTTATCATTGCCAACTTTCCATCATGATTGCGTTCCAATTGTTTGATTATATAATCGGAGAGGCAAACATTATTTTGTGTCGTACTCGTTTCAACGTTTATCTTTATAGATTCAAGATTATCATATCTGGGGTTTCAAAGAGCAATTGAGTCACAGGATCGGCAATCGAGTGCCACCATTTACCCCCCAGGGATACACCCTATATTCTTTGCTGAACTAATCGCAGAACGCAAATCGATTATCAAACGGGTTTAGCTTCTGATTTTGGGGTCAGTTCGCTTTCGGTTTTGGATTCGGTTTCGTTTTCAATTAGAATCTTGCGCAACTTTTAGACCCGATAAGCGGGTGTATTTATAGACCTAGTGCTACGCCAACCAGCTGATAAGTGAGTGGGCAAACCAAAGAGCGAAAACCGAGAGGCAAAACCCCATTGATCGGTGAAAAAGACGATCTCCTTCTGAGGGTCAACGAAAAATTTATTAAAAACACATGGAGAATTCTTCTGTACAAATTTCACGGCTGAGAGTCCACTTGTAAAAGGTTCACTTGGAGGGATGCATGCCAGAACCCATGTACTTGTCAAACAGGTAGTCACCCACTTCATTCTGCGCCCTCTCCAACTGGCGAATGTAGTCCGCCAGGATCTTTTGTCCATCGACCTGCTCCTGCAGAAAGTTCGTCTCGATAAAGTCACACAGATTGGGATCCGACTCCTCTCCGGCCAACTTGTGTAAGTCCAGCAAATGCTGATTCACCTCCAGTTCCATTGTCAGGGCGTGTTTCATGGCCTCCAAAGTGCTGGCAAAAGAAGGAATCGGCTCTGGTACACTGCCCAAAATAATCAGACCTCCGCGCTTGTTCATGTACTTCATGATCTTCTCCGCGTGCTCCCGCTCCTCGGCACTCGCCTGCAGAAAGAAGCCGTGCAATCCCGGGGAGCTGATATCCGAACGATCGAAATGATATGCCTATGAAAAGATGGGATGGTTACCTATTGTATATACCCCAGTATACCTTTGTAGTGGGTAAAGCAAATGTAAACACTTTGGTCCTGCAGATCAGTTAAAGCTATTCAATTCAAATCTAGGCACAAAATACAACTGATTATTTATATGAAATGGTACTTAACTCTCGGCAAGAAAATAATTAATTGACTTCTGGAAATATAAGAAATTTACCTTATATTTCTTCGAAATACTGATATTAACTAGTTGAAAATATAAAGACTGCTACACAGATTAGTTTCCCTAAATATGAAGTCTCTTTGGGGTTTTAGGAAATCTTTGAAAGATAGAGTAAAACGTAAAAGTAAAATATCTTCTACAAGGAAATAGAACATTTTCTTTAACCGGAATGCTTCAAGTTCTCTTTGATGGTGCTTTCCTATATCCAACTACCCAGATCCTTCCCCAGGAGCACTCACCATGGCCAGGTACTGGTGGCACGCCTTCAACTCCATGTTGATCTGGTCGTTCAGCTTGGATTCGCAACTCTTCGCGAAGTTCTGACGCATCAGCATGCACATGTGGCGCTTAATGTGGCGGAAGCACAATGCCATGTCTTTTTCCTTCTTTTTTTTTTTTGTTTTTGAATTTTGTTTTTTTTTTTCGAAAATGTAGTAAGTAACCTATACAATCTGAGTTGAAAGCCAAAACACAAACAGAACGTCTGACAGCCAACTGGGTCGATTTGGACAGGTGTCGAGAGATCGGAGACGGGCCAACCGAACCCATCCATTGATCCCCGATCCCCACATCGATCATCCGGATTTGGAAGAGCTAAAGTTGAACCGTTGACCCAGCAGCCAAAAAAAAAAAAAAAAAAACAAAAATTAAAAAAAGAAAAATAAAAAACTGTGGGTTGGAGTTCAAAGTGCTGCCGTCTCTGATTTCACTTAACTGCCACTTAGCAATAGTGTGTACACAATCGCACTTGGTTCGCTCGCATATATAGCATATATATATATATACCATATGTATTCATACATATATATCTGTGTCCAGATATGTTTGCTTTAACTTCAACAAGTACACACGAACACGGACACACGGGGCCACACTAAGCAAACGTAGTTATTGTCTTTTATTAAGTGAATGGCAGACGACTTTTGTCCGAGTTTTGTATAATCTCGTTCTACCCTTTCACAGGGTATTAACATGTTTCCAATTAACTGAGTTCCTTTTAGGGATAAGCCAAGGATATTCTTCTAAAAAATATATATCAATGGATTTAATAATGATTTATGCAAGATTTTCTTAAATGAAGTTTTGTTGATTGAAACGTAATGTTGGTTGTGTTAAGAACCCAACTTTTGGTTTGGCTTAAGGGTATTGATAATTGTTGGGTAACTCAATTCAATTTCAGAGTTTCAAGATATCTGTGGTCATCCAACTGACCAAACGAACCCGTGTCTTACTACAAACATCCACTCATTACGCACATTAAAAGACCAACAAAGAAATGGTGAGTCTTGAGCCATGTGCGCCTCATAAAAAAGGCAATAATAAAGATATAAGTAAGCACTTTTAACGAAACGAAAAAAAAAGCCATAAGAGTTATGCAAATCATCACTCAAATGAAAAAAAAAAAACAATTTATAGAAGTGGGGCTTCAAAAATAATTTACAATTTCTGTATCGTCTGCATCTATGGAAAATCAATTTAATATTATCTACTCACAATAGATGTTATGTTATATGTTATATAACTTTAAAGAAAGTTATAGACAGAGTCGATATAATTACATATTTTGTGATTTTCATAAAACCAGTTATCTAAGGAAAATTATTAAAGAATGATCCAATTGTTCATATAATCAATTATCGTATTAGGTTGATTATGAAACCAGTTTAATCACAATATAAGAACTTGTTTAGCCTATTTATTTGTCCTCCCAGTTAAACAGTTTTCTACTGCTCTAAGAGTTTGGAGTATTATAATTTAATATTTTTTAAGAACCCAAAACTCTCACCGAAACTAAGTTCAATTACGAATTCCTCCTCCGTAAACCCATTCGAGTTCAAATTGGGACGTGTACGACAACTTCGGCGACACTTTTACATCACCTCCAAAAAGAAATAATGGCAACAATCCAGTTTGCGATGTCATAAAAACGTGCAACAAATTATTAACATTTTATTAAGCTGCGGCGTCACAAAAAATTATATATATCCGACGTGTTCAACAAAACGCTAACATCAGCATATGAAAACCTAAAAAAACCAACATAATTTGCTGAACATGAGGTGGAAAAAAGCGTGCGCCGTAAGAAAATATTTAATCGATTTCAGTTTTTGCCGGGAAAATGCTCTGCCAAAGGGATCGTTTGTTTTGGAAACTTAAAAACGTAAAGATTCTAAGTTTCAAAACGTATATTTCGTCTTTATTTTAAAAGGGATAGTTGGTCCTTAGAATTGTTTTATCACCTATCATGAGAAACTGAAATCCAATTAAATTTGTAATACAATTTTAAAGCGTATTTCGAATTCGTATTGCAAAACACCTCGCTTACTTTGTTTAATTCAATAAATGTGCTTTCAATCAATTTACAAAACAAATGGACAGTGTATCAGTTAACATTCATTTACTTTTGCTGCGGGTCATAATTTCCAATGCGTTTATTTATTTGAATTTAATTTACGAGCACCCGATCGTCTGGAATTTACCGTCGCAGTGCATTTAAAACTGTGAAATGTGATTCTGGCCAATAAAAATATCAGGGGAAAAGTGAGAGTCCGAGAATATTGTAAGCTAGGCTTTGTACAAATAAAATCAATAAATAAAATAAATCGTTAGGAGGCAATTCGAACTGGCACACACCGATAAGCAAAACCATTCAGGCCGAAATAAAAAACAAATATATGAAGTGACGTCCGAGACGAAACGGTCGAAAGTTGAGGCCCAATTGGGCACTGAGCACTGGACACTGAGCAACAGGGTCTGCGACTAATCGGCTGGCGAGAACCCATACCCATATAGGCAGTGTGGAATGGGTCATTGCACCCGGAAAATACTTTAAACAATATGTGAAACAAATGTTCGGTGTTAATTACACTGCGCGCTCGGAAACTATAACTTGTTGATTGAGAGGTTTCTGTGGAAACTGGAAGAGTCATTATGAGCCGCACGCGTTGTGAACCCTTACTCCAAAGTATTTTTATACCTTTCTTATCAGTAAAATGCGTACACGTTTGAAATATTGTACGAAATTAATATAAATTTTTTGGTCATTTATTTTGTTAGTGGTCTGGATTCTAAATACTGCTTAACCTTCAGAACTCTATTATTTGGTTTTATTGGTCACAAAGAACATATTCGGTGCCAGTTATATGTTGGAATTATTTAAGTTCGGCTGAATTCCCATCATTTTTGGAGATTTTAGTTCAGTAAGATATTGTAAAGATGCCAAAGAGTTTAAGAACTCTTAATAGGGTTAATGGAAATAGGGTTAGAGTTTGTTATTGATAAGAGGATCTATATTTCTAAAAAGATGTGAACCTTCTTTTCAATTTTTCCTAAAAAGATTTCTTGAGGATCTTTGGGGACCCTCTCAAAGACGGCTTAGTCTTTAGTCTTAACCCCAACCAAAGTAACTCGGTGTAGTCGAGTGTGGCGTTCCGGCGATAAGCAGGAAGGTCAATAAAGTACTATCAGCACGGACCGATGGCTGATGCCTGATGCCTGATATATGAGACATGTGCCGATGCCGCCGACGACAAAAACATTTGCATTTTTCGTCTACCATTTCACAGCGGAGGAGGCGCCACAAATCAAAACGGTCTCCCAATCCCGTTGCGAAATCAGATTTTGTGGATTCGAGTTAAGATTGTTTGGTTTACTACCTCAACGCTTAGGCTATTGGTTAGATTTTTATATAAGATAAACCCCCTTCAGATTATAGTCTAATCCATTATTGAGTTAAAAAAAATATGGTTTTCATTAGAAATTGGAATATACAAATGTTATTAATTTAGTTCTCATGCGGAAATGAATATAGCTAAAAAAATTATTCCTTTACCGAATGTGAAGCAGGATGTAGGATAAATTTGTGCATCTGCAAATCAATAAAGTTGTGACATTATTTTAGTAAGCAAGCGTCTATGTGTATAAAATAATAATAACATATATTTACCTAAATGTATTAAGATTAACATACTTAAATATTTATTTAAATGATTGGATAAAGATCCCTGCTAAATAATATTCAAATCGAAATATATTTTAATACTGGGAACAGTTGGCTTACCGGCTTTTTGGCCGCCAGCGGCTTGTTGATGAGGTTTAGATGCGGCTCAAACTCCTGGCCGAAGCGCTCGATGAGCAGATTCTCGGCGGCCTCCTGTGGACACTCTTCCTGCTGCACCAGCTCCCAGATGTCCTGCGGAATGTAGCAGCTAAGCAGGAGGCCCAGAACCAAGCCGATGACGAAGTAGTGGTTTCGATTTAAATTCGTAACGGATCTCCGCATGTTTCCGCTTCCTTTGCCGCTTCCGTTCCCACCTGAACTTGACCGACTATTCCCACTTCGCGCGCGTGAGTGAGATGGCAAAGGTGTAGGATGAGGATGTGCGTGCCCGGGTGCGAGGGAGATAGAGAATGTGAGAAAGAGAGTGAGAGAGAGCGCAGGGAAACAGGAGTTGTGACCAATTTGTCATTTGCACATCTTCTTTTTCGCCCACTTGTTGCCGCTGCTTTCGCACTCTCTCTGCGCCGCTTTCTTCGTTCTTCCTTCTTCGCTTCACGTTCTCCTTTTGCCTTTCTCCACAGCCTGTTTCTTGTTGCTTTTACCTTATTTTTGGCACTTCTCGCCGCTCGTGTTATTCGGCACGCACTTCTTTCGCTCTCTTTGCGCCTTCTTCGCCTCTTTCATCTTCGATACATTTTCACACACCGAAAAAAAGCCGCGCGATCGCCTTTTTGATTTACACCAATTTGCGGCAAAAATTTCGTTTACACTACGTGTTGCCGGCGGGGGGGTGCGGTAAAAAAAAATATAAAAAAATTCGAGCGGGTGAATTCGGCCCGGTTTTCCGCTGCGCAAAGTAAACAACTGAAAGTCTGACCAGCTATTGAACCGGAACTTCCCCCTTCAAATTGGGTTCGCCCTAAATTTGCCACCAAAACTTGTTATTCCACCCTACAAGACACTGGTGTGAGACCATGGTTGGCCTCTGTTAGCCAAGTCACTTACCTGGCCCTAGCGAAGAAACCCACCTTACCAGCGGATATTCCACCCAGGCTAACGCTCTCTGCATTTAGCCGCGTCATCCTACTTTTATAGGAAATTTATATTTAAATTGTTAAAAGAAACATTATTATTATTAGATTATAAATTATATTATATAATAAAATATATATTATATTGTTGTTTTAAAAATCTTTATTATTAAAATAAAATATTTTAACAGATTAATAGATAATATTATAACAAATTAAATAAAAGTCTCAACATTCTTTTGTAAAATTCACTTTTTATCTGTTAATCTGGCAAAATAAAATCAACCTTCAACGAAATGAAAAATGTAAACACAGTTTCTGTATGCCAATTAGATATTTAATAAATATTAATTAAATCCGAGTGAAATTTGAATAAAGAAGAAAAACCCTTGGGGAGGGCATATAAAACAAAGACTTTTGAAAACTATTTGACAATGGAAATAATTGAAATTATTACAGCGAAAGGCATAAACCAAGCGTCGGCTTCAACAAGTGTTTGCTGTAGTGCCGCTGCACATCAGCACCTTTTACACGGGCTTACAGTGTTTACCTTTTTGTGTGTCGCTTTCAGCGCGTAAAACCATTTTTAATTGCTCGCCCCACTGTCACTTTTCTTCGGCCCCGCAGCCGCTGACATTGTAAAAGTTGTTTGGCATTGTTTTCACTTCGCCAGCCGGCCACAATTGATGGATGGACTTGCCACGGACTCGAACTCGGATGTCCAAACAGCGCCGCTGCGATGGGAAAACTTCGGGCAGGCTGCGATCGGCATTTGGCAGTGCAAGCGAAGGCGCATGCGCAGCCGCGGAGTCGCTTTAAAATGGGTCAGCAGAAGCAGCCACGTAAAAGAAGCAGCTGCAACATTGCAATAGCGAAGCAGCAACATCGCAGGAGAAACAACACAGCAGCAACATTGCAGCAGCAACATCGCTGCAGCAACAAGAGGGCACTTTAGACCGCCCACTCCATTCAACCGAAAACGAAGCTGCCAAATCCTCAGCTTTTTTTAAATGACTGCTGCAATGCTACCTATTAATTATTATTAATTATAATGATAAAATATTAAATTATTATTTATATTTTTTATAATTTATATTAAGTAATCGATACCTTTAAGGTTTATTAATTAAATCACGCATCTCGTAAACATATAACATATATCATTCATAACACTCAAGAATCGACATATAACATACTAATTTGAAAATGCAACATGCAACATACAACATGTAACATGCAACATGTAACATGCAACATATAACATATAACACTGAAGAATCGAGATATTACATGCGAATTGCTAAGTGCAACTTGCAACATGCAACATGCAACATACAACATGTAACATGCATCACCTCACATTCAACAATAAACAAGAAACATGCAAAAAAGTGACATTATGTTAACTAACATTATTTTTATGTAAACATTATTTAAATGTAATGTTAATTACATTAACTATAGGCCACGTCATCGTTTATGCTCTTTACCCATTTTTAACGCGGCGGTGAATTTAGAATTCCCAAGTGGTTCTGGCTCATCCGTCATGGGATAGCAGTGGATTTCGCCCAAATTTTCAGTTCTCCGGGATGACCGGCAGTTTCTCTCAGAAACTGATTCCGGCTTTTTGAGTGTGTGTGTGTGTGTGAAGTGCTTTCTACTGAACTCCACTCCAGGATGCAGTGCCTCGCCAACCAGCTTGGTATGTTTTAAAAATGAATAAATTAAATTAAATAATAAAATTTTTAATTTAAATTCTTATTTTAATTCCAGGTGAAAGATGGCGATACCTTCCTACCTGGACTGGTCTTCAGGATGCAGTGCCTCAAGGGGCTAAAAGGTGTGTATTATTAAAAGAAATTACATAATTCATTTCATTAATCATTTTCATTCTTCCTCTTTCTTTTATTGCAGGCCTTAGAAAAGAGTGTTTGTGAAATGGTTGCAGCATATAACCTTCTTCAACTGGACTCCACTTTAGGATGCATGCATCCATGAAATTTCTGAGTGAGTACTACCCTTAGAAATTATTTATCAAATAAGTTTTTTAATTAAGCTTAAAAATACTCCTTAAGACAGACTTATTATTTTTAAGCAAGAGTGGATAATTATATAGGGTGTTTTTTTAGAGGTATAGAACTTTAAGTTGCAATAAAACCACGATGGATTATTCGATTGACATGAATTTTTTTTTATTCGAAAGATAATCTTGTGGCAATTTATTTTATATATAATTTCTGGCATATGAAAGCCACGGCTTCATGTCAATCGAATAATCCATCGTGGTTTTATTGCAACTTAAAGTTCTATACCTCTAAAAAAGACACCCGATAATACTTAGAAACAAAAGAGTATTTAGAAACACGCATGACTATATCAATAATTACTTTTAAGTTTGTTAATCGTTAAGAGCAGTATTAGATTTAAGTATGTACTAGTTAATTTAATTGTATGGAAGCAATTTTGCTGGTGAGTTAGGTTAATATAATACAGAATTACGCTGCATTCATAAATGTAAAAATAATTGATGAGCTTAGGAAAAAAGTCCCAAAAAGTCAGAAAAGTTTTGTTCTTGGTAAAAAAAAATTATAGAAATATTGCGTTTTGCGTACAAAACAAACTATCAAATACAATTGACTGCACCTTTAACAAAATCTAGTGCAAATAAAATATTCGCTTATTCAATTGATAATGACATGAATTATAAAAACAATCAATTTTTATAGTTTTTAAAATTCCGTTGCAGTGTTAACTTTTTCATTTGCTAAAACACAATAAACACCTATATACAACAAAATTATTTATATAAAATATTATTTATATTAAAAATACATTTTATACTAAACTTTAAAATAATATTCTTAAGATGGCTTGTTTTTAATTTTATTGTATAAAATATGTTATACTATATGCCTATATTATTACTGAAATGTTTTTATTTCTTTCTTGGTTAATTTATTTATTTTATTAAATTGAGTTTTCGAGAGGTATACATTTTGTGTAGGGTATCAGCAGGTGCTTAGCCATCCACCTGCGTTCTGTGCGTCGTGTTGTGACTTTGTTTTGCGGCGCAGCTTTTGCTTTTGACACATTTTCGCGGCTGCCTCGTTGCCGCCGACGCTCGAAGTTGTCGCTTTTTTCTTTCCGTTTTTTTCTGTTTTTTCTGTTTTTAGTTTAGTTTTCGTTGTGTGTAGTTTCGACGACGCTCGAGTCGCGTCTCTCTTGGCTTTTGGCTCTGCTTTTTGGGCCTGATCGATCAGTTAGTTGCTGACTTTGCGCGGCGGCGAGCGGTTTGCATTGCGATTGCCGGTCGTTGAGTCTTTGAATTTGTTGAATTGGTGGCGTTTCGGTGGATTTTATTGCCACTGCGGTTGCGCATGCGCCTCGTCCGAATCGGGGATAAAATAAGCCTTCATTCGGCTCTGGCC
This sequence comes from Drosophila ficusphila, assembly GCF_018152265.1. Lineage (NCBI taxonomy): Eukaryota > Metazoa > Arthropoda > Insecta > Diptera > Drosophilidae > Drosophila > Drosophila ficusphila. Next base: position 3,359,950 of record NW_025064092.1, on the reverse strand, counting down.
AGCCATTTGATTTTTGTTTTTTAGCTGTGAGTGCGAGTGTAAAAGTGAAACTGACCAGTAACCAAAAAAAAAAAAAAAAACAAGAAACCATCAACTGAAAATTGATTCTTAGTGCATATTTTTAATGGTGCTGCTGTGTCAAGAAGCTGTTGCATGCAACGCACAAATTGCAGAGCTCCCAAATTGGAATACTTGTTATGTCTTTCGTCGATTGGTTTCTCATAAACATGCTTAAATAAATTCATTTAGGAAAATAGCTGTTCGTTTACAGTTCCCATAATCACGTATTTAAATACGTGTTGTTGGAATTGAAATGGGTTTGCTTAAAAGTAAATGAAAGTGAATTTAATTAAATTATAAATATTTTACTCATATAGAGCCTTTATATTTATTATTTTTTTTTGCTATTTTGGCTTGATCCTTATGTATTTTAAAAACTTATTTGCTTTTAAGATTTTCCACAATTTATTAGACAATGTTTTTATCATTCTTGTAAAGTAGCTTACAAATAATATTTATTGCTCGAAATTGCCAGTTAATGTCACATATTTTTCACATAAGAGTCAGGTGATTTTTTTGTGTGCCTTGTTGCTGTTTATGTTGAAGTTGCAGTTGCATTTGTGGTTGATTGTGTGGCGCAGCCTGTGGTTTGTGGCCCATCAAAGTGGCGCGCAAGTTCAAGAGTGCACATTCACTGGATACCTGCGGATCCTCGGATCTGTGGCAAGTTCCCAGAGTGCTCGTTGTTGCCTTTTATGGCCAAACTCAGTGGCGGATCCACGGGGGGGAAATTAGGGAAATTTCCCCCCTTAGAACCACAGAACCTGAAAATTTTACTTGTTTGATATGGTTGACTTTTCAAATATAACCACTTTGTTTACCAAAAAATTGGGATGGATAATTTTTGTTTTATAATTTGTACTGTATTTCTCTCGCAATAATAAGTTTGAACCCCAAATCAAAGAATAAGTTCAATTTCCCCCCCCAAGAATCGTCTCTGGATCCGCCACTGCCAAACTTGAGTAAGAAGTCAAAGAGTTGTACACTGGGAAACGCGTATTTAAATAGGGGAACTATAAAAGGATTAAAACTTGAATTTATTTCAATAGTTGAGAGTTATTATTTTATTAGAAAAAGTTATATAATTCGAATAGAATTTCTGTTTTGTTTCACATATAAAATGCTTAAATGTAGGTTCGAATCTTGAAGCTAAAAGTTGTTATAAATTTATAGATATTATTTGGGTGTCAGGGTTTTTTTTCTAATTAACCAAGCAATCATATATTTTTTATAATCTCAATTCATCTAGTTTTCAGAGGTCATGCCTCATATAAATATAAAAATATCAATAAAACGGTTACCCAATCCTCCAAAGCTCTTTGGCTTTGACCATGATACGGATCATAAACTTATTCAAACATTGTAGTGGCAATTCGTCGGTTTTCTGGCCGTGCACACAATGAATCGACTCTGTGGAATGGAAATCGGAATGGGAATGGCTATAATGGATCGGCGAGAATGGCTATAATGACAGTCGGCGGACGGATTAGCGGGCAGTTGTGAAGTGCGACCCGATGTTCGGATACTCTGTTCGCCAGTTGCATAATCCACGGATCTACAAGCCACCTAACCCCATTTAATATCCACTTATTCTGTGCCCACTTCCCATTTGCATCTTTCTGCTTTTTTCTCTGGCTTTCGTGTGCCGCAAGCCACCGATAAAAACTGGAGCAAATTAACCGAGATTAAGGCCCACAATTAGGTGCCCAATGTGAAAGTTAAGGCAGATCCGCGGATCCGAAGATCCAACCGAACAGCTGGAAACCTGTTGGCTCTTTTTATTTTCTGTATTTAGCCGCTGGCTCTGTTTGCCTTTGTTTTGCTCGTCGGCGTTTGTGGCTCATCTGCAGCCGCGGCCACTTTTACTGCACTCGCCCTCCGCCTCTGCGGCGGGAAAATCGCGGCAAATCGAGAAAACCGATGCCTCAAATACACTGAATGCCAAGCTAAATACCAATTTTTAATTGGTTTTTAAATGCCTTTCTTCAAACTTTTAACGAGGCCTTAAAATAAATATAATTGTATTAGCAACGCAAAGCATTTTTAAGTTTGAAAACTTTCCTGTTTAATTTTTGTTGTGTTTAATTATAAAATATATTTGCCAATACTAAAATTAAGCTTTATCTTTTATTATAAAAGAAAATAACTTTACGATGACCACTTATTTTTGTTGTAAAACTTTCAACGAAATTGTTTGTTAAAAATTAATTATAGTAATGCCATATTTATATTGTATTATATTTATATTCATTTAGATTTCGAGTTTTTTCAAATTCATTTCAAATTGAATTTTTAATAATAGCTGCTGGCTTTTTGGTTGAGGTAGAAATTTTGCTCGTTCGTTTTAGTTTCCAATACACGGAAATAATTATTTTAAATGAATCAAGTGTTTTCTTAAATTGTTGGTGATATACCCCCTCTGAGGGTATTTAAAAAAAACAAAATAAATGGCGTCGGGGGATGGGTTTTGGCCATAAAACGCTTCACTGACCTATGCCAAGGTTCGCGAGCAGCTGATGCCGCGTTTCTGTTTCTCTTTTGCACTTTTGAACTCGGCCACAACTCTCGCTGGCATTTAAAGTGTTTGGCAAAAACAAAAAAATAGTAAGAAGACCAAGTTCAAGTTGTCCAAGTTTCGTTTGGCCGGTAAAATGTGTGTCTTAGCCGAGCTCCTCTGCCGGAAGTCTTTCCGTTGAAAAAACTATCTGAAATGCAAGAGCTGCGCATTCAAGACGATCACCAAAGACATTCAGATCATTCATCACGAACTGGAGGGGAAAAAAGTAGAGAAATACAGAAATTCAGAGGAAATTAAACCGAAACCCAGCGCTTTCATTATGATGATCATCTTTTCGTCGACTGTGCCATTATCGTTGTCAGCATCGCGACTCCCATTCCCATTTCCATTAGTCGCTATCTGCGATGAAAACTGTTAGAAATTTCGAGGGCAATTCCACTCCATTTATTATTTGATTTCGATTTGATTGCTTTTTTTTATTTCCGTCTACTAACTGGGCTTCCAACTTCGAATCAGTTCCCGATGAGCGGACACTTTTTATTGGGTTGCCTATGCTTCATGTGCTAACTGATTCTGTTCGAAAAATTAAAGCAGCTGAATAGCTTTTTGTTGAATTATTGCTGTAAATGGGAAACAAGGAATTAGATAGAAAAATTGAGTATGTTCAGAGTTGGAATGCATATTTAAATTGTTTTGCAACTTCTGCTCTATTATTTTGTATTTAGGTGTACATAGAAAAAGAACAAAATCTCTATGATTAATATAAAATCCATTATTTTTTACCCAAAGGAAACGACAACCTAGAAACATGCTTTAAACTTAATATGATTCATAAACTATTTTTATTGTGACTAAGAAAAGACTTAAGTGAAACGAAACTCAAGATTAAAAACAGAACAAAACAGTATAATTAACACCTCGTGATATATTTTTGTGCAGCGTTTGTTTAAATAGTTTTAATTCCTGATTCTTCTTTTAAATTTTTAGTCAATTTATTTTAAGGTAAATAATACCTGAATTTTTGCTTCCAAGGTTTTTTTTTTGTTTTTTTCGTACAGCTCCTAAAAGTTGTCTTAATAAGTAATTTGTTCTACAATTCTTAATTGCTTAAAAGGTACTTACAATCTGACCCAAGCAAAGGTCCAAGTCAGCTTTAATTTATATTTTAGAAGCAACAGAAACAAAAACAGAATATAAATGCAGACTAATTGAAGCTTTAAACTCAGTCAAAGAAACTTGTTGGAATATTAGAAAGACTTCGTTGTTTTATAGTGAACTACAAATGAAATAAAACCCATTGAAGTTTAAGTGATTCCGGAACTGGTAATTTCACAATTGCTCTGCGACCAATTTCAACTTTGGCTGGACCTCTGATTTTTCCGCTGTCAACTCGCTTTGACCGTATTTCTGTCTTGGCTATTTGCATTTTCATTTAGCATTGAACTAACCGGTGATCGGACGTCAACTGCCCCACTTGACACACATAACTTACAGATATTTCATATATATACACCAGAAAAAATATATTATAATAATATAAAGTACTTAAATGATTATGAAAGAGTAAGAATTAGGAAAGGTCCTTACTTAATATTATATGTTTATTTGTATATAAATTTTGCTTAATTCCTTGATTTACTTTTCATATAGCTCTTTATTTAAGAGTTAATAAATATAAAAAATATATATGAAATATAAACTACAATAAATGTAAAGTTAAATATAACTTACTTTCATAATAAATGTTTAAATACCTTTATTTCATTTGCAATACGAAAGTTTAAGAGGTAAACTTATTTTCTGTGTATTCAAGCCTCGTTTTCTGGCAATCCCAGGGGAGGTGGGCGTGGCAGGGGGTAAGGCGGAGGGAGAGGGAAGGTGAAGTGGAGTGGGTGGAGTCATAGTTTCACGCAAGGTCCATTGCCACACACACACGCCACATTTTTTTGGCCGGCTTCGTCATCTCATTTATTGGCTATATGCATGTTGGCCATTGAAATCGCACGAAGTTCGGTTCCCCAGTGGAATCACTTTCACTTTGCTCACCTACAGGGCCAACTCTTCAAAACCCCTCCCCCTCCCCCTCTTCTCCCTTTTCCCCCTCATTTCTTTACGCTCTTGACCAAAAACTTGCGTAAACTTTCGTGGTTTCAAAACAAAACAGCAAAATATATGTTTATGCGATGACAGGGAGAAATAAAAAGCCAAAAAAAATACACACAATAATAGTAATAACAATAAATGAATGGAACGCAAGTAGAGGACAGGGAAAAGGTGTTATATTATATGGTGTGTATATATATGCTATTTGTTAAATGCGGGACATTTTGGCAGCTTTATTAGCGGGTTTTGTGTGGTGCGTGTGTTCAGGCCATTTCCAAATTCATTTGGTGCTTTTTTCAGTGGTGGGGAGGCGATTCACAGGTACCTCTCCACTGCTGGTTCAACGTCTCGTTTCAAAGTGGCCAAAATGCCGATTCACGCTAAGGTCAAGGAACACTTGGCCCGTGACCTTCCGCCAAATGGCAAGAGGTCAGTTGGCGCCGAGATTGCCAAAGGCTTTCAATCACTTACCAATTGGAAATTGCTGGTTGGTTGCAAGCTTATCTGATAGCTCTGAAATAGATTCCCTACTTAGGCTAAAGGAAAATGGTGTATAAATTTCCTATGGCTCAAAATTTATATAAAAATATTAGAACATATTATCCTTAATAATATATAAATATATGCTTAATTTATAAATGGATTGGAAATTATTTTAACACGATTTTAGAAAAAATATTGCGTACACCACTATTATTAAACTGTTTGTAGAAAGTTTTGTTTTCGGTTGATTTGTTTTATGCAATTGCAACCATTATTTAACTGTTGTAGAAAGTTTTTGCATATAATATTAATTTTTAAAACAATGTTGGCACTACTCATACTTAAAATGCTTGATCACGTTTTTTATAAACTTTCTACGTTGATCTTAAAATAGTTTAACACCAAGTTATATAAACATGGATTAAAAATTAGGTATTCAAGTTTTTTATATATCAGTTTCAACACTTTACTTCAAAACATTTTACATTGTGATAAAAATGATATTATAAAATGCTCACATTTAGTAAAGTCAATTTAATTTGAAAACTACTGTATGCTATTTTGAAAAGTAACCGTTAACTTATCGTAACTTATCACAGAAAACTTAATCTCTGTTTTAAACCAATTTCAACATTTGCCTTTAAATAATTTCACCGTGAGATTATAATAAACCATATTTATATTCAACCTACATTTTACTAAACCGTTTCTAATCACATAAACTATAAATATAGAACCTCTTTTATAGTTCAATTGACTAAGCCAAATTGAATATGCCATTCGTTTTCGGACTCGCAATTTAATTTGATAGAGCCCCATTTTAATTGAATACAAATGGGCGAATATGCAAGGCAACCTCGCTGGCGAACTCGATTAGTTGCAATCTGTATGCCCACCTGTCCATTTGTCTAGAGTCGAGTAATTGGCAACATATTAGTCAATCCGAATGGCCCGGCCAACAAACCGTGTTGCCACAATGAAAATGATAGACCATTGTCTGGCCATCAACGCTGCGTATACGTAATGTGTGGCTGTTGCACGTATATACGTATACGCCCTGTTGGTTTGCCAACTAATGGCAGGGCGTGCCCGCGATTCTTAGCCAGCAGGGCTCGGCCTGATGCAATAACTATGTGGATATATACATATCTGAATAGGAGTATAGAAGTGTGTGTGGTGAGGAGCTATTGTTTTGGGCCGATCCTCTTACTGCGACTGGGAACGGGGTCACCTGAGTCGCGCTTTTTGGCACCTGCCACAATTGTTCCGCCCGCAAAGCTGGGAAATTGCCCAACTGACGAACGAGCCCCTGGCTTTTACACAGGGAAAATAATCTTTAAAATAGCCAGGCACATAAAAATATCCATTTAAAGCAATCACATACCATTTGTTTTATTTACTATTTAAACAAATTTAATTGAGTTTTTGATTAAGAATAGTAAGATAATATCAAAATTATTTTATACAATTACACGAGTATATTTTTACTCAACTTTGTATTATTTTATGATTTTATCTAAGAAGTTTCTGGCTTGCAAAAAATTATTTTCGACTTAACAACTTAAATTTAAAAATGATTTCTTTACCCTTTATGTAAATCCGATTTTTATTGGCTTTTTAAAAAAATAAAACTTTGAAGAATATTTTCAAGGCAGCCTGGAATCTTAGATTTTTTTTGGTGTACAAAAAGTTATATTCACATAAGTAACTTGACTGGCTAAACACTATTTTTCTTGACTTACTAAACGATGAGAAGACATAACAAATGTTCCATTGACTTTTCCGTGTGGCGAGTGGGCGAGTGAATTATTCAGAAGCGTTTGGAGACGCCTTCGGCTTTTGACACGCAGCCCAGGATAGCGAACCCTTGACCCTAAACACTAAAACCCTTTCCTTCGGCAAACAGCAAAGCCTTCGAGGACTTCTCGGACTTCTCGGAATTCTCGGACCAACGCGAACTTCTCCAGCTGAGAAATTAAAGAACAATAACAATAGAGGACGCTCACTGGGAAAAGCAGGTTGTCCGTTGATTTAAGTGAGTGCTGTTTTTTTTTGTTTGTTGCCCGCATTTGGGAAGCGGCTCAGTGCAGCCGGCGATGCCTTAGGGGCAGCTCCTCCATTCCGAGAACGAAACCATCTCGCCAATCTCGCCAAGATGCCCTACAACCTCTGGCTGAAGCGGCGCCTCCAGCTGCTGGCCTCGCTGCTCTTTTGCCTCCTCCTGGGCTACCTGACCTCGGAGGCGGTGGCCAAGCCGACACTCTCCTTCAGCTTGCCGCAGGGCCTCCAGGGGTTCCCCTCCTTCCAGTCGTTCACCCAGCAGATCATCGAGCAGCGCAGCGCGCGCCAAATGAAGACCTACAGGTGAGTCACGATTTAAATGACAATTTTATATTGTTTAGACAGCATTGAGAAAAGTCTTTACGAAGGGAAAAGTATGCTAGCTACCTCTGCATTAAGTAAATTAAATATAGATAAAACTGTAACCTAAAAGACTAAATACAATCACACGTATTTCGTTGATATGTTTTTGCCCATGGTTGATCAGCTTTTAATTACTGTTTATATATCGAACTAAATTATTTAAAATAATACATATCGATTTTCTTATTATTTATATGCCATCTATAAAATAAAACTAATATCCGTCAATGTAAAACAATTATATTTTATCAAATAGTTATAGCAATATTGATTGTAAATTGATATGTATATTGATTACTTCTTTCTCAACCAATTAAAGTAGTTATCATTTTATGACTATATTACCTCTCTTATCGTCTGATCTTTATAAAATCTCCTAGGGTATTTATAACTTAAGTTAAAATTGAATTTCCTTGCCCTTCCTTAGCTAATAAATATGAGAAGCGCATAGAAAGGCTCACTAATTGGATCTAAATTATCCAGCCAGATGAAGACGCATGTAAGTACGTGTGACTGGCGATCCATCCGGCTGGAATTGAATATTAGTAGTCAAGAAACGATTGTCTAGAGGGTTTCACTCGTACGCAAAGTCCATTGCCATGGACGTCACGTATCCGCACGGTCGGTCGCCTGGCCATGTGCCCATAATAATTGCAGGGAGCTCTCACTCAAAACCCTCGAAATAGAAAAAAATTGTTTGATTTAAAAACTGAACAAGCAAGTTGAATAGATAGCAATACATTTCTATTAATTGTGATATGTTCATACTAATAAACAGAGGTTAAGTTCTATACTTCTTTTATAAGAATATATTAATTTATTTGTTGAAATTTATTTAAAATATGTGCAACTTTTTCTTTCCGTGCAATTTCTTTCTCTGCAGCGGGAAGCGTGTGAGCAATGATTCACTCATTATGATATACTATCACGATCTGACCATAGCCGTAACGGAGTTGGGACCCCAGAAGCTGCTGCTTGGCTGCGAACTAATCGAGATCTAGTAAGTGAAAGTAAAACTAGAAATTCACTCAATATTAAATATTAAGGTTTAAAGGTAAAAGCAGCTAAATGTTAAAGAAATTTGCAAAATTATATTGATAAAAATATTATCTAATGTGGGAGCTCATATGTCACGTCTAATATTTATAATCAAATTTCCTGTACCTATATTGTACACTTCGTTTTTGAATAAATCAAGGTTTTCCGGTAGTAGTTTTTGAGTAATTTACGTGGACAGCTGATCAGATATACATTGGATATGCACTGAATGTTTAATTAGGCACATGATAAGTTTATAAAAATCAAATACGTTTGAATGTAAAAATGACTGTGAAAAAATATATAAAACTATAAAAAAGGTTTGAAAAAGGGAAATTATTAAAATATTACAAAATACTAAAACTTATAAAGCAAAATAGCGTGCTCTTAGCTAACAAATGTGAGAATCGCGTAGAAGGGCCTGAAACTACTACTACAGCTGTCCCTTTCTTTCTCTCTCCCGAATCTGTAGCAACGACAAGGAAGGCAAGATGTTGCTGGAGGGTCTGTCTCATTACAATCGCCCCCTGGAGATCAAATTCGACGAAATGCTGAAGCTGATGGATCAGTGTGAGCACGTGGACAAGATGACCTACGCCTCGCGGCACAAAATTAAATCGGAGGGAGGTGAGCGGAGCAGTGGTGGTGGAGATGGGGACCCATCCTCGACGGGAGGAGCAAATGATGGAGTGGCCCTTAAGCTGGCCACCAACATCTTTCCGCGCAGTCCCTTCTCTTTACTTAGTGGCATTATTCCAGGTGAGTTTTCCACTTTTAATTGGTTCTTTTGTTTATTAATTATTGTGTAATTGAATGATTTAATCAGGCACAAAGTGGTGTGGCACTGGCGACATTGCAGACACGTACAGTGATCTCGGCAGTGAGATGCCCATGGATCGCTGCTGTCGGCAACACGATCTGTGTCCTGTGAAAATCCGGGCCTATCAGAACAAATACGAGTTGATGAACGACTCCCTCTACACAAAGTGAGTTTTGCTTAAAAGAAATAACTACTACCTATAATTTGCTTAGTTGCTTAATTGCTCAAAGATTATGCTCTACATTTTGTAAATTATTATCCAAAAATATTCAATAATAACTAATCCATTTCCAACAACTAGAAAGAATTTAAAGTATTCAAAATTCATTACACCTAAAATTTGTTGAAATACTTCATATTAAATTTACAAAATAAAAAATATATCTCCTTTTAAATTAAATTATATAAAAAACATTGAATCAGTAAATATACAAGAATATATCTTTAAGATCTTAACTCAACCCAAAATTATAATTACGAATCTAATTTTTCCACCTACAACTTAGAAAAGCATAAATATCTTTCTGATTGTTAAACTGTTACTTTTAACGAGTGGAACCTAATTATTCAAGTTCCTATCACTCATTTCGAATAATCCATTCCGTCTATATCCCCCAGATCGCACTGCATCTGCGACGACATGCTGTTCTCGTGCCTGAAGAAGACCAACACCTCGGCCTCGCAGCTGATGGGCTCCATCTACTTCAACCTGGTGCAAGTGCCCTGTTTGGATGGACGGAGCAACCAGTACAAGTTCCGAGCGGCCAAGGAGGGATTCTAGGAGTTCTGGGCATTCCAGGGTATCAGACATTCGAGAGGGGGGTTTCATTTCAATGTACAGGAGGTGGAGAAGCGAAGAGTTTCAGAGTCGTAGAGTCGCTCTATTTATTGTTTTACAAACGATGACGCCCGCTTTTTATTTTTGTCGAATATTCTGTTGGGTTTACAGTTTACAGTTTACAATTAGCGTTAACGTTACCGTTATCTAGGATAAGTATAAAGTAGAATTGCAATCTTTGTTATACAAATACGAATATAAATATAAATATATATATATATGTATCATTTACTTGATTAGCCGTCTTTATTCGTTAACAAGGTAAAAAAAAACGTTTGTATATATGGGACAAGGAAAACACGCACACAGTTTTCTTTTCTTTTTTTTTTTTTGAAGTTCCGATTTAAGTTCATATTTAACTACAATGCTTAATCTTAATCGTTGTCTTTCTCTTTCTCACAATAATGCACTAACAAACAACGTTCGAGAAAAAAAAATGGGCCAAAAAAACACACACTTTAGATTTATGTATACATGTAAAATTTAGATTCGCTTTCACGGGGAATTTTGTTTTTAGTTTTTAGTTTTAGGTTTTAGATTTTAGATTTTTAGCAGGCAGCAACACACTGACTAGTGGAGTCTTTCTAAAAGGGTCGTCTTTGCTGTTCCATTTTGGGGGATCCTCTGCTTGATCGATCCGCTGTCTAATGGTTTCGTTGTGATGTCCGGATATCCTGCTGCGGATTATCCTGCTGTGGGGCAATTGGAAGGAAGGACATTGTGGAGAGCCTGGGGAGCCTAGAAGATGCTGGCCACATTCGGACCGGGCTGCGAATTGGTCGGTGTTGGCTGCGTCGGTCGATCGATGTCCTGGTAGCTCCTCTGCTGACTTGTTGGGAAGACCGATCCTGTCTGCAAAGTGCCGCCGCGGGTGTTGAACTCCCGGTAGAGCAGGGCCACGCTCACCGGCCGCAGGATCAAGTTGATAATGCTAAATGCCACGGCCCAGCCATCTGAAGAGAAAGTGCATTAAAAGGTTCATTAGTATCACGTCCTCAGGAATCTCATTCGATGTTTTTAATCGCATTCAGTAGCAATACGCGATGGATGACTTACTCATGATGCCATAATGCAGAGCGATGCTGACTATATCAAAGAAAATGCTAGAAGCGTTGATGACGAGCGCCTGCAAAGATACGAGATGCGGAACATGAGTATGATGGGGAAGTGGTGGGCCGGCCAACAAGGATTGAGCTGATTTATCAACTAAACATGCATTTAAGAAGTCTACTTGATTGTAAATGGGAACTATTTTGGTTGTTTTTATTCGATGCTTTAACTTGTCTTGAGAAAGCACAACATTTTTCATAGTGGACTTTTAGGCTCAAAGAAAACCTCTGAAGGAAAAACCGTCTGTTGACAAACCAATTGACTAAAATATAATTAATAAGAAATTCGTTGAAATAAAGCTATGGTAAACAATAATAAAAATTGTTTGGATCAACAAAAAAGGCAACAAATAAAATTCATTTGTGTTAAGAAAATTAAAAAAAAAAAAAAAAAAATGATTCAAAGGTTTTTCAAATTAAAATAAAGATTTAAATACTTAATCTTGTTATGAATCAATATAATAACATTCTTATTTCTAGTCTTTGTGTTTATAAAAATATTTAAATATTTTTGTGAGTTTGAAGATTTTACTAACGAACATTTTCCTTTTGTTTAACTAAATTTCAAGAACTAAATATTACTTAACATGACTAACCACAAAGCTTTGTTTTTTTGCACCAGATACAGATACACGTGTCCGATTTGTGATAACAAAAAACGAGGGTTGGCCTCAACGGACAACATATGTTAGAATTAAAATTCCCAGCAGGCAGAACCTTGTAGACAAAAATCCTTCACCCACTTTGCTTGGGGAAATGCCCAAGTATCATTCTTCAGAAGGCTCCAAGTTGCAAGTTCCAAAGTTTGAAAGAACAATTTACATACTTGAAATTAAATAATTATGTTCATTGATTTTTAGTTTACAGTTGGTGGACAGCGAGGGTGAAAAAGAAGTGAAATGCCGTCTGGCTGGCCAGGATTTCACATCCAGTTGGGTTCACTTGAGTTGAATTCCCTCGAGTTGAGTTGATTAAGAGGCGTTGCTAATGGCTTTCGAGGAAGCAAACAAAACAACAAAGTCCTCGTTGGCTGGAAGCCTCGAAAATGGAATTGTAATGCCCGATTTATACGGCAGGTGACCCAAAATGGCAATCGCGTGCCTGTTTTTTCTTGAAAGTCCTCCGTATTTTTTTTTTCGGGCAGTGGGACGATGAAGTGTTGGACTTTTCGTGGGAGGTGGTCAGTATTCGGTCGGCCTAAGGTCAAAGTTGAGCCATTTACCGTCTTTACTTACGGCTAGCTCATCTATTAATACACGCATATCGCCAACTTCACACGCAATCGCCCACAAGAAGGACTTCTATGTGAAAATATTTAAACACACTGAGGAAACTTTGGGAAAACAATACATTTAATTTATAGTCTCATTAAAAAGTTGTACTTATTTCACAGGTTAAAACAACCATTCTATAAAAGACTATTTATCGGATTTAGATACTGATTAACTTCAATAATAACTTCAAACAATAAAATAAGAGCTATTAAAATCTCCAAGACTTGTATAAGTTACAAAAAAATAAAAATATGAATATTACATTTTGTATTTCTTTTCAAGATAATAATTCGGTTTTTAACAATTTTCCTTATTTGTTTTATTTGTATAAAGTTGTACTTTAAAAAGGAAAAAATTGCATGTTTGTAAATGTTAATTTTTTTCTTGCTGTGTACCCTCGACTTAAATCAACTTTCATTAGCATACCTCCACGCGTTCAGATTGAAATTTTGGTTGCGTTTTGTGTTTTGTTTTTTTTTTTTACTATTTTGGCCAAGCCACTTGACGGGTTAAAGCCACTCGGGGGTGGAGCAGAACATTAGAGATTAAAGATCGGGCCGCGGGGAACCAGTTATGGCTCGGTTAACCCATAAGCGAGCAAATTGATTGGCCATAACTGTGCCGCAACTTTTGGCCTCAACCAAAACAGAACCAGAGTTTTCCCTTCGAAAGATATAGCTTCTATACTAGTGAGTAAGATCTATACTATATATGCCTAAATCCCAGTGGTAAATCACATTCACGAACAACAAAAACTTTTTACTTGGATAACCCAAAAGGTTTATCTTATCGTATAACGCGTTTTATATTTAAGATGTATCTTTATCTTTTTAGTTCATATGTTTTGGTTAATCTTAGCTTTGCTGCCCTTGTAATAATTTTCTGGTGGTATAGAAATATTTTTATCAGTCATTATTCTTTATTTCCGTGACTTTTATTTGTGACAAGCTTTGCATTCCATCAAAAAAATTTAAAGCACTCTGTTATTTAATAAATATTTTTAATGTGTATTTTTAAAACAAACCAAAAAAATATTGAAATAAGTAATTTATTATTTCATCTTCGAAACAATTCTTATTTATACTCGTAAATTCAAATTATTTAATCAGCCAACAACTGCCTTGCATAATTCCTTTGCAAACAAAATAATTGAATTTCCTAAAATAATCTGCCATGATTAATCGTAATAAATTTAGTAAGTGCATCACCATCGCAATCAATCACAGCATTCATTGTTCTAATCTCGATTTTCTCGCCGGCACCTGCTGATCGTCGAAACTATTTTAGTGAGAACATTTGTTATTTATATTTTGTATGTGTATGCTAATTGCCGATTGACGCTTTTTCAGACAACCGGTTTAGCCGATTTAGCGAATTTCGAGGTGATATCAGTGCGAGTCGTCTGGAATTTGATTAAAACTTAAGCGCAGAAAGGGAAGTTCCAGTCGAACATTTTGAATTAATTGAATGAGCGCACACTCGAACACTTTATGGCGCCCTTATCAGCCCAACAAAGTGCTCAACAATACAGAAATGAGTCACAAAAGCCAGTGAATGGAAAGCCGATTCAGAAATCAAAGTCTATAAGGCGCCTGCAATTGGACTGCAGTCTTTTCATTCTCATTATTCAATATATAGACTTGCAAAGGTTTAGTAAATGGTAGGTACCTTTTGTAACCTTACAAAAAATTATTATAATCATCTCAATCTTTCTTATCACCATACGCTTCTTAAAACTGATTAGCAAACCTAAGCACTTTTAATTAGTTATCTTAATAGGTAACCAAACAGTTTGTAATTATAGTATATTAATTATAAAAAAAAATATGTTGCAAAATTATAAAGACAAAATTAAGCATTTACTCAAAACTTATCTGTTTTCCGGGAATGATAAGGTTAAACAAATATTAAAAATAGTCAAACGTTCAGTTCAAATTACCCAATTGCAGGGTATGCTCAAACAATAAAACGAATTAATTTAACAGCCGACTCAATTGTGGAAATCAAAAAGTGAATCAATGAGAGTAAAGACTCCCCACTCCCCACTTACCGATTGAACCGCCTCGATGGAGTCCTTGCTGTGCATCGTCCAAAACATGGCGATCAGGAACAGAAAGTTGTAGAACTCATACGCCCCGTGGCCCCAGCTCCCCAGCATCGCATTCGAGATGAAGAAGAAGTGCACAAAGGCCACCAGCTGTGAAAATAGGATGGGAAAATTCAAACATACATATGTATCATATCAATATATATATAGCTATATAGCTACATAGCAATATGGTTATAGATGGCTATATGGTTATGTGGCTATCTGGTTAGCGCAAAAGCATAATCATAAGCGGTTTAGTGCCAAGTGAAGCCCCACGAATCCGGCGACCGGAGTTGCCAATTGCAGTCCGCATTCGTATCGGCTGTCAGTTGCGGTTAACTTGGGGTGCTAATCACCCGCCCCCCGGCGACTGGCCATTAACCCATGGAGGCCCAACAAGTGAGAGTCGAATGCGAACAGCCGCGGTGGCGATAATAGCATTGTGTTTTCAACAACACTTTTGGTTTTCTTCCATAATACGAAAATATATCTAAAAATATTATCATATTCAAAATTCATATTCAAAATTCTAAAAAGTGGTTCTGTTGTGGTTTTGTATTATCTTTCTTCTTCCTTATATTTTTGTTTGTTGAAATGGTTTTATCTGTGGTCTTAAAGGCCGGGAGCTTATATCTCTCAAAACTAGCATTCAGAAAAAAAATTATGAACAAATTTTTATGATTATGACAACTACAAAAATATTGCACTCATAATATACTTTTTGTAGCATGGTTTTTTTTTTTAATATTAAAATAAAAAACAAAGTTGTGGCTTCTCTTTGTGCCAGTTTTTTTCCCCAAAATAAATATTTTGCTGAATGGCTTGTCAAACGCCCACTGCTATTATTCCCATCCGATCTGCATTTAAAAATATATATACTTTTTATTGCATTATTTTGTATGATGATGTTCGTCTTTTCTTATAATTAATACGCTTTTTCCTGTCCCAAGAAATTCGCGCATTTGTATATACATAACACATTTTTATTTTATTTGCCTTTTTGTGAACCCAAACAAATTATTTCTCATTCAACCGCAGTTGTGCAAATAGTTCATCTTTTTTAAATGCTTATTTTTTCTACCAAAGAAAATATCTATAAAAAAGTACGCCCACTGCTAGTGCGTTGGCCGCAGCTGTACAACTGTCTGTCAATTTTCAAATCCTACATATGTAAATGTTAGCCCGCCGCAAAAAATGTTTTCTTATCTGTTTTCAAAAACATTCAGACAAAAATGAATTTGTGTCATACGCCCACTGCTATTATTTTGACCGTAGCTGTACATGCATTCATATGCGGGCACTTTGCTTTGTGGGGGGTTGCACTGCTTGCTGGATGCTGGAGTGCTGATGCAACGGCATCTCCCGCAACGACATACTGCTTGCTTACCTTCACACGCACAAACGGGGAACCCATTAATTCGTTGAGGTCGGTCATGATGTCGCTGTCTCTTGCTCGCTTTCACTCTCAGCAGATGTTGCAGATGCAGCGGCTACCGCTCTCTCCCTCCTCTTGCTCTCCCACGCAGCGGCGGCAACAAAAACAAACAAACAGGCAGACAGCTGTTTGTTATTTTCGTGTGCAACAATTTGCTGAAATTGTTCCACTTTTTGTTGTTTGCCCGTTCGTTGAGTCTATTTTCACTTGCAATTCACTTTCAATTGGTGCAAAAAAAAACACTCGCGATTCTTTCGATGCGACTGTGTGTGTAAGCGCACTTGTTGGACTTCCCTCCTCTTCTCACTCCTCTTTCGATTACGATTATTTTGCAATCACTGCTTTGCGGGGGGCGTGTTAACAATGGAGGGCATCAAATTAGTTGTCACAGTTGCGCAGCAACAATTATCAGCAAGGCGCTAACAAAAAAAATATATGTGTATTTCTCGTTTAGAGCCACCAGCGCAGCAGCACGACCGATTGGAATTTAAAAAATATCCAGTTGTCGCAATTCGGTGTTACCAGATGATTGTGGGGCTGTCCCCAAAATGCCTTACGGGAAATCACTTTTACTTACTAAATAATCCCCTTTTTTTCATTCACCTGGCAAATGATTGGTTCGCACCTCGGCTACAAAGTATTCAATCTCAAACTGTTTTGTAATCCTAAATTATTGAACACAACATTCAGAATTAAATGGTTTTCCCTGTTATTTCAAATTATTAAAAACATATAGGTTTACCGAAATTGATCCTTTAAAACTCTAGTTTCAAGGAAAACTTTTGTGTGACCGTCTGTACCTTTTTAAATGCTTCTGAATGCTACTTGCTTTGGCTTTTTGTTTATGTTCGTACGATATTTTCTTACTTAAATTAAATATTAAATAAATTGCTGTTAAACATCTATTCCAAAATTCTCTTCTCTATTCTCTTTCTTTATTTTTATTTAATAGCTTACAAAGATCAGGCTTAATATTTTTTATTTAAAATTCCATTCATTAATGGTGTAGGTTAAGAATTAAAATATATTTAATTGTTTATTTTAAGCTTTTTTGGCAACTTTTAAAATATTGTATTACATTTGTAAAAGGTAATACAATATCCAAATCCAATTTTATTGATGTTTATAGCTTTTTAAAAATTGGAAACCTTGTCGCAAAAAACCAAGATCGAGATAAATACCAAAACTACCAAATTATGGTATTTCCAGTTATCAGTGATCTTGACTGTGTGTGTGTGCGTGAGCCGCTGATAACGCAGCTGATCGGCCGATTTGGGTGTTGGTTTTAACATTTCGATCGAAGGAAACCGGGAGCAGAGAATGGCCAGCAATTCCAGCAGATCCGAGCAGTGCAACAACCAGGTCACAAAGATCACCAGCGACATGGTCCACCAACTGCAGGGAGCGACTTCGAAGGAGGCGCAATCGAAGGTAAGCTTCGGTTGGCTGACCCCCAAATTCAGACATAACCTTGATTACAATCCCACACGGAGAAAGATGCTTCTCTAAATGTGGTCATTGTTATAGTTTTCATGAGTTGTTGCTAGTTTGGAGTAGAAACAGTCATCTTTAACCATACAAAGTGCATTTGTACATCTTTACAATATCAGTGTTGCGAAATGTACTTTCTTTGTACCTAAAAACTAAGTGCCTCAACTAGGTACATAAAAGGTTCAAGTCTTAACTACCTTGTCTATAATATTTTTGAAACCACAAAACTGGATTAAATGAACCCAATGAATATGTAATTCTAATACGACAATTTTGTTCACAGACTGAGGTGATCCCAAGTAATCCGCAATGGCGGTGGCCCCAACTGATGATCGTTTTCGAGGACGGTGATCTGCACTCGGCTCGCCAGCAGTTATTGGAATCCCTGCAGAATCCCTTTGCTCAAAGATCTGTGGCTACTTTGGTGCTCCAGGAGAGCATAGCCGATCAGTTTGTGGGACTGGTGGCTCAGGATCTTCGTCCGCTGGCCGAACAGGTGGCCAAGAACCCCACTTTCATCAGCACGCTGGCCAAGATCGATCAGCTGAAGTTGAAGGTGGTGAAGGGCGAAGGAATCAAGGCTGGAGAGTCGCCAGTTCTGGTCTACGATTCTGTGCACAGCTACCTGGGAACCGGAGCCACTGGAGTGGTGACTCTTCACACCTTCCGTACTGCCAAGGAGGCCGGCGAGTTGGCCAAAAGGGATCCGCTGCCTTTCAGCCAAGTGAGCGTGTGGAACGAGAAATTGGCCTGCGCCTACGAACTGATTCCTCGCCTGCCATTCTACATATTCGCCTTCAACTGCTTCAATCCGGACTTTAGTCCCATTAAAGAAGCCTTCGATGGAAATCGCAACGATGTTATCCTGGCAAAGAACTACCATTACGAATCCGTGGTGGTTGGTGGTCAAAGGAGGATCGTCGTGTTTCCCGTGGGCACCATCTTTGCCAACTAATAATGGAGATCAGGAATATGGAGTTCACGAGAAAACATAACCAGGTGCTCTATCAGCAATATTTTAAATACCTCTCTTAAGCATTTAACTTGTATCCAACGGATTTTACATTTCAGTTGGAATTATTCACAATTGAATTTAATTTGTCCGCCCATAAGGCATTTTACCAACTAAAAGTTGTACTATAATATTTCAACTGAACTGTTAAGAGTCCAATAAGCCATAAATGTTTTTTATACTCAGCCAATAATTTACCACTGAAAAACTACTCGAGTATTGTTCTGCATTTGGTGGAATTTCGGGTAGGTCTAAGATTTTGTGGATGCAACAGGCGATTTTGGGGCATGCGCGGATGCTGCTTCAAAACGAAAATCATTCTAATATCCTGACGTTTTCCTTGACGTAACCTTATGCAATAAAGTCATTCCTACAACTGAGGTCAAAGCAATAGCATTTAACAAATGACTCTAAAAACAAGTTTTCGTTTATTTTGATTTGAACACCAAATAAAATGAGAAACAAGACCCATGAATTAAAAAGAAAAAATTCACTTATTTCTGAATTCATTCAAAAAGATAACAAATAAGCAAATTCTGGTTAACAAAAATAATTTATTATTTCCATTTATATTTTTATCAAACCAAAAGTTTATACATTTGTGTGTGTATATCTTTTTTAATACGACTCACGATTAATTTAACCCTTTATCTTATCAGCCTTGCCCAAGCCCAAGCAAAAAATGGAAAATTTTTCAGATGTGTGTGAACTTTTGTTACTTGCTCATTTCTTTTGTTGTTTAAAATTAAGCTAAAGTGAACGTAGAGTTGTTTTTTGAAGTGTTGATGTATTGACCACAGCTGTTTGAGTGTGTATGGCTGTATGTATCTGCAGGCAAATATTTTACCTTTCTCTTCGCATTGTTGTTGGCAACCTTTTGCAAGTGTAGTCAATTTATTTAGTACGAGCTCCCTTTTTGATTTCGACTATCTGGAATTTGGATTTTGTTTTTGTTTTCATATCCTCACAAATAGTTAATATTGAGCAAATACGCCATTTCGCAGTTAATTGTGTGGGCATATTCTGGAATGCGGGTGTGTGTGAGTGTGCGACTAAATAAACTAACTGTAACTAAACAAAGATATTGTACTTGGCGTACTTTACAACAATTGCACTTCGCTCTCTCCTACGCCATCTCTTTCTTTCACACCGCCCCCCTGCTGTTAGTCTCACTGTCACTCCCCCTTTTTCTTTGGAGCTCTCTCAAACTAACTCTCTCTCCGGTTCTTGCATCCCCTTTGGATGACGTACACGTTCATTTGGCTGCCATTCATGCTCTACTTTCACACGCCAAAGAGAGCGAGAGCGCCAAGAAGAGTTGGAGCATTAGAGAGAGAGCGAGCCCAGGGGCGCTTCAAAGGGGAAACTAAAAAGCGCTTGTCAAAGGGTCATAGTTTATCACTTAAAAACAACTATTTAAAGTACAATTACTCCAATGGATTTTGTTAAAATTTAATCAAACTTGTAGAGCCTTTGAGTTAAAAATTTGTATCATCATAAGCTGATCTTTAATTCTGTATCATTAGTTTTTCTGTGTGGGTTGTTTATCCCCCTTCGACCATTTGGCTCCCCTAACTACGCCCCCCAGCTTGTGGTTAGAAGCAACGTTTGCTGGCGCTGCCTTTTGTTTAGGTTTGTTGTTGCGCTGTCCGTCAGTCTGCGCTGGTTTCCGCAGACGTGGAGAGGTGTCCGCTCGCTAGTGCTCTCTCTCGCTGCCGCTCCGCCTGAATACCGCTTCCGCTACAAGTAACAACTAATAACTAACAACTGCCGCTCCGGCAGAGAAAATGCGCTGGCAGTTGCAGCTCCAAACGCTCCAAACGCTTCGAACGCTCAAACAACTCCAATAGGAATCCAAATATCCAGAAATCGGCAAATCCAATCAGAATGCCACCGCACAAATGGACGGACGAATCGCGCGACGCGTCCTGCTACTACGAGGGTACATCTGCGTCCAGGTTCCGCCGGCCGTCGTCCTCCTCCAACTCGTCCGCCGATGTGGACCGCTCCGATGACGAAGCGGACGACGAACGGGAGGCGTTCTGCTCCGGCGAACGACCGCTAATCCGCTCCAGCGGCGCAGCGGAGGGTAAGTTGATAAGAGCCACCTAGATGGTCAAAGATATAACTCAGACATTGCGCACTTAGGTGGTATTCTATAGATCGTTGCAACCTTACCCCAAAGATACATTTCTCCGAATGTTTAAGGCTGTTTGTGTTTTATAAGCTTTTTAACTTACATAATTTTGTGTAGGCGGAATTCATAACTAGTTGTTACAAATTTCGGTAGTTATCTTTAGGTTTTTATGACGTTATAGAGCTCAAATGTTAAAAGTTGATTGATTGCCATTTTACTTATTTCATTTTAATAATATAGGTTGTTAACATTTCATATTGCTGTTTAGTCATTATTTGTTTTTGGGTAACTTTTTTGGAATATATTTTTAAGTAAAAATCAAAAAAGGTTAACTTTTAATTTTGATCTTAAAACAGCTTTAGAAATTTAAGCTATAAGCTTTTCTCTTTGTGCAGACAATCTCCGGTTTTCATTTTCACGGATTATTATCCAGTTCACAGCATTTCACAAGTTTCTCTGGTACAGTGATTCATGCCTATGTATATTCTTTTGCCATGCGAAACGAATGCTAAAATTTACTTTTATCGCAAGGCTTTTATTTTTATTTTGAAATGTTACCTTAGTATACTCAAATTTAATAGTACGACACGTTTTTATTGCATTAATATCTGAACAGATGTTGTTTTTACTTGTTTAAAAGTTATCAAAATCAAAGAACAATCTATAACATGGGTAAAAGATTGTCCTAATTTTTGCTGTTAAAAAGATGTAGCAATGTGTATATTTAGTTTTTTTGTTTCTTATAATACTCTACAAACTGTTGATAATTATAAATAAATTATATAAATTATAAAAAACAAGAACTGTAGGAAATGTACTCTGTATAGTGATATCATTTTGCATGGTATAGAAGGGTTTTGTTCTGACCTTGAATTTTATCGAAGAGAACTGCACTGGGTTTTGAGTGAAGCCGGAACTGATACCGCTGAAACGCCTCCAAATCGAGCTCTAATTTTCCCCCTTCTCCCCGCAGTGAACCATGGCTGTGGCCCCAAAACACGTCACATCTTCGGATTCATGGGCTTCCTGGGATTCGCCGTCGTCTATGCGATGCGGGTAAATCTCTCGGTGGCCATTGTGGCGATGGTCAACCAGACGGCCATCCCGCACAGCAACTCATCGGTGGTCGATACGGACACCTGTCCGCTGCCGGAACCAAATCACAACGGCACCGATCCGAATCCGCAGAGGGAGGGCGACTTCGTTTGGGACGAGGCCACGCAGGGATTGGTCCTCGGCAGCTTCTTCTACGGCTATGTGCTGACCCAAGTGCCCGGCGGACGAATGGCCGAGTTGTACGGCGGCAAGAAGATCTACGGCTATGGAGTACTGATCACGGCAATCTTCACACTTCTAACCCCGCTGGCTGCCCATTGGGATCTGCCGCTCCTGGTTCTGGTCCGCATCCTGGAGGGAATGGGCGAGGGTGTCACCTATCCGGCCATGCACGCCATGCTGGCCCAGTGGATACCGCCGCTGGAGAGGAATAAGTTCGCGGCCGTCGTCTATGCGGGTTCCAATATCGGAACAGTGATATCGATGCCGCTGGCGGGTTGGCTGTGCTCCCTGGACTTCCTGGGCGGCTGGCCATCGGCGTTCTACATCTTCGGACTGCTGGGCATCTTGTGGTTCATGGCCTGGATGTATCTGGTGTACGACAAGCCCAGCGATCATCCGCGGATCTCCAGTTCGGAGCGGGAGTACATCGAGAGGAGTCTGCTGACCCAGCGGCTGATGATCGGCGAGGAGGACTTGGCAGAGCCGGAGGAGGATGGAGGCGAGGGGGACGAGGTGAATCTGAGGCGACCGCAGGACGATCCAATACCCTGGACAAAGCTGCTCACATCGGTGCCCCTGTGGGCCATCCTAATAACCCAATGTGGCCAAGGTTGGGCCTTCTACACACAGTTGACTGAACTGCCCACCTACATGAGCAACATCCTCCACTTCGACATCCAATCGAATGCGCTGCTAAATGCCATTCCCTACCTGACCGCCTGGTTCGTGGGCATCGCCTGCTCCACTCTGGCGGATTGGATGCTCGCCAGGCGATACATATCCCTGCTGACCTCCTACAAGATGTGGAACACGGTGGGCTCGGTGATTCCGTCGCTGGGACTGATCGGCATCATCTATGTGGGCTGCGATTGGGTGTGGGTCACCTTCATGCTGGCCGGCGTGGGATCTTTTGGCGGAGCCGTCTACGCCGGCAACCAGATGAACCACATAGCCTTGAGTCCCAAGTATGCTGGCACCATGTATGGAATTACCAATTCGGCGGCAAATATTTGCGGATTTCTGGCACCGTATGTCATCGGGTTGATAATCAATCACCGCGAAACGCTGACCCAGTGGCATCTGGTCTTTTGGCTGGCGGCGGGCTTGAACATCGCCGGTAACTTCATCTACCTGATCTTCGCCAGCGCCGAGGAGCAAAGCTGGTCGAAGGCACCGCCAACCGCACGCATCTCACGATCCCCACGCGCCTGAAGCTTGAAGCTTGAAGCAAGCAAGAAAGATAGAAAGAAACTATTCGCTATTTTAGTTAGTTTATAAGCATTTGTGATAATTCCGATATGAGCGCGTATATATTCTACATATATATGCGATCGACGTTTCCCAGTTGCAGTATGTAAGAAGTGGCTTCCAAATACCGAAACTAGTGCTACCAAATTGAATTGGGTAATCGAAAAAGGACGTTAACTGTTTTAGTGTATTGTATACGTGTATCGTCCTTTTATATGGACTTTTGTTTTGCTAGGCGTCTTTTTTGTATAACCATATACCAATAACAACTATATATATTTATATATCTAAGATATACACGCTCGAAGGCACTTAGATCTGACGAAAAAAACAGCACAAACATATCGAACGGCTTTAGCAGACTGTAACCAATAAATCGATGTGAGTGAGTAAAATTTTAACTGGCAAGTTGTTTTCCTGGATCTATATTGAATTATTCGGGTTTATTGTTTTACAGTGATTTAATCATTGCTTAATTTATGACTTGTTTTAGTTCAAAACATTTTTCTTCACAAATTTTTTTGGTTGTTCAAAGGTTGAAATGTGATGCATATTTTCAGTGAGATTTTTGAATAACAAATTTAAAGGTAATGCAATTTTAATTAATTAAATTATAAAACGGCATTATTGGGTAATTAAATGTTATAATGCTTTTTAAAACTTTTTTTTCATCGAATGACATTTTTTGTTTAAAAGTTTTGAATTTTTCTGATACATCAGATATACAGATGTTTCTACATCTACACGATGAGATTAAGCATACTTTTCAGCGGAAAATGAATTTATTATGTTGTGTTTTATTTGCAAATTAAAATTATACCCTTGCAAAGTTTGTTAGTTTCAGGGGCGTAGCTACCGCCGTATATGCCGTATCAATTATACGGGGCCCCCGGGCCAAGGGGGCCCCCAAAGAGTGTAAGAGTGAATATTTAAAATTTGATTTTTATTTGTAAAATGGGTAAATAATGTGATAAATAAATATTTCTTCTCACAATATTTTGTATACCCTTGCAGAGCAAAAGGGTATTATAATTTCTGTCAGAAGTTTGCAACGCAGTGAAGGAGACACCTCAGACCCCATAAAGTATATATATTCTTGATCAGCATCACGAGTAGAATCAGAATACGTCTGTCCGTCTGTCTGTTTCTATGTAAACTAGTCTCTCAGTTTTAAAGCTATCTTGCTGAAACTTTTCCAAAAGGTGTGTAGTTATTGCACGCAGTATATACGTCAAAACGGGCCGGATCGGCCGACTGTATCGGATAGCTCCCATACGAGAGAAGGAAATAAAAAATTCTCAGACCGTTGTTTTTGATCAGATCGACTTGATTTCTTCAAGATGGCGTTTTCTAACTGTTTTTGAATTTCGGATTAAATTTGATCAAAATCGGATAACTCTATCATATAGCTGTCATAGGAGCGATCGAAAAATATATATAGAATTAATGGAAATAAATTTATAATATCGTTGTTTTTTATCCCACGAGCATGATTTTTTGAATATCAAGTTTTTTAACAACTCTTATACTGAGAAAAAAGTTTCATAAAAATTGGACAACTATATCTTATAGCTGCCATAGGAAAGATCGAAAAATCTATATAGAAATAACGGAAATAAAATTGTAACATCGTTGTTTTTCATCAGACAACCATGATTTTTGGAATATAGAGTTTTCTAACGAATCTTGAATACCGAATTAAATTTCATCAAAATCGGACGAGTATATCATATAGCCGTCATTTGAACAATAGTCGAAAATATAGAAAATGAATAGAAAAATCGTCTTAGCTTCGATGTTCTTTAGCCGTTATGTATTTTTTTCGACATATGACTGCAAAGGTATAAAAGCTTCGGTTTGCCGAAGCTAGCTTCCTTTCTTGTTTTCTTTTGTGAAAAATCTTTACCTCCATATAAGGGCCCCCAAAAAATTTGTTATACGGGGCCCCGACAAGGCACGCTACGCCACTGGTTAGTTTATTAGTTTCCTTTTAAAATTAAAACACGAAAGATTTAACCGGTGATTGTGGAACAAAAATTTAATAATTGTTTTTTTTGTTTAAAAACATTATGAAAATCTTACCCAAAATCCTTTGAAAAAGCTGTCGTTTGCTCTGCTATTAATTAAAATGTGGTATTGCATTTTTAAGAACACATGTTTTTTTAATTTAAATATTTTTAGCTATTTGTGTATGTGTTTAAATGTGCATATAAACTATGTATATGCATCCCACATTTCGTCGCAGCCTCCACACGCATTTCAGTTTTCGTTTATGGTTTCAGTTTCAATTACCGTGGCACAGTTTTTTTTTCGGCCCTGTCCGTCCGTAAATCTGTCCGTCCGGTGACGTGAGGCGTCTCTGACTGGGCTGCCACGCCCCCTGCGCCATCGGCTGGCCCAAAAAATACCCCCATAATACAGGCAGATACCGGGGGCATTAATAATGGGTAAGTGACATTGCAGTTTTTGTGTCGCAGTCTCTCACGCGGTTTTGTTTGTATTTTGCGCTTTGTCTTATTGTCAATTTTCTCCTCATTGCATAACGATTCACGGCCCCCATTTTTCCCTCGATCTGCGATCTGAGTTCCCCGGTGAACTTCGCGGGGCCATAAAAACATAGCCGCAAAAGTCGAGTGAAAATATTTTGGCGCCGCTGTTACAACAGCGAGCCTCTCTCTTCTTTACACAGAGAAAAATGTCACACTTTGTAGCCATTTTCACAGTGAGAAAAAAAATGTTTGGATGCATTTCAATTCCTAGTTTCCACTTAAAAAAATGTATAATTTTCACTTAAACTATTTGTATTTACTCTAAAATTTAACAAATATAGGATTTCTTTGCCACTTTTTAAATTAAAAAATACGATTTAGGCACTTTTTCCATTGTGAAATAAATGCGCCTTTCTCTCAGTGTACACTCTCCTGCGCTCATTTGGCCGTGCGTTTGCGTTTTTAATTAACGGTAGTTTCTTCTATTGCCACACGAGAGATTGCAAATGAAGTAATTATAAAAATGAAATAAAACGGCAGATGGGGAAAGAAGTTACGACCGACATTCAACCACATTCGGTTCAATTTCATCCGTGCGATCTTTCGTGCGTTTTTCCTTGCCAAGAAATGCGTTCATGGTCAAAGTTTCAGGCGTGACGCAAGCGTAAACAGCAACAAACAATTAACATCAACAGTAACCGCCGAGAGCATCAACAATGGCATTAAAAAAACAACACAAAACAAACCCAACAACAATGCTCCACAAGTGATCCAAAAAATGTGAAAATTTGTGCAACTAAATATTTGGTCGAACGATTTTTGAAGTGTCAAAACCGATTGTCTAGATAGTCTCCATACTCTGTAAATCTATTACACATAAACTACGAAATTAACTTCAGAGAGATCAGTTCTTACCTAACAAATTAAAAGTTTGATTAAAAAGTTAGCAGAAAATCATTATATTAAGCCTTAAGTGAACATCCCACAAAGCTTTACAAACAAATTTTCTTATTTTTTTCTTAATAGTACATTCAAATGTTACAGCCAAAAAATCCGACCATTTAAATTTTTTTAAAGGAGAGAATAACAGAAATACATAATTGGCTCTTTCCCACAATTTCCACCTTCATTTGCAATTTTTTTCAAGGTTTTATTGACAAATGTTTTGGATCATAAATTATTAATTAATTAATATGTTTCCCATAGAAATCGCTAAACATTCGACAAAGTTGTTTATCAAAGCCATGTTTAATATGACCTAAATCAAATGTTTCACTGGGGAAACTGTAAAACATGGGCTATATTAACACAATTGTAAGCCCTCAGTTAATGAGTTATTTATTTATTTGGCTACCTAACATGTAATAACCTCTAATTTTGATCTGATTTGAGGGCTTAATTCGGGGTCACCTTCGATCAATCAAAGAAAAGATCGACTGGGAATTTGCGACAATTCCCAGAGTCAGATATTGGGTTCAATTTGGTTATCGGCCAGCTAATTAATAACTTGGCCGGATTTCTGATTTCTGACTGAATTTCGTATCTCTCGGCTTGGCTTAGTGGCGCGTTTTTATTTATTCACTGTTAACTGAACCCCTGATGGCCGTCGCTTTGCTTATTTCTTGACACTTTCACTTTTCTCATTAAGATATGAGCTCGACCCCGTTGGGCGGGGAATCGGGCAGGTGAGGCGACAGGTTTTCATGCGCTGACAGACCTTACGTGTACCAACCGACCGCGTGAATGACTGACGGTCAGTCAGACCCAGACCCTTACACTGTCCAAAAAACGCAGAGTTTCAGACTCTCTGCAGGTTTTAAAAACACTATCTTGTGAGATACATTTATTGTAATAACAACAATTATCGAAAAAAAATATAATCTGAAAAGATTATTAGTTGTACATCGGTTTTCGGTTAATATTAAATTGGTTTATATTTTCGGACTCTTTTGTAAATTTTTTTTTAAGTGCACCTAAAAAATTAAGGCTAACCTTAAATATTTTGAGGTTTCATTTGCATCTTCATTCATGCCTATCGCTTCGTCTCGCTCTTTCTCCTTATTTCTCTTGCTCTTTGCCCCCCTTTTTCAATCCTTTTGCTCCCATCTTCTGGATGCAGTTTTTTTTGTTGTATGGTTTTTGTTTGGCTTTTGCCCTACAAACCAGTTTACCGTTGCAAGATCTTCTGCAGGCTTCTGTTTTTTTCTTTGCTTTGAAAATGCACAAATTGCATTTTTGTTTCACTTTGCCACTTAACATTTAATTTTTGGCAGAGTTTCTGCTTCTCCATTTGTGTTTTTTTTCCCAGAACTGGTTTCCATTTGCTAACGGTAAATGCAGCATCAAGCTGTCTCTGTCTGTTCCCAACTTTTTATTTGGCTTTTGTGGAAAATTGAAAATTGAAAAGCATTGCACGAGCCCCGTTGTTTGGGCAATTGCACAATACATGGCAATATATAGTTGGGGAACCAAATAGACGTAATTTACAACTTCTTTTTTTTTGGTGGGGAGAATGGGGGAATCTGCGCCAGGTGCCACAATCTCTCACTCCCTCTCTCTTTCTGGTTTATTGTATGCGTGTGCTTGTAAACAGGTCACCAGAGAAACAACAACAATTGTTCCATCTCTTGCGACATTTTCGTTCGCATTCCTGCATTCCCATTCCTGCTTTTTCAACTGGAAACCTGGACTTTGAATGCAAGTGGTAAAAACAAGAGATATAAAAAATGATATGCGTGTAAAACAAAAGTATCTACGAAACTTTTTTAACTTCAGTAATTAAGGGGAATTTTAAACATATTACATATTTTTAATGGTACATATAATATCTATGTTTGACTAAAAATTTAACTATTCACATTGCGAAACCACTATTTAATTTTCAAATTTGTCTTATCTTTGTATATAGTGCCATACTTTTAAATGTAAATGTAAATTAAAATACACAAATGCTCCTTAATGTATTTTCGAATGCATAAATGTATGTTTTTAATTTAGTTTAGTTTTTGTCTTCTTTTCCACGAAATTAAGTTCATTTACTGAATAACCCACTTGAGTTATTCACCTTTAGGTGAATCATTTATAATTCATTCATGTGCTAAAAATTTCCAATTTCATACATTAACTTTAAATCGTCAAGGCGCGCAAGTATTTCCGTAATTTTGCAGGGATCTCTGAATACCCTAACCTGGAAAAGGTCAATAACTATAAATTTTAGCCAACATTTTTCAGTTCTCAAAAATACTTGAAGATAAAATATCGTTATGATAATGAAAAGACGTCTTGAAAACCACCTCTTATTATTATTTGTTTGAGACCTCTATGCATATGTAAGGAGTTGAATATGCAAAAAACCTTTGTTACGAAGAAACGAATTAATATGATCCCAAAGTGGGTTTACAAAGGGCCTGTGTAAGACGTTCGAAAATGTTATTTTGGCCATCTTGCCTGAGTGCGAATCCATTTAGCTCATTTCAGCGACTTGGCTTAACTGATTTGACCGACTTGGCTGGAATTTCGGACCGCTGGCTATATGGTTATAGTGGCTATAGTGATTGCGATTGCCTCTAGACCTCGTCGCGTATTCAAATATCAATGGCTAATTTCATTTTTGCGGCCACTTTTGCAACACTCACACTCGCGCGAAATTCCATAACATAATGCCCACACAGACGCACACACTGCAAGATATTACCACATAGTCGATGACGCAGGGCTTTTGCTTTTTTCCAAGAGAGAGCGAGTGAGAGCGAGAGCGGGAGCAGCTCTCCCAACGAAAGTGGGGCTAACGGTACAAGTACAACTCACTTGCGCTTTCAAGCGACGGCGATCGGGAGAGAGAGAGCCCCCCCTAAAAGCGAGAGAGATCGAGCTAGAGTCTGAGCTGAGATTTTTTCCTTCTTTTTTTGGGGCCTGCGTTTTTGGAATTGTTAACATATTTTTACAGCTGCTCAAGACGCGCAGTCGCGATTCGTAGATGTGCGTTCATGCCAAGCGGTCGTCGTCGCTCCCCAAAAATACACAAAACCCAAATATTATAAAAAGCCGCGCGTGTGTTTTTAATACAAACCCCCATCTTCTGCAAAAAATAAAAGAAGTGCAAAAAAAAAAAAAAAAATTAACAACACCGAGTTCTAACGGTTCTGCTGTCGAGTGTTTATCATCTTTTTTTTGGTTGTGAAAATGCTGGTGCAAAATATATAAATAATTCGCTGTTAACCCAAATTGGATTTTATTATTGTTTTTTTTTTTGTTATCGTGCGGAGTGAAAGTGAAGCAGGCAGAAAAAAAGATAAAGACATCGCCAAGGAACGTGCCCAGCCAATTTGTATATATCGTCTATTGGGCACTACCAAGCGATATGATGCGGAGGACTTTGGCGCTGGCGGCGCTTTTCTCGCTGCTGGCAACGCCCCAAGCGGCCATCGACAAGGACGAGGGCAAGTTTCCGGCGGGCAGGCAGAACCTGAGCTCCGGATCTGCGGATCAGCACAATGTGATTAACCTGAGTATTACGGATATCCCCCACGGCGACCCCACGCTGACCTTCGACCTGTCGCACACCCGCCGCCTGAGGGACGCCCTCAACGTCTTCGATCTCGCCGTCCTGGCCGCCCAGTGGGGCAGCGTGGAGATCTCCGGCGGAGTGTCCGCCAACTGCACCCGGGACATGCGGAGCTACCTCGCCGGACTCCGAGATGCCAAGATGTGGGCTGTCAAAAGTAAGTTCCAAATATATTTTACTTATCCTGTCCCCCAATACAAACACTTCTTCGACCAATCATAAAAAATACTTTTAAAACTAAAATTTTATAAGCAATTATAGTTATTTTTTTATGTTATATTTTTAACATTTTTTAAAACGTTTTGACCCCCTTAAGAGCACTTTATGGCCAAATATTTTTTGCGTATTTGCAACTGCTTAAACAATTAAAGATCTAGTCATAAAACTGTGTGTGCCCATAACCCTACATAATACATTCTGAACCCACGTTTAAGTCTTTTTTAAAAGCACTATAACTCTATGTTCTTGGTACCAATTTTGTGAATATTTGCTAATACCCAAAAGAGGAAATTAAATTAGCACTGACCTTTACCTGGGATGTTAGTATTTCATAATATAACCAATAGTTTAATTGCATTTGAGAGCTAAGCTGTCAATGGTTATAGATTTTTCTTAAATTATTTGATAGTATCTTTGTAATTTCCTCTTCCGTTTTCACGATAAAAATGTAAAAAAATGCTTTAAGCCCAAAATTCTATTTTTTTTACTCAAGCTAAAAAAAAATTACATTCAATTACCTAAAACCACCACCTTGAATGTTCTCAATCGAAAATTGCTGCCCACAGAAATCAATTTAGCAAGACCAAAAGATTTAAGCAGAAAATGAAAAACGCTGCAAAGAATGTAAGCTTGTGGCTGGATTTAAATTTATTTATATTAATATTGAAAAACTTATAATTTTAAAACAAGTCTCTCTTTGGCCATGAAAGTGTTATTTTTATTATAATGAATAAAAAATGAAAGCTATATCAAAAGCGAAGACAGATAAGCCATTTTAATTCGCCAAATGAAGGCAGACACGGATGGGTTATCTTTTTGGATGACAAACAAAGATTGGATACGTGATGAGATGGCCATTCACTTCCCCCCAAGATATCGCAATTTCCACAGACATATTTTCCATCCGAGAGACTGATCTTGTTCGCGACTGATTCAATCGAAAAATAAAACCACCGTCTGGCGTGTGTTTTTTTTTTTATTTTTATGTATGTGTGAACGTGCCGTTCGCCGATTTGGCGATCGGAGGAGATATATTCGTATGCATGGGCTTTATAGACACTTTGGAGATCGCGAATTGACGAATTTGCCCGTAAGCACACAATCTACATGAGTGCACGGTGCACGATGCCAGTGATCGCCAAGGTCGCAATTAGTTCTTGCCAGTGCAGCAGCAGCAGCAACATGTACGGCAGCAACATGCAACAACAACAGCAACAACAACTGCAACAGCAACATCGAAAAGACAGCAGCAACTCAATCAAATTTTTGGCCTGTTGGGCGGTTTTTTTCGCTTAGTGTTTCGCCGAATTTTTCCCCATTTGGTCAAATTGGTTTTCCTTTTTGTTTTTATTCGGGTTTTTCGGTTTTGTTTTTTTTTTTTTTGGGTTTTCTGTGTATTTTGTTGGTCATTATGTCAGGGGGTTTGGTATTGAATAACGGAACGATTCAATTGCACGACCAGATCGAATTAGATCGTCGGGCAGTATTTGCAGTCGAAAGTGAGACTGGCCGACAGCTAAAGCTCGAATTATTAATAAATGTTGTGGGACTTGTTTTATTTTCGGTTTTTCGGTTATTTGGCTTTTGGTTTTTCTCTTTTTTTTTTTTTTTTGGTTTTTGGTTGTGTTTTTTTTTTTTTTGCTGGTTGCGACAAGTTGCCGCACCACCCAAAAAGCAATCCTATCGATTCCAGCAACTTGAGACCGAAAACACCACTGACCAACTGACTTGGCCAAGCTAAAACCACTCTCCAGATGCTGGTTATGTAATCAATTAACGCAAAACACAAGAAAAAGAGAAAGAGAGCCGAAAAAAAAATACGAAATAAAAGTGTTTGAGTTTCTTTTTTTTTTTATTATTATTTCACTGGTTGCACCATGGGCCAAAGTGTCCGGAAAGTGGGCACATTCATTGAAAGCCACTCTTAACAACGGTTCAAGTTCATGGCAACCAAGGGAAAATCGTTGAGACAAAGAGGCGGGTAATGGCGATAAAAGAAAATGCATTTTCCCCGCATGCGGAAACATTTTCCTCGCAGCTTGAGTTTTACCTTTGGGGAGAAAGGCCAACGGCGTTTCGGAAGTTCGTCTTAATTTCTTTTTTAATTAACGAACAGTTAAATATCTCAGTTACCTCACTAACTACAATGATTAGAGGGCCTGCCTCTGCATTTTCAGCAGAGGAAATGCCTTGGATTATTGAATCCCAGTAAGTGGTTTTTCTTTAGCGAAAGTAATTTTCGTCATTTTTTATGTAGCTCTTTAAAGTCTTGACCATTCTCATATATAATGCGATTATTTTCTACCTTAAATGTGTTTATTTTTGATGAATGAATTTAATTATACCGAATATTGATTGTTGATTAACGAGAAATCCGATAACTATTTTTATATTAAATAAATATTAAACTGTTTTAAATCATATCTTATTTCAGCACTAGGCCGAAAATGTTTGTCAATCTTTCTCCGTTTTCCCCCCATCACCTTTACAAGTTTTTTTCCCCCATTTTCAACTCCATAAAATGGCTCGTAAAAGTGGGTTTTGCGCATGCGTACCACCCGCTCCGTAATTCCCCCGGGCTTCGGTTTTCGGGTTTCGGGAGGAAGGCCCAGAGACTTCGGCTGGCATCTATGTCAATGTCTCCACATATTGTGTGCTGGCTTGCCACACATTAGCGGGGCCAGGGCCATAGTTTTTCCTGCTGGCCAGCTCCGTAAACCGGACTCGTACGTACGAGTATACACTGGCTGGAAATTGTTATTTAAACGCTTCGGACATAATTTTCAGCACTGCACAGTGGTCGGTCTTATATGGAGAAGGCGGCCAAAAATACTTCCAGTAGGAATATCGAGTTGAAATTTTTTTTGTAGGTATATAATAGCGTATGAATGTTATATTTTAAGTATCAGCACCATTAAAGCCAAATATATCCGCTACCATCGTGTTTACCATAAAATGTTTAAAATTTGACTCCCAAATGCATACTACAATTTTTTTTAAGCGTAACTGACAAAAATTATATTTATTAAACACTTTATTTTGGTTAAAAAATTAACAAAAGATAACAAAAAACGATGATTAACATAAATTTAAAGTAAAATAAAAGTAATAAAAAATAAATTTTTCAATATATATTAGAAATGGTTACTCTAGAAAATCAAAAACTGATGAAAAAGGAACGAGGTACTCGTCTTCTTTAACAGATTCTGAACGGATTCGCAGCTATTCGCAGCTGATTTTTACAGATAATACTAATTAAATATTGATTAACATTTTAAAAAAAATTTCATTATTGAGAAGTTTTGGGAACACAACTTTTACCCTTGCAGAATATTGATGTTTAGTTCTGCAGAACTTGTAAAATTGCGGTGGATAAACAATTATTGTCACAGTCACATATAGCATGCAAAATTAATAAAAATTATAAAAACACAATCTACAAACCTTCAACTTTAATATTCATTTCACTTTCGGATATTAAACGATTGTTTTATATATTTTTTTAATTATTAACTTAACGCTTTCAAAAGACAGGCGCACGCTTTCAGTCGATCGCTGGGTTTGCGCGTTCACTTTGCGCCCCAATTTCTCCGCAAATATTTGGAGCAAGACAAAACTAATACTTGCTTTTAAAGCCTTGTTCTATTGATAAACAGATGCGCCAAACTTGAAATCAAAATTCCAAAATTGATTTTTTGATTTTTGGCCTATGGGACCGACCACTGTGCACTGGTTTCGTATCTGGAGCTACCAATCCTCGGCCAAGATCAATGGCTAATAAATTGTGGCCGTGTTACCTTTTGTTTTTTTCTTTTTTTTTTAGCCGTTTTGTGGCTGTTGTTGGATACATTTTTGCCGCTGTCGTTGCTGTAACCATTGCAATTGCAAATGCAATAGTTTGGTGGCAGCTCCGCTTGGCTGAACTCGATTGGCAGGTTGAAGGTTGCCCTGAAATGCACTTGCCATGACAACAATTGCAGCTTGGAAGTCAAGTCGAAGGCCTTACAAAAATTACAAAAAAAAAAAAAACCATCTCTACATATTCGTAAATTGAAAAACCCGAAAACTAATTTGTTCATTTTTCGGCGATTCGTTTGTCCAAAGCAAACAGTCGGCAAAAGTCTTAAAGGAAGTGCAAATATTGTCTCATCATCGATGGCGATTAGCAAACTTCCTCAAAAATCAAAAAAAAAGCTTTCACAATCTTCGTTATCTTTCTTCTTCTTTTTCTCTATTTTTTTTGCAAGTATTCCGGGAAAAGAAATATCGTTAACGACAATTACTTGGGTCGATTTGGTAATTTGTGATTTTGTGTTTCTCTCCAAGAAAATTACCAAATCACAGTTGTGACCTCGTCTTGCATTTCACCTGTGTGTTTGTAAATACAAAAAAAAAAAAAAAACCTGAAAAAGTAACCAAAATTGAAACGAAGCCAAGTTAACCGAAAACCGACAAGTGATCGAGGTTCGATGGCTTGGTTTTTGGACTTTGCAGCCTGTTTGGTCATTAGTTGGTCACAATGCACAACGGTTTTTTTAGGCCAATATACTTAGCCGACTTTTGAGCAGGGGGCGGGGGTAACAGGCCCAATTACAGCCTTTGTGCGAAATGAAACGTCACGCAACATAATTTCTACGGCTTTCCCAGATATAAAACCAACCGATACAGCGGAGCCCAGAATTATAGTAGGCCCATGCGAAAAATATTAAATTTAAGAAATTAGGAGTCAATATTAACATTAACTTTAGATTTGATGCTGAAAATAAAAAAAACAATTCGAAATAAGCTGTTCAGTCATTTTGTTGCAATTAACTTTAATACATTTAACTGCTATAAAAAATATTATTTCTGATTATGAGAAGCCCATATTTTTGTATATAATATTTAATCCACATTTTCTTTGGAATTAAATCATGTTTCGTTCAGAAAAATTATAAAGTTTATTGTTGTCTTAATTTTTAAGATACCGTTGCTAATAACTTGGACACTGTTGTGTTTGTTTTGTCTGCAACAAGAAGAAGAAGCAGACACAAAATTGCACAACAAATAAACACGGCAGCAATATCAGCACAACAGAAACATGCGACAAGTTTCTTTCGGTTTCTCCCCGAATATCTCTCAGTGTATCTCTCTTTCTTAGTTTCCCCCACTCTCCGTCTCTATCCTATATATATATATTTTTTTTTCCATCTCCTTCTGATGGACACAAGCTCAGCTTATGTAATGTAACTTTAATTTGATTGTTGCAATGTCTTGCAGTTTTTTTTTTTTGTCTGAGGTTTTATTTTTGTTTTAAGCGAAAATGAAATTATGGCCAAGACGACGTTGTTGCTGGTTTTTATTGTTAGTAATAACGGCTCATTGAAGTGGAGACATGTATGTAAAATACTTTCAACTTTGACCGCGATTTTGGCCCGTTTTTTTCCCCCATTTTTATGAGCCGCCAAACGAATGACTTAGGCAACAAACTCGTTTTCGGATAATTGTGC
The DNA here is from genome assembly GCF_018152265.1 of Drosophila ficusphila. Classification (NCBI taxonomy): domain Eukaryota; kingdom Metazoa; phylum Arthropoda; class Insecta; order Diptera; family Drosophilidae; genus Drosophila; species Drosophila ficusphila. The sequence goes on along the minus strand of NW_025064092.1, from coordinate 3,323,832 downwards.
GTAATTAAATCCGCGCCACGCAATGCAATTGAACAAGTCAAAAAAAGTGGCAGTCAGTCGCGAATCGGGGTCCAAAAGGTCTAGGCCAAATTCCTATCGGTCAGCGAGCCCCGCAATAATCCAATTTTTATGGGGGGAGTATTGAGATCAGAGATCACCGCAAATTGTGGCCTACTTTTCAGGGCTGCGTTCTAGGAGAATCCAACAAAATAAATAATCAAAAGTTAAAACTTTTTATTGTGTGGAAGATAATGCAATAATGTATTAAAAATATTCATTGGGAAAGAATCAAGTCTACAACACCATATGGATAATAATTTTAAGGCTTTTTATGAGTGTGTCGTTTTAAACCCACTTTATATAAAGTTATTTAAGCTTATGGGTTATGGGTTTTAAGGTTGCACAAATTACAGAAACCTTAAAACAGTACGAATTTAATGTTTGCCTTTATTTTTGCTTCCTAACATTTGTGTAAAGAGTGAAGATGCGTAAACAAAGTGCTTATTATTTAATGTCTTAAGTGGTACAACAATGATAAAAGCACGCATTACCTCAAAGCCAACCGAAAGCACTTGAAGGGAGGACTTTAATAGGGAGTGCGGGTTAAAATCATATTTCACTTAGATGACCGCCGACAAAAGGCAATTAACACGCAGACCATTCGAGGGCAACTGCCTAAATGCCACAAATGCCACAATTAGGCAACTCCGCGTTGAGTTATTACGATTCCAGCATCCAGACAGGCAGACAGACAGACAGACAGACGATAATTAGACAGAAATTACATTCCATCATGAGACGGCGCTAATTTCGATCGTTGCGAATTCATTGTGTCCGTCATGAGGGAACGCTTGCCAAATCCATTTGGTATTTCAAGTTTAATGCGACACTCGGTCTTGGGCAAACTGCAAATAGCAAGCGGCTAATCGATCGATTTCTAGTCGAGTTGCATTTCAAATGAAGGTCCCTCCCTTCCCCTCCTCCCGCTAAACACCCAAACACTCGCCGCCACACGAATATGACCAGTTCGATACGTGTGCCATAACCACGAGACCCATTTGCATTTGACACTGGCTAAAAGCAAGAAATCATTTCCGTTAGGTAAAAGTGAGCCAGCAACAATGCAAATGCAAAAAGCGAATAAAACAAATACGAAGAAATGAGAAAAATGAGAAATGAGAAAAGAGGCAAAAACAATAGCGGCAGGTGATCGCCGGATCGGCGATTCCGACCGACGTGCCCGGCATTAATTTCCACCGATTCGGTTATGAAACGGCCGACAGCCATTTGAACGAGCTCTCAATTTGGGGTTATTGACCATAATTGCAATTTTGGGTGGTCGTATCATTTTGATTATAGCGCATTAGGATTATGCAACCGCGAAATGACGAAATCCTGAACTAGATCGTAGCTCTCACTAATCGAAGTATTAAATATAGTAACCCCCTGAAGGTCAGGTACAAAAAGTAATAGTAACTGTTAGTCTTAGCGAAGTTTTCCAATTGTATTTAATATGCAATAACTTACATTTCTTTTTATAGTTTAGCATTATATTTCAGTGAATTTTTAGGAGAGCCTTTCCTTATTATCATTATGCAACGACTAGCTTCCCGAATAAACAAATCATTATAATTCATGTTAACTAAATTGCGTATAACGCTTGTATTTTTAAAGGCAGTAAAATTGTTTCTGTGTTGTTATAAATATTTTCCCAATTTACATTTTATTAAAAAGTTAATTGCTGTAATTGATGGAAAAAAATTTATTTGAAATTTATTTAGCGAATACCAACCACTTATAAATTATGAAGAACTGATCAAATAACATATTATAAATATCAATCGCTTGTTCAGTACTTAAAATAGCGATGATGGGTGGGCGTGTTTGTCCTCTAAATAAACAAACCATTATCGTTTGGTTTTCGCTAGTTAATAGATAAATCGGTGGAAAGACGAGCTAATTAAAGAGCTGATGATGGGCCGACTGACAATGCACCGTGACGGAGCACTCTGTGAGCTAATTATTTATTGCACAGGTACTCCAATCCACATGCCCATCCATCTAATAATCGTTTCGGCAATGACGCTTGACGATTTCCATACGGCGAGTGTGACTCACACAAGTTTCGGGCCTAAAAAAGTGCAGCCCTGAGTGTGTTTCTTTTTTTGTTTCTTCAGTCCGAAACAGGTAACCCGAAACCAGTTTCACCGGCCATCTTCGGCAAAGAAATGCGCAGAAATAATTTAATTGGTCCGAAGCCATCAACATCATCGGCGATCCGTTGCGTAAATGCGTTGGCCATGCCACGTGTCATCGACCAAGTTGAAAAAGCCCAAAGACCCAAATCACAAATCCGAGATCTGAAATCAAAAAATCAAAAATCCGGAATACCAGTTAGTCAGGCGAAATAGCCAAAGCCTGAAGATGCAGCTGACCTTGTGCCGAATCTGTGTCGAGAAAAAACCCAAGCCCCAAAAGACAACTCTTTGATTCGTTGACTCTTTTTCTTTTTTTTTTTTTTTTTTTTTTTTGCTTATTTTTTTATGTGACTCTCACTCTTTTACTTTACGTACTTCTTCGTGGGCGTTGAAAGGCCCCGAGGGGCTCTTCGATAAGACCTAGGGTAAGCCGATGGGGCTTAGCCCCCAACATTGACATTGAAAAGAGAGAGAGAGAGAGAGAGACAGGAGGGGAAGGAGAGACAGAGAGAGCGAGAGAAGAAAGAGCAACGAGACCTGAATACGGAATATGCATAACCCCAGCCATCCAGGAAGTAATCCAACTATTTAAAAAAAAACAACTGAAAGACCAACTATCTGAGGCACTCGAATGGATCTTTTGCCCGGGATTCGGAGTTTGCGCATCTTCGAGCATAAAATTGCCACACGAGCCGCGTTTTATTATGTGACTCAATTAGGCAACCGCCGAGGGTAATTATTACAAAGCAGAAAAGCGCAGAAATGGCCCGAGCAATTATGAATTATGGCCTGAGTAACGATGCAGATGTTAGCCAGCCCATAAACGTCGATCATTTCGGTGGCAGCAGGTAGTTGGAAAATACAAATCATATTTTTAAGTGCAACAAGTTGTTAGATATTTAAATTTTATTACCTAATTTATTAAACAAATAACAATTAATCAAGTTCCCAAGGGAAAAAGTAATGTCATTTAAAATAATTGGAAAAATATTTTAAGCTTAATATTTCAGGAAATCTTATTAAATAGTTTCGTTGATCTCATAAAAAGATTTTGTTTTTGAAGACACCCAAACATAAATCTAAAGTAGTACCATTATATCTCTTTAATGTATCTAAGAAAAGGTAAAAAAGAAATATAACTGAAACCAGACAGCGTATAAATACGAAACCCAAAGAATTCCAGCACAAAATGTGAGAACTAATGTGTCCTCCCGATGCGATCTAATAGACACACCTCAGCAACGAGTACACAGAACGCTTCACCCAAGTTCAAAGACTTTGTGGCTTTATAGCCGAGTTGCGTGTTAAATGACAGGAAATTTATTTGGCCAAGACAAACGCGAAGATCTTAAATCCACAACACACGCCTCTAATGTCACCACATTACCGGCAATTTGGCTTTGGGGTTCTAATGACAAAGCCAAATACTAGTACGCAATTGCCGAATTTAGTTTCCCAAAATGATTGTTTGAATTTCGGAGGTCCAAACCTTTGACACAACCAATTAGAAGGAAATGCAAACCTGATTGAATCTGACTTATTGGCACTTCTAACAAGAATTCCTATAGCCTAAAATACAATATACAAATCTTGACGAGTGATGTTTATGGATTGATGAATTTATGGTGGTCTCAAGAGCAAACTTAAGTTATGTGGACTTTAACAACCGCCAGCAACTCACTATTCGGCAATTCGAAAATTTATTTTCCCATAAACAAAACTGTATTCAACAAAATGTTGTTGGAAAGAATTACGTAATAGTATTTCGAAATCCAATTTTAATTTTAATTGCACTTCTGTTTCTACGAAAGAAAAATTCTGCAACTGAAATAAAGGTCACAATAAATCCAAGAATTGCTTCTAAATAGATAATAATATTTATGAATTTCAATGAGTTATTCTTTTTGGTTCTTGTGACGCAGATCATTAAACAATTAAATGCTTTCCTTGCCTTAATTAAACTGTTAGCAGTTGGGACGCGTTGCCGGTGTTTTTTATGATTAATTTTACAATCTTCGATTTCGCGACGTTTCGCAACTGAAAGTGGTGAAAAAAAATAATTTATAAAAATAGCAAAAGGCGAAACAACAAAAGGTATTTGTATAATGGCAACTATTTGACGGCGCAGAGCACATTATTTATTGCCATTATATTTATACAATCGTTTCATCAATCAAATGGATTTCAACAGCTTTGTCGCCGGCTTTTTGGCCTGGCTTTTCGAGCCCCGCCCTCATTGTTTTTTCGCCACTCATTATGGTCGACTGCGATCTCGGTTTTAGTGTGTTAACACATTTGCCCACCCCGCCTTTGTCCTTACCTTCAGTTGAGCACACATATATCTTAATCTTCTTGCAAATATTTTGCGCGATTCAAGTGCACAATTTGATCTTGGGCAGGCTCTCAATGAAATTTCTGCGAAATTGTAAACAGCCTTTGGGTGGAAGGTATTTAATTGGATAACTTAATGTGCTTTGGCTATTATTTTTTATTAAGTTTTCTATTTTTGAATTGGATGTCATGTTAAATGGTTTAGGTTTTCAATTTAATAAGTATCTTATTATATCTAACAAAATAGTATCTTAGAAAATTATGGGAATTTTTAGATTTTTCAGTGTTTGCTAAATCAAATATGACACCCTCAAGGTTCTTAAAAAGTTGACTGTCCCAAAATTTGGTTTATTGGTAATAAAAAATTATTTTTTATATATTTTCCATTGGCTTTTTACCTATTTGGCAATTACTTTTTTGATTCATAAAAAATAAATAATGGTGGAAACTAAAACATTATTTTTATAGTACAGAAAATAAAAAGCAAAATTTATTTAATGCATTTAAGCACTTTTTGCCATTATCCACTAATATGTATTGTAAGATCTCGAAAATCATCCGTGTTTTTTTAAGGTGCATTGGTCTCGTGAATCTCGATTTACCCACCTGCCAAACCGCTTTCCCCCGACCTATATAGTATTATCATATATATAGTATATGAACGATCACATGCCGAACGACCTTCCGAATCGGCGGACAAGAATACACGATGAAATCTGTTTTCAATCTGTTTTCGGCATCGACTTTCGGTAGCCGCTACCAAGTTCATCTGGCCAGGGGATTGGGTTTGCTTTTGGCCATGTCACCTTGATAACCCCATTGTCTGTCCCATCTGTTGATCTTGTTCGGCTCCAGCTTCGACTTCGACTTCGAATTCAGCTTCCATTTACCATTTACCATTTAACCAAGAGCGTTAAACGCCTGAATGACACGTTCAATTGAAGAAGTACATATCTCACATCGGAGTGTTTATATGACAACCCATTTGCCCATTTGCCCATTTGCCATGTACTGGCGTATCGATGGGGGTCTGGTGATGAAATGCTTGCTACCAGCAAATCAAATGACCTCAATCGCTAAATTAAATTGAAAACATGTTTAAGCATTGCACAGAGATCCGATGAGGGAGTCTGGAAATAAAAAGCATTTTTATTGTCTTGTATTTGGTGTTCAAATAGGCTTAAAGATATACCAACTAATGTAATATACTCTATATATTTTTTTCGGTCTTGTGTTAAATCCAAAAACATCTATTTTCTAAAAATATTTTAAATAGACTAGAATATATAAAATATATTTTCTCATTAATAAAATTTTTAAATATATTTAAGTACTAAAATCAATTGATAACCATTTGCTTCCGCCTTCAACAACTCTGCCGTGTTTAGTTGACTTTTGTTTGTCGGCCTTTGGAATCGGTAAACACTTCTGATTTCGGCACATGCAAATGCAAATGGAAATGCTGGCAGAGATTTCCGTTTGGGACGGCTCCTCATGGCCTCATGGTCATGGCCGAAGTCTTGTGTAACCCAGACTGACTTACACTGCCGTGCAGTTCCTGCTTTTGGCCAAGGCTTCGGGGAAGTGGAAGTGGCATAGTGGCAGTGGCAGCAGTGGTTACTAGTTACTAGTCACTAGATGCTCGATGCTCATGTAAGAGTTGCCATTTTCCTCGTGTCAACACCACGCAACAGAAACAAAAGACCATTGCATGACTTAAGTTTCCATTTTCGAACCCAAAAGCACCGATACAAAAATAAAAACCAAGAAAAAATATAAAACTGGTTGGACACAGTCCCAGTTTCCAGTCGGTGCCTCAAGTCCCCGATCTGTTTGGCAACTGGTTGCAAGAAAACGAAAACAAAATAGCAAAAGTGCCTCAGCTCTCTGCAAATAAATCAGCCAAGTTGCATTGCCCACGGACCAAATGCACTGCCTCCATTTAGCTGGAGTATTTACGTATTTTACCTATTAATTGTCTGCTAATAATGACAGCCCGAAAGTTAGAGCCATTTGGAATATCAAAATATTAATATCTGACCAGAAAAATATGGAATATACAACAACTTAAATTACACAACTTGAAAAGTAAAGGAATATAAATTTATAAATGTCAGATTAAAGTTATAGATATTAATAGAAACTTACATATATGAACAAAACTAGAAGATGACTGATATATGTGAATTTAAAGATTGTTTATTTAGGATATTGTAAATTAATATTCAACATATTTTGAGCTAAAAATTACATTTTTATACCCTCATTTTAATCATTGTTAGGGTATTTCTTGGGTCGCTCAATCCATAAATCATCGAGATGATGGCGGCTTTTTGAAGTTGGCAGCTTGACGGCTGCGCTGCAATTGCATAATGGCCAGCTTATATATGTATTACATGTGCCCCATTCATTTCCACTGGCCGCCGGAGCAGTCAGCATGTTGCACTTCGAACGCTTCTGACGCCCTTCTCTTTTCTCTTTCTCGCACCTTTTTTTGCGCAGTGGACGATGCTTCCGGTCACTACACATCCGGTTTCTTCTACGGCAACAACTACTGGATGGGTTCGTTGGCCCTCTGCGATGCCATTGACGACGGCCTGATCGCTGCCCCCAGCAAGGACAACAGCTCCTCCTCCTCCTCCTCCGCCCCCTCCGCGGGTTCCCAATCTCCGCCAGAAACGGGAACCAAGAACAGCGGACTGCCCTTCGCCGCGGCTCACACCCAAGGATACAGCAGTGTATACAACGCTCCGCCGCCCTTCGTCCCCGGATTCTACGTGGTCAAGATGCAGCTCAACGAGTCGCTGCCCACCCAAGTGGTAAGTAATAACGATTGAAATCCAAATTGAATTTTAATTTGCATGCAGTGCAATTGAATGCCAAGAAGGCAGTGCAAACAATTCAAATAACTATGAGCATAAGCACTTTATTTACATTTTTAATAAATATAAAAATAATTATTTACTTAATTCGTTTTGGAATTTATCAAAAGTTTTCACTTCCAAAAAAAGTACATTTTGTTGAATCTCTGAATATTTCTTATTTATTTACTCATATTTTACAAATTGCTTAATGCTTCATGCATGGAATTCTATTTTAATCCGATACAAAACATTTTCTATAATTGTAGGTATTATTAAACAACAAAATGAATGAAATATATTATTTATAAATATGTTTAAACACATTGAGAGAATGTAGAAACATTTTAAATAAGTAACTAAAGTCAGTTGAACACTTTCTTAATCAATCAATATAATTTAATATTGACTTATCACGTTTTTCGCCTGACTTTCCCCCAGCTGCGCACCATTTACGTGGGCATGTGCCTGCCCTCCAGCTGCTCCATCGCGGACATCAGCCAGATGAGCTCCAAGGCCCACGTGGAGCTGCCGTCGAGGGATCTCCGTGTGCTGGACATCCGCGTGCCCACCGACAAGGAGTTCAACATCTGGGCGGACAAGACCTTCTGCCTGCTCATGTAAGTGGCCCAGAAAAATACACTCGTATACACTCGGATTGAAAGACAACCGAAAAACCCAATCAAGAGTTCACTTTCAAAAATGCCTGGCTGCGCTAAACAATTGATCAAATATCAAGCTGAGCTTTTGGCCAGTTGGTTTTGGCCATTAGCGTTGAGTCAGTTGGATTGTGTGTGAAATTTTGTTTCCCCCAAATCGAATTATAATAAAAAGCGAAACTTCATTTGCTTGCTTTCGATATTAGCGGGTAATATGATTATACGCTTCCCTATCTCTTCTCAAATTGCACGGAAAACAATTTTCTTATTGTTCAAAATGTAGCATTTAAAAATAACAAAAAAATGTAGTTTCTTTTTAATTATTTAAACTTTCTAACTTGTAAAACATTTTTATGCATTTGAATAGGGAATTCAAAAATTGATTAAATTTTCTATATTAAAAGTATAAATAATTGCAGTTTTTTTAAAAAGAAATTTTTCGAATATAATTAAATATATTTTTAATGTCTTGAAAGAAGGATAAAATTTGTATGCATTCTTGACAGTAATTGAATTTCTTTAAGATATTATATACAATGTTTCCTGAATAATTAAATATCTGTAATGAAATATAGGTTCCAATTAAATTGATCTATTTTACCCTTTTACCAGTTTAATACATTTAGGGTTTTATCTCGAAGTAAACCTTTATGGCTTCCATAAAAATAGAATAGATTATTTATGCACTATAAAAACTAATGAAATCTATCCTGTTTGCAGTGTGGTGTCCAGTATTGTGCTGGCACTGATCTGTTGCGGTACGCTGTACGAGATCTACCTGCGTGGCAAGCTGAAGGAGGCACTGCGTCGCCAGGACAAGGAGATGATGAACAACAGCGAGACGAGCTCGGGCATTGGGTGTGCCTCCTCCGACTACAGCGACACGATGACCGCCCACGACGATCCGCTGAAGCAGTCGACCCGAACCCACGATCACGATCACGACCATGTCCACTCCCACTCGCAGTCGAGTTCGCTGAAGCAACTGGATGCACTGGTGTTGAACCTACCGCCCAATGACAACGACAGCGGAAACGGACACCACGAGGCGGATCACCACGACCACCACGATCACCATCGCGGTGGAAGCAACACGAGCAACTCGGACGAGCACCTGGAGGGTCATCTCCACGAACCCGAAAAGCTGAGCATCTACTCGGAACTGCTGCTCTCCTTCTCGGCCATAACGAACTTCAATGCCATTTGCGATCGGAATGTGGGTGCGGATACGATTCCCTGCATCCACGGACTGCGGGCGTTCAGCATGGCCTGGGTGATCCTGGGACACACCTGCATTGTGGTCTTCAAGTACTCCGACAACATGGAGATGCGCAAGGAGGTGGAGCAGAACTTCTTCTTCCAGGCCATCACCAATGGCCCGTTCTCGGTGGACACGTTCTTCTTCATCAGTGGCTTCCTCATCTCCTACATTTACTTCCGCACGAATGCCAAGGGAAAGCTGAACAAGCTGAGCAAGGGAGCCAATGAGTTCACCGCAGGAACGGCGCACTTCTTTGGACTCGTCGCTTACCGCTTCATGCGACTCACCGCTCCGTATCTGTTCGTCCTGGGCGTGGTCCAGGTCACCATGAAGTACCTCGCCACCTACTCGATCTTCGATCCCCCGACCATGGACCACATCACCTGCCCCGACTACTGGTGGCGCAACATCCTCTACATCAACACGCTCTTCCCCGTCGACGAGATGGTGAGTAAAAGGGGTCCAATGGGATATAAATTAAATATAAAATATAAAATAAATAAATTCATATAAAAAATATGAAAAAAATATATAATAAGTAACGGAAGTTTTAATATTTTGTCACACAAAATAGATCAAAAGAAAAAATGCTGAGAGCTTAAAACATGCTCATTTAACATAAACTTGAAATAACCACCCATTATTGAATTGATTTTTAAATCAAATTAAAATTTAAAACAGTAAAATTGCTCATACGCAGTGTTGACTACGGTTACGCATTCAATACTCATATTACTCATACGCAGTGTTGGATCTGCTTGTCTTGATTAAATATAGGTACACTTAGGGACAGTTTATAATTATACGCTATAATTTATTTACACTATAATATTTGTTTTTATTCATTTAATCAAATGCCTTCCTTCCCTTTCCTTTTTATCCGTAGTGCATGCTGTGGAGTTGGTATTTGGCGAACGACACGCAGTTCTACATGATCGGCGCCATCATCCTGATCGTGGGCGTGCGGCACTTCAAGCTGTCGGCCATCACGACGCTGGTGTTCCTGGTGCTCTCGTGGATCACGACGGCGGTGATTGCCTTCACCAACAACCATCGCCCGAACACGGACGATCCGCTGGCGCTGTTCGACAAGATCTACGACAAGCCGTGGACGCGACTCGGACCCTATCTCATTGGCATGGCGGTGGGCTGGATCCTCTTCCGGACGAACTGCAAGATCCGGCTGCCCAGGCTCACAGTGGCCACCGCCTGGACTCTGGCCATGCTCAACCTTTTCGTGCTCGTCTTCGGACTGTATAAAGCCGACCTATCGCAGTTCACCGCCGCCGCTTACAGTTCGCTGAGTCACTCGGCCTGGGCGCTCTCCCTCGCCTGGATCACCATCGCCTGCTCCACGGGATACGGTGGCTACATCAACTCGCTGCTCTCCGCCCCCTGCCTGTATCCCTTCTCCCGCGTCACCTACTGCGCCTACCTGGTCCACCCGATCGTCATCCGCTCCATGGCGCTCAACTCGGACGCGCCTCTCCACCTGGGCGGCGATCTGATGGTGAGTGAAAATGGGAAACTAAAACATACAATTTGAATGTGTTTATAATCGCAATTAAAGCATTTAAATGTGAATAAGACATAGTTATAGTAATTCTTCGATTGCCTAGAGTTTTTGTTCTGTTTTATAATTGGAAAAAAACAAAGCTAGATCTATAATTAATTAATATTCACAGGTACCATAAGTTGTTACCCTGTTTGTAATCAAATTTTATATAGTGAATAGTTCAATCGAAGGCATAAATAAGATAAAACGTTTCTTAAAAATCTTTAATTCAAAATGCTTCACTTTTTTTCTAAAAAAGATTGTTTTATTTCATTTGTGTATTTTATATTATGTTTTCCAACTACTTACTAATTTGTTTGCTTTCCCTTCCTTGCAGGTTGTCATGTTCTTCGGTCTGACGGTGGCCTCCTACTTCCTGTCCTTCATGGTGTCGATGTCCTTTGAGGCGCCCGTCGTCACAATGCTGAAGATCTTGTCCCCTAGTCGAAAGAAACGCCTCGCCTAAGATCGGTGACCCAGCTCCGCCCATTTTCCGATTATTTATACCCCCCACATTGTCATGTTATCTATTCCTTGTCTACCAAGCAATGCCCAAATATTTATAGCATCGACTCATCTGCACACACGACTCCCTTCGATCGTCTTTCTATATATTTCTTTTCACTCTCTTCACCACATTTTCCACTCACATGTGTTCCAGTTCGACAAAATATAAAAAAAAGGCGAGAAAAACGAGGAAAAACGACACGACGTGCAACATGCAACGTGCAAATCAATTCAAACTATTTTTTGTCATCTTTTTTTGTTTCATAATGTGTACATTTTAGTCCTTTAATTTATTCCAAAGGTTTGGAAATTATGCGCGTGACGAAGAGCAAAAGTTATAAATAGTACTTAATAGCTATAATTATATGAAACTCTAGTACCTAATTTTATGAAAATCATGTTGTATATACTATATGCTATATATTGTTATATATAAACCTTTAAATAAAAACTGCTACCAAATACAAAACTCGTAAGTTTTCAAATCGAAACTATTTATACATAAATGCAGCTAAAACGCAGCTCAGGTATTTGGTTTATTACATATTCAAATTATCGGACATTCGTGCACACTTAAAACCTAAAAACAATACTTTTCTTTTTTACACATGTACATGACTCAAGTTACGCTTCTCATAGAACAAATAATTCCTTCTCCTTAGTTTGTTTCGTCTTCTGATTTGTGTCCAATAAAAATCCATAGCGTCGGTAGCCCCCGTTGCAGTCGTGAGAATGGAAATGTACGATGTTGCAAAAGGTCTTTGGGCATAGGGGGCACTTGTGTGGCTCTCCTGGGAACGATTTCAAGTGCCGCATTACAGTGGATCTCCTTGTGAAGGACCAGGAGCAGCGTGGACAGTTGTATCGCTCCCCAGTGTGAATCTTATTGTGCGTTTTGAGCCCCGAGCGCGTTGTGAAAGTCTTCAAGCAGATCGAACACTTGATGGGTGGACTTGATGGGTGCCGCCGTTTCGGCATAGTTTTTTTGCTACCTCCATTATCTTTAGCTACCTCCGTCTCTGGCTTGTTAATGGTATCATTGTAGAGATACACTGGATTTATAATACTATCCTTTGCTGGGATACTGGATTGAACTAAGTTCTGGTTTAATTTGTGGCAGTCTTTGGTCTCCATAACGATTTCTTTAAGTGGCTTGGGGTTAACTTGACATGGAAACGAGTCATCGGGAGGATCCTCTATGTCTTGAAACTGTTCTTGACGAGGAGGTTGGTCCTTAGGGAGATCTTCCTTATCTTGCAAATTCATTTCTACCAATGGTTCATCTCTTGAAGACTCGCATATTTCGTCGACTTCTTCCTTGATTTTTTTGCCCTCCGGTGTATGGTAAAACAGTTTACTACTATTCTCAGTTATTTGGTATGCATTTTCGGCATCCTTCAGGCAGGATTGGCAAATGGTGTTCGGAAGGAAGTCATCTATCTTAACTTGAAAACCACTCCACTCAGAAATCATTTTCGCTATGGAAATCCCTGAACTCTGTGACAGATTGAAAATGTTCACCATGTTTTCACAGTGATTTAAACAAACACGACAAGTAGACGAGTCCATGCTCTGAAATTACACAATTCTTGTAAAGAGTTTTCGAATAAATCAGTTTTGGTTTCTTACTCTCGCATGTTGAAAGAAGAACTTGAAAGTTGTTTGTAAACAGCGTTAAGAATTTGCAATCGCTCCGGAGTTATCGATTGCGAACACGGCAAGTCTTCGATATTAGGGACATGATTTTTTTTGTAAATGATTTTTTTTTGTAAATTTTCCTGTTAGAATATTTGTTTGAACAAAGAAATGGTTACCAAGGACAGTTATTTTGAACCTTTTCTGTGCGCTATTAAAATATTTTCAGTGCGAGCGGAGCGAGTATAAAAAACCGATTTATCTCATAGTTACGGTAGTTTTGGTCGTGAGTGATATCGATAGTGCCGTCACTATTTTGCCGGCTTAGAAAATTCGTACAATCCAATTTCGGATTGGATCCACTGCCCACCAACCACTAACCACCGACCACCGCCCACCATCGGCAAACCGCCATTCGCCGCAATCAAATAACCCGGAGCGATGGCTCTGCCCTCGATCTCGACGGTGCTGGGCGTGGCCTTCCTGGCGTACATCGGCCACTCCATCTACCAAATGTCGCAGCTCTTCACGGTGCTGCAGTGCAGCGGAGTACCTTGCTACACGTCCTTCTTGGCTGACCGGCCACGTCTTCAGCTGGCGGTGTTTTCCTCCCTGAACCGCAATCCCATTGCATCCGAGGTGCGGGATCTGTACAAAGCCAAAAAGTTCGACTACGATCAGAATTTCGAGCATGATTTTGAAGTGGATGTGCCGCTGAAGACACGGCGCAACGGCTCCCTCTACTGCCATGTGGTCCTGGCCTTGGAGGGTGAGCCCTTGGAATGGCGCAGCCTGCGACGCGATGGACCCACCGTTGTCCACACGCTGAGTCTCACCGATTACATGGTGCCGCGGGCGGAGGCCTTCAATCTCCTCGGGGAATCCGATAAGGGAGCAGCTGTCCAGGAGAAGACCAAAAAGGCTCCGTCCTCTGGACGTCCCAGCACGCACATCAGGTCGAACGTCTATGTAACGCTGCTCACCGATTTGTTTTCGGTCTCCCAAGCGGACGTCCCGCCGGAATTCGCGCCACTGATACGTGTCAATCGCATGCAACAGATCCTGCCCATCCTACAGACGGACACGTTTAACACGCGGCTAAAAGATCTAGTGCCCGTCACCCGGAATACCACCGAGTTCACCTTTAAGTTCCACTACAAACCCGTTGGCGTGGGCAAGCTTCGGCTGATGCTGCTCATGGAGCACGCCACCCAAGCACTGCTCACCATTGGATTCGCCACCAAGGACATCGACGAGGTCAAAGGCATCTTCTCGGACACCAATGTGTATTTGCTGTGCGGCACCATTTTCGTGTCCAGCATTCATGTGAGTAATGATAAAAGAATCTTCGGTGAAAGTAATTTTTCAAGTTCTTTGAAATTAGCTTTCTCTACTCTACACCTCTTTAATTGTTTTCATATTTAGAATCGTAGGGAAATATAAGACTAATTAAATTTGTTTGCTTCTTTTCATTTAAACGGCAATTGGATTTATAAATTACCTTTTACAAAATGTTATCAAGTCCACAAGTAACTTTTTCTTTATGTTCGAAAAACAAGAAATGGAAGATTAGTGTGTAAATCAAAGGACCTTTATAGATTATTTAATTAGATGTGCACCCCAAATGGTAGACCAATTTCAATTAACACTTATTCAATTTTCCCGCAGATGCTCTTCGACTTCCTGAGCTTCAAGAACGACGTGGCCTTTTGGCGCAAGAAGCGATCTTATGAGGGTCTCTCGACCCGCACCACCATGTGGCGAGCGTTCTCGCAGATCATTATTTTTCTGTATCTGCTGGACGAGAATACCTCGTATTTGGTGCTCGTGCCCGTTGGCCTGGGTACACTCATCGAGCTGTGGAAGTGCAAGAAGATCCTGCGCCTGGAGCTAAGTTTCAGCGGCCTGGTTCGTCGCAAGCTGGAGCAGGTGGACCGGCGGAATGGCAAGCAGCCGGAAGGGCAGCTGGCGGAGGAGGAGCAGACGGACCAGTTCGACAGACAGGGCATGCGGTATCTGAGCTACCTGCTGTATCCACTTTGCTTCGGCGGAGCGGTTTACTCGCTGCTCTATCAGCCGCATCGATCCTGGTACTCCTGGACACTCAACTCGCTGGTGAATGGGGTCTACGCCTTTGGGTTCCTCTTCATGCTGCCGCAACTGTTCGTTAACTACAAACTGAAGTCCGTGGCCGCCTTGCCGTGGCGCGCATTCATGTACAAGGCATTCAACACGTTCATCGATGACTTCTTTGCCTTCATCATCACCATGCCCACGGCTCATCGAGTTGCCTGTTTGCGCGACGACATTGTGTTCATCATTTACCTGTACCAGCGCTGGCTCTACCCGGTGGACAAGAGTCGCCTGGACACGGGCGTGGCCATCGGCGAGAACCCGGACTCCGCGGATGCCTCATCCACGGCGGCCAATCGCAAGAAGCGCAACTGATCCTATAACACGAAGAGAAGCAAAGATTGCACATTCCGTCTATAGCTTCAGGTCTAGCCTAAGCTGTAGTCCATTCGCATTTCAATGTAATCCAAGTCCGTCTTTAGTTTAGTAGTGTGTGAATCCTGTGTTGTAGCCTCAGCTGTTTTAAACCTGCGTTTAACTTGTGTTAATGCTAACTATAAAAATTGTAGTAGTGATCCAAACCGATAATGGCTATTAAACAAAACCACATGAATTTTATAAACATTTAAATTAGCTAAAAGCAACTGAAGGTTGCAAACTAACGAATCAGTTTTTAAAGAATAAACTAGAAAATAACGTTTAGCGACTAAGTGCTGGTCAATTTCCCTCATATCGATGAGCAACGAAAAAGCCAAAAGGTACACTAAACAGTAAAATATAACCCAACGTAGATCAAAAGCTGTTTTAGAAACAATCAGTTAACAGGAAATCAGAGATACAGCCAAAAAATGATCCTAATGGAGCATTTCTATAAACAAGGCAGAATGCATTTAATAAAACATGAAAAGCACCCAAAACCTAAAGGCTGCATAAGTATAGAATCAAATAAAAAACATATTTTAAAAATGAGATTTGTCGTATTCGTGGAAAGAAAAATATCAACTGCATGGAGTTTTTAAAGATTGTTCTTTATATTTGTATGCCATTTTATTAGCTTACTGTTAAGTCCAATATTTGTGCTGGATGTGTGTGTGTGTGTGTTTTGGAGCAGTTGGATGCGGGATCTCGATTATGGAAAGGATTGGAGTTCAGCTTGTCGAAAAAAAGGGATGTATCTTAAGCTTAAACTAAACTGGCGAAGGAAAAAGAGTTTGCCGTGCGCTCGGTTTTCGGATGCTGGTTGGCGATGGTTCCAAGCTGCGTTTGGCTGCTGAAGGAGATCGGCGAATCGTTCGCCTAGCCGTTGCGTATGCCCAGCGCCTGCTCCAGTTCGGCCCGCTTCTGGTTGACCTTGGTGAAGAAGTAGCGCGAGACGGCCTCGTGCGTCCATGGCTGGTAGTAGAACTCGGCCCGGCGCTCCTCCTCCGGATTGCCCACCACATCGGTCATCAACTGTAAAGGAAGAGAGTGCTCAGAATTTATATATTTATAGAAAGCGAACGTGAGACGCACCTTTAAGTCCCTCGTCTGACTTATTATCCAGCGATGGATAAACATCTGCGGATCCTTGGCGAAGCTCAGGAAGAACTCCCTGTTTGTCTTCATCTGGTTGATGGTGTCCACCGTCTCGTGGATTTTGGTGTCCAGCCCCTGGATCTCCTGCTGGCTGGCGGTGCTCATCAAGAAGTTGTTCATCTGGTTTTTGAGCGTGTCGTCCACCTCCACATCGATGTCATAGCAGGCCGTCTGCTTGTTCTCCGCACCGCTCTCAATGAAGTGATTGATCACAATCGGATCGGGCGGATGGAGCAGCGGATTGAGGCGTTGCGGTATCTCGGCGAACTTCATTCGCTGGCAGCTGAATATCTGCTCCAGATACTTGTCGCAATTGATGTACTCCCGCTCGTGGGCATCCTGCAGCTTGTGCGTCTTGATGTACTGCCACAGGGCGGAGATGATTACCGGCCTGGTCTGCGTGTGGACGCCGAGCAGCCTGGCGAGTCGCGGGTCGAGCTTGAACTGCAGCGGCTGGTAGTCGAGCAGCAGGAGGATGGTGCAGCGCACATTGCGATCGCCCGGCCGCTTCACCTGGAACCCGTCCGTCTCCTGGGTTGTGTGAGTGCGATGCCACTCGACCAGATGGTTGTCCGGTCCGTACAGCTCCTTGTCCAGTTCGATGACCAGCGATTTGAAGAATGACGAGAACTTGCGCTTGATCTTTGTATTGGGATCGCCCTTGCCATCCTCCAGCAGACGCCCTTCCACGCGTAATTCCCAGGACGCTACGGCGCCCTCTTCGCCGTCGTTTGTGGGCTCCTTGCCGGGATAGAATGTGTTCGAAATGAAGATGCGCAGCTTGCGCTTCTGCTTCATGGGTCGCTTGAGAGCCTCCTGGATGTCTAGGCGCTTTCGCATGATAGTCGCGTCCAGCTTCCGTTCGAACGTCAACAAATCCATATACGCCTGCGATTCCGGCACCAGATCGCGCACCTTCTGCGGCAGTATCTTGTCCGCCAACTTCTTCTTCTTTTTGGCCGTGACGAAATCACTTTTGCCACCACCTCCGCCGCCCAAGCTTCGGGATTCATTGGATCGCTTGCTTCCACCGCCAGATCCACCACCTCCACCGGCAGCTCCGGTGCCGCGCAGGCTGTTCTGGAAGGCCGGCTGTTGGGCGGCGCGTTGGAGCAGCGATGACCCCGGAACGCCGGGCACTCCTTGAACTCCTGGCACTCCAGCCACGTTCGCCGTGCCCGGAACCGGTTGCGCCGTGTTCGGATGCAGGGGAAATCCGCGCGGCTGTCGGGGATGAGATCAAAGAGTGAATACTGGAGCGAGGGGGGAATGGGAAAAGCCCGGGGAAAACTCACCGGAAAATTAGCGCCAGGCGGCGGATAGGGACGCATGCCGGGCGCCGACGGCGGTGGCTGATAGCGCGACTGCACCGGCGCTTGGCCAGGTGCAAAGCGTTGCGACATCTTCACTTGCTTCTCTGCTGTGCTCCTCTTTTTCCGGCCGTAAACACTCGCTTTTCACGGTCGAGGAAAATTTCTCGGTTTTTGTTACAACAACGCGTCACACACACAATTTCGCCTGTAAAATGGCGTCAAAGCAGGGCTGCATTAACTATAGATGGGAGCGATAGTTTTTGCAATTTCTGCCAGGGATGCATCGTTAGAATCGTATATGTTTGTTTATTATTTTTATTTGTTATATTTTTTAGATGCTTGTTAATAGCCAATGCAATTCTTCACTACAAGACTCATTAAGTTTAACAACATTACTAAGGTTTTATTTACACCTACACCCTATTTTCGTTGAATCAAAACCCTTAATATAAAAAATAATCGATTGTTACTCAGCTCTGCGAAATAAACCAACAGAGTGACCAGACCAATTTATAGCAGGAATTCGTATTCCCCTGGTAGCAGTCACACAGGTCAAAACACAATTGTCATTCAAAAACTTTTTTAATTACTCCGAAAATAAAGCCAAGAAATGGATGATAGTTGGTGGGCGACCAATCTTAAGGCTTTGAAATCGAAAGCCAAGCGCCTTGAGGCGCTGACAAGGATGAACACGGCGGTCAGCAAGCATTCGGCCCTTCCGCGCCAAATAATCAGACGTCTGATGGCCACATCCGAACTGTACGAATGTGCCACGGTGGATGACACCAAGGATCCTTCCGTAGATGTGGCCGTGGAGTTGCTGGGCCACTGCGTGCACCAACTCCCGGTGGACACCGCTGACGACCAACTGCCCGGTCTTCTGGGTCGCAGCCTGTCCCATCCAAATCCCGCCCTGCGTTTCGTGGTGCTAAACAGTTTGCTGAAGGAACTGCGTCGCCAGCTTAATGCCGGGCAGCTGCACACGCTGCCAGACAACGAGCTGGTCCTTCTCATCCTGGACGAATTGAAGCAACCAGAAACGGAGGGCAGCTCCATCGCCATCGCTATTCTGTCCATTGTGCTCGGCCAGCGTGTCAACGAAGCTGTCGTTCAGGCAAAGCTAGTGCAACTGCTGCAGCAGAACGAAGTCGTGCGCTGTCGCGCCTACGAACTGGGCGTGTCCCTGGCCAAGAGCAGTGCCTCCGTCCTCAGCGCCGTTGAGTTTATTCTGGATGCAGCGCTCAGCGAGCTGGATAACGATGATGTCCTGCTGCAGGCCAGCGTGATGGAGGTCCTGGTGCCGTTGGCCGAACAGAATCATGGCCTCTCCTATATGGAGAGGCGTCGCGTCTTTGATATCATAAGTACGCGTGTGCAGCGCATTGAAGAGAATCCGTTGGACGCACTACTTATTCCCAGCATCATGAAGTTTTTCGGCAAGATTGCTGCTGTGCAGCCGCAGAAGATCATCACCGGCTATCCACACATGCTGGCCTGCCTGTTCCAGCAGCTGCAGTCGGAGGACGAAAATATTCTGCCCACAGCCATGGACACGTTGGCCAATTTGGCTAGCACGCCGCAGGGAAAGGTGCTGCTGCACCTGCATTTTAGCACAGCCATGCTGGAGACATTCAAGAAGTACGGCTCGTACACCAAAAAGCTATCGGCGGCCCTTAAGGAGCGGCTGCTCAACTCGTTGGATGTAATTTACAGTGTGGAGATAAAGCCCACAAAAGAGATTGAGTAACTTGCACCCCTTATTTAACGTTTTCTCTTGCTAATGTTTCTCGTTTCTTATCAGTGGCATCTTAAAATCCTGGTTCGAAAGCTTTACTGGAGGAGCACAGGTCAATATCATCATGGATCTGATCAACACGCCATTTCCTGACCTCCAATTGGCCGCATTGGCCCTGCTAAAGACCATGTGCAGGCTGTACAGCTGGGCCATTGTGGCTCTGAAAAACACCGGCGGAGCCATTGAGTTTCTGCTCTCGCGGCAGAAGGATCTGCACAGGGAGGTCAAGTTCCTCAAGTGGGAGATCCTGGACATGCTGGCCGTCAGCGCTGAGTTCACGCCCACCGAAACCGTGCGCTTCACGGCGTATGTTAACGAGGGACCCTTCCACATCCAGGCGGACCTTAATATCGCCACCGAACCGCAGGGCAACGCCTAGATGCCCCTCAGATTTCAAATTGAATGTACAGCGATGGGTTCAACTAACATCTGAATATGTATTTATAGAATTACCATAAGATTTAACTAGTAGATCACATCTAACAATGCCCCATGGGCCAGGTCAGTTGATGGGGATGCAACAAATAGTCAGAAAATTCGTTGGACAATTGTAATAAGTTTTCCTTAAAATCGTCGGGTAAAATATATCAAATTTTAAATTATATCAACTTAAATGAAGAAAATTAAATGTCTTCTCCTTGAGTTCGAATTCCAACTATTTTTGTATATAAACTAATATTTCGTTTTACCTTCGAGAGGGAATAATAAAGGAAATAAATAAAATAGTGTTAAGTCTGTATGGAACCAAAAGATTAAGGGATCAAAATAATCGAATGTGTCCAATGGTTTAGCCACCCGCCCTCTTGCCCCATTTCTATGTAAGTCTGTTGATCTCGTGCTGCTCGTTCCTGGCCAGTTTCGCTCCTTACAGATAGCTCATCTGCCGGTTCGACTGACGCTTTCGCCCCGATCCTCCTCCGCCCGTGCCGCCACCCAAGTGGGCCAGGCTGACGCTTAGTCAGGACTCGTAGGCCGTCTGGGTCTGGGATCGGGTCTCGTTGTTCACCAGCGAGCAGCTGGGCAGCGTGTGGCAGTAGCGGCGCAGCTGCTGCTTGAAGGCCGCCGTCGTCAGCGTGTAGAGCACCGGATTGAGGGCCGAGTTCACCGGGAGCACCAGCACCGCCAGCCAGGCGTAAAGATCGGGTGAGATTTCGCAGCCTAAGTGGGGTGCAATTAATTACTAATATTGTCTAGTCTAGTTTGCATAATTCTTACCTGAAAGAGCTGCCACTTTGACCACAATTATGGGCAGCCAGCAGGCGCAATCGGTGGTCACAATAATGGCGAAGCTGTATAAATATAAAAATGTAAATATCATATTTAAATATTAGTAAAATATTCCTTAAGTATTAAAGTATTTACCCTTGAACAAGGATAGGTACTTAAATTAACTGCACAGGTTTTATTAAATATTATATGTACATTGTTTTAATATTAAAAGGGGAAAACTTGATTGTAAAGTGAATTCATTTTTAAATTCTTTAAGGGGTATGACAATCGTATTATCTGTTAAGTAATGTATTTAATTTTTTTCTCATATTTAAGAGGGAATTTTTACTACAACTCGCTTAAGCTTACCGAGTGGCTACCACATTTTCTCGACCGCTGTGAGTGCTCCGCATTCCGCCACCGGAATCTCGGATTGCCTGCAGCATTCTTATGTAGGAAAACAGGATGAAAACCAGTGACAACGTGTTGACGAAGATGAAAAGAAGTGCCGAGTACTCCCAGCCCTAAAAAATAATCATTTAATTTGTATAATGAGCTAATGGAATGATTCAAGTTATATAATCACCTTTGCATAGGGATCATGGATGTGCAGTGATAAGCAGACACCATTGTTGCCGTAAAAGTGGTTTCCAAAGTAAGGATTAGCCAAAAGTGGAGCCGCAGCCAATCCGAAACTAATGCCCCACAAGAACAGCAGTCGAAAGACAATTCTATACAGAAAAACATTTTATTTAATGGATGAGTATATTATTGTTATTACAAAACGAAATCAAATACAAACTCAAAAGCAAAGTTTGTAAGGTAAACAGAATGCTGTGGGTTGATATTTGAGTGGCATACAAATCAACAATGCAGCTCTCGAGGATAACGAAAAACTAATTAAAATAATGGGTAAAACAATAAATTTACTTGCCAACCCCCTAATTGTGCTGTAATATGATTTAACCACCCACCTCCTCCGAATCCATATCGTTCCGTCACATCTTCAAAGTTTTTGTATACCCCCACAGCACTCACCGAACTTTCTCCGTATCCCGGGGCTTGAGGGGCCTCGTCACAGACATCAGACGATCCCAGGTGACCAATGTGAGCAGCAGCGTGGACGACTGGCAACTGAAGGTGCTGAGGAAGCCTACGCGGCGGATACACAATTCACATTAGCATCCCATTAAGGAGCAGACAGAAGTTGCTTGTTTGGATAGTTGGTTGCTGGGTTGGGTGTTCGGTTTGGGGGTTACGCACCTGCAAAGGCACAGATTCCGCTGTGGCGCCACGCCTCCTCGTACTTGATGTACTCGCCGCGGAAACTAATGTCCGCGCAGGCAATCAGCGTCAGGTAAATGCCCATCAGGAAGTCGCTGGCGGCGAGGTGGCGCAGGTAGAGCGAGTGCTCCACGTTGCTCCGCGACTTGTAGAAGTAGCGGCCCAGCAGGACCAGCAGGTTGCCCACCACGGCAATCGAGGCCATCACCCAGACACTGGCCAAAAGGGGAAGGAAGTGCACACGGAGAATATTAGACACGGTCA
Organism: Drosophila ficusphila; assembly: GCF_018152265.1. Taxonomy (NCBI): domain Eukaryota; kingdom Metazoa; phylum Arthropoda; class Insecta; order Diptera; family Drosophilidae; genus Drosophila; species Drosophila ficusphila. Next base: position 3,301,312 of record NW_025064092.1, on the reverse strand, counting down.
TTTGGGTTGCTTTCATTATCAGATTGGACATGGTGGCGATTTCGTAAATATCATCATTATTATTATTAAAATTCGAAAAACGTAATGCTTAATAAATTACTATGTATAGTACTACTTCGAAAGGACATCACCCAATAAACACCCAAATGGGAAAAATATGTACAGCAAGAAAAATCTAGCAACTACCAACATCCTCATTTTACCGTCTGGTAATGATTAATATAATATAATATATAATTAATATAATATATATAAAATATATGTTTTATTAACTATTTTAAATTCTGTTTTATAAGTACAAACATTATTATTATTATTATTTTTCATGATGTGGAGCTTACAAATTTATTCTGATCATTTTGTACCTCTCTATATTATTTCTAAAAATTAAAAAAAAATTGTATGGCATTTTAAAAAATCCTCTCTTTGATCAGTAAACCTTTTCCAATTTTAGTGTCATGTGTGTTTGACCTGTGAGCAGCCCCATTTAATGTCGAGTCATTGCCTATTTTTGCGTGTGCGTGGAAAAATAAAGAGAATAGCTGGTGACCCTGACTTTGGACAATAGTCGTTCTGCCGCTAGCCATAAATTCGGGCAATTAAAGGAAATTTAAGTCCTCCCCGCGGGGCCGATACTTTTCCCCGCCAGTGTTTCTGCTACTGCGTTGCTGTACTTCTGCGTTCGACCTCTGCGTTTGTGGCTCCGCACAATTGGCAATTGGCCTGGCCGGGTGTCTCATTACTGCAGTTCTGCCAAACGGGGAGGTGTGGCCACAAGGATGCCAAGGATGCCCGCCTCTGAGTGGAGCTACGAGACTTGGGCACAAAGCACAAGGTTAAAGGCACAAAGGACGAGGCGGCATTCGACATTCACAGGAGCAGAAAGCCCGATTCAGTGACAATTATGGCCACTAGCAATGATGCTGATTCCCTGAGGTGGAGAGACCTGTAATTTATGTTAGTGCCAAGTGCCCCCCCCACCACATACCGCTCCCCATTCATTGGCACCACTCGGGGTTTGATGATGATTGACCATCATCAGACTTGACCTAACGCCTAATGCCAACCTGGGGTAGCCGCCAATTTCACTAAATGCATATTAAATTAAAAGGAGTTGCAGCCTCTTCTTCGGCCGCTGCCAAAGGTCATCCTCTATAATACGGTTGAAGAAATTGCGGGGAAAAACAAGAGGCGGAAAAAGGCAAAGGTCTGGCGCCATTGGGAATAAACCTTAGCTGTAATCATTTCGAAGCTTGTAAAATTCCTAAAAGGCCGAGAATAATCTCTGTTGTTTTTTATTGAGTGGGGCAGACAAAAAACCCCACAGTTAAATTTTGTATGTTGCCTAAATTTAAAAGAAATGTATCGTATAATATACAACAATAAAAGCCTTGGCTTAAAGCGACTAATATTCTCCAAAGAACACTTTAATTTAAGGGAAATCATGAAACACGATTTTTCTTTGTCCTGGGCTAAATAAATCGAGGTCACCCAAGCAAATGAGTCCAAATTATAATAAATATTTAAACTGACTAACAAAAGGCTTTAAGGAGTACAAAGAACGTGAAAAATATTGTGTTATTTTCCCTTCTTCTAATGCTAAACAAATCGGGGTCATCTAATCAAACGAACCGAAGGATACAACAGGCTTTCCCCGCCTGCAGCAACATCGCATTAATATTGCAAATTTCTCTCAGTTATCCCTTCTGCACTACAGCCACTTTCTCCCATTTTGGACGGGAGTGCAGCTGTTAACCCAGGCTGGGAATCCAGGTGGCTAATAAAAGCATAGACCGGGCTGAGAGCAACGGAATGAAACTGGAGCCAGGAAAGCCGGAAAAGCGGAAAAGCGGCAGCCACGCCAACGAGTTGAAAACCTAAAGTATTTAATTTTTATGAAAACGTCAACTTAGAATAATGAAATAATGTACTAAGCACAAAAGTAAATTCTCGCTGGCACCGGCATCCTTGTGGCACCATATCCTTGGATCCCAGCATCCTTCCCTGTTTGTATGTCTGTATGTGTGTGTTTGCACATGTTGGTGTTTGTTTTTTTTTTCGAAATGAAGATGTGGATGTGAGAGGAAGATGAGGACGTAAGTGTGGGCGGGTTGCAGATGAAGATGTGGATGTGGGATGAAGTCGAAGACGACGGCATGCAGAGTGTGTGTAAAATGTTGTAGATGGCAAACAAACAGACCGACATGGAAGGAACGTAATTTTCATTTTCAACAGGAACACATCCTAGACGACGACGACGACGACGACGATGAGGCGATGGCAGGCAGCCAGATAATCACTCAGCAGACCTGATGACAAGTGACTGCCGGTTGCCAGCTTCCAGTTTTCAGTTTCCCAGTTTCCCAGTTGTTGATGTGTCTACTTATTTGTCTTGCCAAGTAGCTACTTGGCGAAAATACCAAATACCGGTGGGATGTTTAATGTTTAGACAGCAGGTCTAGCCACTTCAAAAGGCCCGATTTTGGGGTGTTGGCCCATTAGCGCCGGAATATTGAACAGCGGGTGATTGGCGCCCAACGTGGAGCCACGTGGTTATGGAGTTCAACGCAAATTAAATGATTGTCGCATCATAATTGATCACCCCTAACTCTTCGTGACCCCAGCTGGCTCGCATATTCATTTTTTTCTCAAGATCCATGATGAAGTGCAACATTAAATGATTTATTACTTAAAAAGAAATATGTAGTATGTTAACCGTTAGTTACCGTTAGTTACCGTTAGTTACCGTTAGTTACAAAAGCAAACATTTGCCGCCCAACGTGGGACTTAAGGATACATGAGTTAATCACCTTTACGCCTTGAATAAATGCTAATTACACACTGACACCAGTAGGATTTTAGGAATGCAAACTAAGAAATGACTTGTGGGAGTACCTATGCGTCTTGGAATTTTCCATTCAACTGATTTTGCATATAAGCTCGTATTTGCGAAATTATAGAGCACTCCGGTGCTCAGTAATTTCGCTTTTAGGCAGAACAATGCAGTGCTCGCACTCTAATTGCAAGCAAGCTCGGTTGCACTTGCAATTGCGGACTTCAAGGGCCATAATGACAATGATGACAATGATTTAATTGCAGTCTAATGAATGCGATTTACACACGGACCGCAGTGCGAACGGAAGCCAGTGCGGTTGCACCAAACTCCCGCCCACAAGTTAACTGGTTTGGTTTTGGCTTGGCTTGCCGGCTTCTTTGCCAGGGCTCTTAGCTTGATTAAATCGAAATCATCTTGTGAACGGGACTTAGCTCACTCACCTGCCTCGCAGTATCTGATTGTCCAGGAGGTGCAGCTTGCTGCTGATGCCATCGCCATGGGGATCACAGACCCTCACATTTATGGCGGCGCTACACAAATGGAACCACGAAAAGTAACTGCAAACGACAGATAAAGATGGTTCTTTCAGGTGCCATACTCATTACGATTGAATGGTTGCTGCCTTTGGCTGGCGGCTTACTCACATGTAATCCAGGCTGCTCAGGTTCCGCAGAACCCGCGGATCCAGGGTCTGAAAGCGATTGCCCGTTAGCAGCAGCGAGCTGAGGTTCTCCAAACAGGCGAACGCGTCCAGCTCGAATCCCTCGATGCGGTTTTCGTTCAAGTGCCTGCACAGGGAACAAAAACGGGTAAGTGAATGAGAAACAAGGAATATATAATTCAAAGTACAAGGTAAACGTAAGAAGTATTAACTTCTAAAGTTAATAATATAAAAAATGTCTTATGTATCATATAATCCTAGTTATTTATCTTAGATGTAGAATTATCATTATTGATATTATAAAAATATTCATTAGTTTTGCATTTTATTTTGGGTTGATAATATTACCTATCTAGTAACTATCTTAAACATAAAATATTTTAAGTAAAAGCTTATCCAATCTTATGTGTGAGTTCAACATTTGACTAATTATTATTTAGCTCGTACATAATTAATTCATTTTTTCCCACTTTTTTTTTGTGTAAGTGAAATTTGAGAAAAAGGCAAGGCGTTTTGGCTGAAATGGTTAACACATTGGAGCAACGCGGCTTTATGGGCCAGGGCATAAAAGCCAAGCATTGTTTCGCTGGATTTTTTTTTTTTTTTGCTTGCTTTTTTTGCCCCTATGCTTATTTGCATTCGAGATTGGTCGATTGGTCGGCTGGTGAGGGGAAAAAAGGAGCTTAGGTCCTGGCACCGGGCTCAAAGTTTCATCATTAAAGTTGGGGCAGCGATGCCGTGGCACGTATCCGGTATTTGTCCGTCTTTTCCCCAGATATTCCTTGTAGGAAATCTCTTTTGATTTTTGCCCTGCATCAAATCATTCCTCAGGAAAAGTCGAAGCCTCCTCAATATGCATTACATGAAAGCGGCGGAATGTTTTTGTGGGGGTCTAAAAACTAGTATTAGTTTTTCGCAAATGAAAAACTGTCAGCTTTTGGCTTTGCATTCCACTCGGCTTAAGGAAAATCCGCCCCTTCCACTTGGCATTATTGATAAATTAAATTCCTCAACCCGGGCGAAACTTAAACGGCAATAAATCCAAATGACACTTTCTGCCGCAGTCTCCCTTTTCTCCATTCCCCAATCCCCTTTCCCCCTGACCCCCACTATCAATATACTCCACTCCGGATCAGAAACCAGAAATCAGAAGACCCGAAGTCCTCTGGTCACGGGTTTTGTGGAAGATGTGGAAGATGGAAGCCGAGCAGAAGGAAAAATCCATCAGAGGTCACAGGAGTGACACTTGTTTGTTCGATGCCCTGGAGTTATGACTCCCCAAGGGTATGCTCGAATTCAGAGAGTGTTTGAGATACTTAAGATACCTGAAGATTACAATTTTTAAATGAATGAAGGTGGTAAGAAGATTTTAATAGGAATTAATAACATGAATATGTAAAAAAGTGTTTGAAAATAGAGGAACTTAAATACTTATTTTAATATGATAAGGAAATGATATGATGGTAAGAATTAATTAGTAACTAGATTCCACTAATAGGAATCTTAATAAAATTGCACAGAATATTTCATGGATCTTAAAATAAAGTTATAGATAATAAAGAGAATTTCTTATGACATATGAATAATTTAAAACTTGCTCAAGGAGTTGAATAATTTGTAAATTTTCTTTCAATTTTATTTTAACTAAATTCCATAAATAATAATCCTATGTTTTATAGGTAATTTAAGATTTATTCTCTTAACTTTAAACAACTTACAATCCTTGTAGATTGCTCAGATTGCAGAAGGTTTCATCTCGTATGTGGGATAATCGATTGCCAGCCAGAAATCTGCAATCGGCAAACAGATTGATATATTTATAGGTAGTCGCATAGAGGGGAGTAGCTCATCCATTCCCAGTTTTCCTGCTTTTCTTCCCACTTTCACCGCTTTTTCCCCGCTTTTCTACTTACAAGTATTTGAGGCGTGGAAAGGGAAATGTGTTGGCGGCAATGTCCTCGATCTGATTGTGAGCCAAGGACAAAGTGAGCAGTTTTAGCAGAGTTCTCGGAAATGTATTCGCGTTCAGTTGCTTCAAGTGATTCTCGTTAAGATAGCTTCAGAAAACAGTAAACTATTATATCTACAGCTAGAAATAAATATATTTTTAAAGGTGTTACTTACAGCATTTCCAAGTTGGCCAGCTTTTCAAACACCTCAGCTTCAAAGTTTTCAATTCGATTATCGCGCAGGTCACTTGAAATCAAATATTTATAATCCCATTAGGGAGTGTGTAATTTTTTCCTGGATTTTGTATAGGTACTTACAGCTCTTGCAGATTTTGCAGATTAAGGAAATCGGTTCGTTTCAGAGTTTGCAGGCGGTTACGTGCCAAAATTCTGACCCCAGTCGAAAAAAAGCACATGAAACAGATAAAAAATCACATTTTAATGCCGAAAAAGTTGGCAACAAAAGCCCCTTGCAATTGCATCCAGGCAGTGAAAAGTCGGCGCATATATCTTGATTTTAATTAGCCATTAAGCGCAAGTAACAAACGCCCCAAAAAGGGGCAGCTCCCCCACAATGGGACACCTTTCATTCCTTGCCTGTTCCCCTTGCCAAATTGTTCAGTTCTTCTGTCCGTTATTTACTATATAGTATTTACTACTGTCAACCGGACAGAGCCAACTTTCAGGGCAACGCCAAGTGCAGCTGCTCCTCCGGATTTCGGTGGCGCCGAAGTACGGATCTCCTCCGCATCCGCAATCCGGAGCTCTCCTCCATCCGCCGCAAATGTGTAACTGAGTTGTTTATGTGTTTTCGTGCACCGGCAGTTTTGTCTATTTGGCAGGGCAATTCAAACGGGTATGATTCATTTCAAGTGGATTTTGTGTCAGGGGAAGTCCCTTTTTAACCCTTTACATGGCAATAACTCCGATTTTCTTGATTTTTTTTTTTGTTTGGTAGATAAGTGAAAACAAAAAATACACTTCTTTTTAGTTTTTTAATTTTTTTTGGTTTTACCTTATTTTTTTTACAAAAGGGGTGTGATGCATTTCTGCATCAAAAGGTCTTAAGGGGAAAATTTTTTTAATATGTGTTTTAGAAAGATAATAACATTCATTCAATATTAAAATATAGTAATTTATATTTTAAATATGTCAATTTAAATTAAATTTTTTAAAGCAATTATTTTTTTTTTTAAACATAAAAAAACTACACATTTTTCGCACTCCGTTTGGGAGAATCCAGTGAAGTTCGTACAATTTGCAGTATTTTTTTATGTGTTAAGCTACTTTGATGCATATCTGCAACAAAGCGAAATTGTTGATTTATTCGTATTATAATGCAAGAAACACAAAAACTCGACAAGATATAGCTAAATATAATATTTACTTGTTTAAAAATATAAATTAAATCAACTACACATTTTTTTTTGTTATTTATATTTGGATGAGAAACTGCACAACCAATTCAGATTTCCACATTTACCAAATTGGCGAGAAAAGTAATCAGCTGTTGAATATTAGACAGAATTCTGACTGACTAACACTTGTTATATAAAAAACGAAAGTTTCTGAACTGCATTAAAAAGATTTCAGACAGTTTTGCAATGCCCGTTGAAAAATAATTGAATTTGAACGGTATGATGCAGATATGCATCACCACCATGTAAAGGGTTAAAAACTTATAAGTGTACTTTACTAACATAAATAAATAAATTAAATATTCTTACAACAAGCATTAAACAGGATTGCCATGAATTAATTTTGAAGAATATTTTTGTATATGTACTAAAATTGTTATGATTTTGTAGAATTATTAAAAGGAATACTTTAAAATAATCTTTATAGGATGGCTGATATCAAGATATAACCTATCGAATTATAAGCATTAGCTATAAAAATATTAAATATTCTGAGTTTGTTTCTGCTGTTTTTGTAATTGTAAAAACTTTTTCATTGATTTGGCTTTTTCTATAGTATCCATTTATTTAAAAAATGTATATATTTATATATATTTTATTTTAAATATTACAAATTTAATTTATCTAGGAGATTTTTAAAAACTTTTTAGCTTTGGGCTTATATGAAAATAACAAAAGTGCAATAATGCGTATAACGCCAATTATAATGCCAATCCGTTTTGATCACAGCCGGCAGCGAACTTGACCTTGCTTTGGCCTTTACCGCTTGCCCTTTGCCAGCTGGCGTTGTTTTTGTTTTTGCTCTTGTGCTTCGTCTTTTTCGGGGGCGCTGGAGGTGGGAAAAAGGGGGCGTGGCGGTGGAGCCTCCGCTCGAGTCAATGCACAAAACAAGCTTAAAACTTTTTACCGTCTGTGCTAATATTTTTATGCTTCGAGGCGGCGTGGCAAAATGGGAGAGGAAAATAAAAGGAAAATCCGAGGCGGCCGTGGAAGGGGGGTGGGGGGTGGAAAAATGGGAAAAGCGCCACAACAATGAGACAAGAATGTGCGGTGCGACATTGTCAGTCGATTGGCCGAGAGGCTGGCTTTAACCCGGCCACAATGGGCCAACTTTATGGGCCAACAGAGCAGTTTGCCGGGCTGACAGCAGTGGTTTGCGATTAGCATCGGACAATGTGTGGGCTTTTCCGAGTTTTTCCCCAAATTTCATATGGATTCCGATATGATCGACCCTCTACGGTTATTGCCAATTACTGGATTTTTGTCATTTAGCACCTCGGGCTGTCCGAAAAATAATGGCTTTTAATCGCAAACATATCTGTACACATATCCTTGCGACCTTTTCAAAACTTTTCAATGCATTCGTGTTTGTGAAGTCTGCAAAAATTGTGCAGTGCTTAAATGTGGAAATTTAAGCCAAGCTACTGCTATTTTTGCCTAATTTGATTTATGCCTTATTTGCATTTTTCCATTGACAATCGTTTGTGGAATCGTATTTTCTATTTTATTATATCGGCTAAGCCAATGGATGAAAATAAATTACCGAGGCAGTAATGTTTATTTAATACATGGGTTATTCGGGAGTGGTTTTAATATTTATTGGGTTCAAATAAAAATAAATGTGATTTAGATTTATGTGCTTATAAAGCGCTTACAAACATTTGTGGCTTTAAATTTTAATTTCCCATTTCCCCATACAAATCTCAAATTATTTTTCCTGTTCAACTAAAAATAAATGATATTTAGATTTATTAAAAAGTGCTTATAAACATTTGTGGCATAGTTCCTGCTAAAATATACATTTTCCATTTCAGTGAAATAAAGATCTCAAACTATAATTAATTCAAATATTTTTTTTAACCCACAATTGTCCCATTTACAATTAGCTAATATTATATTAAGCGGAGCATCCGGAAATCGATCGTAAAGAAGGCGGCGTTAAAATTGAGCGGAAATTGCACGAATATCGCGTTAATGAATATCGAGTGAACAGCACTTACAGAATCCTCAATTGATTGCCCTCGGGGAAGAAGTGTTCCGGCAGATGCGGTAATTTATTATCGTCCATATAACTGGAAGGACATAACGAGCACAAAGTGGAGTGGGGAAATTATTAAAGAATCGGTTGCAGCGGAAGACGAGGCGAAATGCGGTGAAAAATGTGGGGTGGTGTGAAAAATAAATATTGTATAAACTTTAAAAAACAAAAAAAAGAAGAAAAAACAAGAAAGAAAACTGTTAAGTGCACATAAATAATGAGACTTAATTATGAGTTATTGTGGGGAGTGGGTCACGTTGCTGGGAAAGGATACTCAGAAAGGATGATGGTAAAGGTTACTTTGTGAGGATAGTTATAAAGGACACTTACAGGGTTCTCAGTGGGTTGTCCGCCAGGCGATCGAATGCATGCGAGGAAATCTCACGGATTGAGCAGAACTTCAGAACTCTGCAGCAAAAAACAAAAAACAGAAACAGGCGACACTCGAGTGAATAAAACGTAATAAATACGAGATTCAATTGTAAACTTTGCACAATGGGGGGCCGGCTAAAAACTTCCATAGCTAGCATAACTTTTCAAGACTTTGCCACGCCCCCTCATCCTCCTTTTCCCTCGAATGAGATATGGATAATAATGCGCTTTGTTCGCCTTGTGTCATTGTTTTTGGCCCCCAAAACTTCGCAGCTCATTTGGATGGGCAAATACGGGGCTAACAAGCGATGAGCTCCAAGTTGGACTTGCATCTCATCTTCATTAGGGAGCCGAGAACTCTCAGTTTATCCAATGAATTAATTTGTTATTTATTTTAAAATGTATACTTAAAAGATTTATATTTCCCAGCTCTTACAGGGATTTAATTGAATTACTTAAACACTAAAGATGTGTTTACTTTCTTATGTGTTCCATTGTGAATTTTGATTTAAATTCAATAAATTCTGTAGAAAGTGACTTGAAAAGTTATTCTTTATAAAAATGCAACATTGGTTAATTCAAAATGTTTACTAATTAAATTAAAGTCCCCAAGTTTTTAAGATTTTGAAGTTTCAAAGGTTAAAGAGTTTTCTCGAATGTGTTAAACACTTGAAAGGTTTATTCCTATTCGGAACCCGTTGTGAATTTATTGTTTTATTTAATAAATCCTTGCAAACTGAAGTGCTAAAACCATTAATGGCAATTCCCAGCATTTGTGGCTGGAAAATGTATTTGAAGTGGAGTCTGGTCTCCATTTACGTACCTAATGGCCCAATAAATTTGTACTTTTCCTCTGTTCTTGTTTTGCATCTAGTTTTTATGGCTAAATGCGGGATAAACCTGTGGACAGAAATGTCAAGCTATTTATAGAAGAGAAGTAATTGTCTCCTTGATTTGTTTTCACGATATTGGCCAAGTGAACAATAAAAAGCAAAGCTTCACCCACTTTTTCGTAGGAAAATGGCAATGTAAAAAAGTTCGTGCCTCTGGGCAATGTTAACATTGTTTTCGTTTTCGAGGCGTCGTTAAAAATTCATTGTCACCCAATCTGCCCACGAAATCGTGGAAAAATAAATGTGCGCAATTGAATGACTTGTTGAAAATATCCCTGGGATATAAAAGCGAAGTGGTGCAATCCGAATATCTCGGTATCTTGGTTTCCCTCGCCCTCTTTTTCCGCAAAAGGATTCTGCATATTGGCGGTTTGCAGATGGTAACTCGAGGACTTGCAAGAAACTAAACTCCGCTTCCTGGAAACTTTCTAATTTCAATTTGAGCTTAGTTTTGTAAAGACTTAAACAACACCAAGAGACTTTAGAAATCACATACACAGAAATTAAATTGTTTAACTAATAAAAAAAACATACATCATACAATTTTGAAGGTTATCAAAAAAAGAACAACATTTCAATCAATGACTTATTAAATAAAAATACTGAATAAATATTACATTTTTTTGATTAAAATATAACTTTGGTTTATTTGAGTTTCTGACTTTTTTCCCTGCATTTATTATGTATATTTTCTTCCTTATAAATTATGTATATTATCTTGGTATTTCCAACTCTCTAACTTGTTTTCTCTGCGTGTAGTAACTTACTGTTTAAATTTATACCTAGATCGTGTGGGAGACTGCAGAGCACGAGGAATCCTTTCGAGGACTGTGGCTGTCCATCTGCAACGACTGGCGATACGACATGCACCACGAATGTCTGTTTTAAGCCGGGCCAGAATGTCCTTTGGCCCAGTGACACATAAACTGTCTCCGTCTACCGCCTGCATATGTTTTCCGCTTCTGCGAAGAACGCAGGGGAGTCCTTCCTGGCTTATCCTTCCGGCTGCCTAGCTTGTATGTAATTTGTATGTACGCCGGCGTGTGATGGCAACGAGTGATACTGACACAACGACAACGACAAAGACAACGCCAGCGAAAACGACAACGACGAGGACTACTTAAAGGCACCATTAAGGACACAGCATGTCGCTAATATTCAATGCGGTCTGGTCTGGACCGGACTGGTCTGCTATGTTATATCCTGGTTCTCATCCTGTGTCCATCCCCATCCCCTTAAATGTTGCACATCCCCCATCGCTTGCAGCCGCTTGCAGCAGTCAGAGTCATCTGGTTGCATTTCCGTTTTAATTAAGAACCCGAAGGCCGGTGCCACCGGAGCAATCTGGCATCTCTTCGTTTATTTTTGGAGAAAACGAAACGTCATCAAACACCCAACCAGCCATTACTTGCTAAGTACTATTTAAAGTGACTAAAATACTATAACTAAGGTGGGAAGTATTTTAGAAGAGACTTACAAGCTTTCCACGTCTGGCAGTTCACTGAGGAAGTCCTCATGAATGATTTCGAAATTGTTTCCCGTTAGATCTCTGTAAAGTAAGAAAATGTGCACAAAACATGAGGACTTAAAAAATTGTTACAAGAAGTAATAACTTTGCTAAAGAATACATTTTATTATTGGAAAAAGCTAGTCAAATATCCTATGAAAATTCAAGTTACTATTATAAAACACGCAACTGTACTTACAGAGTTGCCAGATCATGCTGCGGCAGTCGTCCTGGTATAACGGTAAGCTGCTGAAATCGGCAAAGAATTTCATCTCCCCGACAAGGACAGCTAAAGTTTTCGTTGTGCCACACTTAAAAACAAATTTTCAAAATTCAAGATGAATTTTATACAATTTTTCTAGAATTGTTTTATATAGGATATCAAGACTTACAACACTCGCCAATCCGAAGATTGTCGTGTCTGCCGAACGGCTGCTTCCTGTACAGGTGGTCCCAGTACTTGGCGTCCACCTCGTTCACGCAGTTCACCTCGTCGGAGCTGTCGTCGCAGTCGACGCTTCCGTCGCAGTTCGCTCGCTGCGGCACACACTGTGCGGTCGTGTTGCAGTGGAAGTATCCGCCAGGACACTTGTCGTCGGCATCCGGAACCAGGATAACGGACTCGATCGCATCGCTCATGCCCAGCAGCGATATCACCTCGCGAACGGGCGCTTCCGTCTCCTTCGCTTCCACCAATTCCATTTCCGTTTCCGGTTTCGTTCCGATTCCTGTTCGCGATGTTTCTGTTGCCGTCCTTGTCGCTCCTTCAGCTCCTCCCGCCACCGTTGATGCGAGTGTGAGCAGGATGGCGAGAAGCATTGTGATGGGCAGGTGATCTGAAAGGGATAACGATTGGTAAGTGCTTGTTATCGAAATTTGAATTTAAATCTATGGTGACATAAAAATTCTAATTAATTAGATTATTATTAAAACCCTAAAAAACAATGTTAAATTCAATTTGGACTTCAAAAAGTTTTTATTTCTTGGCTTCTTGTTCCTACGAAATAATAAATTACTTTTCATTACAACATATTTGTTCCACTTTACTTTAAAGATAATTTTCAAAGGTTACTGCCAAGACAAAAATAGCGCCCAGGAAGTACATAATTGGAATTCGAGAATTCAAAGTGAAAATGTAGAAATCCCAGAACAATTTGTACAACTTATGGCCAAAGGGAATCCACAAGCGTAAGCAGCAAAAGAATAAAAAGCAAAATCGAACGCGTCGAAACAAACAGATGTTCTTGCCGATATGGCTCCATAAATTTCTTTAGCAAATGGGGCCGAAATATTTGTTTAACCAATTAAATGGGTTAATTAGCATCCGATTAGCAGAACAGCGAGATGAGAGAGTGGATGGAGGAGGAGGAGCACTTTTCGGCCTACTCATTGATGTTCTACTAGATAAACTCAACACGCGCTTATGGACAAATATAGTTATATATATCTATGTACATATATATACATATATACCACCCCCTTGAGGCTGTTGTCAGTGCATTTATCATTTTTAACGATTGCACTTAATGCGTCGCAATTTCCAGCCCCCACATGGAATCGCAATCGATTGGAGGACGAAGATATTTGCGGGGGGCGGGGGAATATTCGATATCTGGAGTTGGGAATTGTAAATTGCAAATATGTAAAATGTGTAATAAAATTGTTTGTAATAAAAATTACGCACAGTACATTTGTGGCCCAATGGCGATGAAATGGCCCGTGAAATCCCCCTTTTTGCCGTTCGGCAGGACACTTTTTCCACCATTTTCCCCCGCCGACGACATAATCCATAGCCCCCTGCCCGGAAAATCCTGACGTACTTGTTGGCTTTCTCGATAAGGCATCATCCACATCATCATCATGACTCGGTGACTTTCTGATGGACACGATGCCACGACAGCAAATGGAAAAGGCGTAATCAAAAAAAGACAGAAGGAAAAAATAACGTACCTGAACAAAAAGTTTAATTATAATGCGAAAACGGAAAAGGTAAACAAATGCAAATCAAATTAAATCGAATCGTGGATATATCGAGCTTAAGTTGGAATGGGACTATCGAAGTTTGTTTACTCTATATGGAACAAACAGAAATTGTATTTTGGCGTGGCGATTCAAGGCTTAAACAAGAAAGACCACACCCAATAATAACATCTAGTAATATAAATAAAAGTGCGTTGGTGGATAAGGTAAAAAAAAAAATGTTTTTAATGAGAGAATAATATCAAAGGACATATGTAAAAAGTTCCCAAACTTAAATTTGATTTTAAAACAAAAAAGGCAATTTAATGCAAGTACCAAACTATATTGAAAAAGAAACACCCACAAGTATGCGTAAGCTTTTGATTATTATAAAATAATTTTTGAAGAAATAAAATAATTTAAATATCCAAAAGCTGAAACTGATTAAGGTTTTCAAAAGGACTGTCCGTAATTTGCTTAAAAACATATTATTAGATCAACAAATGGAAAATTCCTGCAAGTCGAAAACATATGGCCGCAGTTCCCGGATAACCAAGGACCCCTGGATGCGGATGCGGATGCAGATGCGGATGCGGATGGACGATTGCATTGCAGGTCATAACTCAGACGGCGGAGAGAACAACGGATTGCAATTACGGATGGAGGCGTTGGAGGAGCAAGGATTGGCAGAAGGATTGGCAGAAGGACTGCCGCGATGGAAATGGAAATGATGCGGAGGGGCTGCGACTCCATAAAAGTGTAATTAAGTGCGGCATCCAGAATCCGAAAGCAAGGACAAGGACATTGTGCACTTGACACGTGTTGCTAATGTCCACTGGGGATGGGGAATGGGGAGTGGGGATCAGGGGTTAGGAACAGAAATAGGGATAAGGATAACCGGAACATGGACCTCCTCCCTCCCCCCTGCAATCCAATCCGATTCCCCCTCCAATGGAAAACCGAGGGAATGCCGATGGCGTATCAACGTTTTGTCAACACATTTGCGGCAAATTGAAATGTTTGATGTGTGCGGCTTGGACTCGTCTGGCTACTGAAATGATTGATGATCCAGATCTCAGCAAGGAGCCATCCCCTTCCCGCTTCCTCCTTCCCCACACTTTCCACTTCCACATTTCCCACCCATTTTTACGCCCATCTGTGGAGTGCATCCAGCTCGTCGGAAAAAATACTTTTACAACTTTGTAGCTCATAAATTCCCATTGAGCCAATCAAAGGGATGCACCTCTGCAGACTGCAGCTCAAACCCATTAGACACTTATTGATTAAGGAATTTTTCCTCAGCACAAACAAAGCATTAAAAATCCTTTTTAATTCTTGTGGAAAACCTTGAAACAGAAATTATGAAAGGATGTTTTGCCAGGGGCTTAATTATTGCATTTTGCCTTAGAATTCTTTGAAACAAAGTTGTTATGCACAGGAAAATCATTTCATCATTTCACATATTAATTTGTGTTTAAATTGTAAACTCTAAAATAAAAAAAAACTGGTTTAAAATAAGTTAATTATTATAAAATTAAATGATAAATTATATGATTATAAGATTGTCAACTTAAAAACTATAACTGATTAAGAAGATTAGATAACTAATTTATAACAAACTGTATAAACAAAAGGATTATACTAATTTTAAAGTGATTTTCCTTTTCCATTTCCTGCCCAGGATAGTAGTACTTTTTTTCGCAGTGCACAAGCACACCCAAACAGTTGAACAGACCACCCTCGAAATTGAATCGGATTTGTTTATCCTGTCTGACCCTTACACTTCGTGGCCGAAAGAAGCCTCGAGAGGTGAAAGTTCCGAGTCTTTTGGGCTGGGGCAGCAATTAAAACAAACGAAAACCTAATAGGAACTCACGAAAATAGAAGTCAATTGTGCTCGACGGCAAAGTAAACAAATTGTCGGCAGTTCGATGTCCGCTGTCCATTACTCGAGATTCTCGCTGTCCGTTTTCTGTGTTCACCGATCAATATCTATTAGATCATCCATGAATCAGAGCTCTTAATTTGTGAATAATATCTTAAAACTATAAACTTCATATAACCATAAATCGTATCTCAACAATGATAAAATTATTACTTATCAATCAACTCTATGGCAACCTTAAAATTTATTTCATTTAAATTTAATTAATGAAACTGGAAAAGTGTACTTTAACTTAACAAGATGAAAAACGATTTAAAAATGCAACATGCAACTTGCAACATGCAACATGCAACATGTAACATGCGACATTTCACTTGACACATGCTGCAACATGCAATATGATGCATCCAACATATTACTTGCAAAATATTAATAACCATTTTTTTAATTTTAATATAATTAACTACATTAAATATGTGCCACGTCATCATAAATGAGAAATTCAAATTTTTAACGCCCACCCGCTGTTAATGCACCGCCTTTGTAATTCCCAACTTGTTCTGGTCATTTCCTCATGGGATAGGCGTTGATTTTGGCCCATAAATCAGTGGACCGGACTGACCGGAAGTTCCCTTCTGGAACTTTTTCGGATTCTTGCTGTGCGGGTGTGTGTGTTGTACTACGGTATCGCCTGTATAGCGATACCACCTATGGACCAGCTCCAGGATGCAGTGCGTCAAGCATCCAAGTGAGCAGGTGCCATTTTTTGGGATTCAATAAATTTGGATAAGTATGCCCCCTGTGGGCAACACCGCTGTGGACCAACTCCAGGATGCAGTGCATCCATGTGAGGAGGTACCATTTTTTGGAGTTGAATAAATTTGGGTAAGGGAAGTCCACCTTGAGTGGGCGCCGGGATGCAATGCATCACTGGCATGGACCAACTCCAGGATGCAGTGCATCCATGTGAGGCGGTACCATTTTTTGGGAACCAATAAATTTTCTTCCCTGTAGGTGACTCCACCGAATGTGGACCCCCCGGATGCAGTGCTTCGGAAACCCGATAAAGGTAAGTGATGACGTGGCCTTCTCTGAATAAGATTTAATAATTAAATTATTGTTTTTATTTACTTATTCCAGGTTTCCGGGTTTATATTTGTGCTGCAGTAAAAGAATAGCACCACTCTTGAACTTGGACAAACAGATGTGTGGGTTGTTCTCCTGATATCAACCATACGGCGGCACCACTATGGACCAACTCCAGGATGCAGTGCATCCATGAGAGGAGGTACCATTTTTTGGGATTCAATAAATTTGGATAAATATGCTTCACTGCAGATAACTCCACATTGAGTGGACTCCGGGATGCAGTGCACCGGAAGCCCGAAAAAGGTAAGTGATTACGTGGCATTCTGTAAATGCAATTTAGTAATTAAATAATTGTTTTTATTTATTTATTTCAGGTTTCGGAGTTAGTGTGTGTTTGAAAAGCAGCTGCAGCTGAGAATTCACGCCACTTGAACTTGGACAACAAGATGCAGTGATCAAAGGATGAGTCGCAGTGAGTACTTAGAACTTAATTAATTAAGGTCTTTATTTAAGATAAGAGAAATTTCAGATAGTTTTGAAATTTAAATACGAGTTTCACAAGGTATAACCTTCCATAATCCATTTCCATTATTTAAATTTTTATAGTCAAATACGATTTATTTTTATTAAAATCAGGAATAGGACTTTTTACATAAACTGGATAAAACTTCAAGATGAGAATTCAGTATAATTAAAATATATAATATTTTATTCTAAATTGTTATTATATATGACTGAATAACATTTGAATGTACGACTTCCCTTAGCTGTGATTGCTGTTTAAGTGAACATTAACAATAACTTCTGACTGACAAACTTCTGACTGAAATTATAATACCCTTTGCTCTGCCAGGGTATAAAAATGAAGAAAAAAACAAAATACGATTTAATTGTTTAATGACTTTCAACCTCATTTGGCCATTTTCGTTTTCCAAATCGATTGGCAACTGATTTATCTGGCAAACAAACTATGCTTGGCCAGCATACTGAACGGATTTGGATTCGGAATTGGAATAGGAATAGGTATAAGCGGATCTCTCCCCATTACGACATGTACTAAAAACAGCTGAGAAATTCCAAAAGTTTTATTCACTCCTCACCGTTCGACTGTTTATATTCCGAGTTCGATTTTCGCTATTGCAATGGAATTTTTATACTTACCGAAAACGAAATCGAAAACAGAGCAAACCGAGAAAAGTTTTTGGCTAACAACAAAGTTGTAAACAAGAATCTGGCTGGGCGGGCATTAGAAAAAAACAGGGGCGCAAAAATAATATAAAAGAATTATAAAAACAGAAGCCAATGATAAACAGAAAAGGCTGCTCAAGTGCCCATTTGCAATGGGTTAAATATATCTGTTGATCTTTGTATACGAGTATATATAGATACACCGGCTATATCGAACGGATCTCTCGGGGAGTTTTATTTTTAAAGAGTCGGCGAAAAGGCCAAAGAAGGCAAACGTTCTGTGGGTTAATTGTTAAACCATCACATTCGAGAGATTCATTTGGGTTCACCGCACTTAATTACTCGATGGAAATTAATCATTTCATCGCTTTTTCGGATATGGCTTTATCCCACCCCCTCCCCATTCCCCTCCTTTGTCCCTCTTAAGATCCCCGTCTAATGATTGGCAATGGTGGGTGGTATTTGTCAATAGTTCGGCTATTTGAACTGCCGCTGACAGCGGCGGCAAGAGGCCCGAATACAAATGGAAATAAATGCGAGGCGAAATGGTTAATGCCTATGCGCTCCCTTCTGACGGGTCAGAGGTCATGTGACACACAAACGGAGGAAGCCCTGCCGAAATTAAGCGGTTTCTGAGCTGCTTTTCGATACACTGGGGGAAAATTCACCGTATATTATGAAGGTTAGTTCATTAAGGCATTTTTAGAAAAAACTCTACTAGGTTTTCTTACAACAATACGGACATTACCTACACTTTTAGTTTCTATTACTAACCTAGCAAATATCGGTTTATTTCTACTTAAATTAATATTTATATTTAGTTCTGAATACCTTTATTACTAGAACCTGTTCTTTGTAAAGGAAAAGACATCAAAACGAATTTGATTTTAACAAATCTGCGAACTTCAAGAAATGTTTTAGGTTGCATTTTGTTTTTTACTTTATTTATATTCTTTCTCTGCATCCTAGAAGGATTTCCCTTATTGCTTCTATTTGCCTTTCCCTTTTTATCTGTCCTTCTCAGTTAGGCTTCAATCAGGGAATTACGCTAGCCATTTTTCATTTTTCCACTTGGCAGGGTCAGAGGTCACATCCTTACACACACACACACACACGTCAACACATATGTAAATACCGTTGTTTTATCTTGTTTCTATTTGTTTTACAAAAAAAATACGACTCTGTCCAATTTCTGTCCCTTTTTTTGGCGAGTAAAAAAAGTAAAAAAGCTACGCATAATATTAATTAGATGTCTTTTTATGGTGTAAATATTATCCCAAAGGAACTTTAGTTTCGGTTTGTAGTGCAATATTGTATACATTTCAAAATGCCTGTAAGTTTATTTCCAAATTTATTCGGCACAACTTGTACTATGTCATAATTAAATTATGTATTTTATTGACTTATGTTGATAAAAATGTTTTTATTTGTTTAAAATTAAATTTTAAAGAGAACACCTTCAATGTTTTTAACGGTTTAAGCATACGATCACTATCGATATATTCTTAATTCAAGTCTAGTATCGATGAAAAAAAATCGCAAAGAGACAAAATTGTTTGCGAAATACATTGCGGATGTAAAAACGAGTGTCGTAAATTTATGTATATTATCTTGTAACCCCTTTGTTGGATCAAATCTATAACTACAATTGAAAAGCAATCGAAAATGGAGGAGGACCACTACATGATTCTGGGATTGAGTCCGGATGCCACCGAGGAGGAGATTACGAGGGCTTACAGGCGAATGGCCCTAATTTATCATCCCGATAAAAACCGTCATCCTCAGACGGTGGCGTATTTCAGAAAGGTCCGGGCTGCCTACGATGTCCTATCCGATACGGATTCTAGGGATGCCTACGATCGAAGCTTGCGACGGAGGGCATCGGCATCCAATCGGCAAGTTGTCACCCACCAACAACAACAACAACAACAACGACAACAATCAGCTCAGGTGGAATCCCCCGATTTATTTCCCACAATATGCGCCGTTGGCGGTGTGTTGGTGGGTCTATTTCTGGGATTCGGTGCTTTCAAGACGTTCTACAACTCAACTTCGGGGAACAAATAAGGTGCAATCCCTACACAAAATAAAAAACTATCGGCATTGTGCAATCAATTTGAATGTAAAAAAAATTATGAACCAAAATATCTTGTAGAATTGATAGAATTTATTAAATTGTTGAACTTTATAGAATTAATAGAATTTATTTGAATGTTAACTTTAATTAGAAGAAAGAAAATTATTTCAATAAAGAAAAAACAAAGTCAAAATTTATAAAAAGAAATAAACAAAATTTAAAACAGCTTTAATACATTTACGATCTCAGGTTATTTCAAAAAAGTTGGAGTTGTATACAAATTGTAAAAGTTGAACAACACTTTAAGGGATCAGAAAACTTAGTATCATTGAAGGAAACATAATGATGCAGTGTTTAGATATAAGGAAAACTAGCTTAAAGTTGGTTTGGATAATAATTGATTACCTACTTGATACCCCATTTCGTTAAACTCGAGTATCAATTACGTTTTGTCGACGAAAAAAACAATCCCAAGGACTTCACGATGTTGAATCCTAGATAAAACGACTGTTGAATGGACAAGCTCGGAATATATGATTCAAGTTGGCCCAAAAGTTCCAAAAGTTATTTGGTGCGAAAAGTTTTTGACTGGCAAAGAAAACTTCCTTGAGTTGCGAGTTAACTTTACGCCCTTAGTTGGCTTATCAATGTTTGTTTTATTATTGAGCGAGCTGCCAATAACGTTATATTAGCAGATAATAATAGCACTTAGACCATTACAATATACATATATTGTTTAAATTGGAAGTTAAACAATGATTCAGAAGTATTTCCTTTTTAAAGTTAGCTTTTTCCCTGCACCATTGCATATTTAACGAATACTTTACCAAATAAATTCAATAAAACAAAACCCAACTCGCATTAAATTGTATGCCACTTCCTTTGAAGGATAGATGAGTTCTCACTTCATTAGCGAGCTGCGTATTTCTACAGGACCTCTGATCCCTGGGGATTTCATTTGCACTTCAATCATATAAGAGCTCGATTTTCCCCGCCCACTCGCAATCACTTTACTTTCGGGGATTCCCCGGCCTTCTGTTTTTCCTCTCCTATCTCTTTTACTTTTTTTTATTTTTTGGCAATCACTCAGGCCTATTCACATGCACATGTCCGTTTTTGGATTTTCGATTTTGGTTTCCCAACCGCCGAGCGAACCCTAATGAGGCATAACCTTTATGGCGGGCACTGTCATCGACCGCCTGCCATGGACAATTCAATTATGCGACGCCTCAAAAATAACACCACAAAATTATATGGATTACTTGATCAACTTAAAAGCTCCGCTGGACCCGGAGAACCGAAACTTGATAGCTGGCCTTCAATTCATTGGCCCTCTGGACATCGGGGCATCGATTAGCGTCCGCCGGATAATGATATGGATGCGGATGCGGATATGGATGTGGATGTGGATCCGAACCTAACAGAACCGAACCGAAAGGCCTACACAGATGCTACTGAATCTTGAAGGCACTCAAACAAAAATTGGACCCTGAAAAATGAATATATTTCCTGGGCACTATTTAACAAAATTCTAATGTGTACCTAATTTAGAAATTTGTTTGTCAAAACTAATTAAAACTATTGTTTTTGAGTGAAACTACATATTGGAATTTTATAAAATATTTTATTTATGTGTTACTTTGTGATATAACTATATTTTGGAAGTTCACGATATATTTTATTTTAAATTAATATGGCATAAAACATGCATATAGAAGAAATACTTTATCAAAACCCTAATCTTAGCTTAATAAAAATCTATGTAATGTGGATAGATATTCCCAGCTCAAGGTCTGGATTATACTATTATTTAAAAAAGAAAACAAAGATTTCTTTGAGTGTGGAACTGGCTGTTAATGGATCCGCTGCAGTGCACCCACACGCGGAGCCAGTGAAATTGTAGAACCCCTGCCCATAAATAACGATTGCTGGCGGTATTCAAATTACCTAAAAGCGAAATATCGGAGTTGGGTGCGAATGGGGATAAATGGGGGTGGGAATTTCCCCCACCCGAGCCTCAAATGGATAACCCCACATTTTCGGGTTGAACTTGGCCGTCGGCGACAAGTTCTTAAGTGGAAATTCGCTGGACCGGTTTCCACTTACGTTTCCACATATTCGCATAGTGTTTTTCAGCGCCTTGAGGTCACGGAAATTGTGGAAAATCGGGCCGGGAAAAAGGAGTAAGTGGGCAGCACAGCATCGCACAAATACACTTTTTTCGACTGGCTGAATTACAATTTGTTTTTTCCGCTTTTCCGGCAATTGTCGAGATTTTTCTCATGCAGCTTACGCTTTGTAACTAGGATTAAATCCCATGAAAGGTACACACTTTTAATCCAAATATTTATAATTCAATTTAGCCCGTTTGCTGGCTAGTATTTCTCATCTTAAGTCGTGACGTAATTCCTTTCGTGAGAAGAAAATGTTTAAAATATGTAAATGAGTGGGTATTTAAATTATAATGCGAAGAAGCAAAGCGTAAGATCATTTGTGGTTTCTTCAAAACTAAATAATAATATTTTCAATGGCATCATACATAAATTAAATTTCATTTAAATAATTTATCAATATGTTGAGATTTTTTACATATGAAAAGAAGAATTAGAAAATAGTTTTCTTTCTCTTAATCGTTTAAAATGCAGACTATATTTCTTAGAGTGAGGTAATATGCTCAAAAATAATTCCAGCATTAATGTGAAAATAACTAACTAAGCACCTCAATTAAATAATCCACCGACTAAGCTTATAATAAATATCAAAAACCCAATAATTACCCGAGGAATAGTTCGCCACTGGCGAACTTTGGCGTAATTAAATAGAATTCCTGGGGGAACAGGGAGACAATCTGCACCACATAATTGACACATTCCACTTGTTTTTCGTGGCCCATCAAAAGGTGAGGTTTTGCCCTGGCTGGGGGCTATATGAATAATCCCCGTAGCCATGGTGCCATTTGCTATATAGTCTGGGCCGACTTGGCTGGCCGGATTTGTCTAAGCTGTCAGAGAGCAGTTACAACTAATACAACAAGTTTCGGGGCATCAGGCGTTGTCAGGTCAGCGCCCATTTTTCTGGCCACAAGAGCCACAAGGACCCAGCACCACCCATCTCCACCCAGCACCACCCGCAAACTACCCGAAAAGCATCCATCCACAAACCATTCTGGACCAACCACTTTGACCACCTTTTCGGGGCTTACCCTTCGACCAAGCGTTTGCAATTCATTCGGGCTCATAAATCTAAACGGCTCCACGCACTTACACTTAATGACATTTTATTACAAAAATTTAACACGAACCCATCGACGGACGATGGAAATAGACATTTTTCCGGAAACTGGAGCGGATGAGAGGGAGCGAAAATCCAGTCATTGAGGCGCCGGCTCTATTTTAATAACATAAATTAATATGCAAATTGGTGCGGAATTTTAATTGAAAATCGGTTCGGTCTAAATACATTTTAGCCAGTCGAATTTTACTAGATTTTCAATCTGGCAATCCGAGTTCATGTCAATCATCAAAATATTGAAAGGATTCTGTAACATTTTGGTTTTTGCCAAATGCTTAACTCACTTTTAAGTTTTTCTTAAAAAAATGATTGATATGTTGTGTACATTTACAATAAATTAAATTTAATTGAATTCTTTATTTCTAAACCTTAATGATTTAAACATTTTCTTTAAATCAATTAATCATTGATTCAGTCCCTTTTCTTGTTTCTTTTTTTTGTAATTCGAATTCAGCAATTTATCACTTCACAACATAAAAAAAATGTTCCTACACACCTAAAAAAAGTTTCTTGCAATAAATGCATTAATGTTATTTACAGAAAATGTCTCTTTTATAATGCATAAAACTTTGTTGTAAAAGTTGTTCAAGCCTTTTGAACTTCGTCAGACATTCAGGTTTTTATAACTACTTGTTCACAGGTTGAACTTTTGCTACTACCTTGGGAATTCCAAATAAAATAATAATGCAACTGATTTTTAATTAAAAATTTAAAAGTTAAGCTATGACTTCAAAAATAAAGTACATTAACGAAATGTAACCCGGTTTTATTTACGCATTTTGCGCCTTTACTTAGTAAGTTTGTTTGTAAATGCTTTCTTCTTTTGAAGAAACATTGGCTTTGATTTCTATTTTAAGAAGTTTGATTTGTGTCTATGTCACAATTTCTGGAGTAAATTTATTTATAGTGCAACATTTTTTATTGCTTTTTTATAAGGGGAATGTTTATATATCCTGTGTTTTTTTGTAACAGTAAAGTTTTAGTTAAATTGGTGATTCGATTTCGTCTTGAAATTCCCCATATTCCCGTGGATTATATCCACCTAGCCATCTGAAATCCCCGGGACTCCCAGATGGTCAATATCTTGGCCGGGTTTATTATTTCGATTCGCGTTAAAATGCCACACAAACAATGCGGATAAAGTAGATAAAAACATATACACATGGACTCGGCCGATATCTGGCATCTATAACTGCATCGGTAAATATACAATATGGAGCACAAAAAACAAGATGGAAATTGTTTATTTTTCCGGGACGTACGCATGATCGTTATTGACATCCAGGGAGTTCTGCTCTCCTCCGCCGATTAAACGGGCAATAAACAATATTTAATTATAGACTTTGATGGGCACTGGAAAAAAATAGGAAAACTTCGCCGCACTTCGATGCGAGATCGTTCCGGAGATCCGAAGCTATATAGATCACTGAATATGTTCGATCCGATCCGATTCGATTCGATTTGATACGATTCGGTTTTTTGGTCCGTGGCGCCGCGCGTTCGCTGCCAACGATAACAAACAACTGAGCTGAAAAAAGCCGAGCGCCTGCAACATGTGGCATGCGGCTTTCCCAGGTGCCCCGCCCACTGGCGCCTCCTTGCCGCCCACTTTCCACCAAAGACCGCCCAGTCGCCACCCAACGAACTCATTCACCGAACCAGCTGGCAATTTATGAATGAAAAGCCCAAAGCTCCGACGAATTCGCCAAGTTCAAGGTGAAAAGCCTCTGGTGGAAAAGCCTTCAGGAAAAGCTCAGGAAATGGCTCGAAATAACCAGTCCTTTGAAAAACGAACCCAAAGAACTTACTGTAATTTGCAGCATATGGAACGATATACTTCGTTGTCCTAAAATTAGGGTTTTTAAAACCCACCGGAAAATGATTACGATATCCATAACCATAATGGTTCTCATTACAGACTTTAAATTAATGTGATCAAATATTTTCAAATTTGAATTAAGCAAAGCATCGCGGGTACCCCTAACATATCGAAATGGCCTTATCGATAGGTTGAACATATGGCCACAGAACTATCATCCCTAACCGGCTGTTTTCGTTATTCTTTTTTGTTGTTGTTATTTCATAATATACTATTAAGAAAATCCATTAAATATCAACGAAATGCAGAGCACAAGGAGCATCCGCCTGCTGTCCCTGGCAAGGAGATTCGCTCACATCCGGACAGCGGCGCAATCAGCCCAGGAACCCACGGGTTCAGGAAAGGACAGCTCCAAAGCCACTTCCGGATCGGAGCAGACCACACATTTTGGATTCCAAACTGTCAAAGAAAGCGAAAAGGAGCAGAAGGGTGGGTAGCAAATTAAAAGAGGAGTTCAAGGACTACTACGATTACCTTTCCAGTCCACGAGGTCTTCGAACAGGTGGCCAATTCCTACGACATGATGAACGATGCCATGTCGCTGGGCATCCATCGCGTGTGGAAAGACATTTTCGTGGAGCGACTGGGTCCCACGCATGGAATGCGACTCCTAGACATGGCCGGCGGGACCGGGGACATAACCTTTCGCTATCTGCGCTACCTGGCCAACCAACCCAATCCTCAGCAGCGCGCCAGCCATGTTACCGTGTCCGATATCAACCAGCACATGCTGGACGTCGGCGAGGAGCGGGCCAAGCGACTGGGCCTGACCACCGATCGGCTGCCCAACTCCTCGATCGCCTGGCAGTGTGCCGATGCCGAGAAGCTGCCCTTCAAGGACGAGAGCTTCACCGCCTACACGATTGCCTTTGGCATCCGGAATTGCACGCATGTGGATAAGGTAAAGAACAGGTGATCAGCTGAACCCATTTAGGTCTAAATGAATCAATTCCGACTTATTAGAATCCTTTTTTTTATAGAAGGATTACTCATAACTTCTCTTCAACTTCAGGTTCTTTCCGAGGCATATCGAGTGCTGCAGCCGGGCGGTCGCTTCATGTGCCTGGAGTTCAGCCACCTGACGAACGAGACGATGCAGTGGCTGTACGACCAGTACTCCTTCCAAGTGATCCCGCCGATGGGCCAGCTGCTGGCTGGCCAGTGGCAGGCGTACCAGTATTTGGTGGAGAGCATCCGGCGGTTTCCCAAGCAGGAGCAGTTCAAGCGGATGATCGAGCAGGCGGGCTTCGCGCAGGTGTCCTACGAGAACCTCACCTTCGGCGTCGTGAGCATTCACTCCGGCTTCAAGTTGTGAGATCCTCGCGCGACTTGTGTTGCAAGCCACTTAGATTTACACCTCTGTTGTCTGTTCACGATTCCCCATGCTGATCACGTCGGGCAGGTCATAAAGCATCGAATTGAACAAGCTTTTCTGGCGGCTTTTATTTCTGTATGTTTACATTTTGAGGTTTATGTGGCTCTTTGTCAAATATGTACGTATTACATGTGCCAAGAGCCAAGAGCCAATCGCAATTGATGTCATCTCCGGGCGACAAGGCCTGGGAAAGACCTTGAGGACTGTGCCAGACCCACTTAGATGGCCGGACGATATGCTAACCCAAAAACGGAGTACTGTACCAGGTGGCAGTGCACCGCGGATTGCGAATCAATTGAAATTCCAAACGCCCAACGGGCAATTTCCAAAAAAAGTGAAAATCAATGTAGGCTAATCGAAAGTTCATTTTCGGTTAGTGTGTGATATAATGCAGCACTATATCCGAGTTCAACTGCCCCAATCGAAATCAGATTTAGTGCAGGTGAAATTTATGCGTGTGAATGCCGCTGAATATCAACGAAATTCAAATAAAAGCATTGAAATGCCATCAAAATAATTGACCGTGCCGTGCTAATTGGCAATTGGTAATTGTCATTTGTCCGCTTTGCTTTTATTACAATTATGCTTTCACCAGTGGCGCCCGATTAGAGCGGAGATTCGCTGGCCATCGCCCATCTTGGCCGGAGTGGCATGGATTATGTAAGTCTGCCACTATTGATTCGTATCTAAATCGCAGCCAAATCATAAACCTTCGGCCCATCTCCGGCAGCCGAAAGTGAAAAGAGCTAGGCGATTAAAAACAAAAGAAAAACATGCGGAACATGCAGGCCCATTGAAAGCAAAAGTTAAAGTCTTGTGCGTGCGCAAACGTGCGGCGCATGCGTAGGTGGCCATCGGACAATGGGAACAGTGGCTCAGGGCCGAAAAATACACCAATATTTTATGAACATTAATCACACAATTTGTAAAATAAAACAACGGCTTACCAGTAAATTAAAAGGATTTATGGCCCCAAGGAAGGACTATCTAATATAAATAAAGTATACTGTTCAAAGCCAAGCAATATATATTCAATGCAAACTAGTTTGCTAATTATGAATACGAAAGTATTTCAAAGATTGAACAATTTGAGCAAATATAAAAAGGTTATTCTTAAAACTTGATAAATAATATTATTCATTATATTTTATTTAAAAGTAACGAACGAATTAAATTGCTTTCATAATTTTCTTTGAGAGGAAAGCCTTTACAAATATCAAATCTCCAAAATGATTTAAAAATGCTTATAAGTTTTGTTGACTACAAAAATATGATAAGTTTTTAATGTTTATGAAAAGCAGAAATTCTAAGAAAAGGCTTTAGCAGATAAGCTATATATTTTATATCAAAATTTATAGGTATTAGTTAGAATCTGTTCAAAACTAGATAATGTAACCACAGTGCGCGATCGGAGGGCTAAGCATAATGAGGTGACGCCTTTGGCGGAGTGGAGTGAGTGGGTGAGTGAGTGGGTGTTGAAGGAGAGCCGGGGGGTGGTGGGCGGTGGGCGGTGATCGAGTGGCTGGCGGGGGGTGGAGGGGCCTTCGATTGCGGCAGGTGAAATGGCAGCGTAAAAGTCATAAACTGCCCAATCGCCGTACTCCATGCCGAATGAGCCGCCGCAATCCCCGGCGGTGGTGCATTGGCTATAGTCAGCTATAGCACCACCGATTCAGCGATTGGTATGCACAGTGGGTATTTGGGTATTTCGGCGACGGAATGGCCACTGTGCCGCGATGTCCGCTTTATAAATACAACAGCGACCAAGGAAGTTCATTTCATTTTCTTGGCGGCGATCGCAGCAAACGGATTAAACGCGAAAAGATATTGGTGCATATAACACCACCACAAATCGAAACAAAAAAACAACCGAAAAAAGAAACCTCCAACCAAGATGAATCTTTCGATCAGTTCGAGGAGTCGCCATCTTCTGTTGGTCTGCACCATCATCTTCGTTCTCCACGGAGCCGAGGCGGGTTTACGTTTGCGGCAGAATCGCCGATCGGCCACGCCCCCTGCCAGCACAACGCCCACGTTGACATCGGTGCCTGCGGAGGAGGCGCCACCACAAGCGGCGGAGGAGGGTTCACCCATTGTGGCAGCGGAAGTCACCGAAGCGGAACCGGAAGTCACCACGGGCAAACACAAGCGCGGCATCCTCCATGGCCACTCTCATCTTCATGGTGGCCAATGGCCGGCCCGCACCTACGCCTCCCACTACGGGTACAGTGTTCAGTTGCCCGGAGGAAGTGCCTTCCTCTCCGCCGCTCCGCCACATCGCCACTTCGTGAAGTACGGTCACGGCTTGGTTAAGCCACTGGTTTCCGGTTCCGGTTTGCTGCCAGCTCTGGCTCCCGCTTCCGGTGGTCTGCTGCCCGCCGTGGCCACCGCTCTACCCGCCGGACTGCCCGTTGGATTGCCCGCTGGATTGCCCGCCGGATTGCCATCTGTTCTGCCCGCCGGCGTGGCCAGCGCAATTCCGGCCGGAGTGGCCACGGCTTTGTCCACCGGAGTGGCCACCGCCTTGTCCACCGGCGTCGCCCCGCCCTCGTATGTCCTGCGACCTGGCAACGCCCTCGTCTCCTCGTACAGCGTCAACTATCCGCACCAGCACCTGCAGAAGCCAGTGGTCCTCCAGTCCGCCGTTAAGCCGCTCCACTTCCACGGCCCCGCCCCCGGCCACGCCCACGTGCACGCCGTCCAGGTGAGCAAATATATATTTTAACTAAGTTTTTTCCAACAATTTTATTTTAAACTCCAACATGAGAGAAGATTATAGAGATCTTATTAATATTCAAAATGCAAGAAAACTTTAAGAATCTTGTTTTAATTTTTAAAATAATATGAAACCCTAAAGTGATTCATATAAAAAATGTATTGTGTACAAAAAGTTTGCACAGTTTTTAGATTATCCTCGGTGGAATTTTGAAAAAACAATCATATTGATTTAAATTATTTGTTGTGTATATGGTTTTATCTAAAAAGGGAAGGAATTTGTTTGTTTTTTTATACAAAAAAAGTTGTATTACCACAACACTGTTTTCAAAAACAATACAAGCTTTTCTTTTTCTATCATTTTAATTTTATTTGAGTAAACCTTCGCTTAAAAAAAATTCATTTTAATCGGAAAAATTTTAAAATGTAACAAAATTACAAAAATTAATTTTACACCAAGATGATTCAGTTTTTTAGAAAACTGGTATTGCTTTGTTGCAGTTTAACTGAATTTTTATTTATTTATTTCTGTTTTTTGCAGCCCACTTATGTGCAGGCCTACGCTCCAAGTGCTCCTGCTGTGCCTGTCCAGCCTGTTCAACCTATTCAACCTGTTCAACCTCTTCAACCCCTTCAACCCATTCAACCCATTCAACCAATTCAACCAATTCAACCCATTCAACCCATTCAACCCATTCAGCCAGTTCAGCATTTACAGCCCATTCAACCAGTGCAACCTGTGCAACCTGTGACCCATCACTTCCAGCCCGTTCAGCCAGCTACTCCAATTCAACCGGTGGCTCCAATCCAACCCGTTCAGCCCGTCCAACCCACCGTTGCCTTTGGAGTTCCGGCTCCTGCTGCCGTGGATCTTCCGGTGTTCCCGCAATCGCCGCAGTTCCCTCAGTTCCCAGGAGTGCCGACCTTTGCCTTCCAACCCGCCCAGCCGGCGGTGCCTGCCCAGCCTGCCCAGCCCGCTCTGCCCGCCCAGCCAGCGATTCCAGCTGCCCCTGAAGCACCGGAAGTGCCACAGATTCCACAGATCCCGCAGATTCCCCAGATCCCGGCCATACCTCAAATCCCGCAGATCCCACAGTTTCCGGGTCTGCCTCAGTTCCCCGGATTCCCCCAGATTCCCCAGTTCCCCCAGGCGCCGGCCACTCCGAATGTTCCCTCTGTGCCCGCCGTTCCCACAGTTCCAGCGATTCCAGCCTTTCCCAGTCCGCCGACCAGTCAGTTCTTCCCTGCGGCTCCTCAACCACCGCTGCCCCAGCAGCCACCCACTTTCGGCCAGCCGGAGGGTCAGTTCCCCGGCGGAATTGTTCCCCTGCCCGGATCCACGCCCGTGCAGCCGGAATCGGGAACGGGCATAGCCTCGCCGCAGATTCCCCAGTCGCCGGAGGCGGAGAATCCAGCGGAGGTGCAGCCACAGCGACCACCCACCAGCAACCAGCAGCCCTGGAAGCCAGTCTTCTACCAGCCACCCACCGAATCCGCGCCAGCGTCGCCCAATCGCCCATCGATCACCCTGCTCCCGCCCTACGGAAGTCAGTCGCCAGCTGAAGGCTACCTGCCTCCCGTGGGTTCGCAACCGTCGTCGCAGAGTTCCAGCAGCGCCGGAGGAGTCGGCAGCCAGGGGGGAATCTTCGACCAGCTGAGCGACGCGGAGTTGGAGCACATCTTCGCCCAGGCCAACTTGGCGCAGCAGCAGCACCAGCAGAGCCACAACTACCACCACTACTGAGCTAACTAACTAACCACCACTAACCTAGGGATCTTTTCAAAATTTTTTTTTGTTTTTTTTTCCGTTCTGCTTTTACTATTTACTATTTTGTACTTGTAATGTAAATTATGTTATAATTAAATAAGTTATTTATCAAAGATAAGAGAGCATTGAATTATTAAGGGAGAATGAAACCATCTTTGGGTTGAAAGACTTCAGTTTAAACTCAAATAAAAAACAAAAAAGTTTATGAAATAAAATACATCATTTATTTAGGCTGTTAAAGCTTCCTCAAAATGTTTCTGCATTCCAAACTTGTCCTTTTGTTGGAGATCATGAGAAACAACAATCAATCAATCCTGAAA
This sequence comes from Drosophila ficusphila, assembly GCF_018152265.1. Lineage (NCBI taxonomy): Eukaryota > Metazoa > Arthropoda > Insecta > Diptera > Drosophilidae > Drosophila > Drosophila ficusphila. The sequence goes on along the minus strand of NW_025064092.1, from coordinate 3,270,092 downwards.
AAAAACCCACAAATGCCTTAAATAAATGAACAGAGCTCTCATTAAATCCGCACATATATATTTATTAATTGTACGTACGTGTGCACAATCATTCACATCAGTTTCCGGCGAACCTCATTTCGGCCCGGAACTACTTCCTAATTCATCAGATGCCTCTCAATGTCAGTTGGCTTAATTTAAGTTAAACTTATATAGTCATTACATGTAGATACCTAATTACAATTTGTTTTTGTTTGATTTCAAAAAAAAATGCCTTAGCTTGGGGTTTTCTCTTAAAAATGTTACATTAAAAACAATTAAAAAACGTATTTATATATATAGTAATAAATTTAATAATAAATAGTTTACAAAACGTGGCGGTTTATGCTGTGTAAACGTAGGCGTTAACTTAAGCCGTAATTTAAATTATCATAAATCATTGAGAGAAGTCCATTTATAAGCGTTTTCATTTCGTTCTTTATATATCCATTATCTTTGCGTTTCGCGGGTGTCTGTATGTAAGTTTCGATTCAAAATCTCCCAAGTGGACAGTGACAAGAGTAAACTTAAAAGGTTTCAAGAAAGTTTTTAAAGAGTTAAAGGCATTTTGAAATTACGTTTCTGTTATTTTTTTCCAAAAGTGATTCCTATTTTATATGCAGTCCACTTGAGAGACTTGAACTCCTTGTTTTTTTATGAGCTATGACGAGCCAAAGTCGAGTTCTATCATGGATGGGTTGGTATGTACGTGCGTTTGGGTTGTACAAACTAAAAACTATTTAAAATTAAGTCAAAAAAAATGTGTTGCTTTCACAAGCGTTTGCTGCTGTCCTGGAGCCATATACTTCATGTCCTTTTACACATACTCTAAGTTATTAAGTTTAATTATAGTAGTATTTATATATTTATATATATATATATATAGATTACGTTGGAGCCTATCATAATGCTCGCCGCCTACCATCCGCTGTGGACTCGAATATTGCTTGGCCTCTGTTTCGGAAGATTCGTGGATAGGCGGTCTCAAAAGTGAAGCCATAACAAAACAAAATCACACAACTTAGTAGTTGAACTCCTCCTGCTTCTCCGAATCGCTGCGCAGATCGGCCACCAGTGGCTCGAAGCAGGACTTGGGTATCAAGGTGCCCACGATCTTCTCGCCCTCGGTCGTCTTCATGCGTATCACTTGCATCTTGCTGTTGGAACGTGTATTCAGTATGTGCTCCACCCGGCCCCAAACGGAGAGCACCGATCCTGCCAGCACGTGGTACAAACGCTGGCGCAATCCCACCTAAAAATCAGGAAAGGAAAGGTAATTAGAAATAGTGTTTTGATAGAATGTTAATCTCATAATATTACGCAGATATACAAGTGGGTAATTGCATGGAAAACTATTTCATCTATTTGATAGTTGATTAATTGGTTTGCTAAGCAATTGAACTCAGCCAACATAGCTTGATCTTTTAACCCATTTGTGAACTTGAGTCCAAGCACTCACCTCGCAGTCGTTGCCCAGACTGACGTTCCTGCAGTTGCCGTTCCAGTAGGCGTGCGAGCAGGTGTTCACCGACGCATCGTACTGCTCCGTCCAGTGCGGCTCCGCATCCTCGCTGTTCACCTTGCGGTACTTCTTCTCCAGCTCGAACAGCGATTCGTGGCGCACCTGAAGACCGGTGTTGGGCCGATAGATCTGGCACATGATCTCCTTTTTGCTGCGCGACTTCTTCTTCTTGCCGTTGCCATCCGAATCGGTGGTGCTGCTCGTCGAGCTGGTGGTGCGCGATGGCTGCTGCTCCAGGATGACCACCATGATGGCGGTGCGCTTTTGATTGCGCAGCTGGTGGGACAGGTAGAAGCCCTCGTTCTCGTTAAAGAGATCGGCATATCTGTGGGTGAAAGGTTTAACATATAATGATAACATAAAAATAGGTAGAGTAGAAGATCTACTCACTTATCGATGGCCTCCTGCCAGATCATGCCGCGCTCCACGCGAACCGTGTGCATCTCCGTGGGCGCCACTCCAGTGGCATGTTTGCGCACAAACCGAATCAGTCGGCAACGGGTCACATTCTCGCCAGCAGCTCCCAGATCTAATGGAATAATAGAGCATATAATCAGCATATCAACAGATTGAGTAACCCTCACTCATAACCACTCACCCACAATGCCCAAATCAAAGCGACCGCCGCGCTTCGCCTGCTGAATGATGGCCGTCATGGTGTCCGTAAAGTATTTGAACAGGCGATTCTGCAGGTCCACCGGACAGCCGAGGATGCGGTTGAGAAACTTTGATATGTTGTTGTAGTCCTTGTCCAGACTCAGCACACCCGGATGGCTCTCGCTGTTCACGATGATGCCCACACCGACCAGAGCACCGGCGATGTCCTTGAAGAACTCCCCGCTGTAATCCGTGGGCGGCGGCACCAGCGGCGATTCGTAGCCCATTATGGTGCGCATCACCGTTTCGAGGGCCTGGCGACCGTACTTGTTGTCAATGTTGAACTGGGAGAGATCTCGGGTCTCCGTGGCCCTGCGATCGCCGTGCGTCAGGGCGCCCAACGATTCCAATCGCTTGGCCACCGTGGAGGCGAATCTCCGCTCGCCAGCCAAATCCGAAATGAGGAAGATGTACTCGGGCGCATTCACCTAATCAGACAAAACTCTTTATTAGTTAAACAACCAATCGGTTTACTTGCTGAGAACCCACCTGATTGGATCGATGGGTGCGGCCGAACTGCTGGATGGCTCGATCGGCGGACCAGGGCAGCTCCAAGGTGATGTGGACACGCCGCCGCTGGTTGAACACCCGGCGATCGCTCTGCAGGGAAATGCCACTGGAGGCCGCCTCCGAGATGATGGCCACATCCTTTTGGCCGTCCATGAAGCGCTGCTTCTCCGTGATGTTCAGCGTTTCCAGCGGCACATCCGATTCCGTTCGCGACTCGTACTGAATGGAGCCATCGTCGTTCTGGACCACGCGACCCCGACGACCCGTCATCTCGGCCACGTTATCGGGTCCGCCCAGCTCGTCGATCAGTTGATCCAACGTATTCGGCGGCAGTCGGGCGCCCAGTCGCTCGATCTTGCGCAGCAGCTCCTCCTTCATGGTGCAGGCGCGCTCGATGGCATCCTTGGGCGGCGGACCGTAGTTGAGCTTAACCCCATTGACGCCCACCGGCGTAACGGTGCCCTTGAGCTCCTGCTTCTTCTGCAGCAGATCCTGGATCTTGTCCTGCGTGGAGAGCTGCGACTTGCGACTCTTGGCCGCATTTAGAGCGGCGGCCACAGTTGCCGACATCGATGCACTGCTACTGGGATCGGTGGTGGCGGTGGTCGAACTGGATGCCGAGGAGGTGGTGCCCTCCTTCTTCGCCTTCTCCTTCTTCACCTTCTTCTTGGTCTTCTTCTGCGTCTTCTTCGTGGACTTCTTGCTGCGCGCATTCACCCAGGGATCGATGTCGCTGTCGCTGCCGCTGAAGAACGGATTGAAGTCGGAGCTGGCGTCGCTGGCCACGCTGCGTCGATCGCTGTCCGCCTCGTGATCCTCGTCGTCCTCGTACTCCTCGCTCACATCGCTCTGGAACTCCTCGTCGCTGTTCGCCTCATCGCTGTCGCTATTGGAGTTGCCACCCGCCGCGTCCCGCTTTCGATTGCTCTTCCTGTCCGCGTCCTCGTTGTCGCTATCGCTGAACTGCCAGGAACCACTGCGCTTCTTCTTCTTGGACTTGCCACCCGTGGAGGAGCCGTTGTCTTTGCTGGAGCCACCCTTTCGCTTGCCAGCGGTGGAGGTGTTGTTGTTATTGCTGCCCAAACTGGATGTGGAATCGGCCAGCGAGGGTGGCTCGTCGTAGAGGCCCAAAATGCGATTGATGCGATTCCGATCGGGCGCCGGAAAGTGACGCTCCACAAACGACTGGAAGACACCTCTGCGGGAGAGTTAAGTGAATGATAAGTATTGCAATTCATGAAAGGAAAATGTGTGTGTGTGTAAGTACTTACTTAGCTGTGGAGACAAAATCGGTGAGTTCGCCATCGTCCTTCTCCAGTTGATCCAACGTTCGTGCCTCGCCCGTCGACTGCAAGCCGATGACCACGCACTTGCCGTACTTGATGGACTCGCGGGCCACCAGCACCGCATGATTCACCTTGGCGGCGATGCAGAGGTACTTGAAGAAGCGCTGATGCGACGACCAGAACTGACCCCACATCGTCTTCTTCATGCGGCTCTCGGCATCAATCAGTTCGGCCGCCTCGGTGAACTTCTGCATGGCCTCCACCCACAGTTCCACGGACTGATCGTAGATCTTGCGGAACTCCTTGGAGAGCGGCACCTCCTCGATCTTGAAGCTGACACCCTTGAAGCTCAGCTGGCGGGCAATGTACATGCCGCGCAGTTTCATGTCCATGGCCACGATCTCCATGGCGCCAACGCCACTATAAATGATTTAATATAAGGTATAAATGAGGATGTATAGTTTATTTAAAAGTCAATTAACTCACCGTCTCTCCACGGCGGTGATGAAGTCATTGAAGTTGGCGAAGGCCGTGCCCTGACCCCAGAGACCCAGTCGCACCATGTAGGCCATGTTCTTCGGCTCGGAGGCTCCGGTTGCGGAGGCATACACCACTCGTGCCTTCGGCAACTTCTGCTGCAACTCGAGAACGGTCTGACCCGTTTTCGTTGGCTTTCCAGAGCCCACGGGACAGAGGTTCTTGGCCTTGTGACACTCGTCGAAGATGATCAGACCCTCGAAGTCCTCGCCGCACCATTGCAACAGTTGGCGGAATCGCGATCGATACTTTCCCGTCTTGTTGTTGGACTCGCCAATCAGAGCGGAATATGTGCTGAAGATCACGCCGCGCTTGCAGTTGTTGTTCACATCCGAGCTGATCTTGGCGTACTTGAACTGGGAATACAAATACAATGTGTTAGATATTTGATTGGATATTTCAAATAATCTATTAAATACTTACCTTGTTGAGCGCATGGACATCGATTCGCGAGGCTCCGATGTCGCTGAGATCGCGCTCGGCATCGTACTTGAGATCATTGGACACCGAGATCCACAGCGCCTTCTTCCGCCCCTTCAGATAGTTCTCGTAGATGATGCCGGCGATGGTGCGACCCTTGCCCACACCGGCGCCATCTCCGATCAGGAAACCGGCGCGACTGCCATCGGGGAGCAGGTGATCGTGCGCCTGGGAGGCGTACGTAATGGACTCCAGCTGCAGGGCGCTCAGGTGGCCGCTGTTTATCGTCTCGGGCGGCAGGGAGAGCTTGTAGTAGACGTCGCACGGCTCCACGGAACTCAGCGAGGCGGTCTCCACCACGGCGTCCGGATGCTTCTTGCCCAGTTTCACTGGGGAATGGTAAAATGTCTGTTTAGTCAGGTGACTTAAATACAGAGTCCCTTAATGTAGATTGCTTTGAAATTATGCAAACTATTTTAATAAGTGAAGTCGGTTTTCTAAAGTGGTTCAAAAAATGTGTTATTGTGTTGGAGTAACAAGACCTCCAAAAAAAGATAGTTTTATTCTATTTAAACAGAGTGATTCTTTAATTAAAACCAATTTTCCATAAAACTTAAACAAAAATTTGATTTTAAGTGAAAACATAAAAATGTTATCTTTGCTTTTTAGAAAAATGTGTTCTATTTCATAAACCTTATATTTAGAAAAGATTGCAGATTCAATTTGGTTTTATAGTTTTAGAAATCAATATGGTGAAAAAATTGTATTAATATTTTCTGTTTTATTATTTAATATTGTATAATTTAATATTGTATAATTTTATACTTAATTATTATCAAATGTTATTTTGTTTAAGAAGAAAACAACTAAAATCATTTTTCCTCGTTCTACATTGTTTCTTGGCAATGTTTTACACTGCAAGAAATAGGTAATACTCACATTTGGCTGGCCAATAGTCGGCGTAGGTCTCGGCGACGCCGATCTCCTCGTAGTCGGCCTCGTCCTCCTCCTGCTGGACAACGAAGGGAGTCGCCGAGGCGTGGACAGCTGCCGCGGCAGCAGCTGCCTTGGCCGCCATGAAGCTGGGATTCACCGACTGCAGTGGCGAAGGCGTCGTCTGTGGCCGCTGCATGGACTGCATGAACAGCTGGAACACGTTGTTCGGTATCCCGCTGGTCAGGTATTCCGGGTTCATGGCGATCAGCTTCTGCACCGCCTCCATCATCGAGATGTTGCCCTTCATGCCACCAGCTCCAGCTGCTCCGCCAGCGGCTCCTGCTGCTGCTCCTCCGATTCCCGCTCCTGCTGCTCCTCCAGCTCCTCCCCCGGCTGATGTGGCCATCGGGGACTTCTGGCCACTCCCAACGACTCCGCCGGCAACCTTAAAGGGACGAATGGGCGACACTCCGCCTGCATAACTCACTGGAAGGCAAAGGGATTCGATTCGGGTTGGTTGAGGTTCAGTTCGGAGTGTTTTGTGTCGGTTGTTCATGGATAATGATGTGGTTAATTAATATGCGTGTCGTCGGAACGAGTGAGAGGGGATGTATATATACGGTTGGTTGGGTGGACATCGAATGGAAAGAGACAGAGGAACGCAGTGAATCAGTGGATCAGAGGGAGACGGGGAGAAAGAAAGAGAGAGCTTTGTTAGTTAGTTAGTAATTAACTAGGATGACACTAACTACTGGTCAGTTATGACTAGATAGCTAGAAACTAGCTAGTATCCTAGGGATATATCTAAAGTGGTTCGAGCTTACTGGGTGGAGAGTTCGAAAAACAATAAGCGAATCACATTTAAACATTTCTTAACGCTCCACTGACACACAATTCCCTTCATTAACAATCGTTAACCTTTGGTCAAAAGTGTACTTCTATTTTGCCTCGAGTTTTAAAGGAAAATGCAGAAAAGTGCTTAAAAAATAATGGTATGGAACCTCAAGTTCAGAAGTGCTGTAATCGATGCGATGGCTAAGCCATTAAAATATTATTAAATATTACAATTGGTTTATCAGTAGGTATAATATTCCCAAGTTTAGAAATACCTCAACTCCTTGTAACCCAAACAAAAAATAAGTATTATAGTTAACTTTCTACAAATTTTATATTATTCATCGATAAACAGGAACTATCGCGCGCCCACCAATTATCGGCCGGTTTGCAAGCAACTGGATGCACGTGAGTATTGATTGTGATTCAGGATTCGCCGCCAAAGTTAGCATCGCGTGGCTCATGGATATGTCCAGCGGGACTCCTCCTGATTGGGCCTTGATTCCGCGGCAAGAAGAAATTCTGGTAGTTGATATTTAGCGAGATCTGCGACTTCATCATCATGAGATTCGCTTCCAATTGGTTTCGTTCGCGGTCACTTTGAATGCGGCTTGTTGGCGATTCCAGTTCGGAGCCACTTGGCACTCCCACTTGGTAGCTTGGATTGTGGCGTCTCTGGAGCAGCAGCATCTCCCCCTCGCTCAACGATGGCCAAGTGCACTGGGGATTGTAGAAGAGGATGTCGGCGCCCAAACGAATTGGCTCGGCAGCACTTTGGTTTTGGCTCGCCCTCGAGCATCCCGGCATCTGAATGCCATTCAAACTTGGTTGACTATGCATGCTCTTCGCAATGCGATCATCCTTCTCCGCCGGACTTAATTGCTCCACTCGTTCCAACAGCTGCTGCATCATCTCCCTAATCTGGTGCAGCTCACCACTGCCATTGCCATTGCCCTCCAGCTTCGGCAGCAGTTCCTGCTCGATCACCCGCTCCAACCGCATCAGCGCCTCCGAGTGGATGGTGTAGAAGACCCTCATGCACTGGTCCACCCTCAAGCGAATCTCGTCCTGAATCTGTGGCCACATTTGCTGCAGGGCAGCAGATGCAGCAGCAGATGCAGCAGTAGATGCAGCAGCAGCTGCAGCTGTCGTACTTGCATCACCGCTATCCTCCACCACCGACGACATCTTCCTTTTCTTTGCCTTCCAGTTTACGCTGTCCATAGTTCGAAAATTTTGTTTAAATTGTTGTGGTACAAAATTTATAAACTGTTTAGCAAAATTTGGTGTAAACGATTTGTGTAAAACTAGAATTTGGCTAAAAAAATTTATATTATTGAGATACTTTTTCTATTCGATGTTACTGCCTCGAAGACTGTTTCTAAAACAAGGTTTAACCAGGCCTCCCTTCGAAAGGTCTTGGATTTGAAATCATGGGCCTACTGATTTTCAAATTTCGTACTTTTCTACATTTTTTCGGGTATGATATAAATAAAGCGAGCAATATATATTTGCTAAGTTTGTTATAATTATTTCATCTGCAATTTCTCAATGTATTGTGTCCTATCAAAACAGGTAATCAATTGTCTTATTAAATCTTAAAATTATAAACTGCAAACCGACTATTACATTACTTTCCTCTTTCCCTGTACCTTAAGTTGGCCATGACTTTTTATTGAAAAAAAAAAACCGTTTTAAAAGCACAAAATTCTACACTTTCCATTAAAACTCGTGGTTCAACCAAGCCGTTCTTCAATTTTCGACTGTGTGTCCAATCTTACCTTTGGAACTATCGATTCTAGATCGCTATTCTCCACAACCAATCACCCATTCTATATATCACACACACATGTACTATTTTTCGGTTGACAAAATGAAAGAGAGTGCATTTTTCTTGGTTGTTACCAACATTAATCGACTTACTCTGCGCCAATAAAGACGCGGCCATATTGAAATTAGCAGCAGAGGCTGAAGTGGACGCCGCCGCTCCGCCGAAGAAGTTGCCGGCGGGATTGCCGCCCGCCGGCGGACTCCTCACCGAATTGGCGGCCGTCGATGGGGGCGGAGGAGGCGGATTGCTGCTACCCTTGGCGGCCACATAGGCGGCCAGGTTCATTAGTTCGTTGGTGCTGAGGCTGTTCAAGTAGCTGCTGGTTGAACCCGCCGCGGAGCCACCACCACCGCCAATTGCACCACCGCCACCGCCGCCAGCGGAGCCAGTTGCATTGCCGCTGCTCCTGGCCGCAGGACTGCCCATGGCTAAATGGACACGGCGAACCGGAAAATCGCAAAACAAATTTCCACAACAAAGGAACAAAAAAAAAGAGGAAAAGCGCAGGAACGAAACGACAAAAAATCCACGGGAACGGTACAAGAAAAAAAATCATACAAAATGGAATTTTCGGGTAATGGATTACATTTCGGGTGGCGGAAGGATAAAAGTCGGGTAAATCCAAGAAAAGCAAGATTTTGTGTTCGAGATAAGAAATAGAGAAAGATAAAGGAAGAGAACAACACAAGCAGCATTAATTAGTGTGATCTTAGCGACTTCTAATCAGACAGTGTTGCAAACTTCTCGTTAAATCACATTTGAGACCAAACCAATTAATATACATACTACCAAGTCAAGTTGTATTTTTGTTTTAAGGGTACAATCCGTTTTTTAACAAGCTGTGTAGTTCATTTCACGTATACTGTTTAATTTCTCTTTTTCAATTTTTTAAAAGTGTTTTGAAGAATAACAACACAATGACATTGGATATTTAATTACAAGATTTTTAATCAACTGGCAAAAGCAAATTGATACCTTTCATTGTCTATATTTAAAATTTTTTAAAACAGTTCAGTTCACTAATTTATCAAATTATAATTTCACATTTTTTCGTGCGTATTAAATTACATTGTAATATAACATTTAACGCATCCATTTCTGACGAATAATTTGGGATGCATTTCTTTTAAGAATTGGCAACACTGCTGAATAAAGTTGATCAATTTTTCGCTTGTGTGTGTGTGCGTGTATGTGTGAGTTGGGTGTGCGTGTGTTAGGTTTTGTGTTTCTTATTTATTAAAATTAAAAGCACTTACCCGTTATCGTGTTGTTTAATTTCTTTGGCATATTGTTTAAATTATTCTCTACTGCTACTTTTCTGGCTATTATCGGTATCGGTGTGATCTTTCCGCCCAGTGCCACGCCCCCAACTGTCGTTGTACCGCCCACCGCTGTTGTTGTGATTATGGGGCGTACAACGGTATTGTTGCCGTTACTGCTGCTTGTGTTGTTGCTGTTGCTATTGTTGTTGCTGCTGTTGTTGTTGCTATTACCGCTGGTGATTACGTTGTTGTTATTGTTATTGTTGTTGTTAATGCGCAACAGCGATATTGGCTTGATATTGTTGTTGCTTATAACAATTTTGGCGCCACTCAGTGGTATTGGTGTACTGCCCTTGGGCGCCACGCCCACTCCGCTGCGGATATTTTGGGCGTAGGTAACAGCGGTATTCAGATCGCGACCACCACCTAAAAATAGTACAAATATGGAAAGTTTTCGATAAGTGATTTTTGCAATAAATGTACTACATGTGCATAGTAAGTTTTCTGTTTAAATATTTAAAATCTTTTCGAGAAACAAGTGATTAAACCTAATAAGAATATTATTTTAGTTAATGTCTAGTTTATATCTTTGAAGTTTTATTAATGAAACCCTTGTTACAACCTATGAAATTATTTTACTTTTGTCTTGTGATATATTTAGTGTTAGATTTATTTCCTTTGTCAATTCAAACAATGAAATCAATAAAAACACAAATATTTGTTTGCAGAAGAGTAAAAGCAAACACCACTATCAGCGACAAAAAAAAAACGTGTTTAAGATACCCAACTAGCAACAAAAAAAATAAAATGTATAAATAACACACGGTCAACGGATTTCTACGTCACTCGTTGGTCATTTTTGTTGGTGCTGGTGATTTGATTTCGAATCATTAATAGTGCCGCCTCTTCTCGGAAGCACGTGATTCCCCTTTGCGAATATTTGACGAGGCTCGTACACATTAACCTCCTCATTCCGTACCCCACTTTCTCCCCGTTTTCCTCCTCTAACTTGCTATAAATCGAAGGCCTTCGAGATTCCCCATATCCGCTGCACAAATTGCAGACGTTCCCCATCCAAAAGGCAGAGTGCCACCCTCATTTAAGGTAAATATCTAATTAATGAGCAAAGATAGGAGTACATAGGTGGACCTAAGTATGTGCAGCGCTATGTACTCGCAACGAATGCGAATGGGGGAAAGGTCATGTGGCTGAGATGGCACATAATCATAATTATATGTGCTGGAGGAACGCACACAAGGGCCGAAGATGATGATGTGCACATTTGTCTGTCCAATGTTCTGGGTGCTCGGTTCTGGTTACTGGGTACTGGGCACTGGATGTGCGGGGAAATCTTAATGCGTTAATGCCTCTAATTCCCCTCTTCGCCCAAAAAGACGAACGTCGCGCGGTCAAGATGATGGCTGCAAATCAAATTCAATGCCTCCGGAACACCGCAAAATGTGGCTGGGTTCCGATGCAGGCATTCCCACGAAAGGAGGAGCATTATGCCTGTGTACACACATGAATCAACAAATGACCAAGCCATGGACATATCCAAAAGGAATCGGAAACCATAGGAACACAGGTATGATAGTTGTATTTTTACTAGCAAATGCGTCCAGCAGACAAAAAGTCGTCAAAAAATATTAAAAAACAGCATAAAAATATCTAATTATCTTAACTTTACCACACTTTTTGCACAAATCAGCTTAATTAACTCTTTATTATATAAGCAATCAATGGAAAAGCCATTATACATATATTAAATCACTTATTTTGATTTGAAACCCCTTTCCTAAATGAAACACTTTAAACTATCCTTCACGAACGACAACAATATAATCCTCAAATTGCCAACAATTTGAAGCGTTGTTGAATTGCGATTATCAATTCCATTATTTAGTGTGGCTTTATTATTCTCACAGTTTGCACACCTGTCGGAAAACTTGGCCCTTTTCACACTCGCGAAACCTTCGAGGAAAACTACAAGTTGCTTTCTAAATAATTGACGATATTATTCAAGTTCTTCCTTTGGTTCCTTTGGTTATTTTTTCCAAGGACTTCATAACTGTGTGCGGCCTTCGATTGTTGACGGACTAATGGGGAATGGTAATCGAGTTTAATAATTTACCGCGAGATGTCCAGTCGTCGGTTAATGACGCACGGAGCCACTGGCCACCACTCCCGGACGTGTCCAACTATACTCGTATATGGCCATTTAATTGGGGGCTATGCTATGTGCAGGCGAGTCAGTCCACGCATTGACGCACAATGACGGATGTATGGGCACATATGTGCGCATAAATAATTCCCACATACGAGTAGTGCACGGTTATATATTACTTGCTATTGCTTTATATATATACTTATATACATATATGTATGTATATATATCGATATCTAGGAAATCTGAGCCTAAAAGCCTGGCACGACATCCTTCGGCCGCCTTTGGACAGGTGTGCATCCATCTCGAGTGAAATGGGGCTGGGGGTTATTTCATTAATGTTTCAGTGACTAATGCAAGTGGCCTTTTAATTAACGTTGGCTAGATAGCAATTCAATTGCACGGCCGGACTTCAAAGGACGGGCAATGGATTTGGAAGCCAAGTTGGCATAACTCATTAGGGACATTATGAAAGAGGCGCCAGAGGAAGGTTGCTTGGTGGCTCCTCAAGGCAGTCCTTTGATTTCTTGGCTGCGTATTCTTACTGATTTGTAATGTAATTTAAAACGGGGTACTTGCTGTAATTTTCGATGATTTCTTCGCGCCACCTTTCAATTTAAATCAGGAAGTTTTGGACAATAAATCAATTTTAACTGGGGGTTATTGACAAAATATGAATACGAAATTTCTCGAACAATATTTATCTTGTACTGGTCAGTTGGAATGTTTTTGGAAACTTCACTTGCTCTGTGGAGTTGATTGTAATGCCAACTGAGCGAGTTGCTGCCTGGCAACGGAATCCCACCACAACCCCAACCCAACCCAACCACCTAGTTCATTGCTTTAAAACCGATCCCTCAACCCCTTAAGTTAACCACCCGTATTCCTCCCCCTTTTCGAACAAATCCCTCCGCCCGGGAGGCCAAATAACTATCCCATAAAGTTCCAGCACGGCTCTAAAACTGCATTCAGTTCTGCAAGTAAGGCTCCAACTGCACAGCCCACTTCGCCATCTCCTCATTCCTCTTCAACAATGGAGCTACCTATAAAATTGTTGTCTAAACAATGGAGAACAGAGTGCCGTGAGAACCAATGTGCCACCCCGTTTACCCCACCACTTTTACGCCCTCACAGCCCAATTCCTTTCGAAATGAATCCACTTTTCAGCATTTATTGCGGGCGAGAATTCCATGCCCAAGCAAAAGCTTTGAGTTTGGGGCACCAAACATGATATATACAAAATGTGGACACTTACCGGGCACTTCTATTTGATCTGGATCCTCGTCATCATCGAAATCGGAGCCCGAATCGTCCTCATCAAAGTTATCATCATCGTCGTCGGCGTCCAGCAGGGTTTTGCGTTTTTTCGATGTCTGTAAACAAATCAATCAAAATCCAAACATATTGTTTTAGGGTTTCAGCAGAAAATATTTGTATTGTTAATTGAATTTCGAATTTAAAAACGAATATCACCTAACCAATCTGAAAAAATTTTAATGTCTTAGACTTAACCTTAATTTAAATAGCTGAAGCTATAACAACAAAGGAGACCAGAATTTAAATTTAATTGTTTTTAAATTAACTAAATACACGCTTTTTTTAACCTTCAAATTTGTAGAATTTAAAATTATGAGATTAATTTTTTAACACAAATTTTATATTATATTATTTTCCTTAAAATTTCTTACACTGCACTAGGAAAACTCACTACATCGCGAATAAAAATCGATATTTTCATAGTTCTTATAAATCATGAGGCTAGCACTCGAAAAAAATCCCACCTAAAATTCAAGGGGATTCACTTTAAAAAAAACACACACACACTTAGCAACACACAGCACCCACACAGAGAAACAGCGTAAGCGAAACGAAAACAAAACAGAAAAATGTGACAGAAAGACACGAAAAAAAGCGTCTATTTTCGTAGCACACTTTTGAGGGCGAGCGAAAGAGCAGGAAACTTTACCGAATGTTTAGAAAAAACGGCACAAAAAGAACGGAGAAAAAAATGCCGCGAGCATAAAAAAATAGGGGAAATCCCCGAGAGAACACAGCCACAAAAAATATCTATATATATATAAAAGCAAAGGAAGGGTCACATAAAAATGTAGAGGGGAAGCACACTCACAGAGTTTTCGGTGGAAAAACGCAGGACCAGCGGTCAGATGCTGTTCGTCGCCGGTGCGATAAGGTTCTGCCGGAACCTGGGATCCTGGGAGCCAAGAAACCTGAACACCAACCAACGGCCTAATTGTCCAGAAATAAATTACCACTATTTATAAGAGGAGAGTTCTTGGAAATTTTGCGACTGGCTCGATGCCCGTGTGGGAGCCAACTACCCAAAAACCTCGGCCGGAGTTCGAAGACCGGAGTCGAGTCGTCGAGCCACGGGCCACGGACCACTTTGGTACCCCCGAAAAGCAAACTCAAAATGGAAATTTCAGCGCCGAGCACATCCCAGCCCGGCCGGGCTGCAGTTTTTCGACGGCCAACGAGGAGGGCGAGGGGGAGGAGGAGCGGGTTAAACGGGGTTACCAGCGGGTTAAGCAGGCGCTGCTGCTGCCATTGCTATGGGTGTTATTCGGCGGCATGGGGTGGGTTTTTGGCCAACATCTCTCTATGTGTGAGGCGGTCAGGACGGCGGACGAGCCAGAACGGAGAACCGAGAACGCAGGACGCAGAACGGAGAACGGAGCACCGAGAACGTAGAACTGGGAACAGGCCGATAAACAAACGCGAGAGGCCAAACCCTTGTCACCCCCTTAAAGTTAAGGCCACAGTGGGTTAAGTACGATTCAGCATGTCCTAATTAATCACTTATTTCATTTAATAAGCGGAATCGGATCCTCAAAAAAGTAACGTATAAATTAATTTAATTTTGTGAGAACGATTTATTATCATTCATAAATAAATTTAAAACATTTTCTGTAATGTTGAGGTTGAGTTAAAGCAGATATTCATTTGGAATATGTTTAATAATATTTGCTTACTTATGAATTTATATTTAATATTTAATATTTTGTGTAAAAGTGTTCGCTAATATATATTAAAATTTATAATCTTCCAAATTATGGTTTGAATTGATACTCAAAGTAAACAGTAATATATCTCCCTCACTTGAACCACAATTGCTGTAGACCACAGTGCTCCACTTTGGCCCGGAAAAGGGGTTGGAATTTACCCGCACCCTCTGCCGTTTCACCCCGCCCCCTTCCCGTGGAAATCCAACGAAGCAGCAGGAGCAACAAAATGTTTGGCATGCAGAGATACGAAGTTTCCTCCTTTATGCGGAATATGCATGTGTTTCTGCCCTCCCCCATTGCCCCTAAAAGCCCCCGTTTCCACGGCCCTTCTCAACCCTTTCACGCACCCAGCCACCCACTCAACCCCTTTGAACAAAAGGGTTTTGGCTCGAACAGCACATGGTGAAGAAGGACGAAGGGTTGGCCAGGAAGTTGGAGATTGGAGGACAGGAGGAGCAGTACGGCAATCTGTGGCGCATGCACAGCAATTAGAGCAAGACAGACTGCTGTGGATGTAGATGTGGAAATGGATATGGATGTGGATGTGGGCATGTCCTTGGGGGAGGAAGTGGGCGGTGGACGGCGGAAGGGGGTGTTGCCGGGTCTGGTTGGCTCATTCTCGCTCGCTGGCTATATGCGTCCATATATATACACCTTGTACCTCTGTGTACTCTGGGATAAAGCAACTGCCGAGGGGGGGCTAGCCGAGTTGAGCAGAAAGGTGCAAAAAATTGTCCGAGTTGAGCAGAAACTCTTTTTTGACATAAAAAATGAACATCCGAGTTGAGCAGAAACGATTTTTGGACATAAAAAAATGAACATCCGAGTTGAGCAGAAACGATTTTTTAACATAAAAAATGAACGTCCGAGTTGAGCATAAAACCGATAACGGTAAAAAAAAAAAAACATCCGAGTTGGGCAAAATCTATGTCAGAGATGCGTCAAAATCATTACTTATTCATATAATTATTACATATTTATTATTTATTTATTTGCAAATAATTATTACTTAATAATCATATATCATATATAATTATTAAGTAATTTTTCTAAAAAAAACTAAACTAAAAACTGAAATAATAACTGAAAGTAATTTTTCTAAAAAAAAAAAACTAAACTAAAAACTTAAAAAATAAAATTTTTTTTTAAATTTAATTATTAAATTAATAATGAGTTTGTGGCATCTCTGACATTGATTTTTTATGTGGAAAAAGCGTTCATGCTCAACTCGGATGTTTTTATTTTTTTTTTTACCGTAATCGGCTTTTTGCTCAACTCGGACGTTCATTTTTTATGTTAAAAAATCGTTTCTGCTCAACTCGGATGTTCATTTTTTATGTACAAAAATCGTTTCTGCTCAATTCGGATGTTCATTTTTTATGTCCAGAAAGCGTTTCTGCTCAACTTGGAATTTTTTTTTTTACCGTAATCGGCTTTTTGCTCAACTCGGTATCGCCCGCCGAGGGACTTGAACCAAAAGCAGAGCAAACAGAACCAGCAGAGCCAAATAAAATGCAGTGAACACAGTGATGATTCGCTGGGAAGAACCTGCACTGTAGGTGCCTCAGCCAGCGAAATAAACACAAGTTTTAAAAAATCATAAACATTGTAATATATTTGAACTCAAACCATATAAAGAATAAGTAATTTTCAGAAAAGGCGCAAAGTAAAAAAAATTTGTTTATGCCATAAATATTATTAAATTTTATAAATTCGTAGCAACATTTTTTAACCATATTCAAATAACATTAAAAACAACGAAAGAAATGATAATAAACCATATTTTAAATAATTAGTTAATCATTTGATTTTAAACCATAAATTTATCTATGAAACAAATCTAGATGAATAGTAACTTATAAACTAAATCTGCCACTTTAAAAAGATTTTTTACTGTTTAATAAAAAAATATTTTAAAGGCGGATTATAAATCTTCACTAATTGAATACTCAACAGAAACATAACATTCACTTCAAAAGCGAGTCCAAACATGCAGTTTTCAACCCACACCTCCGCCTAATAATAGATTGCAACATTTTTGCTGACACACAAAATAAAATCAAAACGAATGACCTTGCAACAGGGGAAATGCTGAAAATCTTCGTCCAAAAACATGTGTTTCCATTTCACCCTTCCCCGCCCACTCACACAAAAAGCAACATCAACATGTTGTTGCCAAAAAAGAAAAAAATAGCATGGAAATAGAAGCAAAAAACCGGTCACAACATTAACCCTCAAAAAGAGGTTGGCGAATCTAAAAACAAAAACAAAAGGGGCGGATAAAAGTGCACAAAAAAGGAAATAAACAAGGCCCGAGGAAAAAAGACGTGAAAAATATTACAAAAAGGGGTGAAAATTAGCCAAAGAAAGGACCAGGGAGTTGGTAATTCAACGTTGACCAGGCCGAGGAAAATGCGAAAAGCGCAGGCGCCAAAAACACCGAATGCAGTGACCAAAGCGGAAACAACGATAAATAACACGGCTCGAAGGACCACTTACCCACACCCCAATCAGAAGACCCCAGGCTGCAGCAGCGAAAAAGCAGCGCAGCTTGTGGGAGGGGCAACTCGCATTTCCCGGGTATGCATTTCCCAGCTGCAGCTGCAATAACTGCGTAGCTACAGTAAAAACTTCCTGCCGGGGATTCCCCCAAATATGCCGTTAGGATGGTTGTGTCTGGTTCAAGCACCCACTAGAGGCTACTCACACCTCCTTGGTTGCCGTCACTGCTAAGCAACAAGTGACAAGGACAACGAGAAAAAATTACAGATTTAATAATGAATTACCCAAGAATAGTAGGGATTGTTAGTGTAGCTTACAAAAGCTATATATGGAAAATATGTATATATCCTTAAACTATATTCTAAAAACCGCCCTCCAAAAAAAAAAAACCTGTTAGCTTATATGACCTTGCCACCCCCAAACACATGTAGAATATCATATAGACTAGCACCCAAATATTTTATTCCAAAAACTTAAAACAAGTTGTATAAAAAGAAATAAGTTTTAACTTCATTTAAATTTGGCACCAAAATTTAAACTTGTAAACACAATAATACCATGAAGTTTGTTATTTAAAAATAAATTATTTCAGAAAACTTTTTAACGACTTAGTTCCCGACGCAGTAAAACTTTATATTGCTTTTAACTCACGGGAAAGAAATTAGATAAAAATAATTTAAATTTAATATATGTAAATTTATTCCATCAGTGATCTTGGAACTCAATTAGAAGTAGACTTTTTTTTAAATATTGATAAATAAGCTATAGATCAGCTACACAAATACATTAGATCGAAAAATATATGATTTATATTATGGTTTAAAAAAGTTCTGTAAAAAAGCCAAACTTTTGCCATGAAATAGTATTAGATACAATTTGGTAACCGTTCCGCCCACCGTAAAAACTCTTTAAACTATTAATTGGAAACACTTATATTATTTATGATGCACATTTTCCGCATCCCCCCGTGGTCTTAACCCACATGTTGCCCCCACCAGTCGAGTCGCATGGCCTTAACCCTAACCTAGCGCAACTTTTGTCGACTGAATTCGTTTAACTCGTGTGCGGACCAAAAAAAATATAAAAACGCCAAAGTCAAATAAGCAACGTGGGCGGAAAAGAGACGGGAACAGCGAAGAGAGAAAAGAGAGGGAGAGAAAAACACATGGTTCCAGGCCACGCGAAAATGCGAAATGAAATGCGTCCTTAGAAATATCTCGAAAACAACAACAACAAAGTGCAGCGGAAGCTGAGTGAGTGGGCGAAGAAGGGAAGTTGAGGAAGGCGGAGAAAATGGGAGGGGAGCGGAAAAAGAAAAACAACAATTATTGAATGAGTTGCCTCCGCTGCTTCTTCTTCTCCTTCTTCCGTTTCTGCAGGCGCTTTGTTTTTGTTTTATGCATGTTTAATGTGCGTGTGTGTGTGTGCGTGACAGTGCATCAGTGTGTGTGTAGGAAAGGCAAAATTTAGCAACAAAGAAATTATATTAAGTCATGCCAGCAGCGGCAACAACAAACAAACAAACTCGCTAACGACTACAAGTACAACTCTTACCATTGTGATGCTCCAATTGCTAACTGTTCTTGTTGTTGCAGTTGTTGTTTGTTAGTGTTGCTGTTTAACCACAAAAAAATAAGCAACAGACCGCCACACACACGCGTTTTTTCACTCTTTTGTTTGTTTTTCGTTTCGGCGTTTTTAAACTCTTTTTTTGGAGCTGTCAGCGGAAACAGAACGATTGTGCGGCCAGTCAGCACAAATGCAGCGAAAAAAAAACGAAAAATACTCCGCAATAAGTGTGTGTTGCGAACGCGTTAGAGACGTTGTTGCGATAGTGCTTGTTGTTGTCGAGTTGCTGCTTCACGCGGTGCCTCGCTTTGATGTTGATATTACTGTCGATGATTTCAATGTTGTTGCAACGCACGTTAACAACACTCGAAATCGGAATCAAGGAGGAAGGAAACGAGAACGAGAAGGAAGCGAGAAAGCCGAAAACACACGTAACATGCCAACTATCGCCAAGTCTTCGCAAATCCAAACTAGAGGTGAGAAAACATCAATGCATCGATGTTAAAAAAAAGTGTGGAGTCATCGATGTTTGACGGCGACTACTGATATTTTCCCACCTCTTAGAGACTAATTCGAAAACCATGGTTGGTGCCTCCGCTTGCCCTGTTTTTGTACCAGAAATGTTAAATAAAACTGAAGAGTGTAGAAAAAGAGGAAGTGCTTTGAAAATTTTTTGAAACATTACAATTCTATTACTGCTTCTGACACCGCCAAACAAAATTTGCTAGGACTAGATGACGGCATCGATAGAAAGTCGATTGTTTAGAATATCGATAGGCAACATGTCGTCAAAAGTCACTATGCGATGCACCTGCTCCGGTCAAGCTATATTTGTTGTTATGCTTTCATTTTATAGTACATACGTTCCATTTTGTAAAGCTACATTGATGTTAATTAAGAAACGTGCATGAATACCGATATCTGCAATCCCTAAGCTCTCAAAGCTAAACTATCGATATATAAGCATTGTTGAAATTTAATCTATGCAGTGGTTTTATGCAGCAAATAATTAGGGTATCTCTCGTTTTTCTAAAAAAAAAAGGTGCTTCTTAAGAAAAAACGCTGGTTTTTGATTGTGTATTTTCCCAAAGTGTTTAAGTTATCTTATCCAAGTTCAACACCTATCGGACCACGCTATTTTTCTGGAATTTTCTCCGCGCGGCTAGACGGCCACACTGCCGACCACGCTGCCGCATAATATTGCATAGCATCAAAATTGGTAAGTCTGCTTTTCCCGCTCCTAATTTCACCATCCACCGATACAGGTGCCTTTTCGTGCGATTCCAGAGCTCCCGCGTCGCTGTCCGCTGTTGTGAAAGGAACGGAACGGTAGAAAGGCCAGGAAACAGGACTTAGGACAGGATCAGGCAGGTGAAACCCGGAATTCCACGAAAACGCCGCACATTGCAATCATGCCGAACGACACGGTGGTTAAAGTGCAGGAGTACAAGGACTCGCTGATCCTCAAGGCCGAGCTGCTGATCACCAAGCGCTTCCCCGAGAAGATCGTCCAGCTGAACGAACTCCTGGCCACTTCGATGTTCAATGAGCGCAACTTCGACGAGGTTCACCAGGACCTCAACATCCCGGCCCTGCCGCCTGTCCTGGTTAAGAACCACGAGGACGGGCAGTCCGAGGACGGCGACCATCCGCCCACCAAGCGCCCGCGCAAGGACGTGATCGTTGCGGGGCAGCCTGTGCTGGCACTGCCCGCCGGCACGGTGCCCTGCAACAAGCCGCTCTGCGAGATGATCAAGGTGGTCAAGCCAATTATCAGGAAGCTGGTGGAGGATTGTAAGTTTACCCTGGGCTAGAAACCCCTTGTATGTCTCTTAAAAAAACACCACAAGTCAACTAAATAGTTTATCATTTAGTAAAAACCATAAAAACCCCCAAAGTGCTATTCACAATATTCAAAAAACAAACCTCAAGTAAGCTGTTTCCTCAGTCAAACCTCTCAAGCTGTTGTGGTCTAGAATTCCCAAGATTTAATAAAAACGCTCACCAAGCATTAAACTATTTCAATAACCCTCCTCTCATTAAGCTTTGAAATCCGCTTAAAATTAAAATTTTATTTCCCTAATTTTTTCAACACAAAAATCCCTGCCTGATTAACTGTCGAAAATCTCGTACGCACACCTAGTAATCCCTGTTCTTTCTTTCCCCGCAGCTAATCTCCTCAAGATGTGGATCTCCTTCATGATACCCAAGATCGAGGACGGCAACAACTTTGGCGTGTCCATCCAAGAGGACACGCTGGCCGAGATCCAGACGGTGGAGTCCGAGGCGGCCGCCTTCTTCGACCAGATATCGCGCTACTTCCTGTCGCGGGCCAAAGTTGTTTCCAAGGTGGCCAAGTATCCGCACATCGATGACTATAGGCGCGCCGTTGTCGAGCTGGACGAGAAGGAGTACCTCAGCCTGTGGCTCGTCGTCTGCGAGGTACGCAACCGCTACTCCTCGCTGCATGACATAGTTATTAAGAACCTCGAAAAGCTGAAGAAGCCCCGCTCCTCGAACACCGAGAGCCTCTACTAGGTATTTCCCCCCCTCCCAGCTCAAGACCCTAACGTTTTTTTTTTCCATCTTACTTTATCCTGTACAACAAAGAAAACACTACAAACACAACTAAGAAACAAACAGCCCGTAGAGCGGACAGTACGCGGTTCTAGTGGCTGGCTAGTTGCGAAGCTCAGCCCCTCATTTTTGGAAACAGAAATTGGCTTGGCTCTCAGCCATGTGAACAGAACCATTAAGAACCATTAAGCAATAGCTGTAGCTTATCAACCGACTTTCTTGATCCATTTGTACCACGTCTAGAGTATAATGTCTAGAGTGTAATGTATAGATTCCACTAATAGCTATAGCTATGCATATGAATAAATAAATCTAACGTTGCCCCGTCGTCGTCGGCTGAGGGCAAGAAAAAACAAAAAAAAAACAAAAAACGTGCTGCAAGAGTTAAAGAACAAAAGCGGTTTAAAGACATTTGCGTTTGATCGATCGACGCGATGGAGCAACTAAGAGTTTGTAATAAAAGAAAACCTTGTGACCTTTTGGCAGAGTATTAAACATTTTTGGCCTTGTTATTTTTGTCTCAAGGGACTTTAAATATACGCTTGGAGTGATTCAAAAAATTGCGCCAATAACTTCCAACGTGGAATGCTTCGATATCGATTAAAAGTCTCGCAGCAACTAGCTTTTGAGTCCAGCAACGAAAGACGAAAGCAAAATGCTACAGGTACCATGTAAATCTGCTTCCTTCATTTGTCCTCTGAACTGCTTGCTACAGCTACCATACGAAACTGCTTGTTACCTTCTGAAGCAGCTGCAACATTCAAGCATCAAACATGTTCGGTTCGAACTCCCGCCCAGCAGAAAATTTAAAACGCAGTTTCTTTAAAAAAAAGGAATCGTATATTAAATAGATACAGAAGTCTATTTACAGCTAGTACTATAGAATTTGGATTTACAACTAATTTAACTACGTCTCGACTCCATACATACATACATACAAAAACTAACATTTCTGGTCTGTTACACGATTTCAAAAAAAAAGAGTCACCTTAAATTAGTTGACCGAAAAAAAGGCGAAAGTTAAACATACATTTGTAGTTAAGATAGGCTTGTCGGTGTTTGCTAAATTCTGTTGCTCTTGGATTATTTATAGCTAGGCATTAAGTTTGTGCTAATACTTTCGTTTTAATTTGTTTTTAAGACGTGTCCAGTGCATTGGAATTACGGTTCGATTTCGAGGCACTTCTGTTTTGTTGTTAATGGCAGTGTTTCACTTTTGTATGCTATATTCGGAATTTTCGCATCGCTCTTTTTAGCTTAGCCTAACTTAGGCTTAAATCTATATATGACAATGAACATTTTTACACAGATAATCAACTTTTGGGTGCTTAGCTAATTCTTAGACTAAAGCTCAGTACTGACATCGGCTAAATATATCGGCGACTGAATCTGAATACTTTCCAACTACATTTTTTTTGTTAGCGATTTCTTCTTTCATTTTTGTTGTAACTCTAGATCTTATATAACTTGTATATTTTTTTTTCAATTTTATGTTATATTTTTATCTAAATTCCCTAGAGGTTTTTAAGCACCATTTTAAGTATGACTGTTTCGAAGCAATATTATTCGATTTTGAAACCAGATTAAGTGTTTCAAGTTCGGAGAACTTTTGTATTTAATTTAGTTGTTTTTTATTTTTAGGTATGTCTTTATATCTGGAAAGCCTAGAACCAATTGCAACCAACCTACATCATTTTACATAATGTACGTATGATGGCTTTATTTGTTTTTTTAGGAAATAAATAACTTTTTTTGAAAGGAACTAGAAAAAGTACAAAAAAATTTATATTCTCGAAGGATTTAGTAATTTACTGGACCTTATTGGCTAGCCAGTAGCTTTAGCCGATGTCAGTGACTGGACTCGAAGGCCACCACTCCGATTTGGCCGCATCCACCGAACTGAACTTAGCCTGCTGCATTAAGTAAACGAAATGGCACATTGAACCACAACCCACTTGGTCCAGTTGACCCTTCTAGAACCCCCTCTTGACCCATCCAGGATCACATGTGGTGACCCCACCAGGCGGCGCTGGCCTGGTAGTAGCCATCGTGTCCCCAGCCGAGGATGCTGAGCGGTGGCGGCGGCGGCGTCAGCGAAAGCACATCTATATCACTGCCACAGCCATTGTTGTTGTTATTGTTGTTACTATGATCGCGGGACTTGCCGGCGGACTTCCGCCAGCCGTGACGCGGCGGAAGCGGCAGAAGCGGCAGCTTTAGACGGCGTCGACGCCTCCGACGGCGCACCAGATCCCAGCCGACGGTGCCCTCTTGTTAGAAAACATGATGCGAATTCTTCGCCGGCGCCAGGAAGGGCTTCTCCTCGTTCATCTTCTCCAGATTGCCGCTGAGCGTCGGGTCCGTCGGCCGGATGCGCTTGAAGAAGCCGCACTTCCACAGCAGGTAGGTGAACAGCGCCAGCAGGAGCAGGCCGCCCACGATGCCCAGGATGATGATCAGCCAGGGGATCGAGGTGTCGCGCTGCTGGTTGCGCAGCTCCGGATACGCACGCGTCTCCACCTGAAGTATAAAATAAATTAGAATATATGTATGTTCCCAGAACCCTTAGAACTTTAGAGCTCAAAGAGAGATATCTGTGATACCTCCTGTAATTTAGTATACAATATTTTGAGACCCTCACCTCTATGTTGTTGAGCTCCATCTTCTCGACGCCGTAGTCCTCGGGAATCTGCGCGGTGGCCGTGGAGAAGATCCTGACCCGCTCGACGCGCGGATACTCGCTGACCAGCGTGGAGTTCCAGAGACGCGCCTTGACCACCACCTGCGCCTCCGAGGAGGCGGGCATGTTGAAGATCTCGCACTCGATGCGCACGCAGTTCGCGGTGCCCTTGTTGCAGTCCAGCTCGACGATGTCCTGCTTCTTGCCACTCTGTGCCGCACTGCTGCCCTCCGAGTCGTACATGAGTCGCTCCAGCCGAGTGACTCGCTCGAGGAAGCCCCGCCTCACTCGGTTCCGGGCTGCCTGCGCTGCTTGGGATGCTTCGGTGGCCTGATCACCGCGATCCCCGCTGGAGAAGTAGCTCCTCTGCGAGTGGACGAGGCTCTTGTTGAAGGACATGTGCCGCGACTGCGAGGGGAACATCCGCATCTGCGCCGGGGCATTCAGGTAGGCAGCCACAGTATCCCGCGAACCGCTTGCCAGCTTCAGGGGATTCACAAACTCCGGCGCCACGTGGCATTCGCCCTGGCTAACTTCCACCGTGGGCACTTGCTCCAGGTACAGTAGATACTGCACCGGCCGCCCGCTCTGGGGATCACTGTACAGTGTCAACGGCCAGTGGATGGTCATCTTCACCTTCGGCGCCGTCGAGGGGCCCTCATTGAAGATGGTGAAGCTGTGATGGACCTGCGATCCCACATCGTCCATTCCCATGGGTCCGTGGGTCTCCACATCCGCAATGGCAGTGCTTTCCGGCGCTCCCTTCTCGCTGGCTCCACTGTAGAAGCTCTGCTCCGGCATCGCCCAGCCGCGGAAGTGGAGCTTCGCCCGCCGAACCACCTTGATGAGGAGATCCCTTTCGGGCCGCTCGCGTCCCACCAGCTTCGAGGTGGTATTGGCGAAGATGTGGAACAGCATGGACTTCTCACTGGGCTCCAAGCTCTTGGGCTGGAAGCGAATGGTCACGAAGGTGGTGGTGCCACGCAGCATCGGATTTCCCAGACTGCAGGCCACCAAAGTGGTGTTGAAACTGTTGCACGTGGCATTCGTCTGCGGGGGAATCCAAATAAAATATGGAAATGGATTGAAAAGGTATTAAAGGATTCCAGGAAATACCTACCGGTTTCTTGGTGGCCACGTAGGAAACTCCCGCTTGGTGGGAAATGAACAACTGCGCTTCGTAAGCGGAATCCGCCAAATTGCTGACATCAATGCGCACCTCCAACTCCGTTTCATCCAGGATCAAAATGTACTCGTTGGCTAAAAAATATGATAAAGAGGATAAAAGTAGGAGAATAATTGATTAATTCGTATTATAATTATAATTATTTAAATAGTTATTAAAAATAAATTAATTAGGTTTATGGCAACATAATCCATATGTAAATAGAATTGAATTACCAGGCGAACAGAAGAGAATAGTAGGGCGTTACTCATAATTTTTTAAAATTTTAAATCATCACAAATGTAGGCAACAATTTAAATGAAATATGTTGAATTTTGTTGGCCACCTACTACTGTTTTCTGTTCGCCTGGTACTTCAAAATGGAATTAGGCGAACAGAATGCAATAGAAGGTAGCCATTGAACAAATTTTAAAAATATTATTAAATATTAAATATACATTTTACTGCAAATATGTGGCATTCTTATAGAGGTGGCCACCTACTATAATATTCTGTTCGCCTGGTACTTCAAAATGGGAAAAGGCTGAAAAACTTCGGTTTAATTTACCTGATGATTTGGTGATGTTCGGCTCCGCCCGGATGACCAAATTGCTCTCGCACAAGTCGTCGTCGCCGCAATCCTTCTGGAAAGTGCCCTCGAAATCGATGTGCGCCTGGGTTTGATCCAGTATGGGATTCAATCGCACTAGAGCCGATTCCGCGAGGGGAGGTTCCTCCAGCGAATACTTCAAACGGAAGCGAACCGGCGTCTGAATGTCCCTGGTGTTGGCTTTGATGTAACCCGTGACCGACTGACAGGCGGTCTTGCCATCCGTCTGCACTCTGACCACTCGGCTGAGGACGTTGCTCCGCTTGTTCTCCTTGTCGAAGAAGAACACCCTGGAGAACTTCTTCAGATGGTCGAAGGTCTCCGCCTCGACGCCGTAGGCCAAACGGAGTTCCTTGCTCTTCTCGTCGTAGGGATCGATGCTGCAGCAGGCCTGGAAGGTGAAGCAGGTGAGATTGCTGGCGGGATCCGCTCGACAGCCCGGCTGATTGGGATCCATGTTGCGCAGCTCCTCTCCCCCTGACATTCGTCTGGATGTTGATGATGGGTCTGGCCAGCAGGATCACAGCCGCCGAGGAGTTGAAGGCCCCGATCACCACATCCGGATAGGAGTTGTCATCCAGGTCGGTGTTCCCAGAAATCGAGATGCCGAAAGTGCGAATGGGTTGACCCGTTGGCACAACGCCTCCCAGTTCCGAGGCTTGAATCCTCTGGGCGGGTTTTGGATTCAATCCCTGCCGGGAACCCAAATAGATATAAACCACACCATTTCCCTCGTAGGGAGCTCCCACTGCCAAATCCTCGCAGTTGTCCTTGTTCAGATCCCCAATGTTGGCCAACGCCAATCCAAAGCGACTCTCCAGTGCTCCGGTTAACTTCAGCGTGTACTTCAATGGCAACGTATCCCTGTCGTTCTGGTAGACATAGACCGCTCCTCCCTCCGATTTATTGAAGTACAAAGGAGCTGCCACAATTAAGTCCGGCCGATGATCGCCGTTCACATCCACGGTGGCCAGTTCGTAGCCAAAGCTCGATCCGAACTGCTCGCCATCCAAAATGGAGTGAACGGGAATCGGATTGTCGTTGGACTTGTCGAAGATCACCACCTGTCCGTGTCCCTTGGAGCGAGGAGCTCCTGCCGCGTAGGACATCTGGCCGAAGAACCTGCCGCCGGTCACCGACATTCCCAGGTAACTGTACTTGTCCACCGGCGAACTGCTGTCCGAGTGATCACTGTAGTAGGTCGTCTTGTCGCGCTGCAGGTACTCCCCGCCCACCTGGGTCACCCAGATGGATCCCCGCCAGGTGTACGGCCCCGGGGAGCCCAGCACCATGGTGTCGTCATCGAGGAGGGCAGCCGAGGTTCCCGCCTGGCAGAGTCCATAGTCCTCGTGTTGCCTGCGGATTGAAACAAATGGGAAGGAGAAGGTTTTACTACTATATGTCCTAATTAATCTGTTTCCCTAACGTATTCCCACCTGATCCTATTGCAATTAATCATTTTTCCTAACCAAACGCCACTTAATCATTAGAACAATGATAATTGAGAGATCAAATGAGATACAATTTGACTTCCCGATCGATAAATCAAACCTTACAAATTCATTATTGCGAAGGATACTAAGTAGTTTATGTTTATTTTGCCCATTAAAAATATTCCCTGTGTCATTATAAGCCATGTATTAATTTAATATTCCAATAACAACAATATGAATAGATCTGTAAAATATAGTTTGATTTATTTTATAATGTACAATATTATTACCATGTTTTTTTTTATTAAATGGATTATGACTCCATTATAATTATATCTGAATTAACCTCTAGCTACATATCCAGTTTTTATCTGCATTTTATTTCCTAATTGCAGTTCCAGTTTAAACCTGATTTATGATGGTCGTCTGGCAAAGCTACTGCGTCCAAGGACATGGACTTGGTCATCTCCATTTGACTTATTACCCGTGGCTTATCCTATTCCCGAATCGGGACATTAATAGATGGCCATGGCCAGCAGGAGGACTCCTTTGGGTTCGCGTACAGTATCTCTATTTCCCGGCCATTTGTCTATTCCCGAATGGAGTTGTGCCGCGGACATTAATGGATGACCAGGGTCAACATTTGCCTGTTGACCGCCCAATTTCCCACTGTTTTCTGCACCGCTTCCAAGCTATTTGTTGCCCCCTTCCTTTTTTTTTACACCCCACCCATGCTGAGAATCGAGTTTGAGCACGCGAGTTTTCAGCTCGATGAAAAATTGCATATTCAGAATGATGACAGGTCCTTTGAACCGACGGTTTCCCAACCGCTCCTTGATTTCGGTCATCGTGTGGGTGCGGAGTGCCACCAAGCACCCATCTCATCCCCCCTCACACCCCCTTTCCACCCCCCTCACCTGCGCTCCTGTCATTTAAATAAATTAAATTTCACCTTTATGAGTGTGCGTTTTTTTAGCCTGCAACGACGTCATCGGTGTCACACTTGAAGTGACCCTGCCCCAAAAACTGGTAACCCCTCTCCACTCCTCATCCCCTCTCCACCCCCCTCTACACCCCTCACATATTACCACACACACACAGACACACTCTGCATGCTAATTGGGCGAAACACCCCCGCATTTTTCATCGGCGGAGATAATTCACCTTGACACTTTTCCCTCTTGTTTTCCCTGCCAGGAATTAAAAACGAAACAAACAACTGACCCTTGTCAACTGGAAGGAAAGTGGGGTTGGGGTGTTATGATTGCCCCAGCCCACAATAGATTACCCGATCAATGGAGATAGCGTTGGCGATGACCTACGACAACCCGAAAGTAATTCACCGCACGAGAACAATAGAACCACGTTTTCTTTGGGATTTTTGTTTGATAAAATATTTATGGAATGGTCATTGAGTTTCCAAAGTAAAATAATTAATTTGATTTATTTATTGGCACTTTTTTCCTTATATGTTTTCGGGTCTAAATTAAAACAAATATTGCTCATTGAGGTTGTTCGAGTGATGAGCAATAATCAAATTATTATTCAGTCTTCCGCTTCTTAAATTGTTTTGCGTTCCAGGAATTGTTCAAGTGTTCGTTCTTCAATAATTTATTTTCTTTAAATGTGCCAATGATTCGTGAAATAAAATGTTCGAGTTCTTGTGGTAAATATAATAATATTCATTTGTATCTTAGAGCTGAACGGAAAGCTCTGTTTGAGGTAATCAGTTAAAAATACACTTCCATAAAAAGTTTTCAGGATCAGGAATGTTACTAAAAGCACTTACCTTTGAACAGGTCGTCCTTTGCAGGGTTCGTGCACCTCTTCGAATTGCAGATCGTTTGTGAGTAGATAGCAGAGTCCTTGGCCATAACGATTTTCCCGAACGATGTACATATAGCGATGGGCGCAGACGATCACCTGAAGGGGTAAAATGTTAATTTTAGATATCTGAAGTAAGATTATGATATAAAAAATATTGAATAATTAAGGTGTCAGATAAATATAGAATGATCTGACTAAGAAATTCAGTTATTATACAACAGTGTGATTTTATATTTAATTTATTTGATATTTTTAAAAAATAAAAAAAAATTAACTAAAGTATAATCCAATAGACCTCAATTATCTATCTTTCAATTATGTTATTTTCATTAAAACCTTATCCCTAATGATGATGTTTTATAATCTTATCTTACTCGGTTCGTAAGATCCCTGTAAGTGTCTTATTTTTTTTGGGTTGACAACTATGTTCAACTTACCTTTCCGCCGGATCCGTTGGCCTGCAGGGGATTCGATCGGACCGTAACGCCCATCCACTGGTCCTCCTTGATTTCATCGTTTCCGGGTGGTGAAAGGATTTCGCTGTCGAAAGCTGATCGAAGAACGGAGAATGGAACGGAGAATTCGGAGATTGTGGGAGAAAGAGAGAAAGTGCAGAGAAAAATACCAATGTTATCGATTGCCAATAAAAGAGTTGCAAAGTGTGAAAGTGTGTGTGATTGTGTCTTTGTATGCGTTTTGTGTACAAGTGTTTATGTGTGTGTGTGTGTGTGTGCATGTCAGCAACAACAACAGTAATAATAATAATATAACATCAACAACAACAACAATAACAGTAACGGTAATGATAATTAATAACTTTAAGTAACTAAGAGTAGTATGCATTATCAACAGTATGTGTATATTTATGTGGTAAAAACAACAATAGTCATTCACAAATTTACATACGTACATACATATATGTACAACAGGGTGGACCTTAGTTTTGTTTAATATTTTCGGTTTATGCATAGTTCTTGGAAGTGTATCCCATTTGTGGTCATCGAATTAGTAATATTTCCAAAAGAATTGTTTGAGATTTATTGCGCATACGCAATGTGAACCATTTTTTTACTTTCAATTTGAAAACGTTTAAGATATGAAAGTCACTGTGATTTTAGTCAGAACATATTTATGCTTAAATTCAAAATTGTTGTTTACTTGGTTTAAACGGATATTCTGCTAATATACTTATTTAGGGTTATGTGTTTATATAATGAATATTTATGGGAAAAGACGATTTGGGGAAATATAATATAGATATATATATGAATATGAACAAATGGTAAAAATTATTGTAACGAATTTTTTATTTAAATATGAACTATGTATTTAAATGATTAACTTTTTATTTAAATAAGATGATGATAACTTATAATTTGTAACGTTTTATTTTTAACACTTAAATTAAAGATTATGCCAATTTAAGAGTATATACAGGTCCACCCCAATGTCCAATTCAATCCGTCTGGAAATCGAAATAAAAAAGCGGTAAAATGCAGATTCCAACCGACTTGGAACTCCAAACAATTCAATTATTTACAGCTGATTTTCGGGCAACATGTTTTTTGATTATTTTCTTTCTTTTTTTATAACGCTGTCGGCATGTTGCACAAAGAGGAAAGGAGAGGTGGCAAAAGAGTGGAGAGGGGGGAAAACAAAAAATTGTTGATTAAACGAAGCATGAAACGAAGCAAAAGATCGGAAAAACAAAAATGGAAAGCGCAGCCGCGAAAGAGAGAGAGCCGAACGAAATTGATTTAGAATGCATTTTAAAGCATCAAAGTGTTGAAATATGATAAATGATTATTACACTTGCAACCAACTTAGGGAAAGGGGAAAGGGGGAGTTGCAGTGCACAGAGAAAATAAGTAGCTATTTTTAGATCCATCAATACACTTTCGAAATGAGTTTTTCGCTCAATAAAATATGTTCCTTGAAATTTATATTGAATCTAACAAGTGGTTAAAGAATTCAAACTCCTAAATAGACTTAATTATTATCTCAACAAGGGTTAAAAAATATTTTCTTTCCGATTTATTTAAAGAGAAAGATTGTCAATCACTTGAACTTCTAAAACTATGTTTTTAATTTCCACAATATGAAATGTATATTACATATTCATATTATTATTACCAACTGAAATTTAATCAAAATTTCTTTCACTGTACCGTTTTCTTTTCGGTTTTTGTTTGGTTGCCTGGAGCGTGGGCCGTTCTTGACGGGTTTGACGCGTTTTAAAACGCGCCCGGCTGTCGCGTCTGCGCAGTGAAAGTCGCGCAGCTGGAACAACCGCCCACTGCCCCGCCCCCTTTCCGCCTTTCCGCTCTGCAATTTCCCCCTTTTTCGCTCTGCAATTTCCCCTCGTCTCTACGCTTTTGACATTGGACCAAGTCGAAAAAGAATTCAGATTTCTGAAGGTAAGGCGGCAGAAAAGCGATAATGTTGAATGTGCAGTAATGCAAACCGAACCCCACCCAAAAACCACAACCCCCTTTTTCGCCCACCGAAAATTCCGAGCTATTTTCGCTCAAGAATTCGCATATGCGCCGTATTTTTTACAATTTGCAGTTATTTTTATGCCTTTGCAAACATTGGTTTTGCCTTTCATTCCTACACGGCGGAAAACAGCAAAATTAGCATATAAAATAGTTTTGTAAATTTGTACAGATTTCTGGGATTTTCTAAAACATCTTAAAAAATTCAAAGTGAACTCAATAAGATTTGGATTAATTTTCAGCCGAAAAGTGTTGAATTGGGATGGTTAGAAATGGGTTCAAACTCTTTAGTGACGAGAAAAATTGTTGAAATGATCTCAAATTTGTTCTCTGTGTAGCAGTTGTTCTGCATTCCGTTTAAGTTTTTTTTTTCTGTGCTCATAGTTTGAGAAATTTGTCACGTTCTGGGGCGGCGTCGTTGGCAAAGCCCACTTCTTCGGTTTTTTCTTTTAGAATTTTTAGGTTTTTTTTTTAAGTTTCTTCTTCTTGAAACTGCCACGCTCTGATTGCCAACAGAACGAAGAAGAAGAAGAACTGGAGGAAGAACAAGAAGCGGCAGAAGAAACCCGGTCACAGTGGCGTTGAAAAAAAATGCAGACGACCCAGTTGCATGTTAACACTAAAGCGACAGAGGGGGTCATAAGTACCCAGCAGGGCAAACGATCAAATGGATCTGCATACGAGCGAAAACAGCGAAGAAATCCGAATTTATCATACCCATTTATCAGATATAATAAGTGATAAAACCTTAACTAAATTATTCACAAGAAAGTAATTGTATAGCTGGACTGCAACACATTTAAAGATCACGTTTAATTGCTACTTTTTATGACAAGAAGATCTAAAAGCTTAATAGAACGCCATCAAAAACACAAAAAAATAAATTGACCTACCCGATAACTTAAAGATTTTATGCCACCTATATATAGTACATAAAACATAGTTAGTTAGCTAGTTTTGGTTACATTTTGTTTACCAGTTAAATGTAAACTATTCTTAGCTATGGTACATAAATATCAAACGATGTCATTTATAATGTCACTCCATTGCGAATTTCTCGAAAAACATATGACACCCTCTAAAAAGGGTGTTAAATAAGAGAAGCAGCTGCAAAAGCTATATAATTAGCGCTAAATGAGTCGCCAATTGAAGCCGCCGAAAATGTGAAGCCACGTTTATGGGTCTTTGGGATTTTCCCCTCTCATTTTTGAGTGAAAATTCCGAGAATCAGTTGGGGCATGCTAAAGGAAATGGTTAACATGTGACGCCGATAATGAAGTTGTCGCTGTAATCGAAGCGTGCAAAGGCCCTCAACAAATTAAGAAACACTTTTGTATACTTGCTTCGAAAATATTTTAAGCTTAACTGAGTAATGAGAGCAATTCTGGCAATTAGACTTATATTTTTAAAAAACTTGATAGAGCAAGCAGATGTGTTTGTTATACAAGTTACGTTTTGGGTATATCAAAAGCATCTTGACCTTTCCTATGTTTTAGCCACTAAATAGCTTTCAAAATCCAAGAAGACACGTATTTCATAATTTTACTTTGTTGATTGTATCGATTAAATAACATCAGCTATCGGATCGTAATACTTATCAATAAGAACTAAGTTCAAACTTAATGGACCCTCAAGTTCCATTGATTAACAGAAGGTATTTCAAAAGCCTGATAAAGATTACTTCATATAAGCAATTTTTATTTTACAAGATAGTGATTAAAACAGAATTGTTTTCGATTGTAATTTTTGTAATAAAGATCACTTTCTTTATGACTAGTGATATGTGCTTTTTCGGTTAGGTGAGCAATAAATGGCAACTTAATATAATAGTTAGGCATAAGATATATTTAAACATTGTATTTGTACAGCCATAAGTGTAATTTTAGCTAGGCTTTATTGGTATATTATATCTGATTGCAATTAGTGCGCGCATGCGTGGCAGGTCAGTAAAAGTAACAGTAAAAGTAAGAGCGAGAGGGAGGAGAGAGAGAGGTAAGCAAGATGGCGGCCATAGGCATGCGTGCGTGACTGTACATTCGGTGATCGCAGATATTCAAGATTTGCACAAGTTACATATTGTATTTACAAGCGATTTAATTACTTTTTGAATAAGAGAGATGGGTGCACTGAATCGAAAATATGATTAATGCCGGGGTTAATTCAACGGAAAATCAAACCATAAGTGAACGAATCAAAGCGCAAACCAAAGGAATGAATACTGATTACGGCATACTGGTTATATATATATATATGTATATATTTATAGGTCGATCGAATACTGAATGTGTGTTAGCGGTTGCAATGAGATGCGCGATCCTTAATCGGGAATCGGGTAATTGGGATCGGTTTTTGGTGGGCAAGACAACAATTAAAGCACCCAAAACCACTTACGCTTATTAATCTCATATGCTCCGTTCGCTAAGGGATTCGTTCGTTCGATTTATCGAATGGCAAATATCGAAAAGATTTGTCAGTATTTTTTTTGTGGGCAGTTTGGAGTTGGTTTGGGTTAGGATTTCAGGTTGTGGTTGAGGCAGAGACACAATGAATTTCCCAGTTATGCGCACCGAATACGAATTTCAATTTTGGCGGAACCAAATGGGTAAAGGGGAAGAGAACGAAAAATAAAAAACATAAGAAAGAAAAAAGAGAAAGAAAGATCAAAATAATTAAAAATTAAAGTAAATGTAGTATTCGATATTTGTATTTGTGGTTTATATTGACTAAGATGCTAGGACAAAAATTGGATATCTATACAATAGGAACTAGAGGATAATACGAGTATTATTATAATGGGTGCTCATCATGTGAACGAACGATTCAAGAACTTATCGCTTGCTTAGTTAATCGTACGATTCAGCAAATGATCGATAAAAACGATTGATCAATTAATCGAGAATTGATGATACCAATTGTA
This sequence comes from Drosophila ficusphila, assembly GCF_018152265.1. Taxonomy (NCBI): domain Eukaryota; kingdom Metazoa; phylum Arthropoda; class Insecta; order Diptera; family Drosophilidae; genus Drosophila; species Drosophila ficusphila. Next base: position 3,235,317 of record NW_025064092.1, on the reverse strand, counting down.
ATTCGCCTGATTCATTTAGAATAAGAGAAATTTTGACATCCAATGAGTTATCGATTTAATCGCCTGCAATGTCGTTTAGATATCGATTACAGCATTCTTTCCTACTTAAAATAAGAAAAACAAAAGATTTTTGTTTAAATGTTAGACAAATTTAGTCACACATCTTTGTACAGCATTTGGCAATAGTTTATGTACAACTCGCAGACTTAATCAGGATCCAAAATCAATATTGGGGTAAACTGAAAAATGCGAATCGGTTAGCTGGAATGAAGATTGGCTTGGCCCGGTTGACCCTTGAACCTTGGCACTCCGGTTAGTCACTTGGCAGTCGGGAGCGGGATTCAGGATTAGCGGGGTTACCAAAACGACCGGACAAACTACGACTATACATAACTAGGTAAGATATCTATTAAGGCAGATAAATGTATTTATAACTAGGACTGGCGCAAACCAATCAACCTCCACCAATGGACAGATGTAGATACAGGCTTGGAGTGGAAAATAAAGGGGGTACAGATACCAAAGCTGGGTTAGGAGTTATCGACTATCTTGGGATTATATACGTACGATCTAATCTTTCTTGGACTCAAATTAAAAACTAAGAACCTATAAACTTAAGATGTGAATTGATATATATTTTTTTAAATGTATGGCTGGAGATCCTAGTTAGTTTAGGTATATCGTAGACAGGATTTACTTACATCGCCTGCCATCGGTGATCACTTGTTCGCAGTCATCGAAACTCTGGGTCATCGGACACCGCCAGAGGGCGCCAGAGTGCGAGGTGTTCGGCTGTCGATTTTGATCCAATGGAGCTCCCACTAAAATACTGTAAAAAAAGGAATTTATTTTAAAATATTTCTTTATATATTTAAGATTGTAGAAAAATGTCCTAATACGGTATGAAAACATTAATAGTACTTTATAACCTCATAAAATTATATAAGATATTTCTCAACCAAACTTATTATATATTCATATGAGCTCTACTTATCAATGCCAAATGTTGTGTACTTTTACACCTAAATGTTATTTTTGATAATACCTCAAATATTCCGTTTAGGCAACATTTTGTATACTTTGACACCAGAGTGATATTTTCGATTTCCGCTAAAAATTCAAAAATTACAGAATTTAAATACAAAACACCTGCGGTTTTTAATGTGCACCTATAATATTTGACTTGACATGTTGGTAAGCCGAGCCAACCGCAAAATCCGACCAAGACAACCGATCTGCGATCTGCGGTCAGTCACACCTCAGATCGGTTGGGTTATAACCCATTATATAGCCGTGGACAGTCACTAATTGCAGGCCGTCACTTTGGCTCCGAATGGAAATCGATTTGTAGGTGGGTTCAAGTCAGATTCAGCGACAATTGCGACTTGGTTCAATGCACTTTGGGTTTTTATTCGGGGCTTGGCCCTGCCGAAATGTAATTACTGCGGGAAAAACTCGTGTGCAGTGGGTGGTTGCACATTGGTGAGGGGTTAGCGGGGGGATTTTTAGGGACCTGGGTGCGTCTGCACGAAAGATTTCGCTAATGAGCAGTCAAATTGCCAAGGAGCAGCGAAAAACCCAGCAGGATATGTCGAAATACGGTGGCAAAACAGGGGGCAGTGATATACAGTTTAATGGCTTCTAAAAGTCTACACTGGGAATATTTTCTAAAAAAATGGTGCATTAAAATTAAAACAAAAAAGTGCCAAACTAATTGAATAGGAAACAGGAGAAATTAAACAAGAAATGGAAATAAGTAGTTAGAAAGCAAATAAAAGGTAAAGAGAATAAATTTAAACATAAACTATGAAAAAAGATAGAAATGCATGTGTATTTAATAAGTAGTCTTAAAGAAAAGAAAATATAAACCAGCTAATTAAAATAAATTAAATCTTTGGCTTGCTAACAAAGCAAAGTTTGACTCAAAGGTGTTAAAAGATTTTCAGTTCCCTTGAAAATGAGCAAATAAAAGTTATGCTAGGGAAATGCCAAAGTAAGTCTAATTGCCGCTGCATGAAATGCACGAGAAGAAAGACATTTCTTTGGCGCAAAACATGGCCAAAAGGCAGTGGAATCATGGGAGAGAAGCACGCTAAATGGCAACAAAGTAGGGCCGGCAAAAAGGGGGCGGCTAAATTGCAAAAAAGCTGAAATAACCGCCGAAACAAAAACAAAAAGAAAAACACCCACGTTCGCTCGCTTAACGTGTTTAACATGAATGTTCATTATCCTGCAGCCGTAAGCTCAGCCATAACCCACAGCAACGTGCAACAACAACAACATCAGTAACTTGCAACAACAACAACAACAGCATGCAACAACTGCCACAGCAACAACCAACGGCAAACTTTTGCGACAACAACAGCTGAAATTGCATGTACGACAACCACAAAACACGAAGGCGAGGAGTGGGTTTATGGCGGCCATTAAGTGGCACCTACACCTACACACGCCACACACACACACACACACAAACAAACACACCGCACAACAAACCTCCTTGCACTGGGAAAAATCAACGATTTAGTTATGCAAATTTAAATTTATTTAGAAAATAAAGGTAGTACTTAAACGAATTTTGTGAAGTCATAAGCAGCATTGAAATTTAATATATTTATAAAAAGCTTTATGAAAAATATAAAAATATATTAAAACCCTTAAAATATTAAAATTAAATAAGAAGCGGTGTGCTTTGAACCCTGACCCTTTGTTAAAAAAAATGTATTTTATTCTTTTGCCATTTTCTACTATTTTCTAATAACTGCAAAGAACATTTTATTTCTTCTCTAATTTCTACTTATTCTCTCTTTGTTTCCACAAACAAACTTTAATCAAATTCAACACTCTTAGCGTTTTGTTTTCAGTGCATCAAACCTCAGCTATCCAGCGTCACAGCAGCAAAATCAACAGCAAAAGCCAAGAAAAATCGAAAATAAAAGAAATCTTTAAGTGGCCAAAGGCGAAACTGGTGGCCAAATTGCCCATGGGGATGTGGGTGAGGGAGGGGGGAACCAGTGGTGGTGGTGCTGGGAGTGGTGGGTGTAGGTGGTGCAAAAAAAAAAACGAAAAGGAGAAGGAGAAGGAGCAACTTATGGGCGTGCTTCAACTTATCGCTTTTGTCGCCTCACAATTGACACATTTGTCGGTTTGGGGGTCTTAAAAATCCAAACATCCAATGAAGGGCTTACTGAAGTTCACGACCCCAAGGAGTTGTAAAAATAAGCACATAAACATACAAAGGACTTCTTGTATGAAGTCAGAAATAAAAAATATCAAACGGAGTTATTACGGAGTTACTAATTAAGTATGGCTTAAATAATTGTTGGAGTAATAAAATAAAATAAGTATTGCTCAATAATTAAGCTGTTTAAATAATTAAATAATATAAGTTTCTCACTTTACAATAGATATTTTTTCTTGAGCTTTTTTGGATTGAGAATGTATAACACATATAAATTTAAATTAACACGCATCTTTAGAAAAGAGATTTATACAAATGATAACAGATCTCTTAGAGTTAAGTAATGTTAGCTATAAATTGAACTATAAATTCCATTTAGTTAAGGGTTTTGATAGACATTCAATCTGATAGACAAGGGTTTTATAGACCACTTAAGAGTTTTATTGCTTAACTCAATCAGAATTGTTTGTGGAACGAAGAGTGGCATACAAGTGACATTGTTTTAAATAAAATGTATTTATAAAATTTATGTAGATTTAAATTAAATTTATTTTTATATTGTAAAAAAGATATTCCAAGATATTTTTCAATTTAAATGATGCAACTTCCGTTTGGACAATCTAAGTGTTATGTTTTACTCTGAAAAACGAAGAACCTGTTCGCCGTGAACTTCAACTTCAACTCGAAATCGGAGCCACAAATGAGGCAAGAAAACTAGATCAAGACCCAGTCGGAGTTTTTTGGGCCAAGTTAACCTGCTCTCTTCGCCGCTTCCCATATTTTTTCACGTGTTTGTCTTCGTGGTCATTAACGCTGACACTCGGATTGCAACAGACTGAAAACTGAAGACGGAAGACTGAAGACTGAAGAAGACCTTAAGTCCAAATCCACCGACCTGACCTGACCCTTGCCACATTTTCGTCGGTTTTTATGGCCGGCTTTGCTTTTGACCCGGTCCAATGTCCCTCGTTTTTTTTTTTTTTTTGTTGCTTATTTGGACTGCTGCTGCGGATGCTCATTTAGCAGGTGCCTGCATTTTCCCGAGGTGTTTTCCAACAACTTGCCCGGGGAAATAAAATACAAGTCACATAAATCTGGTCACCAAACGCCGCTGGCCGTAAATCTTTTGACATGGCCCGAAGTCCATAAAACTGGCCTAATGATCTAGCTGGAATTTCGTGGATTTCGTGGAGAAAAGGAAAGTGGGCGGTGGACTTCGAAAAGGCAGCTATTTGATTTTTGGTTGGGCCTGCTCGGCGATTCTGGAGCGAGCTCGTTTTATGGCACTTGCCACTTAGCTTATCAATTAGCGGGGAAGTGACGGGTGAATCGGGGTGCCAAGGGAGCCTCAGATGGGGATTGATCCCCCAATTATCGTAGAACTGATCAGATCAAAATACAGCGAGAAGAAAATGTGGTATAGTTTTTTACTCATTGAGTATTGTTTCGCGACAGCAAAAACCATTAAATTAAAAAATCACAAGAAGTTCAGTTAGAAAATTAAGAAATTAATAAGCAACTAGTTTTAAGGTAAAACAAAAAAACAGAAACGCATAAAAATAAAATGAATTTTCTTTAAAAATATGTAAAGGATAAAAATTGGAAATCAATTTTTTTTATTGAGAAATATATATACAGTCGACTCTCGTTAATTCAAACCTGCGATAATTCGAACCTCTCTATAATTCAAAGTTATCACGAGGTCCCTACGAAATCTCTTTATATTTCGAAATAAATCAATACATTTTCATACACTTGGTAATTCGAACGAAAAAATCATTGATATTTAACAAAACCACGCGTTAATTCGAACTCATCAGCGTCTAACACTCGACAATTCAAAGTTGCAGAGAAAAAATTTTGCGACAAGTTCAAACTTGCCTTTGTTTTTGTTTTGATTATGTAGTTTTTGACGCACACACTTCTTACGAATTGGTTTGTGTAGTTATTCAGTTACTGTTACTCTTTCGTTGGTATGCATATTAAAAGATAGTGTTAGCTATGAGCCCTAGAACAATTTTCGAACCATTTGATATTTCAAACACTCGATAATTCGAAATATTTCAAGAGTCCCTCGAGTTTCGAATTAACGAGAGTCGACTGTATTTGGTTTTTGTTTTGTTGTGAATTTTCAAAGATTTGTTTAATCTGTACCAAATAAAGAACTAGAAATTTATTTTCGGTGTACAATCTGCTCGCGCGCAATTAAAATCCAATGGCGCTGAACTCAAAGTTATAGTTCTTCTGGTGGTGGATCTGGGTCTGGATCTTGAGTGAATAATGCCAGCGGGTTGGGGAATGGATGGGAGTGCACTGGCGACGACGGCTTAGAATGCATTTAATTAAATTTGAACGCTAATTGCCGCTTTAAGGCGTCGCGCGTGTCGCCTCAATTGATGGGGCCCCGAAAACCCTTTCAAGTGGCCTCATCCCCTCATTGCCCCTCGAAGTCAACCCCTCGGCGGGCCATTGAATGCATCCATCTTCTATATGCTATATGCACCCCATCCACCACCCGCAGCTGGAGAGCCTCTTGTCGGAATTTGATTGTTTGATTGAATAAAAAACGAAGAAAACCGAAGGAAGGGCATCGCTTGATGTCTTGGAGGTAATAGAAAAATGCAATTATTATTTTGGAGGGGTGTAAAAAATGGAGAGGCTTTTTCTTATCTCAAATATTATGGGTATTTTTGAAAATCAAGAAAATATCTCGCTCTCAAGAGAAATAAACTTATAGGGAGTTTAACGGATAATACATAAAATAAATGAAATATATACTAAGTTTAATAATAAAATGTTTTCTTTTATAATACGAGTTACTTGTTTTAAACTTTATACCCTGTACTTTATATTTATCAACTTTAAATGATATTATTCTAAGCACTTTTACTTATATTTTTCAAGTTGAAAAAAGCTTTTAAAGCATTTTATTCAAATATTCTTCGCCAGATTTTAGTTCGCTTTTCAACTTGAACCCCTTCGACTTTTCTTGATTTTATTTTTCTTTTTCCCTATAAGCTTATCTCCAGACTTATTTTCGTTTCCCCAACTTACAGAAGGAACCCCCCGAATTGCAATTGCCAGAATTGTGAGTACTTTGTTGTCTGCCTGGGGTTTGGGTGCCCCTTTCTGGTCCAGCTGTGTTTGCCCTCTTTCTTACATTATTATTTTTTTTCGGTTGCCGCAAGTTGTGTTCTGTTTGTGTATCTTATTAGTCATGATTATCACAAGTGTTCCCAAGTGTTTCACCCTCGCCAGAGTCCCCAATCCCCAATATTTCCCTAAGTGGTTCAGCATCGAGCAGCCCACTCCGCATTATATTTATTTATTATCATTTGTCTGCCAGCCAAACCAGCCACAAAAATTCAATTCATTTTCGTCGCGGCGTGACCCCCGTGAACTCTTGCTCGTTCGTTCGGCGGTGTAAATATTTATGGATCTGCCGGAGACAAAGATGCTATATGGTATAGGGTATATGGTTTCTTGGCCGGGAATGGGATGTCTCATCTTCGAGGAACACCCTTCTAGGATCGATCTGTTTCCGGCCATCGGATGCCGTTTCGATTTCGCATTTGGTGCAAAGCAACGAATTTTGCTCGAAAAACTAATCTTGTGACGCCAGTGCGATAAGATGGGAGAGTCGGCCAGCAAACTAAATGTGGGTTGTTATTACACTGAGGGGAATTGTATTACCATTTTTATATGTAGATTTCAGGTTACCTTAGCAAAAAAAGTAATACTACTTAAGTTACTTTTTTGAGAGAATTATAGGATTTTTAAAGCGTAAAACTACAAACGAGTTTATCATTCCTATAAATATTTTGCTAATTAAATAACACTCTTGTTATTTATCATTTCAAATTTATATAATTCTAATTTGTAGTCTTTCCTTACGAATACATGTTTAACGGATGGCATTTCCAAAATAAAAGTGATTTTCTGCTATTAAGAACTATATTTATTAATAGAGCTATTATTTTGTTAGTGGCGTACATTGCTGTTAGCGAATGGATTTATAATCATAGAATTTTTCATGTATTTTATGTTTTCGCTTGATTTTCCCTCAGTGATGTGGCTATCGCGTATTTGATATTTGCAGAGTGCTATTTGCCCCGAGGTGATTGTGCCAATTGTGCTGAGTTGTCGCCAGGTGATGTTATTCGGGCCTAATTATGCCCGTAGGCCAATCGGTGTTAGTCACGTCCTTCTCTAGGTTATTGTTTATTGTTTTTCCTCCTTTTTTCCCGTCCATTTAAGGGGAAACTGAAGAGCGGAGATGCGTGATTCGCAGGATACTTCCTGCTGCGACAGGATGAAGTTATCGGAGGCGGGAGGAGTTCTCTACTCTACCTGAACTCTGGTTACCTGTCCGATCGGAATCGAAGATAGCCGACATGCGGTGTCGTTTACCTGCAGCTGTCTCGAAAAGCGGAGAGAAATACTCTAGACTTCTCGCTTTTTGTTTTCCTGAGGAGTCTGTGAGCCAAACAACAACCAGCAGCATTTGCGTCAAATTGGAATGCGATTGTCCATTGTCGATTGGCCAATCTCTTGGACTTGGGGGCCTGTAAACTGACAGCCAAAGCGACCAAAATCAAATTAGGAATACCGAAAGCCGGCAACAATGGCAACAGAAGCAACTGAATTACCATTGCCTAATTCAATTTGCGCATTAAGTCGACAAAGGCGACGACGATTGACACTCGCACCACCACGGGCTCAATGTCAAAGTCATCCATCAAGTTTTCTGCTTTCTGTTTTTATTTTTCTGAGGGGAAGGCGGGGATTTGTTTGATGTAAGGGGGGAAAATAAATAGAAAAGTTGCAGTCAAGGGTTTTTTATATTCAATATTAATCTGCACATAAAGATTTAAGTTCATTATATTAACTTATTTCTGTGTCCTTCAAATTTCTATATTGCAGTTCGCAGAAGAACTATTTTTTTTAATTATTCTTCACAATTTGTTATCGTATATTAAGAGGCATTTAATTTCATATTTTTCCAAACTATTCCAATTATAAAAATTCGAAATAAACGGAACAAAATATTTTAATTCATTTGTAAACATCGAAAACTCCAAATATTTTCAAATTTTTAATTCAAATGAGATCTCCTATTTCCCATTTTATATCTTTCGCTTCATCGAAAAATATTATTAAACCACCAAAGTATTTGCGTTGGCATTTATTCTTCAGATTTCCTGCTCGTGCACATCGAAGCATCTGATTTCTTGTTACTCCGATCAACTTAACCCCAAAGTGCCACTCCCTTCATCTTCACTCCGATTCGAATTCGGCTGCATATTATTTATATATTTAGTTGAATCCGTTCTGCAGTCGGTGGGCCCTCCATCATCGGATCTTCCAACACACTACACACCACACACACCACACAACACGTAACCCAACCCAACCCAATAACCCGACAGATTTTTCACTTCAGAAACTACAAAATACATCCGACGAACGACAAACGACAGCTAAAAACATACTTCAATAAATTTCTCGGTTTTTCGGGGGTTTCTTTCATGGTGAATGTTTGGTTTTTATTTTTTTTTTTTGGGGAATGGGGAGCTATTTGAGGGCTTAAAATTCAAGACGGGCAGTCAGCGAATGCGCATAATTTGATGGGATTTGGTTAAGTCATTCGTTGCTGGTGGGCGTGGCATGTCAAGGTGTCGCCATGACGCGCGTGTCCAAAAAAAGCCGCAAAGATTACTTTTCCGAATGAAGTCATGCCCAAATCGTAGGGAAGCCAAGGTTTTCAAGGGTTCTCTTCTCTTCTCTTCTGTTTTTTTTTTCTTTCTTTATTTTTAGGCTGTTAATCATAATGTTTGGCTGGGCAGCTCGGTTATAGATATCGAATCCCATTAGCTGACATCCGCGGATGTTTCAATTTGCACAACACCAAAGCCAAAAGCCAAATCCAAAAGCCAAATCCAAATCTAAATCCATAATGGGAGGACGGCACGCGTTTCCGCCGCGGGTCAAGCACATAATGTGTCCATTAAATCACAGAACAAGACGCCAGCAAAAGAAAAAAAAGCAACAAACTAAACAAAAGTGGGAATCTGGCCAAGTTGATGACGCCTTCGATGGCGCCGCCAAAAAGTGCGGAAGTTTCCGAGAAAACAGACGGGAAAATGCAAATTAAAAAGCATCGAAATGGTTTATACTCTTGGAAATCCTATGAAAACTCTAATATTTAACCAAGCTTGTCAATGAAATGTTGGAAATTGGTTCTTTGCTACTTTAGACATCATTATAAAAAGTTGGGTTGAATTTGGAATAATTAATACACATAAGTCACCATGACCTTTTAAAAGTTCAAAATGGATTTTAGGTTTTAAGTCAAACTTTAATAACAACATTTTATTTAACAGAATCAACAATAAATATGAGTTCACAATGTATGGCTATTATTAAGCTGGTTTATAATTACCATTTGAATGGATTTTAGGCCCATTTTGAGCACAATGGAAAAACTTGGTTATAGAACAATAAATTCGTGCAGCATAATTAATTTTATTTTGTTTAGATGTAAAAAGATTTGACTGTTCGGTTTGCACATTTGCACACCAGCTTGCTTTTTTAAATATTTTTTGCCACATTAAGTTGATGTTAAAATAGGGTAAGGCCCAAAGAAGCGCTCTGGGGAAATGAGCGAACTGCGCACTTTGATGGCCCAACCTCGTTCCACATTCGATTGGGTCATCGCTCACGGCTCGTTAATTTGACCAGCCGAATGGGAAATTGATACAGGAAATGCAGCCCCGATGGGCCGACATAGTGTTAACTGATAACTACTCTGCCCAAAAAAAGTTCGTGCGTTGTTCGCAGCTGTGCGGCTCTGATTAATTGTGGGTCAACACAGATGCAGATGTTTGCTTCCATATCCCATATGGACATATATCTCGCTGATCTACATATGGTTCCCTGTGTGTAATGCGTTTGTGTGTGTGTGTGTGCTTGTGTGTGACCACTGGAGCGTTAAATTGCCGCGGTAGCCCGCTTAACCGCCCACCCAGCTAACCAGCAAACCATCGGACCAAGCCACCAAACCACCAACCCACCATCGATACACTCACCTATCTGCACAGAGAAAAATTCAAAAAAAGCTACTTATGCTATTGGTTTACCATTTATAAACTTATTGCTGATTATACCAATATATTTGCACAATGATTTCTAAAATAATTCGCGCCTTACGAAGTATGTTTTTGTATATTTTCTTTACTTTTGTATTAATTTTGAAATGCATTTTTATATTTCTATATATTTATTTCCAATCACTTTATTTCCAGTGCAACTGTGGGATCCACAGCCCCTTTATCCATCAACGTAACCCAAGTAGCACAAATTGGCCCGCGGCTTTGCAGCTTATCGCGTTTTGTATTGGGATTTTCTCGTTTTGTTGTTGCTTTTTTTTTGTTGGGAAAGCGGCCCAGCGGTTTCATTTCCATTTCCCCCGGATCGCAAGCCATTTCCATTATGAGAATTGATGGCAAGGTCAAGCGGTTGGATCAGCGTTCGGAAATTTGTCTCTGGCAAATGCGCATGCGCAGCTTCGGGCCTGAATCTATCTCTACAGTAAAACCCTCCTAAGCCAGACATGAAGGAATGTGAAGTTAAGAAAAATATAAAAAGAGAAGTATGAAGGTATGAAGATATATTCAATTTATAATATATAAATCAGTTAACCAATTAAATTTTATAAATTATATAAAATACATATTATAAAATATAGTTTTCAGGTTTTAAAAAATTTGTCTTATACTAGAATGACTGTATTTCTTCGCTTCCCTCTCTTTGACTTTTGCTAGCTGGGCTCATAAATTGTTGGTAAACAAATTGTTGTTGCTCGAAGGCCTAGCAAAGATCAAGAGTTTTCGAAATAAAGGGGAAAAAGTGGGGAGTGGGAAGGAGGATGCTTGATTAATTCGATAAACCGAACGATAAATATCGCTTGCCGGTTAATGGAAGCAATCCAATTAATTTCTAACTGTTTGCGATATGGGCTTTTAACAGTGAACGCGGAAGAGGGATTTAAGCTTAGAGTGTGGTTCCTTTAATCGAAGTTAATTAATCGGAGGTAACCTGTTGTTATTTCTTTCCAAATTCCCAAAAAGTGGGATTGCTGAAAATTTACCAAAATTCGCCAATTCAAAGTTCATAACTTTTCTAATTTTGATCAGATTTTGAAGTGGCATACCTTTAAATGTTTGTAGGTTTTCTTCAAATCGAATATTTAAAAAAAAAAGTGGTGTTAATACTCCAAGTTGAGGATTTCAAGGAGAACAGGTCAGGGTTATTATATATTTCGATGTTTCCTTTCCAAATATACGGGTGTTGTGTGGCACATTTATGGGAACTGACATGGCGACAATAAAAACGTTAACACGCCTATGCCCCAAAAGAAAGTGAGGGCCGGGGATGGGAAGACAAAGGGGGGATGGCCATATTTAAACATAATTTCGTTTTTTATTATCCTTCCCTGACAAAGACGAAGCCGCACCGTAAACAAAACACGCATATATATCCATATATCCAGAAGAAGCTCGAGAAAAGGCGAAGAAGGCTTGGAGACAATGACGTTTAATAGCGGTCGCTAAGTGGAAGGCAACTGGAGAAGGGTGTACACAGAAAGAAAAATAGTACATGACATAATGAACAATTTTATGATTAAGCATTTTAACTTGAACTACATTATTTTTTATGTAAAACCAAAGTCTTATAATTTTGGACATTTTAATTTTCTAATTATAAAATGAAAAAAATAGGCCTGTCATAGAAACTTAACCCAAATTTAGTTTCATTAAACATTGTTTAAATACAAATTATAGTAAACGTTAAACCACTTATGTTAACCATTTTTTGAATGGAAGAATTTTTTCGCGGTGTAAAAAAAGAGATGATACAAAAGGAGAGAATCGAAAAAAGGAGAACAAGGAGCAGGGGAAAAGGTGAGCGATACTCGGTGAAGAGGGAAATGCCGGCAAAGGTAAACAAAACAACTGGCAGGCAGGTAAATTACAAACAGCAACAGATGAAGAGGAAGAAATGCCACAAGGCACTGAAAAAAAATTGGAATCACTTATAACATTCCATGTAATTTATAATTGTGTTTCGATTAAACTTAATTTTAACCTTACAACTTATTTTTTCTCTCTGCATTTTTCAGAGCAGAGAAAAGGATCAACAGATAGGTGCGACTGAGACAGCAAGAATGGGGGTCTTCTCCTTCATAATTTAGTGTTGTTTTTGTCTGGCTTTGGATTTGAATTTGAAAGAATTATGCGAGAGGGAGAGGGCGGAGGAGCGAGTGAGATGGGGATGCCGCCGGCTGACATGAACGGCCACACACGGTGAATAGTGTCAGGTGGGAAAGAGAGGGAAGTGGCGTGCCCCAAAATAATAGAAGGAGCGAAAGAAAGAGAGGGAGCGATTAGGAGTGGGCTCAGGATTTCCCAATTTCAACTCATAATTTGACACAATTTTTGCTGGTAACCACTTAAGTACAGTGGATCCTGTATAAGCTGAAAATTTTTGGTCATACAAAATACCTAATAAATGGTAAGAAAAATAGTTTAAAGTTCTATAAAAATGATTTCAATTTAATTTATATATATTTATAAATTAGCTTTGGAGTGTTATAAAATCATATTTAGCCAATGCCTACTTTATTTCCCAGTTGCACTATATGTTCGATTACGCCGTATTAGCTCATTTTCGATAAGATAAGGGCATTAAAGCATGATCGATGTTATAAGGCCGGTACTATCGCCGTGTTATCACTGTAATGGCCTACAAAAAAAAGGGGTGTTGTCGTTCCCTGTAAATGCGGGTTGTAAGTCGTATAAATTTTAATTATGTCGCCATAAACTAAAATGAAAACGACACACCCCTCCGCCCCCCAACAAAAAAACAAAAACAGCAACAAAACAAAAAAAAAAAAAAATAACATTTCTGCGTGCGTTGCGCTTAATGTTTTTATTTTCTTGTTTTTCGCTGTCTTTGTCAGTTTTTCGCTGGCAGTAGTTAAATTTTGTTTTATTCTTTTTTTTTTTTGGTGCTTTGCTTTTTGGTTGGTGTGCGCATAAAATTTGCATAAATTACATGCGTCGACACTGACAAGTAAATTCACTTTGAAGGCAGACAAACCCCCCCTTCAACCCCTCCTCCCCACAAAAATACCGCCGCCAGTGTTATTGCTTTATTTTTGTCACATTCAGCGGCAGTTAGTCGAGTGCTGTTTTAGGCCATTATGTTAATGAGTTTTAATTGAAGACTCTGCAATATGAGAATTTTATTTATGGCTGGTTTTTGTTGTTTTTAATTTCGGTTTCGAAAATATTTCCATTTAATTTTTGGCCTTATGTGGGCGCCAGCAGGGGGTGGTGGGAAAAAATGGAATGGGGTGGTTGGGTTGGCAAGACTTTTATGTGATCAGCAACATGTTGTCTGGGTTTTAAATTTCCATATTAAACGGAGTATGAGTTGTGTTGATGCCAAGTCGCAAAATTAAGCGGATTATGTGGGTGGAAATCACTTTTAATTTTTTGACTTGGGCTGGCAATTGTGAGGGATTTCACCCAAGGGACCAAAACCCTTATTTTATTGCTGAAGATAGAACGGAATAAGAAATCACAATCTGCTAGTTAATTCCCTAGAGACTAGTGATTAGTTAGAACAGGAATTTCACTAAATAAAAATGCAGAAAGGAAACTGAGGATTTTGTTTTTCTTAGAAGTATAAAAAGAAAATACGAATCTTTAAGAAAAATCACGTTTTTAGTGCTCAAACATGTTAACATCAGTATAATTAAAGAAAATATTTGCTCAATGCTGGTTACCAAATGCCAGCAGGAAGTTTGCAAAATTATCAGAATGAAATGCTCAAATGTTTTGTTCTTGGAATTGTTAAAAATTAGTTCAAAATATATATATTTTTACAGAAGCGTGTTTCATACTATTGGAATGCGATTAAGTTATAAAAATGATGTTCTTGCAAATGCTTTGAAGTATGAGATAAAACCTGCAAGAACCAGAAGAACTCTTTTGAGAAATATATGATTTCTTGTTATTAAATGCAAAAAATTATGAAATTCTTGGTTGGGTAATGCCCAAAATGTATTTTTGAAATGCTTTTAAACCCAAGATAAAATATATATGAACATAACTGTTATTGTTATTGTTAAATGTTATTGGTGAAAGTAGTTGGCGAACGCCTTTCGCAATTTCCCGAAAACACTCAGATTTCGGCCCCCTTGAGGCGGAGGGGGCGTGGCACCGGCCGGATCCTCATTGAGACGACCCACATGCCAACGGATGGGCATCCTGCCGGCAACCAGACGCTTGGCCATGAGGACTCCACGCTGCAAGTGCTCCTCGGAGGTGAATTGGATTTCGATGCCCCGTTTCCTTTGGCGATACGAGTACACTGAGCAGAATCGTGAAAATATCGAGATTATTGCTTTGTCGTCCCCGGGTGGATATCCATGGACGCTCAGCCACACGTTGCCCACCAGATCCTCCGAGGATCCCCGCATCCTGGCCCGCTCCACATCCTCTTCCGGCCAATCCTCGCTCTCACTTCCGCTTCCACTTCCACTTCCGCTCTCGCTCTGCGAACTTTCCTCACTCATTTTTCTTGTATTTTTTTCTGGGTTTTTCCGGGCTCACGAACGCCTTGCTTTGCCTATACTAAATTTTGAGGCTGAGGGGTTTTTCCAGGTAAGCTAAGTGGTTTTTTATAAAAAACAATGCCTCCTTTTCAGTGATTTTTTAATTACCTAATATGTTGTTCAATTCTCTTTTTATTTTTTGAAAAGAAGTTAATATTATATTTGTACACAAAAATTCGCTTGTACAAAAAAAAACTTTTTGCAAGCTTGACAAAATAAAAAGAGTTTTAAATTTCGCACGTTTGATCGTTTTTTTTTCTTTCGAATACGAAAAATTTTTTATAAAGTGTGGTTCATAATATTAAAATATATTATTGAATATGCAAAAATAAAAAGCCGAAAATGTAGTGATGAGAGATCGACATAAAAAAGCGAGAGATAGAAGGTCTGTGAGAGTTTGCAGCTGTTCAAACAAAAAACTCAACCTCAAACAAATGGGAACCACAGATAAGAGCTGTTGAGATATGTTTTCATTATTGTTCAATAAACTCACGTATTCTATTTTATTTATATCTATTTATATATAATAAAATGAAATTTTTTTTTTTTAGTAAACTATTAATACGGATAATTTCCAAAAATTATTCTGATATTTATTCCAAGCAATCTGTTTCATTTTCGTGCACTTTACGAGCTAACAAAAATCGCGTGGAGCTAGGGCAACATATGTCGAATAGATATAGCATATAGCATCCCAGATACTTCCTGCTTTTCCCCTTTATTTCTTTTTATTGTAAGTGGGTCAAACATTTGGGGGCCATGCGGCAGAATGATTTTTTTTTTTTTTTGTTTTTTTCTGATAGCCACTATCAGTGGACGGCAAACGAATAATGCCAGTGGATCCGAAATTATCATAATTGTTATGTCCATAGCGATTGAACTCTAATCCATATCGCCTCATTTTATGGATGGAATGCTCAAGTGTACTTATTACTATGCCCTCGCAGTTGTTTATTTTCGAGGGCTCTTCGTTTGTTGTTGCTGCGATCATTGGAAATTCATCGCATCCGGAGGAGGCAATCAATTTTAAATTCGATTCGTCTCGATTTGCTTTCAGTTCGGATTTTAGTTGGTTTACAAAAGCCTCCGCTGTTGTGGCTCTTCAGCGATTGAAATTCAAACGAAAAACTCACAAACAAGAGGCTTGATTCAAAATTAATTCTGGCTTTTGTTGTATACCAGGAATTTGAAATACATAATTGGGAGTCTTGTTTTACTGTATGTAAAACTTGTGTTTGCGTTCAAAATACATTTTACCAAATTAAAAATCAAATTCTAGAAAATATACGCCTTTACACATTTATTTTTTATTTAACATAAACAACTGTTTTTCTTCACTGGAACTTTAGCTAACCTAAAATAAATCCTATTAACAACTTTGCTAAACCGTATACAAAAAATGTCATTCATGGCTTATCTGAACTTTAAAAATTCCTATTTAGAACTGAGCAATAAAAACTTGAGTGTGGGTTTTTCATTGCTTAAAACTGCGATAAGCCTTAAATCGGGAATCAAAGCGAAATCTTACAAATTCGCCAGCTTTGGAAATCAATGGAAATTCCAACAGCTTCGCAAAAAGTCATAAACATTTGCAAGTTCATTAGGTCCGCTGACTTTTATGGGTGACTGTGATCGCCGAGCTTATCTGAGAATCGCCCACACAGATATTGAAATAATGAAACGCTGGATTACTCAAAAAAAAAAAAAAACAGGCAAACAAATGCATTAAGTGCATTCCCCAAATGGATTCAGATATTCAGATATACAATATCGGTTGGATTTGCAAGCCCTCTGTTTGCATATTGCTGTCTCTTTCGCTCTTTTCATTATCCCCATTCCCCTTGTCACGTTTCAATATATATTCATATATAGCATTTGTGTTTACTCTGCGAAATGGGGACGGAAAAAGAACCCACAACGTTATTAAAATCGAGTCCCAAACAACACCTAAAACCCTACACTGGAAAAAACAAACTTCAAAGGAAGGTTTTAAAAACTATTTTAAAGATTATGAATTACCAAAAAAAATGAGACTATTTGTAAGAACATTAAATAAGTTGAAGTAGACAAATAAATATGATATTCGAATATCTATTCTAATTTTAATATAATACCTATATCTACGGATTTTGATGGGTAAAATAATGCAATTATTGCCACAAGATCTTTATGATTTTGTTTATGGTATTTTAGTTGTAATATTTTAAAGCAAACATAGAATGCAGAAAATATAAAAATGTAAAAGGTTGAAGTTAATCTTGGCTGTTGGGTGAGCTTGTAATCTGATCACTTTGCATGCAAAAACTGCAAAAATTAATGGACTAAAATAATAAATATTTAAAAAAATGTATGCAATATACAATAAACATAAGAAAAACCAATTGAAAGAGGGTTTTTTTTTTGGTTGTGTGGCAGGCGTGGAATCTGATCTGTTTGCATGCTCAATTAACTCTGTGAATTCTTGAGCCGCCGAACTTCCAGTGAATTTGAGTGGTTTTGCTTAGCAGCATGGCTTAGTGGCTCGGTGGTGGTGGTGGTGGTGCATTGCTGCGGTGGTGCAGTGGTGCTGCATGGTGGGTGCCTGGTAAATTTATCGCTCTGCCAGAGCTGTCAGCCTGATGAGCGTCGACATGGCAGGCGAAAAAAAAAAACAAGCAAAAAACAGCGAATAAAGCACAGTGGCTGCTAACCCACTGCACCACCCGCTCACCCACTCACCCACTTATCGCCTCCCCCTGCCCCTCCCCCTCGATCGCCAGCACAGTGAAACCACTCAAACGCAACTACAACTGCTGTCCTGTCCAACTGAATGCTCGTTAAATGTGCTCAAATTTGAATTTCAAATGCGTTCGCCTGTTGCTGCCGTTGTTAACATTTTGCAGAAGTCACACACTGAGAAAAATTGCTGGCTATATAAATTGCAGTTTAAAATCAGATAATTTTCTGGTAAAGAATGCTCAATGGTTAAACAATTAAAAGTAGTTAAAATACTATTGTTTTGCTTCTCTCACAAAATCGCAAAATAAGTTACTGAGCTCAGACACAATTTAAAAAGAATTAAATTGGATTATATAGGATAATATATGATTATAAAGGATTATATCGATTAAATAGGAAAGAAAAAAAACTTATTGGAGTCACAAAAACTTAGGAGTCATTGTAAAATGACAAATATTTAATCATCAGTTTGCTTTCATTAGTTTTAAACACATTTTTCTCCTGTGCAACTGTTGCTGCTGCAGTTGCAATTTCTGCTGCAGTTGCATTTGCGATTTCTGTTGCAGTTGCAGTTGCATTTGCAGTAGTTGCTGTTTTGTGTGTGTGTGGCTGCCCCATCTGCCAGTTGTCAGCGGAAGTGTTGATGAATTTATTTGTCAAAATCGCATTAAGCGGTTGACTTAATGAAACCACCACCAGCCTCACCAGCACCACCAATACCACTACAACCACCGTGGCCATTACCACCGAAATGAGTGCCACCCGCACTCCTCGACTATGGCTATATATCTTTATGTTCCTGTCCCGATCCCTGTCAGTATAGTACTTTTCCTTTATGCGTATTTGTGCGCCGTTGATTGACATTTAAATGCGAACTGTCAGTGGGGTCTGGTATTCCTTTTTTTTTTTTTTTTTTTTTTGTTCTTCACTCATTGCATTGTTATTGAACTCACAATGAGATATTCCAACGATTGTGCCTTAATTAATCACAGCTGCAGCTAATGGGTTAAGCAGTACATACCTGAAAGTATAGGAAGAAACGTGTTCAATTAATATTTTGAATAGAAAAGCGGAGTTAGGAGTATTGAGTTCTGTTTAGTTGGCAACTCCAAAAGAATCACAACGGGAAAATGCAAATCTTGGGGGCAAAGCTCTTCTTTCTTCTCTTGTTTTCTTCTCTTTTTTTTGGTATTGCTGGCCAACGCAGCGGAGGCTAATTTAAATTCAAATTTAAATTGTTTGCCGTCGCTTTTTTATTGACAACGACGAGCTGCAGCAGCCACAGAAGAAAGAAAGCCAGGCTCTTCAAAGTGTTGAGTACACAGAGAATTTAAAGCTAGACTTTAAGTAACTTATGAATAAAATAATAAATTATAATTATAAAATAAAAGTAATATTGTTCCTTTAATTGCAAATAATAATAACTTCTTCGCAACAATAACATTTCATTCAAAATGTTTGAAATACAAAAACAATGTATGTTATTTAAATGATTTTTACAAAAATATCTTTCATTAAAAAGTAATTAAATGTACATAAAAAGGTATTTATTTAAAACCTAAATTGGTCAATTTTTAATTTCTTTTGTAATATCTGATTTTAAAAGTTTTTTAACAAAGAAAACGCTTCCATCTTAAATTCTGTTACGAAAATTCTTGGTAGTAATTTTGTAAGCCTGTTAAACCAATCAAGTTATACCTTTAAGTTCTTTTATCATGGAATGTAGCAATATCTTGGAATAAAACCACGAACGAAGGTCTCCCGATATCTTGGCCAGGATAAGATAGTGCTGGCCAAAAAGCAGTGGTAACATAAGAAAATAAAACCGAATTGCGGAGACAAATTCTGTGGCAGCACTGATCGTTGGATCGGAGATCGAAGTGGCATGCCGCAGATGCACGCCCCGTGATTCGCCAGTTTCGGGATTTTCCATGTGGCAGAATAATGCTGCAAGCTTTGAGCTTTGCACCCACGCTTTTTTTTTCTTTTTTTCCTTTTTTTTTTTTGCTGCTACCCACGCAATCGATAAACGCGAATAAATATTATTTATTTATAGTACACATGGAAGAACGCCCACTGGAATTGCGATTTTCCTCCAGGGACTGTCAATTAGGAGCGGTTTAAAATCCTTTGGGCAAACGATTACAGCAGATCTCTGGCGGAAATTACGAGTCCCTGGGGTTGGTATTGTAAAACATATAGCTGTCTGGCCATATAATATTTTGGTGTTTTGGCTAAGCACAAAAAAAATATTCATAATTGTGGTAAAAACTTTTGAGTCACAGCCTCTGGGGAAGGAAGTGGCTGTATAATTTGATTTAAGATTGTATGAAGGCAATTATTGCTATATGTCGCCTCTTGATTAGATTTGGAAATAATAGGGGAATGTGTGCATATATTTTCAGATGTATCAGAAATGTTGAACTATAGATAATTCATTCTGGGGAACTGGTGTCACTTTAGCGAAATATTTCTGGGAAACTGGTAATGAAAATATTGAATCTAATAAATGTTTTTAATCCGAAGTAAAATGCATTAATTCTTGATGGTTATAACTCCCTTTGAGTCAGGATATCTGTGGGTATTACCAACTATTGACGGCAGGGTCCACTTGGATCAAAGACCATCCCCAACCGCCGACTCCTATGGACACATACCTTTCCTCCCCTCCTCCCCCTTTCCCCCTCCCATCACGTAATCCCCTTTTGCTCCTTCGGCCAGCGGAATCGTCATGCATTGCCATTTTTGGTATTTTCAGCCAATTAGCGGCGCAAAGGCTTCAAATGTTAAGTAAAAGCGAAACGGGCTAACGAAACGTGGCCAAGCTCCTTGGACAAACGGCCCAGCGGAGCCAACTGGCCGGGCAACTTGCATTTTTAATGGTGCTGCCACAGGCGTAGGCAAGGGGGGTTTCAAGAGGGGATTGGGGGTGGGGAAGACGGCAGGAGCCGCACCAGAAGATGCTTAGCTGAACTCGCTCCTTGGAGATGACACCAAAAGACGTGACACGAAAAGAGCAAAAGTTCATAGAGTTCAATGGGATTTTCCTCAAAATTTGAAATATTTTAAGGATGAGAAACTATTAAAAAAAAATACATGTACGGTATTTTCCATTTTTACTGATTTGTTCAGGATTTTTCTGAATATATTGTATTTTTAAATTTCCAAAATTTTATAAGCTTAATATAGAGTGTTGATAGGGCTAAAATAAGACTTTTATAATTAGATATGTCACAGATAAGAAAGGAGATTAAAATATTAAACTGATGACCAATTTCGATGATGTTCTTTTTATTATGTTTGCATTGGTGAATCAGTCGGCACTAATGAGAAAATCATTTCCCATTATAAGCGATATTAGCATTTCATGAATGGAATGTTCTATTTGCGGCTGTCGAAATTTGCGGAAAATTACTCACGCACGCGGCTGACTCACATTTTCTCCTGATTCCCGTCATAATAACGGTAAACATAAGCCTACCCGATAAGATAGCGAAACTGGAGTAGCGAATAAATAGTTATACACGAGATTGTAAATATTTTAGCTTGAAATCCTAAGTCAATGTTTTGAATTCCGAAAACGAATCACGCGAACATCGCTGAGCTCGTTAGCGAAGTCCAATCAAATGAAATTTATGCGGCGGCCTTAGAGATCCTCCATTTATACTATACTATGCTATACTATACTATATATACTCGTGTATGCGGCTCCCTTCGGTTCCTCTATCTCTATCTCTCTCTGTCTCTGTCACTCCGCCCCAAATAAGGTCACGCCCGTTTGCAGGACTTTTAATGAAGCCTTAAATGTCATTGATGAAATAACTGCGCAAGCGATCGATCCATTGCGATCCATCGCGATCCGATTCGCAGCGATTCGATTGTCGCCGGCTGCTAATTAAAGCTGACCATCTAAGGTTCGAAAAAGCCAGGAACCCCTCACCCAATCCCCTTTCCCCTTCTCCATTCCCCATTCCCCATTCCGATTCACCATCTACTTCACTCCCCCCTTGGGTAATTGGCCAGATTTTCCTTCGGGCGACAGCGAAAGTGATGACAGCTCGACCTCAGGGGACACTTAGAAAAAAATGTACGGCTATATCCATGTATAACTACTATTTTTCGTTTTGGAAATAATTATATATAATCTTGATTTCAATGGATAAAACCATTTTTTTTTTAATTTTAACACAAAACAACTTAAAAAGCTGTGTTACCCTAAGTTAGACATCAAGTTCTTTCCTTTTTTGCATTTTAAATTTATGAAATTTTTTTGTAGTGTACTTATTTTTGCAACATTGTTTTTCCCCATTTTTCAGTGCATCTTTTGCAGGCTTACAAAGTTGGAGTTGCATTTGGTGCCTGAGGTTTCGAGTGGTTTTCCATCAATCTTGGGGGTGGCAGTCGAATAGCTCGCAGTTGGCTAATTGGCTCATTGGCCTGTGGCTAATGGATGTTGACGCTTCCGTCTGTGTCAACCCCCTCCCCTCGGATTTTCCCCCTTTTCCGATGGATTTTCCCCTCGATTGAGCGCAGACAAAGGGAAAATGAAACAGTAGCCTGCAACGATTTTGGTCAGTTGGTCAGTTGATTTTCTGTTGATTTCTGTTGATTTTGGCACAGTTGGCTGGGCAGAAAAAATAAAATACATTTCAAAAAGGGGCGTTGCAAAAGGGAAACGAGCGGCGAAATTCAGAGCTCGGAATCCCAAAAACAAAAAACCCCGCTTCAATTTCGACTTATCACGCCCAAAATCTAATCGTATTCCTCACTTTCCCGAATTTTATGTGTTTGACGACCTTGAATGCGCCTCGAAATTTGCCGATAAATTATGAAAGGAATGCGAGTCGCTTGTTGGAAATATTAAAAAAGAAATATTAAAGTCTGGAGACCCTAAGAACAGGAATAAGGAGCAAGGGAAAACAGAAAGAAGGTGCAACGCCCAAAGGCGAGAAAAAATACAAGAATAACCAACGAAACCGAAACTGGAATTGAAAAAAAAAAGGGGAGATACAGAAAAAAGAGGATCTTCTGAGTGGAACAAACTTCTTCCGAGGGAAAAAAGTATTTCGCAAATTACCAGCATCTGCATGTTAGCTTTTTTAACTACTAAACTGTTAAGATGGTCATACCTCATTGAGTATGGTAAATGGGATTTTAAAATATAGTTATACAAACTACTAACACAAATAATTTCTTCATATTACATATTTTCAAATATGATCTGGTTTAAAGATCAACCAAAGATTCAACCATTACACATATATATAAATATATTTCCTAAATTTTTTTAGAAAAAGTGCCGTTTTTAGTAAAAATATTTTGAGTCGTATCTCTATAAAGTCTTTATGTTCTCTTGGGGAAATCATATTTCTGATTTCCTAAGAGTTGCTTATGTATTTCGTATCCCTTAAAACTTTTTAGTTTTTCCTGGGATTTTACTTATAATTTGTATTGTTATTTTTTTATGTGCACCCAAGGCAGCGAGAGGAAGCAGAGTGTTGGGATTTATCAGCGGGCAAATGGAGCTATAACTCTGGAGCAGCCCGACCTAAAAAAGATAAGCCTTGATGGACAGGTGAGAGGAGGACGTAAAAAGGGGAGTGGCAGAGGGGAAGAGAGAGGGGGAAAGGAGGATCGGGAGCAATAACCACAGAGTGACAAGTCAGTCAGATAAAAAACGAAGCAGATAAAAAGCCGGCCAAACGACGAAGAACGATGAATCAAGTTGGAGATTCAAACGAAGAAGAAAGGGGAGGAGGGAAGAGGAGGAAGGGGAAGAGGGGAAGAGCGGGGGAGGGGAAAGAGAGAGAAAAGAAAACGAGGTGAGAAAATGGCTTGATGCATTTCCGTTTACAGGCAGCTCCAAATCGAATATGTATGTCGAATCCAGAGATTCATACGTATGTGTGTGTGTGTATGTGTGTGTTTTTCAAGGCTAAGCCACTGAAATGCAGCCAAGCAGGCAAAAGTCCGTTAGCAAAATACAAAAACAACAAAAAAAACACATAGGTGTATAAAACAAAAACAACAAATAACAAAAAAAGAAGAAGAAGCGGTGCTCGGTTTCTATTTGTACTTTCCATTTGTGTGTTGTCAACAAGAAAAAAAAATATAAGAGGAAAAAAAATAAAAACGGCAGCAGCAAGTTTGAGGCATTTTAGTTCAAGTGCAAGCTGTCAAGGCGAACGATGGAAATCCAAGGGGGATTGGGGGTTAAAGGGGGGTGAGGAGGGGTTAAAGTGGGGTAAAGAGAGGGGAAGGGGGATGCTGGGGGATACTGGGGGATCCCATTGCGAGCCATTCAAGTGGTCGACATCCATCCAATAAAGTAAAATGCTTGCGCAAGTCGCTCTGCAGAACGCAACACGGCCTCAAAAGTGAAAGACAGGCGGGGAAAATGCCAATGGAGGAGGGGTGATAAAAAGGGGGCGAGGGAGGGAGGGGGGCAACCTCAAGTGGCCAAACAAATTGAAATTGCGGCACGCAAAAACATCAGCCGGACAGCACAAGTCCCTCTCTCCTGTCTCCCCCCATCCACATCGCTATTTTTTCCGAACTTCACCCAAGTAAACACCGAAAAAAAACGTAAACAAATATGGCATTTCATTCATACTTTAGGAAACAACAAACGATGATCTTTAGAAATTTGTTTATTTAAGACCTTACATCTATATTTCAACATAAAGGTTATAGATCGTCTTGTACAAAAATTAATTGGGAATAAAAATAATGTCATATCAGGCATTCGAATCATTTTAAAGCTAAATATTCATGTCTTTTTAAGAAAAACTTCAATTAAATTTAAAATTCACTTATTATAAACTAAAAATCGAACTTTGTATGTATATAAAGGGATATCCAGAAATTTTGTGGGTAATCTAAAACGTGGAACTTCGGGAAAACATCATTTAAAAAATCAGTTTGAATTACACATTTTTCTTTAGTATTACAAAGTAATCAATGGCTTTTTTCTCAGTGTAGGCTGAGAGGGCCGGCATGCACTTCGTCATCATCAGCATTCATTAGCGTGAGCGGACAGGCATCGTGATCTGTGATCTGCGATCTGCAAACTGCAGCTAAAGCAGAAGCAGAAGCAGCTGTGCCTTCAATTGTGGACAGCCCTTTGCACTGAAAACAGAAAACTGAACACTGAATACTCGATACTGGATACTGGAATACGAAACCACTGAATACTCAGCACTGAAAACTGAATCCCGAATACTGTGCCACTGGTCATGAATGTGATGGCATTCATGACTTGCATCCGCATCGCCAACTTATTGAACGCGCCATCTGCAAAGTGTCCCATTCGCATTCGCATTCTGGATTCTGAACTCAGATTCCCGGAGAAACAACTTCGGATCATTTGCCAGCACTCAGCTAATTTTCCTCAAGTGAAAAATAAAGGGAAATGGGCGAGCGGAGGGGGCGGGGGAAACTGTGACCCCGACTGTGACTGCCAAGTGATTAGCGGGCTGTGAAATGGACAAGTTGTGATTGGAAGGCGAAGAAAGGGGACTTCCAGGAATGTGGAGAATGTGAGTGGTTTTCAACCAAAGGAAACCATTGATGGGCGAAAAACTTACTTAAACGGGGCAAACAATAAGGAAATGGAAATTCCTTTTAAACGGGGAACGAACGGCGTATAAAAAACAAGTACTAGGAATGCTCCATTGATTTCAGACTGGTGAAAGGGAAATACTTTAAATATACGAGTTAAAACATAGTGGTAAGAAAAACATTTTAAAGAGCTTGCATTCCAATCTAGAAACTAGAAAAAAATCAACAAGTACAAGAAATGTGTGGTTAAATGGTTAACAATGTTAGACCAACAAAATATTTAATTTAAAAAAGAGCCCAAATAAAATCATTGAAAATTTTAACCAAAAGTTCAGATATCTATAAGATATTTATAAACTTTTATGCACTGCAAAAAGTGATACATTTTTTTATTACATTGGCTCTTCTGTTGATAACAATCTTATCGTATCTTCTTTTATAAAGACAGCCTAGATAATAAGATCAAAATGGTTAATGATATCACTCGAATTCTCGGTTGGCCGAGTTTGTTTGTGGAAGTCACAAAACAGGTGAGTAAAGTTATTCAGAATCAGCTTAGTCAAGACAGAAATCTCAGCTGAGTAAGACATTGTTGAACAGGAAATGGTAAATATCTAAGTAAATTACTCAGCACCGGAATAAAAAGTATAAACATATATATAAACAAAGCCACTGGAAACCCGAATGAATTAAGACAAAACCACCGAAGTCCACTGAAAAACAGTGGAGTTGAGTGCAGGCTAATCGAAGAGGTTTTTCTGGTCCCCAGTTGTCCGACACTTTTTTACTTTACTCCCCAGCATCCCCGATCTCCGATCTCTATATATATCCCTAAAGACGGGTTCTCCGTTCAGACTTTTGAGTTCTGGGCTCTGATTGTGGTTCTGATTTCTGGCCCAACCCCGGCGAACATGTAAATGCAGTTTTGGCCATCAGTTCTGTTTCTTTATGCTTTATGCACTTACAAAAAAAAAAAAAAAAAAAATTGATAATGATTGATCGAAAGAGGATTATTTTTTTACAGTTACAGGATAAAGTTTTTACTTTTTTAAAAGATTAAAAAAAAAAACAATCTTGAAATCTTTTTCAATTAATAGATTTCATTTTCTATTAAAACCTTTGATCTTTGTAAGAAAAAATGATTTGATGTATTGTTTTAATCATTTAATTCTAGTTTTCATTGAAATTCTTTGGGTGTTGAGTGTCTTGGGTAAAACCCCAATAAGATGGTCTGGTTTTTTTTTGAGTGTAGCCAGCCGGCCGTACTTGTAGTGGCACAACAATGACAAATTCCAGGGCAAGGTGCCACAATTGCTGCGAGTTCCGGGAACTGGATGGGTGGCTCCTCGGTCCGAAGACCGCGGCATTTATGCAGATGAGTTCGGCTCTGTGATTATCTGGCCACGGACCAGCGGATGAAGCTGCACTTGCAACTTGCAACAGCAGCCTCGTCCTTCAACTTTCCGATTCAGAGTCTCTTTTTTTTAATAAATTGATCACAACAAATTGCTGACAGCTGATGTGCCGCGCCCGTCTGCGAAACGTTGCTGCAGCACAGCAACTGCAGCACAGCAACTGCAGCAGCAGCAACTGCAACAGCAACTGCAACTGGAGGCAGCAACAAGTTCTCAATCAAGGCAGCAGTGCAACAGGTGCTGCAGCTAAATGACAGACAATTGCTTTTTAGCCAGGGCCACTTTTTTTTTCTTTTTTTTTGTGTTTTGCGAGCGGGTTCAATGCGGTTCAAGAAAACGCGACGCGGAGGCAATTTGATTGGAATTTCTCGTGTGGCTGCCACAAATTGCTGCCATTTGGCCGGGGCGACATGCAAATGCTGCAGCATGCAGCATGCAGCATATACAGCATGCCACATGCAGCATGGAGCATGGGATTTTAAGGGATCTCGATCGGGATTTCGCCTGCGGCTTTGGCAATCAACGTCAACCGTCAACGAAGCGTTGAAAATGCCAATGAAACGGAAGCTGCCGCAGCAGCAGCAGCAACATGTATTGCAACCAATGTGGCAGCAGCAGCAACATCACTCACTTCTGGCCAAAAGGCAGCTGTTGCAGCAAGCGAAAAAAAAGAAATATTTATAAAAAAGAGCGTAGGCAGTAGCAAAAAAAAAAAAAACAAAACAAGTTCTCCGCGGCAAATAACAAATAAGTTTTAATAACATTTTGCCTCGCTGAACCACCGGGCGTATGCGTAATGCGAAAATTGTTTGCCGCGGAAAATGAATGGGGAGAAATATTAATTGCTTTTCCCCCACCACTCCTCCTGCTGTTGTGTTTTTCTTTTTTTTTGTTGATCAGCAGGGTGTTTGAGTGGGTGGTGGCCAGTAATTGGGTCGTGCCAAGTGCCACGCCCACCCGTTGCCAGCGCCTTAATTGGCCAACGGATGAATCAGCCTGCTAAAAAGTGAAAAGGTTGCGGGGAGTAATGTAGTAAAGCTGGTAGCAAACTGGAGATTAACTTCTTCTAAAAATAGTTTCAGTTGATTAATAAATAATTGGTTAATTCAGTTGATTAATTAATAATCAAAGTTATTAACAACAGCTATTTGCGAAATACTTTGACTCGAAGTAAAACTTTTAAAGCATAAGTCATAACAAAAACTGGTTTAAAAGTAGAAAAGTGATGAAGAAGCGTTAAAGTTTAAAACTGAGTAATAATTAAGGAAAAAAACAAAAATACAACAAATAAGCGGTTTTTTGTAGTAATAAAGCAATTTAAATTGAAATCCATATAATTACTATTTTTAAACCACCTCAAGACCTTTAACGAAAATTGCTGTAGAAGTAATTTACAGATCGCGGTAATTTGAGCAGCTTTCTCTGGCTGCTGAAAATTACCGAATTAACCGCATCCAAATTGGATTGCAGCACTGCCAACGAAGTAGATCATGTTTATGGCCCATTAAAAACGAGAAGCGATCGCCAAATTAAAAACCCGAAACTGGGCCGAAATTGAGAATTCGCTTGGGAACGGCGCTCCAAAAAAAAAAAAGAAAATAAAAACGCCAAAATAATGAAGCGAGCAGCTGGCCAAAAGCGGCAAATTGGCGACCATAACTCTTGATGGCTTTTCCCCATATAACTATTTTTCATTCGCGAACGGGAAACAAAAGCCAATTCGACTGTGCCCCGAATTTTCCAATTAATTGACCAAACAAAAAAAAAAAAAAAAAACGATCTAAGTATGTGACACAATTTTTTCATTAAATGCGGCATGCTTCAGTGGTTTTTCTTTTTTTTCCCCACCACCGTTTTGCATGCGATTCGCGCACTCGGGAATTAATTATCTGTGAGATTTTCCATTGCGGAAGTGCCCGAAAATGGGGAAAATGAAAATGAAAAATGTGTGTGCGATCGGCGAGGGAAAAATCGGAGACTTTCACTGCCAACACTAAAGAAACGGAACGAGAAACGAAAGCATTTCTACTGCCCACGCTTGAGGAGTCGAGAAAAACCCGACGAAATCATAAAACGAAACGTGATTTGCTTTTTAATTACAGCCCCACAAAAATATATTAAAAAAAAAAAAATGAAAATGACCCAACGAACGGCTGGAGAGAAAAAAAAAGAAAATGAAAGAGAAAGACGCTTTTCCGCCAGAATGATTTTCAAGCATCGTTAAGAAAAAGAATCCCGTCAACGGTTCGTAAATTTGATGACCCAGGAATCCGGCCAGCCATCCAATGGAAAATAGTAGATCTTGGTGACTTAATTCGGTTATAATGCTGAGTTTTGAATTCCAAGTGGATAGTAGGAGAATTTTTTATGATTTGAGTCTAACAAGGCGCTTTATCAGTTTTCAAGAGGAAATATGCCAGCACATTTCAAATAAAGAAGAACATCATTTAGTATAGCAGGAATTAATTTAGGATATATTATACTATTTAAGTGATACAGACAACCAAACATTCTTTTTTAGTCTGAGTTTAAAAAGATGATGCAGAAATTATACAAATTTAGATGCCATCAAAATTATTTTAAATACAAAACCAGAAGGCACAATTTATATAAATCTAGATATGTTGTAAAGCTAGTTCTCTGAAGTACTTAAAAAAGTACCCAGGTTAGCAAAGGTGTTGCCCGAAGTCAGGAAATATCAATCAGGGCAATCAATCAGTTGAAAAGTAAAAGAGCCGAGAACTTTGCCGGAAAAACTGTCAGTTGAACGAACCGAACTGTTTGGAGCTTCGGAAACGCCTTTGGCTTAATCGCACCTCTTTCTGGTTTTCTGGTTTTCAGCTTTTTCTGGCTTTGTGGCAGTGACGCCCCCATGGAAAACGCCCCCCTTTTTGGATTGTGTAGAGGGGAGGAGGGGAAAATGGGGGAGATGGGGGCACAACGCCCTCGAAAAAAGGGAACGAGAACTGAAAACAATAACCTTATCAATTAACCCATGGGGAGTTGCAGACCCACACAGATACACGAATGTACGACAGTTTGGTGCCACAGAGGCAGATAAACGCGCCTGTTGGCGCTGCTCTTACCTGAAAAGCAAATAAGCCATGGAAAAAGCAAAGGCAACAACAACAATAAAAGCAGGTCTACGGACTGCAAGTAATACAACTCATAAAGTGCTGCCCAAGTGCATAAAACACGGCGACAACAACGCGGACAACAACGAAACGAGTTGAAGTTGAAGTTGATCTTCTCTATAAAGACGGGTATCACAAAATCTCCGGGTAATTTGATTTATTTTTTATGGGTAGACCACATCGTAAAAAATTAATAAATACATAGGCATTTCACAATATAAATATCATTAGCATTGAAAAAGATTTTATCTCGTAAAATCTGTCAGTTTGGTGTTTTCAATTTGAATAATTTTTAAAGCACTTCAAAGTTTGTTATTATTAAAAAATTTGTTTGTCTTTCGAAGCTTTTCCTATTTTTATAAGTAAAGGCAATTTGGTTTAAAAGTTAAACTCTTTTATGACACTTAAAAAACATAATTCTAATTCAGGTTTTAAAGCAATTGAACTCTAAATTTTATATGCCAAAGCTCGAACTATTTTTAGAGTTTCTTATAAAAATCTTTACTATTTATGACTTTATTTTTAGAGCATTTAATACCGCGAATTTTCCGACCAGAGCCGCCTTCTTTCCAAGCCTTGTTTTAGTAGTAGTTGTTGTTGTTGTTTGTGTTTTTGTTACTACCTTTTGGTAAAAGTGCCGCACTGCCGGCTTGTCAACATCGTTGAGTATCTGTGTGTATCGGTGTGTATCGTTGTGTGTATCTGTGTGTTGGTTTATTCTTATCAAGAGCTGTGTCGCCATCGCAGTTTTCGATTTTGGCGCCCACACGCAGTCGAAGAAGTTGATGTGGAAGTTGAAGTTGCACTTGGAGTTGAAGCCGAAGTTGTTCGCCCCAAAGGCAGCGCAAAAGTCTGGGCCTATTAGTCTGGGTGTTGCGACCAAAAACTTGCAGCTGGGAAACTAAATCCGAACCAGAAACTACAACTCAGACACAAAAAACCAAAACCAAATCCGAAGCCAAAGCCAAAAACCCAAAAGCCCAAGTCGAGCTGAAAGCCAAGTCAAAATTCGTCAAGCAAAAACATGGCACCAAAACGCCCACGTTCCATAGTTTTTTTTTTTTTTTCGAAGGCGGGTGGGCGTGGCAAGTCGATTGGCGGCAGGATTTGCATTTGGGCAGCCAGTCGAGCAAACGGTGCCACATGCTGCCACTAAAATGTGCAACATATCTTCTGGGCGAAAATAAATAGACAAACTTCATAAGATGTGATAAAAAAAACAAATCAGAACAAAAACCAATTTAAGAGTAGAAACCTAACTTAACTTGATTAAAATAAAATCTAATACTTCTTATAAATACTCAACCATTTTTTGAAAACATTTTCAGAATATTCTGTAAGACTCAAAAAAATTATTGACAATTAAGAATTTTACCTTTAAGATTTAAGAGTAATAAAACTCCATATTCGGAATAAAGTCTTATTTAATGTTGAAATACATTTTTTCAATGCCTTATTAGTATTGTCTACTTGTAAAGTCGAAAAAAAAATTATACCAATGAAAATATCGCTTTTACAAATTAAAAATTCCATGTTTATTACATTAAATGACAATTAATAAATTTGTAAAGCCAAAGAGTATCTAAGAGAGTCATATCTTTTCTCTCTCTCTGTTCTAAGTATAAAATAGTGGGGAAAAGGGGAGACAAACAAAGACGTCTCAAAAGTGGGCGACGGCGGGCGTGGAAGTCGTTTGTTGAACTTTAAAGCGGGAAAAACTAAAGAAAAAGCGGGGGAAAAACTTCAACTGAACAAATCTAATCAATCTCAGCCCATGTGTGTTTGCTTGTGTGTTCGAATGTGTGTGTGTGGGTAGCCCCGCCCACCGCCCACCGCCTACTGCCCCTTTTTCCAGCTGATGAACTGCCAACATCTGTGGCAGGCAGCCGCAAACTAAGTAAAACAAAATAAATAATCATAATAAATAAACGAGCCACGAAAATCTCGCAGCAGCATGTGAAAAGAACCGGTGAAGCGATGCAGATCGGAAAAATGTGGAAAACCTCGGGAAGCGAGTAGTGGAAAATCGGGAAGGGGAGGAAATGTGGAAGGGGGAATGGCGAGGCAGTTGCAACCAAATTGCGCGAAGCCAAACGCCTCAAAGTGCCAAGAGCGAACAACTCGCAATCAAGGCAGGAAAATGCCGAGACCATAATTTGTGGCACCAACAACAAAAAAAGTCGAAAAGCAACGTAAATGAAGGAAAAGCCCAGGGAAAAGCGGAGGGAAACGTGAAAACCACACGAAGAAGAGTGCCACAAATGCAGGGAAATGCCACGAAATAATTTAGAGCCCAGCAAATGATAGATTTTGCTGTCAAAACAAGAATATCCAAGGTGCATTAATAAAAATTAAGTGAATTTGGGGGAAATGGTTGCAAATTGGTTTTACAGTTTTAAATTATATTTTTCAGATTTTTTGTTTGTTTGGTAAAAGAAGAAATGCTAAATAACTAGGCAGAAAATAAGTTTAAATAACAAAATAAAATATTTAAATCCCAAGGAGAATCTCAAATTGAAGCCAAAGTAATTGGAATACAAAGCAAACAAACCGATATTCCACTTTTCAACAAAATTACCCTAAACAAGAATTCAATCTAATGGACTTGTTGAGGCAACAAAAAAATCTCAATTAAACTCCGTCAACGAGTAAAGATCATTTGGCCAGAAATGCCGACAGCTTTGAGTGGCTGAAACGTTTAAGCTGATCAAATAGTGGCAAGGGTGACCCCGATCGGCGAAAAGGGGGTTACCACCGCTCTCGTGCAGAGTTGCCATAACACCAGAAGTGATCAATTTCATTCGGGCTGCTCTCCCCAAAAAGAGCTTCGATACGATCTTCATTTGGTTCACCCCAAATGGCCCAAAATGTTTAACAAACTGCCAGCCAAAATCGTTACAACCAAAGCCAAAAAACCGTAAAACGACAAAAAAAAAAAAAAAAACAAAAAAACAAAAAAAATTAAGGGGAGAAAAACAAAACCGATCGCCAGGCGATCTCCCAGCACGCAAAGCCCCTCCAAAAAAAAGAAAAAAAAAAAAAAAAAAGAGAAAAAAAAGTAACAGCCAAACAGTAAAAAAAGCCAAGCTGGGAGAAAGAAACCGAACGAAAACAACTTAAATTACCAGCACGGCGTCAATTTTCATTAGAAACAAGCAACGGCGAGCAGCACGATCCGCAAATCCGCCAGAGGAGCGGCAAAGAAGTGGCTTCTTCGACCGGATTGAGGTGGACGGGAAGGTTAACAGGGAGGCTCTGGTGGAGCAGGCGGGGAAGGGGAGGGACAGGGAAAAGGGGGAGGGGCAGTAGGAGCTGGAGATACGCTGGAGATGGAGAGCGATCCCAACAAAGTTTCAACTTACTGCCACTGCACAATGAAAAAAATACAAATCAAATATGAAAACGTAAAGGTGTTTAAGTATTGAATAAATGGAGTTGTAATTGAGAAAAAAAAAGTTAATTAATTAATTAATACACTTTTCATAATAAATAATTATTATTCAAAAAGAATTTTTGATGTAATCAAAGTATTTCCTCAAAACTTAAAAGATTACTCAGGTGGGAATGAGTACTGCCACCAATAACAAGCATACAAAATTGTTTGCCAGTCTTACGGATTATATTTTAGTACATTTATGAAAATATTTATTTTTCTAGATTATTAAAGTATCACAGTAATCTATTTTTAAACACAAACTATAGCACTTCAACTTAAATTATTTGTATCATATTTATTCACCTTATTCCATTCTTTTGCTTTTAATATTTAAGTAATTGAAGAACTTTGTTTACCAA
Organism: Drosophila ficusphila; assembly: GCF_018152265.1. Lineage (NCBI taxonomy): Eukaryota > Metazoa > Arthropoda > Insecta > Diptera > Drosophilidae > Drosophila > Drosophila ficusphila. The sequence goes on along the minus strand of NW_025064092.1, from coordinate 3,201,831 downwards.
TTTACTAGGCATAGTCTTAACACTCTGAAAACCAAATAATAATCGATTTCTTTCAGTGCATCCTGGTGACTGGGGCAGGTACGAGTATTGGCAATGGTTCGATCCATCTGCGGCTTTGTCTGGCCTGCTTTGCTTTGCTCTCGCTCCAAGTTGCTTCCCCTTTGCTCCTCCCTTCCCCAGCAACGAGTTTCATTCGCACAATTCTCCGGCTTTGGCCCCCGGGGCAAACAGAATACGGGGGAGGGTGAGGGGAGGGAGAATTCAATGGGGTAACCACGGTATTTGCTCCATAAATCTCACCCATGTGACTGCGATACCAACAGGGTTAATGCCACAAACCTGGGGAATCTGCGTTGCGATCGGAATGGAGATCGGGATTCGATTTGATCTGATCTGGGATATGGGATATGGGTTAGGGGATATGGGATAGGGGATATAGGATAGGGGGATCTTGGCTCTGCGGTTGCCACCTCGTCTCAGTCGAAAGTCTAGCTTTCCCATACTCCACATACCCATGCATGCCGTATTCTTTCATTGACAACCCAGTTATCTAATTGAAGCGATCGGATTGATCTTGTTTTTCTGGTTAAATACATCTATTAGATGGTATCTTATTCTTAAGTGGAGTGAGTTAAGGTGCTTAAAATAGTTAACACGATTGATTAGATGTCTTCCGAGTTCTAAGCAGTGATTTAAGTGTCCATATAAAAAATCTTAAAAACAAGAGGATAATTTTATGATAAGAAATAATCTACAGAGTTTGTAAACCATTTGCAAAATTAAGTTGTTTTAGAATTTTTACACATAAATCTGCTATTCTGCTATCTTTCTTCATTAGCTTTGTTACTAATTATGATAATTATGAGACCTCTACTGAGAAATTCAATTAAGTGGAGGTCCTGTATTTTATTTATTACCCCCATCTTCACCTTCTAGATCCCCTCATCTTGTGATGACTACCCAACTTTTGTCGCTCCCTTTTGTCACTGGGGCTCCCCGTGGATTCCCACTGATTCAGATCCTCCGACGAACCGAACCCACTGATCTTTGGCCCAACCCCGTGATTATGGCCCACAACCTCCGTATTTTCGCGGTTGCCCCGCCCGAGGGACAATTTGTCGAGAGTTTCGAGAGCGGTGGCAATGGAAGCGGTTGCCACATTTTGGGGCTTATTGATTTATCGCTTGCTCAGGGAGACGATTCTTCGGAGGTCTTCTCCTTCTTCTTTCCCATCATCATCTTCTTCTGCTTCTTCTTCTGGCCGGCCAATTCTTCTAGTGGGCCGATTCTTCTGCTCTCCAGTTTTTGAGCCTCGGGCGTGGGCTCTTTGATTTCTATGCGCAAAATCATCGTGAGCGTTTTTTCAACTTTTTTTTTTTTTTTGCCCCCCAACTTCGTGTTTGATTTTTTTTTCTGGATTTTCTGTGCGGAGTTAACCCACGCGGTAGATTTTTTTGTTGTATTTTGATTTTGATTCGGATTTGGGATTTCGAGTGGGGCCAAATCTTCGCAGCTCTTCTGCGCGATTCTTCTGTGCGACTGCCATCCAATTGGCAATAAATCAAGCCGCCCACACGCTCTTTTTTTCGCTCGGCGGCACTCTGGAGACCCCTTATGACAACAGGGGGGTTAAGGAGTGTTTTGGGAGGGTTAAGAGCAGGCTGTGGCAACACTTTCGAAGCCTCGGGTCTCATTAGTTGCTGGCAGAAATTATGTTGCAAGAGTCTCTCCTAGTTTTTAGTTTTCTGTATTTTTTTGTTTCTATTTTTTTTTTTTTTTTTTGCCTTGCAAATGTATCTGCGAAGTTTTGTATCTTGCCACTCGACAGCTGCGAAGTCGAAACCGGAGATCAGTGTTCCAAGTGCTAGTGCGAATCCATATCCGAAATCCGCCAGTTCGTTGTTTCCCACACCGAAATGGGCAATTTTTCCTTTTCGTAGACACTTCTTCGTTTGGCTTCTCCGATTTTCTATAAATACGCATGCCAACTACTCCGCCCTCGGCTCCCCGGAAAATCAATTGAATTTTCACGCATTTTTATGGCCCGCTCAGCGTTCCATTGGCCGGGCGGCTCTACTGTGTACAGTGGGCACTCAATAGGGGGATAGTAATAAAAAGTCTTTTCTTTTGAAGTTAGTTTTCCAATAAGCATTTAAACATAAAAGTTATTTAAGTTGAGCTGGGTGAAATATTAAAAAATCTCTTTAAAAGGGGAAAATAATTTTTGGTATTTTAAGGAGAAAGTTTTTATAATTCTTGCATTCCCAAAAAATGATTAGTGAAGTTTTATTTTTTAACCATTACATTTAATAGGCAGCTTTTACTGTAAACTCGATTAGCTAAAAATGAACGAGTGAACTTTTTTTCATGGATCTTGGTGCCAGAAGTCACACCCCCAACCTCCAGTATTTCCCTTATTTTTCCCCCCACGAAAAGACTTTAGTCCAGAAAAAGTCTGCACTTAATACCCCACGATCACTGCTGGGCATCCAAATGTACAGAAGGAGCCATAATTGTAGTAAGGAAATTTAATTAAATTTAATAAAAATAAACAATGGATATATAGAATGTATTTCGACTACAGCAAATAATTTCAAATCAATTTATGGATAGTCAAAAATCTACAACAAGTATTATGTTTAGTTATGATGTTTCATTTTTCTTTTTTTTGCAGATAAAGGGAATAGATAGGTATTTATAAATATGAAAAATATTTGCATGCATGTTTTTAAAAATGTTTAAATTGTATAAATCAAATAAATTACGTTCCGCATGGGTATTTTTATGGCCCGGAGTGTTAGCGCTTGTGCTGATATTATGAAATTTATGGGGCATACACACATGTCGGCCAGCTTACATTGCCTTAGCAAGTGTTTTTTGGCCATTTCCTTGTCGGCGGATAGTTTGGCGCTTTTCGCTTTTCGCTCTTCGCATTTTGCGTTTTTGGCTTCATTTGTTTACGAGGGGAGAAAAAAAAGAGGGGCCAAAAAAAAAAAAAGAAAAGAGTGGGGTGATGAGGAATGGGCTTTTGGGTTGGGTTCTTATATTATATATATTTTTTTGGTGGGCCTGGGCCAACTATTTGGCGGAGATACTGCCGCATAGAGACACGCACCAGCAGCAAAAAAATAACAACAAAACAAAAAGAAAAGAGCAACAATAATAACCATAAACTGTCGACCAGCCCAGTGCCTAACCCACCCCACAGAAAGCACCACCCAACCACCCGAACCCCACCCCCTCTTCCACCCCCCTTTTACCCCCCATTTCCCACTTTCCCCTCCCCCTTTTGCCAACCGACTGTTTGGCGTCTGTTGACCTCATTTCGCCGAAACGTTTTTTGAGTTGTTCCTCTCGCATTTTTTTTTCTCGTCTATATTTTGGCGCAAACAAGGAACACATGGTGGCGGCATAAACACGAAAATGGGATGTGGAGGGACCAGCAGAAGAAGATCTACAAGAGATACCGAATCTACAAGATCCCCGGAATCTCTGAGATTTACATGCCAGCAAAGAGTGATTTTAAACTACAGAAAACCTACAAAGTTGCTTCCTTTTGCTCCATTTGATTTAAAAAAGAAACATGCATTATTTCCTAAATATATATATTTGATAAAACACTTAATAAAATCCAACTTTAATCAGATTGTTTTTAAAAATTATATTTAAAACATAATCTATAAAAATAGTAAATGAATAGAGTTTTAATTGTAATATTTTAACTTTTTTTTAACTGAATGTTTTTAATTTTATATGCAATATTTTAGAGAATGGATGTATTATATTAATAAAATTCAACCTCTGAGCTGGTCTTCAATTTTATTGCATATATGATGTGATTATATATGATTAATCTTTGGTAATGATTAAAATGCGTAAACTTATTCACAAAGTAGCGTAAAAATAAAACCACTTTATGGTGATGTGAATGCCAAAAGTGTAATAATAATAAAATCTCCGGCAAGAGTATTAATCGAGTGTCCCTGCAGCGTATCGCAATTTGTACTCCATATGATCGAGGGTGATAATTGCGGCACGTAGCTGGAAAAAAATGAAGATGGGCTGGCGATAAGCGAGTGACATTATTTGCATATGTACCTTTTCGTTTACTGCATTCTCATTAATAAAACAAATATGCGACAATCGCAGAGTGCAAACAAATTAAAGCAAAACAATGACAATAACAATAACAAAAACAAAAGGCGGGCACGAAACGAGTTGCAAATTCAAGGTTTCGCACTGCAGTTATCGGTCAGTCGGGAAATTGCCATGCAACGATTACTTGCATCACGGCCTTCGTTAAAAAAAAAAAAAAAAACAAAAAATCATCTCACATCCGCTAAGATAATGCAGCTTCTTCCGATTTCCAGTGCGTCATTTTCCAAACTGATAACCTCACACTAGGAACTCGTCTAAATCAGCATTTGGTTTACCTTTTCAGTTAATCGGTTAAAGTTTAAATGTTGCACAGTCAAATGGAACAAAATGAGGCTAGCATTCTTAAAATTTCAGTATAAGAAATAAATAAAAATGTAATATACTTATTTTTCATTATGGATGATTAGTTTTAATTATAGTGTTCCATACGTGATATTTTGTTTTCTATAAACACGTAAATCAGGCTTTTGCTACAAAGTTGTTAAGCTCGGTTCATTTAAATATAATTGTTCTTTACAATGTTCTAGTTTTTATATCTTGACACTTAAAATTGGATTACCTTATTTCCACTATTTTTAAATAATTTTATGTTATAATTCTATCAAAATAATCGAATTTTACGCTTGTCAGTTCATCCATTTATCCCCCTTCTAACTTTTTTTAGACTCCTCAACTCGCTTCAAACTTTTCATTTAATTTGCTTGAACTACTTCAAAGGTTTCCATCACTTGCACGAGATTCGCACGTGAGTAATCCTCCTCCGGAGTTGGGAGCACGGACTTCCATTCGGAGTTCCCATTCCGACGACCCCACAAGGCGCGTGATCCGCACGTCCGAAAACCCCAAGAAGTTATCATCAAAGGTGGGAAAGGGGAATCACAAGAGGAGGAGAGGGAGGAGGGGGGATCGAGTTGCATGACGGACATGACGTTCGCCTGTCAGCAAACCAAAGCCCCCAATCCAAATCCACATGACCATCATCCACTTGGGGCAACCACGAATCGTGCGAGTGAACGTGTAAATGGATTTTTGATTGCGGTCGGCGGCTTTTGAATCGCGCTTCATATTTCCCGAACCTTGATCTTCGCCTGACACAGTGACAAATGCATTTCGCCTAATTGGGAATGCAGAACACTCGCCCATTCAGCTTGTATAAGGTAAAAAGACCTTTAAATATCCGAATGAACAAAAAATAACGCACATGCTCAAGCCGGGATTGAAAATGGGAAACTCAGATCCGTTGTGGAATCCGCTGTGGGAAAGTGTGTCAATGGCAATAAAAAAAACCTTTACTTTAATAGAAGTACACAATTTTCCTTCTATTTTTTTGCTTCTAGCTTTCTGACATACTTTATGAATAATTGGTTAGAATAAATAGATTTTCTTCCAGTATTAAAACAGGTATCAATTATCAATGGGATTCAAATAGAGATATATAAAGGATACAGATTCTGGACACAGATACTAAAATACAGAAGTGGCCCCTGGAAAATCTCAAGAAATCTCTTTAGACAGGCGGTGGGAATACATCTCGATTAGCCACTGTTTAAGGCAAAAGGCGGTGGGGCAACACCCAGTGTAATTGCTTTGACCCACTGACAACCCAACGAAGTGGAGTAAAAAATAGTTGGCCAGCTCTAAAAAGAGCCAAGAGTGCAAACTGGCTGGGGATTAACTGGGGGAATGTCACCATAATATCAGTGCACGACGAAAAAAGTAAGCCCATTGCAACATATACTAAGTTATTAGTAATAAAATGTTTTAAGAAAAAAAAACAATTTTTAAGTTCACCCATCTCACATGAATAATATTTTGTTTTGCCTAAAAATTGTTACTCTTAAAATGCAAATTTAAATGAATTAAAAAGATATTGTTTACCATATGTTATATGTTTGCAAATAAAACATAATTCAGCTAACGATGATTTATGTTTTATTTGTACGTTTTAGAAAAAATATGTTCCTAATTTTTATATGATAGCATTCTTACGCTTCGCTATTTATTTATTCCCCCGCGAATATTAGACGCTTGGCTACTCCGCAAATCAATAAATCATTCTCAATAAATGCGAGAGGCAAATTAGAATTTTCCTAATGGAATGAATCGTAAGTAAGAAATAGTTGTTCAATGTGAGCAAAATATTTGCTGTGTATTTGGCGCATCCAAGTCGCGTCTTGTATTGATTCCGGATTTGTTGTCTGCCCATTTTTATGGCCATTGCCGTCTGGCTCCGTTTTGTCTGCCGAGTTTGGTTTTGGCCAATAGATGTATGGCGAAAAGGCGGAGGCCAGCACACAGTTGCCATTTGGAGGGAGTGCAGACATTTAAGCCAGGCCAATGGCACCTTTAATGAGTGCCAAAGCCCCCCCAGAACCCAATGACAACTGCAAATTAATCGACATCCGCTGAACTCTTTAAAGGTGCGAAATTAAAGGGTTAAGAAAACAACAAGCTGGATGGGGGAAATACAAAATAAGTGGAAGAGAAAAAAAGGAGGGGCTTTCCAAATGGGAAGACAAACATTTCGCCTGTTCTCCGACTATCTGTTACTTGTTATCTGTCCCATAAAAAATAAGACAGGCAAAAAGTCGTAAGACTGCGCAGATAAGGAATCCACAAATATTTGCAAAAATAAAAGATGTAAAGTAAACACTCAAAAACTCGAAAATATTTTAAAAAACAAACAGAGCGAATCCTTACTCAAATACCGGCGAACACAAATACGCAGAACTCATTTCCCTATCGTTAAGTAAACAAATCATTTAAACCGGCGAGGCGTCTTCGAAATTTCACCACTTTTGTTTAAGTGTATATTTAGGGTTTCGTTTTTCAATTATGGTAATACTCAAGACCTAAAAACTTAAAGGTTTAATGATTACAAACAGTTGAAATAGGACTCAACAAACTCCCTAGTTAAAATTATGATAATCAAATTAAATTTGTATATTGGTTTTAATTTGTTAAACTACTCACTAAAAGCTACTTAGTTATAGAACGATAATAATAGTAAAACAATTAGTCAGCTATGACAACATATTTATGGTATGCCCAAAACTTAAATGTTTAATCAACCTAGACTTTTAATAGACAACAAAATGTATATTTATCCACCAAGTCCAAACAACTAGAGATGAATAATAAATCGACCCAAATGTTAATAGTCTGATTAATTCCAACATGTTGGCACCAGCTGTCGTGCATTTGGGAAATGCATTTGGTTTACCATTTAATTCGATTCGTTTTAATCCACTGCGTTTTGGCAGAAAACTATTTAAAGCCTGGCATCATCTCTCGAAATACTCGATATTCAAACACATTATGGTAATCCAACAATAAAAACACGACTTGAAACAAGTTTCGCGCATTAGCAAACATTGAAAGCCACAACAACAATAATAACAATAATAACAACAACAGCAAACAGCGATTGCAATGCAAATTAATATTTGTTGTTGGCCGGTCTGCTGATTAATAACAATCAATGCCAGTCAATTAAGCTGAAATCGATTTGGCGAAAATAAAAACCTGTTTTCGCACCGAACGAGGAGATTCCCCGCGTTCCACCAAGAATTCCGATTTTTTTTTTCTTACCTAGACAAGACAAGTTGCTGGCCATTCTCCTTTACCTGATCTTCTCCGCTTTGTTTACCCCAAATTTTTCAACAGAAAAATAGAAATTAGGCAACAAGGCATTTTTGAAATAAATCGTTAAGGAGATTATTGAATATTTGGAAAGGTAAAGGATTATTTGAAGCAGGGTTTGCAAAATAGATCGATCTACTTAAATAAAATGTTTGTTCCAGTTTTTAGAGCAGAACAAAAAGTTCTTATATTTTACCAATACTAAAGGAGATACTACTAAATATTTCATTTCTATTTTATGTAAACATTTGTAGTTTAAAAATATCATATTCTGTACTTAAGTACATTTTCAATACAAAGGGTTTATAATTAAATGCTTTTAAATTTCATTTTAAATTTACTAGATAATATACTTGTAACAAACTAGAAAAATTTACGATTACAAAAATTATTGTTCTTGGAGGAAAGAGTATAATTAAACATTTTACTGGGCACTGTTTAAAAAATTAACTTTAGTTTATCTTTATGTACGTGTGGCTCGTGAAAACTTTAAAAGCGTTTAACTTTCAGAGCGTTTCCAGCTGCTTCAGCCAATCGAACTTTTTGCTAATGATTCTCCCGGGAGTTGCGTAACTAGTATTTTGGCTTATTTATCCGCATTTCGTAACGCCACTTACCAATTTGTCTTGTTGGGCCCATTGGCCTCGCCAATTGTGTGGGTGGCCACCGAGTAGCCAAAGTGCGAGTGCAGGTGGCCATATTTCACGATCGGCAATCGCTGCTCCAGATTAAAGGCGCAGGTGATTAAGATCAGACAGTGGAAGGGTATCAGAGTCCGCAGCATTCTTGTCAGCGGGATCTCTTCCATGATTTGTGTGTTTTTGATTTCAACAGTTCGTTGTATTTAATTTTTAAATATATAACGGTTAATGCACGTGCACCGGGCACGGCAAAAAAAAAAGAGGAGAGGTTTCAAACCCGCGACCTTCGGCAAACAACCGAATAAAAAAAAGTAATAGAACAGAAACAACAACTACAAATCCGGTGAGATCTTTGGCTCGACAGGTAGTCCGCGTATTTTCCACGCTCTTTGCCGCTCGCTGCAGTTTTGCTTTTATCTTTCGCTTTTCGTCTTCGATTTATTTACCCTCTTCACACGCACTCACAGCAAAAAAAAAAATAAATTATAATCCGATGGCGGTAAAAGTTCGGTGAAATACTACTACACAATTATATAACGGACTCCACACGCATTCGGCATTTTTGATAAAGATTCGTTTCCTAATCGAATTCTCCCGATTACCGTTCGCGACGGCGGTTTGTTGATATCTCTTTCGGCAACGAAGCGCGCGCGACCCGAGCAACAGTAACAATAACAAAACTAGGGATGTCGAAAATATATCAAAACATCGATACATCGATTACACTTTATAAAAGCAAATATTACTATCGCCTTAGCTTTTGACCGAAGTATCGCATATCGATATTATTTTTAAATGAGAGCGCCATGCAAGCGTTAAAAACTGTAGATAAAACTGACCATTTGGCAGTAATTTTCGCCCCCTAGAGGCTCATCCCCCCCCTTGGCTAACAAATACTTTACATGGGAGAACGTTTTTTTCCTAACGGGTGAACAGAGGACATCAAAGGTGAGGAAGGATAACTGTTCGAACATGTCCGATCTAACTTGTTCGCATGCCGGGAACTGACAAAAAAGTAATGCTCAATAATGGATTTTGTGTAAAATATTAATATTAAAGGTTATTATGAAAAAACTAAACCAATGAATATTAAAAAAAAATTATTATCAATCCTGTGTTTTTTTAATTCGGCGGCAATAATATGTTGCAGCATGTTGCAAGCGGTCAGTAAACATGTCGCTAGCAAGCTGTTGCAACCAGTGCTCATGACTTACCGGATGAAGTTCGTGGCAATTAGCTTTTGTCAGCGCACAAAAGGGAATCTTTCGATAGATTAATAAGTTTAAATTTGTACTGGTAAAAGTGGTGGATACAAAATAATATTCTGCCATATTATCTTAACTTGTTATTGTTGCACTGGTAATATAGAGTTCTTTTTTTTAACAGATCGCTAAAAGAACTTGTTGATATTGAGTACAATTATGAATAGACATCAATGCTGAAAATCTGAAACTAAAATACTTCAAATCAGGGGCGGATACAGGTATCTGCCTGGGGGGGGGCGATCAAAATTTTTTTTTAAACAATGCAAGTAGCAGGTGGCAAATAATCAAAAATTATACGCAGTTTTATTCAAAACACTCTGTACAAATAAATTAATTAATTTTAATCTAAATGGCGAATTCCATTATTCTTTTCCCTCTTTTTAAAAACTTTTCTATAACTCTCTCGATGTGAATACTGATTTCGGAATGCGTATGTAGCAATGCTAGGCTAGTTAGTCTTAGGAGGAGCGATAGACAAGGGAAGAAGTAGGGCAAGGAAGGACTGGCGACACGCTGTAACACGCAGGTTTCCGAAGTTCACGCCAGTGAAGCACCTTTTTTCAGAAGCTGAGGGGGGGCGATCGCCCCTATCGCCCCCCCCCCTGTATCCGCCACTGCTTCAAATATTTCAATGATTTCTTTCGATTATGTTGTAACGCTTTATGTGTTCATGATTGTTTGTCCTTATAAAATTAATAAACATAATTTATACTTTTCTGATTTTGGTATTTTGTGGCAAATTTTGGCGAGATTGAGTGGAGATATTTTGACTATTAAGCTACGGTCACAGTGAATGGCGCGCATGTGCAAAATCGATTGAAAAAGCTAAAGTCTCTTGTTCTGAAAATTCAGCAAAAACAAAGTTTGACATTTGTGGAGTAGCTTTAACTCAGTTAGGTTAAGTCGCCGATACTGTGGACACCCTCTAAAGGCTAAAACTCATTGAAATATAGGTTTTAGTAACCAAGAAAAGCAGTCTTCATAACATCCTTCTAGTATCCTATCCAATTCTTATCGATTTTTGTGCTGCTTGTAAACAACCCCCAGAAAAAGTACCACAAAACCAAAGCAAAAACTGAAGACATGGCTTATGTGAGTTAAATTATTTAAATTAGCTTTGCTTTTCTTTTTTTGGGAGTTGCTAATTGGTTTAAATTATTCCTGCAGCGTTTAAAAGCCACCAAATGCCCCACGGACGAGCTTTCGCTAACCAATCGAGCAATTGTGAATGTTGGCGACTTTCCGGATGAAGTCAAGTGGGTTGCTCTACCAAGATATCATTATAAGTTACTTTACTATATAGAACCCTTACTTTATCTCCAGATATGCTGACATATCGCCAGCCGCTGGTCAGCACTTCATTTTCGCTTTGGAAAAGACCGTCGAAGTGCCCAGTGGCTATGTGGGATTCTCTTTGGTGCAAAGGAAGTGGGCCATGGTGTCCATCAACCAGGAGCTGGAGGTTCGTCCCTATCGCTTCGATGCCTCCTCGGATGTCATCACCTGTGTGTCCTTCGAAACGGATTTTCTCCAAAAGAAAACGTGAGTACATAGTATACAATAGTCATTCCTTGGTGTTATGTAATGTGTATATACTATATATTTTATCGACAGCGTTTCCCAGGAGCCCTATGACTCGGATCAAATGGCCAAGGAGTTCATCATGCAGTTCGCTGGCATGGCTTTAACTGTGGGCCAATCCCTGGTTTTCAACTTCAAGGATAAGAAGCTCTTGGGTCTGGCTGTGAAGTCCCTGGAGGCCATCGATCCCAAGAGTTTGGGCGAAGGCAAGGAGCCGGCGATGCGGAATGTGCGTTTCGGTCGGATTCTTGGCAATACGGTGGTGCAGTTCGAGAAGGCCGAGAACAGTTCCCTCAATCTGCAGGGCAAGAGCAAGGGCAAAGTCGTCCGCCAGTCGATCATCAATCCCGATTGGGACTTTGGCAAGATGGGAATCGGCGGTCTGGACAAGGAATTCAATTCGATCTTCCGTCGGGCGTTTGCCTCGCGTGTTTTTCCCCGGAATTGGTCGAGCAACTGGGTTGCAAGCACGTGAAGGGCATCCTTTTGTACGGTCCACCGGGAACGGGTAAGACCCTGATGGCCCGTCAAATTGGCACCATGTTGAATGCCCGCGAGCCGAAGATCGTGAATGGACCACAGATTCTGGACAAGTACGTGGGCGAATCGGAAGCCAATGTCCGGCGATTGTTTGCTGAGGCTGAGGAGGAGGAGAAGCGCCTGGGACCGAACAGTGGTCTACATATCATCATCTTCGACGAGATCGATGCCATTTGCAAGCAACGTGGCTCGGTGGCAGGAAACAGTGGTGTCCACGATACCGTGGTGAATCAACTGCTCACCAAAATCGATGGCGTGGATCAGTTGAACAATATCCTCGTTATTGGAATGACCAATCGCAGGGACATGATCGATGAGGCGTTGCTGCGACCTGGTCGTCTCGAGGTGCAAATGGAGATCAGTTTGCCCAACGAACAGGGTCGCGTTCAGATCCTGAATATCCACACCAAGCGGATGAGGGATTTCAACAAGATTAACGATGATGTGGATAACAAGGAGATTGCGGCGCTGACCAAGAACTTCAGTGGCGCTGAATTGGAGGGTTTGGTGCGTGCCGCTCAATCGAGTGCCATGAATCGGTTGATCAAGGCGGATGCCAAGGTAACCGTGGACCCGGAGGCCATGGAGAAGCTAAAGGTGAATCGCGATGACTTCCTGCACTCGTTGGAGAACGACATCAAGCCGGCTTTTGGAACGGCTCAGGAAATCCTCGACAATATGCTGGCACGTGGTGTGATCAACTGGGGAACTCCGGTTAGCAATCTTCTGGAGGACGGAATGCTGTATGTACAACAGGCCAAGGCTCCCGAATCGAGTGGTCTGGTCTCCGTTTTGGTGGCTGGAGCTCCAAACTCTGGCAAGACAGCACTGGCTGCCCAATTGGCCAAGATGTCGGACTTCCCGTTCGTGAAGGTCTGCTCGCCGGAGGATATGGTTGGCTATACTGAGTCAGCCAAGTGTCTGCACATCCGCAAGATCTTCGATGACGCCTACCGCTCCACACTCAGCTGCATTGTGGTGGACAATGTGGAGCGTCTGCTCGACTACGGATCCATTGGACCGCGTTACTCCAATATGACGCTGCAGGCACTGCTCGTTCTGCTCAAGAAACAGCCGCCAAAGGGACGCAAGCTGCTCATCCTGTGCACTTCGAGCAGGAGGTGGGCTTTCTGAATGAGTAACCATATGTATTCCCTTTATCTAATTGTATACCTCTTATAGGGAGGTTCTCGAGGAGATGGAGATGCTGACGGCCTTCACCTCGGTGCTCCACGTGCCCAATCTCTCGCACCCGGAACACGTTTTGGCCGTCCTCGAGCACACGGACATCTTTAGCAAGGGAGAGGTCCAGGCCATTGGCAAGAAGATGGCCGGCAAGCGGTAAGTTTTTAGAAACCATAATAGATCTTCTTGGGTAAACGAAATGTTTTTGATTGAGAGTATAATTTTTGACTTCAAATGGCATTTATTTCTGATGTTGAATACTTGGTTGCTCAAAAAATTTATATTGGCTATGAAAGTAATGTATTTCTCATGTTGCAATGATGAATGTTTTCTTCTAAATTTTCTAAAAAAAAAAAAAACTAAGCAAGTTTTCCACTTTTTTTTTTGTATTGCCTTAGTCACTTTTCAACTTAATCAAATTTCATAGGTTTTCATTAAATAAATTATATGAAAGATAATACAAATGTAGTCTACGTTACTATATTATTTTAATATACTCAATATTACCCATGTGTAACTCAAAACTAACAATCGAATTAATGATTAAATCTTTTATTTCGACACAACTTCAGTGTATCATTTCTAACTGAATTCTTACTGTAATAATTTGAAACCAATCTCATTATTGATTAAATCTTCACCCCGTTTAGGGTCTTCATCGGCATTAAGAAGCTGTTGGGCCTGATCGACATGGCTAGGCAGACGGAGCCCTCGCAGAGGGCCATCAAGTTCCTGTCCAAGATGGAGGAGGAGGGTGGCCTGGACATGGTGGCACGGCAGTGAGGCATATGAAGCTGGATGTGCCCCAAAAAGCAGTCTCAATTATTAGCTTCTAAGTGAAAATGGATGGAGGGGCGAGAGCGATGAATCCGAGTACGCATCTAAATCAGAAGCGTTGACTCCACGTACACGTATACACCGCAAAACTTATACTATATAGACAGATATATACAGATATATATATATATATATATATAAATACGATCCAAGCTTCGCGTTGTTTGTTCGGTCCCAAGACCCAGTTGACAAGAAAAGACAAGAATGAAAACCACATCCACATTCCGGAGGAGTTTCCCGTGTTTCTGAAAAACCCCACAGAGCACAATCAAATCTCGAATCAGAATCAGATATGTGAGACCCGTGACCTGAAGATGAGGCATATGGCATATGACATTATAATGACATGACGGCAGAATGGAAGCAGATACTCAATTACATTTATAAATATAGCACGCGTAGCTAATAACTCGTTAATAGCATGATAATCTTTCTCGTTACCTTTTAATTTTAGGCCTTGCTTGAGTATATTCCCAAAATGTGGGAGAAAACACCAAAGTCTTGCCCCGGGCATTGTGAACGTTGTTTATCGGTAATTTAACGACCTAACTAATTAATTAAATATTTACTAAATCAAATATTGTTAACCGCCAATGTTATACGTATATCTTAAATAAAGAAAACGATCTCAAATTCCATCTTAGCTGGCTTGTTTAATATATTTAAATTATAAAAAATTATGAATATATAAAGATTCAGAAAAATGTTGAAAATAAACAAGCTGATATTAATTTTTAATTTTTTCTTTCTTTTTTTGATTTTCAATGAGAAGAAAAAACAGACAAAGTCATTATTTATTACTTTTTGACGATTTCTTCATTTTATTTCATTTAGAAAAAGCGACACACATTATTACTCTTTTTTTTCTGTTTCTTGGACTTATTTGTGCAACAATAAACAAAATATAAATATTTGATTTCGTTTTGATAAAACCATTTGTAACTATTTCCCAGCTTACGGAATACATTTTTTTGCAGTGCGCAGCAACAATATTTCTTTTTGTTAGTACAGTTATTTAAATGTTTTGTTATCAGTTTAAGGTTTTTCAGAAAAACTCGCAATTAAGAGAGGTAAACGGGTGGTGGGGGTAGGAATTTTTAGATAACCCCTAGGCCATTACCAAATTATAATAAGATAACCGAAAAAGAATTATAGGGAGAAGCAAAGATTGGACACACAGAATATGGATATTAACAGTTTTATAAATTTATAACGGTAAAGACTTCTTTATCTGATACAGACTGTCGAAACAATGGTAACTTCAACCTCAATTTTTAATTTGTATTTTGGGTAAAGTATCTAAATTCTTGGCTTTAGAAACGTAATCGTTTTAAAACAGCAAACTGATAAATAAAAATGTGTTAGCCTATATTAAAAGGTTCGAAAAATATTTTTTAACCGTTAAAAAGTTTACAAATCTTAATGCCTAACCATATTCTCTGTGTTAAAAACGTAAAGGGGAAGAAAATATAAATTTTTAAAAGCCCTGCCAATGGCCTCTTTTTAGCTTAGCTTAATAGTTACATTGTTGAGATTTTATTTTGTAAGTTTAGTTTTAAGTTTCTGTTTCGTTTTGTTAACAATTGTTTCTTCCAGTTGGAGCCAATCGGTCCATCTCTCGTTGTGCTTCTCCTTCTTAATCATCATCTTGTTCTTGTTCCATTTTCCTTACTTATTTTTTTGATCCTTGGACTGTTGCTCCGTTATTTTCCGATTTTTGACTTGCTCCTTTACAATAAGGTAGCGGTTTAGAGAGAGACGGCTATAGACAGCAAAAGGTACACGAGTACAAATACAATTACAGCGGTATTACAGTTAACGGTTAGCGTTTAAACGGGTATTCCAGACTTTACCCGATTCACGCCTTTCGGGTCCTGCCCAGGCCGTGTATATGTGTATGTGTGTGTGAGCGTAAATGTTTTAAGGTGTTTGTTTTTTTCTCTCGTTTTTTTTATTAAAATGGTTCACTTTGTTTTGTGTTTTATTTACATATAATAATAGTTTTACTTCATTTCAGACATTTGTTGAACATCGTTATCGTTATACACACGGTGAATACACATGTGCATTTATGTATATATATTTATATATACTCATATATATAAAGGGTTATTATTGTAACAGTTATTGGGTATACATACGTATATAAGATCTCGGCAACATTTAACAACAATTTTCTCTTATTCGTTTTAGTTTTAGTTTCTGTTTTTGTGTGTTTTTGTTTTTGCTCTGCACTCGATTTTCATTTTCTCACATTTATTGCACAATATATATATTTAGATATATATAGAATTCTTTAAATAATATTATGTTGTACTTGAAACTTGCACTAAACTATAAATTGTACAAAAAGATTTCTCAGTTTTTCGCCTTTCCTTTCAACTTGTTAGCTGTTAAGTTCTCTCATATTCTCTTATATCAACTAAAGCATTCTACATAACACGTAATCCCCTCCCTTCTCCTCTCTCTCTCTCTCGATCTGTTTAAAAAGGGTGGCGGAAGAGTGGGCGTGGTGGGGATTTTATATTCTTAGGGACTTCGAGGTTGAACCTTACATAAAAACACACGCTTCTTGCACCTGATCTCCTTTTAAGTTTAACTTTATAGTTTACTGATTTACCATTAGGTTAGTAGTTCTATATCCATTTTAACACACTTACTTAAATTATAATAATAGTAATAATAATAAGATACATTGAGTTGCGTGTGTTTGTGTGTGTGCGTAAAATACCTCTCCTCTACCCTTAAAAAAAAAAAAAAAAAAAAAAATCTCTCAAGGAATTCTACAACTAAATTCTCACCATATACTATATATTCATAAAAAAAATTACCCAGTTTCTCGGGGTTATTTTTGTTGCTCTAATTATTTATAATTATTTCTTTTTGGAGGCACAGCCACCATTTTGAACTTTAGGCCCTGTTCTGCTTCTTTAACCATTTTTTCCCTACAATATTTTCGATGTTTCTCTTTTTTTTTGCGGAGGGGCATTTCAATTTAAGGGATTGGGAATTTAATAGGGATATCGCTTGCGATCGAAAGAGAGAGATGGATGTGGCTATAGACGATCAATGACAACGACAACAATTGAAAGCGAGCGCCACAACAACAACAGCAACAACAATCAATTCAACTACAACAAATAACTAAATGTGCATTGAGCAGCTTGCGGCCACGCCCCCTTCGCCATTCCTTCCCCAGCCACGCCCACCGCCTCCTCAAGTTCCGCCGCCCGCGTCGCCTCCTATTTGGTTTCATCCTGATCCATCGGCTCCTCGGAGTCATCGCGGGATAGAGTTCTGCAAGGACAAAAACAAATATATAATCGATAATTTGTATATAAAAGTATATTAACTAGCTTAGGTCTATTTATCAATTTTTTTGAATTTTTAAAAACGTTTTTTAAAACCAACTTTAATATTATTAAGCATAAAATATAAAAAGTATAAGAACTGTTTAAATGTGAAGAACAATAATAAATTAGAACAAGCGTGTAAGGGCAATTTCAAAAATCATATTTCTTAAATATCATATATCTTATTATATACATATCTATATTAATATTAATTTTCATAGGGGCTTTTTTAATAAATATAACTTTTGAAGAGACTTTGTTATCTTTGAATCGTAGTTATCAGCATTTAAAATTTTGAATCGTGTTCATAACCTTTTAAAATTATCTACAAAACAAATAAAAACATTTCATTTTTTATAACCAACATTTTTAAATAAAATCATTAAGGATAAACATTTTTAAGCTACTCAATTAACTGGCTTCCCAAACATAACCTCTTTAAATTTCTAAACTCACTATATATTTCATTATATTTAAGAGGAGATTCAATTCTATTTGGGAACGCACCTGTGCATCGACTGCATGGAGAGTCCGGCCATGGCGTTGATGGTCTCGGACTCGTCGTGCTCCACCTTGAGCGTCTCCAGAGCGGACAGACCCACCGTGTGCTCCAGCATCCTCACACAAGGCCAGTGCGTTTGCTGCAGAAACCAAGGAGAAGCATTCAGTTATAAGAATTTTAACCAGATGAATTGGTAATCCAAGCGCTCACCTGAATGGCTATCGTTTTCTGGAGCGTATTGATGGCGTTCTGGCAGGGCGGCCTTTCCAGCTCCGCCTTGGCTATCGGCGATGCCGGATCGCCGAGCAGGGCACGCACGCACTCCTGGGCGGAATCACAGATGGCGGCCAGATCGTAGCCGCCCTCCAGGGCGAGCACCACCTTGCCATTGGCCAGCTGGAGGAGTTCGCGGGTCATGAAGCCGAAGCACGCCGGCGAGACATGATAGCCGCCGAGCGGTGCCGGGTGTCCGGTGGCCGCATCGAAGCCGGAGGAGACCAGCACAATGTCCGGATTGAAGCTCCGTGCGATGGGCATCACAACGGTACGGAATGCAGCGATATACTCGGCGTCGCCCAGCGGCGGATTCAGCGCCCCGGACCATGAGATGTTCACGTTGAAGCCGAGTCCAGCACCGGATCCGCACTGAAAGATATATCATTTCACTTGATTAGTTACATCTATAGATTAAGGAATGGGTGAATGGCATTACCTCTGTGGGTCCGCCTGTGCCGGGAAAGAAGTTACCGTCATCGTGTCGATGTATGGAAAGATATAGAATGTCGGGACTTTGGTAGAATGCTTGCTGAGTGCCATTGCCATGGTGCACATCCTGAAATAAATACAAGGATATTTAGCAAAGGTTTAAGATTATGAAAATTCATTAATCAGGGATATTGGGGAAATCTCTAGGAACTATAACATCTTAAACATTTTGTATAAAAATTCATATGAAAGATTATTCTTAAAAATAAAACGAAATCTTTAGGAAAGAAGATATAGATTGGAATACGTTCTGTTTAACTTCAATCTTTAAACTTAATAATGAATAAAATTATTTGTTATCATATTTTTTATGAAAGTATTTAGGCTTCTCTACATGAGATATACAAATTTCAAATTAAGCTTAAAAGGCAGTTTGAATGCCTTAAATCTATTTAAGCTTGCCTTATAAATAAATAGTTAACTGTAAAAAAAAGTGAATCTTTAAACTGTTAAATTAACTTTACACCTTTAAAATTATTGCAAGGTATTTATAATGGATTACTATTATTTATTATATATTATTGCATCTAGAGATTTCCCCTGTCTAAAACCCGAAACTCACCCAGTCGACGATGAGGATGCGCCGCACCTCGGGCATCCGCTGACGCAGCAGCTTGGCCGCGATGGCGATCGAGTTGAAGAAGCAGAATCCCATGGCCAGATTGGCCTCGGCATGGTGGCCCGGAGGCCTCACAACAGCAAAGCCATTGCGCAGATCCCCCTTGGCCGTCTTCAGGGCCAAGTCGATCACACAGCCAGCGGCCATCCGAGCAGCGGTGGCCGTGTGGTGCTCGTTCCACGTGGTGTCCAGGTCCACGCCCAGTCCACCGCAGGAAAGCCGAACGAAGCTCGCCGACAGCGTGTTCTCCAACTTGGGCCGGCTCAACTGGCACTGGTTGGAGCCGAACAGCATGGCATGCGCCTCCGTGTGCACCGTCTGCAGTTCCTCCTGCGTGGCTTTCCGCGCACGCAACCGATCGCAACGCTTGACAAGATCGGTCTCGTTGAGTCGCGCCCAGACGCTCTGCAAGCGGCCACTGTGCTCCGGATGCTGGGCGTTGTCCCCGCAGATGCACGAGTGCTTCAGCATCAAAGGATCGTAGGCCAATCCCGTAGTGACCTTATGCGGTGGCGAAACACTCGATGAAGGTGGCGGTGGCGTCTGCTGTTGCTGCTGCTGCTGCTGCTGGTGATGATGAATCCGCAGCTTGCCGGCGTACAAGGTGCTCATCAGCTGGCGGTGCTGGCGATGCGGCAGCGAGAGATTGACGGGCGGTATGTGATCGGCCGACGAAGAGGTGGCTATCGGTGCCGGCTGCTGTCCGGTGTCCGGTATTCCGGAGCTCAAGCCGTGCGGACCCAGCGGCACCAGGGGACTGCTCAGAGTCCTTGAGAGGGGTCGCATCAGGCCCTTGGCCAGCTCCTCCTCCTGCTGCAGCTGGAGTAGTTGTTCCCGCTGCTGCTGCAAGTACTCCTGGTCGCGCAGCTTTATGCCCGACTTGATCGAAGCGCCCGTCGCGGGTGGAGCGCGATAGGCAGCCGCTGCCACCGCCGCCGCCAGAGCATCGGGAAGATTCTGCGAGGTGCTGGTGGCTATCGTGCTGGTGAGCACCGTCTTCGGCGGCTTCTTCTTGTCGGTGAGGTCCATCACCTCGGCGGCGGAGTCGTCCTCCTCCTCCTTCAGCTGCGCCTCCCGCATTCCGACTCCGACTCCGGCTGCGGCTGCTGCGGCTGCAGCTGCTCCACTCCGGGTGAGGACGGTCTGGCGGAGCTTCTGGTTCAGCACCTGGTGCTCGTACGCCTGCCGCTCCGCCTGAAAGGATAGAAGGATATGCAAAAAATAAGTTATTATTAATAACATTATGACAAGTTAAGTATTGGAAAAGCATTATTAATACACTTTGTAAAAGTGTTACAAAGTTTAAGCCTAACTTCAGGATGTTATCATTAAAAATTATAAACAAGAGAGCAACATATTACCTATTTAAAAAAAAAAAAAACAAATTGAACTCCATCTTGGACAATTAAACATATTTAATCTGAGTAAAATTGAAAAATAGATATATTAAATGGATAAAGATTTTAATTTAATTTGAATTTAACATTGTAAAATATGAGCTTTTAAACTATCCTTAGCTCCTTTTTGGTCATCTTCAAATGTTCTACTAAAGTCTGGTTTGCAAATAGCAGAAGATTAAGTTCAATAGAACAACAAAAGATATATTCTCCATAAGGTGACTATCAATTCTAATTATTTTTTGATTAAGTAAGACACTTAAGGATGAAGTCCTTTTAAATGTAATTTTTTAATTATAAGTTAAATTCTAAAACCCTAAACATATTTTGTTAATATTTTGGGATTTCAATTAAGTGTCCAATCGAATCAATATGTATTACATTAAAAAATTATTAAAATCCCAAAAAAATCTATTTAAATATTTAATATATTTAAGAACAATAAAAATAATATTCTGCATAAGGTAACTATTTTTTTAATGTATTTTTTAAATTTTAAATTGACTTTTAAATACGAATAATTCTAAGCCCTTAAAGATATTTTGATGGTATTGATTAAAATCCCAAAAAAATCCATTTGAATTGCAAATATAAGAGACTCCTGCCCCACCCACCTCGCTGTTCTCGTAGTGCGTCTGGACGACGTTCAGCTGGCCGGCTCCGGTGAGCATGGGATGCCCCAGTGGCAGTGGCGCCGACTGGGTGCGACCCAGCGGCCGGTGTCCCTGCTTGTGGAGGTGCACCTGCGCCACCTGGGCGTCCGTGATGGGCACGGTGTGCTGGTGGTGGCCCAGATGGCTGTGCCCGTACAGGGCCGCATGACCATGACCACCATGCCCATGGCCGTGGGCCGTGGGATGGGCGGCGTGCGGCGATCCGTGATTTGTGGGCGGCAGTGAGCCCGCGGCGGCGGCAGCAGCTGCAGCTGCGGCAACGGCGGCGGCATGGATCTTGACGGCCGAGCTGCTGGCGGCCAGCTGGTGCATGTACGACGAGGACGAGGGCAGAATGGTGGAGGCGGCGTGCGCCTGCGGTGGCGCCACATCGCCCACAAGTGAGGCCTGCGACGAGGACGTCGATGTGGCCGAGGCACTGCGCACCACCGGCGACGGTTGCTGCGGTGCAATGCCCGTCGATGGGATCATGGCCAGCGGTGCCGGCTGGCGACCCACGAAGCTGGCCATCGCCAGGGGATTGTAGTAGCCGCCGGGCGGTTGGCCAGCCCCGCCGGCTGATCCGCCAGCGGCGCCGGCTGCTCCCTGGGCGGCGGCCACATGCTGATGCAGTGCAGCGAACATCACGTAGTTCGCCTGGGCGGTGGCCTGAGCCTGAGCTTGGGCCTGAGCTTGGGCCTGGGCTTGGGCTTGGGCCTGAGCCTGGGCAGCCACTTGGGCGTGCGCCTGCGCAGAGTTGGGTAAATGCGGACGACCCAGCGAGATGTTCGGCAGCGATGGCGAACTGAACAGAGGGAGGTCGTTGATGCTGCTCCGCTGACCCGGCTGGTACTGGCTGCCCTCCTCGTTCTCCTCCTGGATGGGCGCACTCGTCGGGGAGCCGCGGCTCCCGACCACGCCCACCGCCAGTGCGGCTGCCGAGGGCGGCGAATTGGGTCCCGAATCCGGCGTACTGTTGCAATCTACGGGTTTACATATAATAATAATATTTTAGATTAATAAGAAGTAAAGAATAAGGGATGAGAGCTTAAGGGTTAATTGAGCTGAGCGAGTTGGTCAGTTGGAGAGCTTCTTTTGGGGGTTAATTAACAACAACAGCGAAACAATTAAGCAAAAGCAACAACGAGTAAATTATAACAGTATTATACAATGATTAAACAGTAATTTAATAGGGAGGTTTAACCTTTCATTACTTGAATCCTGAAAGAAACCTTTAAATATTATGATCTGAGGATATGCAGTTGTGTCTAAATTAAAGTTTAAAGTTTAAAAATATAATATTTTAAATAAAATAATAATAATGAGAAACTAATACAGAAAATAAAATAATATTTAAAGAGAAACATCCCCTTAGATAAAAAAAAAACTTAGGAACGCAAAAACCTTATAAAGAGTATTTTTCAACGATAGAATCTTAAAAGTTTTTACAAGAACTACCTAAAAAATGTTGATTCTGAGATGATTTCAGTTCTAATATTTTGAGTTCTTTTATAATACAATTTCGATTTCAATTTAAACCTTGAGAACCCCTTTGAAATCTCCCCATTTACACCAACTGACTCAACTTAGTATTGCCCCATTCTAAAACTTCCTCTTCAATGATATTTCGGATCTTCATCGCCTGAGTTCTGATGGGTCTGGCTGAGAATAGTGAGGGATAATGGGATGGTACGTACTTGTGAGAACGGAGTTCTTCTGCTGCCTGCGCTGGGCCGCCTGGAGGAGGCGTTCGTGCCGCCGGGCGACCGCCGGTCCGCCGATCCTGGCCTTCCGCTCGATGACGCTCTGCTTCAGCCGGATCTTCAGCAGGTTGGGTTCGGAGGCTATGGTTTATTGGTTCGAAAGCGGTGCACACATTGCATGGGTTAGTTTTGAGGGTTAAGAGCATCGGGCTTATAAGTAAGACAAAGGACTCAAGCTCTGCTCTTTGGAAACAAACTTGCAGTTAGTAATTGCACTTCGAATGCCATGCTTTTGTAAATAAACTTTACAAGTTCCTGGATTCCCACTAAACTAAAGATAAATACTTTGTATTTTTAGCTGATTATTTTCTAATATATTCTACAATTTGTTTTTGCTAATTATACTTTTCACTCCATCGCTTAAAAAGCTGCTGTAAATCATTGTTATTAGTTAAATTTATTGCCAAGTAAAACGGAAACTTAACGTTCATATTTATTTTTAAATGCATTCCTATTTATAAGCGAGCAAAGAACGTGTTTATTTGCATTTATCTGTCTTTGATTTTCCCAATTTAACCTTTTCCAACTAAACCCAAAACCCAGAAACCGAATAATTTAACCTTTTCAGCATTAACTTACGAAACAGTGAAACCAAACTTGCGGAAAACCCAAACCCAAGGCAATTTCTATTATATCCATGGTGTTACCCAACGCAAATTATCCAAACAAATCAAACTCTGGCATTTCAGTTACGTGTTCCCAGGAAGTATTTATTTTTATCTGCCAATTTCATGTAAAAATCGCTTTGTTAACCCTTATCTTTTTGTGGTTAGACAATAAATCGAACTTACGGCAGTCGGCCATTCGAAAAAAATAACGAATTTTAATACGGAACACAGGCAAGAGCTTGTTTTTAATTCATTGCTTATATCAATCTTTTGATTTGATGGTATGAACCACCTGCTGAGATGGAAATTCCTAGGGGTTTATTTTACTCACCTGTCTTCCTCAGCGGAAAATCAGATTCGTATTTGAGCAGCGAGGAGGGCGGCTGAGGTATTTTGTACGGATGCGCACTGGTCACGGTTCCAGCTGGGAGGGATTCGCCCGAGGAGCTCTTCACCACTCCACTGAAAATCCCCAGAAAAGAAAATGGGATTACTCAAAGTCTCATTTAATGCGAATTTCACAAGTGCCTGAAAAGTTATTCCTTCCTTCGAGGAATTTGTATCCACGAATCGTTTAGGAATGCCATACAAAATATACATCAAGGAACTTTGTATTTAAAAATCGTTTAAACGTGACTTAAAATATATATTTTCAAGGAATTTTGACTTTTAAGGGTTATAACGCTTAAGGGTTATACTTTTCAGGAATTTCTCTATTTAGGTTTCAATTATAGTCTTAAGATAGCAGTAAAGTAAAGGTAGGAACCAATTGCAGATAATAAACCTGTTCAGTTGCCAACTATGGAATATTTTACTGAAAATGTATAAAAATAATTTACTTCAATTTCTTTAGATTTGGAATTCAGCAGGTTTAACTAAAAAAAAGTATTACAAAAAAATAGTAACTGAATATTTAAATCAGCATTATAAATATAGTTTATTGAGGTCAGAGAGAGATTTAAACAAAAAAAACGGCAAGAACCATTTCGAAGTTTTTCAGAAAAAGATACAACATG
Source organism: Drosophila ficusphila (assembly GCF_018152265.1). Classification (NCBI taxonomy): domain Eukaryota; kingdom Metazoa; phylum Arthropoda; class Insecta; order Diptera; family Drosophilidae; genus Drosophila; species Drosophila ficusphila. Next base: position 3,177,306 of record NW_025064092.1, on the reverse strand, counting down.
TTGTTCTAACCGCTTGAAATAAATACATCTAATGGCATACTAAGTCATCTTAACTCCTTGGAAAATATTTTATTATTTTTTACTTCACTGGATTTACAGTGGATTAGTAATGCATTAGCTTTATCCTCTTACCGATTTCTGTAGGGCGACGTTGTCGTTGTGCCATTCGAAGCCGCCGCCTGCGATTTCCTGCTCAGGATGAAGCACTGAAAGGAAGCGAATGGAGATTCGATTAGATCGTATCCTCAAGGGTTTACTCGATCTAGTTATCTAGGATATATGGTATGTAGCTTACGTTGAGAATCTGTTTGACCTCGGGACTGGCATTTGCACTGCAGATCTGCTTGGGTTTCATGCCGTCTCTGCCGCGTTGTTGTTGCTGTTGTTGCTGTTGATGTTGCTGCTGTTGCTGATGTTGGTGCTGCTGCTGCTGCTGATGTTGCTGCTGGTGTTGCTGTTGCTGCTGGTGCTGGCGCAGTTGCTCCTCAGCCACCGCAGCGGCGGCTGTCACCATTGTCTCGTTTCGCAATTCCTGGAAAGCGCCATGTGAATTCACCGCAAACTGAATAATTACAATAAGTTCGAGAGAGAATCGTTTGTTTGTTTGTTGTTTCTTATCGTGGTGATTTTTGGGGAGTAATCAGAAATTTATGCATTCTTGTTGGTTAGATTCGATTGTGGTTGCTGTTGCCAATACATATTAATTGATATATTAATGATAGCCTATATCAGTTATAACTTTCCTTTATCTATTAATTATAAATAAATGAATTAATTACTACAATTTTGCTAATGATTATTCCTATTTGAAAATAAATCCGGAGTAAAGGAAAGTGTTTCCTAAAAACGAAATCCTTAAGGTGACTAGTTCTGAACATAGTTGCAATAATTATATTTTTAAACCATTTCCATTAAAATAAAATTAACGAGGTGTCAAAAACAGCTCCAACGAATACGATTTCATTTCCGGCAAATATCTGAGAAAATAAAAATCCTTATGGTGACTAATTGTGCATCTCTAGCCATTACACATAATTTATATTGCTCCAATAAACCGAGCCAATAAATGTCGGAAAAAATAGAGATCGTCAACGATTTAACGAGACAATTTCTGGATCATTGTATAGTAGACCTGAGTGACATGGCTATATCTACTGAGTGTTAACGATGGCCTTAGTCATCACACAAGACGCTTCCGACACTTCCGGCACGATAATATAATATATACATTTCATATAATTTCATTTCATTTCAATTCTCTTTTACTTTGTCGTTTGTTTTTATTTATTTTCATACAATATTTTTTTTTTTCTGCGATTTCTGTCTGTCGCCCCCACAAAAGCCATTCACATCATCATTATTATTAATCATAAAGACGGGCGAAATAAATAAATATGTAAGTGAGTAGTGGCAACAGCAGCAAAAAGAATTGTAGAACATCAACTGAACGGCGTCTTCGATTCTACTCACATGATACTTGTGCTCCAGTTGGAGTTTGTGCTCCAATTCCATCTGCTTCGTCTGCTCCTGAAACGTGTAGAAAAGCTGCTGTTTCTGCAATTCCTGGCTCTTCTTGAGCTGCAAAGAAAACAATAAAAAAAATAAACAATTTATAGGAATTCTTTTGAGAGGTTTTATAGCAAAGTATCGTCTATTGTCAAGTGGTGGTTATCAATTCTTTATTATCTATTATTTTCAATTACTATCTTAAACACAATCAGTTTTAATTTCTAAAAGTAAAACATTTGGAGTTCCCAGCTCTATTTTTACCCTAATTTGTATGCTTAATTTCTTTGCTTCGTATAATACAATATCTACGAATTTCGATTGACTTTGAAATTACTTGGAAGATATGTTTTGAATATGCTAGTGATTTTGTTTATGTATTTCATTGGGAACATGTTTTTTCTATTCCTGTTTTAGTTTGAAATGGTATTACGTTTTAATTATACACAGACTGCTCATCAAAGTTCACTGATCATAGATTACTAATTACATAGCTCGTTTATATAGCACAATAGTTCATTGATTATGAATTGCAAATTAAAGATCACAGATAAGCAACAATAGTTTATCGATTAACTACAAAAGCAGGCAAATTTAGCGATAAAAATCCGATATTAACCGATTAACGATAATAAACGAATCACTGTGTGGTTCTTTTTTTGCAAATTATCATTTTGTTTTTTTTTCGAGATCACTTCTGCCTTTTCGGATGTGTCATAATATTTGCATATTTCCCATGACCTTAGCAATATGCTTTCTACTCTCTCTCTCTCTCTCCTTGTTTTATTTTCTTTTTAAACGTGTGTGCTTGTGAGTGTGCGTGTGTGAGTGTCACCCCCCACGCAGTCACACATGCAAAAATAAACGGGAAATAAATAAATAAATAAAGCAGATGCGGTTTATCTCTTGTTTTTGTTTGATTTGTCTTGGGTAAATGTGATTTTCAGGTGGAAATAGAGGTGTTCTCACTTTTCAGCTTACTTCACTCAATAAACAATCTTTGGTTTCTGCGGCCACTTTTGTTTTAATTTGTTTTTTCTCTCTCTTATAACTCTTTGTTTTCTATTGTGTTTTTTGTTTTTGTGCTCTTTTTGTATAGTTTCCGACTGTTTGCTTTCGATATTTGGCTAAAAACTTTTTGGTCAGGCACTTTTTCATGGAATTTCCGAAAAACTGCGTGTTTGGTTTACGTTGAATGGTGGTGTGTGTGTTTTGGCTTTTATTTTTATTTTTTGTTTTAATTTTCGGTGTTTTTTTTTTTTTTTTGTTTTTTTGTTGGTGATATTTTTATTTTGTTATTTTATTTTGTGTCTCTATTTGTATCTTTCTTTTGGCGTTTGGCGCGTTCGCTTTGGCCTCGGCATTCGCTGGGAAATGAGGGAGGCGCTTTCATTTCAGTTTCACTCGGCCGACTGGCCCAACTGGCGAAAAAATCAAATATAAACACACAAATTTCGAAATGGTTACGTTCCGCTGTGGAAGAGAGCGCCGCTAGAAGAAGAGCACACATCGGAAGAGAGGTGAAGAAAGTGGAAAGCAGAAGACCGAAGCCTGTAGACTGTAGACTGAAGACTAAAGACAGAAGACTGAAGACAGAGGGCGACAGAGAGCGAAAACTTGGGTAGACAAATGGGCGTTTCGGTTCTAAGATTCTAAGAGAACCCTCAGCCAAACATCATCACCCAAACATATTAACAATTAGCAATTGAAACTTACACTGCAAAAAAAGCACTAGTCTTCCTAACATTACACTGTCATTTTTTGCAAACTTATTTTAAATTGGATATTTTTGCTTAAATTTTAGACTTTTTAATAAATGACAAAACTTTGTTTATGACTTTTTGTTGTTTTCAAATTTACTTAATCGTTGTGAAAAGTTATATATAAAATGAGAATGATTTCACTGTTATGACTTATTCAATAATTTGGAATTCTAATCTTAATTACCCGTTTAAAAATAAAACACAACAAAAGTATATTGTTTCATATTATGCTTGACCCAATAAAAAGTTGATAAGTTTGGGATTAGATTGATATTTTTAGGACTCATATTCAAATGTTAACTGAATGAATGTATTTTTCACATTTTAAAAAATCTAATGTCTTTGCTTTTGCATTTTTAAATATATGATTCATTTGATTTGTTTTTTTTTTACTTTCTCTCTATATAAAAATGTATTATTTTTTGGGATTCTTTTGATATATTAATCAAGTTGCAAAGCAGAAGGCTGACCAATGGTCAATTTAACTTCTGCTAGAAGATGCTCTGTTTTTGTTATTATAACGATGGAACCCTTTTACCATATGCCACATCGGTTTGATTCGATTCCTAGGAAACTGCAGTACCAACGCCCCACCCCCCGAAAAGCACCCACCGCCCCCTGCAGCGACGCCCGCTTGCACAACATTCGCCAGTTGCTATGGCCAATGCTATAATTATAAATACCTGCGCTATAATTATAGCGGGCCAAAAGACAACACACAGGCACGCCCATATAAATAGAAACACTGTGGATCGGGATCGGAGCGGGTTAAAAAAAGAAGAAGAAAACGAAGGAGGAGGGGGAGGAGGTGGAGAAAGAGGAGGAGGAGGAGGAGGGTGGGGAAACAAATGAAAGCGGATAAATGCAGTGAGTCTACCCTAATTCAATGATCATCCAAGTGCGATGATGATGACGATGTCGGTTGAGATCGAATGAGGAATTTCCGGAAATTGAAAGAAAAATAGATTCCGTGGAATCGATCACAGCTTGATCTATTTTTATGCTTTGTTAAGCCATTTGTTTTGTTTTTTAAGTGGTTAATTATAGTTGCAGATGAGCCATAAAACAAACAACAAGAACAAGTTTTGAATCTAGCATTTCAAAATAAATTACTAATCTATGAAAGTTATAAATCTAAAGTATTTATAAAGTGTTTATTTATCTGCAAGAAATCCCATATTTTTATACGGAAACCAATGCGTTGTAGATCTTTTATTAGGATTTTCAGTTGATACTAGGAAATGGAACCATCGCATTCCAATTGAATTAGACTGTCTAGGATGTTTTCATCGCAGAACTTTGTATCTGCGTTCTATATATTTTGCCATCGCAATTAAATTCCAATCTTTGCGTTCTCTTTAACCAAATGAAAAACTATTCTTGCCTAATTTGTGTGCGAAGATCAAAGATCAATGATCATCTTCATTAAGATCTTGTCAACCCTCCCACACCACGCCCATCACCATCACCACCAACACCCCACCCACCCACTCCCCCACCAGTTTTTGCTAATTTGCATTTTGCTCGTGCCACGAAAACAGAACACAAAATGCTAAAGGAAAATGGACTGAGGAATTCTATAAAACATTTTCACTGATTGGCAATTGTTTATGTGTGCGTGATCTAACCAGCCAAGTGTGTGTGTGTTAGTGTGTGTGCTTGTTAAAAATAAAACCCGCAGAGTTTATAAAAGAACAAAAATAAATTCAAAGGAAAAACCGAAAATAACAAAAACGGCAAACGCGTTGATGAAAAACGAAGGCAGCTCAAATGGGATGAAAATGGGCAAATTACATAGAGAGGAAAATATTGGAAGTTTCTTGTGTTAAAAAAAAATAGAAATAAAATCATTTCGAGCTTTATGTTTTTTCGACAGGTAATTTTTAAAAATGTAAAAAAAAAAGGATATTCATTTTGTTTTTTACTTTAACTATTAAACCATAATGAAATGTTAATTTAAACGTTTTTTAAAAATTTTTTGAAATATTTAATAAAAAAAAGCCACTTATAATTTGTACTACTTTTTGGTTTAAAACACAATCCTTGAAATAATAATAGAATTTTTTTAATGCACTTAGCTAAGCTAAAAAAAAAGTGGGCGGCAGGGCATGGCAAGCAGTTAAGAAGAAGACCACGTCGAGCATAAGGCTGCATATAAAACACTCTTTTACCCTAAAAATAAAGATTTCAAACGAAAACAAAACAAAAGAAATGCGACGGAGGAACCAACGAGTAAAAAAAAAACACAAATTACGACAAAATAAGAAAGCAAACTGCAGCCAAAAATCGAGGCATAAATAAATCCCCGAGACTATAAATTGAATGCAAGCAGCACCAGAAGTAAGAAGAAGAAGCGCCCCACAAAGAACAGGGGCATTTGGGGGGAGGAGAATCATGGGACAGAGAGGGAAAGAGAGAGAGGGGAGAGGGGGGCCGGGGGGTCGAGCAGGTGGGCCTGCCTGCACATGCTGGCCATCATGCCCGGCCACAGTGGAAACAACTTAGAGAGCGACACGAAACAAATGCCAAACATTTTGGTTAAATACAGTTAACAAACCTTAACAGCTAAAGAAATGAAATATTTAATCTATTTTAAAATGTCTATAAATTTATATTTATTCTTATTAATAAGTGATTTCAAATTATACTTATATCTTTTATTTTGTTAAAATTTCTATAAAAAACGATTTAGAATAACAAATCCAAAATTATTAAAAACAAAAAATCTCAAAAGTTTAATGATCTTTACATTATCTCTAAATATGTCATAAAAAAACCCCATTTGAGTTCCATCAAATGTCTTTTGTTATCACCAAAAATATTTCAAAAATATTTTTTTAAGCAATGGAGTCCATTATAGTCAGCGATATCTTTATATCCTCCGCACTCGCATCTTCTCTGACATTTCTCGCTCGCCGTGCGGCTCTCTTGACTCGGTTTTCTTCTATTTTTAGAGGACTTTATTTAAAAAATGCGCAAAAACTCATACATATTTTCGTAGTGAAAACAATAAATATAGAATCATTAAGTTGTACACGCGTTTAAATTTAGACTCCCAACAAGAGGAGCAGAGCAGCATCGCATCGGCACACACAGTTCAAAACCACACACACACACAACACTACACACACAACACACACATGCAACACAAGAGCATGGCCAGAGCCAGGCAAATAAAGTATAAATAAAGCGGAAAGCGAAAAGCTCAACAAAAATAAAACAACATAGCATTACCAAGGGAAATACAAAAAAAAAAAAAAAAAAAAACTAAGGCAGCTGGAGAAACTGGACAGGAAAAGCTGGCCAAGCGATATGAAAAAATGGTACATACATTTAGAGTTCTTGGCAAAAGAAAAAAGATTGCGGTTTGTTCTATAATTTAGCAAGGTTTTTCTAATTAACCTTTTACCTTTAAAGTTTTAAGTCAGTTTAAATTTATCTAGGAAAATCACGTTAGTCGATTCGAATTACTTTAACAAAACGCTTTAAATTAAGCCATAAAAACGCAGATGGTGTTTTAAGATTCTAAAAAAAATGAGCATTTCGTTCAGTGCAATTAAATTTTGAATGCAAATTTAAGTTAAATTCAAACATTAAATTGTGTTACCCTTTTAAAAACGATAATGTTAAAGGTTAATCTAACAAAAGGCCTTTTAATAGAAATCATAGATAACATCTTTCACTCAAGAACTCTAGGTATTTTTAGGTACTTTAAAAAAAGCTAAAATTTTAACTAAACTGGTACTAGTAAGAAATAAACAAAATAAAAAATAATGAAAGCTCAACCTTTTCTTCGTTAATTTGATATTATATTTCAAGGTGCTCAGAAGTACCCCTTAATCATATTCCATTTCTTTCTGTGATATCCCGGATTTAAGTTGTGTACACCTAAGTTTCCTGAATATTAGACTAATGCAGACTAAAACACCTTCTAAGATTAAGATGATGACATCACGATCGATTTTATTGATGTTAAACAAAATAACCCAGACAGTCATTTCATCATTAAATTGAAATAAAAAGTTCTGAAATGTTGATAACCCCACTCGTTGTTCTATAACTGGCCATGGAAACAAGAGGATCATACATATATATTTTGGGCTCCGCTTTCATCAGATCTCCTCCGATTTTGTTTAATAACTAAGTGATACACCGCCCGGTTCGTTTATGCTCCATGTGTTTTGGGGATTTGGATGATAATTTCGATGACGCTATGACAAACTGTGAGATGTTATGACAAACAGCACGGGTGCTATTTCATCACTACAATAATTCCAAGAATGGATTATCAATCCGATCCGATCGGCGGGGAACTCACCTCCATGATCTGCTGATCGATATCCACCGCGGGATGGGGCTTGTAGTCCAATGTCAGAGTGCCCGGCGTTATGTGCAGCAATCGCTCATCGCTTCCGGCTTCTGATGGCAGATCTGCGAATTGACAATGTAAACACACAACTGAGCGAGCGAATTCGAATCGTTTGGAGAGGGATATAGATTCATACAAGTCATATACATACATATATATATACATGTACATATATAAATAGTTTAATCGAGAGGCTCTCCGGATCTGGAGGAGGTGTGACTCGCTCTCCCGGCCGATTACGTAGATAAGGCCCCGCTTACAGACGCTTTTAAAAATAAATCTAAAACGTTTTCGGCCGACGCGTTGGAACTCGATGGTCAGCATTTGTATTTGTAATTATGTACATATGTGTATTTACACAGAAAAAAATATTTAAAAAAAAATTGTTTACTCCCAATGGAGTACGGCACTAGTTACAAAAAATAATGAAAACATTTGGGCTTATTGGAGGAGATGACGAGGCCTTATTATTAGGGTTATTATTATATTGTATTATATTATTATTATACATATGTTATTTTTGTTGTTGTCCGTTTCTTTCAGTGCCTAACTGTGCGTTGACTATTTTTAGTAACCTTGTGCCGTACAAGTTAACATTTACAGCGATTACAACGATTTCCTCTTAGCTTGTGCTTTTTCCTCTTCTTATTTTGTCGCACGTGACGCCCCAGCTACTTTTATCTCTCTCGCTCTTTCGTTTTCTCTTTTTCTCTCTCTGTATTTTAGCACAGTTCAACTAATTTGATTTGCTGCCAACGTGAAATAATGGGGAACATTTCGCCAAAACGAAATACACGAACATATAAACATACATACATATGTACATAGCTGGGGAAAATCGGTTGGAAAATGTTTCATTGATAAATATTTGTAGCAAAAAGAGAATGAGTACAGAAATATTTTCTCTGGTTCTCGTACTGGACTAATTGCGCGCCAATAAAAATGCAGAGATGACTAACCAAAAAGTCCAATTAGTAATGATGCCCTCTCTTTCTGTCTCTTCTATTCAGCCTCTATCCCTCTCTCTCAAGCGCTGATCTAATCAGCAAAGTCGAGTTTTTTTGACTAGAAATTGATTCCAATTGAATATTGGGCTATGTGGCGGTTCTAAAAATAGATTTACAAAGAGCAAAGCCCAAAAGCAGCAACAAAACAAAAGCACTAACGCATGTGCATAAAGTGTACTACAATAAAGGTCAAAATCGTACAACTTAACAAAACAAAAAACAAAACATTTTTCTATAAAAAGTAAGATTTAAATGTTACTTTAAGGTGTTTTTAAAGGTAAGATTACGTTCGAAGTTTTTATATGTTTGGTTCTTAGCTTTGATACTATTATTTTGACCGCAACTGTGGGCGTGTCTACAAGTGTGTGTGTCGGTGCATATCTAACTGAACAGGCCGTGACCTGCTGCGCTGCTTGCTGCGCTGCTGCCGCTCTGCTTTGCCGTTCTATTTTTAGCAGCATTTATAAATCGTGCATGGCTTTGAGGAGTATATTTAGAAGTGGCAGCACACAGATACTACATATACATCCACAAGTAGTGCATATTGCACAAAGCACAGCAAAACAAGTACAAAAAGTTTTGCGAGATAAAAACGAAAACGGGAAGACAAAATCCAAATTAACATTTAATGCAATCTGCAATGTTATGCAGTAGCAACTTTTAGTTTTATTGTTTATACTACGTATGTTCAAATAAACTAGTTTCGACGTCGTAAGATAAGTCTTTCAATGTTTAATAGCAAGCGTTATAAATAGCTCCACTTTTACCATTTTTTTCCATTTATAAAAAGATCTAAATTAAAGGAGTATGGAACTTCGGAATTAAATTGTTTCTTAAATTAACATTGTTTAAGTAATTTTTGCTAATTTCTACGGTATTTTCTAGTTTATACATATGCATGTTAGCTTGAGACTGAATTAAAGAGGGAGCGAGACAGAGGGAGTGACTGCTTTGGCTGCAACTACAGGTGCAGAAAGAGTGGGAGAGGGATAAAGAGAAGGTGGCTTGCAATCAGCTGTTTTCATTTTGGCAATGCCGTTTTAAATAAGAGTAAATGCGTAGCAGGCTGTCTCTCTCTGACAACCCACAACTCCCCCTTTTGGGCTTTTTTCGACTTCAAGGTCAATTTGTGTGTTGACATAGAAACCAGGCAACCAAATGTCACAACAAAAACAAAAGCACGTGTATGTGTGTGGCCCCAGAACGACAAGAACAAAAAACCGGAGAACGGTATAACATTTTATGAGAGGGGCGCTGCTTTTGTCATTGAAATTGAAACTGAAATTCAATTGGAAATTGATACGACAACAACAGAGAGTAAGAGCGAGAGAGAACAAGTTGGCATATTTCCCTCCCACTCAGCCACCCACCTCTCTCTTCCTCTCTCTCTCTGTTTTCTTCCTTCCTCAATAAGTTTGTTTTGAGTGATAGCACGGTTTCTATATACATATATATATGGGTGTGTGTGCATTTGTATGGGTATTGTGTGGGTAAATTTCCAGCGCGCGCATTCTAAAAATAGACACAACAACAGCTAAACTTTTGGGCCAGGCAAAAAAAAAAAAAAAAACAACAACAAAAACCCCAGCGCCGGCAAAACGTTCTCCTTGTTGTTGGTGGTTTTATTTTGGGGGCTAAAGGCGGGCAAAGGCGTGGCATTCGTAAAGTTCTAGGCTACACAACTCAACCGAAAAAACCCCCTTAAAAACGCCAGACCAATTTTGCGGGTTTACCTTGACAAATTTAAAGGCAAAGAGCAACCACAAAAACAATAGAATAGCGCTACAGTAGTTATCCACTTGAAAGTCTTGCTTTTATCAGGGATTATAAAATGTATCTAGATTTGTTGTTTTTAGAATTCTTTTGCAGGCTATATTTACTTATTTTATGTTTCCAATTTGATTTTATTAAGGCGACGAAAAAAGGTTTGTTTTTTGATAACACTATTACGTTATCTTTCGGGGTTGGTTAATTTATATTTATTGTATCATACATATGTACAAATGTTGTTCCTACAATAGCATATAGAAACAACCTGCTAAAAAATGTATTAATGTAGTAGTATATAAGCAGTATTTAATTACTTAAAATAAAGCTTAAAGGAAAAGCAAAGTTCTTAAACAGATCCTTACTCATTGAAATGGGGGAAAGGGAATTATATTCGAAAATGACTCATCCAATTTGTGACAAAATACAAAGCCTGCAGGACAATTTTTTATCCAGCGAGTACTGTGGGTAAATGAAATGAATAAATAAACGCAGCGACGCCGCTTTCGATATGATTACCCCACAGTGAAGACAGTGGCGTGGCGGGGATTTCTGTGGGAGGGGTTAGGGGAGCGGGGGAGCGGGGGTTACATGGACGGTACATAAGACCTAACGATTTTATATAACACAGCCCAAGCACACAACACAGCAAGCCAAGTTTTATTCTTGGAATGCCATTACAATAAATGCTCCACTGGCACTGGGAAAAAGGAAACAAAATAACATAAGGGGGTTTTCTTTTAGGGGGTTGGGGGGTGGGTGGGTCGGTCTGTATTGTGGGGTTTTGGGAGGTGGCTTTTGGGGGGTGGGGAGTGGGGGGTCCGACGACCTTCTTGCAGGTGCTGCGTGTTTCACAATGGAACAAATAAGTAACAACAAAAGCAGCGAAAGGAAAAACTTTTCACTTATTGCGTCTTAGACAATCAATTCTGCCCCACATGGGGATGCGATGCCAGTGTGCTGTAATGCAAAGCTGGGCAATTAATATCTATATATAAATATTCCTCAAAAGTTCATTTCCCAAAAGAACACCAACACGAAGGGGAGAGCGGTATTAATCAGGGGAAATACTTGGGAAACCCAATTAAATAAAAAGGTTAACTAATCATGTTTGATTACATTTTTACAGATATCAAAGTCAAAAAACAAGAAACTCTGAAACTAATTCATTAAAGTTCAACAAAAGTAAGGAGTCATCAACGACTTTTTTCAGTATATTATTGGCAAAGGTAAGGTAAACTTTTTGAATTACATTAAAACAATTGAAAGTAGTTAACAGGAATCCAACTTTATAAATAGTTGAATAACTTTATACATTGTTTTTGATCAGTTTAGTTTATAATTGGCTCAGTAAAACTTTTATAAATGGTAATAAATTGGTAATTATACACACTTTGCCCAGAACCTATTAATCAAACTTAATGGTCAAAGGTGAGAATGTATTTAATGTAAATTTGCTATGGGTAGGTCATGCATCTAAATCTTTAGGAGCTGGAGAATTCTGAGCATCGATTATAAACGTTTGAATAGAGGGATAATTAATAGAGATCAAATTAAGTTTGCAAACTTCATAACCACAAATTTAAGAGTTTGAAGTAGAGGCCTTGGACAAATACCATCTAATTTTATGTAAACTATAAGCCAGTTCGAGAGTCTTGATTATTAACTTCGTTATTACCGAATAGAACCGATAATTATAAATTCAAGGCCTTGCCTTATTTGCTTTTCAGCGAGTCCTTGAAATAAGGGTAAGCTAATTTTGATCCAACCCCCGACTTTGCAAATTTTCATGGGCTATATATCCAGGCTGAATAAGTGGATAACAATGGCCTATTATTCCGGCACAAGGCCAACTTCCTGATTATTAATTCAACGCTTTCTTTTCTTTACCAACAAGTTTACCAATGGGGTCGAAGGGAAATCTAATTTTCGATGGATGCCCAACCAGCTGGACTTTCTTACTTTACGCTCGGCGGAGAAAGTTACGTTGCTACAGAAAATTTCCTCAGCAATTAGAACGAAGACCCTGGGACACTTTTTTCCATGGCTGCGGAGGAGTCGAGAATCCCCGGAATCCCCCGAAATCCCGGACGCGTCGGCGGATTGCACGTGGCCCAAAAGAAAAAGGAGAAAAGGAGAAAAAGGAGGAGAGACGTGGCCCGGGTCTCCGGGTTTCATGGGCTTTACGGGTCGGTCTCCGGGTCCGGCCGTCAGTCAACAGTCGACAAGCACACACACACACTTAGACTTAGGCACACACAAGCACAACACACACAACCAACACACACATTTACACCAACCATTTGAAAGGCAAGTAAATTTTGTTGCTGTTGCTGTTGCTTTTGTGTCTAAAAATAGACGAAAATCGATAAACGAATGTTTTTCTTTTTGGTTGCAAACAAACAGACACAGAGAGCCAAAGCGAGAACGCAACCGAGAATCGGGGAGCGAGAGAGCTGAGCACGAAGCGAAGATTACGGGGCTCCAAAAACCGAAACCATCAGACCCACTCCCCCTTCCCCCCACCCACAAAGGGTCCACCCAACCACCCCCCGTTGTCCATTTACCATTTTCCCGCATTTTCTCGCATCTCCCACCCACTCTTTACGCCCATCCACGTGCTTGGCATTGGCACTGCTTTCGATGGATGGCCAAAAGGAAAAGCGTCTAGAATTGTGATGTGATGTGGTGTTGGCTATTTGCGGGCCTAACAATTTGGCTTTATGGGGATAGTTCACAAGTCGAAACACTAAACATCAAGGCAGTTAGGAGTTAGTTAAGAATACACATTACACATGGTTTTTTTATGGGCAATGAATTATGGAAATTAATTCATATGATATCCTTTAAGAATAGCAACTTTATTTTGGATTATTTGAAAATGTTTAGAGCTATACTTTCAAATATTTTATTGGAGTTGTGTGAAAATCAATTAAAATACTTGGAAAAATATCAAATGATTCAGGATAATCAAAATTGAAAGTGTTACAACTGTGTGAGGAACCCGACAACACTGGCTAGGACCAAGAGCAACCATCCTGTTTTCCAGCCAATCTGTATCATACAATTATATCTATTCTGTTTGCCGCGAAAGAGGCGAGAGCAACTTGGTCGACCCGACCATGGACAATGTTCTTGTTGTTGTTCTCGGTCTGCCCGGGACAAAAAGTTAGTAGATCCCACTGTACACGACCTCACCCCCAAAAAAAAAAACACCCACCGCCCCATTTTTCAACCACCCAGGAGGAGCAACAAACGCACAGTGGTTCAAGCTGTGCAAATATTTAACTGATTTGATTGACAGCTGGCCAGAAATGAAAGTGGAGAAACGGAAAAGTACGTAGACTCCTCAAAAAATTCGATAAACCATCCGCCACTGGAAAAACACGATACAATGGAAATTGGGAGTTGGTTACTTAAGAAATAGTTCAAACCATTGTTCTCGGTCTATATTTGGGACTTAAACATTTGCTCACCGAATAGATAAAATCAATAAAGTGCTAAGTAGGTAACCACTACTGATTCCTATGGTAGTCTCTTTATATCAATTTGTTTACCTTTGTATGAAATTTAAAAACATTTTGTCACGGGTTTTTGTAGCAGATAAACACTAAAATAACAATTGCTTTTTGATAGTATTGAACATAAGCTTGGAACATTTGATTTCAAAACCTTTTTTAAATTATATCAATATATAAATGAAGTTTCCCATTGAAATTCATCATAAGTAAATGATTTTATTCCAATTTGAACTTTTTACCTTTAAGCAATTATTCGGTTAATGTGACCAGCCTTAAATATCCTCCAATGTAAACATAACGCTTATAATTCTCAACCAGTTTGTGCAGAGCTTTTGATTGTATTGTTTTTTTTTTTGCCAACTCCCGGCCAATGTGCATCATCCATTGACAGCGCAGTTCTGGCCCGCTTTTGTGTATGTGCTTATTACAGTTATTTTTGGAAGGCAACACACACTAGCACACAAACACAGACACACACCCACACGGGCTGTGTAAGCTTTTGTTTGAGCATGTGTATGTGTAAGTGTGAGTGTGGTCTGTGTACATTTTGAGTTATGTATTCCGAATGTTGTTAATGCTTTGGCTATATGCAGGTTACATACGAACAGCCAACAGCCAACAATAGGGGAATATATTATAATAACCACCCAATACTGCCCTAAACTAAAGCCCAGTTTACTCAGTGGGGTTGGGGTATTTCGCAGGGACCTTCGTTCCCACTTACCGTGTATTGGTATTCTATCGTCGGGACTAGACATTTTGCATATGGAATTTGGGGAGGGCGAAACCTGCAACAAATCAGAAAATCAAATTAAACAATATGCCAAAAAATGTATGTTAACAATTTTAACAAGGACTTAAAACTTCTATCAATACAAACACTTGGTTTCGCTTGATTAATGGTTTGTATAAATGTAGATTCATTATTGTTTTAAAATGTAATGTCTTTGTTAGTTAAGCAAATGCACAAAAAAAATTTGGAAAACCCAGTACTTTCAGTACAACTTCAAAACTAAAAGATTAATTTAATCTTCATTTTTTGGTTCTGAGTCATTCTGAAAGAAATCTTTACCCATGGGGAAATGCCGGACTTCCTTAAAAACAAACAACAAATTGCATATATATTTCTGTGTACGTATATTTGCAATATGAATGATTCCAACAGCCCTGAAAACGAAAATTTCATTCAAAACAATTCGTGAAAACAGATAAACAAGAAAAAAAAACCGAATAACAAGTCTCTGATAAGGCAAGAATTTTTGGAAAATTTTTGTTGTCATTTTCGGAACACCGATAATGATATGCAAAAATAAACTCTTGTTTCTTTCTTTCATGTTTTTCGATTGTTTATAGTCAAGAGCATTTGATAGGGAAATTTTTTACTGATCGGATACAATTTGAATGTTCTTTTCAGGTGCGCCTTTTTTTGGGGGCGTGGCAAAAACAAAAAGATAAAGAGTTGCCCCATTGACCTTCGCACACACCACACACATGTGACGCACAAAACAATTTCCGTTCACTAATTACACGAGCAAATAGAACAAAAGCGACCAACAAACAGAAATTCAAATGGCAGACATTGCATTGTAAATAAATTGCCTCCAAATCGCTTCAAATTCAATACAAAATCCTTTAACTATACTCTTCAATAATTCAAGTAATTAATTGTTAAAAGTTCCTTGCAATCAAAGAAATAACTTGATCAGACAATAGGAAAAACAATTATAAAAATGTTATTTTCATTCAGTTTGTCAAGAATACTGTTGTTTAAACTTTAAAGACATAGTTCGCGAGGAAGTCAAAACATGTGCTGTGAAAGCCAACATCTAATTAAAAAGGGGAATTTTTATTCACAAAGAAATCCTAGTGTAAAACAATGAATCATAAAGAATGGAAAAACAATACTAGGTTTTGAGGGAATTGAGGTTTTCTTTGGGAATTTACCAATTCTAAACAAAAACAGTTCCATGACTTCAAAAGATCAATTAAGAGTAAATAAGACAGTCTTCAATTAGATTTATTTACTAAGGTTTGCTACATAAGAGAAAAAGAAAAGGAAGGTCACACCGAATATGAGATTAAAAATATGCTATTAATAATATTAAAGTGAGTGTGGCCACATCCCAATATGAATCACGTGATAACAAACAAATAAATTGATACTAATACACGCTTCAACCTGTTGCTAATAGTTTTCACATTTTAATTTAATAATATAATTTCCACGTTGTAATAAATTCAATGCAAGATGGAAACTTTCCTAGCTTTAATTTTTGGATGGAAATAAACAAATTAAGTCTAGGGGCGGAGGGTGACTAGAAGATTGAGTTGGCAGCCACTATTTATCGTGGCGAGTCATATTAATTATAGTCATCAGTGGGCTGCATTGTGAGCTAGAAATGCGTGTTTTCCACTAAGACGACACAAGCTACGAACTGCGTTGTAAAATAGTTCAAAACATAAATTAAAAAAATATATACAGTGAACAAATTGCCATTTAAAATGATTAACGATCCTGGTTTCAGGTTCTCAGTTCCAAGACTCTAATACATCCCAAAGGGTTGCTTTTATATCTGACCTATTTTCAATTAAATTTATGACACAGTGGGACCTTTAACAGGAAACCCGTTTTACCGTTTAATGGAGCAGTAAGTAAAATATGTAAATATAATAATGTACAGGCTAAACGAATATATAAGGACAATAAACTTAATATGAAATGCGTTGTCATTCTCAAGAATTCTCTCGCCAAGATTCTAAAAGAAACTACTTTGCTTGAATCATAAATTAAATAGGTTGAATAATTTGGACAATTAAATGAATGGCCACTGTAGTTGAATAAATGGATAAAAAGCAGGGAAGAGAGGGAAACCACGAGAACAGAGATCCCCCAGAAGAATAAGAAGTTCGGCTCAAAGCGAACGAAAAAAACAACAAAATATCCGCGAATTCCATTCTGTTGCTGCGCTGCCACGCCGCTGCTTTGCTGTTGTTGTTGTTTGTTACTGTTTTTTTCTGGCATCATGTTGATAACCAAGAGAGAAGATGAAGAGGCAAGTAAGGCGGAGAGGAGAAGCAGAAGAAGCGAGCACAACATAAACCAGTTCAATGCGCTTTGTGGTGGAGCTTTTATTATTTATTTTTGCTTCTTTTTCTTTTTGTGTTTTTTTTTTTTGGGTGGCAGCCACATTTACAGCAACTTTACTAAGTGAACAAAATCAAATCATCAAATGCAAAGAGCGAGAGAGAGGGAGAGAGCAACAAATAGAGTGGAAGAGAGGAGAAGGAGGAGGTGGAGAGCGAGAGCACTTCATTTAGCACGCACACACTTGTTACATAAATAACGGCGAATCGAGTGAGAAGCAAAACAGACGAAAAAGAAGTCTGACTGATCTAATAAGAATATGATGTCTTATAAGAACACACGGGGCAGGACAAGCAAACAAACAAACATAAATACCTCTTCCAAGTGGTGCAAACTGCTTGCTGATGCTTATTGTTGTTGCTGCCGTTGACGTATTTTGTATAGTCGCTTTTCCAACTTGTTCCACAAAATGCGAAAAATGATTAACGAAAATATAAAATAAATAACGCACGCTCTCTTTCTCACTTTGCGTATGTGTGTATGTATATACTGTACGATGAATTCACGACTTTTTTAAGTTAATTTTTGTGTTGTTGTTATTACTGCCTTTTTTGTGGACGTATATTTTTGCGCTCTTTTTTCGACTTTTTGCTTGTTACCTTCTTTTGCTTTTCTCTTTCGTTACTTGTTGTTGTTGTCACTTCACAAGCAGTTTTCGCAGTTTCTTTTTGGTACTAGTACTACGACAACTGCCTCTGCTTTTGCCTCTTCTCCTCATCATCGCTCATTCTCTTTTGCTTGTTGATTCGCCCACAATTTTACGATTTTTTCTCGTTACTGCACGCGCACGCACTTCTTGTTGTTGATGTGTTGATATTTCAAAAAATTAGATTTTATTGTTGAGTGTGACGGAGAAAAACAGAAAAAAAAAACAAGAAAATACTCTGTTTGAATTTTCGGGTTTTTATTTTGGGAAAACGCGCGACGTTGGACTTCCTGGGAGCGACGCAAAAAAAAATACAAATTCCAATCAGTGTTACCAGATAGCGAAGAGCAAGTCTCCTCGAGAAACCCTAAATTTCCTAAAAAATCCAGCTCACCTAGGTTGGCATTTCCGTCAAAGTTAGCAAATGGAACCACCCTAATTAGCAAAGACTCATACCGACCCGAGCGAATACATCCACCAGTCGCAACATGTGTCGATAGTATCGATAAGCTATCGATATATCAACCATCTCAATGGCTTGGTCTTCACATCTCTAGCTTGTTATTGTTTACAGTGGGTTTTTTGTTCCTTGGTTGGTGGCCAAAACGCGCAACGTGGACGTGGTTTTTAAAGCGAGTAGAGCAGTTTAGAGCATAGCTCACGGCGCACTGCTGTCTCCACCCCCACTTTTCTGCCCCGCCCCCACCAAAAAGAAAAACACCTGTGCTCCCGTCACGCCATCAAGTGTACTTCACTTTTTAGTTCTTGGGAGGGAGGCTTTCTCACAAGACAGCATCTGCTTATCTGGTTAGCGATCTGATGATCTGGCAAACCGACAACGGCACACACAACACATCACACACAAACCGTGAGGCGAGCGATCCATGAGCGAGGCAAAGATGAACGGACGCTCCATACGCATCAACCGGCTGCCGGCGACCATCGTCGCCATCCTGCTGACCATTTTCCTGGTCTACTTCCTCAATTTCCACCAGGACGAACGACCCGCCATCTATGGAATGCTGCGGAGCGATAACCCGAATCGAGTTAATCTGCGCAAGATGCTGATTGCCGCCATCCAGGCGGCGCAACGTGGCGGAGTCGAGGTCCTCGATGTGGCGCGCAGTCGCCAGCTGAAGGAGCGCAGCAAGGGCAAGACGGACGAGGGCGTCAACGATCCCTTCACCGACGCCGACGGCCGGTCGCACTGCGTAATGAAGCAGGGCCTGCAGCGGATCTTCCCGCGCGTCCAGATCTTCTCCGAGGAGGACAAGGAGCACTGCAAGCAGGCGCACAGCTATGATCTCGATCCCACGGTCCTCCACGAAACCGCACAGATTCCCGACGTGGCCGTGAATGCCCAGGATGTCACCGTTTGGGTGGATCCACTAGACGCCACCAAGGAGTTCACAGGTGAGCATTTTTTGCCAGTGGTGTGTTTTGGCCTAATTTTAAAGCTGATTAAACATTTTATTTCGATTTGACTGTTTATAAACTGACGTTAGTTTCACAAATAATTACTAATTTTGCTAGAAGAATTCTGTCAGTTTTAACCTTTTTTATTTTCTTTATAACAGGGCTTTTTAAAATAGGTTAATATTTTTGTTTTAATTAAAACTGTTGAAGCTGGTCTTATCAGTTGAGTTGCATTTAAATAAAATGAGATTGAGATAGTGTAAAATCGCGCAATGTTATGACCGCAATAGGCACAAACATCTTCTTATTAATCTCATGATAATTGTATTAAATTTTCATTTTTCTATTGGTATTTATAGCAATACATTTAATAGTAATAGTAATACATTTATTAACTTTAATTTAAGTTGAATAACTTCTTAAATCGTTATTTAACCCATAAACTTTACTTTTACTCCGATCCGCAGAGGAGCTGTACGAGTACGTGACCACAATGGTGTGCGTGGCGGTGGCGGGAAGACCCATCATCGGCGTGATCCACAGTCCGTTCAACGGACAGACGGCGTGGGCGTGGGTGGGCAACTCGATGTCGGAGTACCTGGCCAATCTGCATCCGGAACACCCGCCGGAGAACCAGTCGCCGATCATCACAGTATCGCGATCGCATACGGCGGGTGCCAAGGATTTGGCGCGCGGCATCTTCGGCGAGGATGTCAATCTGCTGACGGCAGCTGGAGCCGGTTACAAGGTGCTCCAGGTGGTGGCCAACAATGCGACCGCCTATCTGCACACCTCCAAGATCAAGAAGTGGGACATCTGCGCCGGCGATGCCATTCTGCACGCATTGGGCGGCACAATGACCACGCTGAACGACCAGTTGATCAACTACGGACCGGATGAGTCGCCCGTGAATACGGACGGCCTGCTGGCCACTCTCGAGCGGCACGACGAGTACATGGACAAGCTGTCCAAGTATCGGGCGGCGCACAATGGCAAGCTGGCGTAGGGGTTAGCCCTTGGTTCCCCACTCCGAGTGGAAACTCCTCACCTCCCTCCCTCCACCCACTGATCGTTTAGGCAGCATTCAAGAATAGCTCTAAGTTCTAAAGAAGGAAACCTGTTTTTTTCGTAATCTCATATATCTCTGTTTGTTCGCGTGTGCTTCTCTTTTTTTGCATAATTACGTTGGTTGTGCGGCGGCGCAAAGGGTCGTGAACCCGGACCGAAACAAACCGCCCAGTTGGCTCAAAATAAACTTACTTTAAATTGTACAGGGTGTTGACTTCAAATGGATATTAGGAATTGGGTGTTTTTAGTTGGAGCAGAGTAATACATTGATACACTTTGGCCTCTTCAGGTCTCAAGTAATGAATTATTTTATTCAATTATAAAATTCTTTCTCTGAAAATTCTGCAGATTTTCTTTTGCGCTTTGGAGGAGTCGTTTTCTTAAAAATAACATATGTTTTGGTGCCGAATGATTTGATTAAATATTGTGTCCATTTTCCATAAGTTTAATTCCTTAAAATGAATAACGTTTTTTTAACGTTTGAATTAACCGAACTATCGATACTTATAATAAAGACAACTATCGATATGATCGAACTAACAAGAACCAAATGTCCACCGCCATTAAAAATCAGAACCTTTGAAACATAGGGTCACACTTTTTTGTATAAACTAAAAAAAACGGAGTGTGTTGTGTATTGTTGTTGTTTATTATGCGTTTGTTTGGTCCGGAAATTGTTAATTAAATGTGAATACTCCTTGCACGGCATGTAATCCAATCGAATCGATCGATATGGGCGGCCAAACGAACGAGGGGCGTGGAGATCGCCCCCTCCTCCACCGCTGCCCCGCCTCTTCCTCCTCCCCGTGTTGTTGTTCTTTTTGTTCCTCACGCTGACGTCGACCGCGACTGCGACTGCGGCGTCGACGGCGGCAGAGGGTCAGGTGCATTCGAATCCGGAAAATCAGCTACAAAATCCGGAATCAACCATCTCCGGATCGAGTACATCATGCCCACGGAAGTGCAGTTGCCGGAATATATCGGAAAACATACACAGCCTCAAGATTCGCTGCGACGAGCAGCAGATAACCAACTGGCGGGAATTGGATTTCGGGGAGGATGTGACCAGTATTGTCAGCATGTAAGTGGTGCTACATATCCAGATTTAAATCGGCAATAACTCTTTCCTTTTTTTTTTTTAGCAATGCCAGTAAAAACTCCATTGCCTCGATTACCGCCGATGATTTCCGAAACTTTACGGAACTCAAGCGTTTGGATCTGTCGTTTAATCTACTCACTGAACTGGACAAGGATACCTTCGGCCATAGTCTGGCCCATGTGGAGAAGCTGAAGCTGGCCGGGAATGCCATAAGCCATATATATGAAGGCACCTTCGATCATATGCACAAACTCAAGCAGCTGTAAGTGAAGTACTTAGAACTTCTGTATAAGTAATTTCTTCATTTGCAAGAGAACCTACGGCTAATGCGCTATTTTAATGTTTTGATCAAGAAGTATGCCTTTTTATAGTACAAATAAGGCTAAAAAACTAAAACATTAAACAGTTTTAAATTACTAAACTATGTTTTGCAGTAAACCAATATAACTCAACTTATTGTTTCCTTTTCCATCCTCAGCGACCTGTCTGGAAATCCGTTGGCCTGCGATTGCGGTTTGATCTGGTTGATTGCCTGGTCCAATGCCCGGGATGTGCGCCTCCAACCGCCACCGAAATGCGATTCCCCGGGCAACTTTCGCGGGATGCCGCTGAAGAAGCTGCGCGTGGGAAAAGACTTCCATTGCGAGACGCTGCTGCAGCCGCTGCTCGAGCTGATTCCCAGCCAGAATCAGGTGGCCTTCGAGGGCGACGAGCTGCAGCTGAAGTGCTACGCGCCACGGGTGGCCATTGGAGTGCCCAGGGAGAGCGAAGATCTGCCCACGAAGGCGTACGTCTTTTGGGGCTGGTCGGATAAGATACGGGCCAAGAACTCCACGGAGGATATCATTTACCAGGATCCCGCAAAGGTCTTCGGCGATGTGAACCTGGAGACGCGCCACTCCACGGACTCGGGCATCCTGCAGTCGATCCTCCGCATCGCCAGCCTCACCCAGAATCACACGGGCATGTGGGACTGCACGCTGCGCAGCCAGCAGGCGAATCTCTCGCAGGCCATCGTCCTGCATGTGGTGGCCAAGGGCACGCTCTACTGCGAGGCGCGCGTGGTGCACACCAACAAGGGCACCTACCACTGGCCGCGAACGATGCGCGGCGAAACGGTGCTGCAGGAGTGCGTCGAGGAGCCCAGCGACGCCACCCAATCCCGGCGAGCTTCGCACGAGTGCGGCCCCTCTGGCGAGTGGCTCAACTTGGACACGGAAAGTTGTGTGTACGTCAGCGAAACCACGCGCATCCTCGAGCAGTTTGCCAAGGTGAATCTGACGCTGACGAAGGGTCAGAATGCCCTCGAGATTGCCCGGCGTTTGCACAACTTCACGCAGGCACAAACGCAGCTGAACCGCATCCGGGATCCGATGGACTTGGAGTACATAGCCCGCACTTTGGTCAAGTACTTGGATCAGCTGGAGCAGCCGCAGCAGCAGCAGGAGATCAGTCACCTGCTGATGGACATCGTGTCGCAGCTGTTGAACCTGCCGGCGCACCTCTTTCGGGCCGCTCAATCCGAACAGGGAACGGGTCAACGGTTGCTCCACGTCGTCGAATCCTCGGCGATGCGTCTGGCCCTGGCCAGCACACAAGCGGAACCGCTGCCCGCGGAGATGATTCCCTGGCGCGGATCGCTGGCCCAGCAGCGGAATCTCTTCGTGGAGTTCTTCAACATCAGCCTGGATGCCTTCGTCAGTCTGTCGTGCGTTTGGCTGGAGCAGAGTCCGCGTGGATTCCAGTGCAATAGCGCAAACGACACGATTCCCATGTACGAACACGGCGACATCGATGCCGCCATTCAGTTGCCGTACAGCGTGATTGGAAATGGTTCCACCACCAGTTCTACGCAGTCGATTCGCAGTCTCCGCCTGATGATATCGCTGCACCGGAATGGCAAGCTGCTGCCCAATCTGCGTGGCAGCCACAACGAGTCCCTGTCGTCGGCGATCATTGGCATTCTGGCCTACAGCAGCGAAGGCGAGGCGATGCAGTTTCGGGCGGAGAACGAGCTGGATCCCGAGGAGGATGTCTACCAGCAGAGGGTGACGGTGATGCTCAGAGCTCATCCGTACCACAATCCACTGAGTGCACCGCAGCCCGCCTGGTGGGATGCCGAGGAGCAGCGCTGGGAGCCGAGTGTCTGCCAGCAGCACTACCAGCATCGCACCCTGGTGATGTTCAGCTGCAGTCGCACTGGCTACTACGGCCTGCTGCAGCGGAGTCGCTACTTGAACGACTTCCGGAGCGAGGAGTCGGGCGCCCGGTTTCGTCATCCGCCGGCTGCCGTTTACGCGGGATGCGGCCTGCTCTTCGCCTGCTGCGCCTTCAATGCGGTCACCTTTGCCGTCTTCGGCAGGGCAGTAAGGATCAATCGGGTGCAGCGGCATGCTCTGGTGAACACCTGGCTGGCACTCGGAGCTCTGGCCTTGGCCTTCTCGCTGGGCATCTATCAGACGGCCAGCCAGCCGCAGTGCAGACTGCTGGGACTGCTGATGCATTACCTGGGACTGTGCGTGCTGCTTTGGGTTTGCGTGAGCTTGAGCAGCATGTACAAGCGGCTGACGAAGACGACGACGTCGTCGGGACAGGCGCAGTGCCAGGGACAGGAGATGGAGCCGCAGCGGGAGAGGGAACGCAAGCCCATCCTCGGCATCTACCTGGTGGGATGGGGCATCGCCCTGCTCATTTGCGGCATCAGCAGCGCTGTGAATCTGGCGGAATATGCCACCTACGACTTTTGTTTCCTGCACAGCGCCACCACCTTGAATGCTCTGCTCGTGCCAGCCGTGATCCTGGTCATCTTCTGTGGGATCCTGGCGCTGTGCATCTACTACCAGCTGAGTCAGCAGGCGGTGAATGTGCTGCAGCTGCAGATGCAACAGCAGCAGCATCGCCAGTACTCGGACAACAACACGCAGGCCACGGAGCACATCGATCTGGACTGGCTGGATGCCAATGGCAGTGCGACGACGGCGGCCTTGGGTGGCGGTCGCAAGGAGCAGGATCACATGCAGGAGCAGTACAGCACGCTGAGTAACCCCTTGAGCAGCATTGTGGATGACTTTGAGCGATCGAATCTCTCCCACTTGAGGGGTCACTTTATATTTCTAATCCTGTACGCCGGCGCCTGGTTGTCCGCTGCTGCGTATATAACCAATGGCCAGGAGCTGTACGTGCTGTGCTTCGCCGGCTGCTGTTCGTGCCTGGGCATCTTCCTGCTGATCTTCTACAACCTGAGCAGGAACGATGCGCGGCAGGCGTGGTCGCAGGGCAGGAGATCGCAGGGCAGACCCGCCAAGCTGGTCACCTACAACAATGGCAGCCAGGCGAGGGGCACCCTGCCAGCGGGAATGATGCCGGGACCGGGAACAGCGATGATCAGCAACTCCATAGTGGCCTACAAGGCGAATCCCGGTCCGGGCAGCCTCTACGAGGCCAACAACTCGGCGGGATCGCGATCGAACAGCCAGTGTTCGCGGAGCATGCGCAGCCAAACCAGAAGCCAGACGCGGAGTCAGCAGGAGCAGTTGCTCCAGGCGAACGGAGCGGGCGGAGTGACCATCATAAACAACACAAGTGGACAGCAGGGAGCAGCGGCAGCAGCTGGCGGGGTAACTGGCGCCGGAGGAGGTGGAGGAGCAGGTGGTGGAGCTGTGCCACCGCATAGCCTGAATGCACTGCTCCATGGATCCAGTCACGACCTGATACCCTCGGCGGAGATCTTCTACAACCCCAATCAGATTAATGTGGCGCGCAAGTTCTTCAAGAAGCAGAAGCGCCTGGCCAAGCGCAACAACTTCGAGCTGCAGCGGCAGACGATGCCGCAGATGCAGCTCCAGATGCAGATGCAGATGCAGCTGCACAGCCAGCACAGCTTGAGCGACGCCAGCTCGGAGCAGCTGTACAGCCGGCACCACAATGCGATGACTCTTCTGGCCGGAGGCAGCAAGATCAACAACACGAACCTGCACTACAAGCACCAGGGATCCCCGATGGCCGGGGGGCCCAAGGAGCACGCTTCTGGCGGGGATTCGATGCAGTTCAAGCGCTTTGTGCCCGCCAGCGCCTCCTCGGCTAGCAAGATCATGCAGGCCAATATCTACACCAACATCCCGGAGACCCTAACTCCCCAGCACGAGGTGATCAAGCTGCGGGCCAATGGAAGGACGCGGACACCTTCGCTGCTGGACGAAACGCTGCACGAGCAGGACGACGACGAGGAGGAGGAGGAGGCGGAGGAGGAGGAGGAGCGTGTCCAGCCCATGGCCACGGCAATGGTCGAGGAACCCGAACCGGAACTGGAGGACGAGGATGCCAGCTCCCTGGATGAGCACGCCCCGCTGTATGCCAACACCTTACCGCCGGCGAGCGGAATGAGCAGTCTGTTCCGCAACCGAGGAGGAGGAGGAGGCGGTGGACACCAACCCATTAGCGCTTCCACGCCCGTCAAGCAACCCAGCCTGGAGGCCATGAACAGTCTGGGTCTGCCGGAGGTCAGCCTCGAGGAGCCGCTGCTGCAGAAGCACGAGATCTACGTGTCCAACTCGCTGCAGGTGACCACCAGCAACAGCATCCAGCTGGACGACGACTTCCCCAGCGTGCTCATTCGCTTCAGCCAGCAGCAGCAGTCCAAGTCGCTGAACAACATCAGTGAGATGCTGGCTGGCGCCACTCCCTCTGGGTTGGACAGCCTGGAGGAGTCTGGCGGTGAGTCCGGCGGTGGCCAGCTGTCTGGCAAGGAGGCCAGCACGCTGGAGGAGCAGCAGTTGCAGCAGCAGCAATTGCGACAGGTTTACTCCTGTTCGAGCAGCAATCTCAGCCAGCTGAAGGGTCATCATCATCATCCGGCCACCTCGGTGGACGCGGAGGACGATGGTCGACTGCTGTCCGGGAGTCCGACGAACGAGAGCGATCTGAACTACCAGAACTCGGAGATCAGCATACGCAGTCATGGACTGTACGCTCCCCAGGCGGACAACGATCTGAATCTGACGCTAACCGATGACTTCCGCTGCTACCAATCCTCGAATGCCAGCGATGCGGATGTGGATGTCCTCAACGAGTTCGACGATGAGTTTGTGGCCGCCACTGGTGGCGAGCGGGTGGCCGGGGATGTGGTGGAGGATCATCACCACGATCACGACCAGGACACCTCCATCGATGAGCTGTACGAGGCGATCAAGTGCCGCAGTCCGTTGAGGAGCAAACAGGAGCAGCAGACGACCACCGTCGAGCGCTTCGAGAGAGAAAGGGAGCGCGAACGCGAGAAAGAGATGGAGATGGAGATGGAAATGGAGGCCAAGCAGATGAGCAATTCCCACAACGAAAATCTCAACGAGACGATCGAGGACGACAGCAGCCAGAGCAGCGTGATCTCGTACATCGATCCCCGGGCGGCCAACGAGGCGCCACGCCCCTTTCCCAGCTAGCTCAGCCCGACCGTAGTTAGATGTATATAGAATATATACAAGATGTATAACCAGATGAAAGCCCAACCCACCAACCCACCCGCTTGGCCGGCCAACGAAATATTCGCGCGCCAATGCCAAAGTATTCCTCCAACTATTTTTTGTACCCAACCCACTGACACTCCCCGATCTATATATATATATATATATATTTGAATATATATATTTTGGGAGTGCTTATATCCTAAGTTCATCCACTCAGCAAACCAGCTAAACAACACGAACTTGTAATTATAGTAAGGCCCTTCCCCTATTTATTCTGACTAGTATTACTCCACTTCACACACTCACCACGGAGCCAACTTCATCCCACTCATCCAATTAGCTGGTCACTAGGCTAGATCGTTCTGCATTTCATCATCAATGACTCGGAATCGGAATCGGAATCACCGCACCCGAAACGCAAGTCCTACACGCATTTGATAAGTTTTAAATTTTGGTAAAGCAAAATGCATTTAAACGTAGGCTAAGTTTATATTTAGATATAAATAAATGAAATGTTCACTTAAATATCCCGCTCTTTTATGATGTTTCTATTCCCCAGATGATCCAAACACTTTGAAGTCACTTTATCAAGAGTTTATAAAGAGATTACAAATGTTGCATTTATTTCGAGGACAGACACTGAACACATTCAACAAACTACTTGTAAAGTAGATACGATTTATAATAGCAATTCGATCATAATAATACAATGATATCTGTTCAACATCGTCATGGAGTGTGAGTGAGGAATGCTGATTATCTCCGCAAAGATAATGCCACCTTCCAACTCTGAATAGAGTATACAACATGTAAAGTAACGCAGAGTTGGACAGTAACATTATCATTATAACCAGTTTGATTAGCGTTAGAGGTTTAATCTTAAAGTGTAACAATAACAAGAGATGTGTATAAACTATAATAAGATAATACGATATTGCTGATGCCTGGCAGGAGCAGGAGGTCTATCCCGCTCCACTGGGCGCGTTGTGCATGTTTCTCATGGCAATTCTCACTCCGGTTAGGTGATTCCCCCCCGACATCCAGAGATTCACAAGCTGCGTATGGACTTCCAGCGTCGCAGTAACAAACACGACGAGGTCAACCCACTGGAGTATTGGCTAAATTCGCTTATATCTATGTTGCGTGTTGGAATGTCGATTTTCTCTTTTAAAGTCTGTTACAAACAAAAATAAACAGAGCAATCAATTAGTTATGGGTTCAATTCAAATGGCAAAAGTGTCAATTGCTGACCTTGTAGGCTACTGGAATTTCTGCCGGCGATCTGTGGACGATCGTTCCGTTGATGTACAGCATATTGGCCGCACTCTCCTCGGGCAGCGTCAGCTTTTGGTAGGTGAAGCTCGCCTCCCGCTCCATACGCTTCACGATCTCCTGGCAGGTGGGGCTACTGCTCACGCACAATACATCCGGTCCGGCCATGGTCACGTAGTATTTCAGCCTCTTGGTACCATTCACCTAAAGGGGGATAGTATCCATTATTAATTCTATGTGCAACAATAGGTTGGACACAAATGAAACGTGAGGATTAATAATTACAGAACGATTTAAAAAAGAATATAAACAAAATTGAACTTAAGTGAGAGAACCCTTAAACAAGAGGTTATAAAAGGACTTGCTTGTGTAAATATTAGTTTAATTAACTTATTTATTTGTTATACCCGAATCGGCGTGACAGGATACTCTGGATAGGCCATGGCCACCGCCCGAGCGCCCTCTTCATTCGTAAAACCGGATATTCCAATAAAGAATTCCCGCCCTGAAATTATAACACTTCTAGAATCAAGAAACCAAAGGAATTTATCCACCGAATCGTACCCGTAAATAGAACATCGCCGCCATCGAGCAGCGCATGCGGATCTTCGATCTCGATGACCGGAATGTCCAGCTCCTTTTTAAGGATTATGGCCATGCTCTCGGCCTCGCGGCGTCGCTTGGCGTGCTCCGATCTGCCAATCAAGGCCACTCCATTGCAGATCACCGCACTGTTCTCCACGAAGACGCCCTCGGGCAGCTGGTCGTCCGGCGGCAGCTCGATCACATCCAAGCCAATGGTCCGCAGCAGGGTGCAGTACTGCTCGTGCTGCTGCTTCGCCAACTGCACGTCAAACTCCCCGTTCTCCAGCAGGGCATCCGAGATTCTACGGCGGATTTAAAGCGATTAACAATGGGCTTATTGAATGAGATTCAGGGGATGTACGCACAAGTGTGTCTGAGTGGTTAAATGGAGGAATTATGTACATGGAAATGCTTGTTTAAATCTATTTAGTGGTATTAGGCCTACATAAATGACTATTGAAGCCGTAAGTACTACTTAAACTTTACTTTTAGGCCTGAGTCGCTTCTAATTCGTTTGGGTGCCTAACTAGTCGCTTCGGAATTAGTTTCAATTGAATACTTAGATCAGGGTTATATGAAGAGCTGGGGAATATTGCTTCTACGATTTGTAACCTATTTTTGTAAATAATTCTGAGGTCACTACTTTTATAAAAACTGAGAAGTCAAAACGCTTAACCCGCCTTATTAGCACATCAAATTGGAGGAAAACTACTTCATTACCATAAACATTTGGATGAGTTTGTTGCCAAACACTAATTAAAAGTGCGAATAAATTAAAAACCGAATGTGCTATATTCGAGTCTATATCCTGGACCAAGTTTCCTGGGAATTGGGTGGTTGGGAGGTAGGTGGAGCCCCACCCACTGCATGTGTACCCACGAACGATTGGCTGGGTGACCTAATTCCCCGCCACTGGGGCACTCCCACCTCCTTCGATTTCCGGGGGATCAGGACTTCACTCACCTGGCCACAATCGCGTGCGTGTACTTGGGCGACATGGTCGGAGGATCGGATCGGATTGGCCACTGGGTGCTCTTCCTCGGCGGCGGAATGCAAGATGCGGATGCAAATATGCGGATTCGGATTGGATTCAGTTGGGCTTAGTGTGACCTCGTTGCGAATGCCAATAAATAAATTTCTTAAAAGTTCGGTCACTTTAATATACACGAAACTTTTATTTCTTTGCAATTCGCTAAGTTTATCTTAAAACTATAAAAGAACATTTTTAGCACTGCTTATAATAATTACATAAATGCCATAAGGCTCACATAAGAAATTGTACGGAATAGTCATATGCAAAATATAATTTGAAATGTTTGGTACTGAAAAATTTACTGTGGTCAACCAAATTTTAACAAGAACATTTCTTTACTGTAATTTTAATAGAAGATATAAATTGATTAGTTAAAATTGTTCATCTATACATAAAAAAAATGGTAATAATTTGGAATTCCCAAAATATAATTCTCAAAAATATTATGAAATTATAAGTCCGTGACTCGCGGTATGCGGTCACGACAAATAATGTGACCTTAAAAATAGCCCACTCTAGTGTTATCGATAGCGCACCGATAATGTCAGCTAACGCATACACATCGCCAATTTGGGCATTTTCTCGCACGTAAATTGCAAAAAGTGCATGCATTTTCCGCGATTTCCCGCGCGCAAAGACCTCCGGCAGCCATAAAATTAATGTTCCCAGTTCAGAGAGACCATTAGGCATGGACGAAGGTGAGTACAATTGATGGGGTCCAATCCCTAAGTGAGTTTTACACTGATGCCTTTCTGGCGCAGATTATTCGGCGTCATCTTCGGCCGGCGGCGGCGGTGGCAAGAAAACCGGCGTGGGCAAGCAGCACAACACGCTGCCGTTTTGGGGCAACGAGACCTCGATGAACCTGAACCCCCTGATCTTGGCCAACATCCAGAGCTCCAGTTACTTTAAAGGTGGGTAGAGGTTGTCTCTTCGCTTCTCCCTACAAGATTAACCCGCCTTTTTTCTTTTTTTTCTATCGGCGCAGTTCACTTGTTCAAGCTGAAAACCTATCACGAGGTAGTCGATGAGATCTACTATCAGGTGAAGCACATGGAGCCCTGGGAACGAGGATCCCGCAAAACGTCCGGACAGACGGGCATGTGCGGCGGTGTGAGTGGTTTATGAAATGTAGCGCTAATCGTTGGCGATGCTTGTATATAACCCCCGATCTATTTACTCATTTGTATACCCTTAATCTTATCCAGGTGCGCGGCGTTGGCGCCGGCGGAATCGTGTCCACGGCGTACTGCCTGCTTTACAAGCTCTACACGCTGCGACTGACCCGAAAGCAGATCAACGGACTGCTCAACCACACAGACTCGGCCTACATCCGGGCACTAGGTAGGTGTTGGTAAGTCGCATGAGTTCAGCCACAGTCACATATGCCGTCGCTTGCTCCTGCTTCCTCAGCACACCAAAACCAAACCAAACCATGCCAAACCAAAGCAAACCACATCACCCCAAAACGAAAGAAAAACAACTAGGGTGGGTCGATTTCGACGGTTGCGAGTTATTATAGAATGGTGGAAGGTATTCTATGGATTAAACAACAAGCCTGTTTCAGTTCAAATTTCAAGTTGTATGCCTTCTCCATTTGCAAAGCGAGAAACGAGTAGAGGACCTGGCATCTCTTCACATCTGCCTGCGAAGGTAAACCTAATCCAACTTGTTATCAAGTATCACGATAACCTTCATTCCATGTTTATTCCAAGCATGCAAAGAGTAACTCAAATAATTTCATCATATTCTTGTTTTTTAAGACCTTGCCTTTTTTGAAATACTAAAATTCAATTAAAAGTTGAAGAAAATCTGCAAACGTAAACTCTAAAAAACATGCCATTGTTCGTTGTACATTTATACCAGATCAGAAGGTTATTTTGTAACTGCCTTTAAATTTGTCCCGTTAAAAAACAAAGTTTGAAAAGCATGAACTCAGGAAATCTATTTAAACTCATATATAATATTGATTTTAAAATTGTGACAATTGAATGGTTCTTGTTTTGTCAGAAAGAACTAACGTCCAAATGCCAATTTTATTGAATTCATTGGCTTAAGTAAAAGACTTATATTTGTTTAAAGTTTAAACAAAATCGAATTATATCCGAGCCGTCAAGCAAATCGAACCACCCTACCAAAAAAAAAAAAGCACACCTCCCCCTTTTTGGCCAAAATAAACCTTTAAAAAAACAATTCTAATCCCGAGTGTATACTTTTATTTCTCTGTCACGCAGGCTTCATGTACCTGCGATACACGCAGCCACCAAGTGACCTGTACGACTGGTACGAGGACTATCTGCAGGACGAGGAGGAGATCGACGTTAAGGCGGGCGGCGGCCAGGTGAGTCAACTGTATGAGCCACCAATCACACGTACCCCCTCATCTCCTCGAGAGCAATACCCAATTACTAACTGCGATTCTTTCAGGTACTGACCATCGGGCAGATGGTTTACCAGTTCATGACCAAGCTGGACTGGTTCTCCACGCTCTTTCCTCGCATTCCGGTGCCCATTCAGAAGCAGATCGAGAAGAAGATCGAGCAGTACTGTCGGGAGCAGGGTCTGACCGTCAGCCAGCTGAGTTCGGGCCGAGCGGCGGCTGGTCAGGGCGCGGGTACCGGAGCCGCCGGTCAGGATGGGGACTACCAGGAGTACCAGGAGGCAGGCGCGGATCGCGGGAGCGGCAGCGGTCGTGGCGGGAATGCCATACCGGGCTCTGGATCGCGATCCAATGCTTACCCACCGGCGAATAACTACCGCAACGATCATGATGATCGTGATTACTATGCCGCTTCCTCGGGCTCTTCCTATGCCCGCGGCGGTCGAGGTGGTGGCTACGAGGATTACCCGCCGCCGCTGCCGCCACAAATGGCTTACGGCGAGCGGGAAAGGGAACGGGATCGCGAGCGCGAGAAGGAGAAGGACTACGACCGCCATCGCAGCAAGCACAAGAAGAAGCACAAGCACAAAAAGAGTTCGCGCAGCCGCAGCAGAAGCCCCAGCCGGAGTCACCATCGTTCCGAGCGGCACGAACGTAAACGCGACGGCGGCTACGAGCGAAGTGGCAAGAGCCGGCACAACGAGCACTACGAGGAGCGGGAGCGACGTCACCGGTGAAGACCGATCCAACACACTCACCCACACCACCCACCAAAAGCAAACCACTTCTGCTACTTTGCCTGTTCTGCTACTAACACAATTTGTTTTCACCATAGCACTACCACTTTTTTTTTACCAATTGTCAAGCCCTTTCAACTATTTGGAAGCCGCGCACGTCGACGAGCTTCTTACTCAGGTTAAACACTCCCCGGAAGCCCCCGAAATACTAACACTTAAACTAGACACAATCACCCAACTCAGACACAGCAGCAAGGCTATATATTTGTAATTGTGACTACATTATGCTAATAAATTAGTTTCCAAGTTGTGTTTTATGCAAATAAAGTCAAAAATAATTTGTTTAAAATGGTTGTTGTGTGTGCTGTATTTGAGTAATTTGAATTCGTTAATAACAAGGACAGAAAAGGGTAATTTTAACCATGGTTTCTGAATTTTCTTTAAAATGTGTTATCAACGACTTTTTTAAAAAGGGTGAAACAGCAAGCTATATCCCTTTAGTCCTCATTTTCGCTATACATTTGCATATTTTGAGGCTGCTTGAAAATATGTAGCTTCAAATTATGTATATCAAATAATCTATTTATCAGCAAATATGAAAAAATGTTTCTGGCTTCTTAAGATAGGATCGGGTATTATTGTATTTAGTCTAATATAACTTTTAACCTTAGACCATAAAACAATTGTAAATGTGTGTGAAATTATTTGTGAGTGATTCCTTCTTGGTGGCCGGGGTTTCCAGCCCATAGGATGCACAGTTCCCTGATAAGTAAAACATATAAACTGTAATAGATAAAAGGTCGTTTCGATTGCACTTGTATTTGTTTTTAGATGTCCTAATGAAGGTTCCTTTTTGGGTGGCATTTATAAAATGAAAAAATCTATGAAAATAATTGGATGTTTTATAGAACCCAATGATTTGTAATATCAGCACTATGCCTTTCAAACTTTAATAGGTATAATGGCTATCCTGCTCAAAACTAGAAGCTTGTTAAGAGGCTTGTTTTGCGAGCTTTGAATCAAGCGCTGAATTATAATCGCCAGTGGTGCGCGGATTATTGGCAGCTCGGATCGGTCAGGTGCGACAGCCGAGAGAGGTGAGGCGGCCAAGCCTCCTGTCCGCCAGAGCCGCCGAAATTCGAATTTCAGTTAGTGTGCAACGCCTGCGCCGAGTTGTCGCCTCTCGCGCCGACCGTTACAAAAACAAAACTGAAGAGGCAAATAAGAAAAAAAAAGAAAAAGCGCCGGGCGAACGGATAGTCGAAAAGCGAACAGGCGAACCAACTGTAATTAGCATGTGCCAGCACCATTAACAGCGCCACTAAAGCCACCAGATCCGAACCATAATCCAATTCAAGCCCCTGCCAGCACACATACATACTTAAACGATATCATATCAATGTCAGGCCAAAAAAAAAAAAAAAAAAACCGAAACAAAAACAAAACCAAGACAAGCCGGAGTGAATGAAATGGCAATAGAGCGAACAACAGTAAACGGCACACAATTCACGCGTGTGCGAATGCGCGCGACAAATGGCCCGTTTTGACCATTTTGGGAAAACGGGGTAGTATGCGTGTGTGTGTGTTTATGAGTGCCTATGTGTACCGAAGTGCGTGTGTGTGCTTATGGCCATAAAACATGGATAGCGCCCAAAAGCAAATGTGCAAAGTTTATGGCTGGGCCAGCACCTTTTCTCCGCTCTCTGTTCTTCTCTTCTCCTCTCTGCGTGCAAGCACGATCTCAGATAGTGATGGCGGTTTTTTTTGGGATTAAATATCTGCTTTTGGCGGAAACTGAAATTAAAAATATCTTACTAATAGCTTTATCCAAAAAAAATAAAGAAAAACCAAAGTGAACGCCATTGTTGAGCTCTATCCTTAGATGTCCCTTATAGCTTTTCAAAAAGTGTTGCATACATCTGGGCCAAAATTTCAAATATTTAAATATACATCCAGAAAACAAAATGAATGGGAACTTTTTAAACAAAAAGAAACAGATTTTGAAAACCTAAGACCGAAATTAATCATATTTTTTGTTTTTTAACTGCAAAATCATAAAAATTAACCACTTTAAAAGCCCTTAGATCGGCAGGTTATGGACTTATGTACTATTATGTATTATTTACTAGATTATTAATCAGAAAACTTCTATCATAAAACTGAGGTTGCATTTCAATATGCGTTTATCATTTATATTTATAAATAGATCGTTGCCTTTGTGAAATAATAAATGCCACTTGGTGTACGTGTCGTATGAGTAATATTTAAATGCGCTTTAAAATTAAAAAGTACAATGGTTTTTGCTTTAAATATATATATCACTCAATAGTTAAAGATACGGGCAGTTCGATTTTCACATTTTATTGCTGTATTTTGTTAGAAAATATATGAATCATACGCAGTGTAGGCTTTGTGTAAAGTAAGCCGTTACGGGGCGTATGAGTAATTTTTTGGGAATTTTTGAAGTCTACAATAAATCAATGTGTCCCAATTTTTTAAAATTGTAATTAAGATAAATATTGGTTAGGGGATATTCCTAGGGTACATTTTTTAGAAAGTGACAGTAATTTAGTTGTTAGAAATACATTATAGATACGAAAACGATAGTATAGAATGAAATATAGAAACCTCTGAAATAAATCAATATATTATACTACAATATAGTCTGGAAAAAAGCTGACCTGGTAGCTCTGATCTTTGAGAGGCTCTGCGAGCTTTTTCCAAGCTTCGGAATCTCGATTTCGGTCAGTGGGGCAAAAGCGTGGAGCGTTACGAAGGGGCTTTCGGAGTGCGAGAATGCAACTGGTCATTATCCTTCACTATTTTTATTTGCGCTCACCTTTTTATTTCTGTTCAGTTGTGGTTTTTGTATTTTGTTGTTGGTTTTTTTTTAGCCACTCTCGTCTCTCGTCAAATGCATTGACGTAATTGCCCGAGCGCAAAACTTAGCCGTATATCGATCTCGATCGCAGGTGTGTAAACCTAAAGTGGTTTTGATTTCACAACCGCAGAAGAGCTGGGGGGTGTCTTACTTTAAGCTGTTACCACGTCATTCCGCCGGTGCCTATCAGCGTCAGCAACTAGCGTCCGTGCGTCTTGTCAGTCAACGACGAAAAAAAAAGAAATACAAATCATATATGTGTATATAAAAAAAATATAAACGAAAAAAAAACCGAGAAACAACAACGCACACAGAGCCAGAACAAAAAACGACAGAAAATCACATAAAACAATAAAAAAAATTGCATTTTTAATTGCCCCTTGTTATTTATACCGCATGCGATGGCCGAAGGGGAATGGCGGGCGGATTCGTTCGGGGGT
Organism: Drosophila ficusphila; assembly: GCF_018152265.1. NCBI lineage: Eukaryota > Metazoa > Arthropoda > Insecta > Diptera > Drosophilidae > Drosophila > Drosophila ficusphila. The sequence continues at coordinate 3,141,212 of NW_025064092.1, read as the reverse complement.
GCGGTAAGGAGTTGAGTAATCACCGCGCCCTTGTCTACTTGGTAATCATACCCCCCTCCACCCCCTCGCTGTCTGCCATCTCTGTCTGAGCTGTTGCGTCTGCGTTGTTCGCCGTCCACTGACGTCATTGCCGCTGGCGTTTTGGACAAAGTGCGATGTCGCACCGTGGGTCACCCATCATCATCATCGTTATAAACATTATATGGCCATCATATCATCATCATCCTCATTGTCGCAGCACCGTGGAGTGGGTGGGGATTTCGCAAGTAGTGAATCACGTGCTATCATAGAGATTCCGGGCATACCAAAAAAAAAAGAAAACACCTGACCAGATAATAATTGTTGGCCTATAGTCAATGAACCTGTCGACGGGAAATTGGGTTTCCCGTCCTTTTTTTTATGTGTTTATGTTGCGGCAAAGTACCATAAAAGATTAATTTCCTATAGCGTTCGTCAACTGTTGCCCAAGAACAACTTTAAGAGACCATGCGACTTACAATTTAATCGGTCACTTATTTAACGTACGTATACATATATTGTATTTATTGCAACTCATAAAAATTTTGCAATTTGCAACGGAATTTCTGCAACTACAATCAGTTTTGACGTAGGACGTTGGTTTGTGGTTGAGCTATACGTACTCAAATATTTCGTAAGTCATGTACGCAAGTGGTTTTACTATAGTGGACCGTTCCGGGTTTTATTTCCATTAAATTTTAATTGAAATTATTACGTTTGTTTATTTTAGAAAAATCAGAATGAATAACTGCGGAAGGGCTATTCTCAAGAAATTTAAATGTTAATAGCCACAATATTATTATATACATACGTCATTAGGTCATTAACTGAAAACGGTGTCTGTGAATTTTTGTATAAACAAATATTGTTATAATAAGTCTTGGAGTTCTTATATTTGGTAGTCGTTTACCGAATTTGCTACTTATATATAACTTATCTCACTATCTGCCTACAGTCAATATTTAATTTAAGGCCTTTGTGTTATTTGTTGTAGATAAATTTTAAAAGGAAGGTAGCTTAATGGACAGCTTCAGTTCAAATAAAACTAACAGTTTTGTGTCATTAATAACAAAACACGTAAACGTGAAATTCTGAATGAAATTAGTTAGCGACTTTAAAACTGGTTACATTGACGTAAATTAGAAAGTGTCGAGATAAAAATAGTCTCTAATATCAACTATTTAGAATTCTAAGTAATTTCCCATTTTGCCCCATAAAATATTTATTTGATTTCTGGGAAATATTCGTGTTTTTGAATTCACTCCGGAGCGATAAATCAACGTTTTGTCCCATTGTGCGTCAGTGTCGGTGCTTGTGGAATTTTGTGGTGGTGTAAGTGTGCTGGTGGTGCTTTATTGCATTGAGTCGCATCGCCTGTCAGTCTGTCATTGTGTGTGCTGGTGTGCGTGTGTACGTGCGGGATCATTGCACATTGCGTCAACGTTTCAAGATCACAATTACAATTACCCCGCAGTAGCAGTTGCAGTAGCTGTAGCACCAACCAACTAAATTACGAGAACAGTGGCAAAAGCAATCGACCAACCGACAAAAAAAAAGAAAATAAACTAAAAAAACAACAGAAAACTATCAACAATAATAAGCCCACCCGCAACAGCTGCTCTTCTCCGTCTGTCTCTTTACCTCCCTCGCCCCACACACATACACACACACACACACTCAACACTCGACTCCTCTACTCTTCTCCACCTCTCTCCTCTCCGCTCAATTCTTTGGCCCCCGCTCTTCGAGATTCCTCTCCGCCTCCCCTCTCTGGAAACGGGCAGAGCTGCAGAGCCCCAGAAAGCGATTTCAGTTCAGCGACGGCAGCGCACAGGTGCCATTCGGAAAGTGCGGACGTAGAATGTTTGCCGGGGACTCCACGGTCAGATTTCACCTCTAGCTCCGCTGGAATTCGGTCTTGGCAGTGGCGTCAGTGACGAGTTTTGACGGGATCTCAGCCGCACATCGTTCTTCCCGCCTATTAACCACCTACTTCACTAACTTTTTCCTTTCAATAATCCCTATAAACGAAGATCATTCTTTTATACTCCTTTCCACTAATAAATTTCTCCAAAACCTTACTTTTGTTTTTATGAGGTCTACAGTTTTACATAGTTCACCAAATTCCTAATATTTCATACACACTGCTTTCACCCTAATTAGTAAGTACCTTTCCGTTAAAAGCCACTTCTTATTTTCTGTTTCAGTTCTTAGTAATTTCATCTTTATTTTTCTAAATATTTTTGGTGTTCTCTTTCCCCATCAAAATTTTATCAATACTTGAATACATTTTTTTAATCGTATCCTAAGTTTTTCCAAAGCTTGGCTTTCTTTTGTAAAACTATTATTACATTTCTTTTAATTTTCTTGAACGCTACTCAATATGTGCTAATTAATATTTTACTATTCACCGTTGCACTTTACATTTCTTAAAAATAACTCATGTCGGCTCTTACTCTTTTTCAAGAACATCTTTATTTGTAATTGTCTTCCCTTAAAAATACCTGTGACCAAGTTCCTTCTTGTCCAACACCTGTTCTCTGTTCCCTCTTTACCAAGACCTTCTAACACCCCTAACACCCCCTTTTTCCAAAAGTTTCCTCTCCACTTTCCCTTGATCTCCGCTTTATCCATGTGAGATGAGTGCGTGCGACGGTTCGGGAACGGTTTCGCGAACGTCTGACGCCTCCGCTTTTCAATTCGATGTCATGCCAAAGATAACGACGCCGCCGTCGACGGTGACGCCTACGCCGACGCTGACGTCGACGCCGACGTCGATGCTTACTTCGGCCGCGCAGGCGACGGTGACGGTGACGGCGAAAACGGCAAAAACGACAATAACGAAAACGACGACAACGGTTAAAATTGAAAATAAATGGCCGGCGGCAGAGGCAACGGCGTTCAGTTATCAGCGAGCAGCGGAGCAGATTGGAGCTAAAACGACACCACCCACAACTGTCCAACGGGAAACTGGAATAAACGAGATCTGCACTGGTAATCCATGTGAAGAACTGTCCAGCAAGTTGGCCCTTCGCAAGGCGCAATTGAAAGCGAACTTTTTCGGCGAAAGAGAAAGTACCAAAGAGAGTACTGCAAGAAACGGAAGTAGTAAACCGGAGAGAACCCCACACTTCACCGCTTACCGCACTGCTTACCCCAGCTGCAAGACGGAAAAAGGCAAGCCGGTGCAACAGCTGATCGATCAGTTCCAGGCCATGATTGTCCAACAGCAGCAGCAACAGCTGACCGGCGAGCGGGAGGCCAAGACACTGACCTCCAATTCGGACGAGGGATGCAACGTGACCGGTGGGGGACTGAGTCCCTACAGCAGCGACAACGAGGACAGTGGCAACCTGTCGCCGCGCCAGCGGAAGCTGAAGGTCACACGCTGTGCCAGCAGTGATTCCGCCCTCGGCTTGGAGGTCGACGATGGCGGCATGGACGTGGTGCTACCCCCGCAGCGAAGGATGACCCTCACCGTCACCGACTTGCCCCTTCGGCCGGCTTTACTGCCCCTGGCAGAACCCACCGCTCTGGCCGACTCACCTTTGACCTCGCCAACGGGCGGAGGCGGTACCGCCGGTGGAACGGTGGTGGGTGTACCCACCAAGGTGCTGCTCGAGGAGCGAGTGGTCGCCGCACCGGGATCGCGACGCGAATCCACCCAGAGCTCCTACAGCGAACTGGGGGGCAGTGGATTTCCGCTGGGAGTGCGCTATGTGCGCACACCCTCCGTGGTGGTCAGCGATTACTCGGACGACATTACCGCCTGCGGGATTAGCATGGAGGAGATGGAGTACTTTCGCCTGCAGCGGGCACGTGGCCAGCGGCGCTGTTCCCTGGAAGCGGGAGGTGCAGGAGGAGGCATCGGCGGAGGAGGTGGAGCCCATGGACACGGGGGAGGAGCACATGGACACGGACACGGCGGATCGGCAATGGCGCCCGGGTGCGGCAAGGACGAAGGCCAGTCGGATGTCAGTGCGGCCAGCAGTTGCAGCAACCTCTACTACTGCGGCTCCACCATTTCCGCCTTGGATGGGGGCGAGTGCATTGTGAACGGCGTTCGCGTCGCATTGGCCAGGAAGAGCAGCACGCAGAGCAGCAGTCTCAGCGGCGAGGAGGAGGAGGAGGAGGATCTAGAAGACGAGGATCTAGAGGAGCACGATCCCGATATGGAGGATCGCGACGTGGAGGATCTCCTGCCGGAGGACTACGAGCGGGGGGAGCGGGAGCGGGAGCGGCAGATCAGCGAGCTCCTGGCCGCCACGCAGCTGGGCGATCGTCAGCGGGATCGCTCCAAGAAGGTAGGCGCCCGCAATGACGTCACAAACCAGGGAAATCTCAAACTAGACTAAAGAAAAAAAAACTCGGGGTGGCAAATTGAACGGTACAGAAGAAGAGGAAGAAGAAGAAAGAGTAGAAGGAGGAGACGAAGAGGAAGAGCAGCCTAGTAAATTTAATATTAACTATTTTTTTTTTTTTTTATTATTTGTTATTGCTCGTGGCATAAAAGAGCAGCAGTGAATGAGGGCAGGTCTGAATGGCAGCGAAAGGAGATAAGCAAGCAAGCTGGTGCATATACACTGGGAGAAAGTAGTTAGTCGCAAGTTAGATAAAAATAGTTACTGTTTTCTAATTGAATAAGTGTGCAAACATCTTCAAATCCAAAAGCCTTTTATGTTGCTTCCGAGCAGTATTATATCCTAATTAAAGAGCATAATTAAGTTTTTTAACGGCAAGACCATTATAAAAAAACAAAGACTATAATAATAAGACTTATAAAATACACTAAATATAAAACATAAAGAAACTCTTTTGTGTTACTGACTTTGTGAAAGTACTTTAACTTGAAAACTGGCTTTGAGAATTTCAAAAAATTTTCTTGAAGAAGTTCACAAAAGTTCCATCTTGTTCTAAAGATGAACTTATAAAAGACAGTTATTTTCAGCCTTGATCTTGCTATAATCTATATATAATCTGTATTAAAAATGGTTCTAGAGATGGAGTAATAATAAAGTTATTTTCCACCTTGACATCCTTTGTTCTTACCATAATTCCAACACTTAAAGAGGGGTAATCCCCTCGGCTTACGTTTTTTCCCACCGTGTATATGCAGGTCTTTTTGCGAGTGTGTGCGTGCGTTAGCTTAAAAGGCTGTTAATTAATTTGATTTTTATCTTATCACAGAAATGAGGTTCTGTTGCTCGGAGAAGTCTTTTTTGTACTCCCCGCGTTCCGTTTGCTATTATTATAATATTTTTTTTTCTGTGGCTTTCGTGTGTGAATGAAAACGGTATGGTTGATGTTGAAAAATAAGGGGTGCCTTGATAAAAAAAAAAGAACAGACAAAAAATATCACCAAAAAAACGAAACCGAAAACCTCGGCTCGGTTCGTTCATTTCATTTTTTTTATCTAGAACTGGAACAACATCAACACACAGCGACAGCGACGACAAAGCTTATCTTAGTTAACTGTATATTGTATTATAGATAAATATTATGTACATATATAAGCCAGCACATATTTACCTTTATATAATGGCATCTTCCTTTTTTTTCTGGTCGACAGACGGCAGAAAGTTTGTAAAGCAAATAAAAGTATTAGAAACCGAATTTTCGGAGTCATGATAACGATAATAAAGCATTCCACCTGGATATGTCGCCGTCTATATGTATGTATGCAAGAGATATATGTGTATGTGTTAGTGTGTGTGTTGTTTACCTGTGTGTGCGTGTGTGTATTTGGTTAATAATGTTACGCGCTTATCAAGCGGGTTTATCTGCCTGGCATTTATATAGTATACGTGAATGCCCTCGCCGCCGACAAAAGCAATAATCGGAGGGATTCCAGCAAAAAAAAAACCAAAAAAAGAAAAAAAAAAAACAATGGTCTGCTCTTCTTTTTTAACCCACGAGGGTGGAGTGTGCTTAATGGGAGACACATGGCTATATCCGCGATGATCCCATCCGTCGGTCTAAGTCAATTGTACATAGAATGCTCTTCGCCTTTTACACGACCGACTTTTCTTCTTCGTTTTTTTTTTTTTTTTTGACGGGGGATGAGCGATAAGCGATCTTTCGCGATATCACGCATACGTCACCGTTCCCATTAAGACCCGCATATATGTACATGTTTATATGCGATTATATGAGACACGAGCCCTCGAGTCCCGAGGGGATTACTCCATAAGTCACGGGAATCGTGTTGATAAACAACCTGAGATGTAGAAATTTCTGCAAGCATACCATATTCTAGTGCTATCTCGCATTTAATTACGTTTTGGCTCTTAGCCATAATCTTTATTGCCATCGAAATTTGCTAGAACCAACTGGAAGTGCCATTCACGAAAGGATCTATTGATCATTTTGTTGATGACCCAGTTTTCATTCTCCTTTGATTTTCAGTTTCAATCGCATTTACATACACTTCTTATTCAACCTCCACTTTTCGCTGGGATAAACTCGTGTTTTATTAGCATGTCATTACAGATTTCCGAGCCATTTGAATACGATTCTTATTCAACTTCCTCCTTTGCTTTTGATTTTGCTTAAGATCGTGTATGCGTTGACCTTTTGCTTTACAAATTTATTTCGAAATTAAAAGTAGGTAATTAAAATGACTGCTTGTGGTTTCTAATAATATTTTACGCATTAGAAATGCCTTCACTTTTTGCTTTATTTACTGATTATGCTTATTTATATTTTTTAAATGAATGGTTTATTATAAAAGTTAATTTCCTATCAAAGTATTTATATATTTTTTTTATTTGTAGAACGAAACAATTTAAAATATATATTATATGTTTTCATATTTATATTTACTTGGCTTACTGTCTTGTTTACAAAGTTAGTTTCTGTTTATGCTTAAACAATATACAAAGCTTACTTAATTATTTAGTCATTAAAGTCTTACATCAGCCGATTAGGTTTTACTTTGTTTTCGTGTACATGATCGCTGAAGTCTCAAATTAAATTCCAATTACATTGCCATATGCGAATGGATTTTCCAATCACTTGAGTGCTTCCCCGTCACAACATCGAGTTTCATTCAGTTAAACAGACGTAGAAGTCGGGGCATTATCCGACATATGGGGACATATCAGGGGCGTAGCTACCGCCGTATATGCCGTATCAATTATACGGGGCCCCCGGGGCCAAGGGGGCCCCCAAAGTGTGTAAGAGTGAATATTTAAAATTTGATTTTTATTTGTAAAATGGGTAAATAATGTGATAAATAAATATTTCTTCTCACAATATTTTTTATACCCTTGCAGAGCAAAAGGGTATTATAATTTCAGTCAGAAGTTTGCAACGCAGTGAAGGAGACACCTCAGACCCCATAAAGTATATATATTCTTGATCAGCATCACGAGAAGAATCAGAATACGTCTGTACGTCTGTCCGTCTGTCTGTTTCTATTTAAAGTAGTCTCTCAGTTTTAAAGCTATCTTGCTGAAACTTTCCCAAAAGGTGTGTAGTTACCGCACGCAGTATATAAGTTGAAACGGGCCGGATCGGCCGACTATATCGAATAGCTCCCATACGAGAGAATGAAATAAAAAATTCTCAGACCGTTGTTTTTGATCAGATCGACTTGATTTCTTCAAGATGGCGTTTTCTAACTGTTTTTGAATTTCGGATTAAATTTGATCAAAATCGGATAACTCTATCATATAGCTGTCATAGGAAAGATCGAAAAATATATATAGAATTAATGGAAATAAATTGATAACATCGTTGTATTTATCCCACAAGCATGATTTTTTGAATATCAAGTTTTTAAAAACTCTTATATTGAGAAAAAAGTTTCATAAAAATCGGACAACTATATCTTATAGCTGCCAGAGGAAAGATCGAAAAATCTATATAGAAATAACGGAAATAAAATTGTAACATCGTTGTTTTTCATCAGACAACCATGATTTTTGGAATATAGAGTTTTCTAACGACTCTCGAATTAAATTTCATCAAAATCGGACGAGTATATCATATAGCCGTCATTTGAACAATAGTCGAAAATATAGAAAATGAATAGAAAAATCGTCTTAGCTTCGATGTTATGTATTTTTTCGAAATATTTGATGACTGCAATGGTATAAAAGCTTCGGTTTGCCGAAGCTAGCTTCCTTTCTTGTTTTCTTTTGCGAAAAATTTTTACCTCCATATAAGGGCCCCCAAAAATTTTTTATACGGGGCCCCGACAAGGCACGCTACGCCACTGGGACATATATAGTATGATCATAGGCCACATGATGCTGGTGGTTGGGTGTTTGTTACTTTCCGCCCGATATCTCCAGTGTTTGGCATTCTTGGGACCCCCATTTCCTGGTATTCTATCCTACTCACCAACAGCCGCCTGTCACCGTCCTCTTATCACGTTGTCATTATTGTCTCCCCGCAAAAAGGGGGGCGTGTGTAGGGGGGAAGGGGGAGGGGAAGGGGTAGGGGTTGGGGTTATGAAAACCCCGCGGGATGGGATCTTGTTTAGTTACTCTTCGCATTCCACTTACGGTACGGCTTGTTGTTATTTTTATAACCTCGCTGGGTAAATTAGCTTCAGTTGGAAGTTTGCAATTCAGTTGACAAGCAACAACAAGTATTTAAAACTATGGAACTGAAATGAATAAAAGTTATGGTATATTGGTAATAAAATAAATTAAGAAAGCATACAAAATGTAGTATTTATATAAAACACTGATCGCCAATTAAAAAAATGAATTTAAATATTTCGAAAACTCAGATAACTTTATCATAAATGTACCATGGTACCAGGGTGAAGTAATAGAAAATTCATAGATACATCACTACGTTCTTTAAAATATCTTGAAGTATGTTATAGATAATACAACAAAATCACGAATATTGTTGTATCTTATCATTATCTTATACAAATAACAAACTGCCCGAAGGAAAAATCTTGTAACAAAGAACGTTGAGTGATAAGAGTAATCCCTATTTTAGATTTTAACCTTATCTGCAAGGGTATCAATATTTCGGTGTTTGGAAGCCTGCTTTCATTCTAGTTTTTCTTTGGGCTTGGGATCTGAGTTCTGAATTCTGAATTCTGAGGACTGGGTACTAAGAACCAAGCACTGAGAACTGAGAACTGAGGACTGAAGGCCCCCGAGGCTGTCTTCGTATTGTTTTGTCATTTGTGGTGGGCAACGGACACTGCGGCGTGGGCTTCATAGAAATGCCTTTTGGTTTGCTTACTTAAGAGATAAAACCCTCGTGTGGGTGTGGGTGCCCCAAAGTCACCGACAATCGCCATTTGGTCCGCTGACGTCGTTGTGACGTCACTGGGCCGCCTTTGTTCGTCCACGAACCACGATCCACCTTCCTCAATCCGAAAAGCAAGGCAAGATCATTAATAATATCAGCTCTGAAGTGCAAAGTCAGCGAGAGATTCACATCATGGGCGGGAGAAAATATCTTCTTTATGGACCGCAGAATATTGATACAAATTATCCCATAATAAACAGGAAATATGACGCAGATATGGGATATGTATACTCGTACAAAGAATACAAATTACAATTACGAAAGTCGCATTATTTATTCGCCTTTTCAATGCGAACTTGTCAAGACCAAAACCAAATCTATAAAGTTCCCTTACGGACCGTAAATATTTTTTTCTACGCTTGCAAAAATATTGACTTAAACTATATGTTATATATAAACAGTTCAGATAAAATAGGTTATAAAAACTATCAGTTTGTTTTGTTTTTGGTGACTTTGATAAGAGTGCACTTTAATCATTTTCAAGATTGCTTGGCTTTCATTTATTATCCATCATATGAGAGTGTTTGAATGCGTAGAAAATAATAATTTACATAAACAAATACATTTCTAGTGATTTCAGTTTAATTGCATTATAATAATTGAGATAAAAAAGTTTCCACGTTTGCAATTGATTGGGATTTATTGCATTTGATAAGAATGCAATTCGACAATTTCCAAGATTATTTTATTATATTTAATGCCTTTATAAGATAGTGTCTATTTCGGGAAATGTCAATGAGACACTGATAAACGTTATAAATAACTTTATAGTATGTCTTGTCTGCTTTGAAACCAATTTAATTTACAAGGTCTAAAAATGTTCTTCAAAGATAGTGTTCTTTGTACAGTCTATAAATAATTTGTCTATGATAAAATATAGTATTAAACTTAAAACATTAGCTTATGATAAAGAACCAAAATCTAGTTTTACTTTAAATTTGCAACTATTTAAGAAAATACGTGTGTTTTCATTTAACGCTTTTTTTATGGACAGGAAAAAGCGGTTTGATTTGGTTCCAAATTGGTTTGCTTCAGTTTTCGGCTGGTTTATTAGTAGTGTTCCTGTGAAAAGTGTAAATCTGTAGGATTTTCGAGATGTCATAAAAGTGATTATTCACAACGTAAAAATTCACTCTGATATCACAGATTTTTTTCAAAAGGGAAGCGTAGCTGATCTTTGGCTGACGTTCATTATGATTGGATCGTGTGGTGCTATTTTATTTCTGTTGTGGTTGTAGTTGTAGTTGTAGTTGTTGTTTAATAGCCTTTATGGTCTCGGTGGGTCGTGCACATCCGTCACAGCCATACCCATATACTCATACCCATATACCGATACCCATATACCCATACCCATAGCCATTCCCAGTCCCATTTTCATTTCCAGACCCATTCCCAACGTCATATCTAATCAACACATCGGCGACACAGCCGACTCTACACTGTACGCAAATCGTGGGCATCTCAGGGGGGGAATTCGTCAGGGGAATCGGATGAGGAATTGAAATTGTTATGGGTATGGGAATGGGTATGGGAATGGGAATTATGACGCCCACTAATTGTGTGTGAGAAATCGATTTAGCGGCGAGATCTGTCTCTGCCCCCCTTGCAACTGCCCCCAAATAGTGTGACTCGTTGTTGTAAGTTGGATCTGGGTGAACTTTTGTGGTACGAACCGCTGACCTTCGCACAAGCGACAACTTCCGTTGACGTCAGCAGTTGCCGCCCATCAGCGATCGCGGTTGAAGATCGTCGCAAAGTAAATTATATTTACTACCCCTGCCCCTTGCCCCCTTCTTCCCCACAAACCCCGTTTGCCACCAAGCCCTTTTTTTGCCCCCCGGAAACCACAAAGGAATTCTCGCAGGAATCCAAGAACAGAAACAAAAACTCAGGAACTTATCACACTTTGAAGTGTAATCAAGAAACTGTGTCATAATATCCCACGAATTTACTCCCTTCCAAACTTTACCAAAAAATTTGGGTAAAAACCCAAAGTTCGATAAACTTTGAAGAGCATTTATCCCTATAAAAATGAGTCATTATTTTTGGGTTTGTTTTGTTTTTATATTTATGTTTATGCTTTCCATTGTCGACCTCAATAAAAAGTGAGTCATTATTTATACATGTTTTTAATGTAAATAAAATGTATTATTGCTGACGATTAAGGTGTTGCCTATCGAAATAATCGTCAGCAAAAAAACAGTACCATTCAACAAATTACGCCATTACATATCGTTTTTGGCTTTCGATTACTTCATTATTTAAATTCTCCAGTCGATTAATTTCTGGTTATCGACAACATCAACAATTAATGTCACGTTGAAATCAGGACTTTAACCTTTATCATGAAATGGTGTCATCATTTATCGGTATTTATCTGTAAAAGTGTCTGCTATCGAAATTATCAGGGACAATAGTCGATAATGTCACTGATTGATGGATTATAATAAAGTGTTATAATAAAGTGTAGAACAAAGATTTGAGGAAGTCAAACCATATAAGAAATGTCAATTTGCGATGACTTAAAATAATTAATTTAATTATTGTTAAAAATGTGAGGACTTTTTCGAGATAATCAAGGTGATGCCGAGGGAATCCAGAAAAATAGTTTCCATTAATTTCGCGGAGTGGTTTGCAGTGCGTTCCCAAGTTGCCAAGTTGCAGGTCCGATCCAAGGTCCATTCCATTCGCAGTCCCAGATCGAAAACCCTTTGGAGTCTGTTTCTGTTTCGAATCTCTGGAGTGCGCAATTTGCGTCATTTGCTCTTGTCGAAGTTGTTTGTTGGCCCCACTTTTTGTTTTGTTTTGTTTTGTTTTGTTTTTCTGCTGGTTCCCTGATTCCACGGTTTTTTTTTGTTTTGTTTGTTTCGCGTTTGCAGTTTCCACTGAATTAAATCCGAGTCGTCGATCTGCCAGGCCAACCAGCTACACAAAGAGAAATTCTTGGAGAGTTTTTAGATAAGATAAGTTCTTAGAGAGGTTCATCCGAATTTATCTTATTTGGGCCATGCAATTATTAATGGTTTTAGGATGGGATAAAGCTTTTAATTTGGTGATAATAATAATAAATACTACCTTATTATTATTAATATTAAATAAATAAATATTAAATAAATATAAATATAGGAAATCTGAAAGAAATGAAAAAAGGGGCTTTACAAAATTTCCTTTGAATATAAAAAACCGTTTTCAATTCTTGAAAAATGCAATATATTTTTTTTAAATTCTTTTGTACAAATCTAGGAGTACTCAAGTGTTTACAGCTTAAAGACTAACCTTTTCTTTTCCAAACTTACTTAAATATTAAAAACTCGCGTATTACAAACTCTACAAAATATTAATAGAGTTTGTAATAAAAAGAATATTTTTTCCTGTGGACTGGAGCTTGCGTGCCAGCATATTTGTCATTCCTGTGAGTGCAGGTAGTTCTCCGGCCCCCCCTTTTGCCCCGCCCCCCGTTTTTGGAGCCCCTTAAAGGTTATGTAGTTGTGTCGCATGTCCCCGAGCGATGGCACCCGAAACACACGCGCCACCAGCAACATGCAACATGCAACATGTGGGTTGGGCTTTGATTTACACTCGACTGCCGGATCGCCGTTTACAGATCCTCTTGCTTCTAAAGAAAAAAACCGAATTGGCTTGGCGATAACCAGAATTTCCTGGTTTTCCGAGTAGCCGTAATCACCCAAAACAAACCAAAAATATTTGCTTTATTCGATTCCAGTTAATTGCAGCTGCAGTAAATTAATGGCGAGCAAACTGACACTTGGAAAATAGAATTATACAAAATCAGATACAGTCAACAAAACATTTCCCAGCTGCCAGTGATGTTATCTCAGATCCACAAGCGGAAAACTGTTGTTTGTATTCCGAAATAGTTCTTTATCTCTTGTTTCTTAAATTGTTATTATAGTGAAGTGTATAGGACTTAATTACATTTTTATTGAATATAAATGAACTGAATCGGCACATGTCTAGATATAAAGTGCAATAAAATAGTACCAAAAATAGATGTTCCGAACTTTTCCACGGCGTTTCAGTAAATTGCTGCGGCAATAAAAAAAATTAGCAAATATCTGAAGGTCTATTCGCAATTCATTACCGAATCTCTCAGTACAGTGAGGCCTCCGAAGACGCTCCCTAAATGCCGGCATGTTGCGGCAATTGGCTGATAAGGCGAAACAAGAGCACTTGTACAAGGCAATAGATATCGCCTTCTGATATCAGATGGCCACAGTGGAGATAACCGAGGAGCAGATAAAGAAATTGGATAGGTCTCATTTGATCGAAGGGAGGGGAAATCGGGGCTGAAATGCGATTATGGCTGCACTGAAAACTCAGTCTGCATATCATATTATTTGTTTTGTATAAAAAATTGTAAGCTAGCAAAAAAAATATCTAAATCTTTACAAACAAATTACTTTCTACTAGTGTTATTTTTTTTTTATCAAAAAATCAAACAAAGATTTTTTGGTCAATTATTTATATGCTCATTTATTTCTAAGAAAAAGTTTTAAAAAGTGTTTTTTGTTTAAAATAATTGCCTGATTACTTAATATGTGTTTGCTATAAATATTTTAACAGTTTGACTGATATTATTTTATTTGCATTTTTCTAATTTTCATAGCCTTTCCATCCTTATAATATCTAATTATAATAAGTTCTATTACTTTCGAATTCAATTTGTTATTTCCTTATTTCCATTTTAAATCAGGTTGTAAGATTTTCAGTTAAGGAACTTCAACCTCAAATTATTCCATACACTTTTTTTTTTGTATTTTTCCGCCAGTGTTTGCGATAATAGAACACTTAATTTTCCAGCCAACTGGCGTTGCAGACCCCTTTCCATTTTTCCATACCTTGGCTCATTCCGTATGTATCTTTGTATCTTTGCATCTTTGCATCTTGGCGGCTTTTCCGCTCCACTCGAATCCAATTCCTATGACGGGCTATGAGTCTTGGGGATTCGGACTCGGTCTCGGATTCGGATTCGGATTGGAACTGAGTATCCGCAGCTGCCTGCTTATCGGTCGAAGCCATCAGTGTGACTCCATAAAACACTTAGTATGCCCCCATCCAATTGGGGGCGTGGCTGGCAAAAGGGGGCGGGGCAGTCAAGTGGTCAATTAATAGCGCACAAATATTGTGACAGCCGCGTTCGTCATAAAGCCAAGCTCTAGGGAGCCCCAAACTCCCAAGGGAGGGAATGTACATATACATATACATATATATATACATTATATATATATAAATATATTTAACAGTATGTCGCAGGGCGGCAAAGATGGAGAGCTACCGATTAGAGACGCCGGCAATTTGCATTATGCAAATCAAATGCCAGCGGCAATTTGCCGCCGCAATTAGTCGCCTTGTCAGAGGATCGGCGACAAGGAGTCCGACTTCGTTTTTTGAACTAAAGACTCCTACACTGAGGAAAAAACATAGTCACATAGTAGATACTCGTATATTTAATACTTCAAGTGCTACTACAAGTTAAAAATCCTTATATTTAGGGGACTTTATGAATTTGTTTGAATTATTTTGTATGCAGTGCCATCAATTAATAAATTTAGTTTTGGTTGAATTTTGTTTTTGTAAGCGAAATTATATATTTTTAGTTACAAACTAAGAAAATTTTGTAAACTTAGTAGATCCGTACAAACCGAGTATTACCAAGTTTATTACAAACAAGAAAGTATTTATTTTTAGTTGTTGTGTATATTAAACTTTGGATTCTGGTGGCTGCATTGTTATATAAAAATTGTTAACAAATGTTATAAAGTAAATACAATGTAAAAGAAAAAATCTATTAAATATGTTATTAGTGGTTTTCCTAATTTTTTAAATACAGCAAGGTTTAGAATATCTTGAAACCTATTTTGATAATTCGATAATTTCTTCTTAAATCTTCTAAAAATTCCATATCTTGTTTTCTAAAATAGATTTTGAAGCTTTAAACATTCTTCGTCGTTTTAAAATGCCCTTGAGCTTTTGATCTGTTTTTTTTATATTTTTTTTTGAGTGTACAAAAGGAATGGGCATAGAGTAAGGGTTTTTAGGACGCTTTTTTGCCGGTTGAAGCTTGTCGCCGGGGTTTTGGCTTTGCATGTTTCAATCAGCGTCATTATTCCATCAGGTTGTCGTTGCATTTTGCCGCCTGATTAATGTGGCGATTAGGTGGAGGGATCCCGAGTGTCCAGGATTAGGGATAGTTCTCCACCGGATTCGCTTGGCCACTCCCCACCCAGAAATCCCCCCTCTCTATTTGAAATATATATATATAGATATATACACACGATCGTTTCAGCGGCGATCGCTTCGGTTTTTTCGGCTTCGTTTGCGGCAGCAATCGTTTGTTGTTGTTGTTGTTGTTATTGTTGTTATTGTTGTTGTGGTTGGGTTGTTGGCTTTCTGGTTGTTGGCTGGCTGGCTGCCTGCTTGGTTGTTTTGGCGCTTTGTGGAGCTTTGCTTGCTGCCGCTGTAACGGCGATGCCTCAGTTGCCCGAGTGCCGTTCCAAAGTCAACAAGCGACCGATCGCCGCTCCGCTCCGATTCATTCCGTTCCGATACGATACGATACGATACCATACCATATACTCTAACGATCCCAGTAAAAAATAATAAAAAAGCAGAAAACAGAAAAACAACCAAACCTTGTGAAAACAATTTTATTTTTTTTTTCTGTTCGTTTCTATTTACTTTTCCGTGGCAGTGTTTCGGTTTTTTTACTCTACTTTTTTTTTTACTTTTCCGCGGAGGTGGAGGATTCCCAGTGATCAGTGAGTGGGTTTTGTGTACAGCAGGTTTATCCATCTAACAGACACTTCAATTATATATATCTAAAATATATATATATACAGTAGAATCCGCTTATAGCGACTTTCAAGGGACCGACGATTTTTCGTCGTTATACCCGGAAGACGCTCTAAGCAGAAGGATTTAAGTGTAAAAGTCTGTCTGGGGACCAATCAAGCCATCGAGTTTTCGTCGCAATACCCGGACGGACACTATAAGCGGAGTCGTTATAACAGGATTCTACTGTATATAGTTTATAAACTGACCCTAGGGGCCCGACCACCGAGCACTCTTTTGCAGACAGGCAACTTCCATAAAGAGCAGCATAAAGTTGCAGTGGCAGTTGCCTCGCGGCATTTATGGTCCTCGTACAGTGGACACCGGACGGTGGACGGTGGACAGCTGGCATGCCTGCACAGTGAAGCCTGCGCGGCGCCGACAAAGGCATTAATCAGAAGTCGATAAACTTTGACATGCAAGCGGCAGCCAAATGAAGCGATCTTCATAAATCAAAGTGCAGCCAAGAGAGCAACCAAAAAGAAAATAAAATAAATGAAAATGGCTAGGAAAATATATGGGAAAAATGAAGAAAGAAAAAAAAGGGGAGGCCTACTAACTTGGCCACTCATTTGATTTATGGCCACTGCGGCGGACCGCCAACAAGTTAATTGAAAACGAGGCGTGACAGTGAAATTTGCCACCGCACGCCAACGTCCAAATATATATATATATATAGATAGATATATATATATATATATATATATATATAGGTAGCAAAAGATGCCCCGACGATCTGAAGTGGAAACGGGGATCCAAGTCCAAGCACTTTTCCAAATGTGCCACTAAACTGACAGATTTGGCCATAATAAAAAATTTAAAAGCCAAATACAAACGGCGCGGAGTGTGGTGTGTGGAGTGTGTAGTGTGGAGTCTGGAAAATAAGTTGCCAACTTTAATTTATTGTGACATAACGGTATAATCTGACATAAATTATTGATAAGACGAGCGCCCATAAAAGTACAAGACAGTTGGCTTGAGCAATACAACACAAACACGCAACGAACGAATGGAGAAGGGGGGAAAAACCGAAGGGGGGGGAAACTAAAGAGGGGAAAACCAAAGAGGGGAAGGGGGTGAAAAGCTGGTGGTTTGGAAAAGCTGGAAAACTAAAGCGAACGAAAAACGATCGGGTGGCGGGAAAGTGGAGAAGTGGGAGGGGGAAAGTGGAGAGAGAGGGGAAATTGGGGAAGAGGGAAAATGGGAAGGGGAAATTGGGGAAGGGGAAGGGGGAGGGGCCACGCAAACAAGACGAACTGGGTTTGCACTATTGCCTGCACTCGGTATCGAATGATATATGAAACGATTGTTGTTGTTCATTTGACCATCGGACACCTTACTTAATTACAATTATTAAGCAATTGGTTATTGTTAATATATATACATATACCATTGATCATTGAACACCTTATTTAATTACAATTATTCAACAATTGGTTACTGATTGTTGGTAATGAATAAGATAGTTCTTGTTTTTTTCCAGCTTTACTAATTAATAAGTTTTTCTATAAACTTGGAATTTAAAAAAGTTTAAAAGGAAGAAAGTAGTTTTACTGATCTTTAAAAATTCCTTAAAAATATTATTCTTCTTATTTAGCTAGATATTTTTTTCGAAGTGTTATAGACAAGTTAAAAAATTTGTTAAGGAGTTGAGTAAATATATATAACATTTTCGAAGTCACATCTTCCTGGAACTAAAAATAAGCTTTTTTATTTATTCATAGTCAGTAACAATTTAATTGCCCAACTACCTAACATGCTAGTGAATAACTAGTAAAAATTAATTCCAACTTGGTGAATTATTTTCAAGTTCTTTAAAGTGATTTCACACAAATGTAAGATGATATTTTCGTGGTCACCACATTTTTTTTTTTTGCCCAGTCTGCTCAATTATGTCCTACTTATTTTCACGCAATTTATTGGGCCAGATGATCTAGAGGCCTGGCCATTAAATTGTACTACCCATTTCGGATTTATGGTCAGGGTATAACAACGGTCGAAAGCAAAGCAACAACAACAACAACAACAGCAAGGAGAACAACAACAACGAGAACAAAAACAAAAACAACAACGAGAAATGAACGCCAGAGCCACTTATAAATCATTTGGCTAACAACAACTGGTCGGCGAGTTGCAATTGGAGTTGGCTGCAGTTGTATCCGTATCTGTATCTGTATCTGTATCTGTATCTGTACCTGTAGAGTATCTGTATCTGGGAGTCGGAGTTTGCTCGCCGTTTGCCGCGCGGCAAAAGTATCTTTTGGATCTATTATTTAACTTTTATGTGCGCATAAATGCGGCGATATGATGCCGATGACGACTTGAAAACTGGCTAAGGAGCTCGAGCCAGTTTTTAACTCCCCCTTTTAGTCCCCCCCCTTACCCCCTCCCCCTTTTGCTTTATTTGCCATCCGGCGGGTTTCAATTTTCCGTTTTGAAGGCAACAAAAAATTGAAGAAAAAAATGAGGGAAAAAAACGAGGAAAAAATCATGTTAATTAACTAGAAACTTTTATCAGCTCTGCGATTAAGCGAATGCCACTTCTAACGCCCCAACCACAGATCTTTCTTTTTATTCATTTTTCTCTCTCAACTTTTTTATCCATTTGGATATGCCGTATATGCCACATATCGATATCCATATCCCCCACTCCAGTTCCAACTTCGGCCAATCCATTGATCCATTCAGATAAGTGCCGACACACAACAAATTGTGGTCCATAAATTTCTGAGTTGCGAGTGTCCAAAGAAGCCACGCGGCGATTAGATTCGCTTGGGCGTGGAGATCGTGTGACGGAATTCAATATTCCATATTCCATATTGATACCGGTCAAGTCGGTCTGGAGAAAAGATTGGCCAGATTAATCTAATTGGGCGAACTTATAAGATAGCACATGCAATATTGATAATGGTCACGTCATCTGAAAAAAGATTGCTGTGTTTATAAATTTATGTTGGGAAATTGGACAGAAGAAATATCATTTAAAAATATATAGATATAAATTTATTTATAAGTTTTTGTAAGGGAATCAACATATATTATCTGATTTATTAATATAGCTTTAAATGATTGATTTCTTTTTGCTCTTCAAACTTTTGTGTTACAAAATATTTATAAAGGTTTTGTCACCCTAAAAAGAGGATGGCCATTAATTAAAACTCAAATTGGAAACTGTAAATGTTTGGGCGTCTGTGGATTATTTTTAATGGCTGATCAATTAAAGTAATCTCTTGTGGTCCATAAATTAAGGCCTGTCCAAAAAAAGTCATGAAAAGATAAGCGTGAGTTGAGGTCTTTGGGTGGCGGAGTTTAATATATTCAATATTGATATTGAAAGTGTCAACCGAAAAAGATTAGATTGATTTATATAAAAGCGAATGAATGAGTGTTGCGAATGGTTTTCGTTATGAAAGGTGGATAATAATCGGTATTACCTTGTTGTTTGTTTATAACAAATTTCTTTTTGAATTGTGTTTGTTAAGAATAACTTTTGTTTTTGATTTGAAAATCAAAGTATAATAAAATGTATCCAAAGTTAACTTTTACATAAATAATACATTTAATACATTTCCTTGCATTAAAGTTTATATAAATTTTGTATATAATGCCTAAAAAAATAAGAAAAGACTTTTAATATTTTTACAAATTTTTTATTCTTCATGTTGCTTTTACAAAACAACGAGAAATGCTTTATAAACTTAGCTCTCGTTTCTATAAAGTATTTAATATACCTTAAGCTCTAATTATTATTTTTACTAATAGTATATTTTATCTATTTGCAGGTATGTTAAAACACTCGCTTAGCTAAAGTATATATTCTCGGTCGGAGTAGAAAAGCGGAACGCGAAACGAAAGACTTAGGCAAAGAACTCGCTGCCCGCGGAGGTGGACGGAGGACCAGGAGGAGCGGCTGAGGGAGCGGGCGGGGGACCGGAAGCGGGATCGAGTGGGTCAGGAGTGGGTGGCAATCGCCTGGCTGAGATGGCCCTCTTTCCATCCTCCTCGCGACCGCGGACGCTGATGGAGCAGCTCTTGGCCCGCAAAATCGAGGCGGCCGCCGCCGCTGCAGGCGGTGCTCCCTCTTCCTCTTCCACTCCCTCTACCGCTGCCGGCCACGCCCCCTCGCCATCGCCCTCACCCTCGCCCGCATCTCCGCCCGCTTCCGGTTCAGCCACGCCCTCGCCCACGGGGGGTGGATTGCCCCTCCCCTGACCTTGGGCCTCAACCTTGGCCTGGGAATGGGAATGGGCGGCCTGGGAATGGGCGTGGTTAGCCGCCTGCGACGCACCGACTCCCTGGACTCCACCAGCAGCTTGGGCTCCTTGGCCTTCGGCGAGGACGTCTGCCGCTGCGACGACTGCCTCCTGGGCATCGTCGATCTCTACGTGATCAGTGCCGCCGAGGCGGCCAAGAAGAAGGTGAGCGATCTGGCTTTGGCTCTGCTTTTCAAATCCCCATTGCAATATTTAAGGGGTTAAATATCACCAGGGGTTAAATAAAAAATATAAAATATACCACTAAGTTATCATAAGAAAGAAAAGGCGAATAACCTAAAGATCTTTGGTCTTTAAATCTCTATTGCAATTAAATTATTATAAGAAAGCAAAGACAATGCAGAAGGCGAACCCTTATTATAGGATTATTATACAATATTATTATATTATTATACTATACAATCTGCAACTAAGTTATCATGAGGAAGAGCAGACCAATAGGCTGTAGTTGTTTAAGTCCTTATTGGAATTCAGGGTACTACTCTGGAAAACCATATTTTCCAAACCAAAAATGTTGTATCCCCACGATCGTTTCTAAGCTTTCTATATGTCTTTATAAAAAGCTTTTGCCGTGGAGTTTGTCTACGCTACAACGAAGCTTCGCATTGGGGTTTGGGTTTCGATCAGAGGTGTAAAAATATACACTCTTCAAAAACCAATTTAAAAAAAACCTGAAAATGAATTTCAATTAAAAAATAGTTTTTAATTGAACAAAACTTTATTATTTTCAGACGCTTTTAGTCAATCATTGTTTTGCTTAACTAAATTTTAAATTAATTTTAGAATGATTGATATTAGTACTATTATTTAACAAGCAACCTTTAAATGGTTTAGTTAGCAAACACTTTTTAAAAAATATTTACTAAAAATGATTGTAAACGGCTGTTTTTTTAACAAAAATGGTTAAAAACCTGTTGCAATGTGGCCAGGTAATTGCCAAAACCACATCTCTGACTTGGACTGTTGGACCGGTCCGTCCGGAAAGCTTCCATCCCATTGACGTCACAGCATCTGTGATAGTGATGGAGAGATAGAGACAGAGAGGTAAAGAGAGGAAGAGAGAGATAGAGTGAGAGAGAGAGGGGGGCAAAGAGAAGCCGCTCATGCGTAAAGCGTGGATCGTGTGAAAATGAGATCGTTCAACTGATAAGCGAATTTCGATGGGGAGGCGGGGGAAGTGGGCGGAACCTTGGGATTTCGGAAGAGATCGATCTTACCAGATTCTTCTGCCCCGGAAGCCAAGAAAAAAATATAAGAAAAAAGATACTTTGCAGAGGAATCCCTTTTTTGGTCAACCAATTTGTAAATAATTGTCGTATTTAATCAGAGGAAACTTTCTCCTGGAGAAAGTGATTTGTGACTCATATTTAATAAGGATCTTGTTGGCGATCTTCAAAGAGATTTTTTTTCCCCCCAGCTCTTTCCGCATCTTCTGCTCTTCTCGATTTTATTTATTTACATTAAAGCTCATGTTTGCCGATTTACAAAGCCAACTTCCCATGCTCCCACAAATAAACAATGATGTGCAATTATTCGAATAACAATGACCAGACATTATAGTGTAAAACACAATATTTGATTGTGTTTATAAAAAAAAAACGAAGTATACAAATTTAGCACACATATTATATTATATTAGGTATATTTATTTGTGTGATCCTTAAAAAGCAAACCACGTACTAGGCTTTGCTTATCTGCGAAATATCAAGGAGGTTTGACCATATCGTAACGGCATTTTCCATAGATGTAGGATCATATTATCATTGACGTCACGGACCGACGGCCTTGGCTTCGATCATTTAACAACGTCATCGCGGGTGAGTCTAGGCCAACTAATGAGCTTTGTTCCCCGGCTTTCGACCCCCCTCACCCTCCCCCTCCTACACCTAAAACCTCCACCTCCACCTCCTCTCTCCCAGGTGATAATTCTCTGTCTAGCTACACTGGGGAAAAAACACACAAATAGTGCAACGTCTAACTATAAATTAAAACTTCAAACTATAGGTAAATAATTAAATAAAACGTATTTTCCTTGGACAGACATGGTTATTAAATTAAACATATCTTTATAAAACATAAAAACATATAAGAATAAGAATTAAATAAGAATGCATTGTTCTTGTAATTGAACAATCTTATTTTGCAGTTTAAATAGTTGGTGGAAAATTGCCTAAGTAAAAATGTCAATAAAAGAATCATTTAAAAAAGGAATCATTAGGCAAGGGTGAGATATTGACCCCGATTTTTGTTACTTTGGCTCTAAGGATATAACTGCTGTAAAAAAAAAAAAAAAAAACAT
Source organism: Drosophila ficusphila (assembly GCF_018152265.1). Taxonomy (NCBI): domain Eukaryota; kingdom Metazoa; phylum Arthropoda; class Insecta; order Diptera; family Drosophilidae; genus Drosophila; species Drosophila ficusphila. The sequence continues at coordinate 3,118,487 of NW_025064092.1, read as the reverse complement.
TTTATTTTTTTGTGGTCTGTATTTTTTGTGTGTTAAAAAATCGGAGGCATTTTGTGACTTGAAATATCTGTCGATTTTTTTGGAGTGTACCTCCCCTAATCCTCCCACTCTGCGTTATCAGCCTGTGCTCTCCGATTTTGATTGGATTTCGATGGGATTTTGGTAGGACACCCGAAACGGAAAGCTGATGTTGCTGTTGCTCCCGTGTTGTTGTTGCTGTTGCTGCTGCTGCTGCTGCTGCTTCTGTGTTGCTGCTGCTGCTGTTGCTGTTGCTGCTGCTGCTGCTGCTGCTCATCGCCGGCGGAGCTCTCGGCGAGTTCGATTCGGTTTGGCTCGTTTGGGTTCCGTTTTTTTAGAGCAGAGTCGACCAGTTGAGCTTTTGCTGCGATCGCGTGCGGCTGGCTCGGGGTTTCGTCTCTGGGTTTTGTTTTCTGTCATCGCTGTTGCTATTGGTAGTGCTATTGCCCGTATCGCCGACTTTCCGCGTGTGCTTCCACATATCTCTCGCCGCCCATATATATATATATATACTTACATATATACCCATATATATCTATATGTATTTGTGTTTTCACCGAGGCTCTGAGCGACCCTCTCCGTTTTGCCAAGCCAATGCCAGAAACCGCGTCAAACGGCCCACCGAAAAAACAAAAATCCAAAACAAAAAAAAAACATACACAAATTAAAACAATAATAAAAAGCCGCACAAAAACCAGCAGCAATATTATTAACCAGCGTCGCATTCCGAAAATATTATCATTTTTTTTTACCAGTTTTTTAATACATTTATTTTGATTTTGATTGGCCGCGTGCGTGTGGTTTTCGGTTTTATTTTCACTTCACTTTGAGTTCAACGAAAAGCGGCAGGAAGAAAGCTGGGAAAATTCCACGAAAATTATAATTGTTCTTAATTAAGAGTTAATTGATAGTATTTGTTTAAGGGCTTTGAAAGGCTTAGAAAACATTCTTTACGAATGCCAATTTAATCATTTCTATTCCTGTTTTGTTTATGGCAAATCCTTAATTTCATAATAATCTTGTGTGTGTGTTTATAAAATACATTTTATAGTATAAAAAACTCAAAGAAAGATAACACAAGCGATTGCAAAAATAAGTATAATCAATCTTAATTAAATGTTAAATGCTATATTGCGTGTTCTTTATCAGAGAAGCATTTAAAAATGATAAAAGTTAATTTCTAAGGAAATTGGTTTTGGGATTATTATCAAAAAACTAAAAATAAAGTGCAGCTAACATTTCGTAAAAATTAAAAATAAAGTTCACAATTTGTTCAATTAGAGTATGTCGCAATATTTTCAAATCAATTAAGGATAAATGCAACAATTTATTGAATAAATACAAACACAAATTTAATTAACAAATTTAAACGTTCTCCGGCACTTTCATTTTAATTGAAACGAATTACTTGTGCCTGAGTGTGATCTTTTTTTCCAGTGAGTTATATGTTTTTTTTGCAAGTTAATTAAAAATTTCAAATGAATTAAGTGGCAAGTTTGGGGGATCTGCAATGTGTTGCCGCGGTTTTTGTTGATGTTGCTGCTGTTTCGTGTTGCCGCTGTCATTGTAAAGTGTGTTAATTGGAGCACGCGCCAAAGCTCCAAGCGCAAGAGAGAGATGGCGAGCGTCAGAGAGAAAGAGAGTGGGGAGAGTGAGGGGAAAGAGAGTGCTGATGGAGAGAGGGGTAGTGAGAGGGGAGAGAGTAGAACTCTTATACTAGATGACTGAAATAGCGAACTGACTTTTGCACCGAAAATGCGAGTGTACTCAGGTTTATGTAAACATTTACACACTATATAAACGACGACGTCAATGAGAACGCCCCTTCCAGACACCCCGCCCAAATAAACCGTGTCTCGAGATTCAATAGCTACGCAATTTGGTGGCACCACCCACAACACACACAACACACACAAAAAACACCCAACAATAAACACCCAACACCCAAATTCAACACCCCCTGTGTCCAAATTCAAAGCGAATTATATAATTAAAGAGCAGCACCTTCAGAAATCGCGTTCATTTGCGTACGAACAGCGGATTCGGCAATTGAAGCTCATTAAGTTGCCGAAAATGGAACTAAATCACCAATCCCCCCACTATCCCCCTCCCCTTTCCCCCTAATAACATCCGCCCAACCACCCACATTCGCACATTCGCAGTCACACTTGCGTTTTGAGGCCCAAAACCGTATATCCGAATCCAAAACCGATTCCCAAAATCAAAACCAAAATCCATTCTGTGCGTCAATGGCACACCGAAAAAATAGGTGATCAATTTGGGTGGCCATTATCAGTACCCGTTTTTTATAGAAGCAATAATTGGATTCACTCGTGTACTGAATTAACCCATGAGTGCAGTTCTCTAAGTGAAATGTTTACAATTTGTATTTAAATTGTGTATTGAATGTTTGAGTATAATATTTATATACCAATGTTATATTTCAAGCAATTTATAAAAACCTTTTCTGTTTTATTCCCTTAACCATTTTTCAATTATCAGTTCTAACTCCAAAATTACAATGAATAAGTTTTTCAATTTACAGTTATTTAGTTCAGTGCCCAAAGTATTTGAAGAGAAACACAGTCTCACACTCAGAGAAACGCGAAGAGCGAAGGTGGTAGAGAGCGGAGGGGTGGAAGTGGAAGAGGGGGAATGGGGAAGTGGGGGAGGTTGACAGCCAATTGTTTACTTTATTAATTTTAAGCTTTTCGTAGTTAAAAAAGAAATACTGCGAGAAATTGTCGGGTGAATGTGAATGGTGTTCATTTAAGTGTCCATTTTTTTTCGAGAGTGGGTGGCGCTGTTAATTGGAGGCGGAAAAGCGGGTCTTTGGGGAGGTGGGATGGCCAAGTGGGGGTGGCATTACGTACCCCCATTCACACACACACACACACACACACACACACCCAAAAGCCGCGATCCAATGTAAATATATGCAATGTACATAGCGCCATATATCGACTCGTTATCGTAGACGTCGGTTTTTCTGTGTTTTTGTTGCTTTTTTTGCCCATTACTATGGCCATATAGTGTTGTCATTGTTGTTGTTGTTGTTGTTGTTGTTGTAGTTGTAGTTGTTGTTGCTGCTGTTTACGGCATCGAAGATTGTACAATTGTTTTTATTAGATAACAAGCAAATTTGTATTTAAGGACGGATCGCAATCCGCGACCAAGCCCAGCTAAATGGAAATACGCGGGAGAGATATAGAAAAAGAATAAATGGTTGTCGAATAACTATAAAATATAAAAATAAGGAATCTCAAAATCAAAGGTTTCAATCCTAAGAAGCTTATCTCTTAAGCTCAATATATTTTGCCTTTTTATAGTTTGCTATTTATATATTCAAGTAGCAAATGGCATTAAATCTTGAAATATCACACATACGTCATGTATGCCGGAGCTATAAATAATTTAATGGAAAGCAAATAAAGAAATCGTGGAATAAAACAGAATTAGATCATGGGAGTATACAAATTATCGGCTTTAAAAAATATACTTTATAAAACAGTCCATCAGTAGGGGTTTTATATTAAAACTTATTATCGAAAAAATGTAAAGACTACAAAGTCAAAGGCTTTGACATATATTTTCCTCTCAAGGGCTTCAATTAAACATTAGTTGGACTTGGATCACCCAAGTATTTAGTTAAACATCACTAAGTAGAGCCCTTAAGTGTAGGATCTTAGTACTCAACTACTTCAAGCCCTTGATAGATAAACATGCACTTTACAGAGATTCTAAACGATCTTAAAGTACAAGAAAGTTTAAAACTATTTCTTTTTGGATCTTATAAAATTGTTTATTCTGAATAAAACAATCCATTCTTAAATTCAAAGATTACTTTTCATTTCACTAATTAATTTTCTTTTAATATATTTCTTTCTTTGAAAAAAAGATTAATATTATTTCTCTAAAGGGATTATAATCTTTTTAGGTTGAACCCAGGTTTCTGTTACTCCTATATTTAACACTGAATGTTCTGGAAGAGTATAAATACTCACTCGAATACCCGAAGCCCTTGTCCCAGTTGCATACACTCAGTATTGAAGCCCTTGCAATTGCAACCCCTGACTTGAGCTGGAATTAGATAAGCCGAATATATAGTAGCCGATCGCTAAGTAGTTGCCCAAGTGCGAAGATCTATTGTTGATATGGGGAGCACCAGAGTTCTTCAGAGAGACAACGTTCTTGATGTTGCTGCCGTTCATGTTGCTCGTGTTGTTCGTGTTGCTCGTGTTGCTGTTGCTATTGTTGCTCCTTTGCTTTTGTTGTTGCTTCGTTATCGCCTCGCGACGACGGCGTCAACATTTGCAAATGACGTCAAATGTTATAAAGAAATTTCAGACCGTATATGTATGTATATAGGTGTGTGTACATATATATGAGATATATACCTACATTGTATGTACATTTGCTTGTATATATGTTTATTATTTGGTGTTTGTTGCTGCTGCTGTGCACTGGCGTAACTGGATAGCCGCGTCGCTGGCATTTCCATTATTATCATAATGTGCTGTTCGATTTGGGTTTCGGTTTGGTTTTGGGCTTGGGTTTTCGATTCAATTCGATTCAATTCGATTGGATTGGATTGGATTGCCTTGCTCGAAACTGGGCGGTTTCGCCTGTGGTTGCCGATTGCCAGTTGCATGGTGTTGCTAGTTGGTGTTGCTGGTTGCCGGTTGCCAATTGATGTTGCTGGTTGCTGGTTGGCAGCTTCTAAGCTCTCGGATGCCGCAGATGGAGCTGCCAAGATGCCAACACGTCCCAACAATGCCTACTTAGTTTCGTCTCTCCTAACTGATTTTTCTTACTTATTTTTCTCTTTTTTTTCCTTTTTGCGAACTGCGTTACATGGCACATACATGTGTATGTAGTAAATTTAATCAATTTTGATTGATGTGTGCGCATTACAGCAACATCAGCAGCAACAAAAGCCGCGTTTATAAACCCAAAAGCAGTCAAAGGCCAAAAAGCCAGCTGCAACGAACTGATAATACCCTCCTCGAAAAGGGATTTTCTATTCTTTTGTGCGGAAGAAAGGGAAGTTCCTATTTATATTGGAGATTAAATGGGATTTCCTTTAGGAACTCTTTATAATAATCGGCTTCACCGAGGGGATTCTGCAGAAAACTTACTAATGGGGAGTTTTATTCTGTAAATCCCAAAAACAAATTTCTTTTCCGGTTAAACATTCTTTCACATTAACGATGAGTAATCGGTTTTTTACTACTTCCAATGTGTCATATTTAAAGTAGGAAACTGGGAAAATTAAGATATAAAAATAAGCAACCCTTTAAATTTTCTAGTGAATATAAAATATACTTTTACTGCAGCAGTTTTATGGCTGATACTCCTTAGTTATGTTCCTCATTGTCTTACTGAATTTTATTCTTACTTTTTGGAGACCCGAAAAGGGTATTTTGACTGTCATAGGGACCTCTATAAATTATTATGATCACTTGGACTTGGTCGGTTGAACAGGAAGGGGAATTTGTTTTTGTAAGCGAGAGAGCGGTTTTTGAACTTTTTTGGCGCGAACGGGTTCGCAAATGCGCAGAAATCAAAATGCAGCGCCAGCTCTCCAATTCTCCAACTCTCCGACTTCTCCCTCTCCAACTCTTTGGCTTCTCCCTCCAACTCCTTCTTCTTCTTCTCCAACTCAAACTGCATTACACATTAAAAATCAAACTCTATATCTATTGCGGATTTTCGATAACCAATTGCAGAGGTTGTTAAACTTGTAAAGGAAACTTTAATGCACTTCATCGAGTGCCGTGGGCCAGATTCCACATAAGATGTCCGTGTGCGCTCTCAGCCAGCCACAGCCGCAGAATCCGAGTCCCAATCCGAACCAGAATCCAAATCAGAATCCCAATCAAAGTCCAACTCCGAATCAGAATCAGAGTACGCATCCCAATCAGAATCCAAAGCAAAAGAGCTTGGCAACGAGATTACCGGCTTTAGCAACCGGAAACGGAAGTGTGTTGAAGCTAAACGGCAAGGCGAAAGGATCGGTGACCCCGCCCACTCCGCCACCTTCGCCGCAGGTGAGGATCTACGAGGACTTCGACAGGATGAGTGCCAAGGAGGTCTACTACAATGAGGCGGGCAAGAAGGTGACCGTCAAGCTGCTCCACTTTCCCGATGTTCCGCCCGAGGAAATATCGAAACTGAAATTCGCAGACGACGACGATGATGAATCGAATCAGGAGGATGGTCAGGAGGATGGCGACGAGGCGGACGAGGATAGTGATTCCGGGCGGAAACCGCCTGCAACGCCGGAAAGTGAATCCGAATGCCAGAAGGCCGTCCAATCGGAATCCTCCGGCGGAGCGAGCAGTTCCTCCAAGAAGATATTCCGCCGGAAGCTCTCCGGAAACAATATGCAACCGAGGAAGTGCAGCTTGGCCTTCGCACAGGCACATGGAATTCGCCAGCGAGCGGAGAAGAAACTGTCGATGCCAACGATCAGCATTACGGCCAATTCCGGAGGAGATCACGCCAGTGGACATGGACACAACTGCGGTTTGCGACTGGGCCTGGGTCGCAAGCTATCGCAGCAGAGCTCCCTGCCCCTCGGATCGCCACTCGGTTCGCCCACGAATCTCGGTCCACGGCGATCCCATTCGCCGCTCGGCCAGAGCCTGTGTCCTGGTTACATCCAGTACTCGAAGTCCCTGCTGGAGGTTCCCATGCCGAGGGACTATGGTTACGCCAGCAGCGACGACCTCAGCTCCGAGTGGGACTCCGATGTGTCCACCTCGGCCGCCGGTTCCGAGGCAGCGGGATCGGGGTCATCGGGTCAAGGAACTCCCAGCAAGAAGGTAGGATTACAAGCTTGAAGAAGTGACCCTTCCATGGAAGAGGGTTTAAGGTTGAAGGGTTTGTATGCCAGCAAATGGGAAGTGATAAAGAAGAATATAAAGAAGTTTATCTGTGAACCTATTCACAAATATTTCAAATCTATTTATCCTTTTCCCTTAAATATGTATTCCCTTTAATCTAATATATATATTCCCATTATTTGTTTATTTTCATTACACAAAAATATCCATAACTATACATAAGTTGTATAGTTTTATAGATGAAATTGTTTAAACACTCATTCTCTACTTTTAATTTGAAGTAAAACTAGCTTATTTTATTAGAACAAACGAGGTTTTAGGTACCTTCACAAATATATCTTATTGAGTTTATAATGGTTTGATAATGGTCAGATTATTGCTTTAATTGTAAGGCCTTTTAGGCAACATACTCTATTCAAAATGTTTGTCATCTATAAATTGATTCTTTAATAATTACTATAAAAATGTAATAATTTTATCAACAAATTTACTTCTGCAACTAACTATGTACTGTTTTATAATCCCACAACTGAATCGGCAGATCGAGAGCAATCCAATATCCACGTGATTTTTCAGCTGATCGACTGAAACGTGTGTTTGCATTGGCTTTAATGATGACAGCTCAGCTGAAAAATCAGGGCAAGAAAATGGGTCTTAAGTCAGCTGACAGCTGCCCCGAGCGAATTGTTTTATTTCCCATTAACAATAAACAAAAATAATTAATAATTGTTAAATGAGTTGAAAGCAAGCAAAGGCAACTTTTCGGTTACCGAATAATTGAATGAATTGTTTTAATGATTGCATTTTGCGAATTGAAATGTGATTCCGAATATACTTTTTAAACACTCTCGTATATGAAATGTAATATTTAGCTATCCATTTATTTGACAGCCATTTAAAATGACTGATGTGAATTACTATTTGAACTATATTATTTATACATTTTATTAAATAATTTTCCTTTCACATCGAATCCCAATAGAACCCTATTAATTGCATACCCCCTTCTTCTTTTAGAGTTCCGGGTGGCGGAAGATCCGGAACATCGTCCAGTGGACGCCCTTCTTCCAGACGTACAAGAAGCAGCGCTACCCATGGGTCCAGCTGGCCGGACACCAGGGCAACTTCAAGGCGGGTCCCGAGCCCGGCACCGTCCTCAAGAAGCTCTGCCCCAAGGAGGAGGAGTGCTTCCAGATCCTCATGCAGGACCTCCTCCGGCCCTACGTGCCCGTCTACAAGGGCCAGGTGACCAGCGAGGATGGCGAACGTGAGTTCCGGATTGTTAATTCCATCAATTTATAATGCATTTATAGCATTTCCTAAATAATATAAATAAGAATTAAGGGAGTGCTTTTTGTAAAGTATTCTCTCAGTTTTAAAGCCATCTTGCTGGAACAAAATTATACTAAATTATACTAATTTCTAATTACTAATTATATAATTAGATAATCGGATAATGAAAACCAGAACTTAAACTATAACTATTCTTAATGATGTCCGATTTTGGATTGGAATACCTCCAAATATCATTATCAATATCATTTATCAATAAGTAAACCCCCCTAATCCTTGGCATCTTTCAGTGTACCTGCAGCTGCAGGATCTGCTGAGCGACTACGTGCAGCCGTGTGTGATGGACTGCAAGGTGGGCGTGCGCACCTATTTGGAGGAGGAGCTGTCCAAGGCCAAGGAGAAGCCGAAGCTGCGCAAGGACATGTACGACAAGATGATCCAGATCGATGGCCACGCCCCCACCGCCGAGGAGCACGCGGCCAAGGCGGTGACCAAGCCGAGGTACATGGTCTGGCGGGAGACCATCTCCAGCACGGCCACCTTGGGATTCCGCATCGAGGTGGGTTCCCCTTATCTATAAATGTTATATAGATATTCATCCTGTTGGATCAGTTCAAAGATCATCCAATAATATTTCATCAGGCGAGGTTTAATATTCTTTTATCATCACAAATTTTCATTGGTTTCTTATAGGTTTTTTTGATCAATTATCATCCATTATCTATTCAACTAGCAATAATATTTCACTAGGTGGTTTAATAATATATCATCATTACAAATTTTAATTTATTTCTTATAGGTTTTTTTGATCTATTATCATCCATTATATATTCAACTATTGTATTTGTTTTTTTTATTTTTTTTATTTTTGTGGGCTATAGTTGGGCACTTCATCCTACAACATTAATTATTTTATTTTCCGTTGCTCTCTTACAAGTTCATTCTATAATACATAATTGTATCCAATTATTATCCATTAAAGGCAAGAGTTTTTTTTCTCAATAATTGTCCATTAAACCTTTTAGAAATTGCTTTGACTGTCAGGGTTTTGTTTTTCATTTATCTTCATTAAAAATTCCACTTTCTTTTGCTTTTCATAACTACTCAAAAGCCGTAACTTCATCAATTATTAAAAAAAGTGCGTACAAGAATATGTCCGCTTGCCCTTTCCCCTTAAGGGGTTATATACCTTTTTCAGACTCAAAAAATCGAAAAAAATTTTATGATTTTTTTTTTGATGTACATACTTTCAACAATTTTTCTGCAAAATTTTGTAGAGATCGGGGCACTAGAACCTAAGATACAGCCGTTCATAGCGCACGGTGAACATGACTACCTAATGTCCACCTAAAACTTTAAACGCGATTATCTCGGAGTCGCATTTTTGAGAAAAGGTCATTGCGGTGAGCAAGATATCTCGGTAACCACTACATCGATCGATTTGAAATTTTGGGGGATTGTTTGTAGATACAATAGCTAGTTTGTGAACGAAGGAATTTTTTTTTTCGACAAATTTTTATATTTTTTTGGGGCGAAAAACTAAATTATTAGACCTCGAAAAATCGGTTTTTTTGAAAAAATAATCACTGTAACTGTAAAAAATTTTTTTTCGTAAAATCCTTCGTTCACGAACTAGGTAACACTATATACTAACGTAGTTTTTTTCATTTTTTTTTAAGTTGAGCCGTTTTCTTGTTTTCATGCTCACCGCAAGCCTCTAATGAAAAAAGGACTTCTGCGGGAAGGACTATAACTTCCACAATACTCAAAATTTTCACTCGAAATTTTATACGAATTAAGTTAAGGACACGTACTTTGATAAAATTTTTATTGAATTTAAATAAAACAATGGTAACATGCTAAAAAAAAAAAAATAAATAAAAACCATATATTTCTCTGGTGAAAAAGGTATATAACCCCTTAATTTCTGCCATTTTCCTATAGTATAACCACTGTTCAGACTAATGTTCATTTATAATGAAATTCATTTCCAATTTGCAGGGCATCAAGAAGAGCGATGGCACCAGTTCCAAAGATTTCAAGACGACGAAGTCACGCGAACAAATCAAGTTGGCCTTCGTCGAGTTCCTCAGCGGCCATCCCCAAGTTCTGGTGGGTGAATCCATAGTTCCCTCATTGAATTCCATTAACTCTGGGTTTTTCCTCTTTTTTCCCCTTTTTTTTGGAATATTTTTTGATATGATAGCCCCGATATATTCAACGATTGCGAGCAATTCGGGCCACTCTATCCGTATCGGAGTTCTTCCAAACACATGAAGTGATCGGCAGCTCCTTGCTCTTTGTCCACGATCAAAGCCACGCGAGCATTTGGCTAATAGACTTTGCCAAGACGGTGGAGCTGCCGCCGCAGCTAAGGATCGATCACTACTCCGCCTGGAAGGTGGGCAACCACGAGGACGGCTATCTCATCGGGATCAACAACCTGATCGACATTTTTGTGGAGCTGCAGGCGGAGCAGGAGGCCGCATCGCTGGCATCCACGTCCGTTTCTGGCGAGGATCGCGACGAGTCGGCTGTCGAGAACAAACAATGATGGGGCTTTCCTTTTCCTCACGAAGATTTGGGGCTGGGCCCCGAAAAGGCAAAGACATTACCCCCTTCCAAAATCGATTAATCGAAATTCCCCATATATTCCTAGGCTTTACGTTACTTTTTTTTTTTTTTTTTTCGCTAAAACCGTTTGCGTACATTTAATTCCTAATTTTAAAATCAAAGACTGAGACCACAATATGCATACATACACAATACTTTTACTATACGATATACGCGTACGTATATAGAAAATATATAGCCTAGATTATATATGTGCTGCTGCTGCAATCGCTGTCGCTGTTCTGTAGTGTAATTTATTTATCCAAAAAAGAAGAGCAAATTGACGTTTGGCGATTCCCCAAATGAGAACCGAATTGTTGTTGATCGTAACCATACGATAAGTAACTAAGAACACCCCACGCGCAACAATAAATTAGTTTTAGTTATTAATGTAATGGTTATGCGACTACCTACTAAATACTACTAATTGTGCACTATTAAATTCAGTTAAACCAGAAAACCGAAATGTAATTGTTTTATTTTAAAACTAAGAAAATTGGGTTTCTCGTGGAATCAATTATTACATGATATTTCTTAAATGAGAAACATTATTTAAACAACTTTTAAACTGTTAACAGTGCGCGCCCTAGTTAAGATATCGATAACATTCAACAAAGCTAGCAGTCACGTTAGATAACTGCTAAGCTTTTAGTGTTGCCTAACCCACAACCCTAACCGAGGCTTAAACCAATATTAAAGTTGATAATAGAATTTAATTTTTGGAGTTTTTAGTTTGTTAAAAAGGTCTGTGTTATTTTTGTTAGAAAACCAGTTCATCCCAAGGTCCCAACTAAGCTTTACAAAGCCAAGCCTCCAACCTTAGTTTCACTAGGTTTATGCAAAGGTTTTGGGATTTTTTAGTACAATTTGTGGTTGTCGCATTTTGGGGGAAAATTAGCGCCGCTATATAGTATATAGTTTCACGATCTCGACCATTCGCGAATAAAAGTCGTGCCGAAAGGTTAGCGCTGAAGCTTGAGAAGCTATAGAACCCACGCGGAAGTCGAGCAATTACCGAGTTTACCAAGAAAACTAAAGCTACAGTGAGTGTTTCCGGCGATGAACAGGTCGCTAATTCTTAGCAAAGTGAGGGAGAAATTGCGGGAGAGCGTAAGATTACCAGACATTCGAATCGAATAACTGTTGTTGCCGTTGCCACCGAAATGTGTGTTTTGTCTGTGGATGTGCAAAGATAGTGTGTTGTTGGGTCGCCAGAATTGAGATTATTTCACCAGTTTCTTTTTTTTTGCACCGCACCGAGAGCATAGTTTTTAGTTTCCTCTTTTATTTCCCTAGCTGTTTTTTTTGGCACGTCCGTCGCACACACACTCGCACACACATACACACGAACACATAGCCGGCAAAAGAAGAAAAATGAGAGGAACAAATATTTGCCAATTCAGAAATATTTGTGATTTGTGTAATTAATTCGCTACGAACTAGCATCCATTACATGGCAAAATGCGAACGTGCTTAAAGTTCAAATCAACGAAATGGGAACAACATTTTTGGCTAATTTATTATTCCGGGTTTCTTCCATTTCTTTCGTTTCGGCGGCCATTTTGTAGAGTTCAACTTTTCCCTCTTCAAATCTCCCTAGTCTATTGCGAAATATCTGGAAAGGGCAAAATTACACTTAAACTTTTTAAATTGCCGCATTAGTAGTTTGAGTTATGGAGAGTTTAAGTGCAAAATTACAAAGTTACACGATTTTGGTTTACCTTGCTGCTAAGGCTAATTAGTTATGGAAAGTTTGTTAGATTTAAATACAGATAATAATAGGGATTAACTTCTTCAAATATTTTTTAATAATCTGATGGGGTAAATAAAATATTTTGGTTGACTGGTTGATGTCATTTTTATAGGGGATCAGAAATTTGATAATGATGATTTGATAATAATTCAAGAATCAAGGTTGTAATTGCCACTTAAAATTGATTTTAAAGTAGACATACAGGGGATTTTTTTCCAGCTGTTAAGATAATGGAAATTAAAATTATTGATTGCAAAATGAGTTTCTAGCACAGAATTAGTTAAGATATTTTCTGTAGTTATTTGGATTTAATCTGATAATATTGGATATCAGATTTACCATTAATTTGTACCAGTTGGTACTTGGTTGTTTGAGCACCATGTTTTTGACTATTTTTATCCAATTTAAGACACAATTTTTAACTCGTAATCCCCCCTGTTTTGCCCTATTTAGATGCCCCAGCTGCAGAAACCCGCTCCCGAGTTCGCCGGCACCGCCGTGGTCAACGGCGTGTTCAAGGACATCAAGCTGAGCGACTACAAGGGCAAGTACCTGGTGCTGTTCTTCTATCCGCTGGACTTCACCTTCGTCTGCCCCACGGAGATCATCGCGTTCTCGGAGAGCGCCGCCGAGTTCCGCAAGATCAACTGCGAGGTGATCGGCTGCTCCACGGACAGCCAGTTCACCCATCTGGCCTGGATCAACACGCCCAGGAAGCAGGGCGGTCTGGGCAGCATGGAGATCCCCCTGCTGGCCGACAAGTCGATGAAGGTGGCCAGGGACTACGGAGTGCTGGATGAGGAGACCGGCATCCCCTTCCGCGGCCTGTTCATCATCGATGACAAGCAGAATCTGCGACAGATCACCGTCAACGATCTGCCCGTGGGCCGAAGTGTCGAGGAGACCCTGCGTCTGGTCCAGGCCTTCCAGTACACCGACAAGTACGGCGAGGTGTGCCCCGCCAACTGGAAGCCCGGCAAGAAGACCATGGTGGCCGATCCCACCAAGTCCAAGGAGTACTTCGAGACCACCTCCTAAGCACGAGAGAAGCTATTGTCAGCCCGTCTTTTTTTTTTGTGTTTTGTTGGCGGGGGCTGCTCCTGGCGAGCGGGAGCTGATTCGAATCGCAACCCCCCGCCAGCAAATACATACCTATACCATACCATATATATCCTACATATAACCCTAGATCGTAGCGAGGAGCAGAGAAGAAACTGTGCGAAGAACCAAACCTTTACTGGCAACATAAACTAAACAAGTTAGAATAACAACTGCAGCAGCTGAACGTAAAGTGATCTGTTCATTATTTTCGTGTGTATGCTTTTTTTTACCATTCAACCACAATAAATATACATAATATGATTGTACGGAAGAAAAGTCGGCGCACGTGGCTCTTTATCAGGGGGTGGCGGACGGACTTTCGCCTCAAACCTGCTGGCTTATCGCCGCGGAAACATTTCCACTGAACCAAGAAGAAAAAGTGTGTGGAATGAAAAAGAAGTAGGCGACTTATCTGCCACCGTCTGCGGCCGTCGGATTGCGAAATAGTAAGAGGAACTGAATCAGAATGCCAAGAATGCCCCGCTGAGTAGTGAACGTCATAGCAGCTGCACCGAGAGAAACTAGGGGTGTGTCATCATAGAAGAAGTACACTAATTCTTGGATTATAATAGGAGTTTTATGACTTATTGTGCCTTGTTGTGCATTTTATTTCACCATTCTAATTGAAAGTTACTTTTTACTCGTATGAGACTTCAATTATTCTAGGCAAGTATTTATAAAACAATTTTGAGTCATTTATAAGTAAATAATTTCATCTGAAATATCATGAATATTTACAAAAATATTAAATATAATCTAATCTATAATATGTAGATATGCTGTAAAACATAGAATATGTATCTTGAATTTATCTTTTCGGTGATATTTTCTCAGAGTGCAGCAACAGCTGTTGCTGACACAGTAACCGAGTGCACAATTCCCGTTTTGTTGGCATACTACGCCATATATATAGACACCCGATCCCAGCACTGCCTCCACATCACAATTACAATCACATCGCAACCCAACCGGCATTTCAATGTTAAGTGCAAGCGAGAGTCGTCTAGTCGACGTGGATGTCTTGCATAAAAAGCGGCTCTTGACTCCCCACACAAACACATCTACACATATAGCTACACATATACAATATATAGTATAGTAATATTGGTATTCGAGCCCTGTCTCCCGGTTTTTAACCCCTCATCTTTGGTACAACTATTACGTCTAGTTTCGCGCCGCATCACACGATTTGTCTTCGGTGGATTTGATCTCTTCCACAAAAACTAGTTTCCCCAGCCCCAGACACATGGGTGTTGTATACAGTATGTGTGTGGTTATATCGTGGTACCCATATATTATAGATTGCCGACCAGCTGCGAGGCGTTGAAAACGCTTTGGAACCTACTGGAAACCGAAACAGAACCCTTTCCCATGCGAAACCCAAAGTGGTGCGATCTGATCGAAACGATTGCTGCGCACGTTACGTCGTTAGTTTCTGGACGATCGGCGAAATCGTTGGGGCTTGGGGTTTGGGGTATAGCCGACTTTACTCGACCGCCCATTCCGGCATTATCATTATCAGTCTGCTAATTGCGCCTGTTGGCCACGGTTACTCAAGTTCATTTCACACACAATAAAAGTTGAGATAATGGCTCATACAATGGGATTTCCCTGTTCGCAATTCATAGATTCTTTTGGGTTTGGACGGGAGAATGGGTTGTGAAAAAGGCATATGGAGTAGTAAAGTAAATATTAAATATTAAAATATGCATTAAAGAATATATTTGATGGGTATGTTGTTCGTGGGACACCCCTGCGTATGAGTAATTTATATGTTGAACTCTTATAAACTAAAATCCTTTGTTTGTTTGAGCTCTTGTATTAGAAAATCAATTTTTTTTAAGTTCTAGAATGTTGAACAAAATGAAATAATCTCAAATTAAGCACAATTAAATTACATTTGTTACAGGTGCAAAAAAAAAACCCTAAACCGCAACAAGTGTTTTTTCAATAGGTTTTTAAATTGAACTTTTAATAAGCAAAAACATGTTTATATTTTTCTTGTGTTATAATTGTTATTTTAATAATTTGTTTTATTATTATATTTCAATTTAGGTCACAATAATTGAGTTCAAGTTAGGGCACTCCATCTTCGTGATGCCAAGAACTCGTTGATTCAGAATCGTTTTTACCTGAGCTTGTTCGCCGAGTTGTGGACGTACAGAAAACGCTCTATTCATATTCATCAACCGCTCGACAGCTGCAAAAAGAGATTGCTTCTGCTGAATCATGGCACCCAAAACGGCACAACGGCAAAAGCCAACTGAAACGTACAATAATCTCGGTCTGAGCCCGATTTCTGTGCCAACGGGCCAATTGAGGGCGTTGCAAATGTCATTGTCGGTGACTTTCAATGCCTCCAATACTTGCAACCGGGCCCATAGAATCAATAATTGTTATTGGGTGGCAACAACAACAACAAAAAAAAAAAAAGGGAGCACTTTGCTCTAATGAAATTCCAACCGAATGCTGCAGCAATTGCATGTGGGTGGGAAATCACACGGAAAATATACCCAATATTCCATATCCAATCGCTGGGAGTCGGCATCCGGAAAACAACTAGATGCACACACAGTTGCGGGAATATCAATAGTATTAGTTGTTTGAAATTAGCAATTACGAAAACATAGTTGCGGAAACACCTGTTGATTTTGGTGGCACTAACTAGCGGTTGTAATTTATTATTATTGTGCATTTAAAAGGGTTTCTATATTAGATATTCTGATGCGCCTTGCCAAATACCAAAGATGGTTTATAGAAATGTCTATATTATTTTTATTTTCCTACAAGCCTAGTAATTTCCAAAAAAGACATAACTTTCTTTTAAAGTTGTATAATTTCTGACCCTTGAAATGGTAATAAAATTTAAACAGCAATAAATATAACAACAGAAAAAAACATCTTAAAAAAGAAATATGTATAAATTTTGTACCTTAAAAAATCTGTCTATGATTATGCTTTATGCATGTTGGCCCACAAATTCCTTCCATCAAAAAGCCTAAAATGGATTAAGGCTAAACATACTTATTAAGGGGCACAACTAGTGTGACGGCCTAAAAAAATGGTGATTTTTGGGAATTTTTATAAAAAAAACTACTTGATCAATTCTTTTCAAATTTTCAGAATATATTTATACATGTATATAGTGTATAGTGAAATTTTTAAAGAAAAAAGTTAAATATTTTTTAAGTTATAGTCGATCTCCAACGGCACTAAAAAAAAAAGTGCCTTAACTGCTGCAGTGATTCCGGCCCTCTCCGTGGACGAAATCAAAAAATGAAAAATTCTCGTTAAACTAGATAAAATTTTCCATACCATGAACTACGATAAATAAAAAATATCAAAAAATGACAAAATGGCAGCGTTTTAAAAAAAAATATCGAATTTTAACCAAAATTTTGGTCGTTTTTGGCCTGCCAAAATTCGATTTTTGATCGGATCAAAAAACCGATAGTTCATGGTACGTAGAACTATATAAAGAACATGTAAAAAAAATTTGGTAATGATCGGATCACTAGTTTTTGAGTTATCACTGCAGCAAATTTGGAAAATGCTGTTTCGAGAAAAACGCGTTTAAAGATAAAATGATCGTTTGCACTGTTATGAGAGCGGCTGCTCTTTAAATTGTTATAACTCAAAAACTATTTGAGATATCGATTTTAAATTTTAATATGTTATTTTTAAAGGTGTAATCTACCGAAATAGGAAAAAAAAATTTTTTTGATTTTTTTAAAACTTCACACTAGTTGTGCCCCTTAAAAACACATTAGAGCTGGTTAGTTGGTTGCTATTTTCCTGACAACTTTGAGTGCTATGCTGTAGTGATTATTATATAGTGCAGACTGATAAGTGGAAATCGGGGGGCTTTTGCTGGGTATTCTTGATATCAGTGGGAATGGGTCGTGCGGAATGACATGCCCAAAATGGCAAACATGGCCAACTCCGCCATATTAAGCTTCGCCAATCAATTTCTTCGATCTTTCAATTACCTTTGCGATAAGAAAATGCGGGGGTGTGCTGGCCAAAACAATTGCTGAGTTGTAATTGACCCGCCCAGAAATAGATAACGATTTAGACGGCCTGATAAATTACATTAATTCTGAGCCACACGCAACTCCAATATCGATCGGCAGTCAATATGAACAGTAATTGCAGTTTACTGCACGCCAATTACCACAGTTAAAGAATATTCTATCGGGGTCAGGATAAAGATAATGAGTGTAATTGCATTCTTAAATGCTATCAATTTGAATTTAGTAGTGTGCTTTAATTGAGCTGCAAAGTATGCAATCAGTTTTAAATTGCTGGGCATAACAAACTTTCAGTGTTGGTTAAGTGCTGTGTTATTCGGGCACACTGTTTCGAATGTGTTTTTTAGCACCTAATTAAAGGGCTGCATCATAAATTATTCGTTGCCCGCCAATATTAGATGCTTTTCAAATGTTGATAACAGCTAAGGACCAAATTCTAGAACATGACCTTAGCACTTAAATTATCTTGTTCCATAATTGTTTTTGTAAAGCTTAGTATAAATCATATTCCCTAAATTCATAATCTTATCATATCAAAGGCTTCTCTGCCTATAGTTTAAAATACTGGTAATGAAGTTTAAAATATAAAATGAAATTTATTTAAATAAAACAATTTAAAAAAAAACAATTATTTAAGTTTTATAAGACTATTTAAAAAGACGTCAAAAAGCGTAAAGGGTTTTTTGATTTAAGGTGTTTTCTGATCTTGTTTGGATATTTTGAAAAAGGGGTTCGAATATGTGGAGTTCAGAAAACAATTTAAGTTCGAATATTTTGAAATCTGCTTTTGTCAAGCGTTTTTAACTGTAGAAGCTTCATTCTTAGTTAAGCTAACAATAAAGCAAAAATGCGTACATAGAAATTATAGGTGATATGTTAAATCCTGTTCATAATAAAATGAGTGTAAGAAGTTTAGAAAGCAAAGAAGTAGTTAAACTTTAGGCTTTCTGTATTGCAGACACGTATCTTCGAGTAAGCTACCTTGATGCTGAAGCAACCACATGGCGCGTCCACTTCTGCCTTTCTTAAAGGCCTACATTTTGCAAGTAATACGGCTTTGATTTTATAAATTTCCTTGGCTCACTGTTCATCTCTTGCGATCTCCGCTCAATTTCATATTATACACACAGTCGGTTTAATGTTAACAGATCGATTTACTGTCGCTATTGGTTTTCATCACTGAACGGCTTACATATTTCATAGATCGTAAACAAAATGGTAATTAAATATATTATGTATCAATCATTTTATTTCGCGTTTCTTTTGTGAACATTCATTGTCGGTGGTTGTCTTGAATGAATGCAAACAGCGTTCTCGCCCCCTTGGTTTATGTTTTACACAAAACATTAGCTTGGATTTGTTGTAAATGGTCGGTGAAATAAAACGTCAATCTACATATCAACTCCCCACACAGACTGTCGCTTCGATATCTTCAATGGCTCTAGAAGAAGAAGCCGAGGATCTTGCCTCCCAGATGTTTTCTCCTGGCCTCCTCGTGGTCCATAATTCCGCCCGAGGTGGTGAGCACAACGTAGCCGAACTGACGGGACGGCAGCAGATTGTTGGTCCACTTCTCGATGTCGTTGATGGGCACATCGAAACGGGGCGAGATGACGCCGCACTTGTTGAGGCGACCGGTCAGGTTGACCACGATCTTGCTGGAACGATGATCGTCGACGATCTCGAACTCGCCGATGTAGCCGTGCTTCATCATCACGGTCAGGAACTTGATGATCACCTTGGAGCAGGGACGCAGCAGCACCTGGCGCTTGCCACGCTTCTCGGCGTTGTTGATGCACTTGAGGGCATCGGCCAATACGTTCATACGCACCATGGCTGCAAGATGTAGTGGTTGCAAAGATACGTGGTTAGTTGTGGTTTTAAGTTGGAGTATTCACACGACAAAACGCAGGGAGTAAGCTATGGAGTAGGAAACTACTAGTTTTAAGGAAGTTTGAAAGTCTACTCGGCAAAACTGATACATTTAGGCTTGGGAAACTGTATCTTAAAGATACCTCTTAAGAAAGTATGGCGACTAACGACTAGCACAAGAATATAATAATCAATCGACTATCTAAAGACTTTTGAATTACTAATACAAAATGAAATTATATAGTAAACCTTTACACATTATAGCTTTTTGAATACCTATCATATAAAAACAAACGCTCTTTTACTTTTTTGGAGGCGTGGCCAAATTTAGACAAGGGGTTTTACAATGCAAATGAATTGTAGTTTCTAAAATCTTTACTTTAAATTCAACAAAATTTAAATCAATTGTGGGTGGGTGAATTTATATAAAGTTCCTTTCGAATTAAAAAAAAAATAACTGGCATAAAAACGGAACAGCAAGCAAAACACGTGCAAAATACCAGGAAAAAAATGCTGTCTGTGTTTCTTTAGTTGTGTGTGTGTGTGTGCAAGTGGCTGTAAACAACAACTATTTTTGGTTGGTTTTTCGTTGCAAGTACTCCGAAATTCATTTATTTTTGCCGGTTCTTAGTGATTTGATTAATTTAATCAAATTCCAGAGTTTGGGCCACACTTTTAAGCCACCAACACACACACATTCATGCACAACAACACTGTGCAACACAGTTTTCGGTTAGCTTTTCACTTCATATTCTTTCGCACAGTAAAAAAATATAACCAAAAAAATATATATATCCAATAATATGCAGTGAGGCATTTCACATATTGTTTACAAGGTAAACTACCAGGTAACAACTCAATTTTGGCTCGGGGCCCACAGTAAAAAAATTTGTAATAAAAAAGTGGTATTTGCACATGTTTCGCCCGGCGCCCGCCACAAATCTTATCTTTCTGCGTTTTAGCGGTGAAAACGGGTCCAATGGAAGCAGCAAATTACCTGGGATTGGTTTGCAAACACTGATTTACACGACCGCTGCAAAGAGAGGAAATAAAATGGATTTAAGTGCAAATTCTGTGAACAAAATCGCGGAGAACACGCACTCACGCAAACGTGAAAAGGGAAAAGAAAGGGAAACGGAAGGAAAAAGACGGACGATAATGTGGCCGGCGCACGAAAAAGTGGCTGAAATCGAAACGGTAATCGATAGTTTTCCGGACACAAACCATGTTTATAAAATGCTGTTATAGATGTGAATCAATTTTACAAAAATCATGTAAATATAAACATGAACATAATAGAACAAATAATAACATACTTCTCAAAAATTACTAATATTTGTATATTTATCTATCAAACAAAATTCATAATTCCTCATATATTTTTGGTTTAACATTTTTATGAAGCTGTATCCGTTACCCAAACCTTTGTCATCAAAACTACTTATCGATATTTTTACTACAGTTTTTACCGGCTCAGGGTTGTTCTAAGCAACAGTGTCGAAGAAGAGTTGCCGGATTTTGTAGCCGCACGAAACTGCCACTCTAAATAGTTTTTATAAACAATGTCCAAACAGTAAGTAATTCGTTATTTATCGCCATTTTAAATAGCTTTTAAACAACTTTGAACCCACAGATATGGCCTTATCATCCCGGGGCAGCAGAAGAAGGTCCCCGTTAAGCCGCCCGTAAAGCCCTCCATTTTCGACGAGAGCAGCGCTTCTGAGAGCGACGACGACCGCAATGCGCCACAAAATTTAAAATCGAAAACCGGCGTGTCCAGCGGACCCAGCCTAATGGAGCGTCGCGTGGCCCGTAAGCAGCAGGAGAAGGCCCTCGCCGAGGATCCCACAATTTTCCAGTACGACGAGCTCTACGACGACATGGACAACAAACGTGAAGAGGCCAAGCAAACGAAGAGCCAGGAGCCCCGGAAACCCAAGTACATCGGCCGACTGATGGAGCATGCCGAGCGCCGGAAGCTGGAGAAGGAGTTGCGCATCGAACGGCAGGTGCAAAAGGATCGCGAGGCCGAGGGCGAGATGTACAAGGATAAGGACACCTACGTGACGGCCGCCTATCGCAAGAAGCTCGAATCCATTCGCCAAATGCAAGAGCAAGAGCAGCGGGACGAGTACCTCGAAGCTATCGGGGATGTAACCAAGCAGAAGGATTTGGGCGGCTTCTATCGCCATCTCTACGAACAAAAACTGGGCAACGCCGACGAGGATGTGGTGAAGCCAAAGACGGCGCCCTCCACCGAAGAGGTTGCCTACAAGCCGATCAAAGCAGAGGCGGCTAAGCACCGCAGCTATCGGCGACGTCGCTCCTCCGAGGAAGAGGCGGAGGCCAAGGCCAAGTCTGGCCAGGATTCGGAGACCAAAACCTCGACAGATCAGACGGAAAGCAAGCCGGCACAGGCTCATCTGGCCAACAACATAGATGCCGATTCCGATTTCAGCATAGACGACTCCAGCGACGAAGAGGAGGAGAAGAAAAAGGATCAGGAACAGGATAAGAGCAAGGATAAACTGCACTCGCAAGGCAAAAAGAAGGAAAAGGACAAGCCGCAGGAAAGTTCGAACGAAACTGAACCCAAGGAACCAGCGCAAGCGAATAAATCACCAGGTAAAAAGGAAGTTTCCGATAGCGAACTTGAGGAGAAGGACCTGCCAGTGCCAATAGTCACCAAACCTCCGGTGGATCGCACTCTCATCTGGCGCAAGAGGACGGTGGGCGAGGTATTCGACGCCGCATTGGCTCGCTACCAGGAACGCAAGCGAGCCCGACAGGGCTAAAACGCATCCAATTAAAGTTCGAGTAGATGGAAAAACAAACCACTGATTTCTGTATTGTCTCCTTATTATGCTAATTTCAATTTGTCCCATGCTCATACATTATTTATGTGTATGCCAACGCTCTTGGCGAAACCCTTTTCGGTGCAAATATTTTGCATAAGTTGCAACCGAGTTCCCCAGCCCGTCGTCTTCCACTTTTCATCTAAAACAGTGAGCAGAGGAAGAGAAAAAAAAAGAGAGAAATGGGTAAGAAGTACAAGGCATGACGGATGGAACCGCAGGAAAAGTGGGGGAAATGCACTGGAGGATGAGGAAGTGCCTGAAGGAGCAGAACGCGAAGATATTCCATTTATTTTGTATGACGACGACGACACGACGACAAGTAGAAGAGCCAAAAAAAGGAACTAGGACTAGCTTAGAGAAACGAATTCGCGAATACCCTTGCAGGTCAGTGATTTCTAGCTTTCAATTTGGTTAGTTTAATAGTTGGGATAGTGAAGTGGGCTATAAACTTGGTTTTCGAAATACCTTCATAATATACAGAACGCATACTTTCAATTTGTGCCTTGTGGCATCTCAAGAGATCTACTTAGTCTTACTGACATGTTAATCCCGATACAACTACATGACTTACCGATCGAAATCCGAAAAAAAGTCCATGCCACGTTGTAAATAAGAACCCGCGCTGGGCAAAAATTCATCCCTATTGATTTTATAGTCTCGGACAAATCCGCGTTGAGGCAGACAGCTTATGCAGAAATGACTTTTTAGGTTCACAAATATCTCGTTCACTGAGCCGGAAACTCCTAATCCAAGTTCTAATACCCTCTGCAAGGGTATAAAAACGGAAAGGCACCGAGAAACTTGCCAAACGCCCAAATAACAAAGAGCCAACTTGGCGTTAGTTTATTTTTTCGCTATCCTTTTTGTTTTTGCAACATTGTTGTTGCTTCATTTTGCCGCAAATGCTGGGAAATCCTTTTGGAAAATAGGTGTGCCCGCGCCATAAAAGCGAAAACCAATGGTGCACGAGGAGGAGGGCGAGGCGGGGGACGTCGCGAAGGACCCAACCGGGAAAGGAGGACGGAGGGCGGAGGGCGCGGGTAGCACGCCTGACATGGTTAGGATCAGTGATGGACAGTGTCTAGGCGGCAATAGGTACTTATTCAAAGTGCAAGAGTTTGAGACATAATAATGCGACCAGAAATTCTCGATCAGAAAAGGTCTGTTTGGTTATATTAAAACTAAAGAAGCCAATTTTCTAGATAATAATAATAATTTGATAATAATTTTAGCTAAACTAAATATAGTTATGTTAAAGAACAAGACAAAAACTGTTGAACAATATTCCAGTTCAATTAAAATGTATTAACTAATTAAAAGACCTTTGAGTTGGTCATTTATTGTCAATTAAACTATTCCATAAATAATAATTTCTAACATGAAACCATCTCTTTTGGCTTGCCCATTATAAAATATTTGAAAAACATCGATCCCATTGCCTATTTAAGTTAGTTGGAAACTTTTTCTTATCTTAAGTACCTAATACTTTGGTACCCTCATCATAACTTTTGGCTAGCCCATAATAAACCGTTCATATATTATATTTTTGATCTGTACTGAAGAGTTCTCAACTGGTAATTTAGTTTCTTTCTGACTTCTAATGTACCCGTAACCCAAATCGGTAGGTACCCTTATCACCCATCACTCTCGGCTTACCCACGAATATTTCTTTTTTGCCCGTACCTTGTACTTTTCCCATCATTGAAGTTAGATTCCGGCTCCGGGGTCCGGCGCATTGCAGAGATGGCAAACCGCAGTTTGCTCCCAATCCGCTCCACTCTGCTCCGCTCCGCTCCGTTTCGTTCCGTTCGGTTCCTCATCTCTGGCTATGGCGCTGGCTGCATTCCGTCATCTCGTACCACCGGAATACAGCCCGTAATATCCCCCGGAATTCCCCGCCTCTATTCCCACTAACCCCCTCTAACCCCCCCGCCTATTCCTCCATTCCCCACCATCGCCGGGATCCTATAGCATCTGCATCTGCATCTGCAGCCCGGACGGAATGTCAAGACGGATATGCCTCGCTTTTGATGTTGCCAACGTGCCTTCGTCCTTCGTCCTTCGTTGTTCATCCTTCGTCGTCAGCGAAATTAATACTGAAATCCATTTTCCATTTGGCAGTCAGCGACCCTCCGGCATTTCCATCTCGCTCGCACTCGGTGCTGGGGGATATTTGTCGGTCTCGCTCTTACCTGTTCGATTGTGTCATCAATCTCACATGTCCTTTGCTCCTTTGCTCGTTTGCTCCTTTCTGGCATTTTTGTTTATTGATGTGCACTGCTGCAATTGAGATTTGTGCCACATTTTAGGCAAATTAATTCGATACGAACTGGAATGGAAACGGAATGTTTCTTTCGACTTTCGATTCAGCACTCGTATTTCTTTCTCCCCTTCTTCTTCTTCTTCTTCTACTTCTACTTCCATTTCCCCTTTCCTTCTTCCCGTCTTCCCTCTCTCCTTTTGCCGTTTACCGTTCACCGTTTACCTTTTCTTTTTTTGTTATTTGTTATTGTCGCAGATCGAAGAGGGGTGCAGCTATATAGCCCCATCTCTGTCGGTTTTACGTGGCGCCGATCGAAATCGAATCGGTCGTTAGCTTAACGTTTCTAATTGAGTGCTCTCGAGTGCTGAGTGCGAAAGCAGTGCATTTGCAAGCAGCGGCTGCCTTAACCCTTTTGAGGTCTCGAGGGTCTCGAGCAGGACGCGACTCGCTAAAAGGATATTCCGCCCATGTGTCGTATGCAAAACCCCCTTACGTGCATTGTCTGATTAATGGCTTTAAGTCCGTGGAACAAGCGGCTACAGAATCAACACTTTCGCAGCCCTTTGACTCGGATTGACAAGGATGCACCAAAGGACACTGCTTGGCTGAATCCTTGTGTGATGGAATATTTCGCCTACTTAAATGCACGTGTTAAGCTGAGCAAACAAACACTTATAAGGATTTGATTACACAAAGATGAGGAGATGATGACCCAAAAAGGGAAACGTAATGAAAGTGTTTTTAATGAAAGTTGTTTTAATAAATACT
Organism: Drosophila ficusphila; assembly: GCF_018152265.1. Classification (NCBI taxonomy): domain Eukaryota; kingdom Metazoa; phylum Arthropoda; class Insecta; order Diptera; family Drosophilidae; genus Drosophila; species Drosophila ficusphila. The sequence continues at coordinate 3,093,069 of NW_025064092.1, read as the reverse complement.
GTTGTTTAGTTTTTTGTTGTTCAATGAATTTCGGAGAAACGAATATTTTTTGGAAAGAAAATACCTTCCTTGTTCAGGTTTTACTGAAAAGAAATTGTGAATAATGTTTCTTAAATAAATACCAACTCGTATCTAAGGAAATTAGATTTTCTCAAGTATGGGCAAGTACGAAATTCTGTTATTGTATTTGTCCTACACAATTTCATCCTCTTTACTTGCTCAAGTGTCCAAAAAGCCGGGTAACAAATACTTTTTCTATACCTTTTGTCAAAAGTTTGTCTCAAGGATGTGAACACAGAGCAATTTCTTGTTGAAGTGACAAACACTCCTTTCTTTTGGTTACCTTTCGCCGTAAACAAAATTATGTTTTTAAATTTGTTCGTGCTGAAGTTTTTAGTGGTCTCAAGTCTGTGTCTTCCAGTATTTTTTTTTTTGCTAGGACTCTTGAGATCAATAAAAGTTGTTATCTTTTTTATGCGAAAAGTGGTGCATAACTATGAGCGCAGTGCATATAAAAAGTTAAGCTATCCGAAAAGTTTTTTAGGTGATTTGGTGGAAGGGCTGGTTGGTTGCTTGGTTGGCTTTTTCCAACTGCTGCTGCTGCTGCTGCTGCTTGTGGGTTAACCCGCCAGCAAAATCCGCATCAGCACAAGAGAGAAGGCTGTTGAACAACAGGGATTATGTAACACTAATTCCATTAACCCCCTTTGTGTGGTCTGTCCTTCGCCACGCCACGCCTTTCAACCCCCATCCCCTCCCTCCCCTTTTAACCCCCTTCTCATTTTGGGGTGCGCCCAGCGACTTTGTGTTTGTGTGTGTGTGTGTGTGTGTGTGTGTTGTGCCTCTCGTTGCCTAATCAATTTACGATCATAATTACTTGGCTTTTGGTCTCGGTTTTGGGCTTTGGGTTGTTCGGCTTTTGGCTTTGGCATTTCGCTTTGGTCCTTGCCAAAAAGCCAGTGATTCAATCTGAGCATCCTGCAAAACCAGCCAGGCATCCTGCTAACCAGCCAGGCATCCTGCAGCCGTCCTGCACCAACCATTCTTCCAGCCTTCCAACAAAACATGCCACCATGCTGGTCTGCTTCTGCTGGTCTGCTGTTCTGCTGGCCTCGTCCTGCTGAAGAAGAGGTCCTGCTGCAGGCCAATAGGCCCAAAGTAAAGGCTTCAAGATTGTGATCATTCACGTGTGAATTCAATTATCAACATTTTCAATGGCCGTACCCGAATTCCGAGGCGGACACGGCCAGGAATCCGGAGTGCGGTCACCACACCCGGTGACCTCGCCACCGAAAGGCAGTTAGTCTTGGCCACGCTGCAGTTGCCCGGTCCAGGGACGTGGTCAAAAGGGGGGCTCACAAAATGGATGGAAGGATGGTGTCGGAAAAGAAGTCGTAAGAACCATGACAGCCAAAGGCACGAAGCTAAAATACCCACTAGTGTGGAGATGGAAGTGAAGTGGTATAAAGTAACATATATAGTATTATGTGTTTGGTTCTATTTTTTAAACTATTTAAAATATACATGTTCATTTTTTATTAGAAGAACACTTCAGCATAGCATTTAAGTAAAAAATGTAAATAATAATAATATATTTGTTAAATTTTAAGAATTAAAGATGTGCTGTTTTATACTTCCTTAAACATAAATTAAAAAAATGTTTACAATGGAGTTTTAATGTAAATGGTCTTAATGGTTTTAGTTTTTGTTTCATTAATAGATTATTATAATTGTTTTATAAAAGTAAATAGTAAATTAAAAGAAACTCTTAAACGTTAGTTTTACAAACCTCGGTTGCGTATACGTAATGTTTCATATTATGTTGATCTATAGGAAATCCAATTCTTAACTAACGCAAACTATAAAATAACTGTGCTTGTGCTAGCTCTTAATTTTCAATTTAAAACATATCATACCTACCAATCCGAAAAAGTTTGACCAAAAGTGTCCACCTGTGTATTTCGATCCATAAATTCCAATTAAAACACTTCTGCCAAAAGTTAAAGTGCCGTGCTGCATTTTTAAATAGACTTAGGGGACTTTAGGTCGCCAGGTGAGTTCCGATTTCTCGGCAACACGTGTTTCATTTTAATTGGCACAGAAACTCTTTTGACACCGAGCTGAAATTACTCATACGCCACGTATGCCACGGGTGAAATCTAGCCTACGCCATTTGGTATCAGGTAAAATGTGTGGCCAAAGACAACACTAATTAAGGATAATCAGCTTTTAAGCCATGTGTACGCATTAATTAAATGTAAACATGTTGGCGAAACACAAGAAGAGAACCACAAACAACAAAAAGATGTCTCATTGCACATTTTGTTGTTAAGCCACAAAAATTTTCAACACATCAGTTGGGCTTTAAAACCCGCAGCTTCTTAAAAAAAAAAAAAAAAATAAGAAGGGAAAACTAAATTTTCTTGGAAAAAAGGTTCGTAGGTAGGTTCGTAAAATAATGGAGTAAATTGCAGGAAGAGTGCACCTGTGCATTTTTTTTCCCTGAAACTACCAAATGAAAACTAAATTTTATGGCTGCGGATTTAAAATAAAAACTAAATGTATTGCCTATAAAATGTTGGAAAAACGTGCATAAAATCGCACGTAACGATATCGCATTGCACATTTTGTGTGTTCGGCCAATGGGAAATGGGAAAATGGGTTGGGGAAAAACAAAAAATACTGTTCATTGCGGCAGATTACGTAACGGGTCGCTTTTGCCTGTTTTTGACCGTCTCGTCTCTCTCTCCGGTTTTTGTATATGTTTCAGTCACGTTTTGGTATAATTCTCCAAATATGTATATACATTTCGCCGGCTTATATTAAATCGATATTTCATCCTACTTCCTGGTCGTCGGCGCCCCTCAAAAACTCCACCACTGTCGCACATTTGTGTGAGTGCTGGTGATTTATATTGTTTGGCCACATGTGTGTGCTCGAGTACGTGTGTGTGTGTGTTAGTCTGTGGTCGAGTGTGTATGTCTGTGTGTAAGTGTGTGTGTGAGTGTGGCGAAGTACAAGCCGCCGTGGCAAGACGCGCGAGGCGCATCCAAAAATTTCGTTTGCTGCAAGGGACAGAGTGTGTAATGAAAAATGTGTGGGGTATGACAGGAAAACGAGCGATGCAGAGGGACATTCGGGTTGCGGGTGGAGTGGGGGAAAAGGGGGGAGGGGGGGAGCAGGAGGTCCTCCGACCAGGATAAGGGAGAGGGAGAAGCCAGGGGGAGAGCGGGAAGCGGATGTGGGGCCTCGTAGGCTGGATGCCAACCGCGCTCATGACAAACAAAACGCATCACACACACCAACACACCGTGCAAAATGACAAGGCCAATTTGCATATCCTGTTGGATTCATAATTTACAAAAAAAAAAAAAAAAAAAATGCGGAGACATTTCTGACTTGGAGATTAGCTGCTTTTTAACTTTTCCGCCCAGATAGCAAACTTAAGAGGATACTTTCCTTATACTAGGATTAATTTATTCATTATTTTTAAATATATTTATAAAATATAAAATATAAGAAGAAAAACTTTAGTTTCCTAGAAGTATGCTATAATTTAAGCTACTTAAGATCTCTGAAATTTTTATTAACAAGAAGTTCAGTTTACAATTTTATTTATAGTTACAGAAATTAAAAAAAAAAATTAGCAGATTCAGTAATTTGTGACTTATTTAAAAAATATTTAAAAGTGGACTATGTTATTTTTAAAAATATCTATAAAAACATAATAAAATATCTTAACATATATATTTGAATTTAAATACAAGATCAGCATTTCAACTCCCTTTTATGAATGACATATGCATGTGTAATTGGCTAGCTAATTTTTTCCCCAGTGTACTAATGCCTGCATTTATGTGCTTTGGGTGAGTGTATTTGTGTGTGTGTGAGTGTGTGTCTGGCCCGTTATACGTTATGCGAGTTAGTGCCACTGAGTGTGTGTGTGCTGGCTGTGTGTGTGTGTGCGTGAGTGTATCCTGCAGCTGAGTATCTGTGTGCATGAGGAGCCCTGTCAGCCTGTACTTGTATCTTTGCCACTGCATCTTCGCATGTCCCGTTAGTCGAATGGGTCACCGGGTAGATTCGCTAGTGGATTTGCTCGTTTTCTCCGCTTTTTGGCTCCTTCCTCTTCCCCCCTTTCCCTTTCCCCTTCCCCTTCCTCTTCCTCTTCCTACCCCTTTTCCCCTTTTTCTGATATTTTTTTACCCCCATCCTTATCCCCATCCTCTTCCTGGTCGGCATTTAACCGCCTCTTGTTCTCGGCCATTTCTCTCAGCTATTTGTGCAAGTCATTCACGAATACACATGGATATCACTCATACGTCACGTACGCCAGGTCAATGTTGTACAGCCAATTAAAAACCATGTTCCCCCACCTCCCCTCCCCCACACACACACATTGTTTTTATTTATACAACATTTTTCGAGAAGAAACTATTTGATTTTGGTTAAGGCCGCCGTAGAAAACGCTCCGAAAATGGCCAAATATACATACCACTAATGGTTACAAGCCAAACAAACTGAAGATGTATTTTCATTTTTTTTTTTTGTTCTCTTCTTCTTCATCTCCTTTTACATTCAGTTTGCCATAAAAAGTAGTGTCCCCGAGCTAGAAAAAAATAAGAGAAGAAGAAGAAAAACTAACTCTAGAGTAAACTTCATGCCCTTTGGTGTAAAAATTATGTACACGACAGAAATGCAAATTTTAGATAAGAGTATCTATTTGCATATTTTTAGATTCGTTTAAGAGCTTCTCTCTCTGCTTTAATTAAGTATAAAATGTATTTCCCATTTTAGTATGTGGCTTTTTGCCCATGTGTCGCCGGTTGAAAGTTTGTGGTTTTCGTTATTACATTTCTTTGCGTCGACTTGCAATATTAAGGGAAAGCTGGAAAACTGCAATGGATATCTGCTTATGGGGAACTATCTTGTAATCTTTGCCATTTCTTGCGCTGCTACTTATCGGACTTCTTTCCTTCGTCGGTTTTGTGCCGTCTGTTCTCAACGATTCTCGAGCACTCATATTTCTTTTTTTCCTGTTTCCTTTTTTGGCTTATATTGGCCATTGCCTCTTTTAGAGCTTTAATTGGGCTTAAACTTAAATTGGAATATATATTTTTAAGCAGAGATCCATTCAATATTCTTACATTTTTAACTTATTTAACATTTACATTTTTTACTTTATTTAAAATACTAGAATTTATATTAGAGTAAAGATAAAATTGCAGGTAGCAACATTTTTGAAAAAGGGGTTTCGTAACTACAAAAACCTGAAAACTATTTGAAACAGTATTTTTTTTGTAATACTTTAAAGTACTAATATGAAAGTATCTAATCGTTAATCAATAAACCTAAAAAAACTTGGAAAATAGAAATCTTTCCGCTTGGCTTTGATGTCGGTGCACTTTAAGCCCGATTTAGTATATAGTTTGAGGGACTGTCCTTAAATCTTTGAAGGTTCTTGTTTTGCCACTTATCGGCTTTCGTCTCTTCGCTGTTTCCATAGCTCATAGCTCTTCCTCTTTCCCTTCATCTTGCTCTTTCCCCTTTTATCATCCTCTTCGAGGTTTTCCACTGCGCTTTCTCGGCTTATATTTGCTCCATTTAAGCGCTTTCTTCAAATCTATTTTTAATCTCTTCGCAGAGTGCACTCCAAGTCGTTGTTTGTATTGTATTATTTGTGCGGGTATGGGTGAGTGGCTCCTCTCCCTGTGTGTGTGTCTGTGTGTCTGTGTGCTTGTGTGCTCGTGAGTGCCTGTCTGTGTGTGCGGGCTCGTTAGCTGTGTGTGTGTGTGCGAGAGTGTGCGGGTGTGTTTGTGTGTGGGTTAGCTGTATTTGTGCTTAGAGGCGTGTCACTGTGTTAGTGCGGCTGCATGTGGGTTTCGTGCTTGAATGTGAGTGCAAGTGTGTGCGAGTGTGTGAGTGTGTGGTTGTGTGTGGGGTTAGTTTGCGTGGGCCGCCTTTTGTGGGCGTGGCCCAGCTAATAAGCAGGAAATTAAAATGTTATATGCATTGCCATGGCTGCCGCTGCTGGTTTTCCTCATTTCACTTCAGCGACCCTCCACGTTCCCCCCACTTTTCCCCCTACCCCTTTCCTCCCAATTTTCCACTCACCCCCTTCCCTTCCCCTCCCCCTTCCCTTCCCCTCCCCCTTCCCTTTTCATCTTCCTGGGCTTTTCTCTCGATTTTTCCCGTGTCCGTCCGTCTCCTCGGGCATTGTCAACTCGGTTTCCCCCCCTTCTTCTTCTTCTTCTTCCCCTTCCTCTGCCTCTTCTTCTTCTTCCACCATGTGGCACATGCTGCATGCTGAAATATACGGGCCAGCTTCCATAACTCGAACTTTTCTAATTCGCAAGCACAACAAATTATAACTCCATCGGTGTGCCGCTGAAAATCTCCCGAGGTTTGAGAAATCACCTATCACTTATTTTGCATCTGAAAGTTGCTTTATTAATGTTGTGGTTTTTTTGTGATTGTGTGTGTGTGCTGCCTGTGAACACCTTTTTAGTAGAGGTTTCCGGACTCTAGAGACTTATGGGCCCTCTCTCTAAAAGATTAAAGTGCTTACCCAAAAATCTCTGAATGAAATAATCAAACACAATAATCTGTTTGCTTTAAATAAGTGTTTAATTTTGCTTGGATATTTCTATATGCATTTCGTATTTTATTTATTTAAATCTTTATTTTCTGCTCTTAAATCTGTCCAGCAAATATTAAACATACTCTTAGTTATGGTTTGTACTTGTTTAAACAGACAAATCTGTCTTTTTTTAAGCACGACTTTTCTGCATTAAAAAGGGCAACAAAACAAGCCACCAAGGCCATAAAGTAAATGATTTCAAACCTCTGGAGACTTAAGCGTGTTTGCCATATTCCCAAGTAAACGATGTGATCCCTATAACTTATACTTTTGGAGAATTACATAGATCTCGAGATATTTGAAAAACCCACTTCTAATAACAGCTTAAAGCTGCCTTAAAACTATTAAGCTTCGCACTTACGTTGCTTCAACGCCTCGATGGCTGAAGTTTTTAATTTGTGAATGAGTATGGTTCCACCTGAGGAGGTCCCACTGCCTCCACACATATATATATATACTATATATATTGTAGTATGCGGTTTTGGTCGCGCGCCTTGAAGTATGCATTATTTTTACGTGTCAGTGCGCATTTTTGGCATAATTGAAGCACAAACAGTGACAGAACCGGAGCTCCAGCCTCAGCAAGGTCGTTTTGGGCCAAGCCAACCCAAACCCCCCGACATCCCTTAACCCCCCTTTGGTCCTTCCTTAACCCCCGGAAGCCTCGAAACCCCCACCTTCCCCTCGAAAAAAAGGAAAGCGAAGGAAAACCCCCAGCAGTCCGTTGTCACCACGCCTTTTGGCAAAAGTTAACATTGCGTGCATGCAGCTCGACTGGACTTGGATTAAGTTTTTCACTTTTTCACCCGCTCGTCGTCCTCGTTGTTTTTTGCGCACCGACAAAACGAAAAGGATATAAAGGATATGGGGAATATAGACAGCCAAAGTTTTGTGTCACGCCTTTTTCCCACAGACCCGCATCTTTGTCACGACACAGTGAAAAAAAAAAATCAAAAAAAAAAAAAAAAAAAAGGCATCCGCCGAAAAATGTTGCCATCAAATCGATTTTACCAAGCGCCACTGACAAATAAATATACTGAGAGTATATCTGTACATATAAAGTAGATGTGTGTATAAAAATTATTTTCGCAGCTGCGTCCCCCAGAAATTGCAATAAATAAACAATGGCAAAATGTAATGCCAAAAGCAGCTGAAAGGTTCGAAATTAATTGTCAATAAAAGAGCCACTGGATTCACTGTTTGCCGAGAGGTGTTAAATATCTCAAAAAATTTACACGAACGGCTTGTTTACATTTTTATTTTGCCGGCAACATGTTTGTTTGCATGTTCTCTCCCTCGCAAACAAATGGCAAAAAAGGCAAACACGCCAAATGGCTGCATTTAAATCGATTGATTGATATTAAAAACGGGCGTAATGAAAGTCGAATGAAGACAAAGAGTTCCGTGTTGGCTTTGGCACACTTTCGTTAATTGAACTATTTCAAAATGGTTTGGTTTTACTTTGAGATTACAACCGGCAGCAGCAGCAGTAGCAGCAGCAGCAGTTTGATTGCAACACATTAAATATTTAGGTCTGTCACAGCAATATCTTCGTGCCATAAAATTCGAGAAGAAAATCAAACGCTGTTGTTGGAGAAATTTTGTCGGCAGATTCGCAAATCAAGTGAGCAGTGACAAATCAGGAAATTGCTTGTGAACTGTAAGAAAACATAGACAAGAAAATTAGGAAATAATGTTGGGATTTAATTCCAAGATTATTTCATTTTTATTTTTTTTTTCCACTGCAATTATTCAAGAATTTACAAATTACAAAAGTTGAAATGGTTATATTTGTTACTTGTTCCTTACAATTTTTCACAGATAAATAAAACAGCCTTTAATCACTATAAAAGATTTTTTAAAGTGTCTAAAGCTGTTTGTTGCATTATTTTAATTATAAAACAAGGAGAGGTATAACATTTTTTATAGGATTTCTTATGCTTTCTTCACGATAACCAATCGATTTAATTAGTTTATTTTTCTTGCTGTGCAGCGACCACACCCAAACCGCTTCTTCTTTAAGCAGTTTTTAAATGAGATTCTGTTTTATGTTCACAGATCCTATAGTCGAATTCCCAGCCCCGCCCCCCAATCCCTTTCCCCTCCCCCTCCCCCTTTTGGAATTCCCCCCACCCCCGCATCACTCCTTTCGCATTTAACGACTTGTGCGGTTTTTTCGGAATAAAAAAGGGGGAGGGTGAGGGGGCGGAGGGTTTTGGTGGGTTCGAGAGGGCGTGGCCGCTGCTCCGGCCGAGGCTCTTATGTAAAAACCTAATTAAAAGTGCTTTATTATGCAATTAAAGCAGATAATGTCACATTGCAGTGCGGTTTAGGTTCGCAGAAATGGAATGAAAATGAAAATTACAGGGAAAATGTGGTGGGTGTGGAAGTGGATGGGTGATGAGTGGGAGGTGGGTGGTGGTGTGAATTTATTTTTGGCCTGACAAGGCGTTACGCATTTTGCAACTGATTTTGTGGAAGTGGAAGTGGAACTGGACCGGGGACTCAATGCCGGGTAACGAGAACAATGCACTCGCTTTTGGCCCAACCCTTGGATTTATCCAACACCCAACCCCTCTTCACCTCCCCCTTTATTCACCCCCTTCCCCCTCTCCTTTTCCTCCTTTGCAACTAATCCCCCCGACTTTTGTCGCTGGGAAAACTCTGTCCCTCATTGTTGACAATTGTTTTGCATAAATTTCTTTTTTTTTTTCTTCGTTTTTCTCTGGTTTTTGTTATTTTTGTTGTTGTTTTTTTTTTTTACATTTTGGCCAGCAAAATGTAAAATCCTCACTTGTTTGTCCATTGGCAAGAGAAACTCTGTGCATTTCCCTCCATTTTCCTAATATTTTGTGGGTGCTCAGGGGGCTTTTTTTAGTGGGGAAAAGGGGAACGTAACGGGACGCTTTCCCTTGTCTTTGCTTTGTCCTGATTTATGTGCCTGCTGCATTTCTGTCGCCTGGTCTGGTCTGCTCTCTCTCTTGGCCATTTCCCTACTGCTTTCCCCCCTCCCCGCTCTCCCAACCGCTTTTCCCTGGCTTCAGTATCAGTATTTTCTAGTTTTTTGGCCAGCCACATTTCTGAGTACTAAGCCAAAAACAGAGCCAAAAACTCCACAAACACAGAGAAACATACAAATACACACACACACACACCAAAACACACAGATACACATACACTTATAGATGTGAGAAGCATAAAATATGCTAATTTATTGCTGTTGATTTTAATAACTTTTGCCCTGCCCACATAAGTATGCAACGGCATTTTTGGCCATCGATGGATTTTCGGGGCGTTGGCCCACAGGAGGGTTAAAGGAGAGCGAGGGGAGAAGGGAGAGAGATGGGGGAAGGGACAGAGTGGGGGGAAGGGAGAGAGAGGGGGAAGTAAGAGAGAGAGAGGGGGGAAGGGATAGAGAGGGGGGAAGGGAGAGAGAGCGGGGAAGGGAGAGAGAGGGGGGAGATGGGTTAAGACACTTACATAAGTCACTCCCAACGACTTTGGTATAATAAATTCAACTGCTCTTACTGTCAGTCCATTTCATTTCATTTCATTTCGTTTCATTTTTCCTAAGGCCCATTAAAGATGCAGTACGTTTTACTTCAGTCAAGAGTGCCGCATTCGTATGTCGCATTTGCTTCACTTTTCCCTTTCCCTTTTCCCTTCCCTTCTTCCTTTCTTCTTGATTTTTGTTGTTTTTTTTTGCTGCCTTCTCTCCTCGTTTATTATGCCGGGATGGCCGGGAAAAGTTTTGGCCGGAATATTGGCTTACATGAAAAGATAAACATGAGCAGCTCTCTCTTGACTGCGACTATGAGCATAAAAGTTGGTTAACTAATGAAGGGGACTTACATGTCGCAGCAAATGGAAAATGTTGGCAATGACAGTCAACAAATAGAACACGCCCTATTTGCAAATAAAACTGTCAACACTCTGTGTGTGTTCTCTTTTCTATTTGTTTGCTTTTATTTTTTATTAGCAAATAGCAATTCTCACTCTGAATGCTGATGATTAGCAGTTCTAATTAAAAAAAGATGGTGGCAGATAAACACAAAACAACAAAAAACAATAAAAAACAATAAAAAGTGGGTGAAAGTGGGTGAAGTGGTGGCTTTTAAATGTCATGACTTAATAACTTTCATAAATTGAATTTGTCACTTCGCTGAAATAATAATCACATTTAGTCGCACTAATAAAGTTACAGCGAATTCTGCTGATTAGCCAACTCAATTGCGAATTGCGAATTGCGAAACGGAATGGTAAACACAAATGCCGTGTTTGTTTTTGCCAAGTTAATAACAGGCTTCATTAAAAATTGCATTTAACTGAATTTCATTATGCGAATTGAACCGCAATTTTAGCTGAAGTCATTAAGTAATCAAATATTTATTGCCACTAAGTGAACCAAAAAATAACAACAACAACAGCTAATGTTAATTGGATTTTGTGAGTGGTAAACAATGGATTACAAATTTCATTTCATTTTAGGGAAATCACTAAAAAGTATCTATCAATATTCTAACAACTATATATTTGTATACCCTTGCATCGATCAGCATCACAAAAAATAGAGAAAATTATTTAAGAATTGTTTACATTGGAAAAATGTTTGATTTTGTGATCTATTGGTTTAATTTTTTCTATTTTTGCAAATTAACATGCTAAATGGCTACTTAAATTATTTTAACGTGTTCTTGCACCTACAATTCCGAAGTGGTTCTGGTTGAATATTAGTGGTATACCAGTTGATTTTGGTGTTTCCGGTTTTTGGAAGTGTGTGTGTGTGTGTTCCTTTTACTGAACTCCACTCCAGGATGCAGTGCATCGTCCTCTGACTTGTTATGGATTTCATTCCAGTTGCAGGTGCTGCAGATCCCTTCCTGCTTTCAGTGGCCTACAGGATGCATTGCCTCCAAACCCAATAAGGTGAGTAACATTTTTGTTGCAGCGATCAATAAATCATTAGGCATCACAGGCATAGTAAACTATTCCATTTGGCAAATTAATAATATTAAAGTAATAACAGACTTCATTAAAAATGTAATTATTTTAATTGAACTACCTATTTAGCTGAAGTCATTAAGTAATCAAATATTTACTGGCACTAAGTTCACCTAGCAAAAAACCAACAGCTAATGTTAATTGGATTTTGTGAGTAAGCAAAGCATTTAATTTTGCATTTTATATCGAACAAATTACTAAAAAATATAAATAAACCCACATAGTAGAAACTATTTTTATATGTAAATAATTGATGTAGTTCTAAGAATAGAAAGCCATATGTATTATTGCGGATATAATTGAATCGCTTTTAAGAGCGAGCCAAGTGTCATATATTTTATTTGGCAAATAGCCGACGCATAAGTAAGTACTATACTATAAATTACTGCGAGGACTTAATGACTTCATAAATTAAACTAGCTCCGGGTGTTCTCCTATCTTTTTGTTGTTGTTGGATTCGTTTTGTTGTTGTTGTTGTTGCAATCATGACGACACTTAATGGCAGTCACAATGGAATAAAATCCATGTCGAGGACTCCTCCCACGGGCCCCGTAAAAGTCGGGCATCAAATTAAAGTTACATTTAGTGCAAGACGACTTTCGAGTGTAGTTTATGTCATTTGTCTGTCAACTTGTTGTTTACATTTTAAGGCCCATTTTGCGACGCTCCAGCTGAGCTTAATGTTGCAGTTAAACCCGGCAAAAAACAAAAACAGAAAAGTGAAAAAAAAAAAAACTGGGCAGAAAGTGTATGGCACTTGTTATTTATGCTGACACATCCATGTTGGCTGAAGAGCAACTGGAGGACCCTCCTCCAGGACAATTCCCACCACAATACTTGCCACAATTTTCTTGCCCCGGCGATGAGCTGTGTGTGTGTGTGTGTGTGTGTTTTCGCAACAATTTTATATCAGAAAAGAGATTTTTATGAAATGTGCTTTAGGTGGTGACTTCAACTCCTTTTTCCTCCTTTGGGTTCACCAATTCCCTGTTTATACTCTGCACTTTATGGCCAGCCATAAGATATACACGAGTGTATATATATATAATATATTGTTTAGCCAGTATATACTGTAGTGTACGGGTTTTTGGTCCACCTGACACTTTCAAGTTAACCGAAGCTTGAGACAACAGTCCTAAGTACATATAATTATTTTGTGACTCTTCCTGTCTACGGGAGATTTTCTGGAGACGGAGACGGGAGACGGGAGAACCGAGAAGAAAAGGCGAGGGAAAGCCCATCCGGGAAAATCAATATTTGGCCAGGCCCACTCGACAATAAAACTTAAATGCTTAGGACAAATTTTCGACTTTTTGAATGTGCCAAAAAACTAGTTTTGTGGTACAAGGCTGCTGGAAAAACACACACTAAACTAATGCCAAAAGCACTTGGCCAAACCGAAGATTGCGTTTTCAGAACCCAAAGGGAACGGAATTTTAAAGAGCCCACTAAACCATTTTTGCAGTTCCTAATTATTTGATTAATTATGAACTTTATTAATGAGCAAGAGAAGTTCATATTTTGATTCAAATAAACAAACAAAAAGGTAAATACAAAGGTAAATATGGTGTGAATATGAATTTTCTCATCTTAATAATTTACTGATTTTATTTTCTCACAAATTGGCTTTTTATATTTCATATTTTGTTACCATTTTTGCAAAAGAAAGAAGCGTCTAAAAGTGGTTAGTATCTTTTGCTAATGCAATTAGCATCTTAAAAAAGTGGATCCTAAAATTGCGGTTTTCAGTTTGGGTAAATATATAATAAATATAGTTAATAACAAACACAGTAAAAATACTTGCTTAGATAAATAACAAGATTTAACGAACCTAAGTAAAAAACAAACTTATATGCTCAATTTACTTGAAAGAATTTTGCTCCCAGCTAAAGTAACTTACTCTGTCTACAGTAAACACTATCCATCAAATACAAAAAGAAGGAAAGGAGGAAAGTGCCAGCAACTTAATGCGACAGTTAATAAAAACCGCGTTTATCCGAAAGTAAATAAAGAGCACGGGATACTCGTGTGACAAATCAACTTTGTTCGCTGCGAATTGCCATCTGGCTGAATATGAAATCTCAGTTCCGGCAAAAAAGCCACCTACTTTTTGTTACTTTTTTTTTCTGTTGTTGGTGCCGCTCGTCAGCAGACCAAACATATATATAATATATATAGTGAGAGTGAGAGGGGGGAGCAGGGGAGAAGGGAATCCCAGTTGCCAGCTCTCAGTTCCGGCCGAATAAATCTCATGGCTAAAACCCCCTTTGAACAATCATCGCATCTCCGCTGGGGTCACACCCAAAGTCACAAAAGTCACGCCAACGTCAGCAGTGATCAGTTTGAATGGGCGCAATGGAAATGCGAATCCGACTCCGCATCCTCATCCGAATCTGAATCTGAACCCGAATCCGAATCAGAATCCCCCGAATGCGAAAGCGAATGCGAAACCGAATGGAAATGGCAATGGTTTGTGGGCAAAAGGCGGGAAAAACTGTTGAAAGTCCAACACACACACACAAACACACACACACACACTCACACACACATACATACATGGTAGTGAACTAACTGTTCTGTGATGAAAAGCGGCCACAATCAGGGGCCATCTGGCCAACATCGACGTCTACATCGATGGCCATCGAGGACACATGTCCCTCGCTGGATTCTCCTCCTGATGCTTGGATGTCCTGATGCTCCTGATGGTTGTGATGGCTGTGATGGTTGTGCTGCTCCGGACAAATGGTCTCCGGACCGGAGGAGCTATGCGAATCCGGCCAACGGACTCTACAATGGCCACTTCCTTGCCTTCCTTTTCCACCTTTTCCGGCGCACTTTTTCCGATTTTCCGATTTCTTTGCGGTCCCCATCGTTTCATATTATATTTTTTATGTTTCGTTTTTCATTCTTTTTTCTTTTTTTTTTTTTGTTGACAAATCATTCTATGCGTGTATGTGTGTGTGTGTGTGTGAGGAAGTGGGTGGTAGGTGGGGTGGCAAGGGGGGCGTGGCCAGCCGCAGTCAGGTGGTCCATTGTCCATTGTCCATTGTCCATTGCCCATTGACGATTGTCGGGGGCAACTGGTATATCATTCATTCCAGCCGGTCAACGGATATGCCGATGTTGAGGGCAACGTCATCTGCCACTTGGAAATGCACCTGTGCCCCAAGCACACAACCCCTCCCCCCTTTTCCCTCCCCCTTTGCCCTCCTCTTGTCACACCCCCTTTGGAGCCCCGCCTCACAGATTTCGGGCCGTCGTTTTCATCCGCTCGAAACTAGTTTGGTTACATGTGTGCCAGCACAGCGAAAAAAAAATGAAATGGAAAGCTGATCGGAGCTGTCAGCGATTTTGCAACAGTTGAAATTGAGTTCTGAAAGGTATTTTCATTTGGGATTCGCACAACGGGGCGAAATTTTAGTAAGCAGTTTCGGAGGAAAAAGACTGTTGTTATGATTGTTTATGGAAATCCAACAATCGATTTCTAAAGCACTTACAAAACTTTAAACAAATAAATGTGAACCCTTGAACTATAATAACAAATATTAAATGAGTGAATGAAACATTGGTTGTAGCATAACATTTATTTAATTACAAATATTTACTCAAGGTAATGAACCTGAATATTTAAATTACATTTTTCAATATAAAAAAAAAAAAAAATTAAAAGTGTTTATTGATGTGTATTTAAATTGTTATTTTTTTGTAAACGTGAAACTGTGAAAATCACATGCCAGTAATTTCATCACTCATACGCAGTGTTGCCGCAGTTAAATTTAATAATTTACAAGAAAACTCAACAGAGTTAAAGGCATAAATATTAATCGTTTATCGGGATATCGGAAAGTGGAGAGCAAGTGCATTGCACTACTTAAATATTGCAGAAAATACCAATTAAAAATATATTAAGCCGGCTCTGTGAAAAATCTGATATAAGAGCGGATTAACCCGCATTCCGGCCTGCATTGCCATTTGCCGCTCCTGCCACATCCTTCCACATCCCTTCCTTCCTTCTTTTTTTTCCGCCTGCATATGTCTATGTGTGTGTGTGTAGGTGTGTGTGTGTTGGCCTGGCAATGAAAGACACAAAGAGTCACTGCATCAATGGACGGGTTTTGAAGGCACGATGACTAGATTACGCTCATAATGAAGGCCTCCGGGAGAGGGAGAGCGGAGAGGGGCGAAACCAGAGAGAGGAGAGTGAGAGAGGGGAAGAGGAAGAAGAGAGGGGAGGAGGGGGAAGGGGGGGGAGGAAGACCCTTAACCCCCTGTCTGCCGTGCGGCAAAAGGTAAGCTTCGGCAAAAAGGGTGCCACTGAGTAGTGAACGCAAAAAATAAAAAAAAAACGAGCAACGAGCTAAAAAAAACAACAACAAACAACAAAATATGCAACAACAAAAAATATGGAAAAATAAAAAAAATATTAAAAAGAAGAAGAAGAAGAGGAAGACGAAGAGGAAGAAGTAAAAAAAAAACGAGAAGGAATTATCATGAATGGAAACTAATCCCGCCTTTGCCCTGAAAGCTTATCACAAAACCCGACTTTTTCTCGGGGTCTTTAAAAAAATATATACATAAAATATATATACATATACATATATATATGTTCTATATAGAGCACCTTCGTGTGGACTCGTCATTGAATTTACAGAAAATGTTTTTTTGTAATATCCATTTCGCTTTTCGCCGGCCAGGGAAAACCTACATTACTAGTTTTTTGTGGGGAAATTAAAGGGGGGAAAAGGTAAAGGATTCTCGGTTCCTCAGCAAGGCTTCTGCAACAGGGAGTGTTTTGTATTTCGTGTTTCGTATTTCGTATTTCATTTCTTGGTGTTCTGTGTGGGCAGTGCTGTTGGCACACAATGAATGAAATGCACGGACATTCCTTCAGAATCCGAATCGGAATCAGTATCATATTGGATTAAGAACACCTTCTGAATAGAATCTCGAGAAGGGAATTCCGTAAGAGGTTTATTTGCCTGGCATTCACTTGGGGCGCAACGTTGCCATGGAAATAAATGGGGGAGCTTTCACTTCATTTAAGACAAATCTGTGATTATGCGAAGTGCTATTGTTAAATCCAGTTCTATTATAAATGTGGGGAATACAATTAAATTAAATACATTTTCAGTTGGATGGCATTCTTTGCATTTATTTCACGGCTTTGAGGATATTTAAATAAATTTAAAAAAAATTTAGAGTTTATTAGATTCCAGTTTAACACTTTATATAAATATGTTTACAGAATATTTTAAATCAATTAAATACCACTTTAATACTTCTTTGGAATTTCCCCATTAACGTTTTTAAACAAGTTTAAGTAACATTTTAAAAATGAATTAAATTCCCGCTTGACAACCTTCAATTTGTACTTGTTTGTTTTTACGACATAACGCTGATGTCCTCAACTATATTTTAATAAAATTCACCGATAAATTGTTTGGGCCACTTCGTTGACAGTTTATCACTTGGCCAAAAGTTCGCGCGAAGAAACTTAAATTACTTACTTTCCTTCTCCGCGAAAATTAAATTGCCAACTTTTCTGATGGCTTCAGCTCGCTGATATTGATTAAATTCGGAAGTAATAAAAAAAAGGTTACCGCCGTTGACACTTTTCGGAAATGGGTGGATGAAAACCCAAATTGAAACTGACATAAACCCAATGAACTTAACTCAAACAATTTAAATGCAAACTTAAACACATTGTTTCAGATTCGGAACGTGTAAATTAGATTTTGCTCACATAAATCATTCGGAAATATTTATTTATAATTAAAAGAAGACCCCCCAAGGAATGTATTGTACCTCCTGCAATTTATGGAAGTAAACTAAATATATAGGGGAATGTTGTCAGGGTTGGGCCGTTGTCAGGGTCGGGCCATCTCAATATTTCGAATATTCGTTCTAGAACAATCTGTTTGTGGGTGTCTAGAAACTTCTATCGGTCACTCGAAACTTTCCACGTGACTACTTATTTCGGGATTTCATTCTTCTACGCGTCGTTGCTCCGTGAAGAAAAAGTGCTCGAAAAAGTTTTTTTTACCTGGCCGAAAAAGGTGAATATCACAAGAAAACAACATGTCATCCGCAAGGTGAGCATAAAAATACGTTATATAGTTATTTTTTTACAAAATACTAAGATATAGTTTCATTGTGAGATATAGTTTGGCTATATCATACCATAATAGATTAATACCGCATGTCGTCAGGGTTGGGCCACTTGTGTAGTCAGGCTTGGGCCATCATAATTTTTACATTTTATTCGTGTATTTTCGATTTTTGTAGTAATATTTAAGTTTTTTGTAGCAAAAATATGCAAAATAAATTAAATAGATTTTCTTAAAAAAATATTTCGATGGATTGAAAGAAGATGAATCATTTTTATCTTTTTCTTTAGTGTTTCTCGCTACAAACGAAAAAACAACTCTGAATAATTTTTTATTTACTGTAAAATCCTAAATAATTAAATAAATGAACAAAATAATGTCAGATAAACCTGAATTCAATTTTATTCCACCACGTTACGATATTGTCAACGATTTTCTGAAGGTGGCCCAACCCTGACTACATGGCCCAACGCTGACTACATTTTTTTTTTTTTTCAAACGCCTATAACTTTTTTTGTTTTTGTTTTTTTGTTCTCTTTTTTTGGTGAACACTTCCTCTTGCTTGTACCTTTCCAAAAATGTATAAACTTATTCTGAATTGTCATTGGTTCAGAAGTTATGGACATAGGTCAAAACATGGCCCAACCCTGACAACATTCCCCTATCTTGATTATAACACAAAGCAGTGAGAGAGAGTGGAAAATAAACACTAAATCTCATGGAAAATCCATTGGCCATGCAAAATCTTTTGGTAAGTGGACAAAATAAACTCGATTCCACGTGCATATACGTATATATATACATATATATGTAAGCTGCACAAATTCCTGTGCTTATACAGCTCCTTTAAAAACATTTATTTATAATTATGCCACACAAAAGGGAGATGATGATGGAATGATGGAAGAATGTCTGTGCAGTTCGTTAAAATCTCTGTGGTGAAGTTCATTGAACCGTTGGCAAAATGAACTCCATTTATATATATAAATATATACACTTTTATATTTATATATATATTTAAAGTGTTGTGCCATTTTAATTATGCTTACTCGGGCTTGATGAAAAAAGTGTTGTGCTCTTGGGTCTTAAAGCTTTTCATTTGTAATTATAACAATTCCGCGCTGCTCCGGCCAAATTGCAAACTGCAGCGAAAATAAAATAGGAAAAAAAATAGCGAAAAATAGCAGAAAAAATAGGGGAAAAAAGTAGAAAAAATAATGCCAGTGCTTATGTAATTACAACACTTCTAAAGGGCCCAGTTGAGTTGCGATAAATGGGACTCGGGACGTTTGAATGGGGATTACTTCCATGGGCCCACATACTTCGGGTAATTCCCGGTTAATTGGACTGTCAATTGAACGGGAAGTCTGGAAGTGTGGAAGGGGGTTGCGAAAAGGGGGATGGGGGAGGGGGGGAGGGGTTTTCTGGTAATGGAAGGGCTCAGAAGAGCGGAAAACTTTGTTGGCCAACCAGTTTCCATGCAGGCTGCATCTGCTGTATCCCTAGGAAAATCCCCCACTTCCTCGCCCCCCCTTTTATCTCCAGACATTTTGCCATGTTTTTACCCGCTTTTCCCCCGTGTTTACCCTTTCACCCACCCAACAGATTTTCCACCCCCCACCACCACCAGCTTTTCCTCTTTTTTCCGCCCTGTCTCTTAACATTTGTGCAATATTTTGCCATGAATTGACGGGCTCGTTGATAGGCATTCGATGGAATGGAGGAAAATCGGGGGGAAAGCGGGGGACTTTTGCCGTTATTTGTATGGCCTAAAACTTTTTCGTAATACCCGATCAAAAGCGGGCGAAAGAGGAAGAGAAGGGGGAGCAGGAAAAGTCTGTTTGCAAATTCAATTGAAATTGCATTTGAAATCATTTCGGCATTTGGCATTATTATACATACTATGTTATACTCAACTGAACTGAACAGAACAGAACAGAAGCACTCAAACAAAAGTTGCTGTTTGTGTTAGTTGCAATTTACCACAATTTACCACAATTTGCACAATTTATTTGCTTTTGCCTTTGACTCTTCAACTCGGGAATGCCCTCTGTTTTTATTTAATTTCATTCGCCCAGCCCAGCCTTTCCATTTCATATTATTTCATTTCATTACAGTCCATTGCAATTGTAACACAAAAACAAAAAAAAAAAAAAAAAAAAAAGAAAAACTTTTACGCCCCACCCAAAAAACCATTTTGGCCACTCATTTTTATTGTTTTTATTTTTGGGCAAGAGAATGCGGTTTTTCTTCCTTTTATTTTTCTGTTTCTGTTGTTGTTGTTGTTATTGTTGTTGTTATTTTCACCCTTTTTGCCGACCAAGATTTGACCAACAAACGGCCATCGGGAATCGGATTCCTCATCCTCATCCTCATCCTGATTTTCATCCGGTAACGTCCTTGTCCGGTGGAAATATCAACGGCAAAGTGTCGATTGAAAGCAATTTGATTTGGCCAACAATCTGCTGATTTGCTGATTTGCCAATTTGACGATTTGCCCCGGCTGTCAGTGTGAATTTTCCCCAATTGCAATTGTGAAATTATCGTGCGAAAATTATCCAAACTGGGGAATAGGTCTACTTTTAATCGGCACACTTCATCGGATAAATTTCTTTGTTGTTTTATTATGGTTTTTGGCTTTTTGGTTTTTTTGTTTCTATTTTTTTTTTTTTGACGCAGTGGGATTTTACGCTATGCCAAAAATTGCGTAATGGCCAAAAAAGCCGAAAGCCGAAAATCAAAATGCGGCAAGTTGCGAAATGGAAATTTATTAGCCGCTTTGGGGGCTGCGAGATGTAAAAACATTTCGCGCCGAGCGAAATCCTTTGGGGAGTCACGCTAGATTGACCACGAATTAAAGCCATTATCGGCCGAAAAGGCCGACCCTTGTGTGTATCTATCTATTATTCAGGTTTTTGAGACCCCTTCTGCTCCTGTTCCACAGTTCTCCCGTATTTTCCCCATTTTCCCACATTTTTCCTATTTGTTTTTTTTTTTTGTTTTTGTTTTTTTTTTTTTTTTTGCTTAATCCGCTTAAAGCGGTTCGGCAAATGTTAAAATTCCAGGATTAGGGAGTGCAGTAACATTGGCTAAGGTCAAACTGTTATACTGTTATACAGCTTGCGATCCACTCCGGCATTCCCCTTGCCCAACAGCGAGGGGAATCTGTTCGAATCGGGGGAAATTAGCCGAAGTATCGCTGTTAACGCTTTTAACAGACTTTTGACTCGATGTTGAGGTAGTCAGCAGCTGGGCCATTGGGTACAACATAGCGAGGGGTTGCTGTACCGCAGCACGAAGCCACTCGGTTAACAGCTCTTCCCGGGTGCATTGTTCAGGTACTCGTATAACGGTAAAGCTATCTCCCACATGACTTCCATGCCGGCATTTTCTCCTTTTTAGCAAAGAGATGCTCGCGTGAAAGCCAGCGATTCGAGCAAACTGGAAAATATCGGTTTCTAAAAACAGATGTTTTCAAGTGATAAGTTTGTTTCCTATTTTAGTTACACAAAAATATTTTTAAACTGTAAATTAATAAAGAAATCTTTTTTTTATTTAAATAGGCGTTTAAATGATCGTTTTTTGTTCATATTAAATTTTATGAAAAATGTATAAACAAATTCTTTGTTTAAGAGACAGTTTCCCATTTGATTTTGAATTATATCTTCCCATTTTAACTCTGAATTTTTGTTTGTTAAAGCTATTTTGTATACAACTTAATTTATTTTAATCTTATGTATATTTATGTTTGCTATTTTGGTGGTGAGTTGCACAATTAAAAACTTTTCACCTCGCACGTATGGTTCTTTTATAGCAGTTATTTCCAACTTTATAGAATTTTGTTGAAATTTAACTTAGCTACGTAGTTATGGCTTCGAGCGATATAATTATCCTTTATGGCAGCGATTGTCCCAAAGAGGAAAATAGGACGAAATAATGCTTACTACAGAGTAGCAAACTTGAAAACAGGACGAAATAAAGTTTCAAACCGAGTTCCAAACCGGAAAACAGGACGAATTTAAGCCTTTTCCGAGTTTTAAACCCAAAATCAGGACGAAATAAAGCTACTTTAGAAATCCAAGCTCAAAGCTTTTGAAATTATTTTGCAAAGAGAGTGAAAGCAAATGAAATTGGACCAAAGTTGTTGCTGTTTTGCTTTTTGGCCAGCTTTCTCTTCCAGTTGGCCGCGAGTTTTGGCACCGAACGGTCTGCGAAAATGAGCGAATTTTCCGCCCGCACTTCCGCTTCCTGCTCTTCCTCTTCCCGCAGCGCAGCTACTTGTTATTATTGTTTTTGCTGTTAAATCAAAGTGATACAACAATTGTTGATTAAAAGTGGCCAAGTGAACAGCTAAAAATCTAAGTGGCAAAAACACAGGAAAAATCAGGTAAGGTGTTGCTCTTGTTTTTAGCTTTTTTTTTTTTTTTGGTTGAGAAGTGAGAAAGGAAAATCCTAGGAAAATCAAAATGAGCTGCGATTGTCTGTGTGTGTTTGTGTGTGCTGGTGTGTGCTGGTGTGTGTGTGTGTTTGTGCGTGTTGCTCTAGATTTTTGGCCTTTTATCTGGTGCCTTCATCTCCTGCGTTTTTCCCCATTTCCCATTTCTGATTACTTTGACTTTCGCCAGCTTTTCACTCTCGATTTCACAGTGAAAACTTTTTGATTTCCGCTCTTTGTTTTACTATCATTTCTTGTATTTTTTTTTCGGCTTTCTATCCCTTTTGATGGACGAACTGGGCTAAGGGCTACAGTTGTCTCTCGCTGACGTGACTGGCGTTCATTTCTCAGTTTGTCCCATTTTTTGTTCGAGGGAAATGCGAAAAGAGGTCACTTGCCCGCCATCTCGACTCAACTCGCTTATTGGCTAATGCTGGGCGACACTTTCAGGCCCGAAACTAACGGTATACGTATGTATATACCACATACTATATATATAGATATATATGAATATATGTGTATCTGAGATATCGGGTGTGCAGAATGTGCACCTGCTGCAACAAAAGACAGAGGAACGACCTCGCAGTAGGTTAATGAAAAGTGCCACTTCTGTTGGCTGTTGGCTGCTGTTGCCTGCATTTTGCCTTTGCACGCTTTTGCTGCTTTTGCTGGTTGGCTTTAGCCCGGTGCCTCTTGGCCCGGCTAAAAGTTCTCCTAAGCCACTCTGATGTGTGGCCAACTGGGCCCTACACTAGCCGCATTTTAATGGCCTATTAAGTCCCAGATTACACACAGTTCCAGCCAAACGAAATGCTCTACTTTTGTGGCGCCCTATAAAGATGCTCCTTAAGTTTCGGATTTTACAACCCTTCCACCTAAATGTACTCACACCGAAGTTATGTTCAGAATTTAAAGCAACTTTAAATGAGATGACATCAACATCTTCTAGAACTCTTATATTTTTGTGTGTTTAAGGAACATTTTTTCATCATTTAGGAGCAATGATTATTATTTCTACTATGCAATTGGTTTTTTATTTTTTGTTATCCAAAGAAATGTTCCTTATTGTTTTAGAAAAATTAATCTAATTTTTGCCCAAGAATCCCTTCAATATTTTTTTGCAGTGTAGTCGGAGGGTGAGTGCCCAATTAAGGGCTCATTACACACATTAAGTGTAAAGGGTTGCATTTAATATTTACACGAGGAGGCAGCCAACAGAATCGCAAAAAAGCGGACCGATTAGCCAGATAAAACGGAATAAAAAAGGATACAAACTTATGGAAACTATTAAAACCGAAAACGTAAACTATAAATAGAATTCATAAAGATTTCGCAGTACTTTACCTTATGCGAAATGAAACTCAAGCATAAAGCTGCTGGTAATATTATGGACTCAAAGGATTCCCATCTCTTTCCATCAGAACTTCCTTATCAAGGGTGTCCCATGTGCGAACCCCACCTCCTCCCACTCCTAATTGTACTATAATGCACTTAGGCCAGGGCATATCGTATAATTAAACCGATTTAATGCCCAGCTCAATGAACTGAATGCGATGCACTCTGCCAGGCAGATTCGAGCAAATTAATGCGGACACTAAATAGATAAATATACTCGTATGCCAAGGCTTAGCGAACACTTCCTCTTAATGGCCTTGGGAAATATAGTACAGTGAAACTTCGTTGGGATACACTTTTGGGAGGAAATTGTAATGAAAAAGGAAATGCAAAATAAGTAAAACTGTTCTTTAAAAACATTACTTTACCTAAAGGAATGAAATATAATTTTAATTATCATATAAAAATACGTTTTTATTCTTAAGAAACATGAAACTATTTTATGAGATGTAAAACAAGTTTGAAATCCATTAAAACCTTTCTCCATAATTTCTTGTAAATTTCGTCACGTTCCGACAGTTTGTTCACCCTACTCGAGCTTGACTGTAATCCTTCGTAAGTCGCAAGTCGGCAGTTACCTAAGCTCTTTGAGTGCCCCACGAATGATAACGTGGGTGATAAAGAGTTTCGGGAGCTGTCAGCGGAGTGATCCATTGTCATTTCGGGGCGAAACGCCTCCTCGTTTTTCCACATTTCCCGCATTTTCCCATCGCCGCTTTGAAGTGGCAATGCTGCGTCTTCGGTTACAAATTCAATTGAAAAACTGTCAAAGTTTGTGATTGAGAACGAGAACGAGAACGAGCACCTGTCCCCGCCCCCAAAACCAAAAGAAAGAAAAACAACAAGATGATGAGGCAAATTGCTCACAGTGTAAAGCAATGCGAGATGAAAGTGTTTTCCAAATCTCTCAGAATACCAAGCTATTTCACCTCACCGCATTGTCATCAGTCTCCAATGAAAACATTTGGGTTTTATTTTCGTTTTTAGGAGCAGATAAATTGCGGAAAGATGAGTCATTATCGAGTGAACTTGAAAACTTAGAAAGAGAACTATAAGAATAGAATAAAATATATATAGAATAGAATAAAGAATATTTTGTATTTTAACCCATAATGGTGGATAATAAAAAAGTAGTGTAATTTGCTTTGTTGATATTAAATTATAGTGAAGAGGTATTTTCTTATTCTAAATTAAAACAACATTCTAAATAATGTTTTGCATTATTTTAAGATACTTTCAAGTAAATGTTTTATACAGATGTATCTTATTTCATAAAATTGTTATAGTTATAAATATTTCTATAATTATTTATTATTCTTATTTTTCAGCTGGAAGGTTGGGGAATGAATCAGGATTGGTAGACCCACTCGGATGGCACTCGCGTGGCCATGATGAGCTTCACCATTACGTTGGCGCTGCTGCTCCTGGCGGTCCTGATCCTGGGCGTCCTCTTCGCCTGTCACTGCCTCGGTCCGAGGGCCGCCAACTGGATGCGGATGCGGTCCAGCAAGGAGGAGAAGATCGGACTCTCGAACCACAAGCAGAAGCTCTTCCACGCCAACGGCTACATGGCCAGTGTAAGTGGTTCCACTGCCTTTGAGCTACTCAATTAAATTCATTTTTAGTTTGTATACATATTTACAAATTTATATCAAAGCCAAAATTAAGCATATTATCTGTTTAGGCAATTTAACAAAAATTCATAAGCATAAGCAAAAGTTTTCTTCAAAGCAGAAAAACTAACCCACATTTTAAGAGTTTTTTGAGGTTTATCCGGAATTAATGGCAATACTTGGTTTAATCTCCACTAGTTAAATATATATTATTCTTTAAGCTTACATTTATTTAAATAGTTTTTTAACGAATATAAATGTTATTAAGTAGTAATAATACTACTACAACAAGTTTAGGATAGCTTTCTCTAGTATCATTAAATTGTGTGCGATATAATATGTTTATATTGATTTAATTATTGAATTATTATTATTATATATATTATATATATTTTGATAAGCAAATAAATAGGTATGCAATTTTTATTAAACGACAGATCCAATCGGGCTCGGAGTTCCTGCTGAGCACGAGTGGCAGCTTCAAGCGCTTCGACACGATCGACAGGGAGGACTACCACCGATCGCAGCAGACGACCCACATGATCCTGATGAACGGATCCCTGGCCGGATCCTCCGGCGCCCTCGAGGCGGCCACGCCCATTTGGAACCTACCCCCGGCGGATGTGGGCATTCCACCGCAGCCACTTCGACCGGCGCCAGCTCCGAATGGCAAAACGGTGACCTTCTCCTTCAGCCAGGTGAACGAGGTCACCGAGGTCAGCGAGGTCAGCGAGGTCAACGAGGTCAACGAGATGACCCCGAACGGCGATCACGAGCGTCGCTCCTGTCTGCGAATGAACGGATCTGCAGTGGGTGTGCTGCCACAGCCACTGGAGGCACCGCCTCCTCCAAGGCTGACCACTTCCGCATCGGTGAATCTCACGGGAACGGCGATTCCGCGCCCGATCGCCAAGCGACAGGTTTCCCTGCAGCAGGTTGGCCAGGACAAGCCACTGGTGACCCCAGCGGTGGAAATTGAGCGAAAAGCACCTGCTCTGAAGCGCAGAAACTCCAGCACAAATCCCTTCCTCTGCGAATCCACCGAACAGATGCCGCCGAGCAATCCCATCGGAGATCCCCTAAATGCCACAATGGTGTCCCTGGAAAGTACCACGATTTCTGCTGGGGAAGGCAGTCCTGTGAAATTGGTTCTTCCCCCCAGGGAAGCCACTCCGCACAATGGCAATCCCTTTGTGGAGAGCCAAAGCCTCTCCAGTCGACTGATGAAGCTGCACAACAGCACCACGAATCCCTTCACAGGATTAACGCAACGGGTCAAGGGACCTCATCTGCTGCAGAAGACCATCTCCGAGGATTATCTGTTCAGGAAATTGGGTGTGAACAATGGTTCGATGGCCAATGGAAATGGCGGTGCTGCTCAGGCGAACGGAAATGGCAATGGAACTTGGTCCTTTGGCAGATCCCTGCTGCGACAGGACTCCACTTTGAGTTTGGGAATGGGATTGGGTCGCCGGAACAGCTCACAGATTTCACTTGACTCCGGATCGGGTTCGGTGGCGGGTTCCCTGGAGGGAATCAACCTGGAAAGAGCCATTTCCTGCGATTCGGTCACCTCGGACTCGACGCTCTTCCTGGATCAACTGGACCAGCCATACACCCAGATCACTGGATATCTGTGCATTGGATTGCACTATGACAAGTGGGTTTCCCCCTTTCGGGAATACTATAAGGTATTCAATCTATTATTTTGTTTTTTTTTTCGAAGGAACAGCATCAGCAACGAGGGCATGGAGCTGACTGTCAGTGTGATCGAGGCCAAGGGACTCATTTGTCCCTTTAGTGTGGAGTCGTTGGACACGTTTGTGCGCATCTATCTAGTTCCCGATCACCCAGGTGCCATGCAAACGAAGGTAGAAAAAGTCACTTAAGTAAATACATACTGAGAATATTCTAAAATATATTTATTAGAGGCTCGACCATATACAAATTTGTTTTGATCAATCAAATCATTTTTAACTGTTGCTTAAATTAATTCACTACAAAGAGGTAATGATTAGATAATTTATTAATGAAAAAATCATGAAAAGTTATGTATTTGCTTATGTTAAAGAATTTTAAGATCTTAACTTCTATAGAAAATATAAATAAATATAATTTAATTTCTATAGAAAATATAAATACATATTTTAAGTACCTGTAATCGTCTGTATAAAAAAAATTTCATTGGAAGTGGTAATAAAAAAAATTAAACACATAACTTTGTGAATATATAGAAAATAGTTAATATTTATTGATATAATTATAATTTATTTTACAAAATGTTAACTTGGGTTATAATAGGTATATATTATAATAATCACATTTCTTAAATTTATTACCTTCCAGGTGGTGAAGGCTGCACTGACGCCGAACTACAACGAGAGCTTCAACTTCTGGCTGCAGAAGCGGCAGGCGCGCCACTCGCTGTGGTTCCACCTGTACCACAACGGCCCCGCCCACACCTTGATTGGGGAGGCGGAGATGGAGATCGGGGAGCAGCCACGGCCCATCACCACGTGGATCCCGCTCTCGGACTCCCGCAAGTGCAACGCCCGCTGGGGCGAGCTGATGTTCTCGCTGAGCTACCTGCCCACCGCCGAGCGACTCACCATCGTGGTGGTGAAGGCCAGGAACCTCAAGCTGGACGCCGATCAGCCTCCGCCGGACTCGGCCGACTCCGTGCACAGCGTCTTCGTCAAGGTGAGAGATCGCAACCATAATCCCATCATCATTTTGGGGGGAATCCTTCTAAGCGAGAAATTAAAAATTATGTTTTTAAGTTATTTGCACCTTCCATTAAAATTGGGTTCTATTTTTATAACTACGTGCGAACATAAATAAATGAAAATCAAATTGGATATTACTTCTAATCAGGTTTTAGTTGATTAAATTAGACCACTTCAAAACGATTAAAAAGAATAGAAAACTAATATCAAAGCAGAGCAAAATATCACAACACCAAATCGTTGAAAATATTAACTAATTTGTTTATGATAATGAGAAAGCAATTATTTTGGATTTTTTTTTTTTTTTAATTTTCAAAAGTAAACCATTAATATTGATTTGCATTGTATGTGTTGGGATTATCAATACAAATCTTCAGTATACAAGGCACAACATATGCTTAAGTTTCCCTATAAACATTTTCAAATCTGTAACATTCAGCAACAAAATAAATTAATCACTTAAATTAACCACAAAATTAAACAATTACGAGTAGTAAATGAGGGCAAGAGTAAGGCATTTGTTGAGGTTTTTCCCCAGGCATTTTTCTATCGATCGATCTATATATCTATCTATCTATCTATCTATCAATCTATCTATCTATCTATCTATCAATCTATATATCTATAATTTATCCCCTTTCCCCTCTTTTCCCTCGCAACAGGTCTACCTGATGGACAACGATCGCAAGGTGCTGAAGAAGCGCACCTCGCTGAAGCGCAAGGACCGCAGTCCCATTTTCAACGAGTCGATGATCTTCAGCGTACCGCCGCCCAGTCTGACGACCGCCCAGCTGCGGGTAACGGTATTCGGGGTGACCGCCAGCGGGGGGGTGATGCCGCTGGGCCACATCGTGGCCGGCAGCTGTGCGGTGGGGAAGGGGCTGCGCCACTGGCACCAGATGCTCTCCTCGCTCCGCAAACCGGTGGCCATGTGGCACGTCCTCCGCCGGGCGGTCAATCAGCCAATTTTCACGGGCGGCGCCGAGGCGGTCGTGGCCGCCATGCAAAACACTCTGCGCCGCTCGAGCGCCAAGCGGAACAGCATTGTCTAGACTCTAGTTACCACAATCTAGACTCTAAACTCCGAAATCCAAAGATCACAGGCGGCAATCCTGCAACTTGCCACTGGCAACGGAGAGAGATTTTCCCCCTCGTTGGCAGCAAATTTACCGCCTTTTAAGTTCGAAAAAGAAAACCCTTTCGAATGGAGATAAAATGAGAGAAAAAAGGACGGAAGGAGGACGAATTGGAGTAGGGAAAACCTTGTGGAAAATTGCATTTACCACACTTTAGCCATGAGACTTTCTACTTTTCTACTGCTTGCCACAAACCGAAAGTATTTATCAAAGAGCCGTGTAATCTAAAAACCCGCACCAAAGGACAAACGAGCCTATTAACTAGTTATATACTATATACTATATACTATATACTATATACTATATACTATATACTATATACTATATACTATATACTATATACTATATACTATATACTATATACTATATACTATATACTATATACTATATACTATATACTACATACATACTATATATATACCCAGTATTGTCGCGCACTCAATTGTTATGTAAAGATCTGGATCGGAACGAGTATATATCTATCTGGATGTCGCGATCCGAGAGTCACACACTTGTTGAAATTTGTCGCATACGGCGAGCGAAATAATTGGGGAACTCAAATGGGTTCTTGGTTTTTAATAAAATTAAATATTTTCAGTTATAACTATTAAAAACAGTACGGAATTTCCATTCTAAAATTTTAATTAGATTTATTAACTGAAATAATTGCATTTAGAGAATATATTTGCTTTGTTTTCAATCAGCTCTAAATATTTCCAACTTTGGTACACCAAACCTTAATGAAATATATTAGTTAGGAGTACAGCAAAAGAAATCAAACCCAATAGAACACCAAAGCAATACAATTATTTCGCGAGCCGTATGATATAGTATAGCGACCAGTGAGCCTGTTATATGATATTAGAACTCTATAGATAGATCGTTGTTGAATTTAAAGCCCAAGCGAAGTGGAAATCGAAATGGAAACTTAAATTGAAAATGAAAATGAAAACGAATGTAGGAAATCGAGAATGGAGAATCGAAAATAGAAAATCGTTAAGCGGGGAGCCCTTTAAGCATTGTGATATGAAAAAAAATAGCAAAAAGAAAATAGCAAATGGAGGAGTAATTTCAGAGTGCGTCTGTATCGAGATCAAATGGAATCGTATCGAGGAGAATCAAAGTATTTACAATAGCTACAATCCATAGCCGATATGTATTATTATATATATGATACCATATTATATAATGTTTGTACTTTTGTGATTTGCGTTCGTTCGAATTTTGTAGAGCCGCGTGTTTTGTAATTAGATTTAGTTGGTTCAAGGATCAAACTTTTTAACGGGGATATATTATATATACACACACAAACAAACAAGCAAACAAACACACACACACACAGCAAAACGGACAGATATCGATTTCCATTTAGAGAGCGTTTTTTAAACAGTAAAGGACAATAACTTTGCAAGCATTTATGATTCCGCGTAAGTCAAGTAATTATAATTACCGAGCATTCAAATCAAGGTTCGTTGTTGTCCCCGATTAGCCAGATTGTCCTGCTGGATCCCCCCTAGATTATAGATTATAGACTATAGATGATAATAGAACGCACTCGAATAGTCAAATTCCTTGGCAGTCCTTTCCTAATCGCACCTGTATTCTGACCAAAAACCAATCGAAAACCTGGCACAAATTTAGCTGAAGCTTTAATCCACGTACTCTTTAAAAAACAACTCGAAAACTCAGTCAACTTTTTGAATCACACCAAATGGATATACTATATATACGGAGGGACAGTGCGTTTCACAATTGTAAAGAGTGAGATGATGTGACTTTTAAAAATGTTGTTATTTGAGGTTTGAAAACTCAAAATTTCCGATTCGATCACATATCTTAATTTAAAGCTGGCTGAATTTGATAATATTTGACAATCGCCTGAAGTTGGCCATCGTTTTCTTCCGAAATTTGAAAGCCGAGCTGTCTGATACTTGTGAAACGCTCTGATCCACATTGAATATATACAAAATATATAAATACAGAGGACAGCAAATGGAAAATCCTTCTCCAAAAACACTTACTTTTAAGAAAATATAAGCCGCTGAGCATTTTTTTTTCTTTTTTTACTGTTTGTTAGCCAAACTAATGAAGCGATCAAGTTAAACTCGTGTTGAATTTGTATTTATACGGAAATCTATATATACATATATATATATATATGAATGTGCGTGCTATATAAGATAATGCTACAAATTGTTATACAAGTAAACCGAAATTGAGTCAAATATACGAATAAAGATATTAAACGAAGACAGCCCGAAATCAATATGCACTTTGACGAAATACAGAGTCCAAACAAAGACGTGCGGATGGGATAGGTACGGTGAAGCCTCGTTAATTGAAAGCCCAACTAATTGGAGGTATTGTAAATCGATGCTCAGGTGAGTGTTTTATATTTTCTGACAAATAAATGATTTAAAACAAAGTTGTTCCAAACTTAAAGATTCTTTCCAATTTAAAAATTACATTGTAAATGAATTTTTAATTACTTTCCATTACGTTTTCATTTTAAGTTACTGATACTTGAAAGATTTTTTCTTCGTTATAAATGTTAATCTTACGTTGAAATAGTAATTTTTATAATTCCAATACAACGTAGTTTTATTTTTCCATTTTATTTGATATGGTAAAAAGTCTTTTTGGAATACTCAAATTAACTATACAATTCTATTCCATAAATTTTTAATAATAAAGGATAAATAACAATATATACATTTTATAGGTCTTATTATTCTATTTCTTGGAAACTCCTTAACTTTTGATCCCATCATAGACATTAAACTCCTTATATATTACTATGTAGTTCAGATTAGGGAGTTCCTCCTGTGGCAGAATGTATCTTTCTCGTGCTGATGCGAGCCATCTGTACTTCGATTGGACGTTCTATATTTAGAGCCAGCGATTAGCAGCCAATGGCAGACGAGGGCCCCATTCTCCTACCTACCATGCCATACCTACCATGCTATATCTCCGCTACAGCTATAGCTTCCCGTCTCGTGGGATCCCGAGAGCGAGACCACTTGACGATGCCAGACTGTCTGCCGGGGACAAGTGGCCGTGGCAGCAGCAGCGATCGCCAGAACCTCCAGGAGGCAGTGCTTAAATGTTCGCACCGCCACTCGCTGCCCTTTCAGTCGATCAGCGATCAAGGATGAGCAAGGACACGGGTGCCACCAGGATAACCATCAGCCAGCGGGAGCAGCGGCGTCTGCTGAGGACTCCGAAGTGTGCGAGGTGTCGCAACCATGGCGTCATCTCCTGTGTCAAAGGTCACAAGCGCTTGTGTCGCTGGCGGGAGTGCTGCTGCCCCAATTGCCAGCTGGTCGTGGATCGCCAACGGGTGATGGCCGCCCAGGTGGCACTGCGTCGCCAGCAGACGATGGAGGCCTTGGAGGCCACCGCCTCCTCCTCCTCCTCCGTTGGCGGAAAATCATCGGGGATAACCAGCAGCGAGGGCGAGGACTCATTGACCTCCGCCTCACCGCCGCCGCCGACGGCACATTCGGGAATCATCAACTCATCATCAGTACCTTCATCTGCATCGCTATCATCTATATCATCATCATCGATCACCCGACAAACCCTGATGGCCCAGAAGAGGATCTACAAGCAGCGGTTGCGCAGTTTGCAGCAGTCCACGCTCCACATCACAGCTGCCATGGAAGGTGAGTAAAAAACCCCTATGAAAATTACTATATAGACTCCCCCTATACCGCCACTTATGAAGAAATCCAACCCTTTTAATACAAGTATTTGATGGAAAGCCCACCACACACGTATCCATATATTTAGTATGTTAGTCTTGAGTTAACTAGACTGAAACCCAAAAACTCTAAACAAATTGCAAAATAGCAATCTTAATTAAACTACAATATTTTTAAATATAGTGGGAAATGCAAACAAAAATAATGAGCACGCTTTTTTTGCATCTTTTGGTAGCAAAGTCATTTATTTAGAAAGGGTTTTAAACTATATTATGCAAATAATATACAAAACACTAAATTATCTGTTAGATTTTTTCTTTATTTATATTTTCCAACAAGTGTTTATTTTATAATTGATTTGTATCAAAAAAAAGTTTTTTAAAGTCAGATTGTTGGCTTTAAGCAATGCAAATAACTCCCAAATGGCCAGAAATCCAATAAATTGTTAAATATGCGTAAATTATTTGAGAATTACTGGACCCGCCAGTTGAGTAGATGATGGTCCAGCTGAAATGATAGACATACAGACAGTCCACTCCCCCGATCCTCCGTCCCTCCGATCTACCGATCCTCCATACGGTGCCAGACTGTCTGGTCCGTCGGTAATTGGAGATCCCCTCCTGCTCTCCTACCCTCTCCCCCCTCTTTCCTCTCCACTCTCGCCACTCCTGACGTGGACAGGAAATGAGTGATGCCCAACAACACGGGCAACAATAACAATAGCAATTACTCGACTGACGAAAAACAATTGAAATCGGATGCCCCGAAATGAGCGTGTGTGTACGCACATTTTCCAATTCCAATCACTTGAGGGAGTCGCATTTGGTAAACTGATACGCCAAAACCAAAACGGAAAAACCTCTTCGACACAAAAAAAACGAAGAAGAGAGAGAGGAAAATGTGGCAACAGCAATTGACTTCTCTGGGTTTTCCCATCTGGTTTCCGAATAAGTGGCGATCCCAAAACCGAACCCAACCAAACGCAAACCCTAAAAATCCAATCGGTGCCAGACTGTCTGGCTCTGCGACGCGTGTCTCGGATTACCCAATATTAATGACTCCTATATCTACACCAGCCAGTCATAACGAATCGCGGCAATTTGTAGGGAGAACGCCCCCTTGAAAAACCTCACTAATATTCGGCTTACCTTTTACCCTTATTTTGTGTTTTCCAGAATACAAGCAGCGATTTCCCACGTTCAGTTCGCCGTTGATGGAACGCATGCGCAAACGACGCGCGTTCGCCGATCCGGAACTGAATTACGCCATGGAGGCGACTCTCGGCGGCAATGCTTTGTACTTGGCCACCGTTGCCGCCGCCACGGCCGCAGTGCATCAGGATCACCAGCAGCAGCTATATCTTCCAGTGCCGCCTACAAAACCACCGATGGCCACGCCCTCCATCTCGCCCGCTGCCTCTGAAAAGAAGAAACCCAAGCTGAGCTTCTCCATCGAGTCCATCATGGGCATCAGCACGTAACATCGATGAGGAATACCCCATTAAAAACCCCCTCTGTATATATCCCTAGAAATGTACGATCTTTTTTTGAATAGCTATAAGTTTCGTGTGAAATAAAACAATGGAAATGTAATTAATGTTTTATTATCGATGACCTTCAAATATGGCAGAAAGGGGGAACAAAAACAGGTAAGTTACTCATCTCAGATTTACCAGCTGCGACTTGCTATGAGTTATGTTCGCCTGGTACCTCAAATCTTGAAACTCGGTCGAATGAAGGAGATAAAATGATCTTTTGGACCACTAAATAGCCAATTTTCTGGAAAAAAAAACACCAGGCGATCATAAATGCATAGAAGGTGTATACGGTTTTATTTTAATTCGGAATTTCCAGTTGCCACCTGCAATGACGAGCTGTTTTTGTAAACCAAATACCAGGCGCACATAAATGCCTCGAAGCTGGCTGCACAATTTGACAAGCCAGAAGTAGCCAAGTTTCGAACCATGGTTCTAGCCAATGATCAGCAATCGCCATCGACTGATAAGAAATGTTGCATATCTTTAGGAGCTACATTTTTGTCAGATTGTGCGCAACCCCTATAAAATGTTTTATAAAAAAATTGAAAAAATTAATTTTGCAAAAAACCAAGGGGCACCTCCACAAAATATTTAAAAAAAAAACAATATTATTTAAATTTATTAATTTAAAAAAGTTGCTATGCTATTTTTTTAAGACCTACAAACATGAAAGAATACATCTTCAAAAATATCATAATATATTCCAAGCAGGCCAGCAGTAAAAATTAAAAGAAAATGTTGTAAAACATTTAGTCCGGGATCGACATTTCACAGGGTTTTCCCTGAACACCTGAACACCTTTAAATTTCGAAAGATCCAACAAACACCTCGAATTCGAAAGCCCGAAAGGGCAAAACATTGGATCCAAAATTGGGAAATTTTTACAAAATTAACGTTTTATGTTTTTTATGGATTTTGACTGTTTAAACAAGTAAAGACTGCAAAGATGATGAGAAATAGCAGTGAGTTAAATAATTCGCTTGATCAGTAGTCTTTTTACCTTTTTTTGATGTAGAACATGCAACTATTAAACTGTTTTGAAATATTTTAATTGCTTATAATTGTTTAGAAAAGCTAAAAACTGCTTCAGTTATTTTAAAAAATATCTCGATAATGGACCTATCGATCTATCGCGGTCCATCGAAAGCCCAGCTGACAGGGCTGCAGATGTGATATTTTTAAAACTTAATCGCTGCCCGCTTCATCGTGACTTCTTCGCTTGCCATTTCCGCGCGGTGCAACAATAAGAAAAACATCAAGTCGGTAAATCAACGGAAAACAACAACTGACAACATTGCCAGCACTTCGGTTTCGGTTTCAGTTTCAGTTGTTTAATTGCGTCTAGCGGCCAAGGAGCTTTGATTTTTCTGGCTCGATTCTGATTGGAACTCTCACACACTCGCTCACGCGCACACACATTTACTAGGTATATACATATTTAGTGGAATGATAGGTTTATTAATAAGTTTATGCAGGTTTTTGGGATCATAACAATCGCCGTTAGATAATCGCCACGCCCACTTTGCAGGCCCATCAAGGTGAAACGATTAAAAAAGTGCAGCGAAAAATCGATTTTCCGCTCTTGAACTACATAAAGATATATAAACATCTATATGTGCATGGGTATATAAATATAAACACCGTGGCCGAGAAATTCTAATTGGGAGCGCGCTAAGGAAGTGACAGTGAAAGTAATTTGTGCGCCAAAAAAAAAAATAACACAAAGAAGTACCCAGATTTTGTTTATCGTTTTGCGTGTTCCCTTAATTGAATTGCGTGCCGCGTTTTTTTTTTTTACCAATTTGTGTTCCGTTAACAGCTGTTTAGCAAGCCAATTAGCACATCGCAACTCCCCCTTTTGCCCATTATATATTGTTTTTTGTTTGCACCCGCAACGTGTCAATCGAGTTACAATATAATTGGCTGACATTTGGCAATAATTCTGGTCGGTTGGAGCACACCTCATCCGGATTGCCGGATTCTAATTTGATTTCCCTTATCGCCACTATCTTATCCAGTTGGGATGTTTGCCCATACGGCTGATAATCCCCATGCGGGGGGTTAATAGTGCGGAGCAATGGGTTAAACGTGGAGCAAAGTGCACCAGGTCCCCACACCACATTTATTATATTTTATACAGCTGATTGCATAATTCCGATTGTTGTCAAAACAAATAAAAAAAGACAGCGCACAGTGCATATAATGGCAAATATAACAGTGCCTTCCAAAAGTTGTGTATCCACATAGGTTTTCTTCCATACTTTAAAAAAATATGTTATAATATATCCTTGTTTAAAAACTTCTCTATACAAAACGTCTTATTTTTATTGTCAACATGATATCTAATTTAATGGAAATGTTTAGATTTAGTTTACTGTTCAATTTAATAACAAAATTCCTTTGCCAGTTTTATTTATAGACATTAATATTTAAATTTTGACTTTTGAACCGCAAATATAAGACATGTATCTTTCACTTGCACACATTTAGTGATACTCGCAATCAACATGTACTTATTTTATTTAAAATAATTTAAAATTAAAGAATATTGTCTGATTTACTGAATATTAATTTATTACATTTTTGAAAATCCTAGCAAGAGATCACTGTATTCGTGTTTGTTCACCTCTTTAGATCGCAAATTTAGACTTCACTCTCTTTATTCTGTTCCCTTTTTTTGTATCCCCAAAAACTTATAACCGGTTTTTAAAAATCAGAGACAAACGAATCGTCTGCCCAACGAGTTTGAATATAACTTGAATAAACAAAACAGCTTTTATATACCAGCAATATATGCACGTATATATACATAAAACAGCATATGTTTTTCGTGCCATGTATTTAGTACGTTTTTAATTTCTAAAATTCGCTGTAGCTAAAAAGAAAGCAAACAATCTGCGGCTGATTGACGCTCGATTTGAGTGCGAAAAGATATAGTATTTGGAGGTAATGCGATTTCTGGTCATTGGCATGCTGTTAAAACATTCTTTGTCCGCTTTTTCTATTTAAATTACGCAATTGAGGCTTCAAAGTTCAGAAATCACAAATATATTATCTGTACCAAATTGAGAGATGAGGAATTGTACGCTGGGGATGGGACGTCACTGATAAGCTTTGCTAA
This sequence comes from Drosophila ficusphila, assembly GCF_018152265.1. NCBI lineage: Eukaryota > Metazoa > Arthropoda > Insecta > Diptera > Drosophilidae > Drosophila > Drosophila ficusphila. The sequence continues at coordinate 3,055,654 of NW_025064092.1, read as the reverse complement.
TTTAGTTCAAAGTCAAAAGTACGCTAAGCTGATAGGGGCAATTAATGGATTCCTCTGGATTTTATGGAGAATTAAGGCCATTAAATCATATACATAATTCTAAAGCAAATAGCCAAAAAATCCGTTAACTGCCTCTGAAAAAAACTTCCACTGCGATAAGCGATTGAGTTAAAGATAGTGTTCTAAATTTAGTCATATTTGACGGTTTAAGAAAGCTATAAAATTAAAAATTGTGTTGTATAAAAATGAATTTTTTATTATAGAACCATAGAACCTACCTTTTTTAAAATTCTATATTTCAAATGCCTAAAGATGTTAAATTTATTTAACAGCAAAAGAAAAGTTCGCGCCCAAGTGCAGCAGTTGGGTTTGCGTCCCAACTAAATGCATATCCGCCCAAGCGTGGCGGCAAATTGAAATTAAAGATATTTTACGACGTTCATAAATATTTACTCTTTAATTTTTATATAACCAGAAAGTCCATAAATAAGTTATCGAACCCCTTGCACTGCCATTGATAAGCTCCTCGAAGTTTACTGATAATTTTCTACGCCATTGATTAGATCAAAAATATTACACAGCAAAAAAAAAAAGAACAGATTTTTCACTACTATTTTTCTTTAAATATTTTTTAAAATTTGTATGCTTTTCTAAATTGACTTGCCTTTTTTTGTGCGATGATAACAGCTGGCTTTTAAATTCGCCGCTCTTATAAATGCCAGCTGGACTCTTATACACGCACACACCCTTGATTTAATTCTCCTACTTCTTATGGCAGTGGCGGATCCAGAGACGATTCTTGGGGGGAAATTGAACTTATTCTTCGATTTGAGGTTCAAACTTATTATTGCGAGAGAAATACAGTACAAATTATAAAACAAAAATTATCTATCCCAATTTATTGGTAAACAAAGTGGTTATATTTAAAAAGTCAACCATAGCAAACAAGTAAAATTTTCAGGTTCTCTGGTTCCAAGGGGGGAAATTTCCCTAATTTCCCCCCCCGTGGATCCGCCACTGTCTTATGGTGCTAATTTTTTGCCACTTAGGCGCTGTTTTTTTTCAAAGAGCGCTAGCATTCACTAACTGGTTTCTTCACTCCAATTTTGTTGCAGAAATAATGAGTCGAATGCTAATTAAGCCCGCCGCTGCCACAGTCTCTGCCGCCTTGCAGCAGCAGCAGAGGCAGCAACAACAGTACGTCATTCGCCGCTGGAAATCGTTCCTGCAAAACAGCAACAATGCCAATCGACGCGCGGCGAAAACGACAATGTCGACGTCGACAGCAGCAGCGACAGCGACGTCGCAGCGATACGGCAAAAGCGGCGATTTCATTCAACCGTTAGACGCCCGCCGGTTAGTTTCGCTCGCTAAAGAAGATAGTGAAAAAAAAAATAAATGGAATATCTGAACGAAGTGCTTATATTGTGAATGCCTACCTTTTTTTTCTAGTTCCTTCTCAACCAGCCACAAAATGCCGTCGTCGTCGAAATCGCTGCAGTTGGAGAACATAAACCCCAACTTTATTGCCATGGAATACGCGGTTCGCGGTCCTCTGGTAATTCGTGCTGGGGAAATCGAAAAGGAGCTGGAAAAGGTGAGTACAAATGGAGAGCTTGAATTCAATTAGATTGATCCAAAAGTTATACCAAACAAAGCGCTAAGTGCGACGCCATTATCCAGCGTTTAATTCCCCTTTTGATTCCACCAATTTAATGGCAAGTCCAAAGCCCGCATTTTAATGTCTAAGCACGCTATATCTTTATACATATATATATGTATTGTACGTAAAAAAAATGTGTGCTGTATCTGTGTTTGTTTTGGATGTGGTTGGGCCGCTCCGCTTTGCCGCCCTTTTATTTCTTTCATTCACGCTTGGATGGACGGGAGCGCCACGCTGAATCATTCACCTTGTATTTACCCCTTTTTCAAGGACACCTGTTGAAAAAAGAAAGAAGTAATAAACGAGTATAAATCCAATTGGTAAACTTGAAAAGTAGCATTTACTTCTCTATTTGCTTGTTCATAAATTACAAACAACAACTGTTTCAAAATATATTCTTAAAAAAAAAACACAAACAAAAAAGCTCCAGGGAATGTTGTTTTTGTTGTTATACAAGTTTTCAGTGATAATATTATGTTTGGCCACACAAAAATCTCAATTTTAAGCGATAATGGGAAATAAGAAGAAAAACGAAACCTCTTTTTTTTAATCGCCATATGTTTACCTTATATGCTGTGCAAAAAATGTTTACCAAAGAAGAACGCAAAACAGAGCAAACCAATTGTTTGTTTTTAATATACTGTAAAAAATGTACGCTACAGAACTTTTTTTGGTTGATTATTTTTCATTCGCCAATTGCACTTGTAAACTAAAATGAGATTGGTTTATATTTCTGGTATTCAGCATTTTCCTAAAATTAGGTTTTGCTACAACCACTTGAAGCAAATAAATTTGCCAAAAACAGAGAACGGAACAGGTTCCCCTTTAAACAAAAACCTGTATACAATGGCTAAAGTATTTAAACCAATTCATTCGGCCAACTAAAAATAACAAGGGAAGTTAAAGCTATCAAAAGTAATTGAAAAATTTCAGATAACCGTGGCAGCTGTAATCTAGCTTCCATAAAATTATCGAAACTTATCTGAAACGGAATATATTCTTTATAATGCCGAAAAAGCTTAAACGAACTTTGTATTGAGAGAACAACACTTTTGGGGAAAAGTAAACAAGTCAATAAACTAATTGCTTTGAGAATTACTGACCAGAGAGTAAATGATTTCCCTGGGGAGCTCGCCTAATTGCCGCATACGTTTTTTCATCTAAAAACCGAGTTTTATTTCGTTTTCCATAACGAGTCATGATCTTAATTGCAAATGAACGCCTATAATTATTCTAAATTGTGTTTCTTGGACATTCTTAGAACTTAATTGAAGTAGGAAAATAACACACATAACTCGAGTTCACTGAACGACCTTCAACTTGGCTTACATAAGTGCGAAAATTGTGGGTGGGTGGATTCTGTGGACCTTCTCGTTATCAGCGTGAAAGTGGAAAATCATAACAAAGGCCCAGCATGCGCATGAGCTCTGAAAATATGTTGTACACACGCTTTCTTGAGTCTTTTTGTTTTTTGTTTGCGAAAAATTCTCTTCGAACTTTCCTGACCCGAAACGTATGTGCATATCTGGGGAAAATATATAGACTCAAATCCATTGTTGGCCCCGCCGACTTTTCACATTCTGTGCGCTTTAATGCCGCTGACAGCCAGTTGATTTCCCCGCGGTTTCCCGCTGCGATTGATTTCCTTATCCGCACCACTGAATCACTGAATCTCTGTTGTTGTTCCTTTCTGCGTTTTATCAAATTCCTACACTTGTGCACAGATGCACGAGTGGGCATTGGCATCATTCCAAAAACTCAGCATCTGACAGCAGCAGACATGCTTATCAGTTCAATTTATTGCATTTTATCCTGTTTTTTATGAGAAATGGAAACTTTAACAAGGTTCATTAATGTTGAATAACATTTAAAAGATATTCTATTTTATAATATAAAATAAATCGTATTTATCATTCTCATATATAATCAAATAAAAGTATCTTGAAGTACAATAACATTACTCTACTCTATACTTTTCTTGTTGGTTTTCACTTCCATTCGACATTTGAATTCGCCAAATCCTAATCGTCATAACATACTATATTATTATTCTTTGGGCTCGTTCAGCGATAATGTCTGGGTTGCCAAGTCCCATATGATTATACGACCCTACCTCTATAGTTATCAATTATATTGCCACTTAGCACAAAAAGTTTGTTTACAACCACTCGAAGTGCGAAATGATTGAAGGGTAAAGCCAGAGAAATATGGAGGCGAGAATCTAAAATAGTTTTACTAGTGCTACAGCGGTCGTCAATCAATTAGTAGCTATGACTAAAAGCTGCTAATGAATTAACAACTATTTTTAACTAATTTCTAATGAGTTGCAAACTGATCTCTAAATGCGAATCTTTGTGGTTTTTTATTTTAATTTTATCCGCCTGTTTTGGACTATTATTTCCACCTCTTGTGTTTCTTTCTTATAATCCGATAAAGTATAGATACATATTTCCATGTGAAATAAAAAAAGAAACACACTGCGTTGGTGACTTTGGGTGCGAAGCATTTACCTCAGCTCGGCAACGCTTTTATCAGTAATTTTCGAAATTAAAAAAGAAACAATTCGCTAGATTCGATAAGGTGGGCGATGGATTGCGGCAGGTGAACACGTTTGCACGGTGGAAATTTCACGAAGAACGCTCTCCCGGTTTACACATTGCAAACACTGTGGGTTTTTGCCACCGAGTTGGGCTGTGAATTCCATAATTTCCAATATTTACACACAGTCAGGCACACAACGAGTGACGTCAACGAAGCTCACTTACATGCATGGCGCAATTTACATTACTTAGCCGCAGAAATCCACACAATATCGAGGCACCCCAAACCCCCCGAAACCCCCCTGAAATCATGTGGTAAATTGGCCATTCGAGCGCGGCAAAATGGAACTTGAGACGGGGTCTTTAATGAATGCAACTTGCATGAGCGCCCTGCAAATTGTGTGTTGCTCTGTTGACAGTTGCCACAGTGAATTACTGAGTGTGCTCAATTCGTGCCGGGAAGTGCGGTTCGCCAAGGGGTATAATGAACCCGATTTTGGGTGGGAATACAAATGGGAACTCCCTGAGCTCTAGCAGCAATCGATACTGTCTAACTTTAACGACAGCAACTGCATAAAATGTCACTTAAAGCAGCCATATATTTAAAAAAACAGTCAGTAAAAACTACTCATCAATTTTTATATAATTAACTATTTCTGTTGCTTTCATATAACATTTCTGAACTTTAAAAAGAAAATAACATTTTTATAACTATTTTTTAGAAAACTCTTAAATTGTTGAAATAAATAAGTTAAAAAAATAATATGATTATACCTTATTTATTTAATGTTATTTAATATTTCACACTTAATGACTCAAAAGTAATAAACTTTCTATACATAACACTTTCAGTTACATTATTTGATTTCGTCTGATGAAAAGTATTTGAAGCACATTTAATTATGGGTAATTCTTATTCTACACATTAGGTTGTTATTCCTAACACCAAACCCTTTAGTTTGAAACAAAATCATTTTGATGGCAAGCTGGTAAATAATAAATGAATTGGAATCGCAGTGGAATCGATTCGTTCGCCAGATTGTAAATATTCCATGCGGTCAAGTGTTTGCCCTGTAATTACAGTGCAGAGTCAATTTGGTGACCACTTGATGGCAATTTGCACAGGCAAAGCCACAAATTAAAAGCTCATTTGATCCGCCAGCCGTGATAGTAATTCAATTTGCCCAGCTTTAACAAACAGTGCGTAATTCACCATCCGCTCCGATTGAATTTGATTGCAGGGTGTGAAGAAGCCGTTCGACCAGGTGATCCGGGCCAACATTGGAGACTGCCATGCGATGGGCCAGGAGCCGCTGACCTTCCTGCGACAGGTGAGTTCGTCCCTTTCGATTTGGGCCACGAGCTCTCAACTTAATTGGATTTGTTTACCAGTTGATGGCGCTGACCTTTGAGAAGCGTCTGCTCGACTCGCCCGACTATCCCGAGGACGTGAAGAAGCGCGCCTGTGCCATTTTGGACGGCTGCCAGGGTCAGTCGGTGGGCTCCTACACCGATTCCGCTGGTCTGGAGGTGGTCCGTCGCCAGGTGGCCAACTACATCGAGAAGCGGGACGGCGGCATCGCCTGCGACTGGCTGAACATCTACCTCACCGCCGGCGCCTCGCCCGGAATCAAGAGCATTCTCTCCATGATCAAGTAGGTGTCCAAGCCAAGGCCAACGAAATTCCGGAAAACATTTTTTATGGCCCAAAGATAAGAGGCTTCTTTGGTGGCTATCTTTTAATGCCAGAGATATGCCTCTTAAATCTCTTTTTTTGGCAAAAGTAGTTAAAGTTTTAGGTAGAACATTTCTGGAAGGTGGTAGCAAGGAGAGATAAATGCCAGATGATTGTTTTGAGATTTGAAATGATTGTTCATATTATAGTGCCACAGATATGCGGCTTATATATTTTTGTTTTGGCAAAAGTGACCCCGTTTGGGCAGCGAAGTTATGAAATATGATACTTACAAAGATCATTAGTTTGCCATTTGGATATTACACCAGACAACATTAATTAATTGATTGATTAATTGGAATTGATTTTAACTTCTATTTTTTTAAGAGGCTAACTTTTCTTTAATCGATATTAGAAATAAAGAACGCTTAAATCAGTTGTTATAGACAGCAATTATGAAACAAGAAATGTTAATTTTGTAATTGATAAACACAACTCAAAAAACGTTACCAAAAAGAAAATTAAATTTAAGTACCATTGATTTATGTTCAATGCTAATGATCCATTTCCACACTTTCAGCTCCGAGGTTGATGGCAAGCGGCCGGGTGTGATGGTGCCCATTCCGCAGTACCCACTGTACTCGGCCACCATCTCGGAGTACGGCATGGCCAAGGTGGACTACTACCTGGAGGAGGAGACCGGCTGGAGCCTGGGCAGGCAGGAGCTGCAGCGCTCCTTCGACGAGGCGAAGAAGACGTGCAATCCGCGCGCTCTGGTCGTGATCAATCCCGGCAATCCCACCGGCCAGGTGCTCACCCGCGAGAACATCGAGGAGATCATCAAGTTCGCGCACGAGAACAAGGTCCTCCTGCTGGCCGATGAGGTGTACCAGGACAATGTCTACGACAAGAACTCCAAGTTCTGGTCGTTCAAGAAGGTCGCCTACGAGATGGGCGAACCCTACCGCAGCCTGGAACTGGTCAGCTTCCTGTCCACATCGAAGGGTTATCTCGGCGAGTGCGGCATTCGCGGCGGCTACATGGAGGTGCTGAATCTCGATCCCAAGGTGAAGGCCATGCTGACCAAGTCAATTACGGCGGCCCTGTGCAGCACCACCGCCGGCCAGGTGGCGGTCAGCGCCCTCGTCAATCCCCCGCAGCCCGGCGAGCCGTCCTACGAGCTGTTCAAGAAGGAGCGCGACGCCATCCTGTCCGCCCTCAAGGAGCGCGCCGAGCTCGTCCACAAGACGCTCAGCAGCTTCGAGGGCTACACGGTCAATCCCGTCCAGGGCGCCATGTACGTCTTCCCCCAAATCGAGATCCCGCCCAAGGCCTGCGAGGCCGCCAAGGCCAAGGGCATGGCCCCCGACGTGTTCTACGCATTTGAGCTGCTCGAGACAAGCGGTAAGTCTATCACTTTCACTCTTTTGAAAAATATGATATGAACTTTTTAATATTCTTTCCAAGTTCCAAATACTTATATCAAGATCAAACTGATTCAATTAGTGTAGAAGTTATTTAGGAAACAACTTTAAATATTCTGGAATTGAAATCCAAACAAGACAAGCTTGGTCACTGATTCTATAAATTGTTTGTGTAACAAAGAAACTTTGCTGACTTTAATTGATTCAAACCTATCGTTGAAATTTTAATTATTCAATATCAAACTAGTATCAGTTTAAAATATCAAAATGGACTATAAGATCATATAAGTTGTATAGTTCTTCCAATGATTCTAATCCTTCTGTTTTTTCTTCTATGTCCACAGGCATTTGCATTGTTCCTGGCAGTGGATTCGGCCAAAAGCCCGGCACCTGGCACTTCCGCAGCACGATCCTCCCGCAAACGGACAAACTGAAGCTGATGATGGAGAAGTTCCGCGTGTTCCACGCCGACTTCATGAAGAAGTACAAGTAGACCACATCCTGCATCCCCAAATCCCTGTGTTAAAAAGTGTCGATCCTCCGGCTTAGGATTAAAGTATAATATATACCTTATTTGTTTTTTTTTTTCTCACTCTTTGTTACTGTGTCATAACTGGAATGCATCTTTACAATGATTTTTATATACAAATATATATAAAAAATGTGTAAAACTGTTGAATCCTCTGATTTGTAATCCTATCCTGCACAGGTTTCTATATCTACGATCACGTTTCCAGTTAGCAATTAGCCCACTTGTTGAATTTCCCTAAATTATAATCGCGTAAATGTGTAGACCTTGATCTTTATTGAATTAATTCTCCTGGCGGAGAAGTGACAATAATTTTTTGTTGGCGCCAAAAGGTGTTTACTCCTCTGGCCGGCGCTAAATTGAAAACTCTGATATTGTTCTAGACGAAAGTTATTTGCTTTGCGTAAACGTTTACATATTTATCTACATAAATATATCCCTGCATGTGCTTATCCCGAATCGATCACGGAAACATACAATGTGTGTGCGTTACAGTCATTACTAATTGTTATAGAAAGGAAAAAAAATGATATTAAATAAATATTATTGTTAAAGAAGAAGTGGATTGTTTTTCTATTCGGAAATTGGGAAGGTAATGGAACTTATATGGGAGGATTTCTTTAAAGATCATTAAACTATTATCCATTAGCATTTAAACAGCTGCAAACTTTTAAGGAACCATCCAAACCATTTCAAAATAAACAAGACCATTAAAAGCTTGGTTTGAAATTATGTTCAATTTATTGATTCTCATTTCACGACTTAATTACTTGCACTTCTTCAACTTTATATAGTTAGTTCTTACGCTTTCTCTCCATCCAATTTTCCCTTAGACATTTTGTGTTGCGACAGATTCGGAGGGAGAAAAAAAAACGAACATGCGGGGTCCCTTGATGTGAATCGCAATTACCTTCGAACATTCTCGTTCAGATCGTTCATCGAATACCTCACTCTTTGTGTGTTGTAGTTGTTGGTTGCTGCTTTACTTGTTCTCTTCAATTAAAATCTACCAAAGTCTTAAAGTCTAAATACCAATATGTACCGTAGTTGTACTGTGGCTATACTTGCGATCCGTCCAGATCGGAGATGGCTGGGTTGTGTGGTGGTCTTTTGTGGAGTTGCTCGTTTGTTTTTTGTTTTTTTTTTCCTTTTTTTTTCTTTTTGGGGAGGGGACATATGGGACGAATTAAGGAATCTGTGGCGCTCTTTTCGTGGGGGCAAACAGATACATTTGGCCCCAACAATGTGGCTTTGTTATATATCTTTCTATATATATATATATATATGTATATATACGTTTATAAGTAGGGTTTGTGTTGTGTGTAGTCCGGATCGGAGCTGCTCCTCGTTATCCTCATCTAATGACGGTCCCTCGAATCCGAGCGGCTGCGGCGATCCCGTGAAAAGCTGCGACTGCGTGTCCTTGAGCGGCGGGGTGAGCGGGATCTGCAAGTAAATGGGTGGCGTTCGGGGGGAGGAAACCAATTGTGGCACCACCGCACACAGACAGGATACAGAGAGATTCGAGAGCGAGAGAGTGGGGAGAAAGAAAGAGAGAGAGAGAGAGAGAGAGAGAGAGAAAGAAAATACAAATTAAATAGTTTTTGCACTAAGGCGTAACTTAACTAGGCGTGTAGTAAGATTTAACAATTCCTTAAGATACGTAAAGTTGATATAGTGGTCTCGATCAAACAACACACAACTTTTGGGCTGACGGATCTGGTGGATCGGATACGGATCGGAGAGCTGATATTGGAGCTTCAATTTGAGCTGAGCTGAGAGCGGAGAGCTGGTGGCTGAAGGTGCTTGAAGGTGGTCATTTTTTCATATATATATATATATATATATATATTTTTTTTTTTTTTGGCCCCATTTTACGAAAGCGTTGGTGTGACATTTACATAAAGTAATTGGTGGTGGTTGGTTGGATTGGTTGGCTGATTGGTTTGTTGGTAGGTTGCTTAGTTGGTTGATGAGCAGAGCAGACTGAGAAGACTGTTGTTGTTGTTGATTTGTAGTAGTAGTAGTAGTAGTAGTAGAGTAGTAGTAGGATCTTGTTGGTTGAACTGTTGTAGTTTGGGCTGTTGATACGATACGATTCTGAGCTGATTGACTGTGACTAAGGTGGCTGTGTGGTGTTTTCTTATTTTTTTTTTTTTTTTGGTGTGTGTTGTTGGTGGATATAGATAGATATATATATATATTGGTGAATCATTCTATTCTGTTGCAGCAGCCGAAGAACGTAGGTCGTATGAAGAAGCAGTTGGTGGAGGGAAGCATCGGTTAGCAGCAAAAGAGGATCAGGTGGTGGTTGTGGTTTTTGGTGGCGGTGGTGGTGGTGGCGGTGCTGCTGCTCCTACCATCCGCGATGTGGAGAGACGAGCTTGAAGAAGAGGATAACGCCCTGCCCTGCTGATGCTGCTGGTGCTTGGTCGATTGGTGGTGGGGTCGTTTGGTTGGTGAACTGGTGAACAGTCGTCGGACTTTGGGTTTTCTAGTTCGAGTCGAGTTCGAGCTGATCGATCGGGTCAATGCATAAACACAATATATATATATATACACAGAGAGCAGACAGTTAGCGCGAACAACATTATCTCAGTAGATGTTAGGTTACAAGAACTAAAGATAAAAAACACATTAGCAGAAACCATAAATAGAAATATAACAAACGGATTTTGTTAGAGTCGTTACGTTTTCATTTCGGTTTCGGGTTTGGTTTCGAAGGGAAGTGTTGTTGTCGGCTGCCAAAGGTTTCATACTTGCTGCGATTGAAGGAAATAGCGTGAAGCAGCCTCAATCTTGTTTGATTGCAAGGGGAAGGTGCAACTACTGGGTGTTGGAGCCAACAAAAGGTCTGCATTTGGGGGATCTGTGCGACCCCCTGCCGCACTTTTGCTGACTGGCCGCCAGATGTTGTAGTAGTAGAAGTAGAAGCTCTTGCTGCAGTTGGTCTTTTGTAGCTGTAGCTTGTTGCTGATGCTGTAGCTGCACTAAAGATGACGGATGATGAGGTGGTGGGTGGTTCATTTTTTTTTTTCTGTTTTTTTTTTTTTTTTTTGGGGACGAAGGAAGCAGGCTGAAGACAACCGCAGAACTTGGAGGCGTAGGAAGTTGACTTTTTGAAGCGTTGCTGGACTGGTGAGTGTATATATATATAGATATATATGCATAGATACATATTGGAGTTGGATTCTTGATGAAGTTGCTCTGTTGCCGCCGATGCCCGGTTCGCTGTGGTTCTTCGTGATTAGTGTGGTTAATGGCAGAGTGTTTGTGTATGTGTGTGTGTCTGTGTGTGTGTAGCCTGAAGATGGGGTCAACTAACAGACTATTAATGATGTGGAAATGTAGTCTGCACTTAAAGGAAAACGACCACTTTTTAACGACAAATAGGGTAGCTTAACGTTAATTGTATTTTGTAAAATGTTTACATTTTTGCGCACCAAATAACAGTTGGCAAATTTGTAGAAGTATGTATATTTTTATATTTAAATCTTTAGTTTAGTTGAAATCATTCAGCAAGTTGTGTAATTTAACAAGACCCTTCAGAAAGTGGGTCTGTTCTACTTTTTCTGAAAACATCATTGCTATGTTATTAATTTGCCAATAACAATTAAAATAGTGGCCTCCTTGTCAAGACCCTAGCAGAAATAAAAATAAATTTGGTCGTTTTCCCTATAGTGCGATGTAGGTGAGTGGTTTTAGACTGGTTTTGGGTGCATTATTCTTGTAGCTGCGCAGCCGGAGACGTTGCTGATGATATTTTTTCTGATTTATTTGGCCTGGGTTGAGCTGAACAGGTTGGTGGAGGGAGTGTAGTGTTGCAGTCGTTCGGTTTTGTTCTCGTTCTGTCAGCGGAATATATCGAATTTGTTGAATTTCTGACTTTTGGGGCCGCACAACAAATTGCATGGTGGTGTGGTGGTGGCTGTTGTTGTTCTTGTTGTTGGTGAAATGTGTGTATAAGGAGGAGCAGGATCTGCTGTTGTTGTACTAGTTGTTCTTGTAGTAGCTGTTGTTGTTGTTGTTCTTATTGTTGTTGAAGGAAGAGGAGTAGTAGAAGTTCTAGTAGTAGTAGCTGTTGTTGTTTTTTCTTTTTTTGCTGTTGTTCTTTTAATTATTATTATTATTATTGATGTTGTTGTTGTAGTAGTTCTTGTTGTGCTTGTTGTAGTAGAAGAAGAAGACTTTATCCTGCAAAATGATTGTGAGACCACATTAAAATTGGCTCCAAGCGTTTGATTTACTTTGGTTTTACTATGTATTTTTTTTTAAGTATTACTATTATTTTTTTTTTGCTAAAAAAAAACAACAAACAAAACGTTTTTCGCTAGGTAAAGCTATACTCTTTGAACTTTAAACTATGAACCTCGGGTGCGTAATGAGCAATGAGATGGATTACTAATATTGAGTTGCCCCTATAAAAAAACAAGTGCTACAAAATCGATTGGCTAGCAACCACCGGTGGTGTTTGTCGAGGACGCCACTGTGTGGGCAATAGACTGTTTACGCCGGACGCCACTGTCTTTGTGTGTGTAAGCGGTTTACAGTGGTGTCCCACTGCTAAAGTATATGTTTTGTGTGTGTGTAATTTTGCTGGCCCCGCTTTCGTATGTATACGCGAATCGATTTTTCACATGCATACATACACACACACGACATATATGTTTTTCTCTTTTTTGTTTTCTGCATATATATTGGCAAAAATTATGATGTTTCATAATCGAGGCGGATGGGTTTTTGTGGGCCAATGGTTTTGCACTCACCTATAACGACCGCCGCCGTCGCCGGCCCTTGTACCGCCTCCAGCTCGGGCGCCACTGCCTCCGCCACGGCCACCGCCGCCGCCGGAGCCCCCGCCTCCGCCTCCTCCGCCGCCACGTCCCTCACGGGAACGACCGGAGGACATCTCAACTCGGATGCGAGTGCCACAGCAGCGGGTTCCGTCCAATCCACGGGTTGCGTCCTCAGCATCGCGGCGATCCTCAAACTCGACGAAGGCGAATCCGGGCGGATTGCGGGCCACCCAAACGTTGCGCAAGGGACCGTATTTGCTGAAGGCATTCTCGATCTCGTATTTGGATGCCGAGGAGCCCAGATTGCCCACGTACACTTTGCAGGCCAAGTCCCATTCCCGGTAGCGTGGCATTATCGCTGGAGATCTGTGTGACTTTCTACCTCTGGATTGTTTTCGGTTTAACGCCCCCTGTTTGCCAGTGGCTATTTACTCCTCTGGATCGGTTAACTTTCCACTAGGTTTTCCTGGCTTAATTATTTTTTATTTTTATGGCTTTTTGCGCAGCGAACACACCCCAAACGCAGGACGAGAAAAAATTAAAGATGGAAGAAGCGCCGATGTAACGTCGACACATCGATTTTTCTGACGTTATGCATATCGATGGTTCTCACGATGTTGATATTTCATTAATTAAATCGCTTTTTAAAAGGATCCAAAGCTAAAAATGATATTATTAAAAACAATAACTTACGAAACGAACCATATGGCAATATATATTATGCGAAAAAATAAAAGACAAACATAAACAAATGTCGATATATCGATACAATACAGTTTACCGACCATTTCTAGGCTAAATATTTAGGAAAAGAATAAGATGGCGCGCGGGGCAGTGTTAGAAAGTGCCTGATTAAACATGTTTTAAATGCAGTTTACAAAAAAGGATATAAACATGGTTTGGTCGTAGTAATTAAATTATGTTTGCTTTTAGAATCAATACATTGGTTAAATATGTTCAATACTACATCGATGAATAAGGGATCATCGAGTGATCGATAGTACAGAATAAACATCGACTTAGGGTCCGGCGCTAACCAGCTGTCCCTATTATTTAATACAGGCACATTATTGTTAGCCCCTTTCGATTGAAGAAACTTGAATCAAATATCGCAGCTTAAGATGGCCAAGACCCCGGAAAACATAGCGCTGGATCAGCTGGACAAGGACCAAATGAAGACGGTAAGTGGGCGTGAAGATTCAAACACCGAAAGCACCGGCTGGCAATCAAGTGATGCAATGTGGGTTTTTATTTATTGTGGGTTTTAAATTCCAGTTCTCCGACTTCCTGATGTCCTACAACAAGTTGTCAGAAATGTGCTTCACAGACTGCGTACGTGACTTTACATCACGGGATGTCAAGGACTCTGAGGTGAGTTTACCAGTACCATGTGGATTCCCAAATTTTTCGACTTCATATACTATTATTTATCTTGTCTTGCAGGAGAAGTGTTCGCTAAACTGTATGGAGAAGTACCTTAAGATGAACCAGCGCGTATCGCAGCGTTTCCAGGAGTTCCAGGTGATCGCCAACGAGAATGCCTTGGCCATGGCCCAAAAGACTGGCAAACTATAGGTGTTCTAACTTTAGCTATAACAATCTTAACTAGTTTAGACAACTGAGATGATGCATTTTTCCTGCATTTGTCAAAATAGCTGAGTAAAGAAATGAGTTGACTTTTTCCCGAATTTGTATGTATACTATTCGATTATCGTGGTACTTTATTGCTGATTGATTGGTGATTGATTACGGTCTAGAGATCTTGTTTGAAAAGACACAAATGTGGATCAGTTTCGAATCGAACTGGTAACAGGACCTATACCTATCTCTTCATTGTTTTCTTTTAGCACTTCAGCCTCATGACAGTTATTGGTAGCTGCTTACATGCTAGATGTGCCTACAACTACGTTTAAGTCACGTTAAGACAGGGCCGTAGGCGAGTTCCCCGAGTCCGGATGCTGTAACCGTTTCGCCGGAACGCGGAGCTGACTACGGCGATCTCTAAACTAGGTCTAATGCAATGCGTAGAAGCCATCGCCTCTGGCTTTCCACTCAATACTTAGGGCTACACACGTTCCGCAAATGCGTGGCTGTCGTATTCCCGGCTCGGTCGTTTGTTCAATGACTCGTTGTGGGGGCCTCAGATGGAAAGCCTTCTGCTTCGGTTATCAGGGCGTACTCCAGAATCACGCGTCCCTCCTTGTACCTAAAGGGAATGGGAAATTAGTAAGATTTAAAATTTCTATTGAACTTCCTTATCCCTAAAATCACAAAGGTACAATGAAAATCCATGCCTTATAACGGAAAAGAAGTTCCCACCGAGAAAAACGGTTTACAGTAACCGAATTAACTATTTCTAGATTGTCATCTAATGCCTAAACTTTGTGAATCCCAGATTACAAACCCATACGCACTTTTGTGACTCCTCGGTGGCGAATTCGTACATCCATCCCAATTTGGCGCCGCAGTTCTTGCACATGACATCGCGCACCATGTGGCGTCCGGTGAGCATGACTCGTTCCTGGATGTTGCTGAAGGTCAGGTTAACTACGCGCTTGAACAGATAGGCTCGTCCTGTCAAATGTGAATAGTATTATTATTATTGCATAATCGGAGGAACAACTGCATGACTTACCTGTTGCGCCCGTGAATCTAGTGCTGATCAGTTGGCTACGGTTGGTCAGGTTCGTGTGGCACTGGGCGCAGTTAAACAGTTTTAGCCCACCGAGGTGTTCCAGAAATATGCGTCCCATTGTGCTCCCTCTCGCTCTTTCTCTCTCTTCTAGTCTTGCCCGTCTCACTCACTCGCTTGTGCGTGTGAGAGTGTGCGTATTGGTGCGCTCCTTTGTTTTCCTATGCGGGTAATTAAATCAGGGTATTACTTTAATTACTTTTGGCCTTGTAATACTCTTTATCTTTATGTGCGTTGCACTTTTGTTTTGCAGTTCAATTATTGCCAATCATAACAACGCAGTACCTTACAATCTCAGCTGTTTGGAGTTCTTTTAATAGTAGTTCGGCCTTGGGAAACCCTTGTCAGGGCTTTTGGCGGACTGCACACTTGTAATTCGGATATCAGAGATATATATTTCCGATTTGGGTTTAGAACTTGAGAGTTGTTAATGCGACGCTTGCACAAAAAAAAAACAACAAAACACTGAGGAATGCTTTCTAGGGTTGTCGCCGTGTTCTGCGATATCAAGCCAAACTATCGAAAGCAAGTGCCAGGGATGGCAATTAGACTTCACAATTAAGTTGTTTTTTCTAAATAAAATTACTTAATTTGTAATGCTTCAATAATTGTTAGCTATAAGCAGTAAATGGTTAACATAGATTAATAAATTTCTGAAGTTATAAGGTTCTATTTTTTGCTTCTAAAACATAATCGATAGACCGTTGGCCTGCCCTGCTCGAATCAGCTGTTTTACTACACGTGATAGTTGTTTTTGTTGTTGTTGCTGTTGCGTGTGTCCGAATTGCCTTTCAAAAGTCAAATCAAATAACAAAATTCGAAAAACCATGTGTATAATTTTCTAAACTCAGTAGCACAAGCACAACCCTTTTTTTTTATTTTGGACACCGCTAACACCATGGTTGGCCCGCAGGCGGAGGGCATGTAAATAACGAGAAGCCGCCAAACGAGAAAACGCAACAGAAACCCCTTATAAACAGTAAGGAAAACCTCAGCCGGACAGCATGCAATTCCTGCGCAGCTGCCCGGCCCGTGGCTTAATACTCTCGAACCTCGTTCGCGGCCAGCGCAGCCTGCGAACGAGTTGGCCACGAAGAAGTGGCGAAGGAACTGCTGCAGGAGGAGGTGGGAGCACTACCACCAACACCGGCGCCGGAATCCGCCTGGTGGCACTCCAAAAGCTGCGCGAATGGCATGCGACCGCCTTTAGCAGCCGGTTCCTGCTCTTCACCAACGTGGGCATCTCGCTGACCCTCAGCTGTGTGGGCGACATCCTGGAACAACACCTGGAGATCTATTGCAATGAAATCGAACGCTTCGAGGCCACGCGCACCGCTCACATGGCCATCAGCGGTGTGACGGTGGGTGTGATCTGCCACTATTGGTATAAGATGCTCGATAAACGTATGCCCGGTCGCAGCATGCGCGTGGTTGCCAAGAAGATCGTGCTCGACCAGCTGATCTGCTCGCCCATCTACATCACGGTGTTTTTCATCACCCTGGGCCTGCTGGAGCAGAAGGACAAGCACGAGGTGTGGGAGGAGATCAAGGAAAAGGCCTGGAAGCTGTACGCCGCCGAGTGGACTGTGTGGCCGGTGGCGCAGTTCGTCAACTTTTACTGGATCCCCACTCATTACCGCATCTTCTACGACAACATCATCAGCCTGGGCTACGATGTGCTCACCTCGAAGGTGAAGCACAAGCAGTCGCACTCGCACCTCAAGAAGATTCCCTAACCCAGGGCCAGACTCTCTTCCTTTACCTGCTACTCCTTTCTTGTAACTAATTTATTATCAAAGCGAAAACCTTGTAAATACAGACGAACCCGTGTACAGACCAATAAATTCTTTCTTATAACGTTTGATTGAGCTGGTTGAGCAACAGGTTTCGAAGGCACTTGACAGCTGCAATTTGGAGCGCTGGAGCAACCGGTTGCAAGTCTTGGCCATAAAGGACTTACGGGTACAATGATCCGGGGCTGGAGAAGGAACTAAAACAAAAGGAAGCCCGTGCGGATGACGCACATCACATTTCGCCGAAGGTGATAAGATTTTTTCCTCTAGCAACAGCCGATGCGGTGCGATGAGATTGGAGGCGATGCCAAGCCTACCATCTCAGTTGTTTCCACCTGATAAGCGCTGCTTGGCAGCCGCATTAAAAATAACAAGAAGCCGTAATCATCCCAGTGATAAGCGGCTATGAAACGCATCGTTATAAAATGTATGCTATAAATATACATAGATAGAAACGTGAGGTCTCGATTCTATAACTGAGCTCACGAATTTCCAATTTCGCTGATTTGACTTTCAAAGATTCTAATAGAAATCAATTAGAGGTGTGTTGAAACATTGTAAGAAAACACACTGACCGAAAAAAAATAGACACATCAGTTGAAAGGTTATCAAATTTTTTAATACATATTTCAAATAAATAGATTAACATTTTACATGTTATGTGTTTGTTTTGTAAGCAACCTTTCTGAGAATACTAGTTTAATAGTTAAATAAAACTATTTTTGTTATAATTCAAGGCATTATATTTTTTTATACATAGGTAAAACATTTTGAAGATTTTTTTTTTTATCAAATATACCTATTAGCATCTTATCTAGTTTGCAAAAATATTTTGGCAACACGTCATACATTCTTCTATCTACCTATATACTATACAAACGAGAGGTGCTGGAGTTCTTTCAAGTGTGTCTTCCTCATATCCATTAATAAAATGACTAGCTGCCAGCCTTATCTCGTTGATTTCTCTTTTCATTTCAAGAGCGTTTAATTAGAATCGTGCTTGACATTGATAATGAAAGTTGCCGAAAAAAAAGATTCAAGCAAAAGACTCGACTCATTGCCATTTGGATGGCAACGAAATCGAGTTCCCTTTGCAAAAAAAAAAAAACTGAATAAATTCCGAGATTCTTGTCTTAGCCTCGAATCGATTTGAATGTATTTCGGTTGAAATTGATTTGGTTTTGCGTTTGCCTAATTTTTCGCATATATGTATTTGTGTCTGCTCTTGCGAATCGGAAAACAAGACCAGTTGGAACTTTTCGAACCAGTTTTTTGGCTCAGGAGATTAATTCTCAATCTCGTCTGGCTACCTAGCAACCCAATCTTGTTTGTTTGAAGCCGCTTCGAGCAAAAACTGCAAACCGTTTGATATTTTCAAATTGACTTTTTAATGAGAGTTTGTCAGTCGAGGTCTAGAGAAAAAAGCTTTTTATGCATTGCAAATTAATATCCTATTATATATCACAGTTTTCGTTTTCATTATTTGTTTTGTTTTAGGTATATATTTCAAATAGATTAGAAACCAGTTCAGATTTCTCAAGATCTTTAAGCTTACGGGGCGTATACGTGATATGCAAGTCAGGAATATCATCTTTATTAATGGGAATTTTAATAGGATCCTAATAACACTTAGTGGTGGTGTGTTATTTTATTTATCCCCAGATCCGTTTAGATCATCTTATATCTGCTGACGCACTGCGTCATCTGTCATACAATAATGTGTGAGATAATCCACATCCATCAAAAAAACAATCTCAGAGCTCGCGGATTGGTTGAATTTCAGGGCTCGTCCGCTTGTTGTTCTCAAAATAATGATAAAAATACGAAAGTACAGTTGAAAAAAATACGTACGCCAAAAGAAATGTTCTGGCTTTGGGATATATGCATACAAAATATTCAGTATAACAAATTTAATTAGCATTTCTAAATGGATTTTGTACTTTGAAGGGCTTTTTTCCCTTCAGTTTTACTATTTACATTCCAAATGGGATCGAGACCTTCAAATATATTTAATTTTTCATTGCGCAGTACTTAAAAGGCCACACAAGAGTTTTAAATTATATTGGTTGTATTTTATTATTAAGTTTTAAAAATTAAATTAGGTTTTTTTTTAATTGAACAAATGGGTAAAATAATAAATAATTCAAGAAACCACTTTTAATGAGCCAAAGAGTATACTGTAGAAAAAAGACTATAAAAGATTGGATCCCAATGGATTTTGTGGCATTGACAGATCATGCAAGATATCATCAGTTCCAAAGCAATCCAAATTCTTTCTGTGTATGGCTGTGTTGCATACTGATTATATAAACAATATTGGCGGGGGGCGATCGGAGCGAAAAGAGCGGAAAGTGGAGAGCAACTCACGCGCAGAAAAGTTGTGTAAAAGAGCCAGAGAGTCGCGGCGCCAAAGAGCGCAGATATGAAATGAATTTACGCAACTCACGAACAGGTGCCGCCACCCATACACTCGCACCTGGAGATCTCGCTGTTGGTGCTTCGATATCTATGTATAGCATATAAATCGGACACTATTGTGTCCGCGGATCCGACGAACTGACGAACTGACGAACTGACTGAGTGACTCTGCTGGTAAGGCACATTTTTGTGTGCCGTGTTGAGCGTTTCTGTCGGTTTGGGTTTTATTTTACATATATTATTTTTTTTTTTTTTGGTACAATTCGAGTGCCGGCCGCCACGCGCAAGTAAATTGTTACTCCGCCAAAAAATGGGTGTGTGTGTGTGTGCGCCACTATTTAACATAAATTTCGATGACAGATATTTGCAAAAAAATCCAATGATCAACTAGTTGGTGCGCAGTGTATGTGGCCTAAAAGTAGGCCGCAGAACGGGAAATACAAATTTATTCCTCTTTCTGGTTAATATATGATATTATTTATTACAAATATATCTATTTCTTGCTACACTTTTAATTTAAGGAACATTAATTAAATCGTAGCATACCTTTTATAACGTTTTAAAAGGTTTCAAACCTCTAGCAAACTCTTTTAGATTTTCTTTAGGAGTTTCATGAATATAAAGCTTTTATTCCTTCACTTTGATAAAAAGGCAAATAAAATGTATCTTATTATTATAGAAAAATATATCCTTTTATAGGGTATCTGCCCTTTTGTACCCATTAATACCCATCAAGTGTCGGATGGCGGCAACAAAAGCCGGCCAAAAAGTAAAAGCCTTATAACAGAAGGCAAACCCACAAGCAGACTCATACATTTGAGCATAAAAACAAATATGTATTCTTTTTGTTCCCCTTTATTTTCGACTTGGAGAGCCACACGTGTCGCTGACTCGCCACAAAAAATAACTAAAAAACATCATCCAATATCGGGTTAAATGGATCTTACTCCTTTCTGGGGACTTGAACATATGAAATGGGGGCTTGTCTTTGGCACACGACTTAGTCACGAGTGGAGTCATAAAGAGCGGTCGTTAAAAAGATTATAAAACGTAATGATTGTGGCGCTCTTGGTGTTTCCTTCTTTTTTTTATCTACCACTGCTATAATATAGATTTCTTCAGTTTCTTTGGTGCCGTCCCCAACCTTGAAAAAGCGTAGGAAATATCTTTTTGAAGGGGTTGATAGGGGGCGGTGCGTTTGCGAAAAGAAATGAAATCAATTAGATAGATAGTCGGGGCAGCTGGTAAACAGCCGAAATTTGTTCGTTTTTTTATTCTCCGGAATCGCAATCTATCGTTTGTTTGCACAGCGCTATTTTTGAATGCCAAAGATCGACAGTGAAAATTCTGAAGGGGCCTTGGGACCTTGAGCAGTAAAAAATGTGTTCATAGATGCGAACAGGAGAATATAAAGAAAGCCCGCGTAAGCAAATAAATCTCGCGACTACGCCCACAATTTTCGAACATCATAAACATGGGATTCCATCTACATATTCACCGAAATGTGTTGACCAAAAGCTAAGCCATTAATGTGGGTTGGAAAAATGATCGGGGGATTTTCTTTCAGATCAATGATCTTTCATGGATTTGCCGGGACTTAAGGATTGTAATTAAAATTCCTTTAAAATGCTTTCAGAGGTTAAAAATTCATTTCAATTGTATTTTTGCATGCTTTCAATAATTACTTTTCAAGTGAAAATTGTCTTGAAAACAAACAAACTATCCAATCACTAGTACCTATATCTGGCCCATATGATTCCAGCTAACAACCCGAAAAATCCGTGTTAATGATGTCTAAATCAGCCGCACTCGAATGATAAAAATAAATAACTGTCCAATAAATGCCAAAATAAATGCGAAATAAAGAACAGCCGTCGGGAGAGGAATGCAAATAAATCTGAAAAATGGCCTGACCAATTACCGCCGTTTGACATCCGTATTAATATCCCGGGATGACTTGCGAATCCGTAATCAGAGCGGGTGACTAAAGGCCTTATCACTGTTGTTTGGCCGGGAACAATTAGTCGGGGGATGTGGCGGTAGTATCTCCGCGGCGATAAAGTCACATTCATCAACCCGACTAACCGATCGCGATCATGTGCCACTGTATCTGCTCCCGGTATCCGTATCTCTATCTGTTTCGGGCTTGCGCGTTCTCATGACAGTCAAAGCCCCGGAAACGTGTATCTTCTGATCGTACGAGGGAGTGGCAGATAGAGTTGTTTTTTTTTTGGAGGGGGCCTGTGCCATAACCTGACGTCAATGGATCGAAAAACCCATCCAGAGGTATGCCCATTCTGGCAATGGAGCTTACACATAACCCTAAGGGAAATAACTGAGAAAATAATCGAAAATTGGAAGAAACTATTAATGAATAATACAAGATCTTTGTTATTGAAATTCAAAGTTATTTTGACCACATTAGAGGAAACTATTCAACATTTATATAATAGTTTTCCAATTAAGTCTTAGTTTTATTTCAACCTTTTAAACATCAGAATACATTAATAAGTTTTTCCCACTTTTGATTCAAAGTTTAGTGAATCATGATAATTAATTAATAATACGAATATTTTAACGTTGTGTTTTCTTATTTTATTTTATTGTTTGAAAACTAAAATCTTAAAAGATTATTATAATTAAGTTAATTGAAGCGGATATGCTTTGATATACTTTGAGGCCTGTTGCTAAGTATCGAACGGCCCTATTTATCCAATTAAAACAGCGTTGGCTTTGAACCCTAGGAACCCTTTAGCTTCAGCCCAGAACCCAATGACTTTTTGGTTTTTTTTTTTTTTTGATTCGGTGAATCGAATTGAGTTCCCTGCAAACGCGTGATCGATTCCATTCGAACTGCAATTACCTCGACACAGTTGGCCGCGATTAAAGCGGCTCGGTTCTAGAACTCGGAATTCTGATTTGACGTCACCGCTGGCCCCCCACGAATGCTCCCTTTTTTTGCGAGTGCGTAATTCAGCAATTCGATTGCGTACTGCAACGGTGGGATAAACACTACGATGCGACAGGCAGAAAATATTTACGAAGTATCTTACGAAAGATGCCACAAAAATAACAAGAGGATCAGATGACGCGGTTGGCCGTCAAGGCAACGAAAACAAATTCTCGCAGAAAGGCATCGAATCAACAATAACAATAACAATAACAGAATGATTGTAACGCCGGGGCGAAAACAAGTCAACCAAAGCTCGGACGAAATAAAGGTGACCAACGGGGGGTTAAGGGGAGTTGAAGGCGGGCATATTGCGCATACGCCGCTTGGTACGCGATCAATAACGATACTCACAGCCAAAGGGAAAAATATAGCTATGTTACTGCTTGGATAGTTTGTGATAGTAAATATTTATGTTTGTGATTTCCTGGAAAGTTGCCACATGAGGAACTTTCCATTTAAAACAGTTCAATAATAAAATAATTTAATTTATATTTTCCATGATAAAATTAAATTAATACAATGGCTTTTTTTAGTTATGCATACTATAAAACCATGCGTTCTTTATGCTTTTATGGGCTTGCAAATACTATTATTTTGCGCACAGCTGTATGTATCTGCATCTGTGCTTGTATCTGTATCTGTGACTGTACAAAAAGTGGGCCTGTTTCAGCGAACGGGCCTCCAAAACACACACACACACAAATGGCCAGAGAGCGAGATAGGCGACACACCCCTCCACCTTACACACACACATATGCAGACTTTTGAAAGCGTCCTTGATCGTGCACAAAAACAATGTAAGCAGTGGAAGCAGTGCAAACGGTTCAATGACTTTTGCTCTCGTTTTACAAGTCAGATAATTATAGTGTAATACGCCGAAGGGAAGTAATTGCAGGCGCTACCCAACCCAAAAGCCACTCTTTTTCGCTCAGTGAACGACACCTTGAGTTGTTTTCTTACATTACGTGTTTCGCTGGAAATCGTTTAGTTTATCAAGTTGTTATTGTCTGCTGTTGTTGTTGATCACTACCAAAAATCCGTCGTAGTTGGTTTTTGTTTTCTTAATTATAAGTTATCGTTGATATTAAGAAATTGCTTGTCTTGGGTCTTCATAACTTGAACATTCTAGCAAAGTAAAACCTATATACACAGATAATAAATTTATTTATTAAATTTAAATTATTGAAATTTTTCGAAAGCAGGATCAGGAGTACATGTAAAATACAAGCAATTTAAATATTAAATAATTAAACAATTTAATTATGTCTTATTTCCATGGATATCAGTGTAGTTAATAACTAGTTCCTGCAAAACAACGTAGGTTTTCACCTTGGACATGTTTAGCATTACAAAGGGATATCCTTGCGAAGAGGTAAATCAAGGTCGTCCGGATGACCCAGTGACCAGGGAGCCAAGAAAACTGGTCACCGGGTGACCGAGTGAGATAGAGCAAGCATCGATCGACTATCTCCCTCCGACGCGTACGTTGACATTGAAAGCCACTAATTTATTTGTTTATCAGCCAGTTAAGAGCGCCGGAGAAGCATCTAGCATTACAATTATTTCAAGAGAGGCATGTAATGTGTACAAACACATATACAGCTATGTACATCTCTTTCAAACAGATCGTGACGCTCTTAAGTTACAACCACATGGCGTGAAAAACCAAAGAAAACTTGATTTTCTCTTATCAGCCGCTAATCGTGATGCAGCTAGTTTAGATATTGCATCAGCCAGGATTTGAGGGGGATTACATTCTGTTTTTTGTTTGTACCTTTCTCGAAACTGTTTTGCACAATCTGTTGTTACACACTCGAACCACAAATCCGCGCGTTATCAGTTGGGAAACTACGAGCTGGAAAACAGGAAAATAAAAAACCAAATGAAAACGTGCACGTCATGTTTTCCACATTTTCCACAGCCAATCGTTTTGCGTGGTAAAAAGACCAAGATGTTGGCCAGGTAGCAGGAAGTGGATAAGGAAGTGCCAGATATTGAAACCATGTGTGCGTCGTAAAAAGAACGTTTTCCAGATCACAATCTATTTAGTATCGTACTTTCCTTATCGAATTTTGATCAGACCAATTTGTTGATATATTTTAAATGTAATATGTATTTTTTTAAGGATACCATTGCACTTCTACATACTCAACAACTGAACACCATTTAGCCAGTAGAGCACAGATATACAAACTCTTGTATCTAGTTACTTTTATAGATATGTATCTTCTAGTACGTGTTCCATTGTTTACTCACTTTTAATGGAAAAGTACACATACTTGAGCGACGCAAACAAAGAACTAGAACCAAAAGAGAAGCTATCGAAAGATCCAAAACTTAACTCGAGGCAAATATGTCAAAAAAGCACAAAAAATCCAACCGAAAATAATTGCCCGAAATTGTCGGGGAAAAAACGAAACCGAACCAAAAAGAATTAAGTAAAGGCGGCTAAAAAACGAGAATCAAAAACCCGATGCCGGCCAAAATTGCCGATTGCTGCGCCCAAATAAGTACGCAGCCCATGGGGGTTATGCCCCCCAACATCTCCGCCCCCAAAGCCTCCTCTTTTTGGGAGGCGAGGGGGCGTTGCTTTAGCAACAAGACGTCGAGCCGATCGATCGATCGTAAAAAACCCGAAAACGAGCCAAAGTCACAGCAAGAGATTCGCTAAGGGAGCGAAAAAACATTCGATTTTCGGCATCTTATGTTTTTGCTACACTGACAAAAGTTATGGTTTTTTAATAAACAGAAACTAATCTTTCAACCTATTATTTATATACACGATTTACGATCCTGTTATCAGCAAGTTAACATTTTAAAGATATAAATTATGGGACATAGATGGAAACCTTAGTTTAATGAAGGTATGTGCCTTTTTGTACATTAAGTACGTATTTTTCTTTATTTCCATTATTTGAACAGGTGATTTGAAGGACTGTCAGCATTTTAATTTGCCCGTCATTCGCCCACATATTATATTTGAACAATAACGAAATAATAATAAGTAAGTGACAGGCCGTATCTGTCAGACAATCTTTCAACTTCCAAATTATATATTCATATAGCTAAATAAATCTAAATAATATAATGTTAAGCATATATGTACCATGCTTATCGCAGTGTAGCCTCTCTTTCGCTCTCTTAGCGGCCATTCCTGCGCAGTACTCTTAAAATGGCGTTCGAACGGTAATCGTACGACCCAAACACACACACACGTACACACATCCGCACGCCGCGGATCGGCTATATATATTACTATATCAGCGTCGGCAGCTCATTTCTTGCAGAGACTTCGTGCCGTTAAGATCAAGCTAAAAAGGCCTACAAAGAAAGAAAGTAAATCGAAAACCAAAGTAAAATACTCCTGTGTGCTTCAATCATTTTTTTACTGTGCAAAGGGCAGTTACTTCCTCGTAAAGTTAAACACAATAAACCCCGTTCATCGGTTCGCGAAAGTGCGGCAAAGTGCAAGTGCAAGAGACGCTGAAAGAGCGATAAAAAAAGCGATACTCGAAGAGCAAGAAAAGAGAAGCCCAATACCAAAGCCAAATAAACGAGAAAGAAAGTTGCAACTTTTAAACCCAACAAGATGACGACCAAAATGGCAATAAACGCAAAGGTTTGTAATCGAAAATCCCAAAAACCAAACACCACTTATCAGTGGGCCTCACGAAAATTCAAAATTTTAACAAGCTGGCAACAGAATCAAATCTGACTATTTTCGGAAGATTCATAAAAAAATATATGCAAATCATTGCGCTCATTTGATTTGTTTATCAATTCAACGAAATGTTAAAATGGACAAAACTAACAGTTAAATAATTTGATGGAATAAAACACTTCTTGCTTCACAAGTTTTAGAACTTTTAAAACTTTTTATCAGTAACCATAAAAACTTGTTTTGTTTATTAATATTTTTTAACTTTTTACTTTAAAATTTATTTGTATTTTCAATCCATCCTTAAAATTCCATCTTCAAGGTCAAATATGCCTTTAGTTATTTTAACTTTCGAAAGTATTACCTTTGACTTTTTACTTAAATCAAATGCTATGGATAAAGAACGTCTTCCTAAGACGCCTTATATTTCTTAGATCATTTTTTGTTTTATAGAACTATTTCCAGTTCAAAGTGGTTTCAGACGCATCTATAAATAGCAACCAAATTAAATTGAAATAAAATGTCGTGGACCTGAATAGCCACACACGTTTTATAGACTATCTCCAGACTGTGCCTTATAGACAGAACAACCTGCCACGCTCCCAGCTCTCCAGACCACTTATAAATAGAACCCATTATGTGTTATTTCGGACGTTTATGGCCCGTTGTTATCGCCCGGTTCCCGTTCCTCATACCAAAACCAAAACCAAACCCAAAACCAAAACCAAAAAACCGAGATAAGCCATATGGACGGGCAGACTTATAGACGACATACTCGACTCGAGTCTTTTCAATCGCCCAATTTCAATTTCGAACGAGTTTTTCAAGCACGCTTCGGTTTGCTGCTAGTTTTTTGGGTATTCGAATTCAGCTTTTTTTCTTTTTTTGGCTGATGCAATGACGTCGAGCGGTGTCAACTTGCCGCTTTTCTTGCGGCAGGCAGGTTTCTTTAGGCTTAGGCGATAGTTTAACCGATTTCATCAGCCATCCGCCAAGGAGACCCGAGTTAGCTGTTAAACATATAATAAACGAAATGAAATGAAAAGCTACTGGTGTAGATTAGGTCTTGTGCTGAAGCCGGAACCGAATCTAAACTGCTGACTCGCGTCTGACCTGGAATGTAGACTATATCTATACCTCAACCCGGGGGTTACATCAGTTCAAGTCCCCCCAACGAGATCGTCTGCCTTGCAAATCGAAAATTAACTCAATTAATGTGCAAATCATTTTCGGCAGTTCAGCGATTTCGATTCGGGTCTAGATCCAAATTAGCATACATTTCAGGGGCGGACTGTCTAGTTATTTTAAAATAAAAAAAAATTAAAATTTAATTGGCTTTTATTGACAGACAGCACACTAATTAATTATCAATACAAATTTGTGTTGTCATTTTACGCAGTTTACTAAACTATTTAGTAAAGCAAAGCTAATTTGTTTTTGATTTAATTTGCTCACCCCTTTGAGAGTTTTTAAAGCAGTGTTTACTAGCAATTATTATTGAAACTTTATCATATATTTATCTTCTGTTTAAATGAATTGTTTTTAAAATTGTCAACTTTTTAATTGATTTGTTAGTGAGACATACAGAGCTTTCCATTTCTAAGTGACTTATTTGTATGTCCATTTACTCTACTTTTGTTATGATATTTTCTGTTTACAAATTCAACTTGTTGACTTTTATGTAAATCATTTAATTTGTAGTATTTTTTGAATTTAATTTTCCTCTCAATCTGATTAAATTTGTAGCATATTATCATGAACTGATTTATGTTTCGTTATTTATCATTTGTTGCTGCTTTACAATGCTATTGAATATTAGTGCCACTTTTAGTGATACTTCTTAGCCTGTTTACATGAAGTGACTTATGAGGCGTTTTCTGATTTTCCAGGATATTTTCCGCAACCAGCACCGGCTGATCCGCTTCATCGCGCAGTCGATCCGCCTGTGCAGCAACCAGTCGCTGAAGGCGGCCCAAGCGGCCCAGCTGCAGCAGCAGCAGAAGGCGGCGGCCGACTTCCAGATCACCGCCTCGGTGGACGCCCAGTACACCAGTGCCCCGGAGCCCATCAAGCACGACCAGAACCTGGGCCACCAGTTCAAGGCGTCGCAGCTCTCCGTGCGCCTGGCCGCCCCGGAGCAACTGCAGCCGAAGCCGGACAACGACGAGGAGCTCGGGTTCGGTCGCCTCTTCACCGACCACATGCTCAAGATCTACTACCACAAGAGCCTCGGCGGCTGGCAGCGGCCGGAGATCACGCCCCTGGAGAACCTGGTCATGCATCCCGCCGCCAAAGTGCTCCACTACGCCGTCGAGGTAAGAAAACAAGAAACTAAACACAGATAACACTTAAAACTCAAGCATTCCTAAAAGTCAGATATTTTATGGGTAATCCACACAATAATTTACACAATATATCTAGCTTATTTCTTAAAGAAGTAATATCTTTGATTGCGAAAGAAAACAATATTATTTAATCTAATAATTTCATAACTTAAACCATTTATAAACTCCGAATTAAGATTTAATAATAATAAAGTAACATTTGAAATGAGTACGATGATCTTGAGCAAGATTTTTTCAGCATACTTATTTTTGTTCTTATTATTTTTTTACTTTTTTAATGTTCTTCTCGAATATTTTACAATAATCTTTTGAATTCCTAAAATTTCTTCGATTACAACTTCTTTCAAATACCTTACTGTTGTGATGAAAAATGTACGTGACTTTGTAGTCCCGAGTCTGTAATCTCTGTAAACAAGTCGCACGTGTGGTCCGTGAAACTGACGTCATCCGAGTGCACTTACTATATTTTGTGTACACATAGTCACAATCCGAATCCGAATCGGGATCGGGCTGTTGCCAATGGTGCCATGTTGTCTTATCAATCCCCTGCCTTTGCCTTTTTGCAGCTCTTCGAGGGAATGAAGGCGTATCGCGGCGTCGACGGGAAGATCCGCATCTTCCGGCCGGACATGAACATGAACCGCATGAACCTCGCCGCCCAGCGCTCCGGACTGCCCACCTTCGAGGGCAAGGAGTTCGTCCAGTGCCTCTCCCGCCTCCTGTCCATCGACTCCGAGTGGGTTCCCCACACGGACACCGCCAGCCTCTACATCCGCCCCACACTGATCGGCATTGATGTGAGTATATATTAGATTATATAGAACTAATATACACTATTTAAAATGTATTGATCTTTCTGAAATTTGCCGAAGTATGTTGGCATTTAAATGAGGAAATTTAAAAACAATGATTTTATATTTTATATATGATATGCTATCCTCTTAAAGTCTTTCTTGTAACATGTTGTTATAATAACACAAACTATTAACATGATTTTATTATTTATATATTATTATCTATATATTATTTTTCAATAACTTTTCAATAATTTGCTTATATCCCACTCCACAGCCCACGTTGGGAGTGGCTTCATCGGACTCGGCCCTGCTCTACACGATCCTCAGCCCGGTGGGCAGCTACTTCAAGACGGGATCCAACGGCGCCGTCTCCCTGCTGGCCGATCCCAGCTACGTGCGCGCCTGGCCAGGAGGCGTGGGCAACCGCAAGGTGGGCTCCAACTACGCGCCCACCATCCACGTGCAGAAGGAGGCGGCGGCCAAGGGGCTGCAGCAGGTCCTGTGGCTCTACGGCGAGGATCACCAGCTGACCGAAGTGGGCACCATGAACATCTTCATGTTCTACGTGAACGATCAAGGAGGTTAGCTCATATAATTAATATATATTTAAAATAATAATTGAGCAATAATGCAACACCAAATCTTAATATAATTTTATAAACATTATTAAACCTTACTCAACTTTAATCTTCCACTTGCAGAACAAGAACTGGTTACCCCGCCTTTGAGTGGTTTGATCCTGCCCGGAATCACCCGCGACTCGATCCTGCAAATGTCGCGCCAGTGGGGCAAGTTCAAGGTGAGCGAGGCCAACTTCACCATGCCACAAGTCTGCGAGCTCCTCCACCAGGGAAGGGTAAGTGATCCTCGAGAAAGAAGCACCCAAAGTCCCTTAACTCATGGAGATATTCCCCCTGTTTTAATAGCTATTGGAGCTCTTTGGCGCGGGAACGGCGTGCGTGGTGAGTCCTGTGAACAGGATCAACTACCTCGGCCAGGACCTCTACATACCCACCATGGAGCAGGAGAAGCCGGTCCACGAGCTGATTCGCGAGACCCTCACCGACATCCAG
The DNA here is from genome assembly GCF_018152265.1 of Drosophila ficusphila. NCBI lineage: Eukaryota > Metazoa > Arthropoda > Insecta > Diptera > Drosophilidae > Drosophila > Drosophila ficusphila. The sequence continues at coordinate 3,025,298 of NW_025064092.1, read as the reverse complement.
TACGGTCGGGTGGATCACCCCTGGTCCGTGGTGATCGATTAAGAGATCCTCGATCCTTGATCCAGCCACATCCCCTGTTATCCCCTCCCCATCCCTTCCCCGTACCTTGTATTAGTAGGATTTAGTTGACAAGTGTTTTGTGGGTCGCCAATGTGCTCGAATTTGTTTCGTTTGTTGTGCATTTATCTAAGCAAGCACACACCAATCAATATATATAATATATATAATATAATATATAATGTAGTAGTATACATAAGTCGAGGGCCGATTCGCTTAAGTTGCATTTAAATGTATATTTATTTATTTATGTGAGGAATTCGAATTGTACATAATTCCAGCTGGTTCAATGTTACTTATAGTTTCTCTAAATTTTTTTCATACTTTTAGTTTCTTTATTTTTTTTTTTTCTGTACAATCATCTATTTTCTGAAGCTATGAATCGTCTTTTTGCGCTTTTACTTCCAAGCAGCATCGAAAGCAAGGCAAAATTACCACCTACAACATTTAGATTAGGAAAAGATCGGAGAGATCAGGAGGAGATCAGGATTCCCGAATCCGTTTGGGAATCGAGTTGAAAACGTACCGGAGGCGAAATGCATTTATTAGTGAGTAAGTGATCGAGCGTTCTTGGAGGTAAAAGCGGCACGAGAGGCACCAGAGGCACCAGAGCAGCAGCCACCAGCTGCACCGAGCTCAGCTGTGACTAGAGCTAATCTATACCTGAACCGTCAGTAGAACATAGGCTATAGGCTGTAGATCCTAAGCCGAATCAGCTGTATACTATACCTGTAACCTAGCAGTTAAGTCAACCATGCGATGAATAAACGATGACAGATATCACCCGAAACTACTTATGGGTTTTTATTTTGTTCTGGGATTCCATTTGGGAATATTCAACGCTTGAACAGGGTTCAACCAAATTAACTTTGCTTGCAGATTGTTACATATTTCGTTTTAGATCGTGTTGCTGATCTAGATTATATATTTTTTATGGGTTCTGAGGTGTCTCCTTCACTGCGTTGCAAACTTCAGACTGAAATTATAATACCCTCTGCGAGGGTATAAAAAAGTAAGGAAATAAATCATAGATGGCGCCAGCACTATTTTTGTCGATAGGTGGCTTTAATGCATTTCTATGTAAAGGTAGCACTGAATTTTTTAGGTGGTTAGCAGAGTTCTTAACCCAGTGCACGCACTACGTGGAAGAAAGATATGGCAAATTTAGGGAATAACTTGATTTCAGTATTTTGGGGCATCCTAAAGCATTTGGGGAACACTAATACCCCATCTGGCAGCACTGTACCGCGAACAGTTGTTGTCTTTTTTCGCGTCCGAAGTTTGGGTTTTGGTGCGTTGCGTTTTTTTTTGTGTGTCGCTCCGCTGTTTCAGGTGCTCCGCGTTTTATTGCCCTCTCTTAATCTTATCGCAAATCAAACCACGGGCAATGAGAATTGTAATTGCATTTTTTGGCTAACGGTAACGGTTTCTCACAGTGGGCTAAAAAGGGATTTACATTTTCAAATCGAAATCCCGGCCAGAACTTGAAGTGATAAAAAATGCCCGTGAAGACGGTGAATCGTCAGCAAAGTCAAACGCCCGCCCAACAATTGCAAATGCAGCAACAGCGGGACGTCGAAAATGGCCTTTATCCCACAATTCCCCCGGAGCGCCGATCTCCCCCTTCCCGTCCACAAACCTTGCGCCAGGACACCATCGATATGGAGGAAATTCCCCTTAACCAGAACAACGTCGTCGAACCCGAGGATCGTCGAAAAATGCGCGAGATATTCGACAAGGTAAGGGATAATAGTTAAGTTATTGCAAATTAACAGTAGGTTTAATTGTATTGCAAAATCTTGTGAAATTGCACTAGCAGTAGTGTAAATATTTAAAAAAAATTGGAAGAAATCGACCGTTAATCTATAAAACCAGCAGAACAAATAGGAACATCATATTTCATTTGAATAGTTTCATCAAAAAAATTAGACTATTTCTGTAGAAAAAATTGTGGTACTAATTAAATTTTTTTTAATTGCAACATATCATAATATCATAAAAGTACCGAATAAGAGTATGGATTAGTAACTGTCAAATTTTAAAAAATTGTAAGATCACCTTATAACACTGCACCCAAGGTTGAGTTATTATATTTCCATGACAACTCAAACAGACGCAGAGTCATGCAAAACCCCCCTTTTAGAAATTGCCCCAACAGTGGGGTTAATGTCAGCCCATGGGAACTTGCAAAAGAACAACCGTAATTAAAACACTCAGCCGGCATTTCCACACATACGCACATGTGAATGTGAATGAAGTTGCTTGTTTACAGCCGTCTTTTTCTCACCCTTGGTGAAAGTTGGATTTGGTGAATCATCTGAGCATCGATCCGCTAGTGCGGCACTCTTCGCTCTCCCCCAATAAAAGCCCCACCTTTAACCCATTAGTGAACACGCGACGAAACAAAGGACAAACAAAATTTCAAAGGAAACATTGTAGCCAAATATTGGTTTGCATAAACATACGTTAACTTTTAAATTTGGCTTGAACAAGATATTATGTGCTTCTTCCGACAAAAACAACAAATTTTAATCTAAATCTACCACTTTACAAAGTCGTTCATTTACTCTATATCGATCTTAAAAAAAACCGGTTAACGTACATTTAATATTAAACGTTGCTGTTTTTGTTTCCATCTGAAACGAAAACGATATAAATTAATGAAATGAGGGGAAAAAAATGCATAAATGATGCATTCCAAAACGTGATTTTTCAGTTCAAAAGATATGTAAACAAAAAAGACCCTCAATGAGTTAAAAATCCGATGACAAAACCATTTTAAATATTGCACCTAGGGGCGAAAAACTCAGAATTTCGTATTTCATTCGTGGCATTGCAAAAACACAAGTCTAAATATAGATCTATGTAGAGGTTTATAAATTTATTACGCTTAAATACAGTAGAAATTACTTGTTTAATCATTAGCACAAGTATTGTGTACGAAACTCCGACATAATTCGTTTATTTTAGTCACTTTTCTGGTAGATTAACCCGCTGTCCCTCAATTTTGCACTTCTATTTAATTTTATGGGCTATTTTTTGCTGCACTCTGTTTTCTTAACATTGAAAAACGTGGGGGAAACCGGGGGGCTGGAAGGGGGAGGGAGTTTTCTTATCGTGACAGAGGGGCGGCGAATAAAAAAAAAACCGGTTATAAATTATTGTTTGCTCGCTTTGAGTTCTGTCTTCGTTGTGTTTTTTCTTCGCTGGCGTTAGTCACTTAACCCCCCACTGGCCCACCGTCCCCCCGATGACACCCACCTGTTTTCATTTGTTGTTTGGTTTTCCATTATCAATTCGATTTCTGGGCTTCTGCGAATGCTTCAATGTACGCATATTCCTCTTGATTCACCCATGGCACCCGGCAACACGAAAGATCCTACGATTTGGTCAATCGCTTTTGGCCATTTAGCGTTCTCCAGAAACATTTTAGCAAATATGGTTTTTTGTTGGCATTTGATTAGCATAGCAAATGAGCTGCTCGCTCCCATTCCCATTCCCAATCCAATCCCATCCGATCCGACTGGAAATCGGCATTCCAGACACATTCCTTCTCGTTGGCAATCTTATCTGGCTTCTTTCGCTCCAAACATTCAAGTGGCCAAGAGAGGGGCAAATACTGGGTTTTAGGTTTACCAAGCCTTCGTTCAACAATCTAACTGTGATATAACCGAAATAAAACACATAACAAATTACAGCAGCAGTTGTTCAAAGTCATTTAGCTTTAATAATTTTCTCTGCCAAACATTTGCAATTTTAAAATGCATTTCAACTTTGCTAACAAGTTGAACTAGTTATATAAAAAGAAGAGAGTAATTAAATCTACCAAAAACAGGTACACTAATAATAAGAATTAGTTACAATTTAGATTAACACGAGAATTTCGACTAAAAATATACAAGTTAGGGAACTTGTACTTGCACTGTATCATTTTGATATTTCTAAAATATCATGTTGATATGTCACAGATAAGAAACCTTTCTGATATGAGAAAATACCTGCTACCATTTTTGGTGCTAGTATTTCACTAAGCTGTAAATCATTAACTCTGTGAGAGAAACGACGTATCTTAAGTTGTCTGTAAATATTTCAGTTGTTCTTAAATACTTCATTAAGAGATATAACAAAACCTAGTAATGCTTACCGATAAAATCACTTACTTAAGAATTAATCAATCCGCTCAAAACACAAATTACCGGCTTACCGTCCAGTTGTCCAACTTTTATTTTTTTTCTTTAACATTCTAACTTGTCTATTTTTGATTGCCTATAGTAAATTTGCTAATCTTCTTTTCGTGGAACTAATGTTTTTTTTTTTGCTTTATACATATGTTATCTCCTTTTGTCTTCCCGGTTTCTATAATTTGTCGTGCTAATTGTCGGCGGCTTTGTGTTAATTAATTCTTTTAAACTGAGCTACAAAATTTATAAACACAAAGACTGTGCATAAAACTATTTTATAAGTCACTCAAATTACTCTTTCGTAAACTATTTATTGAATCTGCCGGAAAGCAGTCCAGTGCAGAGTTTATCTATGACAAATGTTTTTATGGCTTACAAGTCGACCATGAACGATAAGGAAAAGCGTCAAGGAACTTTCTGTGGAAATGATTTGAAACAGTGTTAAGATCAGTTATTTAGGTATATATCATTTAATACATAAATAAGTTGACCTTTGTGTTATTCCTCTCCTTCAACTAAAGTGACAATTGTGCAACTCCAAGTGGCTTTCGAATTGTTTTTGATTAGCCTCGTTTTGGATTTCTAGTTTCTCGTCTCGATTTGTGGCATTCCTGTCCTTTTATGGACACTTTTCGGCGCGACTGGATTTGCTATTATGTTGCAAGTGTCGAGTGAAACAACCAAAAGGGGAAAATCAGTCAAACTGTAATCATTATTTTTTTTACGACTTTTTAATGAAGTTTAACAGTGGGATTTGGATTAGTTGGGTTGGCTGGATTTGTTTAACTCGGATTCGGAGGGAATGTCAAAGAAGGTTGACCTCTGCGGTTGAGGGACGAGAGAGTTGGACATCGCCATCTCCTCATCGATGGCATCCTGCCATGGAGTCGAGGGATCCTGCTCCTCCAAAGCCGGCAACCTTTTCTCCGATTTCAGTTCCTGCTCCTTCTTTCTGCGCAAACGCATTCGCTGATTGAGGATAAGTGGACGATTGGGTGAGATCACCCCGCGAATTAGAGAGGGCAGCTTGACCAGCCAACATGGCAATCGAAGTGACCCTGCACTCCTGACTCTGTGACGCTGCACCTGTCGTCGCTCCATGGCCACCAGTCCCCGCTTGACTCGTGTCTTCTCCAAATCCCCGGCGGACGATGTCCAGAGATTGTGGGCCGCAAAGAAGGCAGTGATTACGAAGTAGAGAACCAGAACGGTGACGAAGCCAGACGACTCCTGGAGCACTTCCCCATCCGCATCCTGCGTGGCCAGGTTATCGCAGGGGGAAGCCGGAGTCAAGCCCAGCCAGCTGGTCATGTGGTGGGTCATCTGCACCAGTTGCGACATCCTCAAGAGCTTAAGCAATCGAACTTCGTTTGGAAACCAGAAACAGGGATTTACTGCAAATTAAATAGAGAATAGAGTACTTTAATAGTTTCAGTAATTTAAATTTGATTTGGGCAACGTACTATAAACTATTTTCCCACCCAAAATTGATTTGATCAAACTAGCGCTTAAATCGAAAACAGTTTATTGTGATTAAGCTAGCACCAATAATACGTTTCGTTGTGATTTTCATAAGAATTAAAGACGTGGAGCTTCGCAAACATAATCCCCGAACTCAACCCTTATTAAAAAGTTTCATTTCTTTCGTAAGAAACCTTAATTCATATTTGCAAAAGGTATACGCGAATTTCTAAAGAATTCCGGAGGCAGCTGGCTAAGGTAAACAAAGTTGTACTCCAATTTAGTTTTGATTCCGAAAAAAGTTTATTAACATTTTATTCTCCGGAAGCTTTGGGAAGGTTTCCGAGGTAAGCAAAATATTACTATTTGTATTTTGATATGATACGTTACTGCGAAAAAAGTCGTTCGCATTAAAAGAGTATTCCATTTCATAAGGAATTTAATTATACATAAATAGCTCCAAAGAATGCGATGATACTTACCTGTTATATTGTTGGGAACAATCCTTTGAGTTTCTGTATATTGCTCTGTAAATCTTGAACTTTCTTACCTATGGATTAATTTGGATATGGGTGGGTTGATCCGAAATTGTATTGTATTGAGTGTTTGTGTTGGTGCGGGTTAGTCCGCCCAGGCGGAAACGAAACTATGAACTGAGTTCCTCTTTAAATCCACCTTGACACTACTATACAAAGCTCACTGCGATACGATTTTGGTTAAGAACAAGGCTTTAAATGGGATTGCAAGGTGTACTTGGTTCTGAATTTGAAAATGTACTAAGTTAAAAGTTATAATAAAATGAGTTCTATGATCTTTTTGTTTTTGTGCTGTAGTCTTTAAGAATATGTATATAATATTTACATAATTAGGATACTTATATCATTGTTTTCTCCCTCTTTAAAGCACGATTCCGACAGAGACGGTCTGATTGGCACGCACGAGTTGAAGGAGCTGATATCGGATGGCTACTGCCGCGACATCCCTGCCTATATTGCCGAGCAGATCCTGAAGCGCAGCGACCAGGACAACGATGGCCACCTCGACTTCGAGGAGTTCTACGGGATGTCGCTGCGCCACAAGTGGATGGTGCGCAACCTGCTCACCCGCTACTGTCGCTACGTGGTGCCGCCGCCCAAGCCTCTGGAGGGCGATGAGCCCGATGGAGCCTACGAGAAGCAGATGTCCATCTGCCCGCCACCGCTCACCATGGTCATCTTCTCGATCATCGAGATCATCATGTTCCTGGTGGACGTCATTCACTTTCAGTGAGTTAGCCGCTGGTGATTTACATGCCACTACCTTTGCATTTATTGAATCACCTTCTGAAATTAAATCTTTCCCATCTCCTCCTTGCAGAGATGACCCCAACTACCAGGATCGCATTGGCGAGAGCACAAGTGGTCCGGCGGCGACCCTCTTCATCTATAATCCCTACAAGCGCTACGAGGGCTGGCGCTTCGTGAGCTACATGTTCGTCCACGTGGGCATCATGCACCTGATGATGAACCTGACCATCCAGATATTCCTGGGCATCGCCCTGGAGCTGGTGCATCACTGGTGGCGCGTGGGCCTCGTCTATCTGGCTGGCGTCTTGGCCGGATCCATGGGCACATCGCTCACCAGTCCGCGCATCTTTTTGGCGGGCGCCTCGGGAGGAGTATATGCCCTGATCACGGCGCACATTGCCACGATTATAATGGTGAGCGGGGGATTTAATTTAAGTGATTAACTGATCCAATGAGATCTATGTATGTATATATATATATTATATTTTGATTTGTCACTTCAATATATTATATTAACAGTTCTTTGTAAAATTTATCTTTTCCTTTTAATTATTCTGGATTTGTTTTTTATTTAATTAACCATAATTGGTTCTTTTATCATGTAATAAATTTAAGTTGAATATTATTTAAATTTCCTATTTGTTATATTTTATTACCCTTTTTTGATTGCAGTAATTTCACTTTTGAGTAATCAATTTAAATTACTAATTATATTCGGATGAGGCAGTGACAATTCTCGAGTTCCTTGGCTTTATTTGGTTTTTAAATTTAGAATAGCAGATTAAATCATTCTGTATTATTTGCTCAAATGTATTGATTAATTAATGAGCAAACAAAGATTCAAAAGTAAACCAAATACTCTTAACTTTCCACAGAACTACTCGGAGATGGAGTACGCCATCGTGCAGCTGCTGGCCTTCCTGGTCTTCTGCTTCACCGATCTGGGCACCTCGGTGTACCGCCACCTGACCGACCAGCGCGACCAGATCGGCTACGTGGCGCATTTGTCGGGTGCGGTGGCCGGATTGCTGGTGGGGATCGGGGTGCTGCGCAACCTGGAGGTGAGACGCTGGGAGCGCATCCTCTGGTGGGTGGCCGTCATCGTGTACTTCGCCCTCATGACCACCGGCATCATCATCCACGTCTTTGTGCCCGACTACTTCCCCAAACAGGAGTACAACTAGCCGTAGAGATTAGCCTAGAGCCGTAGCCTAGATGTCCATGTCCAAAGTGCACTTCGATGTTGAGCCAAGGCTGCAGTACGAACAGTTTTGATAGTAGTATCTATATAGGGATGCCCCGCGCCACGCCGAATCCCACTCCCACTCCCAATTCCGACCATGTGCCTACTATACTATATAGTATGTCAGCTGCAAACATAATTTATTTTCTTACTCCTTGCCATGGCAGCATCACCCCGACCGTACGTGGAGCGGTGAACGTATTTTTATATATTTATACACATGCAAGTATATATGATCTTGATCTACATGACGCAACGAAATGTCTGGGTGGGTTTCCGACCCGAGACCAAAACAGAGAACAGAACTCAGATGCATTTGTAGTGTACATTTCGTCAATACCTTTTTTTATTAATTAAAAAGCAATCAAGAATAATGAGTAATATTTTTAAACAAAGTGTATTGTATATTTTTGGAGATTTATTATTAAGCTCTTATATTTAAAATGCAATAAAAACAATGTCTTTGTATGGAGAAAGTTAAGTGTTTTACTTTACATTTGGATTTCACTTTTAATTGAGCGGCGAAATCAATGACATTTATACATTCGTACATATTTCAAGATATCTTAGTAGTTTGGTCTGATCTGTAAATTCAGGACCAACCAGACCTATATATTTTGATTTATATCCTAATTGCTACATGCTTAGGTACTTACAAATATTATTGAATTTTAAATTCATCATGTGACACTTACAAGTATTTTTTTTTTGTAGATGAGTCAGTAAAGGAGCAAATCTTAAGCAATAGTTTGATTTGATCTTCTTACTTGAGACCAAACATTTCTATAGCTATGGTCTTAAGTACTTACAAGTAAAGTTGAATTTACAATTCAACTTGCAACATTTGTATTACTCTAATAAATACGGCCTTGGCTCGCAGTTTATTACTTTACACCAATCATTCAAATTGGCAAAGTGTTTAAGTACTTAAAAAATTTACAAATATAAATTTAAATCTCAAAATGCGATATTTATATATATACTTTCAAATGGGTCAGTTAAGTTGTTTCATTTAATCAATAGGTTTAATGTGGTCTTCAAAATGAGGAGGACCCTTTAAACCCATTGAAGATTTCTGAATTACTTAACATATCAGTTAAATTTAAAGTTCAACTGGCAACATTAATAAATTTTATCGAATAATCCACTCCTTAGTAATTATTATTTAAAAATATCGTTGAATTCCGTATTCAACATTTCCCAAAATCTTGGTTATATCGATTTAGTCAAAATAAATTCCCACTAGGGAGATTTTCCACTTTATTACTTTTTTTCCTATTCAACATTTGTTCCGATTATAAAACATATTAGAAAATAATATGCCAAATGGCAAACAAATTCAGCTCTGTTCTTGTCCAGCCGTAAATAGTTGTTATTTTGTAGTTCACTTCAGTGTGACTATGACAAAGTCGCGTTTTAAACGCTGTTCTAGTCTAATGTAAGGTATTTTTCATTAAAAAATAGGGTACATTTAAGGAAAATAAAAAACTAAAAGTAGGGGGCACTTCAAAACGATTCTTCTTGGTCGTTTTGGGTGCGGGTTTCCGTTTAGGATTAGGTGTGGGTTTTGTGTATGTGATGGCTCTCGAAGACTCAGTCTTGGCATTCTCTGGTTGAGGGAGGGTTGTGTTACTTTAAATCTAGCTTATGGCGTCCGGTGAGCAGCCATTCCCCCCGTCTCTTAGTTCTCCTTTTTGGCCGCCTCTGGGCGGCGCAGGAACTTCACCTTTGTGGTGGCGCACATGGACACAATGGCCACCGAAAGCCAGGCGTGCGGCATCATGTTGTGCAGTATCAGCTCCAGACGCTCCTTGGGCACAAACGCCATGCACTGGCTGTGATCCGTTTCGGAGCAATTGTCCTCGGGCTGGCAGGCATTGAGTGGATCGTTGGCGGGAACACCTGGAACGGGCCGTGTCACGGGTATCACGTCCTTGCCCGGTCCCTTGTAGAGCGCTCCAGTGGCGCTCAACAGCTGGGCGACCAATCCGAGGCGGAAGACCTGCAACTGCCTGGCATTGTCGTTGACCGCCTGGATCACCGAGTTCGTCATGTTGGCCGTGTTCTGCATGCACTTGGGGGTCAGCAGCAGCTCCGAAACACTGGGGCAATCGGCCAGCATTGCGCTGAAACCCTCGTCCACATCGAAGTTCACCAACTCCAGGCGACTAACTCCGCCAGCGAGGGACACGCCGCGCATTATTTCGTTTACGGGCAGAGCGGTCATGCCCCTGTGATCGTTCTCCAATCGCAACGAGCGCAGCGCCTTCAAGGCGGGCAGCACTCTCGTCCCAAGCAGCCTGCAGTTCACACCCTGGCAGAAGCCCAGGGATAGTGACTCCAGATTGGTGAGCTCCTTCAGCAGCAGCACATTCATCTTGCCCAGATTCGACACTCCACAGAGACTCAATTCGGTGAGTTTCTTCAGTTTTCCCAGCGTGTTCAGCGAACTTATGGTTGCCTTCGGCTCCGTCATACGAATGCGCAGAACTCGCAGCTCGCGCAGCTCCTCCGAACGCTCCAGATGCGACAGACTAAGCGAGCCACTCATACAGGTGGTCCGCAGCTCCAGCAGCTGGTTCAGATAGCGAAAGACTAGGTGCAGGAACTCGGCATCCGTGGTGTCGGTGCGCAAAACTCGCAATGACTTGAGCACACGCAGATCGCCGGTTAAACGCAACTGCGGCGTGGCCATTATTACGCCCATCATGTCCAGCTCGCGAGTGCGACGACGCGCCAAATCGCGCAGCAGGAAAACCCAGTTGTTGATGTGCGTGTCACGCAGACAAACCGAACGCCACACGCTCATCTCGCGACTGACCATTGCCCAGGTTTTGCACACCTTCGACATGTTGGCCCGTTCCTAAAGCGAAAATTGTATTTATTGTAGATTTTACTTAATGGAAAAGTAAGCAAACCATTGTGTACCTTCAAATTCATTGTTTTCATGATGGCCGTCAACACCTGACAGCCATTGTGGGCATCGCCCAGGCTCAGCACCACTTCGTCGCTCGACTTTTTCTTCTCATCCATTCGCTTCGGATGTTTCTTCTCCGGCTGGCGAGGAACACTGCGAATCGAATGCGATAAACCATAGAATTTTAACCATTAGTTGGGGGTTTCGTTGGCTCCATTTAGCCTTGGAACTAAACCGACTCACACTTTAACTTGCTGGCGCGGTGGATCGGCCTTGATCGCTATGGCTTTCCGACCCCCAATCACGACCACCTCCTGTTCCTTCGACCCGTTGTGTCCCACATTGTTAAACAGATGCGCCGGTGGATTCTGGCCGGATACCTCAATTTCCTCGCCGATCTCCAAGCCGCTGCCCAAACTGGATTTCTCATCATCCTCAGTCTGGTCATCGCGATCCTGATGATCCTGATCAGCCACCGGTTGTGTCTCGCCCGTTTCAGATTTCCTTTTCCCCTTCATCAGGCAGTTCTGCAGGGAGAGCAAATGATTCCTATTTGTATCTATTCCTTTGATAACCCAAGGATAAACTCACCTGACACATTTTGCCCTTGGAGCTCCGCTGGGTTTTGGGCAACTGCACAGTGACCTGGCAAGAAAAACAGGTCTCATGGATCATACGCGCCGAAGGTCTATTCGCAAAGCTAATTGAGGTTGGGAATGGTGAGCAAATGATTAGCAGATTCAAAAGAAAGTTGCATTAATGACTTAGCTACCTGCGCTTGGGAGTCAAACTGTAATCTCCCGATGGATTGGCATTCGAGCTGCTGCTGCTGCCGTTGCTGGCGGAGGCCATCTCACGAGCGTTTCCCTTGACCGCCATGGTGGAGGTCCATCCCTCGCTCGGCGGACTCGCTCCCTTGGGCACCTTCGGTTTGGACACCCGCTTCCCGGTGACCAGCTGCGTGGCCAACTTGTCCTGATGCAGCTGCAGCGACTTGCGATGCGACACATTGCCGGGCACAGCTCGACGCACCAACTCGAACTCCGGTCCCGCCTCCTGCGCCAGCCGCTGGAAACAGAAGTGCTCGATGGTCAGGTCGCCCTTCAGCAGGGGCACAATATCCTCGCGTGAGCGCAGCTTGCGTCCGTTGGGCGCAATAAAGAAGACATCGCCGGTGCGACGCTTGGGATTCCCGTTGCTGGGCAGGACGAGCTCACGCTTCCAGCCGTAAGCAAAGGGCAGACGATAGAACTCGTCGGTGGCCTTTAACTTTAGCGCTGATGTCGAGGCCTGTGGTTCGGGTTGTGGTGGCATGGCCTCAGCTGTGGTGACAACATCTGGTTCTGGCTTATCGTTGCTGCTGCTGCTGCTGGTGGTTACAAGTTCCTCCTTGCTCTTGCTCTTGGTTTGCTCCTCCTCTGGCTTGGACTTCTTTTCCTCTGGCGCCAAGTTCTCCTCTGACTCCCTTAGCTTTTTCTCCGCTTTGCGCTTTATCATCTCCTTGGGTTCAATCTCCTCCTTCTCCAATTTAGTCTGATCCTCGGTCAGGTGACCATGGCTGCTGGAGCGCGAAGTGCGCAGCGGCAACTGCGGTTCAGAAAGGGAGTTACCAAGCGATTTGGCACGCTGTGAGAAGCGAATGGACACCGTTTGGTTAGCATTCTCAGCCGTTTTGTCAACATCCTCCTCCTTATCCTTCTTCGTATTCTCCTCCACCGCCTGGTTGATCGGTTTTCTAACAGGAAGTAATGCGCGTTTACGTGCACGAGAGAGCGAAACCCACGGCGGCGGTGATGTCAACATATGGCTATTTATCTGGTCATTATCCTCGGGGATTTTGTTCTCCTCTCTATTCTTTTTCTCTTCAACTTTATCGTCGGCTTGTTTTCCAGTGGGACTTAGTAAGCGCTTTCGGGAACCGGAAAACGATGGCGGCGACGAAGATAACTTCTCGGTTTTTGATTTACCATCATCCTCGTCCATTGCAAGCGGCTCAGTTCGATCGTCATCCTCTGACGGCTGCTTTAGCTGCTTCTCCTTGGTCTTCGCTGGCTGCTCCTGCTGCTGCTCCTTTGTCTGCGACGACTGCTCTTGCTGCTGCTCCGGAGTGTTTAAAGACTTCTCCTTCTGCTCCTGCTGGTCCTGTGACTTCATCGACTGCTTCTTCTAATTGGGACGACACAAGGGGAATATATCAATGTTATTAGGTTATGGAATTGCCCGAATCTAAGCAGAATCTTTGGTTTTTGTCTCCACCTGGTTGTCTAGTTCTGTTTGTTGCATGCTCGATGCTTTGGCTGTGGTTGTTGTTGTTGTTGTTGTTGTTGGACTAGCGTTGGAGTTGTTCTTGTTGTCGCTGTTGCAAGCTGTCGTATTTGTTGTTGTTGTAGTTCGATTTGTACTAGTTGTACCAGTTGCTACTAAAGTGTTTGGCTGTCCCGGTTCGGGTTCGGGTTCGGGTTCGCGTTCTCGTTGCTGTCCAGGTGGCGTCGATGTGGTGGTCAAGTTCGAGTTGGAGGACAGAGAGGACGACTCTACCGGCGATGTCATCATCGGCGTTGGAGGCGATGCTAGCGATGGCTGCTGCTGCTGCTCTTGTTGCTGCTGCTGCGCTTGCCGCTCATGTTGCTCCTTGGCCGTCGACTCTGTGGAACCACCAGCCGCTGTCTCCTCGCGCGGCACCTCTCTGGGATAAATCCGCAGACCAGTCTTGAGTGCTCTTCTCAGCGCCTATTGTCGAGTGGTGGTTGTAATTCGTTCGGTTGAGTGTGAGATTAAGAAGATGGGCACACACAGGCACGGTTGATACATACAATAATACAGAACAAACAAAATGCCGTATTCCGCATTCTACACAACATACACAGAATTAGGAGCAGCCATAGCCCTCTGTATACCGTATACTCAATTTTGTTGCAATGCAAATAGATAACCCCTTGTGCCTGCCTACACACAAGGTATGTCTGTACAAACATATATACAATGAATATGTAATTTGAGTACAAAAAAAAGAGCTTCTGAGTTGTTCCTAATTATTTACAATTACTATTTTGAATACATCAACTTTTTTTTGGATTTAAAATAAATGATATCATGATAGAGCACAAAATATAATGAATAATATCAAAACAAGAGATCATAAATATAGGTGGTAATTGATTTTACTAGCCCATGCTTGAAGTATACAGAGGGATATTCCAGGTTCGCTTCCTTGCTCCACGACTCCGACAACCCGCTACTCACCTCATCGCTGGGATCCTCATCGGAGCTATTATCCTCGATAACCATGCGTGTCATACTCGGGATGCTGCCTGTCCACCCCAGTAGAGCCTCATCATCAGACATGCTGCACCGACGTTTCTTTATCTTCTTTTTCGACTTACCAGGATCGCCTTAAAATAAACAAGGTATAACTAACTATGCTGACTTGAAGTTCTTATGTTTAATTTAAGAAGAAGGTGACAAGGCTAGATCAAGACTTACAAACCAATTCACTTTCTTGATATAACATTGCATACTACTTCAAGGAATGCCAATTATTTATCGCAATCAGTGCACTTTCCCTTCATCGCAGATTTCAAAAACAATGTTTTGTAAACGTGCAAATATCTTTAACATGTTATGACAGACCAAGCATCCCGCTCACTCTCATTGGTTGTTATGGAAGCGATTCTTGCGGGCCAATAACTTATCCATCTTGCTCGCTCAAGTTAGCTTTTCATGAAAAGGACATTTCGTTACGTGCCTAATGAGAGGAAACGAGATGTACGTCTTGTCAAAAACAAGGAATATGTTTACCGAACTCCAAACACACCTAACCTATTCTTAACAGAAAACATATTTTCCACTCACCATTTGTGTCCGCTGCGGTTGGCTGATCGGAATTATTGGAGTCATCGTGGCTGTGGCCATTTATGTGCGGCCATGAAGAGTTCGTCGAGTCATCCAGCTCACTGGCAGATGTCTCCATGGCCTTGAAACTGGCATTTTCCGAAAGTCCTACGCCGGGACTTAATCCGCCGATCTTAGTGGCTCCGGATGTGGATCTGGAACCGATTCCCTTGCTGGTCGTCGGAGGCGACGAGGGCTGTGATTTTGAATCGCTGCTGGAGCTGCGTGGAGATCGCGTCATGGTGCGCGGTTTTGATGGTCCGGAAGTGTCGTCTTCCGAGCTCATATCGCTTTAAAAGAAACGCGAACAAGTCAACAGGGTATTCTTAGTTAAAACTTTTATTATAAGGCTAAGTAGTACCGATGTTTTAGTAACAAAAAATTTATTTATCTGAAATTGAAAGGACATCACCACCATGTGCCGCTTATTTTGTTTTGCACTGTTGATAAGTTGCCACCTGTTTTTATGAATGCCACAAAACCGAACCATAAATGACAGGGCAGCTATGAAAACTGGATGACCTTGCCTTTTTTCAGGATTTCTTTTAAGGAAATTAAAGTTTATGATGTTAAATATGCAACTGCAGTAAACATATCGAACGCTGAACTTTTACTCAACTGCAGTATTGACTGTTGTTATTTGCTTCTTGGCAAATTTGAGTGCTCATAATTTTTTTTTTTTGGTGGCATAATCTGTAGATGCAGCCAGAGCTTTGTGCATCTGGATGCGCGCGCCAGCCTCAACAAATTTTGGAGAAGAGCTTACAGGTACACGCAGGTTTGCTTGCATGTATTTGTGCGCGCGTCGCAGCGGTTTGTTTATGTTCCGTTTTTGCTTTGATCGCTACCCCCTCAGTTTGTGTATGCATTTTATCCGATGAAAACACACAAACACATACGCACGGATTTGCAAAAAAAACGGCTTGTTGCGCTCTTTTATCAAATGCACAATAGGAAGTTGTGGAAATCACACTTTTCAGTTATTTTTTATTGCACTTTAAACCACTTATTAAGCCATATTTCCATTTACTGCTCTTTTGTCTTTTATATATTCTCGGCGTAACGCGAACTTGGGACGCAGGAATCAGCGTGCCTTTGTGTATGTGTGTACGAGACGCCAAAAACGAGGCCGCAAATTGCACTTTTTACACTTTCCGTAGCCGTTGCACATTCTCTAGTTGTTGCACTTACCTCTTCCGTACAAAAATAATTACCACAACAAGAATCCACTCGCTTTAAGAAAAAAATTAAAATGAAAAGAACGCTGTTTTTAGGGATGTCGCAAATAAAATATCGATATATTGATAATATTTTTAAAAATCACGATATTTTGTGCCGAAATATCGCATACGTTTTTTCCAAGAGCGCCTTTGAACCTGAACCAAACGATTTGAAAGTCAAATATACATACTTATGTACATATCTTTAAAATGGTAATCTAACGCAATAAAGATTTTGATTTTCGCATCGATATAGTTTTCTTTCAAATCCCAAATACACGCAATTCCTAAATTGATAATTCCTGTCATTGATAAGTACTCCTCCTGGCCTAGACTTTTAAATCAAAAAACAAAGCTCTGAAAAAAATTTTGGTTTTAAGCTACGCTTTTGATTTGTTTAATATGTTGCGAAATTGAGAAATCATCTAACGACGAGTTGATTTTAAAATCCAACCCATGAATAGCTCCAATTAAAACCACACTGCAATCCCTCAGCCCCAAAAATACCAGATAGCCGTCAGCCCCAAAAATACCGCGTGCCAATCAGCCCTGGTCAACACAACTGGTTGTACGTATGTATGTATGTCGCCCGTACTACATACCTATATACTATTGCCAGCTCTGCACGTGAAATCCGAAGGCGGCGAAAGTAATCTGTGATCAATTCGGTGAGTTTGCCGTTTGCCCATGCGATCCTTGTGCCATATAATATAGTTAATACCCCGTGCAGAAATGTCCAAGGCCAGGGGAAAAAGAAGGAGCGCTTCGATGACGACGACGAGCAGTTGGAGAAAGTGCAAGAGAAGAAGGCGCCGCCGACGACCAAGAAGGGTGGTGGCAAGAAGGGCAAGCGAGGGGGCGGCGGCGATTCCAGTGATGAGGATGTCGCGCCCAAGAGTCGCGACAACGAGGATCTGGAGAGCATAGCCTCCTCGAATCAGAGCAAACAGCAGCAGGGCAAGAAGCAGACGAAGAAGGGGAAGAAGGGCAAAAAGAACGACGACTGGAGCGACGAGGATGAGAAGCCAGCGAAGGGTTTGCCCAACCAGGATGAGGATGACGACGATGAGGCGCCTGCATCGAAGCCAGCTGCCAAAAAGCCACCGCCGAGCAAGAAAAACAAGAAGAACAAAAAGAAGAACGATGATTTCTCCGACGAAGAGGTGGCCGAGGTGGATTTGGACGAACCCGAGGACGAGGAGGAGGAGGAGATCGTCGTGGCCGCCAAGCCCGCTTCCAAGAAGTCCAAGAAGAAGCAGCAGCAGCAGAAGAACAAGTTCGCCATGAGCGAGGATGAAGATGAAGAGGAGGCCCTCGAGGATCTGCCAGATGAGGAGGACGAGGAGGAGGAGGAGCAGCTATCCAACAAGCCGGCGTCGAAAAAGTCCAAGAAAAAGCAGCAACAGCAGAAGCAGAAACTGCCAGTGAGCGAGGACGAGGAGGAGCTTGAGGATGAGGACGAGCAGCCCGAAAAGGAGGTGGAGGAGCAGAAGGTGGAGCAAGTGCTCAGCGAAAAGGTGGCTGCAGTGAGTCTCAAGGAGAAGACCCCTGAAAAGCAACCAGAACCGGAAGCTATCGTGGAACCCGAACCGGAAGCTGAGGCAGAAGCCGAAGCCGAGGACGAGCCCAAGTCCGAGGACAGCAAGGAGACCAAGGAGAAGCGGCTCACCCACAAGGAGAAGAAGAAGCAAAAGAAGCAGCAGGAATACGAACGCCAAATGGAGCTGATGACCAAGAAGGGCGGCGCTGGGCACTCGGATCTGGACAACAATTTCACCATGTCGCAGGTGCAGAAGAGCGCCGGTCAACAAGCAGCTTTGGAGCACGCCGTGGACATCAAGATCGAGAATTTTACCATCTCTGCCAAGGGTGAGTCATCTTCGTGGCCTTTCCAT
Organism: Drosophila ficusphila; assembly: GCF_018152265.1. Classification (NCBI taxonomy): domain Eukaryota; kingdom Metazoa; phylum Arthropoda; class Insecta; order Diptera; family Drosophilidae; genus Drosophila; species Drosophila ficusphila. Next base: position 3,007,147 of record NW_025064092.1, on the reverse strand, counting down.
GGCGTAATGCATATTTATCATTTGTACTTTAATTAGGTAACGATTTGTTTGTGAACGCCAATTTGTTGATTGCCCACGGACGTCGCTATGGCTTGGTGGGTCCCAATGGACACGGCAAGACCACGCTGCTCCGGCATATTGCCACCCGTGCCTTCGCCATACCGCCCAACATTGATGTGCTGCTCTGCGAACAGGAAGTGGTGGCCACCGACAAGACGGCCATCGATACGATCCTCGAAGCGGACGTGCGACGCACAGAGATGCTGAAGAAGGCTGATGATTTGGAGAAACAGTTTGCTGCTGGGGATTTGAGTGTTCAGGAGGAGCTCAACGATACGTTCGCGGAGCTGAAAGCCATTGGCGCTTACTCGGCAGAAGCGCGTGCCCGGAGAATCCTGGCCGGTTTGGGTTTCAGCAAGGAGATGCAGGACCGGCCCACCAACAAGTTCTCCGGTGGCTGGCGCATGAGAGTCTCCCTGGCCCGAGCTCTGTATCTGGAGCCCACGCTCCTCATGCTCGACGAGCCGACCAATCACTTGGACCTTAACGCTGTCATCTGGCTGGACAACTATCTGCAGGGCTGGAAGAAGACCCTCTTGATTGTGTCCCACGACCAGAGTTTCTTGGACAACGTGTGCAACGAGATTATTCACTTGGACCAAAAGAAACTGCAGTACTACAAGGGCAACTACTCGATGTTCAAGAAGATGTACGTGCAGAAGCGTCGCGAGATGATCAAGGAGTACGAGAAGCAGGAGAAGCGTCTGCGCGAGCTGAAGGCCCACGGTCAGTCGAAGAAGGCGGCGGAGAAGAAGCAAAAGGAGTCGCTCACGCGGAAGCAGGAGAAGAACAAGTCGAAGCAGCAGAAACAGGACGAGGATGAGGGACCGCAGGAGCTGCTGGCCAGGCCCAAGGAATACATTGTCAAGTTCCGTTTCCCGGAGCCATCGCAACTCCAGCCGCCCATTTTGGGTGTGCACAACGTGACCTTCGCGTTCCCGGGACAAAAGCCTCTATTCATCAAGGCCGACTTTGGTATCGATCTCACGAGTCGTGTGGCCATCGTCGGACCCAATGGTGTGGGCAAATCCACGTTCCTAAAGCTGCTCCTCGGCGAACTGGAGCCGCAGGAGGGTGAGCAGCGCAAGAATCATCGGCTGCATGTCGGCCGCTTCGATCAGCACTCCGGCGAGCATCTCACGGCTGAGGAATCGGCTGCGGAGTATCTGCAGCGCCTGTTCAATTTGCCGCACGAAAAGGCGCGCAAGGCGTTGGGTTCCTTTGGTCTCGTTAGTCATGCGCACACCATCAAGATGAAGGATCTTTCCGGCGGTCAAAAGGCTCGCGTGGCCCTCGCCGAACTCTGTCTGAGTGCTCCGGATGTGTTGATTCTCGATGAGCCGACCAATAACCTGGATATCGAGAGTATCGATGCCTTGGCGGAGGCCATCAACGAGTACGAAGGCGGCGTTATTATCGTCTCCCACGACGAGCGATTGATCCGTGAGACGGGCTGCACTCTGTACGTGATTGAGGATCAGTCGATCAACGAGATCGACGGGGAGTTCGACGACTACAGGAAGGAGGTGCTCGATTCGCTGGGCGAGGTGGTCAACAATCCCAGCGTGGTGGCCAATGCGGCTGTGCTGCAATAACCCTCGCGTTCTTGGTCACGGACTTCGAGTCCTCCACACCACAGGATATCATCTCGTCAGCCGGCTCGCACTATGTTAATTGTTCAACTGTTGAATGGTTTATCCGCTAGTTAGCCTTTTTATACCAACATATATACAATAACAAATTGTGAAAGTAAATGTTATTACACAAGAGTTGCGTTCTTTTCTTATCAATATTTATAGAAAATAGGGGAACCGTAGGAGGTGTTATCAATTGAATATATTATTTAATACATTTCAAAGATTTGTTTGTTTATGCTTAAATATTTATTAGTTGCTCAAAAATAAGAATGTTTTTGGGTTTTAAATATAATTTCTTTTGAATTTGGAAATAACCTTGTGGAAAGTTTAATGGCTTATTGCCATCAACTGAAAGAACGAATTCTTACCATAACAAAATCAAAAGCAATTTTATATTTGAGTTGGCCGGAAATTGTATAAACACAATAATATGTAGTAAAGCAAACAATTGCTCAATTTTAAATTTTATTCAAGCAGGTTGAAAAGTATTTGAGAGCGGCAAAAAAAAAATGTGATAAGAGGATTAAACCTACATATAATACTTATATATTAATGGACTTAAGAGGATAATAGATTCTTAGCCGCTGCGATAAAAGGCTTTGACATTGTTGATCAGGTGGCTCAATCCATTGTAGCCATCTTTATCGAAGTCGATGTTCTCGCCGCCAAATTCAATGACCTGAAAGATGAGAATAGTGTTTAAAACCTTGTAGCTTTCAAATAGAACTCCATTGAGCAATTGCACCCACCTCCTTGGCTCTGATGGTGTCTGCCCCATGCGGCACTCCAATCACCTCCACCCAGGCTCCGTCGGCGGCACCGAGTTCGCCCGGCAGGTTGATCTTCAGCTTGTGGTTGTCCGTGGAACTGGCCAGCAAAGTGGATCCCGCCACGCTTTCCACGCGCACCATTATGCTCACGGTTTGGCCGGAAAACTGCTTCAGCATTCCGCCGTTAACAATCGAACGTGGATCAAAGGGGTCCATTGCTTTTAGATTAATTTGCGAAGTTTGCGAAATTCAGCAGAAATAAAATGCCGTAAACAAGAAAGAGCGCCAATAGAGCTGTCAAGCCATCGATGAAAAATTCGATAGCTGAGTGAACTATCGATGTTATTTAAATATGCTTTTTTATATTCAAAACATATGGTGCTTAAAACATTATTTGTTATGGGATGTCACAATCGGCCATTTATATATTAGTATATATTGTTTGATAAATTAAATAACTTTGGTTAAATTGTGCTTTAGGGGTTTTTGCTAAAAATGGGATAGGATTTTTTTTTAAGCGCTACCTTGGGACCTAAACATGAATGAAAAAGTGCCGCAGATCGTGATTTCTAATTATTTTTTTATAAAAATTATAAAAAAGAAACTGGCCGTAGCGTTTCTGGATCATTTCGCAATCTTTACAGCGTTCACTTCTTAAATTTTCAGTGCCTGTCATGGTGAAGTTATTATTTTTTTTTTGTTTTTAAACTTTTCACACATTTGCAGCACTCTTCGTCCACAATAATTAGAAATCAAGCTCTCCGCAACTTTTTTATTAATGTTTAGGTCCCAAGGTAGCTCTTAAAACCAACAAAATTCCTAGCCCATTTTCAGCAAAAGCCCCTCAAGCACACTTTTACCATAATTTTTTTTCCAATGGTTGATTCTTTCAAAATATTGTAAGATGTTTTCAGGTTTAAAAATTAACTTTTTAAAATTTTGAAGTTATTCAAAATTCCCCATAAAATGACAGTAAAAACATCGATACCATGCAGAATGACCTAGGCTGACCGAAAATGCGGAGTGGTATGAAACTGCTGATTTTAGCGGGGCAACCCGTTAGATCGATATACGTATCGATAGTTTTTAGCCTGGCCAAACGCACCAATGTTTATTGTTATAAAATAAATGTTAAAAATAAACAATTAATCACTTAAGATAAACAAAAACTAGTGCAAGCAGCAAGTGCGTTGTAAAAACGATCCCCGCCCTCCGCTCTTACCTCATCACGGGCATAAAAAATAAGCACAAAAACAACAACGCCAGCAGCAGCAACAACAAAAACAATAACCAGGAGATTCAGATTCGCAACGCAATCAAAAAAAAGGCAAAACGGAGAAAAAAAAAACTACAAGGCGAAACGCATAAATAAATAGGAAAACAAATAATAGTAATAATAAGACTAAAAGCAAGTGGAAAAGTACGAAAGCAAAAAGAGAAAACATATGTACGTTGCGTGAGAGTGACGTGTGTGTGTGTGTGTGCGAACGAGCAAGAGAGAGAGGGGAGGAAGGAGAGCAAAAACAAAAACAACATCACAGCATAAGCGAGACCTTGAAAACTTTAAAAGCAGCAGCAAAAACAACAAACACAAAATCCAAAAAAACAGCAGTACAAAAAAAATTAAAAAAAAAAAGTTTAATATAAAAAATATATACTTTTATATACAATTCGTAGAGGAGCGGAGCGTACACTCTGTTATGGAGAGTGACGATTTTCATTTACCGCAAGGCGCCAATTAATAGGGGAAAATCCATAAAGCGAGGATTTGCCAAGAGGAAAAGCGTGGACGAACCGCCGCTGAAAAGGCCAAAATGGCAGCAGCAGAGGCGGGAAACACGGGCACAGGGTCGGGATCGGGATCCGGATCAGGATCGAGCAGCTCCTCGGATCCTGCCAACGGACGGGAGGCCCGCAATCTCGCCGAGAAACAGCGGCGGGATAAGCTAAACGCCAGCATTCAGGAGCTGGCCACAATGGTGCCACACGCAGCGGAATCCTCCCGCCGGCTGGACAAGACCGCCGTCCTGCGATTCGCCACCCATGGCCTGAGACTCCAGTATGTGTTTGGCAAGTCCGCCTCCCGCCGGCGACGGAAACCGATCCTCAAGGGCTCGGGCTCATCGCCCGGCATTGGCGAGCTATCCAATCCCAGTCTGCACCTCACGGACACGCTGATGCAACTGCTGGACAGCTGTTTCCTTACCCTGACCTGCAGTGGCCAAATCGTTTTGGTCTCCTCCAGCGTGGAGCAGCTCTTGGGCCACTGTCAGTCGGATTTGTACGGCCAGAACCTGCTGCAGATCACCCATCCCGACGATCAGGCCATGCTGAAGCAGCAGCTGATACCGCGGGACATTGAGACCCTGTTCTACCAGCAGCAACATCACCAGCAGCCGGGTCATAATGCTCAGCAGCACTCAACTTCCACGTCGGCTTCCGCATCGGGCAGTGATCTGGAGGAGGAGGAAATGGAGATGGACGAGCATCGCCTGGGTGATGACCACCAGCAGGAGGACGAGAATGAGGAGCAGGATCATCCGTACAACCGACGAACGCCCAGTCCGCGGAGCATTGCCCATTCGGCGGCCATCGATGAACGACTGCGATCCGATCGCCGTTGCTTCACTGTCCGATTGGCCAGGGCTTCCACGCGAGCGGAGGCGACGCGCCACTACGAGCGGGTCAAGATCGACGGCTGCTTTCGCCGCAGTGACTCCTCGCTGACGGGCGGTGCCGCTGCCAACTATCCCATTGTCTCCCAGTTGATTCGGCGCTCGAGAAACAATAATATGCTGGCTGCCGCGGCAGCGGTGGCAGCGGAAGCGGCGACAGTGCCGCCGCAACACGATGCCATTGCCCAGGCGGCGCTGCACGGGATCAGTGGGAACGACATTGTCCTGGTGGCCATGGCCAGGGTTCTGCGGGAAGAACGCACCGTCGCCGAGGAGACGGAAGTCAGTGGCATGACCTTCTATCGGCAACCAGAACCCTACCAGTTGGAATACCAAACGAGGCATCTAATCGATGGCAGCATAATCGACTGTGATCAGAGGATTGGCCTGGTGGCGGGCTACATGAAGGATGAGGTGCGTTTTTGGATACGAAATCCCTTTGCAGACGACTCTTAATCTTTGTTCTTTTGATTCCGAATTAGGTGCGCAACCTGAGTCCCTTTTGCTTTATGCATTTGGACGATGTCCGCTGGGTGATTGTTGCTCTGCGGCAGATGTACGACTGCAACAGCGATTACGGCGAGAGTTGCTATCGTCTGCTGTCCCGCAACGGACGCTTCATCTACCTGCATACGAAGGGCTTTCTGGAGATCGATCGCGGCTCCAATAAGGTGCACTCCTTTCTCTGCGTCAACACGCTGCTCGACGAGAAGGCGGGCCGGCAAAAGGTGCAGGAGATGAAGGAGAAGTTCTCGACAATCATCAAGGCGGAGATGCCCACGCAGAGCAGCAGTCCCGATTTGCCAGCCTCGCAGGCGCCACAGCAACTGGAGAGAATCGTGCTTTATCTGATCGAGAACCTGCAAAAGAGTGTGGATTCGGGCGATGCGGTCGGCGGCCAACCAATGGAGAGCCTAATGGACGATGGCTACAGTTCGCCAGCGAACACATTGACCCTCGAGGAGCTGGCGCCATCGCCCACGGCACCCACTTTGGCCTTGGTGCCGCCGGCTCCGTCGTTGGTGAAGAACTCCATCTCGAAGTCGGTGAGTGTGGTCAATGTGACGGCGGCCCGAAAGTTTCAGCAGGAGTATCAAAAGCAACGCGAGCAGCTGAAGGAGCGCAGCAACGTCTCGCAAGGAGTGATACGGCAGTTGAGCAGCTGCCTCAGCGAGGCGGAGACCGCATCCTGCACACTTTCGCCGGCCAGCAGCTTGAGTGCCGGCGAAGCGCCCGATACGCCGGAGCCACACAGCAATACGCCGCCGCCACAGCCGCTCCACGCGCGTCCCAGTGTCCTGCATCGCACCCTGACCAGCACGCTGCGATGACGGGCCGACGGGTGTGGAAATGGACGCCGTTTGGCAGCCCACATTCGGTGACGTTCATACATTAGCCATGTCCAAAAATATATCAGCAAAACAAACATAATCTGCCCCTAAAAAGGAAGTCAGTCGAATCTTTGGTCTTTAGAGACCGTAAGCATGATTAGGCATCAAGTTGAATCGATTTGATAAGGTTCATTCAGAAAGCCAGAGCATGTAATTAAATAGAGTAAGCACTTCTTGAAATCAGCCAAAAAACAATGTGGTTCCTAGAACCCCCTTTTTGTCTAACAATTTATTTTTGCAACTGGCTTTTAGATTTTCAACATTTGAGTATATAATTACACAACCAATATAAAGCGAACAGAACTCACAAGTTGTAATCAAAGCGATTCTGTAATTTTACTTACTTATATAGGGATTCCCGCCAAATCTGGTTTTAAGCACTTACTTTTTAACTTGTTCAATATGCATTCTTTGTTGTATACCAAAAACAAACTTAGGTTTCTATATTGTACATATTGTTCGGATATCTGAAAGCGGTTTTCTTGTTGTTTAAAAATAACTATGTTTTTGTGAAGAATCGACGAAATCGACGAGGCGCATTTAGTTTGAGATTATGGCAGTAATAATTATCTGATCACGATTATCGTTAGAAAGTGCCTCTAACTGAGTAATAGAAGAGATACATTTTGGACATGGGCTATCGCTGATTTTACACTATAATTCGATCTGAAACAGATCGATTACATGTCAAAGCGTCGATCGGTGTGTGCTGCTAAATGCGTTCCATAATCAATAATCTTCGTTATGTAATTACGTTTAATTTGTAAATACGTATGTGTGGGTGATTGCCAGTGCGTGTGCGTGTGTGTGTGCATGAGTGTGTTAGAATAGTAGATCAGTGCTCGGCTTTGGTTTTAGTTGAAATTTAAACCCCATTTCCCGATTTCCTTGTTATCACCACCCCCAAACCCCTGCCCCACACACCAGTGTAAAAAGAGTACAAAAAAACAACAACAAAAAAGAAAAACAACAAATTAACAATCAATTATATATTTATTTTGCCCTAAGTCTAGAACACGCTTAGAACGACTCATTAATAGTTAAACCGATTTTGCAATCGATTGAAATTAAACGCTCGATTTTTGTTTACCATCTCACTTCTAGAAAGAGATAGAGGACAGCAAACAGTCGAACTTCTCTAATCGAACTTTCCGTTAGCCTGATAAGCAGGAATTACTTTAAATTCCCTTTTAAAAACTATAACAACATAGCAGACTTTTTATATAATTGTGAATTAATAATAATTTGATAATTCAAGTAATTTAATTGTCTAGATAAAAATATGATAAATAACAAATTAATTTTTGTTCATTGTTAATAATTAACTGTCGAAAAATCTTGTATAATTTCCCAACAAAAATGAGTATAAATTACTTACATATAAACATAATTGAAATAATAAATTGAAAAGGGATAGAAATCGACATAGCGAAGTTCGACTGTTGTTCAATACTCACAATGCCAGAGATAGAGAGAGAGATGGCTCATTCCCTCTCGCTCTGGCCTGTTATCAAAGCCTTTGCCATTGTCCTTGGCGTTGCGTTCTTATCACCGGCGTATCGGCGAGAACATATAAAATTTTTTTTTTTGGGGGGAAGTGGGTTTAGTGGTAATTATGAGGCGGTTGGTGGTTTTTGGTGGCGCGGGGCATGGTGGGCCACGTTTCGTTATTTTTTTTGTTTTATAGCGAAATTCTGCTAGCTATAAACTTAAGCATATACATATATTATTACCTTTTTGTTTAGCTCAATTTTTTGTTTGTATTTTTAATTATTACTCGGTTTGTCTAGTGTGTAATTCAATTAAAAGTCGTATGCTAATTTCCCAGCGAATCGTTCAGTGTTTGTTCAAACGAGTTGTGCTCTTTAAACACTTTTGGTTTATCCGTCTTTAAATTTTTGTTTGTTTTTGCTTGCGTTGTTATTTGCCCAAAAAAAAAAAAAAAAAAACAAAGCAAAATTTGTGTCGTTTTTTTTTTTTTTTTAGTAATTAGCTTTAGATGTAATGTCAAATGTCAAGCGGTATAATCTACGTAAGAATAATAATGTGTAATGTCTTTTTTAGAACTTGCTAAACTCTAGCAATTAAAACATAGCCTGTAATTAACAATAATTAATTATAATAATCAATAAAAATTCATGCAGATGAAACGTTAATAAATAATAAATTATATAAATGAAAAGAACAGCTTTTTTTGGGGACAATCCAAAATGTGGAAACCTTACTTAATGTTTCCAATACACTTTATAATACGGATTACCAAATTCTTTCAAATTTACCGCCAATTGGGAAATATAATCCAATAGGAAAACTTACCTGGCGATTGAAATGGTGAGTATGAATGTTTGTTAGAAGAGTACAACTAGCTTACTGTAGGTTTGAATGGCTTTGGCGCCCATGCAACCAACTAGATAACTATTCTGTTAACCTTAATACTAGGTCCAACAGAGTACAAGAGAGGTACAGCAAATATTATCCATCAAATTAAGTGTTTAATATTTTACTTCGTGCTTAATATTAAAGTTAACTTAAAATGAGACTTGCAACTTAAAAGAATATTAAAGTGTGGTATCGAATGCAGGCAATTCTGAAGACAATAAATGAAGATGCTTGAGTTCGTGGTGAGTTTGAGTTAAGGTGACTTTCGGTTAGATATTTGCCAATAACAATTAAATTAAATATATTGTTTGATTTCGCGAGATTACATTAAAACAACGTTTATATAAAACACATATCAAATTATTTTGTATTAAGAATAATTTAATTTTGAACTTCCTGAGATGAGAATTTTAATTCTTATTGGATCTTATCAACTAAAAAGTTTAGTTTTTATTGCTTAATATAGGAGGATTTAGTTAGAGGAGGTTTTATAGTTTTGTTAAAAATAATTGTGCCAATTGGAAAACACCTTTCGGATCCGCGCGCTTCAAGGTGCAGCTATAGCTCTGCTCCTCGCACACCCATCAGCTGTGAAACGGGGGTGTGTAAACCCACCACAGCCACCGTCGATTATGTTGCACCGATTCGAGTTTTGTGCTCGTGTTTTTAAACAGATTAGAAAACCAGGACGAAAATTACTGCCTAATCGTTGGTTTTAAATTGAGCCAAAATATAGCGACAGTAATACTTAATTTTAAAAAACATTATCGATATATCGATAATTCGATAATTTTTCGAAACCCCCAGTTATTGTTACCGTTGTTGCCGTTGAGACCACCTTGTACTTATTCCACCATGATTCGTGAAGAGCGAACGGCAGTGCAGTAGAGCGTCGACGGACGGATAAAAACCTATTTAAGCGCTCGAACAACGCAAAATTTGACGGTGTTCCGCTCTTGCAGTGTCTGTTTCCGTCGCGTGTCTGCGTGTGCGTGCGGCTGTGTGTGTTCGTTTTTTGTTATTTTTTTTACCAACGACAACACAACAAAAATAGTAAAATACACAAAATTTCAGTGTTTAAATGATTTTGGTTTATTGTTGGCGTCCTGAATGAGAAAATCGAGAAACGCCGTGGAAAACGTATGAAATGCTGAAATAAAGCTTAAAGTAAAAGCAGAAATTGAGAGTTGTTTGTTTGTGTGTGCGTGTGTGTGCAACAATAATAACAAAAAAGAAAAAGACCGAGTGTGGAAGAGGGGGCGATGGGGGCAGACAGAGACAGAGCAAGAGAGGTAGAAGCAACACCTACGCAGCTTTTACATATTTTGTTATTTCATTTTTGGCATGCCGTTGCTTTCTCCCTTACACTCGCAGCCTCATTTGAATTTTTTTTTGGGCAGCAAATTTCTCCGCTTCCTGTTCTCTTTCGGCTTTTTTTGTTGTTTTGATTTAAAAAAGTCCCTAAAATATCAATCAATATATATTGCTAAACAACATTATCAACCATAGTAAAGAAACTTGTCCTACATTTAACAATAAATAAGAAGTGAAGAAATAGATAAATAAAACTTGTTTTGTTTTGTTTTCGAATTTTATGTGACGAGATCCATAAAGCTCCCGCTCTCTCTATATCTCTTTCTCTCGGGCAAAAGAAAAAGATCAATCAAATCAATCTGCTCTTCTCCTCCTCTCTTTCCTCTCTTTGCAACAAAGTTGAAGGTCTTTTTTGCATGGCAATGTTGCCAAGCGCCAAAAGCAACAACAGATAACAACAATAACATAAGTACACAGAGCCAAAACTGGATATATATAATAAATGCTTTCGTTTTCCAAAACTCATCATAAAAACAACTGATTCCAAAAAAATGCGAAAATGCTGTTTAAATCAACCTAAAAAATAACATTTCTTATTATATTATAACAAAATTCTTAATTTTGTTCTGTGTAGAGTGTAACTTTGCAAAACTGGTTTTGAGCCTTTTAGTTTTATTAATTTTTGGTGCTTATTTGTTTTATTTGCTGATTGCGATTTTTCAATACATATGTATATCAATGACGTCAGAGCAGGCTATGTTGTTGATAAGCAATTTATTTGCAACTACAAGAGACAGTGCAATTAATTAGCACACAACCGCGATTGATATTTAAATAAAATTAATGCATTAAGTAAGCAAACCTCCAGCTTCTCTGACTTGAATAAAACGGGTATTTTGCATTAATATATTCTTGGAATTAAATTTTCATAACTTAAAATGCCAACCTTACGATTTAGACTTTAAAAATGCTGATAAAGTGTTTATTCTAGGAAATTGTACAACAAAATTTCTTAATAATTTTGCAATCAATTTATTTTTTTATTTTTTGCAATTTCCATAACAGCCATGTATCAATTTGAAATGTAGACAGTAACCCAATAAGATAACGAAACAAGTCGCAGAAAAATATAAAAAATCCACAAAAGCTTTTGGCGCAAGCGCAAAGTCGCAGAGAAGAAGAAGAGGAAACATAGCAGGTAGAGAGCAAGACAGCAAATCTGTAGGTGTCTCATTCTTTGATTGCTCTTTATTTATATTCATAAACTCTCTTGCAGATCACAACTAAAAAAATGGTTTAATCAATTTTGAACCTGAAATCTCAACCAATTGGATCCAGTAAAATATATGTAAAAATTTACCGTGGTGACGAGAAAAAATTGTGAAAACAATGCATTTAATCAAAGTTAAGACTAAACTCGCGCTGAAAATGCACGAAATCGAAAGAAACTAGCAAAAAACCAATCCAAAAATCGCACAAAACAAAAAAGTTAAGCAAAAAAAAAAAAAAAATAAGCCAGACAACAAAAGAGAGCCAGGAGCAGAAAAAGCAACAAAAACAACAGCAAAACGACGGCCCCAAAATGTTGTACCAGCTAAGTAAAGCCACTACTAGAATCCGACTCAAAAGGCAAAAAGCCGTTCCACAACATTGCTGGCTCTGGAGTTTAGCATTTCTGGCAGCATTTACTCTAAAGGTAAGCGAAAGAAACAACAAATATGGCCAAAACACGATTGCGGGCGGATTAATAGAACCAAAACGTAGTGTGTGTCTTTGACCAAGCATAAAACAATACATTTTTTTCAATTTTATTTAACATTTGTAATTTTTTCATGGCCTCAGAGGTGCAACTTTGTATTTATTAGGTATGAAATCTTGAATTCAATGGAAGAAATAGATAACAACACAAATCTCAATTGCGGGAACTACATTTTTATTAAGTTAATGAACACAAAAAAATTACTCTATTTACTTTCTACACTTGGGTCAATTAATTCCATAAGATTCAGCAAACATTTGACCATGTTACTCATTTATTTATTTGAGATCCCATACTTTTAACCCTCATGGAAATCATCTTCGTTTTTGTCTTTGGTCTTTTCCCATGTTAATTAAATTCAATTATTTCGCATCGTGTTTGCCTTTCGTTATTGTTCATGCGGATGTATTTGTCCCTTTGTTTGGGAGCTCTAAAGACAAACAAACTCCCCCTCAATCAAAGACCTTGAGGAGCCACAAACAAAAGGAAAATCAATTCAAAAGCAAGAGTAATCAAACAAGATTTAGTATCTTGTATCTCAAGTCAAGTTTGAGAGAGATAGAAACCGAAATGCATTTTGCATTTAATAATCTATCTGTGTATCTAGTTTTGTATATAGCTTAAGCTATATCACTTGTATTCTGTATTTATTGGGGGAAAAATAGTTAAGAACCAGAATTGAAATGCATTTTTTGTTTATCTGTATTTAATCACGTGGGCAATATTTTTAATTGATACCTCGTGCCGAATCGGTAACGGTTTCTGTTTTGCATAACAATAATTTCATAACCGATTACCTGATTTTGTGCATCCCCAATTTTTAGTGATGAAATCGGTAAGACTTGCAATTTTCTTAATCGTATTCGACTTTTGCAGTTATGCACGAACTCCATTTTCATAAAGGCAGCAACACAAAGCAAACAAATAATGGCTAATAGCTTTAGCCACTATTTTTTTTTCTATTTTCAAAAGAATAGTAAACACAAATCGCTGTAAAAGTAGTCGACGTACGTTATTCAATACTGTTTATCCCTGGGCTTAGTTTGTGTGTAGAACTATTTTCATTTTATTGAAGTCGATCTGTATTCTAAATGAACTGGATACCACTGGTAATTATTGATTACAGATGCGGGACCGACTTGACATGAATTCTAAGCCGGCAGCGAACCGGTTCGAATTCGATTTCAGTTTCGTTTTACATTGACGAATTTTTTTTTATTCGCTTGTTTTTATTTGCTTAACAAAATTGTTGGCGCGTAACGACTACTGCTCCCCAAAATATTTCCCTTCTATTTATAAAAAAAAAAAAAAAAAAAACTAACCAATTGTTTCCCGGGAGATCCATTTCAATTGGTTTTCTAGTTGTTTCAGTTGTTCCATCGGTTGGTTTTTTTATTTGTTTTGCTGCACCGATAAATGGCTAGAAATATTTGCCGTTTTGTCACATACAATCTTAACTTATTTCGTTGCTGGTGGCCAGAAGTCACGTTCCAGTCAAATAATAAACACGAATAATATGAAGGCATTCATAAATGCAAGTTCACTTACATCAGATAGTTTTTCTTAAAAAATGATAAAATTGCGAAGAAAATTTATTGGTATTTCAGATTGAAATCAAAGAAATGATAATGAAAGAAAAATAACATTTTCGTTAACTTGTTGTTGTTAAAAATTATTAAATATAAAATCAAAGTTGTTGGTATGCCGCAGATAAAAACACTGAAGCCGGCTTAAATGATGCGAGAAATGAGGCTTACAGAAATAATTAAAAACAATTACGATTCCGGTAAGAGTCTGCGACTGGGAAAATACGGAAGTGCTGGGCAATTAAATGCAGGGCAGAATCCCAAGATGCACAACGCAGATATGCGCCCAATATTCTCACACTCCCCCCCAAAAATAAAAACAGAAACGACGGGGAAAGCCACACCCATTCCATGTTTAAGGACACGTGTCAACCGTAACAGAAACAAAAACAGGAAAGTGGGGAGAACTTTGTCCAGACTTTCGCCAGAAAGAAGAACACTCTCGAGAAGGAAAAGGTGGTAAGAAGTCAGTGCAGGATGGCAATTAAATGCAACCCTGCACTGTCATGCAATTGACACCAAAACACTCAGGTTTTCACCCCTTCCTCTGCTATAGAATACCCCTTTGTGTGTCTTGCCCACAACATAAACCCAATTTGACTTGAAAAATGTGCATAAATTAAGTAACAATTAAGCCAAGTTGTGCTTGGGCTTATTAACCCCCGGTCGGCATGACTAATTGATCTTATTCGAGATTAGCGATACGCGTTCAAGTGGAACAAAAGTGAGTCAGTTAAGTATGCAAAAAAAAAATTCCAAGGTTGTGTCGAAGCTAACTAATATTTCCCAACAGGATTTAAAGTTTTTCTGGAAAAATTGTTCAACCTTTTAAGGAACTAGAATTCAAACTTAATGATTTATAACTCCACTCGTTCTTTGGTTCCGCGGATTCTGATATTTGCCAGAAGTCTTAAAAATATCTAGCAACAATATTTTTTGATGAGTTACCACCTCGTCTCGCTGGCAAACATCAAACAGAAACTGAAAATAGAGTCGAATGCCGGAAATGCAACATCAAAATGCGAAATCCAAAATAGGAAAAATCGAAAAGAAAACGCAGAGATAATGTAGCTGCAAAGAAAATATAGTTGGCCGAAGGGGGAATGCCAACTCGATCCATTTTCGCCTTCGGTTTTTATTTCACTGATCGATTAATGCCAGAAGGAATCGTTGGCAACCCTCTTCTCTACTTTTCGAGTATAGTTTCTGATTGGAAAAAAAGGGTAGGCGGGGAATTTCGGAAAGGGGGAAATATTTGGCCCACTCCGAATTCTTCATTGTCCTGCAACAAAAGCCAGAAAAGAACCGAAAACGAAAATTGCTCTAACGGTGTTTGTTCCCGTGAGGCACTTTTCGGCTCACCCACTTCGAGGGTGACTTTTCCGCAGAACTCTCGCTATATAAAGGCACATATAAATTTATATATCGAGTTGTGCACAGCAGCGGCGAGGAAAAAAGTTTACAAATATTATATAATAACCCAACAATAAAGGGAACATTTGTTAGAAAAAAGTTTTTACCTAATTAATTATTTGATATAATTATTTTGAAATTGTTTTTGAAGCAATCAGAGAAATTTTTCTATATTCTGTACCTATTTAAAGAGTTAGTATAATCCTAGGGAAATTGATTTAGTTGAGGTTTCTGTAAAGTTTTATTAAATTCCATAATAACCTTTTTAGGAAAATGGTTAAAATTGATTTACATTTTTTTTTTTTGCTTTTTGGAATATCTGATCAATCCTATCAACATTTATACGTAAGCTTATATTTTTTTAACCTGGTCTGTATGTGCTTGTGTGTGGGTGGGTGGGTGTGCTCTATATGAAGTCACTTAATATTTAGTTTACCGTAGACATGAATCATAACTGGGGAGGTTTCTTTCATCTGCCCTGAAGAGGGGAGTTCTTATTATCGTAAGTATACTGTACGAGCGGTACAAATCGAGGGCGAGGCCGGAAGGAGACTGACGACTGACTGCACCAGATCCTGCCGCCCACTTGAGCATTATGAAAGTCATATAGTTTCGTGTATGCGAAAACTTTGTTACACGAAAATATGTCTGCTCACTAATTACGCTTACTCGCTGCTGCAGCAAAAGGTCGATAAAATGACTTGGCGCATTTGAAGAGCTGAAATCTCGTGGCCGAAAGTAGACCAAAATAGAATGACAACATATGTCTGGATTATGTGCTCTTTAAAGTTTAATCCATTTTGTAACAGAAAATAAAACCCCTAAGATTCGTGTGTACTTTACTTAAGCCCTGCAGTCAACTAAAAATATACGTTTATACTTTATACGTAAGCTGTAATTATTTTGAGAGTCACGAATTCGTTTATTACAAAACTATGAGCAAAAAAACAACTTTTTATTACCTATTGAAACATTATGAATATTATGAATAATACTTATTAACTCGAGTTGAATCCCTATTTAACAATATCCTTTGAATGCGCTCTTTTTTTTAATAATCCTCGGTTCCATTTATGATTACCTCAACTTTCCTTAATTAAAATCGATGCTCGTATATATTCTGGTCGGCAATCGTAAATCCCGATACGTTTTGTATACAGGAATTTGCAATTGCGAATGAACAAAAGCAACAAGCAGACAGGAAAATAATAAAAAACTAATGAGAAAATGCAATGGAAAATGGGTAATGGGAAATGGGAAATGGGGGTGAGGGCGTTGTTTTGCACTTGCTGTTTGCTTAATTGAAATTTATTGACTGCGCGTTTGTAAATTGTTTCATCTGCAGGCGGCGGGGGGAAAAACATTAAACAGAGGAGAACCAGATGAACCGACTGCTCGGAGAATTTATTCTCAAAAGGGTGGCCAGGAAATCGCACTCGGCATTTTCCCCACTTTTCCCCATTTTTTCCCTTCGGCTCATTTGTGAACGCCACATTTCCCCTTCGTTGACGCTTTTATAGAGTGTGGCATGCAGTTGAAAATCTCGCAAAATCATCTAAAATTCTTCCGCGACGTGGAATCACTCCATATGGACACATTAGCACCGCCGGAGTTTTCCTGGCTTGTCAATCAGTTTATTGGATAGTTCTTTCGCCCGTCGCCTGTCAGTTGAAACAGCCGACAGGTTGTCTATTTTATTCTATATTTTGACACGGCGAACAAGGTGGCTTTGGGCGGATGAAGTAGGTTGGAGTACCAGAGTGCTAGAGCGTGAACTTTGACATCGGTTTGGGGAACAAAGTATACTTAAAGAGATAAATTTAGAACATACTAAATAAGAATAATAATATTAAATAAATATTAAATGAAGATAGAAAAAAATTTACTTCAAGAGATGAATTTAGAATATACTAAATAAGAATACCAATATTAAATAAAAAAGACTTATAATCAAAAGTAGTTCCTAAAGAAGACTCTGCTTCAAGGAATGTATAAATAACAAACTTTTCTTTTATAAAAGTTAAGCCAACTGTAATTGAAGAAAAACCATCTAAAAATCGCATAAAAACAGGAAAAGAATGAAATGAAAGGACAAATCGGATCGCATCAATGGTTTCCCATAAAAGCGAAGAGTGACCAATGTCATTGGCCTTGAATTTTCGAATTTTCGTGAATTTGTCACCCCATCCGACTGAGGAAAACTGAAAACTCCCTCTACAAAACTGTTTGGCCAGCACGATCGTAATTTAGTTGAGTTCTATACTCATGTCGTTCGAAGGGTGTGAATTCATTTGTCGATTTAATTATTAGTTGCTGCCGTTGTTAGTGCACTTAAAAAAACCTTTTATATATAAAAATTTATAAAAATGTGCTACATTACATCTAATTTTTGTTGATTTTCTGTTTGGCTTAAGGGGTTATATCCAGTTGCGATTTTGAAAAAATCGAAATTTTTTTTTTTGCCTATTTTGAATGTATATATATCTAAGAAGATTATCTGAAAATTTCAAAGTATTCCGGTAAATAGTATTGGAGTAATCAGTGTATTTGTAAAGACGTCTCCCATGTAGTTCAACTAGTAGCCAAAACTTTAAATGCGTTTTTCTCGAAACTATGTCTTCAAAGTCGGTGAGCAAAATTTCTCAGAGACGGCTTGTCCGATTGACTTGAAACTTTCACATTCTCTTCTTAGATATTTTTTTCAGGTAATGAAACTTGGAATTTTGGCTCCGACAAAAACTTCGATTTTTTTAGCCACTTCAAAGTTGAAATTTTTGTGCCAAAAACAAAGTTTTATGTTTGGGAAGCCGCCATTTTGTCAAAAATCAAAATTTTGAAAATCACAAGTCTCATTACCAGCATTTGTCTATTCTTTACGTAATCCTTTTGGTTTTTTGCAATTCAGATAATTTGGACCGGAGAAATTTTGCTCACCGCAAAACCTTTTTTTGAAGTGGACCCTCGGGAGATCCTCTACAGGACCGACGGAGTCCAAAATTTTTTTTTTTTTTTAAATATATTCTAAAACTAGAAATAATGACCTATCTTTTCATATATATTACGTATTCATACAATAAATTGCCTCTCCAAAAATAATTTTCAAAAAAGCTCATTTTTTTGGCCTCGCAACTGGATATAACCCCTTAATAACATTTTAGGAAACGATTTTATATTTTTAAAAGGTATCATATTATTCAATGGATTGTAAAATATTATTTCTCAGTGTTGTTCTGGAAAACGCATTTCTATTTTATTTCTGTTTTATTTTCCTGTGCTCAAGAAGCGAAAAATGCGTAGCGAGGGTGGCTGGGAAAACTGTCCACCCCCGAAAATCTACTCGAGTATGAACAATTCACTGACCTTGGGATATACTATATGTCGAACTCGGATTCGGAATCGGAATGCGGAAACCTCAAACTCAATCGAATCGGGGTTGCAAGTTAATCCACTCCACATGGTCCATCAATTCAATTAGTCGAACGGGGCAGCATTAAAGATAAAAGCAAGACTTTTCACTTGCCATCGATAAGCGAATAACTAAAGAAGGTCTTTTGCTCCAAAATGAAAGTGATATGTATAAGGGTGATATATATAATAGTAAGTGATATGATCAAATTTATTCAGGGGAGGGAACCAGAACTATGTGAAACACGTTGTTTTAGCAATAGGAAATCAATCTCCGCATTCCTTTCACTGTTCAAAACTCCAAACTAAACCAAATTCCATAGTGACGAAAAAAAGAACTGCAAACTCCTGCAATTGATTTAGCTTTTCAAACGAAGTTAAATTGGACAAGCCGCGGATGAATGAGTTCCCAGTGCAATGCATATTCATCGCTCGCAACCCAATCACCTGCCACGGACTTCGTAATTGAGGTGCTTTATGCTCCGGCAGAAAAGGAAAAAAAGGAAAAGGGAAATGTGGGGAATATATCCGAAAGATGCTCGAGGGCATGGAGTCTCTGAACGAGCGTGTAACTAGACGCTAAATATCGTTTAGCATGGAAATGGCAACATTTCGCACAGTTGGCTCTGACTTCACCTGTGGCCATTCCATCTCACCATCTCACCATCTCTCCATCCGATTCTAGCGATTCTACCTTACCAACTTCACTCGTGGCTTAAACTGTTTGCATAAACATTTCCATTCTTTTTGCCATGCACATCGCAACACTCGCAACTCGCAACTCGCAACTGGGAACTTGCAACTGGCAACTCGTGCCCCATCCCATTTCCACCATTAGGACTACGTGCTAAAGTGCACTGAGGAGTCAACAGCGTCTTCCCTGCAAATTAAATTTGCCGCAAGTTTTTCAAACACTGAGACATTTTCTAACAAGCTTCGATAAAAGTTCTTGAAGTTAAGTAGGTTCTCTGGAAACCATTTTTAAAATGTCAATTCAAAGGTTGGTGGTTTGTGTTCCCACGAGGGCGTCAAAAAGTTAACAGAGGTTGAATGTATTGCAAATTCGTCTTAAATTCAAATATTTTTACAATTAGAGTAAAAGAAACAAATAAATTCTATGTATAAAAAATATAAAAATAATATATTATATATATAAGAAATGTTTCAATGGTTTCCTATGTTAAGGTTGTTTGTTATTCTACTTAAAACCTGTTTTCCATGCACTTGATGCAATGTTAAACAACTTGACAAAAAGTAATTATTATGATTACTTTAAAGTACCTCACGGTTTTTCCCAGTGCACCCACGTTGACAGTTATGTCGGCACTTGGCTAAGGTTGTGGGTGGCTCCGCGTGCAACTGTGGGAAATTGGAGGTGCATCCTTAAGCCGTCGCTTAAACGTTGCAATCAGCTTACAAACCCATAATTCGCAACCGGCTCAAGTCGTCTGTGAATATATGATATCCGTGTGTGTCGGCGACATTTTGATCGAGTTTGGCCGTTTGGGGGAGTTATCAGCACATTAAATGGCTGGCGAATCAATGACCATTGCCAGTTTTCGGGGATAAAGTTCGTTTAATGGCCTTTTTCGACACGTGTGTGTGTGCGTGAGTCGCGTTTTCCTAACAAAAGTATTTTACTGCCATTTTTTATGGAATTTCGCACACAAAAAAAGGAAACAACTAAATTATTGAGAGTCGTTTTTTATGGCATCGAAGAATAGTCTACCCTGTATTAAGTTGTTAACTGATATTCTTTTGAAATAATTGGAACATTGGAGATAAGGAAATATTTTGTAACATTTTAACCAAATCAATTTTAAAATCCTTTAAATTAATTAAGGGCTTTATTTTCTCATCCACGATTGATTACAAATTGTTAGTGGAATGGAATGTGCAGGATTTAACAAGGGAAAACCTCAATGCAAAAAGAAAAATCAAAGCAGATTTTCTTTCCCCCTTTTTCTTTGCTCTCCCTCTGCGGAATGCATTTTTAACACTTTTTTGGCACGCATCCCGCGCGGCTTTTCCCAAGGGTGAAATAAAAAAAAAAAAAAAAAAAAGGGGGGAACCAGATATGATGGAAATCGAGGGGTGCGAGGAGGCGGCGTCCCGGGGTTGTTCGATCAGGCTGCCTTTATTATTTATCGATTGGCATTCGATTGGCCTTTCAGCCTGTTAACAGTTCAGAGGAAAAACAGCGGAGGACGGCAAACAGATTCATCCATCATGTTTTTTTGGACAACGCCTCGGGCCAACTGCAAATTCTGTTGAAACAATATAAGATTAATGAATTTTAAATAAGATAATTGGCAATATTTTCTGGGGCTTATGCTACAAATATTTATTAATTTTCTTTTAAGATAAAGAAGCCATGAAAAACTAATAGTAGCAAATAAATATGTTATATTTATTATAGGAATCTTTATTTTAAAACTTAAAAAAAAAAATAATATCAACGAGATTTTGGTATTAGATTATAAATTTCTTAGAATTACTACTTCAGTAAAATATGGTGAAATATACAAAATTAGAACAATCTTAGGTTAAAGCTTATCAAATTAATGACAACTTTCTTTTTTTTCGGCAAAGCCTAAACAGAAGACAAAGCGGAGGCCAAACCGAATGAAAACCGCCAAAGCAAAACAAACAAACATATCAAACGTCCCTCCAACATCTGTTGAAAAATGATTGAAGCGACCAAAAAGCCGGCTGACACAAATGAATGAAAAGACCAACATATGTGGCCGCCTAACCCGCCCCCTTTTTTGCCTACTTTCCTTTTTTTTTTGGACATCTTTCGGGTATTATGTCACAAGGTAGGCTACGTGTTGGGCTTATACTAATTTATCGCTGCACCAGAACACCAGAACACCAGACTCAGGTTGTACGAGAAACTCTATTGATGTTCCTCTGTGCGTTTCTGGTGCTAACTTTTGCCACCACCAGCGGAAAATTGAGATATTTGAGATGTGCTCTAGTTTTTGTGTGTCGGGGTGCTCGGGTTCCTGGGGGTTAAATCGTATGGCAACAACAAATGACATTAACAACGCTTAGAGCAATTACACAGACGACAGACGGCAAAGGAGAATCTACTATATATATATATATATATATATATATGTATAGAGGGTAGAGAAGGGTGGGTGGGTGATTCCAGGGGTCGGGGATTATTTATAATGAGGCAATAACAATTTGTGCTGCAGTTGGTCATGACATTCGATTAAGCTGTCGGATGGCTTAGCTTTTGTCTCCGGTTTCCCCTGCTTTTTCATCTTGGCAATAAGTTAAGCTCTAGACTGCGATCTTGTATAACCAATTATTGCTGTTTGCACTTTGTCATCCTCTTTAATCTTTTCAGTTTTTTTGACATTTTCCACATTTAACATATTAAGTTTAATAGCTAAGAATCTCCCTTTAAAGTATAGAAAAACTTATCTTCCATTAAGTTACACCACCCAACTATTTAAAACTTTAAGACTTTGTAGCGCTTGACTTATGCCCCGTTTTTCTTTTATCGTTTCAGGTTCGTATATATCTACATAATGGGAGTTGTAACACCCACAACCTTAAGTTATAGCTTCTTATCCTTCAAGTGAAGAAAATTCATAGCTGTTAACTCTCACCAGTGAAAGAAATTGAGAGGATACGGGAATATTCCGGGGTTTGGGTCTGATGCCAGTTGAAAGCACTCAAGTTGCCGCAATAATGCTCTTAGGCAAGCTCAAATATATATATATATATAAATATATATGTATATGCATAGGAAAATTTCCAAGGGTTGGGGAAATCCATCTCATTGTTGCACATAATTCAGGTTTATTGTCAAATGAAGACAAAGACAAAGGCAAGACAAGTCTGAAAAACACTCTAAGGGAATTGTGACTTACGAATTGTACTGACGTCTGCATTTATTTCTTTATTTTCTGAAATTTGTACCAACTCTCTGATATCAAGTTATTTACAAAATAACTAGACAAAAAGTTGGGGAAGATTTAATAGAAACTGGTTGATATGGTGAAATTAATTTAAAAGTATTTTAAGTTTACAAAATAATTATTTTTGTAAATATACTCAACAAGAAATGTTTAAATACTAAAGAAATAATTTTATTATTTAATCGTTGAGTGCTGAGCAATCAAATTTTTATTTTGAAATGGACAATTACTTTTCTTTGTGCAGCAAAGCCAAGTTAAAATTTATTCAAGCACTTAACCCTGCATAAACTTACACGCTGCATTTAAATGCATTTAAAAACGCTTAGCTGGCACTGAAACAGTCAGCGATGTAGACGGAAAGATATGGGATACAGGGATTAGAAGAAAGGGGGTTATACAAAGGTCGGCCTTAACCCCTGACAGTCTAACCCCCTCCCCTCCCCTTCCCCAGAGAAGAAGAAGAAGAGGCAGAAGAGAGTGGAGCAGTGGAGCCCACTAAGCTAAAGACAAAGCTTTCTGGTTTATCTGTCTGCACCAGGCAGCAGCGACTTCTCTTTCGCACCTCTTTGTTGCCCTCTCTTTTTGCCACAAAACATACAAGCACAAACATCAACCAGTATTATATATATATATATATATATCTGTATATATATACAGATCTAGGTGTGCCTGTGTGTGGCTCTATGCGGTTTATTTATGCCGTCTGCCTGATTTCCGCTTTTTAAATGCTTCTGCCCTCGGTTGCAGCTTCTGCTGGTGCGCTGCTTGGGCGAGAACACTGCGAGAAAATCATATTAAGTTCTTTAAAATATTTAAAATTGTATATCAGAGATTAGGCATGTATGCCTCATTAGAATTGAACATTTAATTTGATCTTTTAATGATCCTATTTTCTATAAAACAAAGCCCAACCTGTATGATATTTATATATCATATAAAGCATAATTAAACTTCCTACCACATTTTTGGTTTCTCTCAGTGTATGCTACTTTGTCTCTGTCCTTCAACTTACACACACAACACACTCATCTGTTTTTTTGTACAACAACAACAGATTTATTTCCATTCTGTTCTGTTCTATGCGTTTTCAGTTAATTTGTGTTCTTTTTTGTTCCATTCCCTCTGTCTCTTCCTGTCTCAATCCATCTCTTTCCCTCACTGACAGAGGTGCTAAGTGGAACACCAATTGGCCCTGACAAAGGCATTGCAATTAGTGGCGGTGCGAGCGGGAGGGGCGATGGGCTTGAGTGAGATGGATAGAGATTGGATTGTTTGCGAAGAAGTTAATGGGTAAAGGATTTCTTGTAATAGATCCGTTCTTAATGAACAACTCCATTTCCCCAATGAAAGAAAGAGATAGGGAAAAGAAATTAATTTGAAGAAGGTACAGAACTTGTGCGAAAAGGTAGAGAAAATTGCGTAAGATTGAGTGTTAATGTAGACGTGAAAATGAAGAAAGGATAGAAAACAGTTTGGGAAGGAACACCTCATTCTTTGTTTCATTTCCGCAGTTCCTAACCTTTTTTAAGAAGTTATTGTTATCTTTTCGAGCTTACTTAATTTTGATCTACTTACTATCCCCCTTATTTGGTAATTTCGTAGTTCATTGTGCAGCTCGTTTGTAGCCCATTTTCTTGCCCACATGCTAACTCAATCAAATGGCAATTTAAATCATTTCCTTATCGCCCCCATCCAACGAGCTCAAAATAAACAAATCAAACGGGGTGCAGATAATAAATGGGTGAGGTGCGGTAACGAGTTGCATGCAACCCGAACCCCACAGAAGAATTAGATGCACTGACCGCACACTGAAATGGAATTCCCTTGTCCAATGTGTTGCAAAGCCAAAAGGTCAACGCCAATAAAAAGGGATGTAGATGGATGGATGGATGGATGGATGGATGGATGGATAGACCGACCATATGCAAATGAGCCTAATTAGATGACAGGACACGCACACATGATTAAAACAGAATATTTTGGTTTTGTCGGGGTCACCACATTGGCTTCTCTTCCTCTTTTTATTTCACTGTGTCCGGTGGATGGGCTAATGGAGTTATGGGCCGAATTTCAAAACGGTTACACTTAATTGTCAACAAATTTGGGCGAGGGAAACCTCAACCCCCCACAGAAACCCCTTGATTTTCAAGTGCACCCTGTTGAGCTTTAAAAAAATCTTTTGAGTCAACGCTAAAAGCAAAATGATTAATTGCATTTGCTTTGCAGCCAAGAATAAGACAGTTTTCCTGCTTTTTAAGTCATTTTCCAACTCCTTGCCGACACTTTTCGAGGGTTGATGAATTTACAGAGAAAAATCATTCCTTTTAGCTTTAATTATATGCACATGAATTTTACATTTTAAAATTATACAATTTATTGTAAAATATTGTAAAGATGTTTTCCTCAATTAATTGAAAGACTTTAGGGAGATCAAAATGTTGATGTTGTACTTTACATTGAAAGGATTTTTTTCCTTTGTGTAGGCGTTTTCTTTCTTAGCGACTTTTACTTTGCCGCCTGATAAATTAAATTGAATTCCGTGCCTTGGTCTGGCTGTGATGTGATGAAATCTGTTTAAACGCAACTTTGTGTAGACACCCCGTCCTTTCTGGGATATATGTATAGTATGTACGTATCATCCCCCTTGGAAGTCTGCCACCCCGCCAAGCTGTCGCTTCAGATGATGATGATGATGGGAGCGATGAGCATTTGTTGTCGCTATAGCGATGGAAAGTGCTTCTGACCAGCTTTACCAACCCTGAACCGCCCCACCACCCACAAAAAAAAAATTGTCTAATTTCTAGAGGATTTTACTGCAAAGGGGGGAAAAGCTTCTGGACTCAGGATTTGGTACTCTTCAAAACTCTCCCCCACTTTGGCCCTTAATTTCCGTTGATCGGGGGGAAATAGTTGCTTTAGGCTTAAGCTTTTCCTGTTTGTTGTTGCCATTGTGGTTGGTACTCTCGGAGTCGCAGGTTTATTTCATTTCGAGAAGGTTATAAAAATATTCAGGCAGCAGCGCAGAGTTCGTAATGTTGGGAGGGCAGAAAATAATGGGGGGAATAATTAATGGTAAATGATTTTCGATGGATATACATTTGATGAAGATGGATGCACTTCCACGGCACTTTGTTAGTGAAATATGCCATTGAAATTCAATTAATTAGGAAATATGATTGATATTGGTTTGAATGGTTAGTATCATTTGAAGTGTGCTGTGCATTTTGTTTCGAAGTTACTATATTTTCTTGGTTTAAGTCTCTTAAAAATACTGATTGCAAATAAATTTGTTTTTTATTTTGAATGAGTTTTGCCCAACAAAGCTGTATACACTCTTTGACTTTAAGCTTACATTTAAGTTGCAAAACATTTGAGTAATTAAGCAAACGTTTTTGTGTAATTAACGTAATTGAACCCACGGAAAGAGTATCGTATTCAGGAATACTGAACTGGCAGTCAAGAAAATCCTTGTTGAAACCACCTTTTCCACATTTCGCCTGTCTGACTTTCTTCCACCCTACTTTTACCCCCTTTTTTTCGAGTCAGCTACCGTTGATTTTATCGTCTGCTTTGACAGCTGTCACACCGTCATTGTTGAATGCCATTGGTGTTGTTGTTGAGTATTGTTGTTGAATTGCGTTGTCGGTGTTGTCGTTGTCGTTGTTGTCGATTGTTGTTATCATTGCATTCCCCCATGTGATTCGCATTGATTGATAGTCTGCTAAGATTTGTGTGCAAAGAGGAAATGAAATTGCGATGCTTGGGGGAAGTACAAAAAGCGGTGACCGGAATTTTTATTCGGCTTTTGGTTTTATTTGCAATAGTTGATAACAGACAAAAGTACGAGTATAGCTTTTGAAGTCAAAAAAAGATGCACGCTGTGAGTTTTTAATAACCAACTTGTAGGGCTTCACGTTGGGCGCCACAAACTTTGAGTTCCATCATAGTTCGATATTTTTTTTTATTTTATATTTTAGTTTGGGAACCCTACTATTGTAGAACCTTATCCAGGCGGAGCAAACTGTTCGAAATTGTGCGCCTGCAACAATAGATCACAATTCGATTTCCGTACTTGTCGGTTCCTAGCAATTTCCTGCTGCCAGGTGTCGCATTTTGTGCATTAATGCTCACCTCATCCATTGTGCTCCGGTAAATTGCATCTGTCTCACTTTTGGTGGCCGTCTCTTTTTTGCAGCCTGACAACATTTCCGCCGCAGACGAATGGAAAATGCCGAGGAAAAGCCGGGGAAAGTGTATGAAAAGACGGGGGAAAAAGAGCTGAAGTGGCAAAAAGGGAATTGTTTTGCTGTTGCTGTTGCTGGGTATTGTGTAACAGATAGAAGGATGAGATTTCGAAGGGGGAGGAGTTTTCTGCAAAAGGAGTTTTCTGTACAGAACATATTGATCGTTGAGCGAGCCATGCGGGCAAATAAACTGAACTATGCATGAACCTAAACCGAATTACCTGTCTGGCTCCCAGTTGGACTTCATTAACTGCCTGGCAATCAGCTCTCGTTGGGCCCCCCAGTCGATCCCCTCTGTTTGCCTCCTTTCACCCGGTGTCACAGCTAATTTTCCATGCAATTACATGCAGTTTGCTGTGCTAAGGATTGTCGACTCGACTGCGATTCTCCGCTTTCCTCACTCTCCGCCTCCGCTTTCCACTTTCACTCGTCATGTTGTCCTGTTTGGCCTTTGGGGCATATCCCTTTTGCCCATTTCCACCCGCCTCCTTTGGTCTTTTAATTGCATCAGCAACGCTTGATTTAACATTTTCCAAAGCGAGTCAACTGTTCTGTTGGCCAAATGGAAAAGCCAAATAGGAAAAAGTATCCATATAGCCGCACAAGCGAGGATATTTTTTGATGGCTCCTGCCATTAGCTTAAACGAATTAAAGCCCTCTGCGGAAGTTTTCATAAAATGGTTTCAAGCGAATGCAAAGAGAAGTGAATGGAATGTTCACAGTTGGTTGAAAATTTAAATTGAAACTTCTAACCAGGAAAAGGAAAAAAAATAGAAGCTTTAAAGCGAGCGTTTTAAATTAAAATGCAAAGCGGAATAAATGTTATTTTTACAGTACGCTAAAACGAGTGCCACGAATGCTCTAATTTTAAATCCTTTAATCTAGCAAAGAAAAACCTTTGAATTCTCACAAATAAAACCACAAAAAAATGTTTTATTCAAAAATGCAGGCCCAACAAAAAAAAAAAGAACAAGAAAAGTGGGCGGATTTAATCAATGATTTTTTGTGGGGCTTAACAAGTGGGTCAGGTAAAATACCAATGCCGAAAACGCACAGAGATTCGAGTGCAATAACAACAAAAAACACATGTAAATAAATACGAGAAGCTAACGGAAGTGGGGGAAAAAACAACAGTAACTTGCCGAAATAAAAGCACGACTCTTCTGAATGATGGCCACTCGATTTCTGTCTCCTTCGCACACTTTTTTCTGTGTTCATTCATGGAAATTCAAATTTTCGCCGCTGTTTTCGCATTTATCTAACGGCATTTACTGCGCAACAATCGTGCCCTCTCCCTTCTTTATCAACTTGCCTTCTCTATCTTCCGGATATCTTGCTTCCTTCTCTTTCGCTCCCTTTTGGTCTGTACCACATGGCGTATACGTATACGAAAGTTTTGCCGGCAAAACTCCTCACAGGAACATTCAGTCTGCATGTGTGTGTGTGTGTGTATCTGCCGAAATATATTGATTTTCTCTATTCCCTTTTATTAAGCATTTTCTGTTCACTGTGGCTTTTGTTGTCTGCATTTGTTGTTGTTCTCGCTTTTCCCGCAGACGAGACTTTCCTTTGTTGTTGTAACTTTTGCTGCAAAAAAGGAAATCACAGCAACAAAAAAGTTTGCCGGTTCCGGGTGAAGAATACATAGTTGTAATGCTCATTTAATATTTCCCTTCTGTTTTTTTTTGGCTTGTCTGACAACCCTGGTACAGTGGAACAGTTTTTTAATTACAACTTTAAATAAAAACAGAAAATGTAAATGTTTTCAGCATAATAAAGTTTGACTTTCTTGCTTTAAAATATAAAAATAGTGTAAATAGAAAAAATGTGATATAGTTTACCAAACCCACTGTGAAGAAAATACGACATTTGCTTTCTCAGCTTTTTATTTTGCACTTTTGCTGTCGGCTTTTTTGTGCAGCTTCCGCTTTCACATAGTTGGGCCACATCTGCCACTCCCACTCTTGCTCCCCTTTTTTTACCGCCCACTTTCCACCCTCTTCTTTGAAAGAAACATTTTGTAGGAGAAAACAAATTGAATTTGTCTGCCCGGCATTCCAAGATTTTGCCGGCAAACCAAGAGAGTCCCTTTTTTTTAGGTATTCCCTGCGGAGAAAACAAGTACAGTAAATAAATGAGGCCACTATTTTCGGTCTGCAAATAGTTGGTCTCGTAGTGAGGCGTTTTATTAGCTATTTTAAAAAGAAAAGGATGCCGAACACAAAGTGTGAATTTAACACCAAATATTACACTCTGCAAGGGTAAAGATAAATCTTCTTATGTAATGTATTCCTAATAAAGAAGTAAATGTATCTTTTGTAAGACATAATTATATTCACATTTTATATAAAATTGTTTAATTATTTTTCGACAACAATGTACTTCTATTTCATATGTAGACTTAAATTCTAGTCAAATTCGTTTGGATGAAGTTAAAGATTTTAATTGGCGTTAAAAGCTAACTAGCATTGAGAGTTCCCCTTCATAGTTCTGTACCACTTAGTGAGTACTTACTGTATCCGTGGCTTCACTTTCAGGCGGCCCTTTGTAACCATAAACAAAACGCCAGGGGAAAAGGTTCACGTGAAAAGTGGAAAAACGAGCGGATCCTAAAATGGCTACAGGGCAAACACATTTGTAAACACTCCCACACAAGTGCATACACAATCGTTTGTGTGTGTGTGTGTGATATATACAAACGTAGCAATTTATGTATGTGCAGACACACACACACACACACACTTTGTGGCTGAAAATTGTTTGCACAAATCTTTTGCGGAGAAAAAAGGATTTTTTGAGCAACCGCCTCAACGAAATGAAACTTTTGCCAACCGTAAAGTTCGTTCCTGATGATGAACAAACCAAACCAAAGCTGTGCGCCTCCGTGTATAATAATATTAAAGTCGGAAATATTCATATTCCGTTCGGGTAGTGAAAGTTTCCTTTCCCGTTCAGATTTCTCTTTGAATTTTGCATGTATATATATATTTTTAAAATAAACAAGCTGTGAAAAGGACGAAGACTTCTCCCGTCTGCATTTAATTCAATTTTATTCTCTGATTATGTGTATGGCTTTCTTGGGTTGTGTGTTCGGGTATAGATGTCGTATCTAATTGGATTATTTCGAGAGTCTGGGTAAAGGTTCAAAAAGACATGGAATTTGTACGGCAAATTAAATGAAAGATCTTCGCAGCTCTTAAAAATAAGTAGTCTACTTTTTTGGGCTTCCATTGAAGATACATTTCAACACCTTTTATCGAATCCTTCCTTATTTTTTTTTTTGTTGCCTGCTTTTATGGGCCTTGGTCAAACATTTGTGTTTAACACAACTTTCATTGATATCCTTTTGCAATCCTGCCCACCTATTAATCATTCTATCAATCAATCTATTCATTAAATTCATAGTAAGCTTTCTCCTCTTTCTTTTTGCAACCCTTTTATGGGCGAAAACTTTCTTTTTTGCCATCATCCTCTGGCTTTTTATTTCTTCGCCTTATGCGATTTTGATGGCCATAAAATGTCAAGGGATAAGACGTCATAAAAACAAGAGGAAAGTAAGGAAAAAAATAAAGGGGAGAAGCGAGAAGTTCTTTAAGAGGGTAGGAAAAAAGGGATTTGTTTGCGATTTTTCGCAGTAAATTAGGCAAATTAAAATGGCAAATTTCTTTTGAAAGAAATGCAAATTTATGTGCAGCACACGCCCCATTTTTTTTTTGTCGCTTAAGGATCTGATCAAAAATTTTGCAGCGAGAAAAGTCAAAGGAAACGCGAAAAAGGGTGAAAAGCTGAGTGCAAAGATGCAGAAAACGGAGTTGGGGATTTTAAGGAGAGGCAGCAGAACAAAAGGCGGCACATGGAAAGGAATAAAGTGGGAAACGCGAGTGGAAATGGGGAAAAAAGCAGAGGTTGATTTGTGGGACTGAACCTGCCATAATGTCCTTGAAAGGATGTGAATGCGAATGTGCGCGAATGTGTGTGTATACAGGTGGCCCATAGCCAAAAGCCATTTTCATTTCTTCCGCCGCCTTCCCTATTATTCTAGCTCCTATTTTCCTTGGCCCACCCCGTATTTTCCATTTCCCTATTAACCAGGAATTGTTTGCTCAAATATTTCCACCGCCTGCGGCCTCAAAAAGTAAACAAAGCAAAAGCTTACAGCCCACACGGCTTCCACAAAAGAAAAGTATAGCGATTTTCTTCTAGGATTACGCGAGCAGCCTTTCGCAAATATTTAAGGTGAGCTCTAAGAAAATCTTATGGAGAAGGAGGGAAGTTAGAACTATTTAGTAGGTACCTTAAAAAAATGGCAAAACATAGACCAGAAAATGGAAAATAAACAAAAGATGCAACTCGTTAAATATTTTAAAAACAAATTCAACAAGGTGTGCCACTTGTAAATCGAATAAAAATTAAAAAAGTTATAGGTTTTTTAAAAATCCATTTATTGCTATTTTTAAAAGGAAAAAGACAAAACTAATGATTCAGCTTTTTATTAGAGATTTATTTAGCAGTTTTGATTTCTTCAGGCATATTGAAATACAGTCGACTCTCGTTAATTCGAAACTCGAGGGACTCTTGAAATATTTCGAATTATCGAGTGTTTGAAATATCAAATGGTTCGAAATTTCGAAATTTTCGAAAGAACTTTGTTATACTGGCTTGCTTTAAAGCACAATTCTGCTGCTCACACTGCTCAATAACTTTTTTTAAGAGAAAAAGTGCCTGAAATACTTTTTCATCACTTTCGTTTTGTAGACATAAGCTTTGTAAGGTATCAAATGAGGATCTTGCTTCCTTAACTGACACCTCTGCCAAAGGTTCTTTATACTTTCTAGGGCTCATAGCTAACATTAACTTTTAATATGCATACCAACGAAAGAGTAACAGTAACTGAACAACTACACAAACCAATTCGTAAGAAGTGTGTGCGTCAAAAACTACATAATCAAAACAAAAACAAAGGCAAGTTTGAACTTGTCGCAAAATTTTTTCTCTGCAACTTTGAATTGTCGAGTGTTAGACGCTGATGAGTTCGAATTAACGCGTGGTTTTGTTAAATATCAATGATTTTTTCGTTCGAATTACCAAGTGTATGAAAATGTATTGATTTAGTTCGAAATATAAAGAGATTTCGTAGGGACCTCGTGATAACTTTGATTTATAGAGAGGTTCGAATTATCGCAGGTTTGAATTAACGAGAGTCGACTGTATATGTATATATTCCTATTTTTGGTTCGATTTCCCCAGAAGGCAATACAAATCATCTTAAAGTGATTGATTATTGATTTAAGATTTGGTTTTTATATTTGTGATTTTAATATTTTTTTATCATTTTATGAAAATCTTGGCAGCTTAATATCTTGGCAGTTAGCCTGAGTTGAATGGCTTTAATTCACGAACCTTTTTTTGGTACCAGCACATGGAAGTTGCCAAGAAAAAGGAGGCGAACTCTAGAGTGTCCTGTGAATTTCCCTCCATGTCTGTATATAGCCGTCTGTTTTCCCGTCTCCATGTCCTTTAATATTCTGCTGCTGTTTCTTCATTTCGGAGTTTGGCAAATGCAAATTGCCGCACAGCTGCCGTAAGTTACTGCCTAATCCTGCAGTTCCTGCCTCCGTTGCTCAGCCTCTGCTGCAAAATGAGAGGAGCAAAATGTTAATTAATTTGAATTTTCAACAGCGAGAAGGGTGTGCCAGCCTGCCGTAATTTCCCATTTCCATTGTGTATTTCTGCAGAGAAAGAAATAAATGATATAATGTAGAGATTTCATATAGTTAAAGATATTTTTAGTGATTGAAAGGAAGCCACTAAAAGTCAATTGATTACATAGGGATTAAAACAAGCACATTGATGTTTGTTTATTGTTTTTGTTTAGTGTAAACTTTTCTCGAAAAAAGAAAGAGTGGCACTCCCGTGGAATTACTGGCAAACTGATGCAATGGCAAACTGACGCTGTCAAGTAGGAAATGCGATGCATTGTTGTTGTTTGTTGTTGTTGTTGTCGCTGTCGCTTTATAACAATGACACCAAATTACATCATTAATGAAAAAATATAACAAAAACAAGTGGGCGGAGGTGCTGGGAGATGGAAAACTTGCATCATGACAACCGACGCGCCCTGCTTTTTTTGCCATATAAAATATTTAGGTGCATACATACATATATACACACACACACACACACACACACGGATAACCCCTTTCTAAACTACGTATTTCTCTGCATACTTGAGTTTTGCGGTTCGAGTTTCATGCGAAGTGAAATCGGTGGAAAAGCCAAAATGGGGTGAGAGGAAAGCCTTCCAAAGAGGAAATGCTCGTGCACGCTCGAGCATTAAAGCACTTGAAATACGATTGCGGTTCGCCGGATAACCGCGATACTTAATTCTTCTGCAGATTGTCGTTCTCAACACTTTATGAAGGTGTCATTAATTCGCGTCACAATACCCTTAACAGCACTGAACTTTGCCTTGCATTAATTAACAGTTGTCAAAACTTTAACCTATTAATAAAAAGTTTTCGTTTTTTTTTATTCGTAATTACGCCAGCGAAATAATTAAAAAGTTCGTGACAAAGTTTGGTCCACGCAAACTGTATTTGAAGCTCTGAATATTTCCCGATTTTCCGCCCTCCCCCAAAATGTGTTTCAATGCACGTTTCAATACCAATCGAAGTTTGCAATTTCGTTCAAAACTTTTCTGACTTTTGGCACTTTCATGCACTCCAACGCTTCTCAATACATTTACCAACACTGTTGGGTAGATTTTCCAGTGAAAATTGGTCCTCTAGCTGTCGTTTCTAGGCGAACACTTTGTTTGGCCGCATTTATCTTTTAGCATCATCAAAAACCATCAGCCGGCGAAATGTGTTCGCCGCTATTGAAAGTCGGCTATATAGTACAGTATACGTATATAGGTAGTATCTCGGTTGTGGTTGGCAAACAGCTTTTGGTTCAACAAACTTCAATTAATGGCACACGGCAGGTTGAGCTTTTGTTGTTCCTTTGCTTGTTTGTTTGCCAAACTAGGAAAAAAAAAATGGGGAAAAATAGCGTTAAAAAAAGAAAACTTTGCGACACTTTCGAGTGTCGACGGCAGTTGGTGGCTCATAACGAACGCCAACAAGAACTAAGCCAAGCAACACTGCGAGAAATTGGGTTTTAATACTGGTTTTTAAGTAAAAGATATCAGGTGGTTGCATTGATTTCAATGAATTGTTTCAAATATTTGATATTGTGTTCTTAACTTAACATTGTTTTATGAATTTTAACAAAATCGGTATAATATACCGTTAAATTAATATAACTTAATTCTGTTAACTTAACTTAAAAAACAGAATTTTCTTAAGATCTAAACTATACCTTACAAGATAGTAAATAATTTTTTTTTTAGATTTTTTCATCTGTTTTTATCTGATTCAAATGCAATACCTAGATTAGTTTATGTTCTCCTTGATCTTCGTTTACAAGATTAACCGTTAGTTTCTATACATTTTTTGTATTTTATTGTGCTGTATATTTTCATGAAATATATTTTTTTCAGTGCCCTAACGCACTAGACTCTAGCCAGTGCCTCCCCGCCCTCAGCCATTCATCCAAATGTTCAAATGTTGGCTAGCCCAGTTTAGTTTAGGCCTTATAGAGCCACCTCCACCACCAATGGAGTTTGTTGAATTTTCCTATGGTTTTTCTTCTTCTTCTTCTTCTTCATTTTTTCTCCCATTTAGTTTTCACTCTCTTTTATGCCACGTTTTTGTTGCCTTCCTCTTCTCTTTTTTTGCGTAAATATTTATGTTGCTTAAAATGTTGCTCTTTGGACTTGTAAAGGATGGGCGTTAATGCTTTGGTGGGCGTGGTTCAATTACCGCGACTGTGGCTTAGAAAAATGCACTTCACACATTGCTTTTCATGGAAATGATGCCGAAAAAAAAGTAACCACAACGCAAAGTTCTGGTGAAAATGTTGTATCTTTCGGTTAAACTATAAATGCAATCAACATTGTTGCTTTTTGTGGTTGGGTTGTTATCCATTTGTCATTCCCATTTTGAAGTTGGACATAAAAAGTCGCACATAAAACTGTGGCAGTGCAAATTTTTATGGCCGAATAAGTTGGTTGCATTACAATGTTTTCTGAGGGCCAAATTAAACTCATAGAGAGCAGAAAATAATATTTTTTTTTTTTTTTTTTTGGGCGGAGAGAAACGTGGGCAACAAAGTTTTTAATTACAAGTGTGACAGGGTTTTCCACCAGAGAGGGTTTAATCAACGAAAAACCGAATCTCCAGCCTTGGAAAACTTTAAAACAAAGTGGCAATACTAATTGGCAGCAGACAAAGTAGACAAAGGACAAAGCGCTGTTTAATTTGGGCCAAAAATTGGGGAGCTCCGTTTGCTTGCCATGTTCCTTGGCATAAATCTGTCACAGGACTTGGCCAACTGGGCTAAGAAGCGATTGTCAGCCGCTAAAAACGAAAAAAAGGAAAAAAAAAAAAAAAAAAAAAAAACGCCTCGCCATCCGATTAAAGCCGCTGAGTGAGCTTTAAATCCTTTTAGGATTGAGTTCAGCCAGCCGGATTGGGGCTAAGGCCTTGCCACGTTTCGTTGCACAAATGCTAAATGCTAAAATGGCAAATTGCAAGAAGTGCTGAATGCACTTTGGCTGCGCAAATCCAAATCCAAATACGAACGCGTTCGCAAAGTGCAAGTCGAAGTCATTTAATTAAAAATCTTGCATGCGGCATGGCTGCCAACTTTTAATTAGGATTAAACGCACTTGCCATTTAATTGAGAAATTGCGGTTCAAAGAAAAAGAAAATAAAAATAGCAACTTAATGGTAGTTAAGCGAAATGGGGAAAAAAGTTCTGAAACTGGCAACTAACTTATGGGATTTCAGAGCCAGTACAACGATAACAAATCAAATTAAACGTCAGTAGAAATAAATCAGAACAACCTTACAACCATCGTTCGAAATTCACAGACAAATAGGTTAACGTATATAACGATTTCCCCAACCGCTTTTCTTTGGGTTATTGGGAATATCCTAACTGACATTTGACATGGCCAAAAACCGGGTAGAGAAAGCTTCGCATTGGCAAAATGTCAAAGGGGCCAACAGCCAAATCCGAAATCGAAAGAAAGGCCGAAGAAGAAAGATACGGATACGAGGGGCAGTACAAGATACAGATACTCGATACTAGAGGGGCCAACACATTAAGGTTAATTCCCCGAGATGGGCATTCGACAAGGTCCATTAATAATGCTAATTTATTGATTTCGTGTTGCACAACTCGACTTTGGGCCCAAGTCATTTATCTACAGCAATCTGTTGTAGAGGTGACCCCTATCAAAAGTTAGATAACTACGTTGAATATCACGATACATTATAAAGTGATTCTCTAAGCAGTTACTATAATCAAGTTATTATTCAAAGGTTTATTCATTATTTCATTATTATTTGATGCCTTACAAAAATACTTGCAGTTCAAGCAGAGAAACAATATGTTTATAATTATGATTTATGGCACATTATTTATGGCTTGTATGTGGTCTTAAATGACCACTTTACGAGTATGTTCCTTAAAAGGAACATTATTCCCCACTCCCGAAAACGGCGTTCTCATTTGTATCCCTATCCAGGACACGCATCGCTGAACACCAAGGAAAATGGCAAAGCAGGGAATAATATTCAGTGCAAAAGTTGGCTGCAAAAACAGAAGAAAAGAGGGGAAAATAAGCAGAGGAGGCTAAGGCGAATTGCCAGTGGAAAATTGTTTCCATCTCCTCTCTTCTGTCTTGGCATACGTATTGATTTTTCTTTTTTTTTTTTTTTTTGCATTTGTTATTATGATTTTTGCATATAAGGGAAGCTAGCTGCAGACCATCCCGAGTTTCTCCCTTTCTATTTAAACATAATTTATGCAATCTGCAGCAAAAACTTTGCTGATGGCGGAAAGCAAAAAGGGTTTTTAAAGTGTAATTCGTGCGGTGGAACGTTGAGAAATTTTAATAACCCTTTCAAGCCGGCTTATTAAATTCCCATTTTGCATTGCCAATTTTTCATTGACTGGCGCAGAATTGGTTGATTCCAATAGGCAGTGATAAAATTGATATTAATTATGGTTGCATCTGGCGGAATAACTTTCAATAATAATAATTTTAATATCAGGTTGAGTGCATGTTTTTTTGGGGGAGGAGCTTCTCCTGTCGCGATGCAGAAAGGCTGCATATTTAATGCGGGAACAAAAAGCGAAAAATAATTATATCCGCAATATGCAAGAATTTCCAGCGAGGGCAGAAATTGAAATGACAAAGTCGTTAAAGGAAAACTAGTTGTTGCAACAAAAAATATAGAGCTCTTCAAATATTTTAAAAAATAGTATAAAAGAGTAAATAATAAGAAATGAAAGATGTTAATATTTAATAATATATTAATTATATTTTAATATACTAACAACTGCCACTTAAAAAGTGTATTTCTTCGTTTTCAGGTAACATAAACACATTCGATATTTATATTAGATAAGCAAAAAAAATATTAGCGAGAGGTTGTAAAAATTGTGATACAGATAGAGCTGATAAATTGTCACTGAAGTTTAAATCACCCTAAATCAGGAATAATCGCTTGTAAAATATATCCGTGATTTATATACAGTGTTCGTTGACTTATTTAATTTATTATAATAAAAATTATTTGTTTCCCTTTTTCGTAAATATTAAAA
The DNA here is from genome assembly GCF_018152265.1 of Drosophila ficusphila. Lineage (NCBI taxonomy): Eukaryota > Metazoa > Arthropoda > Insecta > Diptera > Drosophilidae > Drosophila > Drosophila ficusphila. The sequence goes on along the minus strand of NW_025064092.1, from coordinate 2,969,860 downwards.
CTAAATAATCGTTTTGGTTTTGAAATATTTTAGTTAAAGTAGCATATAATTGAGATATTGGTTAGGATTTGTAGGTACAGATTATCAGGCTATAATTGGTTGTGTAATCTACTGAATTTCGGTGATTTTATTCCCGGTCTACCTGCCTCACCTGTATCCTGAATCCTGTATTAAGCCATTATCAAGATGGCGCCTCGTCTGTGCGGCAGGAACTTTTTAATGCTCGCTCACTTTTCTATGCACGTGTGTGCGTGTGTGTGTGTGTGTGAGCCCACACGCATACACACGAACTGCGCCTAGACATGCCATCCCTCTCCATCCTGTTGCCTATTTGCCGACCTCCAGCTTTTCCCCACCCACATTTTCCCGGCACCTTTGGCTCCTTTTATATGCCCATTTGTCACAATATTTGCCATGAAAGGCAACTAATAAATTCTCTTACTGCGCTACTTCGCCTTTTCTGCCTCTCTGCCGCCTGCCGCCTGTCCCTTTCCCCTCCCCTTTATTCCCTGTACCACTTTGTCTGCAAGTTTCCAACTGCCACACACAGACACAGATATGTATACGTATATGCTGCCATACACATGTCAACAGTGTAAAAGTTTCATTGGTAAATTGCCTGGTCAAAGGCAAAAGGCAAACTACAGAGAGCTTCCAGCCAGGCTAAGCAAGTCGTTGATTGTGTTAGTGTATTTTTACACTCAGAAAAAATCAGTACAATGAAAAATAGAAAAAAACAATTTCAAAGTGTTTAAGAAATATTACTGGAACCTAGAAACCTATTGTTTGCAAAGTTCTATAAGTTGTCATTTACCTTTATAAAACTAATGACTATATTGTTTTATATTTGCAACGTAACTCAAAGACTTTTCTCTCACTGGACAAATATGTATGTTCTTATGGAGGAGCCTAACTCAACTTGAGCCTCCCACTCCACAAATGCTGTCCTTTCGCTGTCTGTCCGTACTTTATGGCTGAGCCATTCACAAAATACTTTTCTATACCTTTGGGCATCTTCAGTGCAAATGGAAACTGGTAAGAGGAGAAGGATCCCCAAGCTACTTAGACACTTCCCCTGACCACCGAAATGAGGCTTTGGGTTTTGAGGTTCCTTTGAGACATTTGTTGATTGCCGTCTGCCATCGAAATCGTTTTATAATTGTAAAATTGGGCACTTTTCCCATCGCCGTAGGGATGGGAAATGGAGTTCGAAAGTAATTTGATGAGGGCACAAAGGAGACCCGGAAAATATGTGTGGAAAATATATAAAACACGTTTCCTGCTCTTAAAATAAATAATCTTTTATGTGAAATATACATTTTGCTTATTAATCATGTCAAAATTAAAGTAAATAAAAATGTATTTAATTCAGTGCCAAAGTTACTGTTCAAGAACATTTCAAAATAATAATACCTACACCTTTTGGTGCAAACAACAAGTTAGCATTATAATTGGAATTCCCAGACACAAAACGGAAGTCGTAGGCGGAAAATAATGATCGGTTGTACTTAAGAAATTCGTTGGATTCCGCTTGATTCCCATCTCCAATTTCGACTTGCAGACAATTTCGTTTCAATTTCAATTTCAGTTTCCGGCATTCGTTGTCAGTTATTAAAGTTGCGGATAATGGTGATAAACTGATAACTAGCGCTGTTATGACAACAAGGAAAACAAACAAACAACCGAGCGGGCAATTCTAGTCACGCATATTAACCAATAAAAGAAAGGTGAAATGCGGGGGGTGGCGGCTGAAGGGTGGTGGGCGGTCTTAAGCGATTTAAATAGCCGCTCAACTGAACTGAGCTCAGCTCAGAGCACACACACACAATCACAGACACAAAAATACAATTCCAAATAAAAGAAAACAAGAGGAATGCCAAAAAAAACATACAAAAACAGAGAAAAGAAAAGCAACTGAAAACAAAAACATAACCAAAAACGAGACGTGCAATGAATGGCAATTGCTAAGAGAAAAAAGATGGAGAAGAAGCAACAAATGAACATAAATTGAGGTAATTGAGGTGGGAGAGTGAAGAGTAAATTACACTGCAAGTAAAATATGAGCTAACAACAGAGGTAAAATTTTCAAGGATGTTCTGGAAAATATTTCATTCGTAGTTGTAAAAAAGAAGTTAGTTTACTTCATTTAATTTCAAGAGAACCTAACCAATATTAACCAATGTACTTTAAAATATCATGCAAAACTAGTTATTTGTGTGTGTAAATAATAGTTCTGTTGATATTTATGTTAATAATTTAGTGGCACTGTTATTATTATTTATGTTAATAATTTAGTGGCACTGTTATTAGTTGTACCTATTTTTATAAATAACTGGTGTCTTGGTGACGCTAATCAATTGATCGCAAATAAAAGTTAAAGACCAGTTTTTGATGTGTAAACACGCAATGAGCAGACAACTTTTGCATATGCCGCCCCACCCTTTTTACCACCACGCCCACTTACTCACTTTATTTTATTTTGTTCACTCTTTGCTTTTGACCTCCCAACTGCCTTCTCCTTCTTTTTCACCTCCGCCTCTTCGTCCCCCTTCCTCTGTCTTTCTTCTTCCACCTTTCGCCCGAAACCTGCAATTCAACCGCCAACTTTTCACACTTCAACTACAGCAATAAATAAAGAACTAGTTGCAACTACAACTGCGACTAAAGCCAGTGGCTTAGGCTATATTTTCAAAGGGAACACAAGTTGTTTGTGAAACCTTAAGAGGATTTATATCTAAGTCGCCATATGTTACCAGTATAAAATTAAGAAGGCTTGTATGGAAACTACATAACATTATTATTTGGGATGTTACTGCTGTGATATTAAACTTCTTTACACTTACAAATGTTTTCTTATTTTATTATGTTCTGATTGTTTTTTAAAAATCTGAACTTTTTTTAAGAAATAACATTTCAACATACGAAAACCATCTGCATTCCTTTTTTTAAGGTGAAGCGATCTTAATTAGTTTATTCAATAATTAAATTTCAGCATAGTCTTAAGGATTTCTAAGATCCCTAAAACCCCCTTTTGAAACGCCACTGCTCCACCGACTGTCAGTTGACTGTCACAGACACGAACAAGCACGAAACGCCGAGTGGAGCACTTTATGCTAATTGCGCTTTTGCCTTTTGGTCAGGTAGCCCAGCCACCGGCAACCAGCAACCAATGCAAGTCATAGACAAGTCAAGTGTTCTCGTACTCAGTAAAAGGGGAAGGGTATGGAGTGTATGTTCTATAGTTCAGTTCTGGCCGAGACTAGACAGATAGCTATAGCAAACTATGTATTTGCATTGACATAACGTTAACGGTTGATAAATGGTTAACAGTTTTCCTAATAATTACTTGGCGGAGTAAGAAATAATTATTTAATGTAACCTTGGGAACTTGGAGTTGTATTTCCATTTTCTTGATTTATATTTATATTTGTTATCAATGCTTAAAAATACCTGTTAAACATTTATTAATTGTTCAAATATAATTTTGGTTCCGATATTCCTGAAAAGTATGCTTCGAAAAACGAAGTTCTTGAATTCCAAAGGACAACAGATAAATATAAATTTAAAAGTATTTAATAAAAAGAAAAGACAGCGTTGAGTTTATTTTCCCATCTGAATGACACAAAAGAAAGGTAAAGACAGAGGACATGCATTCGTGGACGAGTATTTACGTACAGTTATCCTTAAAAGTATATGACTATATAACAAAATGTGCTCCACTTATTTTGTTGTTGTTTGCTGGCTTATCTCTGGAAATTGTCCAGCTTTTCTTTATTCAGTTGTCGGTGGCATTGTGTGGCTGGTGTTTTCCATTGTTCTATTTATTGTTTGCCGCTGGTCTTGGCTTTCTCGTGGGCTTCTTTTATTCATAGGCCGTCCCACCTGAGATGACGTTGAACTTTTAACTTGTGAGCTCGTAACTTCCCATTCTCCCCTCGCTTTCTTTTCTTTCTCTGAAAGTCTGACTGTCTTTGGCTTGAAAACCAAAAATTCTACTCTCAGCATCTTGGGAATATTCTTCCGGAGGCTTGAAAATGCAATTTATGAGCATATTGTTTCGCAAAACTATTTGGAGCAGACTCTGGTTGCCGTTGCTAATTTTAAAACTGTAGAAATCCCGTTATAAAATATACTCGTATATCAAATTTCTTATTATCCATTGTTAAGTATTTATTTCGTTACCTTTGACAGTTTTTATAGTCAACATAATCCCTGAACCTAATATAAAATCTTATTATATTTGAAAGAATAAAATTTTATTTATTTTTTTAGAATCGGAGTTTGTATAACATTATTTTAAATTGAAAAAATTTTGTTGGGCGATAGTTTTACAAATTAGAAAAGGTATATGTTTTTTTCTGGGATTTTCTTTTACTTACCTTAATGCTTAGTTTTGTTACTTTCAATTTGTTTTCTAGAATTCTTTTGGGCAGATTATGTGTAAAAATTCGAATACACCAAATAAAAAACATTTGAACCTTACCCTTTAACCCTTAAACCGGTTCTAAATCCGCTAAGCGAGCCCAAACGGTTATTACGGTTTTGGCTTTGACGCTTTATGTCCGGACTTGTTAACTTAACCGTTTTGGCTACTGTGTTTAATTATTCAAATGAAACTCGACCGATGCTGTGTGTTGTCGTATTCCTCGTTGTTGTTGCTCTTGTTGTTGTTGCTCTTGTTGTTGTTGCTCTTGTTGTTGTTGTTGTTTGCAACATTTGCTTGTTTGCTCCGCTCGCATGTTTGCTTTGCATTTGTTTGTCTGTTTGATTGTTTGCTCTTGGCCTTTGTTTGCCTTGGCCGGTCTGCATCAGCAGCTGCGACAGCGACGGCAAAAGTTGAAGTTCATGTTTCTCTAGTCGCTCACGGCTAAAAAGCACGCACAAACAAATCACGGAAAAAACAACATGCCGAATAAATATTATATAAATGGAATCTGGAATACGCTTTACTTTCTGAATGCGCCCCATCAACTGACAGATTTAAACTAGAAAATTGTTATCCCCATTTGGGTTAAGCAACCAAGTAAATAATTAACTATCCAAAAATAACTTTCGCAGGTAAATACAAGAAGGTATTTAAAGTTTAAACATCAAGATATTAATTGAACTCAAATTTGCAAAACATTTTTTGCAACCACAATAAAGGAGTTTTTGTTTGGCAAATAAACAACAACAATAATTTGTTTATATTATTTGTTTTATTCTCTAACAAAACACACTTCTTAAACAAGGTTTTCTTCTTTTATTATTTAGATTTATTTGTATAGAAAACAATTAAGCGATTTTACATGTACCCATGGCTATGCGTTTCTAAGAAACTCCTTGGTAATCTCGGATGTTTTGAAGCCTTGGCCATAAAACCACTTGAGCCACCATCTCGACCTTGTCTGGCTTAGAGTTTTAGCAGCAAAATCGAAGGTTTTCTGCTCATTGTTAATTGCCATTAATTTTGTATATGTATTATTATATTATTTGTTGGTTATTTCTGCGCAAACGTGGCTTTGGCTTTGGCCAAAACCCAGATATGTGACTCACAAAGCGCGGAATGAGAAGAGCGAATTGGGTGTGGTTAAATTAACTCAAATGGTTTGTGGCCGAGCAATTGCAAAACAAATAAAAACGCCAACAAAAAACCCATGTGCGAATAATGCGAAGTGTAAATTGAGCATTTAAATGAAACGAAACCGAAACGAATCCGTGTTGCTATATATATATATGTATGTATATCTGTTACATATATATCCCGATATATGTATGTACACTTCTTCAATGAAGTATGCGGTGCGAATATTTAATTGCATAATACAGCCAGACTGACTGACACACTATGCGTTAATAATCACCAGCAAATTTTCACCATCATCATCATCATTATTGTAACCATTAGCTTGAGTGATGCCGGTTAAGAGTGTTTCCCGCCAAATGGTTTTTATGTTTTACTCTAAAGCACTATAATTCCCAACATGTTATTAGTATACTTCAATGAATTGGTAAATTAGCTATATTCATTTAATGTTAATAAATCGGTTGAATAATATTTTATAAAACGGTTTAACATTCTTCACAATTATTCATAATATTTTTCACTTATGCCGCTTTAACTCGAAAACTTTCTTCAATTGTAAATTGTACGATTTTATTTCGCTTTAGAAACAAAACTCAAAAAACAGCACTGTTTTACACCATCATCATTAACTTGGCTAATGACTAATGGGCCATGGTAGCCGTCGAGCATCATGTAATGGCCAAAAAGAAAAGAAAACACCAGCAACAGACGCACAACCTGAAAAAGCGAAATGAAGAAAGAAAAACAAGAAGCTCAACAATAACCGCAGCAGAAAGAAAAAAAAAAAACAAAAAAAGAAGGTGTTCAATTATGCAAGCGAGTTACAGTTAGGCGCCCACAAAAAAAGGGGGCAATAAAGGGGGAGGGGAGGGGGGTTTACACGCATAGCTGTTTTTGGAGCCGCCGGCCAACATTTCATTTCGATTTCGAAGCGAAAGCGCAACGCAAATTGCAATTGAATTTATTTATTTTCGTTTTTGTTGCTGTTGTCTTTAGTTTTTTTTTTTTTACCTTAGTTTAGTTTCTGGCGAAAAACGTGTTGTGAAAATATTGCAAGTAAGCCGACTCGACTGGGGTGGATAAATAGTAAATAATTGATTGTTTGACTGATTGATTGAGTGAGTGACGACAGTAATTGGCTAACTCCATTCCAAAATGCATTCGGTATTGGGTATTTGAGTGGTGCGATGATGGGGGGACAAGTGGATGGCGCTAAGTGCTCTCTTTTCATTTCAGATAACAAAAATAGCTGTCAAATCAAACAGGTTGACAATGCCATTTGCCGTATGACAAACTAAAGTGGGCTAAAAAAAAAAAAAAAAACTGCCATCGGGTTTTAAGTTAGCATGCAACGATGATTTTTCGCACGTTCCACTGGTTTATGCGTCCTTGAATTTCGCCTTTAGCCTGGGAATATTTCGAATAGGAGAATTTTAAATCACGATGGGTTGAGCAGGCCAAGAACAAAGCCATAAAACAATGGTGCGAATGTTACAAGATTTTATTTAAATAAATTAAATTGCTCTTTAAAGACCAATAAAAAAGTACATAAAAACAATAATAACAAATAAAATAACAAATAATAATAGTTAATAATAAAATAATAATAATAATCAATTAGGTAATAAATAATAATAAATTTACTAAAACTGTTATTTTGTATTTATAAATGAACTTTAGTAAATATAATATTTTTCATTTAGTATTTTTTTTGTACCATAATATAATATTTTATAAAATTTCTAATAGCTTCCAATATACATTATCAAACATTATTCTTTCTCCAAGTAAATTCTTCCCCAGGTAATGAAAAATTACCATAAAATGCCAACAAAAGTAATGGAAGAACATCATGAAGTTTTGGCCACTATTGGCACGCATAAACTTGGCATAAATGGCGCTTTTTATTTGCCAGCCAAAGGCATCAATCAAGCCAACAAGTTGGGGAACTTTATTTTTATCCGCTCGCCGACGCCATTTTGTTGAACGCCATTTTGACACGATTTCCCTGTCTGTATGTGTGTGTGTTAGTGTGTGTGTGTGTGTGAGTGAGTGCGGTTTGAATTATACTTTTTTCATTCTTCTGTTAAAACGCTTTCAATTTGATGGTCAACTTGCTCTTGTTTTTTTATGAACTTTTAGTGCGGCCATTTGAACACATTTGAAAACATTTGAGCAGTCACGCCTCCCGTAAAAAAAACCCTGCAATTTGATGGAATTGAATTGCTGCCAAATGAAATTACAGAAGTTTGTACAACCGCCCCGGAGAAATTGATAGTTTCGGTCCAAACTGGGGAAAACCAGGGGTTTCGTTGATTTCCATTTCTCTAATTGAGCGTTCAAATTGAGTGGTTCGAAAAACGTCAAGCAATTTCTGATAGTAATAACTGCAATAAAGTTTTGCTTTGGGTTTGGTGATTATAATTTCCTTGGGTTTGAAGGACTATATTAGTAGTGACATAAAAAAGAGCCATTATTTGTTATATTTGATGTTTCTATTTGTTGATTAAGTTTCTCTATTAACTAAGGGAAATATTACGAGTGGTTTCTGCAGTAGTTTGATTGTTTAAAATAGATCTACATCGGTTTTTTTTAAATTTAACTAAGTAATACTATAATTAAACACTCTTTTTAAAATCCCAAATGTAGTGAAAATTAACTTTATTTGCTAACTCCCCCTCAGTTTACTTATTTACTTCATTATTTTCTAAATGGTGTATATTTTCAAGTTGAACTACATTTTATGAAGTGCTCAAGTGTCTCATTTTAATGCAAAGTAATTCTGGCTTGCAGTCCGTGATTTAAGCCATTTCTCCACCGACGGCGACTGCATTTCCGTCATTTTAATCCTTTAATGTGCATCAGTCGTTGGCATCCCACCTGCCACTCCCCCTCTACCCCACCCCCCTTTCCCCCTCCCCCTTTCACCCCCTTCGTCTGCCGACCGTCGGGATATGTGGCAGCATCTGTGTCCCTTTGCTAGCCAAATCCATTATTCCCTCTTATTTTTTTTTGCCTCATTTTCGCGGCAGTTTGGAGGGCGGAGAATCGAGTCCTGCGAGGGGTTAAATGCAAGGGAATGGGCGCCGGCGGAGCTCATTGTTTGCGGTGTTAATATTTGGCGTCTGGCACCAGCAGACAGCGGCAGAAAACCAGCCAGATACACTGAAAGAAATTGGTATTAAAAAAAAATAGAAATGTTTTAATTATAAAACGAATATAAAAAAATAGGTTACATTCAGTAATTGGTTGAAGAATGTTTCGTTTTTCAATTGTTGAGCTTAACATTACTTCTAAAATATTAGACATCTTCGAATATAAAATATTTTAGCATACTTTTGTGCGCCTAACTGGGAGATCTTAATTCGCTTCAGATTTTTTTTATTGATTTGCAACTCAGCCTAAAAACAGTACACCACATTTAAAACTATTTAGATAAACTATGTTTATTATTTCCCGTTATTTTTTCTCTGTGCAAATGGTCCGAGCAACAAGGACAACAAACATCGTTAACGTCAACACCCGCTCATGCTGTCCCTTTTTGTATCTGTATCTGTATCTGCATCTGCATCTGCATCGGTAGCTTCATCTCTATCTGCATCATCATCATCATCATCACGTGCCATTTAATTGTCACTCGCGTTACTTTTTGTTTGTCTGGCTGTTGTTGTTGTTGTTGTTGTTGTTGTTATTGCAGCAGCAGCATCATTGTTGCTGTAATGTCATTGCACTTTTTGTGATAACTGAAAATGACGGAGAATAAACTTTAAATGGAAAAACGTAACAACGAAGTAAACAAAACGGATAATGGGCGAATGAAAAAATTATGATTCAACTTATAAATGGGAAGAAAATGAAGCCAAAAGGAGGAAAATCAAAATGAAATTACAAAATTTTAGAATTAGACGAAATGGAAACTTAATAAATTAAGTTTTGTGTGGAAAGAATTTGTATTTTATAATCTTTCAAAATGGCTTTATGATAAAAATGTTTTATTTTAGAAAACAGTTGTTCATTTTGTACTTTTTTTTTTTTTGCTATTTTAGGACGTTCGATGTGCAGATTTAGCCATAAGCATACCCAATAATCCCGGCCTGGATGACGGGGCCTCATATCGACTGGACTACAGTCCGCCCTTCGGTTATCCGGAGCCCAATACGACAATTGCCTCCCGGGAAATCGGCGACGAGATCCAATTCTCACGTGCCCTCCCCGGCACCAAATACAACTTCTGGCTGTACTACACGAACTTCACGCACCACGATTGGCTCACCTGGACGGTGACGATAACAACAGGTGAGTTATAGTCACACCATATATATTAATTTACTAAGTACTGTAATTAGAATTATGTAATAAGATACAACGTGAGGAAAGCATTACCAACTAAACTATTAAAATGTTTGTAAGAAAACGTTTCTCAAAATCACAATCGGATTTAAGTAACTATAATATGAAGTTCACAAAATATAACTCATACGCAATGTTGCCATAGAACGTTTCTCACGTATATATATTTTATTCGTTACTTACATTCCATTTATTTATGTATTGTTCCACATTTATTTATGTATAGTTCCACATTTATTTTATACTTTATTATGTAGAACATTTCTTATGGTTTGAAGACGCAACGTTGCGTATGCGTAATATAAATAGTATAAATGTGATTATTAATCATACGCCTAATGATAACTGGAAGTCAGGAAAATAATTTCACGAAAACTTTTTAATACTGAATAAGAACAGCTTACTTTGTATTTAATAAAATTGATTTCTTCTTCAAGTTTAAAAGATTTGAAATACAGATGGTTTTTTTTTTCCGGTACCGAAAGATTGGGGCACTATTTCAAACAGTAATCGATGTGTGTATAGTTTTAATTTGCTGATCGCTAATCTTTATCTATTGCTGTCTCCCTTTCACCCACAAAGTCCCCGGAGTTTTAAGTAAAAGTGGTTGCTATGACTGGTTTTATTTTGTCTTGGTTTTTTTTTCCATGTTGCTTTGGCTGTTTTGTTTTTTTTTTTTTTTTTCGTTTGCTGTCGATCGACGGCGATAACTTGAAATTTTTGTACACTTTCTTCAGTTGGCCAGCTTTGTTTTTATTGTGCAAAACCGGCGGTGAAGATAAAGAAAAGAGGGGAAGCGTGTTTTTACGGAATTTCTTGAAAAATGCGTTGGCAATAATAACTTAACTGCATTTTTCTCATTATTGCAAACAGTAAAAACAACAGAAACAGCACAAAACAGTTAACGCTTTTCCTTTTCCTTTCCCCGTTTTCCGTTTCCCGCTCTCCGTCTCCCATAGCTTTTCCCCCATTTTCCCCAAAATGAGACCCTTGGGTAATTTATAGGCATAGACTGGCTGGCACTCAACGCCCTCTTCTTGTAGTTTCCTTGTTTTCCCACTCCCTCTTTCTCACACCCCCTCTTTACCCACCCCCTCTCCCCACCCCCTCCATCATCATCCCCCTTTCATTTGTCGGACATTCGCAGGTGTTGGTCGAATTTTCACCCTCTGTGCAGTTGGGAAAATATTTGAGAAACCGCAAGAAAAATGTTCATAATCGACATGATATCAAATATTTAATTGTAGTGTATAATCTTAGTTTTCTGAAAATCAGTTTTTATAGTTTCATATATAATGTTATAATAATTACAATTCAAATATTTTCTTGTTCTATTTTCCTTTTTTCTGCAAATATGTTCTTTATAAATTAAATTTTTTTTCTTTATTTTTTTCTCTTTATTAGAACATTAGTTTTTATATCTTACGAATATTGTAAGTCATGTAAAAACTGATTAAATATATACAACATATTTTGAAAGGTTTAAAGAAGTTGATTCTGCAATAAATTGTATTTGGTATTAACATGTAATTTAAACAATTTTCTCGAAGTGTAGACAAACAGGGCTAGACACTCCCCAAGCTCCCATTCCAATCAGGCAACTTTCATCCGCGTTGTACTCGCCCTTTCTCCGCTTTCTTCTGGTTCTCGTTCGGCTGTCTGATTGATTTTGTTACTTAGTGCGATTTGCTCATTAGTCGGCTTACAAACATTCGATGAGGAGTGGGAGTGGGAATCCGAATCCGAATGGGAATGGGAATGGGAAATATCGAACTGCAATTAGCAATTTGTGGCACTTGCAACTACATAGTATCAAGTTACTTCGATTGCATGTTTCACTAACTTCTATTTCGAAAAACAAGCAAACAGCAAAAGGCAATTAGATGGAAGCCATTTAAAGGACAAGGCCAAGTATCAACTTGTAATCCCTAATCTCTAACTATTTTAAATAAGGGTGCTGGCATTGACCTTTGAAAACTTCTACTTTAGAGCGTAATCCCAAAAAGCTTCTCAAATTGCACAAATCATTAAAAAGGCAGTAAAGTATAAGATGAGTTACTCAAATTCATATAATTTAGGTTACGAAACTTATCGCATTGCCTCTTAAATCAAATTAATTTCAGGCCTTCAGCTCAATGTGAAAAACAAAAACTGGTTTTGCCTTTGTTTGATCTTTAATTATATGTGTTAGTAAAAAAAAACAAAAACAATAAAAAGTGTTATTGATATTGCCCTTTTTCGCTCCAGCAAATGTGAGGTCTTTTTCTTTAAGTGATTTGTTAACTAACTATATAGTATATAGTTATATATGTACATTAACTTTGTATAAATAATAGCTATATTTTAAAATAGTTATTTGAAATGCAAAGCTTATTCCCTAAAAAACTGAATTATTGAGCATTACAAAAGATATTTTAAATTAAATAGTTTTTGTATTATATATTTATATACAATTGATGATAATAAACTCTTACTGTTAAATCGCTACTGAATTATTAAGATATTTCTTTATGCACATTTTTACTAATGTTTGTTAAATAACAATTTATAATATTATTATAAATGCACCTAGGCTTATTTGAAATATAAATTTATTTCTCCAACACTGTAAATTGTACTAAAATGGGTTTCTCTATATTTTTAGCACCTGATCCTCCATCGAACCTTTCGGTGCAGGTGCGGAGTGGCAAGAACGCCATCATCCTGTGGTCGCCGCCCACCCAAGGCAGCTACACGGCCTTCAAGATCAAGGTGCTCGGATTGTCGGAGGCCTCGAGCAGCTACAACCGCACCTTCCAGGTGAACGACAACACATTCCAGCACAGCGTGAAGGAGCTGACCCCCGGAGCCACCTACCAGGTGCAGGCGTACACCATCTACGACGGCAAGGAGTCGGTGGCCTACACCAGTCGCAACTTCACCACAAGTACGTTCCACTCCATTCGAAGAACCCACTCAAAATGGGGATATCAATTCCATTCCTTTAATTATTTATTCACAATTTGTTTGTTCTACTCGGTGATGGTAACTAAACCTGATTAACTTCTTGTCTCCCGCTTTCATTGTAACTAAAAACAAAAAACCAAAACAAAACACATGCAAAACTATGAATTTAAATTAACAACTCGCCACGAAAAGGTCGAAGGACGCGGCATAAAGAATTGCTGGACATTAAGATCCTGAGAGGTAATATTTAAGCTTGTCTTCCGCTCTAAAAACAAAATCCCCTGCCTGCTTTCCCATCTATTGTAGTGATTTGTTTGAAAACTAACTAACATAGATAATAATACAAGCATTAAATGCATATTTTATATCACAGTTTATATCATAATACGATTTTATTTTAATTAAAAGGAAGTGTAAATTTAAACACATTTCTTTTTATGAGTTCCCTTCAAATAAAATCTTTTATAAAGTTGATCAATTATCATGTTTATTATCAGTGACTTATTTTTTATTTTAATCAATTAATCAAGTTTTATTTTTATTGTTTTCTGTTTTATTTTTCTCCGTGTACCAAGCACAAAACTGACCTCAAAATACCTCCTTTGCACAGGCCACATGCCCAAAATTGCATTCCAAAATGCATTTTGGATCCGACAATTGCCAACCGCAGTGCGCTTTCTCCACTCAGATGTGAAGGAGGCCTTTTCCCCATTTTCCCACACACATTTCCCGCACATTTTCCCGCACTTTTCTCACAGTTTCCCCCGCTCTCTCAGAGCAATGTGCATTTCCAGCCGCAGCAAAGCAGCCCAAACTCAAATAACAGTGGTCACTTTGTATGACTAACACATTAGGGTGGAACACTTTTTTCAAAAAGAATATTACAAACAATGTTTGGTGTGTTGGTTAGTTTTTCTGTAGATTTGCTCTGCTTAGTTTGTTTTGTAAAATCATTTATAACCCAACAAGTATTTCTACATGATGCATTTTAAATTTGCAACCATTAAACATGTTTTTACACTTTAGACTTATTTGCTTTATAATATCTAAAGGTTATCAAGTTTAATTTAGGAGTGGTCCCACTCTTAAAATGTTTCTTTTTCTACTTTAAAAATGGACTTGCTTTTCGCACACTGTTCTTTATATTAATATTGTTTGCATTCACTTAAATTGCGGCTGTAACTTTCCACTGTGCTGAACAATAAACAATAACTAACTAGCACACGCCCTGTGGCAAAGACTCAAAAAGTTCTCCTAACTCCTAACCCATAACCTCTGACCTCTAACCCAAAAAAAAAAAAAAAAAAAAAAAAAAAAACCAACTTCGTCTCTGAAAATTTGTACGGCGACCGCAACTAACTTCTCTATTTTTTTTTTGTTTGTTGTTGCTCCTCTTTTTGTTTTCCTGTTGCTGTTGCTCTCCGGCATCCACAATTCCGCAATTCCGCAATTGGCAACTGGCAACCGGGAATCCCCCCGCTCCCTCTTCGGAAAACCGCAGAGCCCAACACTCCGGGGAAATTCATCGTCTGGTTCCGTAATGAGACGACCCTGCTGGTCCTTTGGCAGCCGCCGTATCCTGCGGGGATTTACACGCACTACAAGGTGTCCATCGAGCCGCCGGATGCGAACGACAGTGTGCTGTACGTGGAGAAGGAGGGCGAACCACCTGGTCCGGCACAGGCGGCCTTCAAGGGTTTGGTGCCCGGCAGGGCGTACAACATATCCGTGCAGACGATGTCCGAGGATGAGATCTCCCTGCCAACGACGGCTCAATATCGTACGGTTCCATTAAGGCCACTCAATGTGACCTTTGACCGGGATTTCATCACGTCGAATTCGTTCCGGGTTCTCTGGGAGGCTCCCAAGGGAGTCTCCGAGTTTGACAAGTACCAGGTTTCGGTGGCCACCACCAGGAGGCAATCCACTGTGCCGAGGAGCAACGAACCGGTGGCCTTCTTCGATTTCCGTGACATCGCCGAACCGGGAAAGACGTTCAATGTGATCGTGAAGACCGTTTCCGGGAAGGTCACTTCGTGGCCGGCCACTGGGGATGTGACCCTGCGACCTCTGCCCGTTCGCAATTTGCGGAGCATCAACGACGACAAGACCAACACGATGGTCATCACCTGGGAGGCAGATCCCGCCAGCACCCAGGACGAGTACCGCATTGTGTGAGTATCGAAATAGGGAAACTGAAATCGTAGGAAAGCCATTTTAGCACCACTTTCAAATATTTTCGTTCTAATGAAAGATGATAAAAATGTCCCATTAAATTATAAATGTATAACAAATATATATTTATACAATTATTTTACACGTTAAAAATGTATAACTTATCTTCTTTTTAAAGAAGATTGTTTAATAGATTAAAATTATTTTTTCATTTTAAGAACACTCCGAATACTGCATTCTGGTTAGAAAACCAATATTTTTTATTCCACTTTATCTCCTTGCAAATAGCAAACAATTATAATTCTAATAGGAAATTAGAGTGTATTTAAGATACACACCTTTTATAAAGTTTTTTTTTAGCAAATGAATGGAACCTCCAATGGTCATTTTATATTTTCAGTTTAAGGGAACATAGCTTTTAGTTGTTATTCACCCGTTGAAAAGGATTTTTGTAATGAATTTCCTCTCTTTTTTTCATACAGCTACCACGAACTGGAGACCTTCAACGGGGACACCAGCACTTTGACCACGGATCGCACCCGCTTCACCCTGGAGAGCCTACTTCCCGGCAGGAACTACTCACTATCCGTTCAGGCGGTCTCCAAGAAGATGGAATCGAATGAGACCAGCATCTTTGTGGTCACACGACCCTCGTCGCCGATCATCGAGGATCTGAAGAGCATCCGAATGGGATTGAACATCAGCTGGAAGAGCGACGTGAACTCCAAGCAGGAACAGTACGAGGTTTTGTACTCACGCAACGGAACCAGCGATCTGCGCACCCAGAAAACCAAGGAGTCGCGTCTGGTGATCAAGAATTTGCAGCCAGGAGCGGGCTATGAACTCAAAGTGTTTGCAGTTAGCCACGACTTGAGGAGCGAACCGCATGCCTATTTCCAGGCAGTTTGTAAGTATTAAAAATCAGAATTTATATAAGAAATATCATTAAATGGAATATGTAACCCCCTTTTAAGATCCCAATCCGCCACGCAACATGACCATTGAAACGGTGAGGAGTAATTCCGTTTTGGTGCACTGGTCTCCGCCGGAAAGTGGGGAATTCACGGAGTATTCGATTCGATATCGAACGGACAGTGAACAGCAGTGGGTGCGCCTGCCCAGCGTTCGATCCACGGAGGCGGACATCACCGACATGACCAAGGGTGAGAAGTACACCATCCAGGTGAACACGGTCAGTTTTGGTGTGGAGAGTCCGGTTCCCCAGGAGGTGAACACCACAGTGCCACCGAATCCCGTGTCGAATATCATCCAACTGGTGGACTCGAGGAACATCACCCTGGAGTGGCCAAAGCCGGAGGGCAGAGTGGAGTCCTACATCCTGAAATGGTGGCCCAGCGACAATCCCGCGAGGGTTCAGACCAAAAACGTATCCGAGAACAAGTCCGGTGAGTTAGCGATCGATCGATCGATTGGAGGAGACTTCTCGAATCCTGAATATAAACCGGAATTACTTTCGACTCCTCTCGTCTCAAAAATCTAATCTTCATGCTTTGCCTTTTCGTTTGGATCTCCCCTTTTTTAATAACTCTTACTTTAATTTCCTTAACATTTCCTGAAATGTTCTATTGAATTCTGAATTCCGTTGCTCAATTTTATATTGCCGTATAATAGACTATGATGAGCTCTCTTTTTGGACCTGCTTTCATTTACCCTAAATCTATACTCATGATAATCTTTATCCTTAAATTGAGTTAAACTATAATTATTAGTAGTTTCTTGATTCCCTTTTCTAGACCTTAAGTCAACAATCTTTGAGATTAAATCCTATACTAATTTCTTTTCAATAATATTCCTAACTCTTTTACTAATGCTACGAGATCTAAAAGTTACTTACTCTGAAAATTTCCTAATTGTTTTCGATTAATATTCTTTACGAGGAATTTATATTTCCTTAACATAATCTAGTTTCCCATTATTTCTTTGGAGAATCACTATCCTCACACTATCCCCTTTTTAAGCTGTCTTTATAGTTCTTCAGTTAAATGTTGTTGTGCTTTCCCTATTTCTTTTTTCAAAAATTGTCGTAAAGTTCAAAAATCTTTCTGTAATATATTCCTTAACCCTTTCCCCTCGACTTGCCATCTTCTGAAGCTTCTGTTCTGCTCTGCTCTTCTCTAACCCTTCCCCTTCTGCTTTTGTGACTCTTCCAAAAAAAAAAAAAAAAAAAACACAGCGGATGATTTATCGACGGTGCGAGTTCTGATCGGCGAACTGATGCCAGGAGTGCAGTACAAGTTCGACATCCAGACGACCTCGTATGGCATCCTTTCGGGGATCACCAGCCTGTATCCACGAACCATGCCGCTCATCCAGTCGGACGTGGTGGTGGCCAACGGGGAGAAGGAGGACGAGCGGGACACCATCACACTGAGCTACACGCCCACTCCACAATCCTCGTCCAAGTTCGACATCTATCGGTTCTCGCTGGGCGATGCCGAAATCCGGGACAAGGAGAAGCTGGCCAACGATACGGATCGCAAGGTGACCTTCACGGGTTTGGTGCCTGGCAGATTGTACAACATCACCGTTTGGACAGTGAGTGGTGGAGTGGCGAGTCTGCCAATCCAACGACAGGATCGTTTGTATCCCGAGCCAATAACTCAGTTGCATGCCACAAATATCACGGATACGGAGATCTCACTTCGCTGGGATTTGCCCAAAGGAGAGTACAATGATTTCGATATTGCATACTTAACAGCGGATAATCTGTTGGCCCAGAACATGACCACCAGGAATGAGATAACCATCAGTGATCTGCGACCCCATAGGAACTACACCTTCACCGTGGTGGTTCGCTCGGGAACGGAGTCTTCGGTTTTAAGGAGCAGCTCTCCCTTGTCCGCTAGTTTTACCACCAATGAAGCGGTTCCCGGGCGGGTGGAGCGATTCCATCCCACGGATGTGCAGCCAAGTGAGATCAACTTCGAGTGGTCGTTGCCTTCCAGTGAAGCGAATGGAGTGATTCGTCAGTTCTCAATAGCCTATACTAATATCAACAATCTCACGGATGCCGGAATGCAGGATTTCGACTCTGAAGAATCCTTTGGCATCATCAAGAACTTGAAACCCGGGGAAACCTATGTGTTCAAGATTCAGGCAAAGACAGCGATTGGTTTTGGACCGGAGAGGGAATACCGACAAACGATGCCCATTTTGGCGCCACCACGTCCAGCCACTCAAGTCGTTCCCACGGAAGTGTATCGCAGTTCGTCGACCATCCAGATTCGGTTCAGGAAGAACTACTTCTCGGATCAGAACGGTCAGGTGCGCATGTACACGATCATTGTGGCGGAGGATGATGCCAAGAATGCCTCCGGATTGGAGATGCCCAGCTGGCTGGATGTCCAGTCGTACAGCGTTTGGTTGCCCTACCAGGCCATCGATCCGTACTATCCCTTCGAGAACCGATCCGTGGAGGACTTCACCATCGGCACCGAGAACTGCGACAACCACAAGATCGGCTACTGCAACGGACCCCTGAAATCGGGAACCACTTACCGGGTGAAAGTGAGGGCTTTCACCGGAGCCGACAAGTTCACGGACACCGCCTACAGTTTCCCCATTCAGACGGGTAAGTTACGGGGGATAAGCTCAATAATATTATTAAGTATAGCAGTAGAGTGATAAAGTGATCGATACAAAATAATAAATTATCTAAAACCCTGAAAGAGAGTTGATTCAATTGAATTTACATGTTAATTAAAATGAATATCTCTTCAGTCAAATAATATTTAATCAAGATCCACGAAATTTGTTATAAATATCACTTTATCACTTAATGACTTGATTTAAATTAACATCCAACTAAATTTAAACCTCAAACACCTCCTAATAACCACTATTTATGTCTGTCCTTGCATATTTATCTATTCTAACGAATATTTAGAAATGCTGAGCTCACCGGGTAAGCAAACCACCAATAGAATTATATTTAAAGTGTTTTTAATTTAATTCAACCCATACATCAAGATGTGTTATGGAAATGTATAATTTTTAATCCCTTTAAGGGTATGCCTATAAAAACGCAAATATATTTTCTATTCTGGGTTCATTTTCAAGTTGGTTAATTAATCATAATTGATCATAAAACCAAACTTGATTCCTTTTTAATATGAAGTGTTTTTGTAATTATTTTTTTTTTGTTTCAATCATTAAATAGTTTTGTTTGAGTGATTATTTTTATCTCCTTCTTTGTAAATCTCACGAATTTGATCCATAATCTTGCCCAGATCAAGACAACACCTCGCTGATCGTGGCCATAACCGTTCCACTGACCATCATCCTGGTGCTCCTGGTCACTCTGTTGTTCTACAAACGACGACGCAACAATTGCCGCAAGACGACAAAGGATTCGCGGGCCAATGACAACATGTCCCTGCCAGATAGCGTGATCGAGCAGAATCGACCGATCCTGATCAAGAACTTCGCCGAGCACTATCGCCTGATGTCCGCCGACTCGGACTTTCGATTCAGCGAGGAGTTCGAGGAACTGAAGCACGTGGGTCGCGACCAACCGTGCACCTTTGCGGACTTGCCGTGCAATCGACCCAAGAATCGATTCACCAACATCCTGCCCTACGATCACTCGCGATTCAAACTCCAACCGGTGGACGATGACGAGGGCAGTGACTACATCAATGCCAACTATGTGCCAGGACACAATTCGCCGAGGGAGTTCATTGTGACCCAGGGACCCCTGCACTCCACTCGCGACGACTTCTGGCGGATGTGCTGGGAAAGCAATTCGAGGGCCATTGTCATGCTAACCAGGTGTTTCGAGAAGGGACGCGAGAAGTGCGATCAATATTGGCCAAATGACACCGTTCCCGTTTTCTACGGTGACATCAAGGTGCAGATCCTCAACGATAGTCACTACGCCGATTGGGTGATGACCGAGTTTATGTTGTGCAGGGTAAGTTTCGATTAGAGAGAGAATGAGTTGTACTACCATTTAATATCTACTATGTGTTGAATTATCATTTTTTAGGGCAGCGAACAGCGCATCCTGCGGCACTTCCACTTCACCACCTGGCCGGACTTTGGAGTGCCCAATCCGCCGCAGACTCTCGTGAGATTCGTGCGAGCCTTCAGGGATCGCATTGGAGCGGAGCAGCGACCCATCGTGGTGCATTGCAGTGCCGGAGTGGGAAGGTCGGGCACCTTCATCACCTTGGACCGCATCCTGCAGCAGATCAACACGTCCGACTACGTGGACATCTTCGGCATCGTCTATGCCATGCGCAAGGGTGAGTTACATTTGAATGGCATCTTATATGTTAATATAAATATTGATAAATAGATAATAACAGCTTATGCAATGTAAAATCATTGGTTATATCAATCAATAATCCCTCGTTCATGAAATCCCATTTCAGAGCGCGTTTGGATGGTGCAGACGGAGCAGCAGTACATCTGCATCCACCAGTGCCTGCTGGCGGTGCTCGAGGGCAAGGAGAACATCGTGGGACCCGCTCGCGAAATGCACGACAACGAGGGCTACGAAGGTAGGTCTCTGCCCAGGGGATCCCCCATCCCCCCATAAAAAGCCAACCCAAAACCCCGAAAACAAATAAAATAGTTCGCTCGCACTTCTGACTAACGAAAAAAAAAAAAAAAAAAAAAGAAAGATAGCCAATGGACCCAAGGACATTGTGGGACTTCTTTGCAGCCAGCTGTTTTGTAGTTGATCCTTACTAGAGTTTAAGCTTTATGTTACACTTTCAATTTCCATTCCGGTGATGGGTGACTAACTTATGAGCAAAATCATTTTCCTTCCTCATTTCCTAACAAAAAAAAAAAAAAAAAAAAACAAATCGAACATGCAATGCAATCGGAAGGCCAACAAGTGCAACTGGATGAGAACGGGGACGTGGTGGCCACCATCGAGGGTCACCAGCTGTCGCATCACGATCTCCAGCAGGCGGAGGCGGAGGCGATCGACGATGAGAATGCGGCGATCCTGCACGATGACCAGCAACCGCTGACGAGCAGCTTCACTGGCCATCATCATCATCACCATCAGCCGCCCACCTCGCAATCGATGAGCTCCTTTGGCGGCGCCGGAGGATTGGGATTGGGTTCGGGTGGCAATAGCTCGGTGGATGCGCCGGACAGATGACATTCGGTTGTCAATCAGAGTGATAACAACAATTCGGTGGTTATCGTTCTGGTTGACAACAAGCCAAGCTCGATGATCTGCAAGGATAGCAACATAGATGTTCTGGAGAAGCAACAGCAACAGCAACAACTGCAGCAGCAACAGCAACAATTGCAACAGCAACACATGAATGGGTATAATACTCTGCAGCATAGAAGGAAATCCCAGCTGATCACGTTCAGCTCGTCGTCCTGTGATATCAAGAATAGCCTCAGCCACGAGCACATCAATGGTAATCCATCAGCAGGGGGAGCTCCTCCAGCTCCACCCGGTTCCAATTCGAATAGCAATCGCACCAGTCGCGCCAATGTGCGCTTAAGTTTCGCCGAGGAGGATGTGATGATCCTGCCACCGAATCATCATCAACCGATTGTTAATCATCCAGAGGATGAGGTCTTCACGCGGCGTCGTTCGCTTTTGGAGGTGGAAATCGGTGTGGAGGTGGGCGAGGAGGGTGAACTGGTGCCCCAGGAGGATCTCGAGGAGGAGGAGCTCGAAGAGGACGAGGATGATGATGATGAGGAGGAGGAGGAGGAGGAGGAGGACGACGTGGAGGAGCTGTACATGCACGACGAATTCGAGACGCACATCGACACCAAGTCGAACAATGCCAACGATGACAGTGGAGGCGGCAGCTACGAGGATTCCCATGCCTTGC
The DNA here is from genome assembly GCF_018152265.1 of Drosophila ficusphila. Classification (NCBI taxonomy): domain Eukaryota; kingdom Metazoa; phylum Arthropoda; class Insecta; order Diptera; family Drosophilidae; genus Drosophila; species Drosophila ficusphila. Next base: position 2,947,987 of record NW_025064092.1, on the reverse strand, counting down.
ACTCCTCCTTGGGCGGCAGCAATCGAAATAGTTTGGAGAAGGACGACGACGACATCGAGGTGGATGTGATCAGCACGGATGTCAGTTGCTACGATCAACTCCTCGGCAGCAGTTGCAATACGAGGAATGGCGATGACGATGACATTGCCACTTTGGTCGGCGATGGCGATTATGCCACCACGAAGCTCTGCAAAGCCACCAGATTATCCGGTGGAGGAGTCACTGGTCTGGTGGTCAGCGGGGGAGCAGGAGGAGGAGGAGGAGGAGGAATCAACGGTGGAGGAGGAGTAGGCGGAGGAGGAGGAGGAGGAGGATGCGGCGCTGGAATCGCTGTTAATGGTGGTGGTGTTTTGGGCAATGGTGTTGGTTCCGAAGCTGGCGGCGGCATCATCTATGCCAATCCGTTCATGGGTTTGTAGACACTTTCGACAAACAAATCCCCGGGGTGTGGTGTACAGTGCGTTTCATGGTTAACTTAGTTATCAAAAGCTATTTTCAATTTACACCTTAAATGGAAAGCCAAAGTTTCTTAAACCTTCAAAGAAAAAAAAGAAAAGAAAAAAAAGAAAATTATATCACTTACCAAATGATAAAATTATTAATTAGAATATTATTTATATTTATCTTATTTCATTAGTTCACTGAATATATTTTATAGTTATATTGAAATGGAATTAATTACAAACCGAGAAACCAAAGTCGCCTTACCATCATGAAACGCACTGTGCTCACATCTCTTGAATGTTTACTGTACTTGCCTTTTTGAGTTTACTTGCATGATTTTCTGTATATATTATTTGTTTTTGCTACCCATGTTGTTATTTCCTAACCCTTGCATGAGCCAAGCTTTTTAGAAACTCAATTTCCAAACTCTAATCCTTCCTTTGCGAATGTCTTTTCCAGATGACGAGGGCATCGCCGAGTCGGGCATGTAGGCCCATTGCAATGTAAGCCAATGTCCCCATCCCGAAGTGAGCCCAACCAACCAGTCCGAAAGCAACTCAACTCAACCGAATGGAACCCAACCCAACCATCGTGTGGCAACTACATTATTATTATTTACTTAAGGGACGCCGTCAGAGGAGAGGAGAGGAGAGGGCGGAGGATCAACGCTTGATATTATATATGGATATATGTGTATGTGTACTACACTGGATACTACTGGATATATATACTCTACACCGATCTATCGAATGGGAATGCAGCAATCTCGCCAAACAGAACGAACACACACGCATCAATTTATACATTTTATATATATCTAAGATAGAACGAGGGATCGGCGATTGTAACCGAAACAAATTGTCGCCTGAAATCGGCCGACACTGAATACTGGAATACTGATTGTATTTTTACGCTAGCCACAATTTGATATAAACTATATATCTTCCAATTTTTTTGTACACCTAATGTTAGTTGAAATATGGACGAGTATGTGAGCGAGACGAGCAAATTTTTGTAGCAAACTAAAAGCGCTAAATGTTTACTTTTTTATATTATTATATATATAAATACTTGATAAACATATACCTAATATTAGACCTAAACGAGAACTAACTATAAATCGCACACACTCATACACTCACACAAACACAATGCAATAATTGAGTTACATAGTTTTAAACAAATGTTAAAACATTTAGCTGCAACCGTCGAAGATGTAGTGTAAAAATTTTTTAATTTGACGTATTCTTTTCTGTTCTGTTTCTGTGTTTGTTTATTTTTTTTTTTTTTAATTTTTACAAAGCGTAAACTGTGTATCTATGTGCTACATTAATTTTGTTTAATTACATCAAGTTTTATTTAAAAAAAAATCAATGATTCTTTGCATTCTCCTCATTTGAATTTGGCGCTCACACTTAGCGATTATAAAGATCCAAAACAGCGGGCGCTGGAAGTCAATCCAATCAAGAAGAAGGAATGCTAAACACCGATGTTATAACACCACTATAACACCACTATAACACCACAATAACACACACACAAAGAGAAAGCAGTTGTGTTTCCATTTTCACTTACTTTTGGAGGGAAAAACGCATTTAACAAATTTCCAGACTAAAAGTTTAAGTTATGAACTTTTAAATAAAAAAGCATGATAGATTTTTGTAAATATTTATGTAACTTAGCGTTTTGTAATTTTATTTAAAACGTTTTTACGTTTCCCAACTTGAACTTCTTTCATAAATTAATTATTTAAAATATAGACGCAACTAAATGCTTTCAAAAATTGTATAAGTAAAAAGTGTTACTTACCTTATATTCTTATTTATTTAAATTTATTTATAAATCTTTGAAGCAAAGTGAATTCCGGAAAGAAAGTGAATATGGAAGCTCAGATGGTAAACAGACAGCACAAATAAAACAACAGGAACAAATGACCAACGCATTTCGTAAGGCGATAATCATTTACACGAAAACCAATAAGAATAACAGAATCCCACGCAAACTGTAGACTAACTAACAACAAAGTTAAGGGCTAATTAACCGAGCCGGTGCCAAAGCAAAAATAAAAATAAATATGAAAACAAAAACACACCTACACACAACAACAACTAACTGTAACAATAGCAATAAACTTTAAATGAAAATTGTAGTCCAAATAATTTGCATACATTTGTATTTTGTCCAAACTTAGTTGAAATGATTAACCGAACTGTGAAAGAGTGCAATAGAAATTGTTTTGCTTCTAGATTAGTGAAAATACAACGAAGCCCCTAATTTGAATATAAACTAACCCGGAAGGTCCCCCAATCCAAACATATATATGCAAAAGCTAGAGAAGATGAAACTAGAAAGTCTGTATAATGCATACATAATCCACGACTCCATTATACACGTACTAAGGCCGACGAATAACATATGCATATACAATATAGACATATATAAAATATATATCATTGTAATAATTTGTAATGTTTATCAGTAGAATTATGATCCGAGGTGGAGCAGACGAGTAAAGCGCAAGCAGAGATCCATTAAAGTGTACTGTAAAATGTGAGAGTGCTTTTTTTCAAATTTATTTCATTGGAGATTTTTCAGTTCTTCAGAAGGTAAGTAAAAACAAGTAAAAAGTACTTCTGGAAACAAGTAAGAAGCACAAAGACTAGCACCCTACTAAAGCTCTATGTTCGCCTGTTCAACAGAATTATAATACCCTTTGCAAGGATATAAAAACTTGGCAAATTAACATACAAAAGTCGAAATATAATATTAAAGATTCGTTCATACATCTTCAACTTATATTTTTAAACGATTTAAGCTACATCTTTCTAGTTTTTTATAATCTTTATTATCTAATTTAGCAATTTTTTAAAGTGTTTATTGGTACTAAGTTAACGTTTTATACAAGAGATCTTGGAGATCTCTTTAGAAAGACAATTACTATAGTCAAACATTAAAAACCATACATTTTAAAGCAAGAAAATACAATTTTAAACATAAACTATTAAATGTTTGCTGACCAACTTTTAAACATTTGGCTACGGTCAAAAATTTAACTAGATTTAGGGAAAAACTTCCCTATTCGCATTAAATCGTGTTTAACATTTGGCTACGATCGTGTAAGTATTGCATACTTTTAGGTCCATCTTTTTGCACAGGGATTGTGTAGACTAACAACTATGTTGGCACTAAATGGGTGGCGATAGTGGTCCACTACTGTTTGCCAGGAACTGGAGCATCTGGAGCCTTCATGGCCAGCATGGCGTCGAGCTCGCCTTGGATGTTTTCGAATTGATTGTATAGTTCCAGGAGTTCCGGATGCGTCATCTCAATGTTAATATCCTCGCCCACGCCCGTTTTCATTTGGAGCACGGCCAGTGGCGTCTTTTCCCGTTGCTGACAGTGTGAGGAGACCTCCACGTTGAGCTTCCAGGCCACATCTTCGATGACATTCGATTCGTAACGCTTGCTGGCCAAATTGTTCATAATAGGAGTCGTTTCCCGGACCCATAACCGTAAAATGGCATCGATCTTGGCCTCATCCTCCAGCTGAAGTTTCTCGCGCAGTTCACGCTGCAGCAAACTTGGCTTGATAATGAATGTGGAGATGCGTCGCAGGATGTAGGAGAAGGTCTTGATGAGAAGCAGGAAATCCGAACGTGGCACGCCCACCAGTCGCTCCAATTCCTCCAGGGAGTACTCCGGTTCGCTGCTGCTGGTGGGATTCTCCTCGGCACTGCTGTCCGCCCGTCCGGTGGTCGTCACACTGGTGCCCACCGTACTGGTGGGCGTCGTCGATGATCCGGACGCCCCACTGGGACTCATCTGCCGGTGGGTGTACCACAAAACCGTGGTGAAGGTCTCGTAGGGAAGGGCATTGATGATCTTGATGCCCTCGCGAGCTCTGAATTGGTGAAAAACTCAAATAACAAGAGTTTGATAGAGAATAACCAGTGTATTACCTACCTTTCGGTAATCTTTATCCAGTTAATGCTCATGACAAGACAGCTGTCTTCAACTATTTACAATTTACTTAGGGTTTTGTTGGCCCAGTCTCTTATTCAAAAGTATGTAATATATCATTAAAACTCTTTGTGTACTTATTTATTTAATTGTTATCGCGCTATCGTATTTATTTGCTATTAGAAATAATAAACAATTGCAGACTTTGTTTATTTGGAGGAATAAAAACACAAAAATCTATCGGTTGCAGCGTTGCCATTAAGATATTGCTACCAAACAATAATAACGGTAGTACAATAATTGCTGTGAGTTTCTTTCGAAATTACAGTAAAGATATGGTAAATAATAGTAATAATTAATTAATAAATATTAATTGTACGTCCAATCTAAAAAAATATGTTTAAAAATATAAAGCAGAATGTATATGAACATAGCTTTTAAATAGCTAGATCTGGCGAAAAGTCCTCCAGTCTGGCAACGCGGATGGCTTCTATCGATGTTCCGCTCGATAGCGCGCACAATCGATAGACAGTATTTGTGTATTGGAAACGCGGCTTAACTTAATGCAGATTTTTCCGCTGATTCGGCTGCAAAAGATGCACTTTTGAGGCGCAGCGAGTGCACCCACGCCCCGAGTTCGAGTGCAGTTGCAGTCGGGAAAGTTTGGAAAGTGCGCGGAGCGAGGAGAGCGACAGACTCGACGTGCTGAGAACACAAAAAAGTGGCAAAAGCGGGGAAAAAGGCAGAAAAACCCACTGATAAACGGAAAAATCGGAAAACTGAAAACGAAACCAACCACCGCTTGTAAAACCAGCATCTAAGCTGCGTTTAAAAAGTAAGAATAACAAAATAAATGAAGGGCTTCAACAAAAAACGGGAAAAAAACAAAAAGACCAAAAACTAACGGAACAGTGTGTTTATACATATATGGACGTGCGTTCGCATTCGTGTTGGTGTGCCTGCTGTGTAAATAAACAAAACCCGGCTCATTTTATTATCTTTTTCATCGTTCTTTTTGAGTTTCCTTGTCGCCGTTTATTGGCAATTCTTGGCAATTTTTTTTTTTAGCCTCCTGTAATTCTGCATTTCTGTGTGTATCAGAGAGTTCTTCCAGCTTGCCGTAAAAATCGATAGCGCGTCGTCGGTTGTTTATTTTATGCTTCGTCTGCATTTTGCAGCCCCTTTTTATCGCTCTCCCCCTTTTTACCCACCCCTGCATACACTCACAATGCATACACACACACACGGAGACACACTCGTGATATGGAAAATTAAAAATAATAATTTTTATCGCGGTATATGCAAAAACAAAAAAGAAAAATTCCAATTCCAACAACAATTTTAATCTAGCCATGCAATCAATTTCAGCGAAACAATAAGAAAGAATCGTTTGGTTCGCCCGCTTTTCTTCTGTCTCAGTTTCGGTTTTATCGCATTTTCCGCTCATTATGGCAGTTTAGCATATTTATGCTGGAAAAATATTGGGGTTTCTTTGCTTCTTACCTTTGTTTTACGTTTTGTTTTGCTGTCGGGTTGTAAAAACAGCAGTTAATCCAATTAAGAAAAATAAAACTCTAAATGCCATCGTCACGACGAATTTTAGATCACCTAACATCCACATAAGTTTACCACTTTGGTGCAGTTTTTTTTCTAATAATATTTAAAAGTGATAATTTTAAAGTTTCTAAGAATGGAATGGAGTCGGAAGTTCCCCTTCAATCACAAAAACAGCTGACGCTATTATTTGTTTCTATTACTTGCAGGCATATATCATATCGAATTTGGTTTAAACTTTTCTCTATCATATTTTCACCTGTTATTGACAAAGCGCAAACAGTAAGCTTCTCAGGTTGATTTTGTGTTAGAATACTTATTTTTTAATTAAGGTACCTTCCAGTTTATTTAGAATTCTTTATAGTTTCCAAAACTATGGTTTCCATGGTTGGGCACTCTTTTGGGTCGGCAATGCCCGCCTCTTTGCTTTGTAGAGGAGCTTGGGCATCGGGCATTTGCAATCGGCACCAGGTTTAAAGCAGTCAGTCCGCCAGACTTGGTCTTTGGGTCGAGATGTAGAGCTTGGATAACGTGGGGATACTACTAACTAGGGGATATACATTAACCTAACCGATACGGATACGACTGACATGCACTAATGCCCCGAATAATGCCATTTGCAGACGGGGATTATGGAGTCACAGAAGCGTCCCTCGTTGCATTTACACACGGATGTGGCAGCCGGAGGATCTGGACCAGCTGGATCTGGATCTGGAGCTGCAGCTGAGATGTCGCCCACTTCCGGATTCCTGCCGGACATGCCGCAGTGGAAGAAGGACCTCATCCAGCGCCGCAAGACAAACGTGGCCCGCACCCAGGCGGCCACCATCGCCTCGCCCACCGATGGCAGTTGTGGGGCTTTGGCATCCACTGCCACTTCATCGGAAGCCAACGCCGCTTCAGGTGCAATTGCAGGTGAGTGGTGTGGTCGCACAAACTGGAATACTTTCACTTAATAGGAAAATCATAGCTATTTTCAAGACGACTTTTTCTCGATAAGCATTTGCACTCCCCCCATACCGTTCGTGTATTGTATTCCTTACAAAAAAAAAAAAAACACACCCGTTCACGAAATGATTAGAAGTTCCACCACGTAAATACAAATTTTTGTAGGAACACTTGATAATGTTATCTGAGTTGTATAGGCAATATTCAATATCGCAGTCTTATCAGTTTCGAGAGCCCCTTTGGTACTTAAAATGCTTTTATTTGTGAGACGGAAGGCCCAATAACAATAACATTGTTATCAGATGCAAGTGCATAAAAGTCTTTAACAATTATATTTTTGGGTACATAAATACGTTAATTTATATTTAAAAGTAAATTTGGCATATTCTTTGTTTTTTATTTTTATCCAAAAATTCCTTAAATTCTTAAAATTTGTGGATAACCAATAAGGGTGCCTAAAACTATACATACATGTTTTAAAAATTGTACATGTTGTAACTAATTGTAATAGTTATAAATAATTGCAGATAAAACCATTGGTTTATATTTAAAAAGCTTTGATATCACTTTGTAATTAAAAATATTGAAAGACTGGTTGTGACTTATGCAATCTGTATTTGCCCAGCTGGCATTTAATAACCCATGAGTAATGGTAACAAGTGTTTTTAATTTGTTTCGCCAGACAGTTACATTTCCAATTATTGGCAAACTTTCAAATTGCCCGCCGCTCTTATCGATAGTATGCAATCGATAGCGACCAGAGTTGTCAGGTGAAACAGCGGGGAAAGGAGAAAAACAAGTTATGATTTATTGCATTGTCTTTAAAATGCTTGTGTTTTGTTCTCACCCAAACAGATTCCATGGAACCGGCGACAATCAACTGTAGTAGCACTAGTCAAAAGAGAAATGTGAACACTTCTGAGGAAAAGTCTGAGAAATCTTCTATTTCCAATATCAATTCCACCGGAGGTCATCACTCTGTTACTGCCGTCTCCCTCTCGCCCGAAGCGGCAGCAACAACAACCGTAACAGTAACACCAATACCAAAGCAGCGATCGAGTTTACTCAACACAAGAAGTCAGGAGAGAGAGACAGAGATTCTGAGCGAGAGCGGCGATAGAGAGAGGGAGAGCGAGTACGAGCCGCCGGCTGTGGTGAGTAGACGGTGTGGTGGAGTTCAGACTGGCACAATTGGAGCAGCAGCCATGGTGGAATAAGTATATGAAATCGTTCGGGTTCAGTCCGTTAACGTTTAGGTGAATCTCTCGCTGAGAGAATAACCATCGAGTTAAAACCGGTGGAGCAACCGCTGTCTAGCTTAAGCACCTCTAGCAAATGATAAAGTCTGAAATCGTTTGGTTTCAGTTTCAGGGCGTTTTAAACCCAATGCACCGTATAAGGGTTAAACAACACACTTTATTGCCATTTCTTTCGCACTTACTGCAAAACACTCTTTCATTCGCATTCATTGTAGTGACTGTAAGGGACTGACGAACGCGACGAGACAACCCTTTAGCTATTCTACCATGCTGACGACGACGCTGCTCCAATTGTGCCAGTCTCTCAGCAAATCAAAACCCAAACCAAACTAAACCAAATTTATTTGAAAACGAAATGCAAACCGGGACAGAGCGTTGCTGAGGGCGAGCCTTCTTCAGCAAAAGAGACGACGACCAATATCGATAGCAACAAGAGCTGCAAGACCAAGAGTATTTCCGACAAATTGCAGAGCAACAAGTTCATCATCCAGCAGCAGCAGCAGCAACAACAGAAGCACCAGCAGCAGCAGCAACTGTCGCCCACGAAGGTAACGGTAAAACCGACAATGGTCGCCATGCAAGAGATGAAGAAGACAACCAAACAAAATGGCCAGCACCGACATCGCGGCGTTTCGGTGGCCACTGGCGATGTGGATGCACCGAATCCGATTCCAGACCTACCGGTGGACACCGGCGAGGACCTGAGCTATGGACCCGGCATTGTCTCCAAGCTGCGTTGCCGTTACCTGAGCCTAGCGCTCCGCGAATCCCGCCAGCAGAGCAGCAAGCAGCGTCTGCAGCGTTCCACCAGCCTGAACACTCTGCTAGATCGCGACGACGACGAGGTGGAAGTGGAGGAGCAGGTGGCCAACCAGGTGCGTGCCAAGTCCACACCGCCGCCCATTTTGGGTGCCAAACCTACGACAGCCAGGCCAAGTCAGCAGCAACAGGCGCAGCAGTACCAGCGTCCCGTGAGTTTGGGTGCCAATGGAGGCTCAGCCGTGGGTAATCAGCCCCTGTCCACGGATGAGGCTGGCCAACCAGGTGGCATTGCCAATGGAGCGGGCAACCGATCGCGTCACTTCAAGCGCGGCAACGAGGTGATGAAGCGCGCCCGCTCCGTGGAGGCGCTGCTCTGCGAGAAGTCGCCATGGAACAGTCAGAGAATCACCACTGCCGCTGCAGCAACAGCAGCTATACCAGCCACACCACAGCAACAGCAACCCGCTTCCAAGGCCGCCGCCGTGGCCGCCTCACCTGTCACCTCGCCCACCTGCGTCACCATCGAGGACAAGATCCACAATGCCCGCGAGCGGCTGCACAGCGGCACGGATGCGGCGCCACCGAAGCGACTGACCTCCATTATCGATGACACCGAACGACCGCCACCGGATCTGGTCAAGCAGACCCTTAAGATGTTCGAGGCGAGCGCCAATCGACGTCCCCGTGCCGCCCATCGTTCAAACGGAGGGGCGGTGTGGCCAGCAAGGTGGCCAACTACAAGTCGATCATCAAGGATCAAAAGCCAACAACCGGCTTCGCCTCATCCACGCCGCTGAGGGGCTCGCATCATGCGCATCCGGACATAATACCCCGCCAGAACGATTCGCCCATGACGGCGTTGAGTGTGATGATGCGACGCATGGAGCTGCAGGAGCCGGAGACACCCGAAAGGGAACGGGAGCTTCGGGACACGGAGGCTACACCGCAGAGCGAGGCGCCAAGCGAGACTGAGCGAAACGATCGCGATCGCGATGAGGGTGATGGCGATGGCGATGGCGAAGGCGATGACGAGAGCCACAACAACAACGATGACGACGACAACGACGACGGCGGCGGCGGCGACAACAGCGACAATGAGCAACGCGATAAAATGGGCGCGGCAGCGGCGGCAGGCGATAAGCCTAAGCCCCCAACGGAATCGGCAGCGGGAGGCGCCCAACGATCATTCGCTGCCTCGACGGAGAACGTGCATGTAGCCAGCGGAAGTGCCACTGGCGTACGCAAGCTGACATCCACAACAACAACAACGAACAACAATAATAGCAACAGCAGCACAGGAGAATCCGGAGGACCAGCGGTGGCCAAACAGATCGGAGTGATCCGGCCGCTATTCAATAACCAGGGAGCTGGCAGTACACCGCTAACGAGTCGCGAGATCGAGAAGAATCGCATCAATGAGATGAAGAAGTCGACGGCTAGCGAAGCCGGTGGATCTGGAACGGGAGCGGGCTCGGGATCGGGATCCTCGCCCACCACTAGTCTCGACACCGTGATAAACACCAAGGAGGCGATGGCCAGCAGCGAAACGGAGGCCAGTGCCTCGCCGCGATGGACGCTGCGCAAGCTGAGGAACCAGAACAATCAGGCTGCCGGTGGAGGAGGAGGAGGAGGCAGCGGCATCGGCGGCGGAGGAGGAGGAGCTAGTGGCGGAGGGTCGGGAGCCAGCTCGAGCCATCATTCCGCGGAGAACACCTCGATGGTGTTCAACTTCTCCAAGAGCACCAAGGAGGTGCCCGACTACATCGAAAGCGACGTTGTGATCTACAGGCGCAAGCGGGAGTTGCCAAAAGTGAGTATAGAACGGAGGAGGGACCTCTTATTCCTTTTTAGCCCTTTGGGGGAACTGCAATCTTTCCCGGAAGAGTCACATTGCGGCCGTCTTATCGGCGGATTATTCATGCTTAACAATTACCCCACGAATTATTATTTTCGCCCGATAGTAATTTGGTTTCTTCGCCAGCCGTCCCCAATATCTTTGTTGTTATGGTTTATTTTCCGTTTCTTTCTCGCGTACTTTTTTTGTTGTTGTTTTTGTTTTTTTTTATTATTTTTTTGTGTCATACGGCAGCCATGCCGTATAAACAAATATGAAACAAAGCACACAGAGAACAGAGAACAGCGATCATGCGCATTTCGAAAGTTCAACAAGACAGGGCGAGAACGGAACTGAGGAAACTGCGGAGAACGGCGGAGAGAATTGGGCGAATGAGTGACAAAGCGCAGCTTGGATACTCTTTCTTTCTTCTGAGGGAAAACGTATGTTTTCCCCAGTCCGCAAATTAGTCATATTTGTTTGAAAGCGTCGTTTAGCAACGTCAATTTTGCATTTTGAGTGACTAATTGTTTTTTTTATAGCCATCTTAAACTGTTTTATACCTGATAAGGGTTGCAAAATGCAAACTAACTCGCGAAACTGTTAGTAATCACTGATTAGGAGTTGCCTTTTCAAAATCCCCTTTCAAATATCAGAAGAGGAAGGAGGGATATTCATCATAATTGGTAAATTGGAGTAAAGAATCCTTATAAGATACATAGAAATCAATGATATATGTAATATTAAAAATCTCTAGCAGAAAACCTAAGTTTCTAGCAGCTTAACGGCCTCAAAATTTACAAGTGCTGAGAAATGTGGCCCGATTAAGTCAACACCGTTTTAAAGACCTGTGATCAATAATAGATAATTGCCAGATCACTTTTTATTATTTAATTGCATAGCTTGTCGCATAAACAATTGCAATCGGGCATATTATTCGGGTTTGCGAATTCACACCAACTAAATCTGCCCTGTAATTTCTGTAGTTAGAATTCAAATTACCAGAATCACAGGTTCTCGATTCCCCTGACAATTGTGTGCGGTCCGACCGAAGCCAGCACCCATTTATTATCTGGCGGCAGCAAAATCATAGTGCTGATAAATAAGTATCTCGCAGAGATTACACTGCTGCTTCTGCTGCACAGCCAGAGGAGTTAATTAACATGGCTCAGAGCGGCGATCAATTAGGGATCTTCGATGATCGAATGCTACTGCCCCTGGCTGCTTTCCTGCCTTTCAGAAGCGAAGGGGAATCGGGAATGGAGAGGGGTATCTGCCTCCCAATAGAGATCGAAGCTTGCATCACAGCTGGGAATAGTTCGTTGTGATCTTCTGCTCCGAGTCAATTAAAATTCGCCTTGAATAGCTCTCCGATCGATAGCCCCGAATCGTGTGCGACAAGAGCAGATGCCCCTCCTATCTATATATCCATATGCATATATACATAACTCTATATATAATATACATATATGCACACACAATATATCTGCATATTCGTTCCCAAAGTCTGCTTTGTTCCCAGCCAGATGCAAGTCTCATCTTTTCTTGGCTGGCAGTCTTCTGTCTTCTTCGGTCTTCGGTCCCTTCTTCGTTCTTCGTTTTGGATTCTTCTTCTTTGGCTGCACTTTTCGAGAAGATCGGAAGAGTGGGAAACCAGTTTTGAGGCATGTGCATGTGGACATGAGAAGATATTTCTGCGCTTCCTGCTGCCAGCAAAAGTCCGAGTCCATGGCGATATGTGTACACAGTGCACATGAGATATTGTCTGTCTGTGGGGAACTTTATTGGGGAACTTGGGGAGCAGCCAGCCGATCGTTCCTCGTTCCTTGGGATGCCGGTTTTTATGGCATTGCATGGGACACCACGATCGGATGGATGCGAGATGCCATTTGCTCTGCTCCTCACAGCTGTTTCTTCTCCTTCAGCAGTCTTCGAATTCCCTTTATTTTCTGCTGCAAATACAGCATTTTCTGGCTCTCTTTGAAGGTTTTTAGTTGGCTTAAATGTCAGGTGTCGCAATTTTGTTCTATACTGGAAAAGTAATATAATTGTTATACCAGATATTATAGATATTAAATGTTATAAAGGGGAAAAGCGATAGTTTTCGTACAATTTGTATTGTTACTGTGATGATTTTATTGAAATTTTTATTAATAACTGGATGAATAACCAACGAAGTTTTAAATTAGTTGCAAACTTAAAGCAAATTATTGTTTAAAGATTGTAACATTTTTAAAAGTATATATTTATCAATTTCTAAGCTTTCAAATATGAAACCACCTTTAGTTATATTATAAACAATTCTAAATTATTTTTTTTTCGGATTACTACGTCTGTTTAAGTACTTATTTATACAGATTCATTCATTTCGTTAAATGAGTTTTAATACTTTATTTAAACAATAATAGTTTGGAAAAGTAACAGCACTGAGTTATTCGATCATACCCCATAGCTCTCCCTTGGCTTGAGATTTTGTAGCTTTCGGTTCGGTTAGAGTTTTCCTCTTGCCGTCTTCTGTTGGCCATAAACCCGTTTTGTTTGTGCTTTGTGCCGTTCTCCACTCTCTGCTGCCAGATATTCTCCTCTCTCTCTCGCTCCCTCTCTCTCTGAACTCAATTTTGTCAATTCTTTTTTGAGGCTCACTTCTACTTACTGTGTTTGCTTTTGCTTTTGCCTTTTGCTGTTCTTGTTGCTTTTGCTTTTGCTGTTGCTGTTGCTGTTGCCTTGTCTTTTTTATCTCGCTTTGAACTTTATTATCTGCGGCATGGGTATATATGGCATACAGCATATGGTATATGGCTGGGGGTCGATTTGTGCCACAAAAATGGGCCAAAAAAAATGAGAAGGGAAGAGGGAGAGGGAGAAGGGAGGAGTGAGGGGTAGGGATACAATATGGAACGGGACTGGGAGCTGAAATTGGAACCGGGACGTGGACTTGGACTTGGAAACCTCTTGGACATTGGACATCGGAACCCCTGTAGTGAGTCACAGATGACCCATAACATAACGCTGATTAAGAATGAGTTTCCATGAATTTCACTTTTTCGAACACATGTGACCTGAAAACTCGACAGATTTTCGGTAGGCGGGTTTGCCTGGGGATGAGATCCTCCTTTAAAATTATCGGGAGACAGCCATTAATATCCCAAAAATACAAACGGGTTATACATCACCGAAAAGAATGAAACAACACAGGGTTCCCTCGACCTCTGTAGGTTGTTGAGTTAACTTAAATAAAGGCGTGCATGTCACTTACTTAATGATAGTATCTTGTCGGTTCATCTCAACATCTTAAATGGCTTCAAAGACATTCCACAAATTAACACATTTTCAAAGTGCCTTTGAAGTGAGCACATTTACCCGAGTTTTATTCTAAGGCAAACAAAACAGTTTCGGTGAAGATAATAAATATTTTTATTAGGTGGTATAATATACAATCAATAACTTCTTTACAAAGAATAACAATCTGTTGAGACCATTTTAATTGTACAATAAAATGTACCAATTTATTTAAAGACCTAATAAGAAGAGAATGTAAACAAACATTAAAACTTGAAATTGTATTTGTTTTAACTTTTTATTACAAGCATAATAGAATGAATGCTGCAAATTCAAGCATATAATAAAATAAATTTGATGCTATTTGTTCGTTAATTTAGGCACCTAATAGAATTTGAAATGAACCTAAATTATTATTGCTTGTTTTATAACACATATGTTTTTCGAAGCAAAAGCTTAAACCATTTGCATTCTGTTTATATTGGGAAATTCCTAAAGTTCTTACTGAAGACCAAAGCACATGTTATTTCTATTTATACCATTGTAAATATGTATGTACCTTCTTTAAGTCCATGATCACACACTAATCACCATGCTTTCCCTCTCTCCTTTTAGCCAAATGAGCCTGGCTTCGTGCTGCTGGGCGATCTCTCCGTGGAGACGTCGACGGACACGGACTACGATGAGTACTCCATGTGCCCGCCATCGCCGTGCGATGTGGAGTTCGAGAATGCCAACATTGTGATCGACGGCAAGTCCAGCATACGCCAGAAACCCAAAGAGTCCACGGTATGTTTGGTTATATCGATCCATTCCCTAATGGATCCCCCCAAGGAATCCCTATTCCTGTGATCCCCATTTAAAAAGTTGTAAAGTGGAGCTAGCCAGTGAGTCAGGTGCATCGTTTTGTTATTTTGCCACCGAAAGATAGCATTGGTTCTTTTTCCAATTCCAATTCCAGTTGGTATGTGTAAAAAGGATAAGATAAGATTATTTGCCAGCTTTTGGGACAACAGAAAAAAATACAAATAAAAAGGGGGAAGTGTGAATTTGAGTGGCGGGCCGAATTGTTTGACCACTCGAATGGGGGAGCCTCGATAAGGGGGAAATAATGTAAGGTGGTATTTTTATGCTCGACTTATATAACATTTAAACGTTTATCGACCGTGTCGTATCGCCGTGTTGTCCAGAGGGCCTATTAATCAATGAGCATTAGGCTCGTCTTATTCCGGGATTTGTTTAGCCCGCTTTTGTTTGCGCCAGGCGCTAATTTATTTATTTATTCCTTTATTCGGGTGCGTTCCATCAGTGTGACTGATATGGGAACCAACCACACCATTACCATTACTATTGTCTTTCGGCCTCAGCAGCCAGCCGCATTCGAGTTGCCAAATCAATTCCATCGAATCGCAACGAATCACATCGAATCGCATCGAATGGCGTCGGTTGGGTCTGTTTGGGGTTTGTTCTCCACCGATAAGGAGCCCGGTTTTCGCAGTCATCGCCAGTTGACTCATTGATACGCCATCGATAAGGCATCGGGATGAGTAAGTGCCTCCCATTGGGAGTTGCTTTCAGCGCAATTTATTCGCAATTACCCAAAAGTCACGGATAAACGGATAAACACCTCCTCGATTGCCAACTGAAAGCTGGTCAAAACTATCCATCCAATACAGCGAAATGCATTTTGCATTTAAATCGCAGCCATAACAACATCTTCTTCATTCATCAATGATTTAAATGTTTATATATAAACATAACAATATATGTTTTTGTTAACAATGATCAAACGATCAAACGCTTTCGTCTAACCTTGAAAATTTATGGCTGGCAGAGAAACTATTTAGTTTTGGCCATATATTTGATGGCTATGTCGAACCGCTAAATGTAAATCTTTAGGTGGTTATGTAAATTATAAACTAAACAAAATAAAAGCAAAAATCGTAACATGTATCTCGAAACGGTCGCTAATTTATCGCTTTCCTTGACTTTAAAGTTTGTCCACAATCCCATTTAATAGTTGATATCCAGATATCCAAATAGTTATCATTTACTTCGAATGGCGCCAGGTTAGAAGTGAATATTTGATATGGTATCAGTTTTGTTATCACCAATGTCAGCAAGTCATATATTTTAGCTGTACTAAATATAGTGTTGCCTAAAAAAATGTAAACTTGTCAAGTGGCATGATTTTTGTAAGGTGTAGAATTTATTTATATTTTTAGAGAATTTATGATCACTCACTCACTTTTATTATACCCTTGCAGAGCAAAAGGGTATTATAATTTCAGTCAGAAGTTTGCAACGCAGTGAAGGAGACACCTCAGACCCCATAAAGTATATATATTCTTGATCAGCATCACGAGCAGAATCGAAATATGTATGTACGTCTGCCCGTCTGTCCGTTTCCGCGCAAACTAGTCTCTCAGTTTTAAAGCTATCGTGCTGAAACTTTCCCAAAAGTTGTGTAGTTGTTGCACGCAGTATATAAGTCGGAACGGGCCGGATCGGCCGACTATATCGGATAGCTCCAATACAAGAGAATGAAATAAAAAATTCTCACTCTATTGTTTTTCATCAGATCGACTTGAATTCTTCAAGATGGCGTTTTCTAACTGTTATTGAATTTCGGATTAAATTTGATCAAAATCGGATAACTCTATCATATAGCTGCCATAGGAGGGATCGAAAATTATATATAGAATTAATGGAAATAAATTGATAACATCGTTGTTTTTCATCAGACAAGTATGATTTTTGGAATATAGAGTGTTTTTACGACTCTTGAATTACGAGTTAAATTTGATCAAAATCGGACAACTATATCGTATAGCTCCCATATGATCTATAGTCAAAAATATGGAAAATGAATAGAAAAATCGTCTTAGCTTCGATGTTGTCTAGCCTTTATGCGTTTTGTTCGACATATTTGATGACTGCAAGGGTATATAAGCTTCGGCTTGCCGAAGCTAGCTTCCTTTCTTGTTAAAGTGTTTAACTCTAAATGACTAAAATTATTATCTTAACAAGGCAGGCATTTTTAAAATTGTTACAAAAGAAATGAGTTGTAGAGCCCTAATTGTTTATTATTATTAAAATATTCTCATTAGCCAGTATAGCAAATGTTTTTCGTGGTGAAAGGAAAGCTAATTAAGGGCACGATTTCAATTAGGCGAACTTATTTATGTAATAATTTACTTTATGATCGTGCGAAAACGTGGTAATCTATAAAATGTAAACTCTTATTGAAAATTTAACTTGAAAGTAAATCTATAAATAACCAAATTAAATTGTTAAACATTTAATACGTCTAGCAAATTTCATTGTACTTATTTATGCAATAGGTTTATTGATTTCCTTAAAGGGTATAATATATGTATATGTTATTTATTTAAAACTAAAATTTCTGAAATGAAGACACTAAATACCTTCAAGAGGCAGGAAGTTCTTTAGTTGTTTATAAACGAAGTAGTAAGTTTACCCGCTAATTAACTTGTTTATAGGAAGTGAGCTTGCTTTGTTCCCCACCTTTTGAGATACTATTTTTTTCATCTTTTTTTTTTTTTGAGCTGACACAGATGTTGCACCTTTCGCAGTAGGAGTAACTCTAGAAGGCAATTACTGATCAGATTTCGCTCGATCTTCCCACAGTTCCGCGTGCAGTTCAACGACACGCTGACGTCGACGTTTGAATACCCCTCCGAGGCGTCGATGAGCATCGAGGATCCGCCGTACGCGGATCCCTTCGGGCATGTGAGCAAGCACCACCAGCTGCTGCTGGCGGAGCAGATGCACCTGCTGCAGCACCAGCAGCAGTTGGAGCTGGAGCAGATGCGCCAGTTGGGGCTGCAGGAGCAGCACCACCACGTCACCGTTGACGAGATCATCGAGTTGCCCACATCGACGGCGGGACATGGACATGGAGTTGGACATGGACATGGGCTGGGCATTGGACACAGGGCGGGGCCCGCGGGGGGCGGTACGATGCTGGGGAATTTACCGTTGGGTAAGTAATATCGTCGCTTCCACACACACACACACACACACGCACACACAAAAATCCATCCAAGCGTGCGTAATTTTCACGTGCCTCTTGTTTTTTGAATGTCGTGTTGTATGTTGTACGTTGTATGTGGCATGCAGCAGCGATTGATGGAATGGCTTTTTGTCTTTGTCTCTCTCACACCTCTGTCTATCTCTGTCACTCTGTCTCGCTGCCACTCTCTCTTTCTATCTATCTCTATCTCTGTCTGCCTTGTTGCCTGCGCATACCCCCCAACTATCTCCCGTCTCTGTCTGTGCCACTCGCCTTGTCCTTAATCTTGATTTACCAGCTGTGTTCTTGAGTTCTGTTTGCCATCATTATACACCCACTCATCCACTCATCCATCCATCCACTCATCGCGATCTCTTTGTACTTTTTTTTATTGTTTTTGTTCCGTTGAGTTCAATACTTTCGTTTGCCTTGGGGGCGCAAATAAATAATAAATAATGAAAAACACTAAGCCACACATCAGACACCCAAATGCAAAGGAATATTTAACGGGGTTAAACAGAAACAGGGATCAGGGTCTGGCAAACATAGGAATATGTTTAAAAAAAATTAATATCAACAAAAGAGGAATCTTTTAATTCCATTAAATAATCGAAATCTCCCCTTTAAATAATGTAAAGTACTTAGAAAAACAGTGCAAATCGAATTTTAGTAAAATATTTATTGTAAAACTCGCTTACATATCTTTTAGCAGATCAAGAATGTCAGTAAGGCATTAAAAATCGATTTTAAAAAACAAACATCCAAAAACGAATCAAATATTCTTAGGAATGTAGAACTGTTAAACCAAAATGTAGTAGGAAATATCCCCTTCAAAAGCCGGAGATCAAAGAACCCTAAGAAAATGTCCCCTAAAATCCCCAACTGAACTCGGTTAAATAACAAGAAAGGTTTCTGCACTTTCCAGATGCCGAAAGAGATCACACAGAACACCCTGTGGCCTTCGTGTCAGTTTCGTCCGAGTCCGCTTCAGTCTCCGCTCCAGTCTCCACTTCAGTCTCCACTTCAGTCTCCGCTCCAGTCTCCACTTCAGTCTCCGCTCCAGTCTCCGCTTCAGTCTCCGCCTCAACTTCCGTTACCGTCTCAGTTCCCAAATGTGCAATGAGCGGCGCCAGGACCTCGGGCACTGAAAACAACGGCTGCTGGCCGAAGTTCCGTTTGGTCCTGGCCGCTCGTCTTCGCCGGCTGACGAGGCGCATCAGGTGGGTGGTGCAGCCCTCAGCTAGCAGCCCCTGTTCCCCACAAAACCAAACCAAACCAAAACCCCTGCCCCTGCTCATCTATATAAACTTATATATGCTATGGACACAGCTCTCGAACTGAAAAGCCAAAAAAAGAAACCCCTAAAGAAAGCTAATTCTAAAAACCCACCAAACAAAAAAAAAACAAAAACCGAGTTCCAAATAGCAAACAAAACGTGCTTCGGTTGTTTTTCTGGCTGAAAGGCTTTCAATTTCGCCTAATGCATATTTGCAGATTACCCAAGTTTAGGGAGGGGTATTATCTTGCCACAGTCGCCACAGCAGCAGCTTCAGCCGCTTCAGCAGCCAGAACCACCTGCAGCAATCAAATCCGCAACAGCAACATCAGCAGTAGCAACATCAGCAGTAGCAACAACAACAGCAGCAACATCGATGGCAGAGCCAAAGGAAGTGGAAAGGGAAACCGCTGGCCGATCAACCAACGAGCCACCCACAATCGCCAAGCGCCCGCAGCTCCAGACCCTGGCGAAACCGCAGCCAGCTGTGCGTAGGGCCAGGCCGTCGGTGCTGCTGAAGCCGCAGTACGCCTGCTTCCTGCAGAACGATGCACCCAAAGCCCAGCCAGCGTTGGGCAGACCCCGCAAGGCGGCCTCCTTCTCGCTGGGCAATCCGAGGAGTCAGCAGCCGAAGGATCACCATAACCATCGTAATCATCAGCAGCATCAGAGTAAATATGAAGCCATCGAAAGCCAACGCAATTGGAGCACTGGCGATGGTGCAGCCGTAGTTACAGCCTCGGATATCCAGCAGCGACGTCGTCGGCCAAGTCTGCCGTCGTCGCTGGCTTTGTCCAATGCCAGTTCGACTCTGCTACAGGCACGCATCCCGGGCACCACGCTCTACTATGTCTGATGATCCCTGATCGAAGATACTAAACAGAATGCAAACTATAAAGCACTAGTCTCCAAAATATCCAGAGCACCAGAACACCAGAGCACCAGAAATCCAGATCACCAGAAAACCAGATATCCAGCTATCCAGATATCCAGCTATCCAGCTTCAACTCCGAATCGAAATCGCCAGCGAAACGTAGGCATTGCCAAAGCTTTACTATTTGTTTTACAACTAGGCTAAAGAACACCCATCATTCCCTGGACTACCTCTACCTCTTGGTGACCCCGATCCGCTCCCAAAAAAAAGCAAAAAAATAATAATGTATATTGGTTTGATGGCCGCTAAACTGTAAAGTGTAACCCCGACTCACTCCAAAACCAAAACCAAACCAAATAACTAAACGCGGAAGCCAGGAACACAAAACAAAACACCAAACCCGAACACACGAATCACAACACACAAAAAAACAAAAAACAAAAATTATATAAAAACACTGGGGCAGGCGGACACTCGAAACACACGATTAATCGATTAATAGATGCCGCGATGCTTCCTGATGCACTGGAGCCGTTCATGCGGAGCTCTGACTGCGATCCCCTGGAATATGCGAACCAAGAGGCTAATGGATCCAAGCTGAATGCTCCAAGGATGAAACCTATGAAGGAATGAGCTGGTCTTCCCACTTTCCTGCAGCAGAAAAGATGTTCCCCTGAGAAGAATTGGTTGAGAAATCGATGCCCTTCTATCTGCTACCTGTACTTGTTATGTCCAGAACCTTCTGCCTAAAAGGCCCTATAATAGTGTTCTATAAAAACGTATTTGTTTTTATTACAACTTTGTGATAAATTATCTCCCTCGCTAATGTCACTCGTGAAATGCATGTAAAGCATCAGGGTTCCAAAAGTGCATTTCCGTCCATCTGTAAAAGCTGATATCTTCAGACATATAAGTATGCTAGTTTGTAGACAACTTATGCTTGAAATAATTAATGCTAAGCATCATAAAGGTTTCTTAAAAACAACTAAAGTATTAAGAGGTTTTTCCTAGGGGTAACTAAAATCGAAATGAACCTCAAGTCGAAAAACAAAAAGCAATTCTCGAATTTCAACCAACACGAGTGTGAGCAATCGCAATCGAAGCATAGAACCTTAGTTAGTGGCTAATTCGGAAGAGTGCCGGTGTAAACCGAGCCGAAGCGAATCGTAGAACTTAGTTAGTTAGTGACTATTTTCATTTGAGTTGCGTTCGTATTTGTGTGATGGCGTTAGTTGGTTATGTGCCATGTGCCTGTGTATGTTTCGTTGTGCTTTGTTTGGCTCAGTTTGGTATGCAGTTGTGGGGCATGTATTGAATTGCAATTTGCGATTCGAAACTGTAGCTAGTTACGCTTGCGGCCCCCTCTTCCCCGCTCCCCCGCTATTTCCCCCTCACCCCCACAAAAAAAAAAAGAAGAAAAAAAATGGTTTCATTTCAAACAGCCTTTTGTTGAACACACACACCACCGATGTCGCTTTGTTTTGTTTGCGTTTCTTCCACTTCTATTTCTATTTTTTGTTCATACTAATTTCTTTTTGCAGATATTATTTAAATGTAACAGAATACATAAGCAAAGCGTTGAAATAATATCTATTGTATACCGAAAACCAAAAAATATCTATGATAAAACAAGCAAAGGCAAATAAACCTAAACCCAAACTAAACCGAACCGAACCGAAAACTGAATAACCGAACCGATTAACTGCAGCCGCTGAACCCGATCCGCATTAAGAACTACTCAAACTATCAAGCAAATATGAAATAAACATAACCACCCAATCAATAACCGATTCAAGTGCGAAAACAGAAACAGAAATGCCACACCTCTAACCCAGTGCACTTGCTCTGTCTGCTCCGCTGGGCAATCAAAACTAATCGCCAATTCATATTACTATTAAGGTAACTAACCCAGTTTAGAGTACACACACACAACCAAAAAAAAAAAAAAAAAAAAAAAAAAAAAAGATAAAATCACTTGGCACATCCTAGTCATCAGCAACCTTCAACTTCCATCGCTCACCGATCATCTCCATTTTCCATCTCCGGCTCATGTTTCGTTATTTTCATTTGCTTGGAAAGTTCTCCCCCTTCATCCGCAACAACCACACCCCCACCACCACAACCACCCCCTCACCTTGATATATATATATTTTATTCCCCAACTCGGTGCCACCTTTATTTTACTACTGTACTAACCCCCGATCCTCCTGAGGATTCACTGAGAATCACTCCCGAGTAAACAGTCAGCTAATTGGTATATCCGCATGCTTGCAGGCTCCACCGCTCTGGGTTTCTACACGCCCATGAAGGGCTCGCCGATGGACAACCTCTTCCAGCTGGGCGTCACCCGGTACGCCCTGCCCGAGAGCAGCAGCAGCGGGAGCAGCAACGGGACCCACAGCCCCAGCAGCAACGGGGGCAGTCCGGCCGGCGGCCGATTGATGTTCAACGGCAATGGCAGCATCGTCGGCATCGGCGAGGGACTGATCAAGGACGAAGACTTGGCAACCACGGATGCGACGGCATCGTCGGCGGCAGCGGGATCCGGATCCGGATCTGGATCTGGAGCTGGAACTGGAGCAGCAACAGGAGCAGGTGCCTCCTCCAAAATGGGCTCGGCCGTGGACGATGATGATTACCATCTGACGGCGACGCCGGGCGGCGGAGTTGTGTACAGCGAGGGCACACAGAAGACCGATCTGTTGTACTGAGTCTAAGTCCTCCTGCCAGCCAAAATACAGAGCGCGAGGAGCTCTTTATCTACCGGTTTCCAAACTCCCATCATAGCACCCGTTAACCGTTAACCGTTACCCGTTACCATTCCCTTAATTGAAAAGCGTGCGCTTAGGTGAAATATCAATTTCGGTTAGACACAAAAAAAAAAAAAAAGAAACACGTAACGAAAAAAAGTTAAATAACAAGGCAACGTAAACCAAGTATGGCAAGAAATCCATTAAGATACGTATATAAATAGATATTATTTGTAAGTTTGTAGGCCTAGAGATCCAATGTGTATGTGTACTACAGAAAGCGTGTGTGTCTGTTTTCTATATATATATATATATATGGTTTTTTTTTTTCGATAAATTAATAATTATATTATTGTAATGTATCTACGGCACTGAATGAACAACTTTGCTGCTTTAATTGTATTTGTATTGTGTATTCCATTTACGGCATTTTGATAGTATATATACAACAACAACAAATCAACGTATTTCCGTTTGCATCCGAAGGTAACTTAGATCTTCTTAATCTACGAAGCGAGCGGTTAAGTCCGTTGGAGTATTAACTTAACGATCCCCATCATCCCTTTTCGCGACCCTTCCACTTCTTCCGCATTTCAAAACCCCTTTCGGAAGAAAGCAAAAGAAAATGTAACATTGCCTCATAATTATTATATACATTAGCGCTTATTAAATATTTTGTACAATTGTATTCCGTAAATAAATATTAATATACATCAACATTAAATTCTTATTTAAAGTATGGCTTTATAAGCATCAGAAAAAGTTGACATCAATGTTTAAATTAAAAGAAGTACTAAAGCATTTTAATGATTTGTATAAAAAGATAGAAACGTAAAAAAAACTTTTTGCTGAGTATTGATTTTGAAAATTTTGTAGTAGTTTTATTTAGTAATATATTGCTCCAAATTTCAAATTTTAACTTTTAACTGCAAAGACTACATTGTAGTTGCTTAGTACTGCAGCCCTGGTTTGGGAAGATGCCCGTGCTATGTCACTCCACCGCGTCTTCACTAAATGGTTCGTGTCCTCGCTAAAACGCGACAAAGTTGTATTTTTTAGTGCTTTTTTTTCGCCACTCCAATAGTATATAAGAGCGGGTTGGCTGCGGCCACACTGGCAGACCAGCTGGAAAAACATCGGTGTGCGCACGTATCGATTAAAAAAAAATCAAACTATCGGAACAACATCGAAATCTTGCCAGCTCTAGTTTTGTGATTGTGTCAAAAATACAGGGTTTTTTGTTGCATTTGCAATTTAATCCGATAATATCAGCCGTGGAGTTATGCGCGAAACGTCGTTGCAACCGACCAGCCAGCCGATCGGCCATCCGTGTATGTGTTTCACTGGCAGTGCGTGCGCCAACTCCGCCAAAAAGCGTACTACTTTTAACCTTAGTTGACATTGAAATGTACCCGCTTAGTTGGATGTCCACGATGGTGCGTGTGTGTGTGCGTCTGTGTGTGATGTGCGGCGTCTGTGTGCGCGAGTGTGTGTGTGTGATTGCAAAGGAGGATGGGAAAAACGGGAGCAAAAACAAAAAAGAACCTGCTGCACATAGTGTGACAGTATGTGTGTTTGTGGAAGCATAAGCAAAACAACTGCAAGAGATCAACAAAAACAAGAACAACAATAAGAAGTAGCAGTGATAAGGGGCAAATGCAAAACAACAATAATGCGAATAACAGAAATGCGTGCACCGTTTCAAAATACAATCAAAACAAACCGTTGTAGTTGTGTAATCATTCACAAAAACACACACCAACACACCCACTTGTGTATCAGTTAATGTTAATTCTATTATTTTTGATTTAATTTTTGCCCATCTATTCAAATCGATCTCTGTGTTGTGTTGTAGTTGGCATTCGTTATTAATTAAATCAGCTGAGCGCGAGCGACTGAGGAAAGGAGAGCAGAGCATTGGCAAAGGGAGCAGGCACGGGAGAGGAAGATAGTTAACCGATACAGCCCACTTCCACTTCCAACCGGAGCAGCGCAGTCGCCACAAGCGGCACAGCCAGCAGAGGCGTCGACGTCGTCACTTGGTAATTAAAAAAAAAGGAAAGACCGAACCGACCAAAAAAAAAAAGAAGAAACAGAACGAAAGTCGCAAAGTCGGAAAGTCTGAAATTCTGAAAGTCGGAGAGTCGCAGTCACAGTCGCAGAGATTCACTCGTGTCGCACGTCCGTTCGTTCCCACATTGTCGTTATAAAAATAGCAACGCCTTAAACGATCGCATCAGCCTCATCAACAACCGCCCGCCGCCACCGCCGGATCATCTTCATCATCATCGTCTTCATTAGCAGCCGCAGAGTAACTGATCTTGATTGCGATCATCATATAATCCTTTACTAATCCGCTGCCCAACTTTGCTCCATTCGTGTTCCGCGCGGCAATAGATTAACCCGTTGCTGATTCGCCAGCCGGCAACATTTCACTGGATATAATGGCCAAGGACGAGGAGGATGACCTGTTGCCCGACAAGGATGCCGCCAAGGGCTTCTACGCCAAGTACGAGCCCAAGGAGATTCTGGGCAGGTAAGCATTGCAAAAAACTTATGGGGGAAAAAATGTCGAAATTTTGAGCAGATTCGATGTAATCAAATAGTAATCTTAAATGTATCGAATTTGTTCTTATCAATTATATCGAGGTTATTATATTGTGTGGAACAAATGAAAGTGTGTCTCTTTTATATATATCAACAATATTAATTTTTTTTTAAAACAAATATTACATATGAACAAATTATAATCTGTTTATTTTTGTACTTTCAAAACTAATTTAGTTTGGTTGATATGAATATACATACAGTAATGATCGAAATTGTTTACTGTAAAAATAACGTACACTCCAACAACTAAATAAATCATCATAAATAAATAATGTATTCAAATTAACATATATTTGTTTTTAATTTCCCTTATTATCAGTATAAGTACTAGTTTACAAAATCACCAAAATAAATCAAATTAAACTGTGTTAGCTCACACTATAGATTAGTTAGATATAATCAAACTTAATTTAACCCACCAAACTATCAAGTTATTAATACACTGATATACTCAGATATTCAAGCGATTATCTTTATCGATCTCAGCTGCTCTTTCTGCTAAGCTTGCAGTAATGCCGGCTTTATTTATGGCTCCACAGATTGGCTAAACGGTGCCAAGTGAGTCAACCTTCCGCAGCTCTGTACGTGGAGCCATCGGTTGTGGGCTCTGGAGCGGCGCCCGTCAGTCGGCAGCGCCTCCACCCGCTTCTCCTCCCACGGGAATCATCATTTGCTAAGCAAATAGCAGAGACTAAGCGGAAAAACAAGGGCTGGTTACATATGTAACACAATTGAGGCGATTAGAGATTAGATAAATTCCCGATCATGCCAATGTCAAGTGCGGCTTATCGCAAGCGAAATGTTTGTCTTTCAGGGGCATCAGTTCGACCGTGAGGCGGTGCATCGAGAAGGAGACGGGCAAGGAGTTCGCCGCCAAGATCATCGACCTGGGCGCCACCACGGAGGCGGGCGAAACGAATCCATATCACATGCTCGAAGCAACCAGACAAGAAATCTCAATACTGCGCCAGGTCATGGGGCATCCCTACATAAGTGAGTCCTTTGTGTAC
Source organism: Drosophila ficusphila (assembly GCF_018152265.1). NCBI lineage: Eukaryota > Metazoa > Arthropoda > Insecta > Diptera > Drosophilidae > Drosophila > Drosophila ficusphila. The sequence continues at coordinate 2,921,391 of NW_025064092.1, read as the reverse complement.
TTAAAAGTTAATTCGACCAATAATCCTTTGCCTGCTTTGCTATTACAGTTGATCTGCAGGATGTGTTTGAGTCCGATGCATTTGTTTTCCTCGTATTCGAGCTGTGTCCCAAGGGCGAGCTCTTCGACTATCTGACCTCGGTGGTGACGCTTTCGGAGAAGAAGACACGCACCATCATGCGACAGATCTTCGAGGGTGTCGAGTACATCCACGCCAAGAACATCGTTCATCGCGATCTTAAGCCCGAGAACATCTTGCTGGACGAGAATCACAATGTGAAGATCACGGACTTTGGCTTTGCCAGGCAGCTGCAGGAGGGGGAAAAACTAACAGGTTGCCATCACGCAGACTTTTCCATATTATGTTGAACTGAGCTAACTAGTTTCCCTTTTTGCAGATCTGTGTGGAACGCCGGGCTACTTGGCGCCGGAAACGCTAAAGTGCAACATGTTTGAAGGATCCCCCGGCTATTCGCAGGAAGTGGACATGTAAGAGCAAACTAACTATTCAGTTATCATTACCTATGAAAAGAGCCCCATTTCAGTTTTATAGTTTTATTAATATCCCCTCTTTTGGTTCACATAAATCGAATGATTATTAAAAGGTGCAACTTCACAACATTATTAAAAAATGTACACTTTTAGAATTATTATTTTAATGCATTATGGGCTTCATGTTTCTATAGAATATGTTAATCAGCAAATCACTTTTCATGTTCTTTTGCAGCAATTACAAGAAAGGCTTTAACTTTCCCCTTGAAATAAGAGCCATGTTTTTGCTGCAGAGTTCAATTTTGCTGATAGTTGTTTATACATTTCTTTTGATAGTGTCATTCGCCAAGTGAAATTTGGTGATCTTGAGGTGTGCATATTGTTAAGTGAGTCACCGGCAAATAAGGCAAAAGCCCTAACAAATCTGAAACCTGATCAGTTCCGTAGTCTATTTTGTTTTTCTTTTGTTCAGCGAAAAGTATAGCACTTTTTTTTAGTTGTTTATTGGGCTGTTGAACGTACGATTCCCACTGGTATCTTCGTTACTTGGGCTCAGCAAAATTTATTGATAGTCAAACGCTTTCCATAGGGGTTTCCAATTCGCTTCCCTTTCAACAAAAAAATTGACACCTTTTACCCAATTTGGTTTTAGATGGGCTTGTGGCGTGATTATGTTCACGTTACTCGTCGGCTGTCCGCCTTTCTGGCACCGCAAACAGATGGTTATGCTGCGGAATATCATGGAGGGCAAGTACAGCTTCACCTCACCCGAGTGGGCCGATATTTCAGGTGGGTGCAATGATATATCAAAGATTCGTGTATGCTTATTTCCCCCGGTTAATTGCAGAGGATCCCAAGGATCTGATACGCAAATGTCTAGTCGTTGATCCTGCGCAACGTATCACCGTCAAGGAAGTATTAAGACATCCATTCTTCAACCAAATGGTAAGTGCCGGAATTGCTGGCCGCCGCCGAAACCGACCACCCATCACCAAAAAAAGAGAAAAATTAGCCGCCAAGAATAAGATTCGACTTCGAGTCGCCTTTTGTGTTCGGGCAGGAGTCTTTAGATCCTTGTACATAGATTCCTGGTCTCTAGTTGCGGGGCTTTCGTCCTCTGGAGGGGGATCTTCAACACACCACCCTACCCAATCAAACCAACCACCTGGCCCTGCAAATGTTTCTAAACACCAAAGTACACGCAAGAAATACACACACTCTGATGGAAAAAACACACCTGTGACTCACCAACCCACTCACAACAGCCTATTAACTGCTTTTACTTCTTACTGTTACCTCCTTTACGATTATAATTTACAATTTGGTTAGGTAAGCAGCCTAATCAACCATCATATCCCTGTAGTTTAGTCCAATAGTCAGAGATATAGCCTGACAGGATTCCATATAAGTTTGAAAAACCCCTTAAAAAACCCAATTACGTTTGTTTGTGCGTTTAATTTATTTTAACGATTACTATTTATTATACCGACCATTTTCTCTCTTCTTTTCCTTACATATAAACGATATATGAAATCAAATCAAATCGATTACACTTAACTTTTCAAAACGAACGATAACGATATCACGATAAAACACACACCTTCGATAGCTGTTCGAGCAAAACATTGATGGCCTCAAGCGCAGCCTGTCGACCAAGTCCCGACGAATGAGTCGCATCACTGAGATCGCACTGGTAACGAACTGTTCCCGGACTAACCCCTATATCTCTCTGTGCTGTGTGTCTCCGTCTCCGCTTATCGGAGCCGTAATCGCTGTAATAACGATGATCCCGATAATTGAAAACGTATCGGGCCGGCGGTACTCAACTCATGACCATGCAACCCTGCCGGCCCAGCATTCGTGTCTGTGTTCCGTTGCATTCTGTTCTGTTTCGTTCTGTGCCGATCTAATATAACCCAGCTAAACTGTACATCATAGTGCACATCAAATTGTTTACTATATATACATATTCAATATATTCAAACCGTTCAGGTCATGTGCCAGCATAATAACTTCTAACCGACAAAAACAAAATTAAAAAAAAAAAAATAAGGAGAAGAAAAACGTACCTGATCTGCTTCGTTTTTTTTTCCTTTTTGCATCTGATTTGTTTTGCTTGTCGATTGCGCGATGCCCCACGATGATAACAAAATCCCCTCTAATCCCATTCCCCTGTACTCGATGTTGTTGTCGATGTTGTGCTCCCTTTGTGTGTTTCTTTGTAAAAATCAACCGATTATTCCGATAACTAAAACGATAACACACGTCTGCAGCTCGGCGCTCGCCATTCGATTCATACTCTGTTAAGTTAATAACTGTGTCTGCATGCAAACCACAAGAAAAAAGAAAAGAAAATCCAGCAGGGTTCCCCTTTTCCCCAGACCCCACCCCCCCGAAAAACCCAGATCCCTTTTGAGTCACTGCATGTGTACGTGCATTAACCACTAGGAGTTTGAAGGGCAGTGAAATATGAGGATGCTACACCCGTACCTTGAAAAATATCTAAATAAATAATAAACTAAATTATAAATTACTTGCCATAATTTATAAAGCGTGATAAGATTAAACATAAAAACATTGTTTCATATTTAAATATATGTTGTATTTAATGTAAAGAGAGTGATTAATATATTGCTGATAATAGTTTAATTAATTTTAATTATATTTTATTTTAAACCACCGAACCAGAGATCATTTCCTTATTAAATTTAACACGTTTAATGCAAGAAGATCTAGGTGGTTAAATTTCAAGGTATGGATGTGCTCCAAAACTATACAAATCCCAACCAAGGTGCATATAAGTATGAAGTGTAAAGGATTATAGTTCACTAGGAAGTATTGTGTAAGTAGGTTTATAGCAGTGTACGTAGACAGTAAGTCGACCCTAGGTGTTATTTATACACGTATTTAAGTTCGCCCTGAGATCCATCCCCATTTTGATTTATCCCCCATGACTGATAACAAAATTTTAATTTCTTCCGCGCCCGAAACTGTGCTGCTGTGCCAATGCCCCTGCCTCCTGCCTCCTGCCTCGTGCCTCCTAACTCCTCCGATTTGTTTGTTACTCAATTGGCGTTGCCGGGTGCTCAGGTGTTAATGGGTGACCGCTGGCACCCGCCGCCGCCGCCCATCGCGACCGCCCACTCGAGCAGGTATCACCTGCACGGCCTCGAGCCGTCGTCGTACCGCTTTGGCCAGCTGAACAGCACCGCCGGTGGCTCCAACTACCTGTACTGTGCGCCGCAGAGCTCCTACTCCTCGAACCGAATGCGCGACGGGCCGCTGGACGATGGTGCCGCCAGTTCCTGCCTCCATGTCTCCACCGCCAACAACAACACCACCTGCTCCACATCCTCGGCGGCATCCGCCTCAGGCTCTGCCTCCTCCCACAAAACGCTCACGGCGACGGTCTACTATCAGCAGCAACCGCAACAGCAGCAGCAGTCGCAACAGCAGCAATCGCAACAGCAGTCGCAACAGCAGCAGCAACAGCAGACGTCGCTGCACCACCTGCATCATCTTCATCCGCAACTGCCATTGCAATCGCAATCGCATTTGCAACCCAGTGGCGATGGCGGTGGCAAGCAGTCGGTGTTTGCACCCACCTCAGTGCAGGCAGGTTTTCCTTTGATTTTCTTTGCTTTCCCACCACGAGTGGACCACGATGGCCGCGGAATCGCTAGGGAAACCAAAAATTGCATACCAAAGAGCCGGGAGAAGACTACTTGTTGCTATGAAAGTTGTTTAATAGTTGTCAGCTAAGAAAAGTTAGTGAATGTTGGAGCTTTAAGAGGATAAAAAGTTCACTAATGTTCTACTGTGGTCTGCTTACTTAAACATTCCTGCTTGAGCATACATAATACAACTTTTATTTAATGATGATCCTTTGTATCTATATTTGTGAAATAATTTATTGTTTGTTTGATTTTACATTAACTACATTTTTATTGGTTTTAAGACAATCAAAGTTTTACTATTTATATTTAAATTTTAACGAAAATTAATTTAAATTTTGCGTAAATATTTATTTTCATTGAATTTAGTACCAATTGTTATGTTTTCTGTAAGAAAGTAAACCCGAAATTGCCTCTTATCCCCGATTAGTATGAAATTTTTCGGTTTTCTAGCGTTTTTTGGCAGCCCCGTGACCCTTATTTTTATTTAGACGCCACACGTACTATTACTGATTAATTTCTAGTGCTTTTAGTTGACTCGATTCAATCCACCTCCACGCCATTTACCATATACCATATACCATATATCATTTACCATTAGCCACCAGAGACAAGCTGCACTCGACTCAAAAAGAACCCATTGTATCACTCACCCACCTTCACTTTCCATCCCTCTCGCTCTCGCTCACTCTCACGCGCAGTATACCGTTCGGCTGTCCCGCTCTAAGAGGCTCGATCCCACGGGATCGTGCTATATACATATGTAGTATAAGTCGATCGGTCAGTTGCTACTGCTTACCACCTGTTCGCCAACAATTAGACTAAGACCTGAAGTACCTGTACTGCATTACACTATTACTATTATTGTATTCTCTTATAGCCGACACTTAGTCATATCGTAGCGAGTAAACACTATGTCTGTATTATATGCACCTTTCTCTAGTACATATCTCTCGGGTGAACTGGATGATATTTACAAGAACTGTATGTAGTTGACTTGCTTCTGCCGTATACTATACCTCTGTGTAGCCATAGCAATAGTCGTGATCGGTGGATCGTCTGTCACTAATCCAAATCCAGTCCAAGAACGCCAAACGCCTCTTAGTGTCTCTCATCTGTCTCTGTGTCTTGTGGAGGAAGCCAGGATATTGAAAATAAGCTAACCTGCATGCTAGTCTTAATTACGATTAACGCAACACACATTGCATAGTGTAAATGCACCCAAAGAAAACTATATGGTGCTTTGTTGGAAACAATTATATCTGAAATTGCTAGTCTATCAGTTGGATACTAAGCCGAAAACTATGAATATCATTTTGAAATCTATGTTAGAAGTAAATTAGTGTTTTTTGGGTGCACACACATGCCCATCTATAATCGTATCTATTATAAAATAACGCCAAAATCGATTCACTGACAGATTATTTTGTTTAATTTCTCCTCTGTTGATGATGTTATACACGTTTTGTTTGTGTGTCATGTTCTCTATATTGTCAGAGTCTCAACGCCCTTATAAGATGTGTGTCTATAAGTCGGTGTTGTGGAGACTCCCTTGTGAGTAAACCAAGTCAAACTGAGATAGATTTGCATACAGTATTATACTATATACTCTATTATTATATCCATCCAACCACGCCCACTCCGCCATACCTAAAACCAATTCAGCTCGTCAATGTATTCTCTAATTGTTTATCCGCATAATGCCCACACACATTTGTATATACATCTATATATTTCGAGCTAGTTTTATGGTAATCCGTAAATAGCGTCAATGTTGTGGTTCACTCGAAAAATGTTTCTCTGACTGTGATTACTCCTCTAACCCCTAATCCTAACCTCTGACCTTTGGTGAATGGCTTTCTTGTCTTCTGTTAATGCGTCTGCTTGAACCACCCACAAAAAAAAAATGAAAAAACGAAACACCAAAAATCAAGAAAAGAGTAACTAATGCTACCAGTTAACACCGAACCACCCACCACCCATCGAAACACTGACCACCCAGAAGTTGTATTCCTCACTAACACTGAAAGTAACACCGGTTAACTAACACTGGGCACTCGAAACATATATCGCTGGTCCCCGATCCGTGTTGTTCGTCCGATGGACTAGTAACCACCTAACCATTTAACCTGTAATCCGCCAAGTGCTAACCCCGAAACGATCTAACCCAAAGAAATAAAACCAAGCAATTGTTTAACCCATGGCGTGTGCACCTCTAACCAAAACACGAAGCCAAAAAAAAAAAAAAAAACAAAATGAAAAGCGATCGATCCGCAATGAGCGAGTTGATGCCCCCGAAAGACGCGATTCCTAATCCAACGCCTCCCATTTCTCACGTTTAGCTGCGCAAACAGAGTCGCTTCAACGCGCGCAAAAAGTTCCAGTTCGCCATCCTCGTGATACGGGCCGTCATCCGGATACGGCGACTCCGCTACACCGCCGAGCCGCTCCACGTTGAGGAGGCGATCCGGGATCCGTATCGCGTCAAGGTTCTGCGCAAGGTGAGTGCGATCGTCCCCTGCAATTCTATACCTATCGCCAGATTAACAGCCCAAAAGAACCAAGAGATTATATTGAAAATAGGAGGGATTTTGTTCTTGATCTTAAAATCCCCAGTGCTTTTCAATCAGGAATAAATAAAAATCATAAACTGAGAGTTAAATTGACACTACTTAACATCTAATAGATTGTATTGAAACCTGGAGTTTCCTATACGTAATATATTAAAATCGAAATAAGAAAAATATAGAAATAATAAACTGCAGAAATTAAAATATAGAAGTTACGTTTGTTCAAGTACACTTAATGATTTTGATCTTTACAATTGCTTGTCATAAAACATTTGTTTTTGTTTAAACGACAAAAGATGCTTGCGAAACTTATATTTATTTATTACTCTTGAGCTCCCAAATATATTATTATCAAGTGTTATTATTTGATACTTATTTATTATTATTATTTGTTCTCGAAAATCAACTAATTGCCATTCTGTTGCAGGTCATCGATGGCTGTGCCTTCCGTGTCTATGGGCACTGGGTTAAGAAGGGCGAGGGCCAGAACCGGGCCGCCCTCTTCGAGAATACTCCGCGCACCGAGCTCCACGCGCTCTACATCAACAATCTCAGCCGATAGGAGGCGGCCGTTCGATGGGGCGGGGTCGCTGAGCTACATAAGCACACACACACACATACACACAAAAACAAACACAAAAAAAACAACCTCAAAAAAAAAAAACAAAAACAAGAAACCAAGAAACAAACGAATTAGCAAAAGTTACTAAGAAAAACAGGAAATTGCGATTGCAAAAAGGAGAGACACCAAAAAAGGATTCAACTGAGTTCTGGATTCAATTTGAATTTGAATTCGAATTCGCCTCGTTCGGCGGTCGGGTTTATACTATATATTTCGAGGGCCCCCACAAACAACAAGAACAACAACAGAAAAACTAGAGAACACACACCCGCAGGTGTACATATGTGCATAGTTATATTACCTCTCTGCCTTTTTCGTCCTTGTGATTTTGTTTAATACCTTTTATTTGCTTATACATATTTTATTATTTTTTTTTTTTTGAATACGTATATGCTAGCCATCTAGTGTAATCAGTTTAGTGTAGAGTTGAAGCGGGGGGGCAAGCTATATCCCATAGCCGTGTACAGTGAGGATGTATTGCCCGACGCCAGAACGAGTCGAATCGGATAAAGATATATCCTTGCCTCACTATCCGAATCCGAATTGGAATCCTAATTAAACCACTACACCTACAAGCAAGCGTACATGCATATGTATTTTCTGTTAATGATTATATTAAATTATTTAATTGTATTGCTAAGCGTTTACATTTTAATTGTTATGTTGTAGTATACACAATAAATAAAACGAAAAAAAAAAACAAAATAACTAACAACATAAAGTAGGTTGCGTATAGATGAGCAACCCCAAAGAGAGTCCTTTCGGAGTGCATCCTCAGATGTGCTTGGTGCAGTCGTAGGATCGCTCGCAGCAGGCGGGGAAGTCGCGGTTGACGTTGACGAAGTCGCGCTGCTTGCAACCCTTTGGCGGCGCCACCGCGGCACAGGTCCTGAAGGTCACATGCCCATCGTTGTGGCACTCGGCACTGGCGCACGGCAGGTTGGGCGCCTTGCCCATCTGTCCGGGCGAAAGGATCGCGTGCGTGTCCAGTACACACTTGCCGGGATGATCTGGAAAAGGATTAGGCGAAACAGATATATAGGTATAAGTGTATATCAATGAAGTAACAGTAACCTCTTAGAATTCCCGAATTAGATACGTGGTACTTACTATATACTTTAGTACTTTTTGAGAATAAAAATTTTGAGATTGACATTTTTGTAATACACTAACAAATACACATTTTGGAAATTCAATTCAAAAGTTAAAGCTATGAACCTTTTAAAATTGTTCTTTATAATACTTTTATTTCGTGTTTTTTAGAAGAACTGATTTATTCAGTTTGAGGACGGTGTTTCTATAGTTTCTTATAAACAGTGTTATAACGTTACTTAGAATATAGAGTTTTTATAAGCTCGTATATTTTTAAGAATTCGTAAAACACATTTGTAATCCAATAATAACACTTTTTTAAGACAAAGGATTAACACTTGAATCAATGAAACTAGATTGTAGCTCCAGAAAAATACATATTTTGTGAATTTTTGAAGAACTGAAGTTTTGAGTTAGAGGACTGCTTGAATTTAATAAAATTGCCTAAATAAATATTTTCTCCGAGTCTTTTAAACATTAGATGGAAAAGCACTTTAAAATTAGCTTGGGTGTTGAGTGAACTTACCGGGATTGGTCAGCTTAACTCGGGCAATGGCAGCCTGGGATCCCTGGCCTCCCAGGATAACGACCAGGCAGACGAAGAGAGCGGCGACGAAGGCGAAGTGCGACATTCTGTTCGAATTGGATTCTAAAAACTGGTAATCACTTGAAACTCGGACTGCTGTGCGATGTTGTTATCAACTGGGATGCTGGCTTGCAAGTGCTGTTGTTTGGGAACCGATCGCAATGTTTTATATACTGCCAGGGGGCGACGGTTATCAGAAGCCAAAGCCCCGGAATGGAAGCGGCTTATCCGCCTCAGCTGCCAACGACTGCGGATTGACCTTGTCCGGCGATCACAGCGAGCTCCTTTCTTCCGATTCCCCGGTTCTCCGGTTCTCCGGCTCGAGTTGCCGGTTGTTTAGCTGCCTGTTTGGCCGCTTTTTACTTTGTTGTTGCTATTGTTGTTGTATTTTCTTTTTGCAGTGCTTATTTTTTACTTCCCTGCGGTTCATTGAGTACTTAATTACAATTATCCACACACACTGTGACGTCTTTAATTTATTTATGCATAAACACACACAAACAAGCGTGTGCCGTAAATGTTTTTATACCCTGGCAGAGGGTATCATAATTTCAGTCAGGAGTTTGCAACGCTGTGAAGGAGACACCTCAGACCCCAAAAAGTGTATATACATGTAATAAATATATATGTGATATAATACCAAAAGTTGTGTTGTTATTGAGCGGAGTATATAGGTGGGAACGGGCCGGATCGGGCGACTATATCGGATAGCTTCCATAGGAGAGATCGGAAGGATACCGGGAAAACAATTATCTCGCCGTTAAATTTGATCATGTCGATCATACCCAATCCAAAAGCCCACAATTTTTGGGTGAAACGCATTTTGAAGTACCAGGCGAACAGAATGCAGTAGAAGGTGGCTGCTCTTATTTTTTGAATTTTTTTTTTAATTACCCCCAAAAGTGTGCTACAATTTTGTATGGAAAATTTACACATCCAAAAATCGTCGATTTCCCATTACCGCCAAAAGTATGCTATACTTTTTTATTGAAAATTTACACAGCCAAAAATCGCCAACTAATGAATTCTGTTAGCCTGGTAGTTGACATCTAAGAATTCCAATTGTAGGTACACTTTTTGTATTAGCCCAAATAAGTGTGCTACAGTTTCGGTAGTTATAGTTTATTTTAAATAATTTAGTATAACTATTTCCTAGGCTTATACTCTAAATTTGGTGACGATCTATGTCTTGTGAGTCTTATTTGCGAGTCTATTAACTATTCTTAAGTTAAGAATCCAACGCTGTGACCCCGTTCGCTCCCTAGGCTGATGCCATGTAGATTTCCAGGATAAGTCGGGAGACCAGTTCGCAGCAGGCCTTCTGTCTGTTCTTTGCCACAGCCATGACCTAAAATAAGGGAACAAAACAAGAATACATTAGTTATCATAGGGTAATTTTTATTTTTTGGGAGATTTTCTTACATTTTTATGATCCAACCCCTTTTAAAAATTCCAAAAAATAGATTTACTGAAAACTAACCAAAAATTCACTAATTCTAAGTCCATAACTTTTCTTATTTTAACTCGATTTTGAAGTGGCATGTCTTTAAGGTAATTTTGTTTCATTAATTTTATACACATAAATAATAAAATTATATTACTATAAACTATATCATAAAGCAGAAAAATATGATGATGACTGCAAAGGGTATATAATCATCGGATCGCCGAAGCAAGCTTCCTTTCTAGTTATTAATGTTTTTTATTGTCGGTGGGGAAGCTTATCACGTTTCTTGTTTTGATTTTTTCGGGTTTTCTGGCGCCCGTTTCGGTTTGTTTTTTTTTTGGGAATTTTCTCGTTTTTGGTGTGGAATTCCTGAGGTTTTCGATGGGGTTCCAGTCAGTCGACTTGACTCATCACGAGGGCACGCAACGTCAATTTGCACTTTCACCGGCGCCGCTGGGTTCTTCAACCGCCAATAACCCATCGCGAAAAACAGGTACTGAATTATTCAAAATTTATAAATTTTATTGATGAATTTTCGGTTGCAACTATACAACGTTTAAAGGTCGTTGATCCAAGAGCTAGTACTGAAAATGTTTCTAATTAAATTTAATTGCAAGGCAATTGCTCTTTAAATTGTTGGCCTGTTGTGATTATTTCACTGTATTTTATTTTATATTTTAATAATTATTACTCATGCAATCACCAAAACATCCGTTTTTTAAGTGAAAAGTTATCAATTTTTAATTTTTTTAAGAAAATAGAATTAAATTTAAAGATTTTTTTAACAGGCAAACATAAGTTTCTATAGTTGTCTTCTAAAGCACAAGAGATAAGTTTAATGTATTTAAAGAACCTCGAATGAATGAAATAAGCGTTCTAATCTTGAATAATTGTTGAGTTTTTTGTGGTTTTGATACCAAAAAGAAGAAATTTTTAAATTTGAACGAAATTGCAAACATTTTTTATAATCACATTTCGAATTTCGGACTTAAGATACCAGGCGAACAGAGTTTAAAGTAGGTGTTGGTTAAGTCCTAAAATAAATTAATGTGCAAAGAAATAATTACAAATTATTGTTGACACCTACTGAATGCTCTGTTTGCCTGGTTCAAAAGTGAATGTTTATGCACACATTTTAAATTTCTTTTGAGAACGTAGTGAAATCACAAATTTAAACCATATCATCATAGTGAAACAACACACACTTTCATTTTAAAACATTACTATTTATTTATTTTTCTATTGACGCTTGAAATGTATCAGATTTAGTTTTGTTTTGCGTTCATCTCTTCTGTTTTTTTTTTTTCAACTATTTTACAAGTGATAGACTATATTGCGCTTAGTGAACCTACATGCATTCCTATATATAATTTATTTATATATATATTTATGTATATCCTTGTCAACATAATTTCTTCGGCTTTCGACTTACTAGTTAATAAAAGACTTGTACAAATGCTGAATCTGAGAGAGATTCGGAATCGGAACCAGAACGTAAAAGTGCGTAAAAGACGAGAACACGAAGAAAGAGTCACAAGCAGCACGAGCCCCAATGGACCGGACAAAAATACAAACGAGATAGAGAGAGATTACATTTGAGATTCTGGACAATCAGTAGATACTGGAGATGCTGATCCAAGCCGAATCGAAGTGCACCGTGGAGATTCCAGGTGGAATGCGGCGTAGAAGATTCACAGATCAATCAACAACATGGCCGTTGGTCGGCTAAATTAGCCATTAGCCGTTGGCCCACTAAACACCCGGATAGAGGGGCAGCTTGGCGGTGTCCACCTTCTCCTCCACCTTGAACGAGGGGAACAGGCCGCCCTGGTTGGTCCGCGTGTTCTTGCCCTTCGAATTGCCGTCCCAGTGGTTGCCGGCCACCGAGACGAGATCGCCGACCCGCAGCTGCAGATCCTCGTGCGTGCGCGGCTTGTGCGCGATGACCACGCGGCGATTGTGCGCATTCTGGCCGCCATAGTAGTAGATGTCGTCCAGCGACTTGAACCGATGCGCCGCATCCGGATACATTGTCTGCATAATCTCGTACGCCACGCGGCACACCTGCGACGAGAACGTGCACACCAGGTGATCGGACATGGACAGCAAGTGGATGTCCAGGATGATGCCGTTCAGCGCCGTGTCCGTGTATCGCGTCGATACGGACGCCATGCGCGCCACCTCTGGATCGCCGATGATCTGGTACTGTGGGTACTTCCGGCGCGCCTCCTCGATCACTTGCGCATCGTCCGAGGCGAGGAAGATGCGACGCGTCACACTGCTGCCGTTCACCTCCAGCGTGCGGTAGTAGTCCTCCACATGCGTCATGTACTCCTCCACGCTGTGGCAGGCCGCCTCCGTGCCCACTTTATCAGTGCGGCGAACGTGGACCCTGGAAAAAAGTGAATTTCAGATCGGCACAATAATGCAGAACAGAACAGAACAGAATGGCACTTAACGTACCTACTTCAACAGAATCTTGTCCTGCTCCAAACCTCATTTAACTCACCCCACGATTGGACGCTCCCATCCCAAATTGCGCATGCCTGCGGTGAGGAAGTCCCGCGTCGTCGACTGCGGCCGGAGCAAATACTTAAGGAACTGGCCCACCCACCAGACGATGGGATCGCCGTGCAGGCGCTTTAGACGCGGCGCCAGATCCTCGGGAACGGCGAGCGGCAGGTACGGTGGTCTCGGCATCAGCGAGTCGATGATGGGCAGCACCAGCACCTGGGTGTTCGGCTTGCCCGGCCAGTTGTACGTGTTGGCGGTGCCCGCATCGTGGCAGCTGTTGGACACCGACTGGAACACCTCCTCCCAGCCGCCCTTGTGGTAGCGCCAGCCGCGGGACTTCAGGATGAGCGTGCGCTCGGTGGCGTAGGCCACGATAAAGCAGTACACCACATGGTGCAGCTGGCAGCCGTAGCCACAGCCCTGTTGAAATACAATTTGTTAATTGGATTAAAGAAGCTGAGGCAACAACTTCAGATGTGTGCAGATGCATTTAGAACTTATGTTGCATACATCTGTACTAAATAGTTATAAAACTATACTATAACTACGCACCTTGTTGAGCTTGCAGACCAGCTTGCGAGCATTCTGACAGTCACTGGGATTCTGCAGATAGTGCAATCGCCGCTGCACCAAATCGCTCAGATCGCGCGCCTCCTTGTGGCGCCAGGTTTCGTAGCCGTCGGACTGGCGCAGCCGCTCCATGTCGCTCAGCAGCGAGCGCTTGTGCTCGGCACCCTGGAGCAGCACCTGGTTGATGGACTCCTCCAGATCGGCGTTCGCATGACCATTGGCCACCGCCTTGCGCACTTTGCCCAGTTCGCTGCTGAAGAAGTTCCAGATCTCGGCGATGTTCGTCTGGATTCGCCGGCGCGTGAACTCGTATTCCAGGCTCGGTTCGAAGTCGCCATGATCGGAGACACCTGCCTCGAGGATATCATTGGGCGCTGCCTCGGGCACATTATTCCAGCCACGCAGATCGGCGGGCGCTGACTCGAACATGGATTCTGGTTCCGGGCCAGCGACCTCGGCCGCCAGCTTTGGATTCAAAGCATCGTTCTCCAACCTCTGCACCAATTTGAGGGCGCTCTGCTTGTCCAGCTGGTCACTGAAACAGAAATGGGGGATCGGATTGGGTGAGCAAAGCAGCTTATCGCTTGTAATTCCGCTGACGTGCCATGCATAATAAGCCACGCCGTTGACAAATCACCAACACAATGGCTATCGCAATAGCAGTTCTGGGAATTCCATATGTTTGTGAAACTATGTACAAAGATTCACATAAACAAATTTACTAAGTATAAAAATAACTCTAGGTTTTTTTGAATAGCACATACCATGTTATAAATTTCTAAAATTACTTTTTAAGTTGCATCAAAACAAGATTGTCACTTAAAAGTTAAAAACATTAGTAACAGCACTAATTTAGCAGCCCTATAAATATTCTGCATTGCTTAAAAACCAGTTATTATCTACCTGAAACTAAAACTGCTAATTAATGTTAATTTTTTTTAATTTTACATTTCTAATGCCACTTATTAAAAAGATGTCTTGACATAAATAGCGCTGAATAGTTTAAGACTTACGTGTGTTTTAACGTTAAACAAAATAATTGTTATACGTAGGATTTTAAAATATTTGACTTGTTCATGCGCATAAAAAGCTGTTTTTTGTATTTACAGAATTTAATTGTCTTTTAGGTGGATGAAATAAACTCGATTCAATAGTGAAAGCCTTGTAGTTAATTATTTTAAGGAAGTATTTTAACTGTTTATTTGTGAATTAACGAGTGAGTGCAGTTCTTTAATTCTGAGTGCAATGAACTTGAATTGAATTATGATTCCTTATTGTTAATAAATGTTAAGCGCAGCAGGTATTAAAAGTGTTCAAAAAACTCCAAGTGCAATAAACTCTGTTTCTTTGGGTGGCTTTTATGGTGCTAATGTTGTGCCCTCGGCTGTGTTCCTGGCTCCTTTCTACCGTGTACACCTACCTCATCAGCTCGTCGATTAGCTGTTTGAGCTCCTCGTTGCGCTGCCGCGTGTGCTCCAGCATCTGGAGGGCCTGTGAGATGCGGCGGGCATTAAGCTCACTCTCGCCAGCTGCCTGTTGGCCCTGCGTGTTGGTCAGTTTGACAACAAAAACGTAAACCAATCCGGCCCAGGCCAGGACGAAGACGATGAGGGCACGGGCCCAGGAGTTGGCCGAAGCCCCGAACAGCTGTCGCACCAGCAGCATGATGACAGCACCACTCCTCTCCGCTCGATTATAGCCGGGATCTGGGGCACGGATCGATCACAATCGCTTGTGGGAAAGGAGGAACTTGGGGGACAGGAGACTCCGGGGATTCTTCTCTATGTGGACTTCAGTTCGGGGACTATTCGTTCCCAACGCATAGTCACTGGTGCGTCCACTAATCCCAATTAACTCCGATCTGGCCAACGACCATTGCGATCCAATGACATGATTGGCGGGGGCGGGGATGCGCTTTGATTTATATATATAATCTATATATACTATGCGTGGGAGGTTGCGTGCTTCACACTATTCCTTGAACTCCGAATGGAAACTCCGGCTTCTAGGAAGGTGGCGGAGGGATTAGCTGATCGGACAGTCGTGGCAAAAGTCAAATCAGGTGCGAAATTATTCTATATGTTTCTGGTCTGTGTTTTCTTTTGATTAGTGCTGTCCAGCTAATCGATGGCAGCGGCGATAGTATCGATTGCTTGGGTTCTAGCTTCTATCGGTTGTTCTATAATAATCGAAATAAAAATCGTCCGCCTAAAAAACTAAAATGTGTTCAAATTAACCAACAAAATAATGTTATTTACTTAGTGTTATGTGTGTGTGTTTTTTGTTATTATCCACAATGGGTTAGATTCGTATTTCTATCGAAAGTTATTTGGTGTTTGTGTATAAAACAAGCGTAAGTTCGCGAAAACAAATTACAATACGCCAAAATAATGAAGAAATATATATATTCAAATGTGATCTATATATAAATAAATATTACTGCGAGCCAGAACAATCGTTCTAAGCATTTTGATATACTCACCTCTAACCCACGCGTTGCCAGACTTTCAGACTTTGACGTGTTCTTGCCAACGATAACGATAAGTTCTTGGCGTAACGCCTTTTTAAACGTAGTTCCAAAATCTTATTGAAGCGTTCCAAGAATTTAAAATGTTTCGGTGATGTTTTCAGTTTTATGCCGTGTTCTCTTAATATTTCACATTTTATTTGGACTTATGCTACTAATAATAAAAATGATTATAATTTTGAGATGGTGTTTGTTTTTTTCGTTTTTATAGTCTCGATCGATCTGCGGGTTGTGTGGGTCGAGAATATCGGAAACAACCCGCTACCGGCAACCCAAACCACCCGGAGATCGGCCGAAATGCGTCGGGTGCAAATAAGATGCAGATTTCTTATGTTCGCTCCCTTTTCTTTTTTCGTGAAAATCAAATGAAAGTGATTATCGTATAAATTATAAAAAATTCAGTATATGTAAAGTTAAAAAAAAGTTGTACACATAAAATATAAATTATATTATTATAATTACGACCACAAAAATTTCTTAGTGTTGAAATGAGTTTTGTTTTTGTTTTGTTTTTTCAGAGTGTGTGTTGTGTGTGTGCTGTGTGTTGGTGTGCGAGAGAGAGAGCGCGAGTTGCTGCGGGTCGAAGGTCGAGGGGGTGAGGTGGTGGTGGCTTGGTTTATGCGACAAGTTTTGATTTATTATTAAATTTAAATACTTATGTATATAAATTATTTTTGTTTTATTATAATTATTGTTTTTTCCATCTTAATCATTTTGTTTTGTTTTTTTTTTTCATTTTTTTTTTTTTTTGTATGTAGTGGGCAACTGCGGCATTTGTAAATTTCTTTATATTTAAATGTTCCTTCTGACTGTGTAAAAATATCGATTTTCATCTGATCTTGTTTTATAGTTACTATTCATGCATTTGCTTTTCGTTTCAATTATAATATTACGTTAACGTTGCATTCTGAACTCTCTTTTACTGCTGCTGCTTGTTCTTCGGATTCTTGATCGGATTCTTCTTATTCATCATCTTGGCGCGCTTCCTATGCTATTGAAATGTTGTTTGTGGTTCTGCTTGCTGGATCGGGATCTTATATTCCGCTCTGATCTGATCGGTTATGTTATGTTATGTCGGATTTTGTGTGGAGTTGTATTGTGTTGTGTGTATGAGTGTTGTGTATTGGGTGTTTGCTTCTCGTTATATGTTGTATATATATATATAATATATTATATGTATGTATAATTAGTTGCTTAATAGTAGAATTTCTTGAATGTTGTTGTGGTAAAGTGTAGGTAATGTTGCTCTATGTCTCTATGTCGACTCAACTGCACTACATACATATGTCTTTCCACCAGATACGCGGCGAGCTGAACCGAACCGATCCCCGTTTCTGCATCCGCATCCGTATCCGTATATCGCATCCTCACCGCCTCATTCGCTCCGCAGTTTCTTTAGCTCTGGCGACTTCTCCCCCACGCCAACACCCACACCACCGGCGTTGTTCAGCTCCATCTCGCAATGCAGGGCCGTGCGCTTCTGTCCGATTGCTGGCGCTGAATCTGCGTCCACTGACGCCACCGGCGAAACCGCATCCGCCACCTTACTCGCCGCCAGCTGCTGCAGTTTACTGTCCCGCACAATGCCGTTGCTGCTATTGCTCTCATCAGCCTCTAGCTCCGCCTCGTTTTCGTCCTCCTCATCCAGCTCGTCCTCCTCCTCGTCCACCTCATCCTCATCCTCGTCGCCCAAGACGCCGTTGCCGTTTCCATTCCCATTGGCCGCTGCTGCTGCTGGTGCTGCCACTGGAGTTGCTTTGCTGGCTGGCTGTGGTGCTACTGCTGCTGCTGTGACCGCTTCCTCGGCTTCCGAAGGAGCCACCACCTGGCCGTTGTTGGTGATCGCCTTGCTAGTTTTGTGGGGCTGGCTTGGCGCCTGCGTCTGATTCTGATTCTGGGTCGAGGGCTGTGTCGGAGTCAGGATGGTCAGGCTGTTAGTCTTGGGCGGCGCCTCCTGATTACTTTCAGAGTCCGAGGCGAGCGGTGTGCCACCCAAACCAATGCCCAGGGCTATGGGTTCACCATCCTCCGTCGACGTGGTGGCCGTTGTCTGTGTGGTGCCATCGTTATCGTCAATAATCGGCTCCTGGGAGGTGGAATCGTTCGACACAAAGTTGGAGTCACCGTCCTGGAGTGCGGCGCCCACGGCAGCTGTGGTGCTATTGTTCTTGGCCTCGCCCGACTGCAGAGGCGTTAGGGTAGCCGGATTGGTGTTCTCGTTCTCTGTCTCCGATTCCGTAGCCGTGTTGCGACCGCCTGTGTGGATAAAAAGTATCGGGTTAAGCTTCAGTGGTCAGAGTTTTTACTGGGCGAGCTGCGGTCAGAATATAAGCACAAAGAAACACAGTGTTTGCTGTCTGGGGTGTCACAGAACTTCTCAGAGATCTATTAACTTTTGCTAAGGTGCGAACTAATAAGTAAATGCCTATCTATGAAAATCTAGGCGTCTTATAAAGTAAAATTGGAATGTAATGACCAATTGCCTCCAAACAAAAATCGAAAATTATGAAAACTGCTGCTTCTACGAGTCTCGGGTGCTGTGTATATTCCGAACCGCATGTGCAAGTGCATCTTAATCTTACCTGCTCCCTGGCTCTCGTCGTCCAGGTCGACGGCCACACCGTCGTTGGTGTCGTCGCCGTCGAGCACCTTGCTGCTGCTGCCGTTTGTGCTGAGTCCGGTGCCAGTGCCGGCTGCTCCAGATCCAGGCGGCGGCATATCGTCAAGCATCTCGGGACTGAGATCGTTGGCCACGTAGTGCGACCACAAGGCCAACTCCACGCGATGCGGCGACCAGTGCGGCGTGTCGCCACCCACCTCCGCATTGAGGCGCTCCACGGTAGCCTGGATGTGATTGACGAAGTTGAGGTACTCCTTGGTGGTGTAATCGATGCCCTCGATCTCTGGTATTGCCATCAGGCACTCGTCGGCCATAAACGGTGCCGAATCGGGAGCTGCGGCGGCCAGCAGGGCACTGGCCATTGTGGTGCCGACACCCTTGAGGTTCGATAAAGCTGTGATCGCCTGCTCCAGATTGGGCAGTTTTCGGAAGGCCTTCTTCGTCTCCTGAATGACGGCGCGCGGTGTGTTAACCTTGACCAAGTAGGATAGCTGCGGATAGAACTTGCCGCGCGACTGCTTCCACTTCATCGACTGGACGAGCTCATCGTACACCATATGCGCATCCTTGCCGCGCGCCCTGATCAATTTTGGCAGCTCGTTCTGGTACCACTGGTCCAGGCGGATCAACTCCTGAGGCTTCTTACAGCGCTTTTCCGCCTTCAGCTTGAGCACCTGGGGATACAACTGGTAGCAGTACTCGAACTGTGTGGTGCTCCCGTTCTCAAAGAACGAGACCGTCGCCTTGCCGTTGGACATCTTCTAAGGATGTGTCGTCGTCGTGTTTGCTGCCTTTTAATGGTTGGTTGCTGGTGGGTACTGGTCGTCTCTATCTGGTTTCTGGTTTATTGGTGCCCAGGACTTTTGGCTGCTCCGCAAGTGTGCCCGGCTGCCTGGCTATATATATGCTTGTGTGCAATATATATATATATATAAATATATATATGTGCCAAATATATTGCTGGCTGTTATCGGCCGCTTATCCTTATCCTGTCCGCTCCGTGCTGCTCCTGTCAATGTACTGTTATTCGGAGAGTCGAGAGTCCCCGGCGAGCGGAGGAACAGGAGTGAGAGCAAAAGAGCGCAAGAAGAAGCAGAAGCAGAATAGGAAGAGAGAGAGAGGAAGAGAAGAGGCACACAATTAGGTTTACAGTTACGATTACATATGCAAGGGGGATCGGGATCCGGAGGAACTTCGATTGATTACTGTTAATGCTGCTGCTGCTGCTGCTGTTGTCTCTGTTGTTTGTTGTATTTACTCAATCCGATAATCGCTCACTATTTGCCAAAAAATCTGCTCGCTTCCTCCGCCGTGTGCACAACACACAAATCGAATTTTTACAGTGTCGTCGTCGGGTTCTTTTTGGTCCGCCATACACAGAGTCACACTTACAAACACACTCACACACACTCGCGTGCAGTCACGAACAAGCACACACACGCTCTCGCACACCCAAAGAGAGCCAAAACGCACACTGAAACGGAGACTAAAACACACACAAACACACACTTATATACAGGCAACAGCAGCAGCAGCAGAAAATTTCTTTTTCATCTAGGTTTTCGAAAAATACGAACGCGAGCATTAATAAACGAATGCTTTTTTTTCGTACTTCTTGTACTTTTGGGGCAAACGCTGAGAACAGCTTTTCACTAGCGCACACGCACACACCAGCAGATGAGTGGGTGAACAACAAATATACCTTTTAGTTAGTCGCCGCCAGTCTTCCTTTCCGTCCACATCCAAACAACTACTCCAATGCTTTGCTTTGCTGCTTTGCTGTTTTTCTGTGTTGCTGTTGCCACTGCTTCGCTTCGCCTCTGTGCTTGTGCTCTGTGCTGTGTGCCGTGCTGCTTCTTCTTCTTCTGCTGTTTCTGCTTCTGCTTTCTGCCTGCAGGGGCGTCGTTGGTAACCCAACAGAATATAAAAGGGGTTATGTTGCTGCGAGCACGCTACAAAAAGGATCTCGAAGCGAGTTGCAGCTGTGCGATGGAAGTGTGTGCGCTGCTAACTCGTGTGACGGGAATTTGGAATGGGAATGACGAAACGGAAAACGGGAAACCGGGAACAGGAGTTGTGTCTATCTCGCCCGCACTCGCGGCCCGAATGTATCTGTATCTCTCTGGCACCCTTCAGCGTTTCGTTTTGCCGGCGACGTCTGTGTGTGCTGCCACGGCTCTGCCGACGGCGCTGCTGCTGCGTTCATGCGCCACTCGGCGTTTCACGAAAACCTGTCTGAAGCGGGGGCATAAACCGGGTTTCATGTGTTTACTAATATTAAAAAAGTCCATAATATGCTAGCATTGCATAAAATTGTTGATAGTAAATTTACCATCAATTTGCAATGCATATACTGCTGATTTTCATGTCAGAATTTATCGATACTCAAATTATTAAGTTTTAAGGTATGCCTTCCTTGTTGAATACGTGATTTAGAAATTAATATGATGATGATGTAACTTTTTTTACTTCAATCAACTGAAAACTAAACATATTATCTTTAGCGTAAAAAACTAAACATTTTAACTTCACGTATTCACAAATTCATGAATTTCACAGCGTTAAAAGCGTGTCTCTGTTCTTTCGCTGCTTTTGTTGTGCCAGTTGCCAGCGGCAGCGGCGTCGTTTTGCCATTATTCATGAGGGGGTGCGTCAGGTTTGCTGAATTTTTCAGTCTTGCTTGCGCGAAGTGAACTTATTTATGGCTCAGCACGAACGCCGATAGAAATGCACATGGTCTTGGGTGGTTAAAAGCTGGCATACAAGCAGTCAAGTGCTTTAAATTCGACCATTTAAATATTAATCAAAAACATTAATCAGCTGTTTGCGGTTGGTGGAATTCAAAGAACCAATGTTTAATTTACAAGTGGATTTGCAGTCGACAGCTGCAGATTCCTTTTTTTAACAACGATATTTCTTTCATCAGCTTAAGAATATACATTTTTTATGACCCTAATTCATAAATCTCATTATCATATAAAAAAAATAAAATAAAATTCAAAATTTTTTATTTTATTTTAAGCATTAACTTTATAAAGAACAGCTGCTTGCTTAGGAATTACCTATACATACTCACACATGTGATACTCAAAGTTTAGGCTGCGCGGTCGACCAGCAACTTGATATTTCAAAAACCCTACTTAACAGTCAACTCAAGTTCGATCCCCCCGCGCGTACGCCCCTCAGCTCAACCTATCTCTCGTTTGCCTTTGCCGCCATCATTCGTCGTTTGCCGTTTTTACCCTATTCGTCGTCGTTGAGCGACGAGCAACATAGCAGCTGCAATTTAGCTGTTTCTGCCTCTACTGTGCCCGCCATTCGCTCATTATACCCTTGGGAAGGGTATTACTATTTAAGGCAGGTTCTCATTTTTTTTTAAATGTTCCAAATTGTTTTTTTCTAATAAATGAACTACGATCAGCCAAAAATATTGTAAATTGTTTATTTAAGAAAATAATTAGTTGAATAGTTCATATCCAGAAAAAAATTTCAGCTTTGTATCTTTAACCTGCCTCAAGTTACTGAATTTGAAGAATACAAAATTACGATTTCAAACTCTTATTTATACAATTTGGTTATTTAATTTATAAACATTTTATTGGCTTGTTTTATAAACAACAACAATTTTTACTTTCCTTGTGCAGTTTATCTTCATCACTGATATTTAAACGATACTGCTTAGAAGTTGAGCTTCGCAGGGTATACATGAAATCGGCTATCTGAATAAACTTCCTTGCTCGTTTTTTCCCTGTACTCGCCTGGCTGCTCACACGACACACACACTTGCATCGTGGCATGTGCGATGCGGCGATATGCGTGCGATATATCGCATCGATACTCGAAGCGGATGCCCATCTGTTTGCGGCATTTTCCCGCTTTCCCCGGTTTTGCGAAACCAGTTTTTTGAATTACAAAACCCAGTGTATTTCAAATTTATAATGATTAATGTTGAAAACCATCGCTTGAGAGCGGTATTCGGAGTGGTTGGATTCTCTCACTGTCATTGCTGTGTTGTATGTATAAAGCATTCGGTATACAAGCTACTTTTTCGCACACAGCCCCCTCCCAAATTAACTACGTCTCTGTGTGCGATTCGCTCGTTTTTGTGTTTGCCATTTTCGCTGTTCACGCACCAATACACTTAAGAAGCAGAGAGCTGCCAGATTGACGTCTTTGCAGCGGTGCCAGATCACAGTCGGAAACCGTGGTGTTCAACAGTGTGGTGAAAAAAGGGGCGACCAAGGACACACGCCAGGGTTTGTGGAAAGACTTCTGTTTCGATAATGAGGGCTGCAAAAATATCGATACCATCGTTTGTGGACCGATGTTTTTTCAGCTCTATTGAGCACCAGTCAATTTTCGAAGTATTGAAATTTTATTTTGTATCCGGACGTGGTGCTCCCAGCATTTAGATCTCTTAAAACGTTCCGTGCACAATGTTGGCCAGGTCGATTCTCTCCGTGGCGGTCTGCGGACTGCTGCTTTCGCCGCTCCTGCCCACCGCCCATGCGTCCCAGGAGGAGGACACCAACTCCTCCGCCGGCAAGCAAGCGGACAAGCAATTCGCCGTGGAATTGGATCCAGAAACCTTCGAAACTGCAGTCGCCGGCGGCAATGTCTTCGTCAAGTTCTTTGCACCCTGGTGAGTTGCAATTCGTTTTGCTGCCCGCTCCCCTGAGTAAAATAAATGCTTACCAAATTGGCCAACTTTTTTGCCGGCGAATCGCAGCGGTCCACATCGGTCGTTTATTTTATGTGGCCAAGCCACGCACACATAACAATCGTCAGTGTTCTGGTTTCCGATTTCGCCTTTATTTCGCAACATTAAAACTAACAATTAAAACTATCTTTGAGATTAAAAGTCAATGGCTCTCAATTACCAGCAATTATATTTAAACATAATATTTAAGAATGCCTTGAGTCAATTATTAAATTGTAAAAAAAATGTCTATAATTTCTAAAAAAAAACTATTTAAATTTGAAATTTTAGGACAAATACAGTTTACTTTTCAAGCTAACAAATTTAAAGTAACATCGAAGAAGCACATTTTTACCATTTGCTTATGAAGAAATATGACGAAATATAAATCCCATACATTTTAGATACCGAGAATGTGGAAACCGGAACACAACTCTATGCTAAATAGGCAGACAACGATTTGCACACGATTATGGGCGCCTTTTTGGTATATATTTATTTTTGCACCCATACCTGCAGATCTTGAGTGACATAAATTTGTGACCCCCGATTTGGTCAAGAAACTAAAGATCCGTGGAATCGAAGATTCGTCATGGCTTCCAGGCGAATCACACGTTCGTTGATAAGGGGCTTTGTTGGAGAACCCCCTTGCCCCTTGATTGACACTCTAAATACTCGAGATTTCGGCCACTACAATATAGTTTTTAGTAGCTCCGCTCTTATCAAAAGCCATCGCAGTGTCTATGAGCTAATTTGATTAGGTTCAATTATGTTGCTAGGAAGTTCTCAACGAGAGAAATTATTTGTGAGGCGAGAGTGGGGAATTTCGAACTGCGATTTGGCATTAGCCCCCGATGATAAACTCTTTGTTCGGGACAAAGCCCCAAAGCCTTATCGCAGCTCATTGTTTTGTCTTCCTTTGTATATGGCTTTGTAAATGCTTTGATTTGACCGATTTGTAGAGTCTTTATTTCAGAAATTAATCGTGATATACATACTAAGAGTTCAATAAGATTGGAAATGATGAGTAGGCAATGAAGAAAGGTATAAGATTTTAATTATGGCCTGTTTTAAGTAACAGAAATGCTTAACAACTTAAACATATTTTGTGAAAAATCAAATTAACCATTTCGCTTTTTTTGTTAAGGTGCGGGCACTGCAAGCGTCTTCAGCCGCTTTGGGAGCAGCTGGCGGAGATCATGAACGTGGATGAGCCCAAGGTGATCATCGCCAAGGTGGACTGCACCAAGCACCATTCCCTGTGCGCCACCCACCAGGTCACCGGCTATCCCACGCTGCGTCTCTTCAAGCAAGGCGAACCGGAGTCAGTCAAGTTCAAGGGAACTCGGGATCTGCCCGCCATCACCGACTTCATCAACCAGGAGCTGAGCACTCCCGCGGAGGCGGATCTGAACGAGGCCAAGCGCGAGGAGGTCGCGAACCCGAATCTCGGCCAGGTGGTGGACCTCACCGAGGAGACCTTCGCCAAGCACGTGTCCAGCGGCAATCACTTTGTCAAGTTCTTTGCTCCCTGGTGCAGTCATTGTCAGGTAACAAGTTGTCTCTTTGCTCCTTCATTCTTCCGTATGCTAAAGAGCTATTCTCCCTTTTTAGCGACTGGCTCCCACTTGGGAGGAGCTGGCCAAGGAGCTTGTGAAGGAACCCAGCGTGGCCGTCTCTAAGATTGACTGCACTCAGTTCCGCTCCATTTGCCAGGACTTCGAAGTCAAGGGCTATCCCACTTTGCTGTGGATCGAGGATGGCAAGAAGATTGAGAAGTATGCGGGCTCCCGAGATCTTTCCACTCTGAAGACCTATGTGGAGAAGATGGTGGGCGTAGCACCAGTGAAGACGGAGGAGAAGGCCGAAGACCAGGCAGAAGAGAAGGCCGGTGATGAGAAGGAGGCAGGCAGCGAGGAGGATGCGGCCAAGAAGCTTATTCCCCAACAGATTACCGGCGAGGCGGAGTTCGACGAGGCCATTGCAGAAGGTGTGGCCTTCATCAAGTTCTACGCGCCGTGGTGCGGACACTGCCAGAAGCTGCAGCCCACATGGGAGCAGCTGGCCACGGAGACGCACCAGGCGCAGAGCAACGTGAAGATCGCCAAGGTCGATTGCACGGCGCCCGAGAACAAGCAGGTGTGCGTTGACCAGCAAGTGGAGGGCTACCCGACGCTCTTCCTCTACAAGAACGGCAAGCGACAAAACGAATACGAGGGCAGTCGCTCGCTGCCGGAGCTGCAGGCCTACCTAAAGAAGTTCCTGGCTCACGACGAGCTCTAAGTCCGCAGGACGTTCAGAGCCCGGGGATATCAGCAGCAGTCGAATGAACAAACAAACACGCCCGCCAAACTAATTGTAATCGCAATGTTTTCTCTTCAAAATATGTACCAGCAGAAGCCTCTGTGAGGAGCCCGCATTTAAACTATTGTTATCAAGAACAACAACAACAACAAAAACACCCAAAAAGACAACATGCTAGCTGGATTCGATAAGTCATTCATCACTTGTGATCTTTGTTCCCCCGCTGTGTTCAAGTTTTCGTCCTCCTCTTCGCCAGCTGAGTTTGGTTCCATGTTTTTTTATGTTTTTAGTATTTACTTCAATGGGACACAGGACTGTGTGAACGAACAATGCCATTTAGCGAACTTTATTTCCAATTTCTAAATCACTTTGTGGTCGGTAGGCTACTTTTAAGTCATCCTTAGGAAAAATTGTCAGAACAATACAAATAAATATCAATTGGAAAACATGAGCCAGTGCTTTAAACTTTAAAGTGTTTTGTTTGCTAATGAAATACTTTCAATGGTTAAATTTGTGAGATGTAGTGGAGCATATGTTGTACTCATTATATTGTTTGTGAAGCACAAGCATTCGATGTACTAACAAAAAATCCCCAATATTCGGGGATTTTCCGTACAAATATATTTTTTAAAGCAATGTTTGAGTACTCTAATTTATAATAGCGTACAAGAACCAGCAATATTAACTAACCTGGAATATATACTTAGAAATTAATATTGTTATTATCATTAAAATGGGTCGTAAAATGTTTAAAGGGATGGCACTTTGGAATCGGATGAAAGTTGTGAAAATTGTGGAAATTCAGTATTGGGTAACCTTTCCGCAATCCTTCAAACCTAAGGCAAACCCCTTATCATTTTGAATTTTAAATTTCCGAAGCGCGCCATCTCTGTAATCGATTATCGTGCCGAGAGTCGAGTGCCACTGTCGAAAACAAAGAATATCGTAAATCGGTTGTATTAATCGGCTGGCTACCAGCTCTAGCTCAATTTTGTTTTCATCTGAGACTTTTTGCCATGTCCATGTCTTTGGCTCGTGTTGACAGAGCGGTCCTCTAGAGTGTCCTTGAGCGAGTTGCCAGTGCAGTGCGAATCCCGAAACGGGGTCCAGTCGATATCCGATCCCCGATATCCCCGATTCCCGATGAATGCCAATGGGAGCGGCGGCGGCGGAGGAGCAGCGCCCGTCTCCGGAGGACTGGGAGGTGCTGCACATGGAGGAGCAGCTGCTGGTGCAGGTGCAGCAGGAGCTGGAGGGGGAGGTCCCGGAGGAGGAGGAGGCCCTGCAGCGGCAGCTGATCAGCCTGGTGAGGCGGCTGGAGGAGCAGCAGGTGGCGGTGCTGCTGGCGACGGAGCGGCCAATCCTACAGGACATCCAAATGGAACCAGCGCCAGCACGTCGGAAAACCCTGCGAATTGCGCCAACACCAACGAGGATCAAGAGGCGAAGCGGCGCAAGTGCCGCGAATCTGAGGAAGCTCAGGATGGAGCCAGCACGGTGGGTAAATTGCCTTAGTTCCCAGAGGTTTTCCATGTTTTCCTGAAATGGCCAAGCAAACGAAGACATTTCCAAAAAATGGTTCCAGAGATATATTTGCTGACTTAAAGATGTGTTTACAATTCTCGAAAGATACATATGTATCTTAGAAAGTTCTAGTTAAAATCACCAAATAAGACAACTGCAAATAACTCCAATAAGAAAAAACACTTTGGTTGGCATTCGGAATTGCGTTCAATTTCATCTAAATTAAATCGGAAATGTTTAGTGACTACATTTGTGACTATATTAACTACGTATAAATGCAATTAGGTTTTTGGCTTTCCTTTAATATTTTATGTATGGCTTTGAAAATCGTTTTATGAGTTTCAATAGGAATTTTTTCAAACATATACATACATAATTATTATTAAACTCCTTCCCTTGCAGATGATCGATGCGAACAGTGTGCTCAACAAGATCGCCAACCTGTACGCCGAGCAGCTGATGTCGGACATAGTGCTCCTGGTGGACGGCAAGGAGTATCCCGCGCACCGCGTTATCCTCTGCGCCAGCAGCGACGTCTTTCAGGTGATGCTGATGAACCCCGAGTGGAACGAGTGCAGCAAGCATGTCATTGAGCTGCACGAGGAGGCCTGCTGCTCGGCGGTGTTTCCGCAGTTCATCAAGTACCTGTACGTGGGCCACATCGAGGTCACCCTGCAGACGGTGATGCCGATGCTGGCGCTGAGCGACAAGTACAATGTGCGCGACCTGATCGATCTCTGCGTGGGCTACATGAACAAGCACGTGGCGAAGGCGGCGACCAGTGGCTATTTGGTCTCCTGGCTGCAGTACACGCTCTCCTTCACGCCCACCCACAACGATCTCACCGAGACGCTGAAGCGGTTCCTCAAATGGAACCTCGAGATGGTGGCCGAGTCGCGTGACTTTGTGGAAATGGACCCGGCCATTCTGCAGCTGCTGCTGCAGCAGAACGATCTGGTTGTCACCAGCGAGTACAAACTGTTTGCCATCCTGCAGACGTGGCTGCTGCATCGTCGCGAGCAGATGGAGGCCACCGCCAGCGGCAGCTTCATGGAGCTGATCGAGCAGACGGTGACGCACATCCGATTCGGCATGATGACGCCGCGCCAGCTGTCACATCTGCTGATGGACCCGCTGATCGAGTACCACAAGGAGTTCCTCGTCGAGCGAATAGCCATCGGGATGAGCTATCAGTCGGGGCAGGAGGATCGGGTGCGCGAGGTGCGAGCCAGTGAGTCGGGTGAGCTGCAGTTCACGCCGCGCCTCTACTGGAACGACACCTGGAGCGTCGACATCGATGTGCACAACTTCGACGCGATCGAGGACTACAAGAACTATGTGACCTGCTTCTTTTCGCAGCGCCACATCGCTGAGACTGAGGAGGACGGTAAGTGGTGTTCCTAGATTAGTGCGTATTACGTTTTCCAATTAATTTGCTTACTCTTGTTACTTGGTAGATCCCTGCATGACCTGGGAGATTGAGTTTTTCCCGCGTGGCGTCAAGTACAACAAGGCCAAAATGGTCTGGGGCGAGGACGTGCCGGGCTGCTCGTTAAACACAGTGCGCCTACGGGTTACCTGCAAGCATCAAAATATTGGCGAGGAGCGCTTTAAGGTGAGTTTATAATTTAATTCCTAGAGGGATGTAAATCATTTATTATTATAGTAATTCGGTAGGAAAATTTCATTTTGCTTGCAATCACATTGTAATGTTTTCAGTAAATATAAACATCTCTGCAAAAGAAAAGCTAATTTGCTTGGTTTCCATAAATATGGAAACAAAATTGTTCGTGAAAACTTAAACCTCTGCCGCGCTTCTTTTCAAGCTCATGTTTATCATTTGTGGTATTTTTAAACAAAGATCAAATTTAAAAAGCAGCGAAAGTTTGGTTTGTTACTGGGTTGTTTTGGAATTTAACTGCACTGAAATATTAGAAGCTGTGTACAAAGGGTTCGATTTGAAAATGGAGAGCAATAGAAAGAACTTTGTAATGGGAGCAGAACCCTTTCTTGATAAAAGATCAAAAAATAAAAAATTAACAAATGATGCAGTTTGTTGGAGAGTTAAACTACAAACATTTAGAGGTCGCTTCAAAATCAGATAGAAAATAATAAAGTTGTGGACTTAGAAGTGCAGGGTCTTGGTCACTTTTCTGCAAATCCATTTTCCATTTCCATTTTGGAAAAGGACAGGCTTTAAAGAATCTCTTTTTAATTTTATTTATATCCTCAGATCGCCGTGCTGATCGTCGGCGTGCAGAACCAGATAATGCACATCCGCACGGTGGTGGAGCGCACGGAGTACTTCTCGGATACGTCGCGCGTGATCAACCTGGACAACCTGCTGCCGTACGAGGAGCTGGAGCACACGTCACCGTACTTGAGTCCACACTTAACGGGCACCGCACGGAACACACTGACCCTGCACGTGGTCATCACGCCGATGGGATCGCACACCTGCCGAGATACGCCGCCGTTTCAGTTCTAAATAAGAAAGTGGAGATCGAATTTGTGTGTGTGTGTGTGTGTGTATGACCTATTGACTTTCCGGCGCATCCAAATAAGCACTCCACGCAGCACCGCAGCGACCACTGTCTTTCACTCTTCCATTCAAAATTTGTATGTATTTGTATGTACGAATCCGATGCGACTGCGAATCCGCTTGGGCTCAATCCCTGCGATCCTCACCAGCGGAATGATCCTCACCTGCGCGATCACTCGACTCCCTGCAATATGTTTTGTTATAAGTTTATTGTTTTACATATATATATTTTTTTCCTATAAGTTAAGCGCACCGCAAACAAAAAAGTGGAGTGAGAGTTCAAAGGCAGGGCCATAAACGCTGATTGAGGATCGCAGATCGCAGATCGCAGGTGGTGGATCGCGGTTCGTTGATCTTGGCCATAAGAAGCACGACACTTGGGCGTGTGAGCATCGTACTGTATATCTACTGTGCCGTTTCGCAGCGTGAACGCCAACTATAATGAACCTAGACTATGGAAAAGGAGATTTTCTAAATAAACGTTGATATGTAAAGAACAAAAACAGAAACCAACAAAGTGAGCGAAATAAGAAACCAAATTCCCCAAAATGGCTAAGAAAGAGAGAGCCGCATTTGGCTATTGCTGTCTCGTGTGTTTACCAATGCATAAAGCATCAGTTTAAATGTTTTACAGCCAATAGATACGTGTGTTTTCCGCCTAGATTTCCACCTGGATCCCTTTACGAGTGCGTTTATGGCCCGGGATCAACCTGTCGCGTCTTGGGGGCCTATCTTTATGGGCCACTCCAGCTGGGAGTGACTTGGCCATAAATTATGGCACACACAGGCCCACAGTGCGGATCGCCAGGGATTCTGGACCATTCGAGTGCAGATGACGTGCGTTGGATCGCCAGACAATATGAGAAGAGAATATCAATATCGATCTCGGCCATCAATCGAATTGATTTCATCTTGGCGTTAATGTAGTTGTTAAATAAAATGTCTCTTCAAAAATCAGCCATGGTCTATTATTGAAGTTTGCGTTTTCATTAGACTGAACTAAAGAGTAGAATTACTGTCATTTAACGATATACCTATAATTTAGTGATTTCGGTTTTAATTTTAATTATTTCCTAGTGTTGACCAGTCATTTTGTAAAATAACATCTCTGAAACCTCCAATAAAGGTGTCTAAAACTATGACTTCATGTTTTCATTGCCTCGTACAGTACAAAAAAGATATGATTGCTGAGAATATCAATAAAGTATTTGAACTTACCTCAAGCAGAACTATTTTTTTATAATTTGTCAAAGTTTATGCGGCATAAGTGAAAAGGATCTTGAGTGGTTGAACAAAAAGTGCGTTATCTTTGCTTTTTAATTAAGAAGCCAACATATTCACGTTTATTTAACCTGACTTACACCTGACAAAACATGACTTATCACTAAATCAGATAAGTACTTCACTTAATATAATAATTTAGCTCACCTTACCAACCGAAATGGTTGCCATGCTTCGGGAAGATCGCTTCTAGAATCCCGTGCTCTTTAGACATCCAGTCCCCAGGGGGTTCTTACCAGGTCCAACGTAATTCCCTTTACGATCGGTTGGTTTCAGGAAGACAATAGTGGGATTGCCCGCCTTATCACCGGTTCTTCATCTCGCTTATCCAGTCAACCAGAAAACTTTTACACCACGATACTGACTTGCAGATTGCGGGCGATGGTGCGGTTATATAGCATTTATTTTTGGTGCGGATATCTCCGGTTCGGGGTTTTACGGTTCTGTTACCGTAGAAAGCTTCACAGAACGCAATTGCGATCGGACTTTGAAGCACGTACCCGCGCAAAAAGATACTCGGGCGTACTTTTAAGTCCCCAGTGCCGCGGAGCTCGTCAGTTGGCCGTGAACAGTGCCGCCAGCCGCAACATCTCCGCATCCCATCTATCCACATCCCGACGGGAAGATCAAGGACACCATGGATAATCCCGCTTATGTGATAGATTGCGAGCGCGAGTTCGGTGAGTCACAAAAAAAAGTGGATGATAAAACGAAAGATGCAGCAATCTAGTTAAAGGATATTATTTAAAGTTGTGAAATGCCTCAATATTTTCTAGAAAACCCAAAGATAATGGCATGGTATAACATATATTTTTTATTTGTGTTGCAAAAACGAGTGATTATTTTGTTAAGAGAAACCTATAAAAGTGAGATTCATCGTGATATAAAATTATGAATGTGAAATTTGCGGGTGATCTTGGATTCAATTATTTCATGCAGTTATACTTGTAATTTACATTACCCAGTAATAAAACACTTAACGTAACTTGTTTTTTGTTTGCTATGCTTTATTATTGCCAAAATGACTTTGTTTTTCTTGGTATACATATATAAGATATATGCGGTATATAAGATATATATGCGGTATATGCCCATCAGTTACAGATTCAATTCTATATCGTATGCATATCGTTTATACGTATGTTATTATTGATGAATTCAATTCTCGTGTCTTTCGATGCAGATGCAGTTTCTTTATATCTCTCTTTCCCTCCTCTTTCTCCTACTATCGTTCCCGCTTTTTCGCTTAGTGTATTTGGTTTTTGATAGGTTTGCATTTAGTGTTGAGTATGTGAATAGACCGACAAAATGTCACGCTTCACACATCGGTTATATACCTTATATATAACTAAATATTCGTTTTTTGAATTCTTTAGCACGCCTAGTTTTATCTTGTGGAGCAAAGTGCCTATAAGTAATGCGTCAGCTAATGGTTTATAGACCACCATGATTTACGAATCTCTTGTTAAACATTTGAATAGTGACTGATAAAGTAAAGAGGCTTCTTCTCATAAGATAATTCATTTTTACAGGTAGTAAAAAGTAACAATTTAGAAGCTAGGTGACTTTGTAAAGATTTCTTATTAAAACAGGAATAATATTTAAAATCCAAGAAATAGTAGTAGTGAAATAAAGATAAGGTTATAACCGATATCTGAACGTGACACATCCTAGCATAATTCCCTCCGCTGAGATGACTTTTGAAGTGAGTGAGTGTGTGATTCGTTTCTGATGCTGAAATATAGTGACATTTATCCGCTTCCCCGTTCCGGGGGATATACTCCGTGGATGGGTTACTGGTAATTGGTTACTGGTAATCGGTAATCGGTAATCTGGTAAACTGGTTACTCTAGGGTTGGCTAATTATTGTAGTTGGTGCAGCGTTCGCTAGCTGCCTGGAAGCAGTGTCCTAGGTGGGGTGAGTTTGCTGCTGAGCTTGGTGAGGTGAGCCGCCTGTGTGATCTGTGATCCGTGATCCGTGATCCTTGATTCGTGATCCGTGATTCCGTGATCCGTAATCGCTGATATCGAGTGACTTTCTACTGAAGTGGGTCCCGTATTATGCGTGTGTTCCTTTTGAGTGTGTTGTTGAGTGGTTTCGTGGTTTTTGTGTGGTTGTGTTTTTTTTTTTTTTTTTTTGGTACATCGACTATCGTTTAGCTATGGTTTCAACTAACCTTTTGCAGTACATAACGTTTATTAACCTCTATATATTGACCAATTTGTAGCTCAGTACTGACGTAAGTCAAGTCTTTTAACCGTAGCTGAAATTAGTTGTACATCAGACCCGCTCGGTTTGCTTAATTAAAAACATTACACTATAGATTAAACGATTAAAACTTTTGCATTCAATTCTTTGGTACATAACTCTTAAAATTTCTCTAATTGTTAACGTATATTATTTTTTTATGAAATGTATAACCTTGCTTTTGATTTAAAAACCCACTAAAACAGCTTAACCAAGTTTTATTGAAGTGTTTACCTTTGGCTAACTGTTTAATATATATATAGCTTATCGCCAGTACTGAGCTAAACTGAATTATTGTGAGTAGTGCTGCCCGTCTAAACATTTCTCCATTGATATAGGTATGATCAGGTATGGAAGGTAATGCTTCCCCCTTTTTGTTTTTCATTCTTTTTTTTTGTTGGGAAGGGTTACCTTGTGAGCTTATCTCCATTTCCGATCTTGGCTTTAGTGTATCATCCCTCTACATTGCCTTACAAAAAAAAAAACGTGGCCTACCCGTTCGTTTTGATCAATCCCTTACTTCTCGAAGATCAGCTCGCCGGTGAGGAATGGATTGAGGTAGGTCTGTGCCTCGTATCCGGAAACCGAGGCCGTCGTGGTCCTTCGTCGTCCGCCGGACTGCGCTCCTCCCCGCCGATCGCCATGTGCATGTCCGTGGGCGTGGTGCGATGGTCGTTTCTCCTCGCTGGGACTCAGGATCAGCGGAATGGGCATCGAGGTGTACAGCTGCAGCTGCGGTGGCTGCACAATTGTTCCTGCCGCCGGATTCAGTGGGGTATCCATGTAGCCATGTGGCAATGTGGCCGCTGTGGCCGCCAGCGATGCATCTCCTCCTTGTCCACCGCTCGTTGTGCTCGGCGTTGAACTGCCACCCATTGCATTGGCAACCGAATTGGCAACGGAGAGCTTCTTCTGGCCACCAGTTCGGGCTCTGTGGTGTTTGTAGTGACTCCGGTGTGTCTTGCGCTTCAAGTGACCCATTCCGGTCACTTCGGCCGGCGGCGAGGTGTCCAAAAGCAGGGGCAGATGAGCCGGATCCGGATCGGTTTCCAAATTGCCACCCAACTGAACGTTATGACTTGTGTTGCCTGGGATCGGGGTGTAGGGTCCTAAAAGTGGCTTTTTCGGCGGCTCTCGGGGATGCGGATGGGGATGCGGATGGGCCTGGATAATGGTCGCCGTGGCAAAGACCTCCTGGAAGCGATTGTTCGCCTCCAACTGTTGCAGCTGAAGGTGTTGTCGCTGCAGGATCTGCTGGCGCTGCTGCTGCATGTGACTAAGGATGCGGTACTGCTCGAGGATGTGCTTGTAGAACTGCTCCGCGGTCACTTCCGATGAGTTCAGGAGGCGAATGGCTATTTTTTCGGGTATCACAATTTTATCTGCAAAGAAAATGTGATTTTATTAGATACAGTTTTGAAAAAATAACAATTGTTAAAGAGATACATAAAGTTTGGTTAATTATTAACAAAAGCTTTTCAACCTTAAATACGTTTTAAATAGTGTTAAAGAATAAAATTGATTGAAGATTTTATTAAAAAAAAAACACCTTATTAAACATAGTAAAAATATGAAATTTTAGATATACATATTTCTCCCAATAAAATGTACTATGGCTCACTGACCAATATCATTACCGATGGATTCGTATATTACTATTTCGCATAAATAATTAAGTTCCATTTCCAACCACAAGGGAAACTCATTATTAAAGCCCTAATTATTTATACTTTTCTGCCTAGCAAGTGCAATTTTACCCGTCCTTGCACGACTTTCCCATTTTATTTGTTTCCCTCAAACTTTTCCGTTTTTGCCTATCCTTGTAAGCAGTTCTGCCTTGTTATGCAGGCGGTTAATCAAATTTTAAATAAGAGCAACAAGAAGAAAAAAACACCGCCTTTCGAGGGGCAGAAACTTTGAAGGCGGATATTAAGAATATTACCTTACATTTTGCTCTGGCAATTTGCTTCTTCGCTGCCATAAATTCCAATTTGCTTGCCGTATAACTTTCATTAAGCTTCCAGATTCTGTATTTAATTGCATCAAATTAGATTTATTGAACTGCAAACTGCAAATGGAAAGTACAGCAAGGAAAATTGCACCCCAGCGTGTTTTGGGCGGTGGGTGGTTGGTTGGTTGGTCGGTTGGTTGGTTGGTTGCTTGGATTGGGTGTAGTCGTGTGCATGACACCCCATTGACCCAATTTCGAGTTGATTTACAAAAACTGAACAAAAAGCCAAGAAGCAAAGGAAGGATGAAAGCGGAACGAGCTAAAGCCGAAGTGAGTGAAACAATGTGGGCGGCTTTTTAACGTCCTTTCTGGGAAAGTGTTGCCAATTCAGATAACTTTATAAGAAATCGGTGGCATTTTCTTTAAAGATGAATTTGCATTGAATATGAAATTAATTATTAATTAGAAATGGCCAATAGGTATGCAATAGTATTTTCCCAGAAAAAAGTGTAAATTATCACAGAAAACTTTCTGGAACTTTTTAAACGATTGTGACCAGTGATTTTTTCGGAATTCCTGATCATTAGATGTTTTAGATACTTATCTTTACTGTAGAATTTATAATGAATATGCAATCGCTGATTCTTCCTTTAGTTAGCTAAGTCGAAATACTTAATCTGAAACCCGGAGAATTTTATGGAGCCTTGTTTTTTTTAATAACAAAATATTTTACATTCTTCAGTTGTTGGACATAAATTGGATTTAAATTTGAGAATTTCTACAATTTGGTGTGCGTTCCTTGGGTGTAGTGAGATTTTTATAACCACCATGCTTTTTAATCGAAATGTATATTTAATAGTTCAACTGTTTCATCAGTGTGCACTCTTCCTTAAAAGCACTTTATTTTGCAGCTAAAAAAGGGTCAACATCGTACTACCAGCCATCCAAGCCCATCGGTAATGGCTAACGGCTAATGGTTAGCCCAACCCCAATCGGAACCCCGTTCAAAGCCCCAATGCCACTGGCTCTTAACTCTCGTAGCCTAGATTCCCGCTTTGTCCCAGATTGACCGCTGGCCGCAAATGTCCGTCCCGTGATTGGTTTCTGGTTTTTTGGGTGCTTTTGGTTACTGGTCATCGGTTAGCAGTAGTTTTCCCCCGAAAGGTGTAGTGATTACCCGGTTGATTACCCGGCTGATTACCCCCAAAAACGAGTGAATGCCTTACCGCAGTGCGTGGCCTTGGTGACAAAGGGGCGGATGGTGGGGTCCCAGATGAAGATGTAGTACAGCGAGAGCATGATGGCCGCCAGTGAAACGCAAAGGACATAGACGGCGACGGTCAGGATGCGGATGACCTTGCGGTTGCTTTGCTGCGGTTGGTAGCAGCGGCTTATTGTCTCCGTGGGCGGCAGTTTCACTTTCTCCTCCAGCGAACTGTGTTTCGAGTTCATTTTTGATTCGGTTCGATCTTGAATTTTGATTGTTAGATATGTTCAGAAATGCCTCTTCTTGATTTTGGTTACAGTTGCAGTTGCCTTTTTCCTTTTTGTTTTTGGCAGTGTCCCGTTATAATAGTCTAGTATTTATTTTGGTTGATAAATGCAATGTTCTTTTGGTTTTTAGCTTGCCACCTTCTTTGGTTTATTTTGTTTGTTTTTTATTTTTTTGTATTTATGTTTAATAATATTTAACTTTTATTTTATTTATTATTGTTTATGCGTGGCGTGCTTAAAAGTACAAAAAAAGAGCGCGCAAAAACTTGTCTGCCAACCGACGCGTCGAACGTGTGCAAGCGAAATGAGAGCATAGAGAGAGGCTGCCAGGAGTTTTGTGCCGTTTTTTCGCCTTCGTGTCTTTTCTTTTCTCCTTCGTGCGAGGAACGACTCTCTCTTTTCTGGCTCCTTTCCCTTCGCTTCGTTGGGAACTTCGGCTTGGAAAGTTTGCCTCATTGCATTAGCGATCTTCGCTTTTAATTTCATTCATAAAATCCATCTCTCTCGCTCTGGCTCATTTACATTTTCGGCTGCCCACGCTAGCTGATGTTGCTGCTTTTCTTTCTTATGTTTTTTTTTCGGCATTTCTTTGAAAGCAAAATAAAAACAAAAACGCAGTGCAGAAACAAAAACAAACCGCACGTCGGCACGTTGCCGCTCTTTGTGTGTCAAGTGCAGTTTCCATTTCCCCGCTATCTCCGCCACTCCCTTAACCATCCAGCGTCTCCTCACCGCTTAACCCCCATGCCCCCGCTGACTCATATGCGGAAATTAAAATGCGCGCTTGAATTAATTTTCACTATTGCAATGATTTCAATGCCAATCAATGTTTGCAAATTATGGCATTTTTCGAAACGCAAATGTTGTGCAATTTTCGGTGGGGGTGCGGTTGGCGATGGGCGTGCGTTGCTGGCTTTGACAGCAACCTTCGCAGGTGTCGCGAAGGACGTCCAAACTTTCGCCGCCCCGGCCCCTTTCCCCTTCACACACCTTTAACCCGCCGCGCACACCTTCGTTTTCCGTTGCCTTCGGGGGTTAACAAACTGCAACTAGGTCACTAGGACAAGCCGAGAGAGCTAAGGAGAGAGCGAAAGGAGAGCACACCAGGAGAGAGAGAAAGAGAGAGCGGAACGAATGCAGTGCTCGGTGAATCGAATTGCAGGCGTGCGAACGAGAGGAGGCAAGCGCAGCGAACGGTATTGCAATGTTGGCCATTGATTTTGTTGTATAAGCTTCACACACACACAAACCCTGAAGAGAAAAGAGATAGCCAGTCACACACCCACAATCACATTTATGTACAGGTAAACTTCGAAAAGTAAAACACGCGGTTTTTTCCAAAAAGTATGCTAGGATATTGTGCCCAAAATGCAAAAAACAAACTATCTTTAGAAAAGAGTTGTAAACTCAGGAAGGTTTTAAGAAAGTTTTTAATTTTTTTATATTTTAATAAAAATAATATTTGTATTTTGCTTGAGCTACCAAATCTCTACTGTACTTGCACTTAAATGCATATTCATCATGTGGGCCAGGATGTAGGCCACACACCCACTATCGCCCAGGCATTTTACAAGCAGCATTGTTGCAAAGTTTCCTTCAAGGAGTTTAAATCGCCAACGTAGCCAGGTGAAGCCATCCACGCCCATCGTTCATCTGGCTGTGCTGGCCTCGAAAATGTTTTGGGCCCGGCCTATTGCATTTCCCATTTTCCACTTCGCATTTCCGTTTGCCCTGCAGCCATTTTCCCCGCCAGCCCAGCCAAGTTTAAGGATGGTTTATCCATCTGCTTACTTATGTGCAGACAAAGCTGATTAAGCAGCTCGGGCAGCCGGAACGAAGGAATAACCTAAGGGGGCAATGGCTATGGCAACTTGCAACGGGGAAAGTTACCCACCATACACATACATGATACAGAGTTGGATACACATAATTAAACTTAAAGTTTGGTGGGGCAAAAAGTTTTCAGGCCAGCCGAGGAGGACGAGACGGCCGCCATATATAAACTTAATAAGAACTAATGGTATGACTTTAGTAATTGAGTGTATGCCTGGTAAATATGGGCGTCATATTATTCGGTGCAATGGGCAATATTTGTAATTAAACTGGAATATTCGCAGCAGGAATGCGCTTGAGAATTTCATGGAGCTGCCTTTCTTGAGATCAAACCTCTACGCCTCTGTAATTACAATGTAATTAAAATTTAATTGCTCTCCGAAGCGAACGGTGCGTATGAGTAATGTGTGGCCCTTAATATTAAGCATACGCCTCGTACGACAAGTAGGCCCCAAAATGAATTTAGGAACAGATTTATTTATAGCTTTCAATTTTCTTTCCATAACTTAACATTATTTAAAATTGTATTTTTTCCGAACCACTTTGCGTATGCGTAATGTCCTTTTAGGTTACTCATACGCCATGTATGCAAGAAAATAAATTTTACTTGGATTTTCCGAAGAGTATCTAAAGAACGTTGAAAGGGCGAACAATTTGTGGTATTCCTTTCTTTTAAGAACCTAAATTTTCTTATTTTTTTGGCTTACCAAAAATGAAATTACGACTTGCTTAGTTGTGATTAGTGTAATGAATTCAGTGGGCAGATTTAGCCAAAGGCGGGTGCTTTCTTTTGGCCCTTGTAGACGGGCGGCATGCGTGAGTCCCAGAAGAAGATGTGGTAGATGGACAGGAAGAATCCCAGGGAGCAGAGTCCACACAGGTAGATAACGATGACAAAGTAGCGTGCGAATTTCTCAGTGCAAGTGGGTTCGGCGAAGACAATCTCCTCCAATTGCGGTGACTTCGGCACATACGATGTGGCACAGGCACTTCTTCGCGGGGCACTGCTGCTGGCCAGGCGAACACTGCTGCCACTTGGGGTCCCTCCACTTCCGGCGGATCCCCTGGCCCGCTCCTCCTGGCCCTTCTCCTTATCCCTATCCTCCTCCTCCGCCCTCGCACTCGCACTCGTTTCGATCAGATTGACGATTTTGGCCAAGTTCGCCATACTGGTCGCATTTCCCAGGCCAACTTTGGCGGTTTCCGGTGCCGCCGACATTACGGATATTTGATTGTGTTTATAAATTACTAGCCGTGGCAGTCCACTTGGCGATGTGGCAGCTACTGATTTTGATGTCGCCACCACGATTAAATCAAAATCACTCGGCTGACGCCATACGCAATGGCGGGGATAAAACAAATGCGAATAGGTGCTTTCAACTCTGCGATTTAGTGGCACGTAGCAAAGCGGATTAGTTTTGTGCCTGGCTGTCAACTTTTGATATCGGCCACGGGGGCTAATTAAGCCACTGCCGCCCACAAAAGCCAATCCACAACAGTGTTGACATTTTATTTTGTTTTTCGTTGGCAAAGGAAAAACCCCGATCTGCGGTGGGGAAATCAACCGCTGAAGTAAAACTCAACAAACCATTGGCTTAAAAATGTTTTCGACAAAGGGAATTCAAGTGGTGTACTCTAGTTGAAATGGCAAAATGTTATTAATGCATGAGAAGTCTGCTCTTAGGCTGACTTTATAAATTTTGATTACTAAAAAATATTTTCACAGGTAACATCACAATTAAGAAATCCTACAAACGTAGTCTTTTGCAAATTATTTTTCGTGATTGTGCAAAATAATTTAAGTAGTATTTTCTAAAACCAAAGGTACAACTAAATTTGCATATTTTGTTGCATATTTGTTGGCCTTATTTGTTAGATTTGCAATTCTCATCCATATTTAAGGCGATACTGTTCCCCATTTACACATGTTTACAAATCTCCACATTTTTCCGTATTTGTTTTATACAACGCGGGATTTGTTGAGTCTACGATAATCCCTACTTAATAAAGCAGTAGCCAAAGTGCCAGCACTGGCGAATAGCCAGCGAATTCGGAAGGTTTGCAGTGGTCAGTGCGACGTGGTCACTCACCCAATCTGGTCACTGATGTCGATGGGAGCGTGCTGGCTGCGTGCGATTTGTGGCTTTGGGGGGAGGGGAATCCAAATCCAAATCCGAATCCGAATCCTAGCCAATCGGATGCGTGTGCTTGAAAACGGGCAGCGGCGGCATGCGGGAGTCCCAGATGAACAGGTAGTAGACCGCCAGAGTCAGGCCCATTCCGCTCACCCCGCCCATGTAGAGCATCAAGGTGAGGAGGCGGAAGGTCTTCGACTCGAAGAAGTCGTTCGACTTGGGCATCTGGATCTCCTCATCCTTGGCCTCCTTGACCACATCGGCCAGGTTCGCCATTAAGCCCGGTTGTCCGCTCATTTCTTCTGGATTCACTTCCGAAAATAATCGAAATATCACTTGAAAAAATAGGGTGCAAGTCGAAAGCGTGACCACCGCCTCTTCGAACGAACTGAACACAATTGAGCGAGTGCTACGACTGTCCGGGGATCAGGTCTTCTGTTTCGATTTGTATTTGTTTTTTTTTCTTCTTGTATTTGTGTTTTTTTTTTCTATATTTGTTTTCGCATTCCGCTTGACTGTTTTTTGCGGTTTCTTTGGGGGGCGGCTGGCGACCGGGGGCATCGTCTTGGGGGCCACGCTAATAAGATTCGCCGGCGGCACTACGAGTAGTTGTACCCCTGGTATCAGTAGCAATACCGCCATGCCACAGTAGTGTAACCAGAACCAACTAGAAACGCATCACGTGCTGCGTTCTTGGGCGGACCACTTGACCCGGTTTGATTTCCCGCCAACCCGTCGTCACTCCCACAATTCCGATTCAGATTCCGATTCCGAGCCACTTCACTTCACTCCTCCTCATCACTGTCGCTTCACGTTTGCAGAATCTATATTCATGTTTGGCCAGGGAAATGCAAGTGGACCCAAAAGTCCGAGACGAGGGGTATAGTCATTCATCTAAGTTTCCAGATCTTGATTTCAGTTTATTTCCCTATAATCAGGTGTTGTTTTATTAAAATCCTTTTGCACATGTGTTTATGTGAACCAAATATCGATTTTCATATATCTTACAAAATTCAAATGGGTGTTAATGTTTGTTAATTTATGCAGAAAAATGCATTGATTAAGGATACAAGCGAATTAAACATGGGGGTATATGTTTTCGATCAGCTTTTAATTAAGTGTATGTAGTATAAATGTATTATTTTGTAGCTGTAAGTATACAATGGTAAATATTGAGTGAAAATAGGGCTATGAACTATTTTCCAAGGGCATTAACTAGTCGAGCATTCCACTGGCGCATTCTTTCCCCGCCTTTGCCAGCATTTCCCAATCCAATTAGCAGTGGCCTGCCCTCCGACCCTCTTCTTCACATTTATATATACCCATATATATTTAGATGTGTATATGAATAGGTGGAAGTACTCACCAACCGAATAGGTCACTGGTAGTCGTGCAACTTCTGCACCGGATGGCCGCCAATGGAGACGGGGAACTTGAGGTGGATCTCCGGCATTTCGGAGTCGAAGAAGATAAGATAGTATAAGGCCAGCACCATGCCCAATCCACTGATCCCTCCCAGATACAGAAAAATCGAGATTATCCGGAAGGTCTTCGTTTCGAAGAACGCTGGAGGTGGTTGCTCCTTGGGCAGGGTAACATCGTCCTTCGCCTCCGGATCCTCCGATTTTTCCACCGCAGCTGAGGCCATGATTAAGTGGCAACTGAGTTCGGATTGAATGGAAATCGAGATACTTATGGGGCAGTTAAGTTATTCCATAAACTCTAGGGTTTCCCATTTAGTGACTTTAATTGACTGATTCTCATTGACGGATTCACTGGAAAAAATCATAAATTGAAACATACAAATTTGTTGAAAAATAATTTCTTATATATTTTTTAATTGTGTTATTATTGATATTTTTTTGTTGTCGCTATATCTTCTACAATTGTTGATCGTTTTTCAAAATCTTTTTTTTTTATTATTAACCTTTTTTTTTCTTTTTTCCTGGTGTAGAAATCGGTGTTGGACGCGAGGAGAACCGCCAGGAGAAGCCCCGGCCGCACAGTTTCGAGGAGGCCATCACGCTGACGGGCGTGGGATGGTTCCACTACAAGCTGCTCCTCATCTGCGGACTCTGCTTCATGGGCGTGATGGTGGAGATCATGGGCGTGAGCCTGATCATGAACCAGATGAAGTGCGACCTCCAGCCGACGCTGGACCAGCAGGGCATCCTGGCCTCCGCCGGATTCCTGGGCGTCGTCCTGAGTTCCCATGCCATGGGATTCCTGGCTGACACTTGGGGTCGAGCCACCACCTTGAAGTACGCTCTGTGCCTCAGTTCCGTTTGCTCGATCGTTTCGGGGTTCTCGGTGAACATCTGGATGCTGATCGTCTTCCGGTTCCTCACCGGATTCTTCATTTCCGGCGGACAGGCGTGCGTCTTCAGTTTGTGCGGCGAGTTCCACGGCAACGGCTCGAGGGT
Source organism: Drosophila ficusphila (assembly GCF_018152265.1). Lineage (NCBI taxonomy): Eukaryota > Metazoa > Arthropoda > Insecta > Diptera > Drosophilidae > Drosophila > Drosophila ficusphila. The sequence continues at coordinate 2,878,244 of NW_025064092.1, read as the reverse complement.
CAGACACGTCACCCTGCTCTCCGGATTCCTCTGCATGGCCATGATTTTTGCACCAGGTGAGTGCCTTTTAATTTGTTTATTTCATCAGATAATAGTATTCGAGGGAATGCTGTGTACTCACTTGTTGTTTGTCTAAGTAGAAAGTTGAGTGTCTGCAGTTTGGCATAGAGCATTTGTAGTTTTTTCACTCTTGAATAGATAATACGAGAATATATATAATAAACATAAAAGTTCTGCGAATATTTTCCTAATAAATGTATTACTTGTTTATCAGGTTTTTTAATCTTCTTTTTACACAAAAAACAAAACAAATTTTTGAACATATTTTTCGCTTTTTCGTTATTTTTTCACTGTATAGAAAATACAACTCATTTAAGATTTTAGTCATATAAGGCAAAAAACTTGAAATACTACTTTTTATACCCTTGCAAAGAGATTATAATTTATGGTTTAATATCTTTAAAACCTTTGTAAAGTTTGTTTTTTAATCATACGCCGTGTTGTGATGTAGTGTTTATTCTGGATGACTTGTCGTATACTTGTTTTTATTGGATAACATTACGCATACGCCGTGTTAGTTTAGGGTTTTCCTATATTTGCTTACGTTGTTTTGATTTAAAGGGCTGCGCTATTCCCCACATATATATCTGTATACTCATATTTATTTAAAAATATATTTTTACAGCCATGGCAATTGGAATTTTACCGCTGCGCATCGAGACCATTGTCCTTGGAATGCGCTTCTCATCCTGGCGCGTTTTGATCCTGGCGAACGTCTCCGTTTCCCTGCTGGCTCTCCTGGGAATCAGCACTCTTCCTGAGACCCCGAAATACCTGCTGGTCCAGGGACGTGGCGACGAGTCCCTGGAGATCCTGCGCTCCATCTACGTTCAGAATTCTGGCCGAGATCCCTGTGAATATCCTGTGAAAGAAGTGGCTCTGGAAAGTGGCGGTGCTAGTTTGTCCGATGTCCATGGCTTCCTGGACGCAGTGCGTCTCGTTTGGCACCAAACCGTGCCCCTCTTCCATCGCTCGAGAGTGTGGCACACTCTGAACATCTGCGTCACCCAGTTCCTCATCTATTTCCTGGCCCAGGGCATCTTCATGTGGTTCCCCACCATCCTCGATGAGTTGGGCACTCGGAATGGCGACGATACTCTGCTCTGCGGAGTCCTTCAGGGCTTCACTGTGGACTCGGGAGCGGCGAGTGAGTCGACCAGCTGCTCCGTGGCCGTGGATACATCCACCTACCAGGTGATGATCATCATCGGTGCCTGTTTCGTGATGATCTACCTGCTGTTTGCCTTCATCATCGACTACATGGGCAAGAAGAATCTGTTGAGTGAGTATTAAGTATTAGGTATTTTAAATTAATAAAATATATATTAACATATATAATTAAAATTAAAACAAAATGGATCAATCTGAACATTGGAATATCATAATAATATGATGTTAATTTCGTTGTTTATATTTTCTTATAAAATAGATACGAACAATTTAAACATATAATATTTTATCTATTAGCTCCTTTGGTATTTTTCCACTTACTTATAAAAGCAAAAAAAAGTATTGACTGATTTGAATCTAAATCTAAAACATCTAAATGAATTCGAATTATACAAAATGTATATTATTGAGAGTATCGAAAGAATATTGTACGTATTAGTGTTAATATTTATTTAATATAAATGTACAAACAATGTAAACATTATTTTGCCAGACACTGTTTGCTTTAAAATCAAGCTGTTAATTTTTATGAAGTTAATTATTTTAAATTTATAACTCCCTATTATTCTTTTTCCTTTTTAGTGACCTGGATGGTGTTCACCATGATTTGTTTGGTGGCTTTGCACTACGTGGAGCAGTTTGCCCTGGTGGTGGTCGCCCTGACCGTCGTGATGGCCATCGGCAACTGCGGTGGCCTGGTCAGCACCATCGCCATGGAGTTCTATCCCACCCACATCAATGCCATGGGAATGTGCTTCATCATGATGGTGGGTCGACTGGGTGCAGTGGTGGGCAGTAATATCCTGGGACGCCTGCTCTTCGCCAGCTGCGACCCCATCTTCTGGGCCATGTTGGTCCTGGTGGTTGTCCTCTGCATCCTGGGATACTTTTTGCCAGAGAAATCGAAGGCGAAACCATCGGCGACGGCAAAGGCGATTGTTTCGGCCACCACGAGTCCCATTTTTGCAATTAACTCCAAATAGAATAGGTTTAAGCTAAACAGAGAGGCTTCTTTCAAAAAAATGATCAACGAATCTTTTAGCTTTGTTTTATGTGATAAGATATTTAACAAATACTTTGTGAAGGTTATTGTTTTTTTTTATACTTATATATTTATTTTAAACTTATTAAGCGGTGCTTTCATTTGTTTGGCTTTTACTTAAGCAAATATAAATGAATTATTAAATATACATTTTATAATGTTTTAAAGCAGACAATAATGTCAAACTTTTATGACTAAATTATACAAGTTAAATAATTTCGTAAGTTTAAATAGAATAAGAACTCTTTTCTACGAGCTTCAAAATATGTACCAAAATTTGCATTTTTAATATATTTTAAAGGGCTTTTATGTTTGTTAATCGATTTAATTAATATTTACATACGGGTCTTCAAAATCTTAGCTTGAAAAATGGACCCTCATGACTTTCACTTCCCTGTGCTTTTTCCATTGCATGAAAATAATATGTTTTAAATGTTTTTAAAAGAAGTGCGATTGCTAAAAACATATCTAAGTGCTTTATTTAAGTATGATATTAAACCCTTAATAATTATGAGTGCGGCTACAGCAGAACTCCATTAAGTTGCACCGAAATGGATGTGGAATCGAGGAACGGGAACGAGAACGAGAACGAGAGCAGCCGCCTTGGAAATGGGAAATGGATTAGGTAAATGTTTGTGCCCATTCCTCCGCCAGTGGCGATGGCGATGGCGATGGCGATGGATGTTGTCACCGAGGAGGCAGCAGGCACCACTAGAAGTAGCTGCATTAACATTCCAGCCATTCGTTTCTGGATGAGGGGATTGGTCAAGGGGGATTTGGGGGAATGGGGGGTACTAAACGCATTCCAAGTGCCGTCGCATCACCAACTTCAACTTCAACTGCTACTCAAGGGAGAGGGTATGTCCAGAGCCATTGGGGTATATAAGTTATACAACAATGATTTAAAGAGTTTTATTTTTTAAATTATTCAGTTTTTTTTACTTAGCTTATAGCATTTAAAACTCTTAGTGAATGGATTTTTAATTTGTCCGTTAACCTCTGTCCGCTCAAGAGAATATGTTTTGGGATATTGCTTTTATATAGGTTTATTAACATTAAAATTTCATATAATATGAGTTAATTAATCCTTTATCAAGAAATTTAAATTTTAAAATATATTTCCAAGTTTATTTTTATGGTAGTTCTTAATCTTAAATTACCATACATATTTATGATGACTTATAGAAGACATGTATATTTAATATTAGGGCAATCCAGTGTTCGAGTTTTCCCAACTTTAGTTTTTTCCCACTTGTTGGCCAGTGTTTTTGTGCGTCTCTTCGTTGTTGTTGCTTTTATTTATTCAGCAAAACGGTATTTGCTCCGCCGGCTGGTCACAGTCTGCGCCTGCGTCTGCATCTACGTCTGTGGCGGCACCTCCAACCCGGCGATCAGGTAGGAAATGGGCAGCCGAGCAAGTGAACAGGTAACCAGGTAAGCAGCCAAGAAGCCGAGAAGCCGAGAAGCCAGGCTAGCTGGCCGAGCAACAAACCGTTGCCAATCATAACACACAAGTTGCCACATGAAAAACAAAAAGCTGAAAAAAGAAGAAATAGCAATAGGAATGAAAATAAAAAGCAAGCGAGGCCAAAACACTGGGGCAGTGTCATTGCGGATTCCTAACGCCGATTCCAAGTCCATTGCAAGTCCAACTCGGAGTCGCCAGTCCAAGTCGCAAGTCCAAGTCCAAGTCCAAGTTGGAGTCCAATTGCGATTACCTCCGCCGCAATCTCTTTGGCCCAAGGAACGTCCATTGATTGCCTAACTGCGCATTTCTCGACTTTTATGGCATTGGCCAGATAACCACCTAACAACTGCCAGTCTTCAGTCTTCAGTCTTCAGTCCCCAGCCTCCAGTTTCCAAGTCTTTAGTCAGTCTTCAGTGTTTAGTTTCTGTTTCTGTTTCTGTTGCAAGTTCGGTCCTCCGTCTGAGTGTCAGTCTCGTCTTCGATCTGGTTGCAATGCCAGTTCCATTAGCCAACGGCATTGCCATTGCCATTGCCATCTAGCCATCAAGCCATTTGAGCCATTTGAGCCATTTGAGCCATCACCGATGAGCCATCTGTGGGGGCTGGCCGGGAATCCAGTCCGCAGTCCAGCCAGCCCACATCAACTTGGCTACCGCACAGATTCGAAGGCTGTTCGGGGTTACCACATTCCGATTTGCATGCCAACAAATAATACCCCGTCGAATGCAGTTCTGTTTTTGATAAAGAATAAAAAAGAATTGTTTAAAAGTAAAAATAAAGAAATGGTCTCAGTTTGATAACTTTGTTATATCTCATTGAAGTTATTAAAAATGTTTTCATTAACTTCCATTTATTGTAATCGAAAAATACAACAAATTGGGGTCACCAGCACTTTGTTTAAGTTGATATGGCAGCCAATTTATTTAGAAACACAGTTAGTAGAGCCGCCATCATTACAGCAATCGTTATTCAGTACAAGATCACTTGGGTCAAATTGAACACTAATGCATTCCTTTCGATTCGGGGTCACCAGCACCCAAATGTCAGGTGATGAATGAACCACAGAACAGAGCACGCGTTGACTGGCGACCAACCATCATTCCGATGGGGCCCATCGACCGGCCCACTAACCCATAATGCTGGCAAATTAGCATCGACATTAGCTCGCTGGTGGTAATAAAAACAACAACACAAACAACAACCACAGCAACAACAACACAAACAACAACAACAACAACAACAACAGCACTTGCGATGATGGCTGTAATGGCAATGACAATGGAAGAGTCTATCCGCGGAGACAGCTTCATTTGCTTCTGGGTCACGATGGTTGCCGTGTCTCGAGTGTCGGGTTTTGGGGATCGGGTGACTTAGGGCCATCATTTCAGTCACCACAGGTGCGATCGCTGAATGGATGGATCACTTGGAGGGGCAGGAAAGGGGGCGGAAACTGGGCGACAACGTGCCATGAAAATAAGAAATAAGTGAGCGACGCACTCCCAAATGGAGCAGCATCTGCCGGCGAATGACAAAAATAGTTAAATAGCCGACTTAGCCAAATTGGCACTAGGCGACCAAGGAGGCAGGTTATAGAAAGACGAGTGCACTCAAAAAAAAATGCGGTGCCATATAAAAGTTATTGTGTCAAACTAATATAATAAACTCTAAACTTAATTATAATTTATTTTCAAATTATTATTCTTGATAAGTAAACTGTTACAATTTTTTGTAATTTGTGTAATTTTCTGAAAACATATTATATTTTGTTTTTATGATATCATATAAACAAGTAACGTACAATATTATTTCTCGAGGGACGTTTATAGATAGATTTCTAAAAAATTTCAAACTGTTTGATTTATTAAGTTTTCGATATGAAACTGAAGTTATTATTTTCCATACAGTATACCCATTTTTCTCAGTGTCGCCGTAAGCTGCAGCAATAAGAACAAAACAAAAGAACAGGAGATGGATTTAGAGACAGCGCTAGAAGTGCGTTGAGGAATTACAATGATGACAGAAAAAGGAGCATCAAGAAGAAGGGGGTTTGCGGGGTGGTGGGAGAGGGGGCGTTGGGGCGGTGGACAAAGTGTGCCGATGCCTGTCATAGAAACAGGCGATGGCGATAGTTAGCACGCCAAGTGGGAAGAAAGAGCGAGCGACTGAGACGGAGACAGACGCCAAATTCAAAAGTGGACTGCGCGCATGCGTGGAATGGGAATGAGAACGCGAACGCCAAACGCCAAACGCCAAACGAAGAATCAGAGAATCGGAGAATCGCAGTTGGAGAACTTGGAACAGAAACAACTTTGTTGCCTTGTTGCTTAGTTGCTTTGTTGCATCCATATCCATGTTGAGCTAATGAAGCGGACCAAGTGGCACGACGGGGCGACCAGGAGGAGGACGCCCGCCAAGTCAAACGTTATTTAATCACAATCGCAATGGCCTCGCTGCAAATAACAACAACTCCACCAGTCTGGTCTGCAAGAAGCGACAGGTGCTGCTGCAGCAGCGGTACAGAATCCGAAGGAATGCAGAAGAACACAACAACAAAAAACGCCAGTCTACAAGCTAAGGGCAAGGATTTCGCACTATAAGGTACCCACTACTCGAGATTTTTCCTTAAATGAATTTCAACTAGCAACATTTCCTAATTTATAATGTACCATATAAATTATAACAGTACGATAATTTGAGAGCGCTTGTTTAAGTAATACAAATCCGTACATTAAACATGAATAATTAATACTATATCTCAATTTGAGTACTAGTACCCCATATACGAAATAGAGTTCAATTTCAAAATAGAAATAAAATAAATAAATTTTTTACAAAACTAAAATATTTACTTTAGATTTTAATTAATCCATCGAGTCTTTAAATATAAAGTATACGCTTATTTGTTAACTTATTGTGTTCAACATCATTAAGGGTTTTAAAAAGCCTTAAATAAATATTTTGAACCGTTACAACAGAGCCTCTAGCTTGAGAATTCCTTCGCTTTCTTGCGCGAAATGCATCATACCTGTGGCACTTTTAACTAGACGGTATTAAATAAAAAACCCGATGTGGCAGAAACAGCAACAACGGCCGAGGAAGAGGAAGACGCTGTGGCAGTGGCGTGTGGAGTATGCAGGCGCGACGGCCAATCAATTCTCAGAAATGAAAACGCCGTCTTCGGTGGGTATTACCGTTGCTGTTGTTCTGCTTCTGCCTCTTCTGATTCTTCTGCTGGCTCTTCTCAATTCTTCGCCTTGTATTGTAGTTGTTGGCACAATTGTGCGATGCAACACACAGCCACATAGCCACATAAACAGAAAAGAATGCGAAGAAATGCAAAATGCAAACACCACGAACCACAACAAAACCACTTTCCAAATGCATTCATGATGTTTACCGTTTAAATGTGCCCAGTCTACAAAGAGAGTGAGAGAGAGAAAGAACGAGGAGGAGCAGCAGCCTCTCTAACACTAACAACAAATGGGGAGAAAAGCAGCGGCTAAGAAGAAGAAAAAGAAGGAAACGAAGAGCCAGCTTGAAAACCGTTGCACATTGTTTATATATGTGTGTGTGCGTGTGAGATGGCGAGCTTGCCAATTCCGATACGTGTGTGAAAGAGATGCAACGAGCCACTGCGAGAGGAAACGGAATTTTTTGTTTATTGCTCAAATCAGCTTTGATCAACTTCTGTTCCCATCTTGATTAGATGTCAACGACGGGCGAAAACTGTTTAACCGTTATGAGCCGGCAGATCGGTTCCCAGCCGAAAAAAATTAAGTTAACCAGGTAAATTATGCACCACCTTGCTCACCTGAAAAGCTGGCTACAATATTTCGCCCTGCGTGTACCACAGCTTTTGCAAGTGCTTTTTGAATGATCTAAGATATAGTAAGGTATATTGATTGATGGGTTGCGTTAGGCTTAGAGTTACTGTTATTAAAAAGTACATATTTTAGCTAAAGCTTAAACACTGATGTTGAAGGTTTGAGTTTTTAAAATATTGTCTTGTTTTATTAAATACTTTCTTTTTCGTAAAACACTCATAGCGAACAATTTGACAATTAAATGTTCTTATACCTTTGTTAAAACTTTGCTTACCACAAATTACGATGGGGAGGGGCTAGAATATATTTGTTTCACTTATGCACTTCTTTCATAAATTCCAGCTTATATTTTCATGGGAAACTATTATTGTTTCCAAAAAAAGATTTCAAAATTAATGTGGATCAATAAAATGTATTATTGTTAGTGTCAGTTAAAAATATAAATGACAAATCATTATTATTAAGGGTTTACTATAGGGTATCTTAAGGTTGCAAGACTTCAGATCCCTACGAAACGATCCCGCTGAAAGTTCAAGTTCAAGTGCGTCAAATTCACGACGCCGACGTCGGCAGAGCTGCCGACTTTGCTGCAAAGCAGCTCCTGCAGGAGATCTCCTTCCAATTGAGGGGGCGTCCAATTGGATTTTATTGGATTGCAGTACACTCTTTTTATTGATCCGTCTAATTGGCAGGCGATTCTATGTCATTAGGCCGCTTGATTAGCGGCAGCAACAACAACAAGTTCTGGCCAAGCTGTGCTCATTTGCGCAGCTGCCAACGCAGGTGTAAAAAGCTCGTCGCGCAGTCGCCGTCGACGCCGGCAGAGCTTGTCTTTCTTCTTTCTTAGCCAGCTCCACCACCTCTCTGCCTCTTTGCCTCTCTGTCTCTCTTCTTGAGCTGCTGCTTCTTATGCTGCTGCTGCCTTTGCTGCTGCTGCTGCTGCTTTTTCTGTTGCTGCGGCTGCTGTTCAAGACAGTTACATTACGAGGCCAAAGAAAGTATCGCCCGGTTGGCTCGCGTATTTCGCGTTCGTCGCTCGCCGAGTCCACACGTGCTGCTGCTCCCGGTCGTGATCCGTGATCGTGATCCGTGATCCCCCATCCAGTGTGCACCATACACACACACACTCGCCAAAAACCAACCAAAAAAAAAGGAAAAGAATAAAATAAAAAAATAAAATAAAATAAATAAGATAAACACCCAAAGTGCCCACGAGTGTCAGTGCATATTTTTTTGTTGTTGTTGTTGCCGCTGCCTGTTACCGTTACTTGCTTAAGAGCAAGACACCAAGAAAGAGATAGAACGGGAAGAGAGTAGAGAAGAACCATTCCAGTGAAGTGAGTGTTTCTTCTGCCAAAAAACAAGCTTATTTTTTTGTTTTTTTTTTCTTATTGCCAATGGAATTTTGAATTGTGTGAAATATCCAGGATTTAACATTTCAGCATCTTATTGTTTTCCTTTCTTGACACATTAAGTTTGATTTTTCAGTGTCCTTTTCTTTTTCTTCTGCCAGTAAAGTCCAAAGAATTTTGCAGTCTTATTTTTTGTAAGATAGCAGAATGTGATTATTTCTTATAAAATCCCAATGTAATATTTAGTCCTTTTTTCTGTAGTTCTTTTCAGAATCCTTTTTTTTTGTGCTTTCAGGAGAGCCAATGGTTAAACAACCAACCTAGACCTATCTATTCTAATAATTGTTCGGTTTTCAGTAGACGCTATCTAGCCTTCTTTTTTATTTTTCTGTGCTTCCAGAGAAGCCTTCGATTTTCCAGCATCCTATTCTTTTATTTTTTTCTCCCAGTAGAGCCGTTGCATTTAGACTTCTGTGAAACATCCAGTCTTTGTTTTTCCAGCATCTTGAGCCCCGTCTTCTTGCGCTTCCAGTGGAGCCGATTAACCAGCTAGACAGCAAATGCAGCCGAGCATTTCATGCTTTCTAATTTTCCCAATTAGCACAAATGCGGCTGGCTTGTTGCCACCGCTTCTTGTGCGCGCACCTCTTCCACCGATTCTTCTTCTTTATCTCTCTCGCCTGCAGAGTGTCTTCTCGGTCCTCTTCTCAGCCTGGCCAGAATCGAAATCAAAATCAGAGGTGTTGTTGCATGCATTGCACTGTCTTAACGGCTGCCACTTTCCAAAGTTTTTCCACCATTTGTGTGTGTGTGTGAAAAAAATAACAATCATACATAATAATAATCATAACAAACACACGTACACGTACAACAGCGGGCGAGACAAGAAAGATAGGGGCCCACAAAAAAAAAAAAAAAGTGGCAACGTCATCTGACGGCTTTTAGATTCCCACACGCCCAGCAGGTGCACTATTTTTATTGACCAACTGCCCCCGACCCCAGCCGACCCAATCCGACCCAAACCGACCCCCAAACTCACATACACCTGTCAAATGGCAACTAATCACCAATCAGTCGCCATGAGCACGGACTTCTCTCCATCTCGAAGCTCGGCGATGATTCTTCTTTGTTTGCGTTACGTGTTAGGCGGTCCGGTCCGGTTCGGTACGGTTCGGTCCACTCTGCTCGATTCTGTTCCGATTTCACTTCTGTCCTCCTCTGCTCTGTACATATAGTATTCATGCCACATTTTTTTCTGTGCCTCATTCAAAACGCAGAGCCGGGATTTCTCAAAAGCACGGAAACATAAGGAGTCCCCAACAGCCGAGATAGATCACGTATTACACACACAGCTGTGTCTTGACCTTCGGAAAGATTACTCTTTATCGGTAAGTTGAAAATTATACTGCATATCAAAAAACTCTCTCAAATACTAGTAATTATAATAGCAGCTTCAATAAAAAATGTAGGAATATTTCAGTCTTAGTTAAAAAAGTTCAGATAAATTCTTAGAGAATCATCAGACCACTTTTATGGTAAATTCCCGTTTTATTATGTAAGCCTTTTGCTACATGTGTTCTAATTACCAAAATCTAGTTCAGACGTTGGAAAGATTTCATCTTGAGTATTGCAAGTAAGATTTTCCCAAAACTTCCTAAATTCTTTTGTTAACTGCTTCAGTTTTTCAGTACCATTGTTGCTTAAAAAAAAAAAAAAAAAAACTGTTTCAAGTCCGCATCCCACCTGACTTATCGACTTATTAATTAAACAAGCAAGATGATGGTCGTTACAAGGCAGACAGATAACACGGGGATAACAGGGCCGAAAACAAGTTTATTAACATACAGTTTTTGACACCTTTCCCGGCCACATTCCCATCATTAAGTCGTGTGGCAAACACATGCGACACAGGCAAAGTCGAGCCGCCGATCCAGCCAGCGAAGAAGCAACATCTTGCACCTTGCAGATGGCAGATTATACTATATGTTATGACAACTTTCGTCACCGCATTTGGTTCATTAGTTGGCAAATGTGTCTGTGGCAGTGAGAACAGATAAATAGAACAGATCTTGCCACAAGATACTGGCCGCAAGAAGTGAGCGGTGCTAATGCATTTGATCCGTTTTGGAGCGCATTAAATGCACCGTTAGCTACTTCGAATTCTAATTAAGCTGATGCGACAATCCAAAGAACGCCGCTGTGGCACAATAAACTCAATTCCACGAGGCCAGATTGGCAGCGGCGAACAAACACGCGACTTGGCCATAAATGCAATGCCAAGTTGCAAGTAGCAAGTAGCAAGTTGCAAGTTGCAAGTAGCAAGTTGCAAGTCTCGTTGTCGCATTGCCATTGCAATCGGCAATCGGTTTCGGCATCGGGATTGGTATCGGTATCGGTGCTGTTTGCCCTGGACTATCTCTTTGTTTGGCCTTAAATGATTCGCTTTAGCCATTATTGCTGGAACCCTCTGAACGGCTTTACCTTTTTACCCAACTTTGCTCTCAGCCAAGGTCTGCATCTCTTGGATCCACCACCTTTTTTTCCATTCATCGCTTCGATCCCATTCGGGCTCATCGATGACGCATAATTTATGAGCTGCTGATGCTGTGTGGCGATCGACCCAGTAAATTCTATTCCCAGTGCCGCCGAAGTGCCTCTCTTTTCACATCCCATTCGCGGATACATCGTAGATACTCGTACAGCAGATACAGCAGATGCCGCAGATACGGCAAATACAGTAGATACAAAGATACAAAGATACAAAGACCTGTACAATATGCAGATGCGGATACAGATAAAGCGCCGTCGACAAGCCTTTTCTTTCGCAGAATGTTAATTTGTATTCAGACATCACCAAAGATTTCTTATGAACAGAATTTTGGGGGAATGGGGAAGGGAAAGGGGAAGCGGGATGCCGGCGTCTCGTCGTCTAACTGTTCTTCGCCTTTCTACAAACATTCCATAATGAAATGGAAACTTTTCGTGGCACATTTCGGCCTTTAGTGCATTTACGTATGCCCCCCAACCACTTGGAGTCGGGGTTTCAAAAGTGAGAGTACCGATTGATCCAATGAGGCTCTTCAGCTTGAGATCTCTTAAGTATTTGAAGATTAACGATGGAGTTGTTGCTCAGATTGAGCTGGCACTTCAGTAGAGATTTTTTAAGGCTGTTCTTCAATTTGAAAATATTAGTTTTGTAAATAAATTCTCTTTTTAAATACAAAAATATTTCACTTATTTAAGTTTACCTAAAATTCCTCAACTCAATCTTATTGATTTTTAAAGTAGTCCACTTACTACACTTAGAACTCCATTAATTATTTAGTATTCATTATTTGCTATTAAAATAACAGTTGCTTATACGGTTAGTTTAAACTAGTAATTAACACACAGCTTAAGTTTATAAGAAAAGTTGTTTACTTTTATAGAAATTTGTTAACTGACTTCAGTAGTAAAATAGTTTTTTATTGTAAAATCTATTCGAATGAGAAGGTTCCCAGTAGGCTGTTATTTATTGCAAAAGTTCTTTACGAAGATATTGGAGTTTTATTAAAGCAAAAGTAGAGCTTTCTTAGATCCATTTAAGTTTCCCAAATGTCCCCTTTGGTCATGTTGAAGTCCTAAATTAAGTAGAGCAGCACTTGCAGACTGAAGCTCTCTTGAATTAGCCTTAAAGCCAATCCCACAGCAACCACCTCAACAGTCTGCGAGTCTGTGAATAGTTGTTTAAAGGCCGTAAGTCTTCTTGACACCCCGAGTGGCAAATGACCCAAGGGCATGGCACGGCGAGCGTCTCTCGAAACACTCTTCCGGTGGCACAAACATGGCCAATAAAGTTGTTAGCCTTTCCCAGACTCGACTGGCACTGCACATCCGTTGATAAGTAGATGGCTGGACTTGAATCTGCCATTGCATTTTGCCATTTTGGCTTTGACTCTGGATTTTTAAGGCGTGCATTCGAGACAGAGAACTCCATCATCCCATCACCCATCTCCCATTTTCAGTCCCATCCCCATCCTCATCAGCATCAGCAGCTAGGAAAGCCATTGTTTGCACTTGACTCTCTGGTGGGAGTCGTCGTCGTCGTGGATGCTCGGATGGCTGGGCTGATGCCTCATGGCTGATGGCTTCTGAGTTGGCTCTCAGTTGGCAGTTGTCATGTTGACAACAGACGGCCAAACAAAAGTTTCGCTGCAGCAAATGGGTCTCTGAGCTGGAGCTCCATGATTCCCATGATTCGCTCGTGATTCTCTTGGGCTTGGCCCAAATTTAAATGGAGGAGCATAGGATAGATGGATTGCTAGATGGATGGATGGATAGATGGTTGGATGGTTGGAAAATGGAGTCAGGGGCCATTTGACACGTTCTCGGTCTTTTCCAGAGCCATTTGAACGTTTCCAGCCGAAAAGAAGAATAGCTGTTGACAACTGCTGCTGTTGCTTTTGCTGTTGCTGTTGCTTTTGCTGTTGCTGTTGCTGTTGCTGTTGCAGCAACAACTGGCTAAAACGATGTCATCTTCAAGCCCCCCAACTCGCCATCCCCTCAATTCCTCCCCCTTTTATCCTGTTGCCATGAGATTTAGTGGCAAATTGTTGCAAGTGCTGGCTGTCTGCCTCGTTGCCTGGCTGAAATTTAATATTCTGCAGCTATTAAGTCGAGAGGAGAAGAAAAAAAAAAAAAACTCTGTTCGCAGCTTGTTCGAGACTTACGTTCGTAATGGATCCGTTTGCATCTTTGGTGGCTTAAAGCTTTAATTGCTTGCGCCAGTTTGTACCAGGCTAATTACACCGAATAAAAATTGCATTTGGCGATTGTCCGCTGAATGCGACCCGAAATAAAAAGTGGACAAACTTGCTCGCAAAAAAATGAGAAAAAATATATATAAAAATAAAGTAAAAATACAAGAGGTGGCTAACTTTGGAGGAGGTGGCGCACCGGCTTTTTTTATTTTTCGTTTTTTTTTTGTGTTGGCTGGTTTGTTGGTCGGTTAGTTGGTTGCTTGGAACCAGTTTAATTAAAAGAAAGTGAACCATTTAAAAATGTATTTTGATTTCGGCTTTGCTTTTCCCATAGCCATGGCCGTCATTATCATTATCGTGATTATTGCGCTTTTCACTGCGGCTAAACTAAGTCGAACAGAAGCTAAAAATAATATATACCAAATCACTCATCAAACTCAACAACTACGAAAATAACAAAAAACAAAAATGAGCAAAATAAAGGCTAAAGAAAATATATATGTATATATATATAGACTGAAATGAAGCATGGTCAGGTGATTTACCGTTTGCTTTTTGCACACACCGTTATTTCGATTCGAAAGTGGTCGGCGGCGCCATCGGCATTTCCACAACTCGGATCCACAACTCCACAGCTCCACATCCACATCCATTTCCACATTTCCACATCCACCACATTTCCATTTTCATTTCCACAAGAAGAAAAGTGAAAACCGAAACCGTAAGCAAAGTTCGGCATTGATCGCCTTTTGATGCGACAATTTCTTTTCGATTTCGTTTTGATTCGTTTTTGTTTCGTTTTTTGTTTCGTTTCGTTTTGATTTGAATTATTCGCTTTTGATGTTGATGCATAAATAATGAGTCAATGAATGGATCACTTTTCGAAGGGGCTTTTCATAGATATACTAGTTGGAGTTTTTCTATCTCTATTTTTGGTTTTTTGATAGAGTGCCCAACTTGCGGAGCGTGTCGAGTTAACTTCTACTTTTCCGCTCTTCCGCTCGCGTTTTCCCGCCGCTGCAAGTGCGGTACTGTTAATTGCAGCGCCACAAGAAGAAGAAGCATATGATGATGAAGAAGAAGAAGAAGAAGTTGAAAAAGAAGCAGAAGTAGAAGCGGCGGCGTCATTAATTAAGCGCCACTAGAGCGTGCAACACGCGGCTCCACAGCTCCGTGGCACTTTCTTTGGCTTAGTTAGTTTGGCTGGAGAGTCAGTCGGTTAGTTAGTTAGTCGGGGATCTATATATACATATATATGTAGCTGTCTCCAAGCAGATCTCAGCGATGGGAAAGGTGCTACTTTTCCATACCAAAATCATCTATGAAAACTTATTTCCAGAAACAACTAGAAAGATGTGAAGAACTTACTTCAAATATTACATTTATCTACACAAAAAATATAACACAGACGTTAGTTAATGGTCTGTTTGGTAATAATTAAAATATATATATATATATATATTTCTGGGGTGACAATAAAGCTGTTAATGAAAACGTTGTTTAAAAATCCAATAAATAAATTAAAATGATTATTTTCAATTTAAATTGATCACCCTTAAATTAATTAATGATTGAAATCACAACAATACCTTCTTGAGATCTACATAAGATATTTACAACTAAACCTATTCTGAAGCCATAACAGCTTTTCAGTCTTCCTAATTGCAATCTAGTTTGGAAGTCGATCAATTTGAGTCCCTAGATATATTTAATCAGATTGTCTTGTAATATAACCACCTGCTTTCTGACTTCCTGATCCCTACCCAGTTAACGAGCTTATTAATTTAATCAAAAAGTACTGTAAAATGGGCCCTTGGATGTGTTCACCCAGATATGTACCATATATACATAGTATACCACCCTTCACTGCCCGCGGATAAATTTCTTAATTGGACGCCCTCTGCCGGCGCCCATGCAAATCAGCACCTGAGTTACAGTTAGTCTAGCCAAAGTCTGGCTTAGTTTTTCCCATTTTTTTTTGGTCTTAGACGCTACTTACCAATTTCGGGCTCAAAACCGACCAGTTTTCACTCTTCACTCGTTGGACGACCAAAAAGTAAAAAAAATAGCAAATAAACAAGAGAGAAATTAATTGGCTCCGAATTAAAGACAAATAAGCATATCGGCCGTTTACCGTTTACCGTTCGTCTATATAAAGTCGGCTCTCTTTTTTGTTTTATCTGTTTAGTTTTTTTTTGTGTTTTTTTTTTTTGTTGGTATTTACAGTTCTGCGAGAGATTCTCCGCTGACCGCATTTTTTTTTTTGGCTTGAATCGCGGAGGCTTGTCCATCATCTTTTTCGATGCCGAAATTCGATTCCGAATTCGAATTGGTAAACGAATTCGCTTTGTTTCCGATTTCATTTTCACCTGTTCACAAAATAAAGTAAAAAATTGGTAAAAGTGGGCCCGAAAAATCGGACAATGAAAAAGGAGGCAAGAAATGCGGGGTTTTATTATTATTTTTATTAGTGCTCTACGGCAGTGCTGTGGGCTTGACTGCTTGGCTGGCTGTTTGATTGATTGATTGATTGCCGGCGTCTCTTTAATTGCCCACCGATCTTGGTCAACAGTGAACACAGTAAACAGCGAACAGTGAACAGTAAACAGGGAAAGTGCCGCAGCAGCCAACGCACAATTGATCGACCGGCTAAATATTTATCGGATTTATTCGGGTTCGTGTGCGAAAGAATCGAACAAATTGGAAAGTTTGCGGTGAAATTGTCGGGCAAATAAGCCTGAGAAATATCCCACTTTGCGCTTAATGGGGGTTCTTAAATAAACAAGGTGTTAAATAAATAATATACTTTAAAAAAGTACGTTTTATTATAAGAATTCATTTTAGTAATTTAAAGCTACTCAAAATGTATCCAAACATGATAGATTCTCCTTTTAACTGCAGGGTTTTTTCCATCTTTTGTTTTAACCCCATCATAAATCTACTTAATTGTTAGATTCGCAATCGCAGGCTTCCCTTGCATTTTGATGTCTCAATTAGTTGGGGGAGTGGAGATTTAGGTTGACAGTGGGGCACTTACTCACGCAGTGGGTCACCAAACGGTCCATGCTCGATCTCCCCCCCCTTAAATGACTCACGATCTGTGGAGCTAACCCCGAGATCCAAGTGCATCCAAGTAACCACCGCTGCAACTACAACTACAAACCATCGATCGATGGCAGGCACCTCAATTTGCAACGTTGAAATGGCAAATGGCGCCTTCGGGGGAAAACGAGTGATCGAATGGATCAGAGAGTCGGGATCGCGACTTTATTGGCAGGTTGCCCGGGTCCAAGTTCGGTTTTTGGGTTTGGGGTTTGGGGGTTTCGAGGATCTCTAAAGCGAGATTCTGTTCGGGTAAAAGGGTCCCAGGGAAATTGGCCGCCCGGTCGTTTATTAAATTTCAATTTGTTTATGGCTTCTTTTTCGTGGCCGCACATTTGCGGCCATTTCACGTGGCTTCGTAGCAATTTTCGGCTGGTCCATTTTGGCCATTTTTGGCCGGGGGGCGTCAGGTTAAGTGCGATTCTGGCCCCGGATACGAGCAGCGCGCTAATGACGAGCATCGACATCTTTATTACCCCAACGGGCCAGATCCAGGAACCCAAGGAACCCAGCAAACTCAGGGAACCCAAAGAACCCAAAAACCCAAAAAAAAAAAAAATTTCTTCAAAAAAAAAAAAAAAAAAGGGGAAAACAAGCGAGGAAAAAAAAGGCTTCAACAATTGATATTTAACATACGAATTGATCGGAGGACGACAACGATGATGATGATGACGATGCGACCGCGCCCACTCTGTGTTCTTGTGCCGCCCCGTAAAAGCCGAACAATTAGCCAATTTTTGGGCGGCTAAAAAGTCCAACCAAAAAAAAAAAACAACAACAAAAAAAGAAAAAAAGAAAAAAAAAGAAGAAAAAAAAAGGAGGAGAGAAAGGAAAGGAATTCGGGTTAAGAATTCGGTGGGAAGAATGTTGGCTAGTAGGCTGTACAATTAAATCGGTTGGAATTACTTAATGGCCAACACAAGCTTGGCTTTAATTTGTGTATACAATTTAATCGGATCGTCAAATTAATTGCAGCAATTAACCAAAGCATTCCATTGATAACTTGATTTCTGCTGAGGCAGCCACTAAAATAGACATTATTTTCTAGATGATTACTGTTTTAAATATGAGGGCTATTAAATTATTAAAATATTGACTGGTTTGACCTTCTAAATTGAGTTAATTTCTGAACAACAAATGATTATATGTTAGGTACAAATGAAATATTTTATTTATGTTTTTATGAAATACATCAAATGATAATTACCACAAGTTTGCTTTCCAATTTAAATCCTTTAAAAAAAAATATGTTAATGGTATAACCCATCACCTCGACTTTAAACTACCTTTATTTATCTTTTTTAGCCTTTAACCATCGATTAAGGTTGGCAATCGATCTCAAGGCAATCGATTGCAATGGGATCGGGGAATCGGTTGATCTTTCGATCCAATTGCTGCAATTTGAGTGCTCCGTTTAGCGGAGATCACGACTTTTGCTCCTTCAACCTGTGGCCAAAACGAGTGGCCAAAAGCGACTTCGTGGCCACCAAATCGAGATCTCACTTCCTCATTCTGGCCATTTGTGAATGCCACACCCCGAGCCCCTTTCTCATAATAATTGCTTTCCATTTAAGCGAAGGGAAATACTATACGTACTATTGTATGGCAAAAGGTTTGCCTTTGAATTAAACATTTAAGTTGTGAGATTTTTCAATTATCGGTTTGCAATTGATTGAATCTAGTATAATGTTGATTGGCTTGAATGGGGCGATAGAATAACAGAAGCCAACTGAATGCAGTGAAAGCGTTTAAATGAGTTATGTTGATTGGGGAACAGCTAATTTCTACTTTCCACTACCACAACTCGGTGCTACATTAATTAACTGCGATTTATAGTAAGTTGCAAGTTGTATGGAAATAGGCGAATGCGAGAGTACGGTAAACAAACAAAACACAGTTAGATTGTTAACTCGTTTTTTGGCTGTTTTGTCCCACTGTGTTGATGACGATGACGCAGCAGTCTCCCCATTAACAAAAAAAAGTGGTGGTAAAATAAAGTAGAAGCAAACCAGATAAGAAAACCCCTCCGGCACTCTCCATTTCAACCGCCTGCGGAGAGTTCTAATACACAAATCGTTGGGGTAGTCCCAGCCACTACTTAAACCCTGAACTAATTTCATTTAATCTCTTTTCTTTTTCCCCTCTGTTTCTTGCAGATCCGATCGCCACGCCCACAGCGCCATTATGTGGAGCCCACAGAAAGGCCCTACACGACTGTGGGACCTTAGGTTTAGTAGCTGTATATTTATCTTACACTTAATGGTGAGTCACCTCGTAATAAGCAAAACCAATTCAAGCCCTATCTTATCTTCCGACTTTGGGTTTGTTTGATAAACAAAGCGTTCGATTAGACAAACAAAAATAATGTAATGAATTTGGGTTGATTTGGGTTGCAATAATCATAACAGGGGGAGATTTTTTATAAAAGTAAAGATAAGTTGTTATTCAACTTTAGGGAATAGTGTGATAAATATTTATGGAACCTTTATAAAAATAACACAATTTAATAGCACAAAATCTTGGTAAATTTAGTAGAAATCTATTTGACCAATCCTTAATAATAATAACCAAAATATTATAAATATTTATCAGATTGACTTTACTTTTAACTAAAAATATTTTGCTTTATACCATAAAATCTTTCTTTTTTTCATTATTGGCAGTAATTCAGATAGTTTGGTTTTGTTTTTAAAATGATTTTAGGCCCCAGTTAAAACACTTTCTTGCTTTTAATACTCCATCAAATACGTTTTATTGCAATGTTGTTGCAAGAATTGTGCATACTTCTACTAAAACAGTCGTAAACGGGGCACTCAAATGGTTTCGCCGATGGGCTTGATGAGCAGCTCGTGGATCTGGACATGTGGCGGGGTCTGGATGCAGTAGCTGACTGCATCTGCCACATCCTCGGATCGCAGAAGTGGCAAGTCGGGGAAGTTGGCCTTGTGTTCCTCGGCCACAATCTCAGTATCCACGGCACCGGGACTAATGCTCTGAAATAGGAATAAAATAATGATTCAAATGGTTCCAAATCAGTAGCTAGTTCTATCCAACTCACAGTGACTTTGGTTTGAGTCTTGTTACTGAGGAACTCCTGTCGCAGGACCTCCGTGAGTGCAGTGACGGCGTGTTTCGATGGCGCGTACATGCCCATGGTGAAGCCGGGAATATTCGGCACCCGATGTCCCGCCACACTGTTCACAATCAGGACATGTCCGTCGTTGATGTTGCGCCGCTGCAGCGATTTGAATGTCTCCCGAGTGCACCACGCAACACCCAGGACATTGGTGTCCAGAACGGCGCGAAGATCGGCGGAATTAGCCTCCTTGGTGATGCCCACACCCGGTCGGACGATGCCGGCGTTGTTGACCAAAACATCGGCGCCACCGAGGGTGGCATCGATCCAGGCAAAAGTATCGATTACTTCCTGCTCCTTGCTGACATCGCACTTGCGTCCGTGGAAGCGACTGGCCTGATCCGCCGGCAGGGACTCCTTCAGCTCCTTCAAGCGCTCCTCGCGACGAGCCAGGCCGACGACGATGAGTCCCTTGGCCACCAGATCCTTGCAACAGGCAGCTCCGATTCCCGAACTTGCACCCGTGACAACGGCAACGCGATTCAACCAGCGATCCATTCTTGTTTACTTCTTGATTTCTTGATTTCTTTATTTTATTAAATAAAATATCTGTGATATTTATCCGGGTTGAATGCTCATACGAACTGTTCTTTCGAATGGCGAGCGTCTGGCTTTTATACGGCGCCCCCTTCTATATAATCAGCCGACCTGCTCCGAAGTCATGCGATTGGATTCGAATGAGAATGTACACTGGTCGGCATATATATTTTGACAATAATCAAAGTGAAATATACTCGAAACTTGAACTTGCTTCTTTTAACTTTTGGTATCAATGGAAAGGTAATTTAAATGCCGTTTGAATGATACCATACTTTTCTTAACTCATTCGATATTTATTGAAAAAGTCAGTTTAAAAAAAAAAATTAAAAAATAATTTTTTTTTAACTTTTTCCCTCGGCTTCAAAACTAAAATTTTTGGATGAAAAAAGTTTCTTTAAACAAAAATAATAGTAACTGCAATAAGAATTTTTCAAAAATAATTTTTCTTTTATTTTTTATAATTTTTTGAAAATGCTTAGAAATACGCAAATTTTTTCCGACATTGTCACTTTCGAAAAATCATAAAAAATAAAAGAAAAATTATTTTTGCAAAATTCTTTTTGCAGTTACTATTTTTTTTGTTTAAAGAAACTTTTTGCATCCAAAAATGTTCGTTTTCAAGACGAGGGAAAAAGTTGTTTTTTTAATTTTTTTTTCAAAATTGCCCTTTTCAAAAAATATCGAATGAGTTAAGAAAAGTATGGTATCATTCAAACGGCATTTAAATTACCTTTCCATTGATACCAAAAGTTAAAAGAAGCAAGTTCAAGTTTCGAGTATATTTCACTTTGATTATTGTCAAAATATATATGCCGACCAGTGTATTTCGAATTGAGTATGCGAATGAGAATATTTCATCACTCGACTCTCAACAGCCGGCTTTTTTCGTGTGTATCGTAATCGTGACTCTGCACAAAGCTTCTATAGCAGTTCATACCAGAACTACACTGATATATATATAGACTTCGCAGCTGCGATAGCAAACCTCTCTCCCAGAAAAACCAAACAGAAAAAAGCGTGAGCAGAATTCATTGTGGCTCGGCAAATGTTTATAATTTTTAGCGAGCTCTTAAACAATCACTAAATCATAAAAATAATAATAATGATACCTTCCAGCAGATGGTAAAATACTTATAATGTTTAAATTGCCCTTAAGAGTGTTTTCTTCTGGGTAATTCAACATTATATTTAGTTATAAGATTAAGGTGGTTTTTACTTTTGAGCACAAGTTAACAATAAAACAGAAAAAAAGGGAAAGGCTTTGATTTAAACATGTTTTACGCATTTAAATGTTTCTTTAATGAGCTGGAATTTCATCGTAATTATATTATATAAATTATGTTCCTTTTTCTTTTTATTACATTGCAAAAAATATATAAAATCGTTATATACATTATATAAGCAAATATTTGAATATTTACATGGAAACATTTTAAACCGATGATAATTTTGTTGTTTGAAAGAATTATTTGATCGTATGTTTCATCATGACGTATACGCAATTTATTTTATTACGTATCCGCAATTTATATTATCACGCATACGCAGTGTTATCTGTTCTTGCTGATTTTATGCCCAAAGTAGATTATTATACGTGATTTAAAAAACAAGAAGTTTTACCCTAATGAGCCAGCAAGCTTTTTTTGTACAATTATCGAAGCAAATGATGATGTAAAATGGCGAGATAACTTATAATTTGCAAACACTATTAGATTGTGTGAATAATTACCAGCCAAATGTGTTACATGAAAATGCAATAATGCAAAGGTATTATTCGATTGATCAAGATGTAAAACAATTACATGATATCTGCATAAACTAATTTATTCAGTTAGATTTTTCTTCGATCCATTCGATACATTCGATCCATTGGCTTCGACGACATTTCCATTCTCGTTCGCTGAGGCGATGATGCCAGACAATGTGGCACCAGCCACCACCAACGATCAGATACTATATATATATATATATATACGTATCTATATAGCCACTCGTTCAGGTGGCTCATCCAGTAGGACAACTTTTACTTTGAGGGAAAAAAGGGGAAGAGGTGCAAAATGCAAATTCCTTTGCATCGCAATTCGATTTTCGATCGATGCTGATCTATGCGGCATGTGGCAAGGCAGTTTGGGGCAGGTATCGCTTCATCGGTATGCAAATGTCAGGTGCAACTGCCTCCCACTCCCCTTTCTACAAAAAATACAAAAAAAAAATATATATAAAAAACGTAGACCTGTTCCTGGCAAACAAAAAACGCTGGCAAACGGATGCAGGCCAAGTGGAATTCGCTTTCCCATTTCGATTGGCCTTCATTGGCTGAAGACAGAAGATTGGGGAACCGAAGACCGAAGACTGAAAAACAGGGTAGCCGAAGACTGAAGACTGGCCAACCGAAGAAGAAGAGTGAAGACCAAGTAACCGAACACTGAAGACTGGGCAAACGAAGACCGAAGACTGAGGATACGAAGACTGAGTATCGGAGGTTTTGGGGAGACTGGATTGCCGTTTCGTTTTTATTGGCAACACGTTTGTCAGGTGGCAGGTGCCAGTTGAACCGTTAGGAGCCCACCCACAAGGCTCACCAATGGATCTCCAGATGGCTCTGGGATGTAAAAAGCTAGAGATAAATCTTCAGTCGCTAATAGTTATCCTCAAACATTGAATTTAGAATTGGATTTATGGAGCAAACAAGTCGGTTCTCTTTATGGTTTAATGTACACTTATTTTAATTTACATTTTATTTTAAGTGTGTTGTTAATTTTTTCTACATTTCTAAATTTTCTATTCTTTCCAATTGCAGTTTAGTTTAGTCATAGCTGGTAATGAACTGTGGCCAATGGAGAGGCCAGATGGCATGCCCAATATCGTTTCGCTGGAGGTGATGTGCGGCAAGGATCACATGGATGTCCACCTCACCTTTTCGCATCCCTTCGAGGGCATTGTCAGCTCCAAAGGTAAGCCATCTTTAATTCTTTTAGTTAATTCAATTACTAAATAACATTTTTATGTGATTTTAAAGGACAACACAGCGATCCGCGATGCGTTTATGTGCCGCCTTCGACGGGAAAGACTTTCTTCTCCTTCCGAATTTCTTACTCTCGTTGCGGCACCAAACCGGATTTGAATGGACAGTTCTACGAGAATACGGTTGGTGGTTACCTAATCTATAAGAAGCGCTTTTTAATATCCTGTTCTTTCTGTTTACCAGGTGGTGGTGCAATACGACAAGGATCTGCTGGAAGTCTGGGACGAGGCGAAGCGATTGCGCTGCGAGTGGTTCAACGATTACGAGAAGACCGCCTCCAAGCCGCCAATGGTTATTGCCGATCTCGATGTCATCCAACTTGATTTCAGAGGTGAGTATTTCATTTAAGCTAAAGGAATAGTTCCCAAAACAATATTTTCAAATGAAATGCTGACACAATATACAGTATAGAGATTTGCTTGGCTTAAATACTTGAAAAATGTTGATATGAAATTAATAATTGATAATTGATAATTATAAATACGAGGCAAGCGCACCAAAATACCAATTTCTATACCAATTAAATGTTTCACTATCAAAATAATACCTATATAATAATACCTATATAATGCTTAATCATTATTATTGTTTAACATGTAATATAATAAAAGAAAACAATGATATTGCGTTTATAGTAATACAAAAATGTTTATAACTCGCAAGGGTCAAATTGATTTAGTTTTCTTACAAAATGTTCTTTTGTGTGCAAGCATATAAACTGGCTAATAAATATAAATTTATTTAATTTATTTTAATTAATTTCCCTAGTATGAATTATAAATAATGAAATCTTTTTTGTGGCAGGCGACAATGTGGACTGTTGGATGGAGATCCAGCATGGCAAGGGTCCTTGGGCGCCACCAGTTAGTGGGATCGTGCCACTGGGCTCCACTCTGACCCTCGTGGTGGCCATCAATGACTATCGCGGTGAGTTGGGATTCCCATAAATGAGAATCATTTCCAAATGAAATAGGATATCCAAATAAATTCCCTTATTTTTCCACAGGCGAATTCGACATGCGCGTAAAGTCCTGCGTGGCCTCCGATGGTTCGGGTCATGTGATCAATCTCTCGGATGAATTTGGATGCGTGCTGCGACCCAAGATGATCTCCCGCTTCCTGAAGGCCCGTGCTCCCGACGAGAGGGCCACCGTGATCACCTACGCCTTCTTCCACGCCTTCAAGTTCCCCGATGCGCTGAGTGTCCACATCAAGTGCAAGGTGGAGATCTGTCGCCATGGCTGCCTCGATCACTGCCAGAATTCGGGAGGCGGTTCCGGGGAGTCACTGGGCCATGGACTGGGCTTGGGCATTGGATTGAGCAATGCCAACGAACGGAAGGACGTCCACATGTCGGATGCCATGGGCAGCAGTAGCAACGATCTGCTGAGGGATCTGGCACTGCCACCTGGTGGCCAACATGGCATGGGAATGGATCACGATATATTCTACGAGGACATCATCCACGATCACAAGCAAACGCTGGGCGGCGGCGGTGGGTCACCGATGGGCGGGGATTATGGTCACGAGAAGAGCGTCAATCTGCAGCCACGTCCCGTTCACGAGGAGCAGGAGGAGGCGGATCTCTCCGATTTGTTTGGCGATGAAGACCTCGCCGACTTGGACATGGACGGAGGCGAGGGGGAACGCTATTTGGGACTGAAGAAGAGTGGCAAGTTCCCGCATGGTCCGCGGCAGCTGGAGGCCCAAAAGCGCATGGGTGTGCCGATGGCGGGTCCGCGCTCCCTGGAACCCCACAACCAGGATGAGGACGATGTGCCGCGACCAGTTTACAGACCCCAAGCGGAGGCCCTCAAGAAACCACGCGAAGATCACATTGATTTGGACAAGGAGGAAGTGGCGGAAGAGCAGGAAAAGAGGAAGAAGAAGGAGGAGGAGGGGGAAGTGGAGAAGAAGGATGATGAGAAGCCAGGTGAAGGCGAAGATGGAGCGTCCAGGAGTCGTCGCCGTCGTTCGTTGGTCATCTCCGATCGGAAAGTTCGCAGTGCCGATGTGGGAGTTAGCGGCTTATACGATGTTATATCCGAAGCGGACTTGGCCTTCTCGCCGGACTCCAAGCAGGAGGCGGTCACCGTGTTCCAGGGCAAGATTAGCGAGGAGGTCGTCTACGGTATCTGCATGCCAGTTCCCGGCTTCAGCATCCTCTTCATCGTTGTCATCTCGGCCACGATTGTGTCCGCTTTGGTGGCCGGTTCTCTGCTGTATCGCTATCAGCTGCAAAAGGAGGCGTTGGACAAGCAGACACCCATGCCGGTCACCGGCACCCTGGCCTCCTGGATGACCTTGAGGCTCTTCCGACTGCGGCACTTGCAACAACAGCAACAGCAGCAACAGCAACAACAGCAACAACAGCAACAACAGCAACAACAGCAACAGCAGCAACAAGTGAGGCAGCCGAGTTCAGGACACGAAACAGTTCAGTGATCAATTTAACCAGGATCAGAGATGAAAAACAAAATCGGAATTGAATATCGAAGTGAAAATCGAAATCGAAAATGGAAACGGAAAATCGAAATCGAAAACGTAATCGTAGATGGAAATCAAAATCAAATCACGTTGCCCACATCTAATGCCTTCCATTATTATTTATTTATTATTGATTATTGTTTTTTTTTTTTGGAATATATATTGGGTTGTTTTCGTTCAGGATCCAGACAAAGAGACAATGGTGCAGATATCGGATTTTTATCAGATATCAGAGATCGGGCAACAATGCAATACTCGAACTGCTCGTTTCGGTGCTGAACGTTCTACATAATTTTTTTTTTTTGCAACTTGTTTTTTGGGTGCATTTAGTCGTTAAATTGCATAGATGAAAATATTAGATGAAGGAACAATGGAAAATGGAAATACATAAATGAATATAAAAGGTATATAAAAGGTATATAAAAAGTATATAAAGAGTATATAAAGAGTATATAAAAGGTACACAAAGAGAGAGATACACAAATACAATGAAGACTCCGGACAGGTGCTCCAGGTTTAAGGAGTTGGATGCTATATCGCATCCACTTAGGCATAAGGGAACTTATTTATTTATACATATATCTATTAGCTATACATACGAGATTTAGCTGTAAGCCGATTAATGGTATGGAAATCGTAAATGTAATCACTTTCGTTCTTTTTTTTTTTGTGTGTGTTCTCTTTGGCATCGAAACAAAAAATATTTAGGGGAAAATTAGTTAAATTCTATAGCTTACAAATTCGTTTAGAAAATTCTCATACTCACACATACACCCATGCGAAAACGCACTTACTCACGCACACATACAAGCCGACTACCATTTTTCATTGAACAAATAAACAACAGAAAATGCAATTTCTTGCGTGCATATTTAAATTTAAGTGGACACTTTGTAACTGAAAAATTGACATAAATAAATGAATAAAGTCTATTTAAGTTGAAAATAATAAAGCCAACAATCAATTTTTTTAAATGAAAAAGGTTTTTTATGATGATCCTCTTTAAAATTTGCAAAAAAATGGATTTGCAGAAATGTGATAAATTTGTTGCATTTATAAAACAATAATTTTTTTTTAAGTTTATCCAATTTAAAAGTGGCATACCTCTATGAATTTGTTATTCAAATTTCTATAAAGCTGCATCATTAGTTTTTTTTCCCCATTTTTTATATCCTTGCAGAGGATATTATAATTTCAGTTAGAAGTTTGCAACGCAGTGAAGGAGACACCTCAGACCCCATAAAGTACACATGATAATAATAACTAAAATATTATAAATATTTATCAGATTGATTTTGCTTTCAACGAAAAATATTTTGCTTTATACCATAAAATCTTTCTTTTTTATTATTGACTAGAGGGCCTGTGTCCGCTTCGCTGGTCAACACAATTTAACAACATAAAAGTCAATGTTGCAACATTTTTCAAATATATGGGGAAGTATAGAAAGATGGTTAATTAACACTTTTCCAGTTTGACTTCTCCACTTGCGAAGCACAATCCAGCCGTTTCTCTTTTAAACTTTAAGGCACTGCAATATCGGTATATAGTCGCCATTGGTCCAATATCTAAATTTTCATTATCACTGTATTTCGCAGTGGGGTCATATTGGAATGCCAAGCGATTGAATGATGTCAGTGATCTCCATAAGCTCATTTGTCTTTCTTCGCTTAAGTTTTGTGAATATACTTGTTGCTGGCTTGGATGTCTGCGGCCAATGTTTGCACGTCGTCCTCTAAGCATTTTGGACTATGGACAGAGTGGTGAATTTATCCTCAAATGCACGATCCACATAATTTTCACAGTTCAACTTAAATTGAATAAAAATCTTTTTTTTTTAACAATTTCACAGTGAACACAAAAATCGAGTTAAAATGCTAAGGGAGCGTGTTTGTCAGTGTGATGAGGTAGCAACTCACTTTATATGCGACAATATTGCAATTTTCTTACGGATCCCTAATTTTTTTCAAAATAAATTATAGCCTATTTAACTCCGCGATAATATAGCTTTCTATCGGTGAAAGAATTTTTTAAATCGGACCAGTAGTTCAGGAGCCTATTCCCTGCAAACAAACAAACAAACAAACAAACAAACAAACAAACAAACAAACAAACAAACAAACAAACAAACAAACAAACAAACAAACAAACAAACAAACAAACAAACAAACAAACAAATTTTACCTCTTTATAATATTAGTATAGATAGTAATTCCGATAGTTTTGATTTGTTTTTAAAATGATTCTAGGCCCCAGTCAAAACACTTTCTTGTTTTTAATGCTCCATCAAATACGTTTTATTGCAATGTTGTTGTAAGAATTGTGCACTTAAATGGTTTCGCCTATGGGCTTGATGAGCAGCTCGTGGATCTGGACATGTGGAGGGGTCTGGATGCAGTAGCTGACTGCATCTGCCACATCCTCGGATCGCAGAAGTGGCAAGTCGGGGAAGTTGGTCGTGAGTTCGTCGCCCACCATCTCTGTATCCACGCCACCGGGACTAATGCTCTGAAAAAGCATTAAAATATTGATTCAAATGGTTCCAAATCAGTAGTTACTTGCATCCAACTTACAGTGACTTTGGTTTGAGTCTTGCTGTTGAGGAACTCCTGTCGCAGGACCTCCGTGAGTGCAGTGACGGCGTGTTTCGATGGCGAGTACATGCCCATGGTGAAGCCGGGAATATTCGGCACTCGATGTCCTGCCACACTGTTCACAATGAGGACATGTCCGTCGTTGATGTTGCGCCTCTGCAGTGATTTGAATGCCTCCCGAGTGCACCACGCAACACCCAAGACATTGGTGTCCAGAACGGCGCGAAGATCGACGGAATTAGCCTCCTTGGTGATGCCCACACCCGGTCGGACGATGCCGGCGTTGTTAACCAAAACATCGGCGCCACCGAGGGTGGCATCAATCCAGGCAAAGGTATCGATTACTTCCTGCTCCTTGCTGACATCGCACTTGCGTCCGTGGAAGCGACTGGCCTGATCCGCCGGCAGGGACTCCTTCAGCTCCTTCAAACGCTCCTCGCGACGAGCCAAGCCGACGACGACGAGTCCCTTGGCCACCAGATCCTTGCAACAGGCAGCTCCGATTCCCGAACTTGCACCCGTGACAACAGCAACGCGATTTAACCAGCGATCCATTCTTGTTTACTTCTTGATTTCTTTATTTTATTAAATAAAATATCTGTGATATATATCCGGGTTGAATGCTTATACGAAATGTTCTTTCGAATGGCGAGCGTCTGGCTTTTATACGGGGCCCCCTTCTATATAATCAGCCGACCTGCTCCGAAGTCATGCGATTGGATTCGAATGAGAATGTATTTCGAATTGAGTATGAGAATGAGAATATTTCGTCACTCGACTCTCAACAGCCGGCTTTTTTCGTGTGGGTCGTAATCGTGACCAACGGTTTTTCCAATCTTCAAAGCACTTAAAAAAATCAGTTTTTTTTATCTTGTTCAGCTCCTCCTTCGATGACGTCCTTATCTCGTCGAGCGTAGCGTAACGTCATCCTTTCATGGGCCTCTTCGGTTTAGGAAACAAGAAAAAGTCACAGGGGGCCAGACCTGGGGAATACGGTGGCTGCGGCATCATTAGTGTGTTTTTTTTGGCCAAAAAGCCAATTTTTGTTCCTCCACAAATCTTCCACAAATATTTAGACCACAACTTTGGGAAGTGAAAAGGAAAGATCTTTTTTGAGGGATTCTAAACAATTTATTGAACACTTTCTTTTCTCGCTTTGCTCGGCTTATAAAAGTAGACAAAAAAAATCGAAGATATATATAAGGCGGTATATATGTGGGTATGTATGCGATATTCATAAATCATTATGCAAATAAATAAGTGGACTACTAGGCGTACTAACTGATATAAGTAGATCCAGGGACTTCGGGAATGGCTAACAGTGGGAAGCATAAGTTTTCGGCTTAGTCTACGGCTTAAAGCGCTTAAAATATTTAGTGACTAATTCAAGTGTATATTTGTTATGCATGTGTGTGTGTGTTCCTTGTGTGGTTGTGTGGTTGTGTGTGCAAAACATGATTGTGTTTGTGTGTATTCGTGTCTACAAAGTCTTAAGAGAGTCTTACAAGAAATACTCTAAGTAATGGATTGTATCGGCTCAAATGCTGAAGAAAGCTACAAGTGATGGTCAGATGGTCAGATGGATATATGATGGGCTGATCATGGCTTAGCACCGTTTTACATGAAATAGAACCTAGGCTTAAACTAAAACAAAAATAATCGATTATCGACTGCCACCATTTGGAGAGAAGGGAAATGGAAAATGGAAAGTGGATTAATAAAAGTGGTGACTTAAATGGGCTTTTGAATGGGGAAAAGGGATGGAAGAGGAGAACCCAGTAAACGGCTTCAGTTAATGTTAAGTGATTTGCATCAAAAATTATTCTAAAGAAGTGTACGCTACAAATTTAAGAGCCGCAGACGCAGACACAACTGTACCTGGAAACCGGAAACGGAAGCGCACACGAAATTCGATAACTGGTGAAGGCACTAATGGCAGTTCATTTTTGAAGTGAGGGTCTCAAGTTAACGGTGATTTAGATTTTCGGACTCGAATTATAAGAATAATAAATAAACCACTTGTAAAATTTTTACTGTTGTGACTATAGCAAATAAATAAAATCTTTACAGATCATTGAAATGCCAAAAAACTTCCAATTATTTTTTTAAGTTTGAAACTTTTTTTTATATCAAAATAGTTTATCGTTCTAAATTTCGTGAATTGTGTGGAAGTCAATTGAATTCTCTTTCGAATAGATTTAAAAATTATTACCAAAAAAAAATACCTGAAATATACTTTTAATTTTGTTTTTTTTCTTGCTCTGTTTGAAACTCTAACCTTTTTTAGTCAATTCAAATCGGAGTGTTTGAATTTTTTATAAATATTTTAATTTTATACTTATATAATTTTTATCCTGCTTCAAATAGAAACCCTGCTGCCATTCAAGAAGGGACGCCGAGTGCCGCCCAAAACCAATCACCGAACCAGCAAGTGGCCACTGGAATTCCGATCCCCTGACAGTCGCACAGTCGGGGTCATCGTGTTCACGAGGACATCGCCCGCTTCTTGGAGAGCGTGCCGGGGGGAAGGTCCGCCGGCGAGGGCAGCTGGATGACTGGCAGCGGTGCCAGCTGGGGATTCGTGAAGGCGACGGCCCGCTCCTTGGCGCTGGCTGCAAACGAGGCGAACGGACGCAGTCGGACGTAGAGGACGGCGGACGTGAGGCAGGAGGTGACCAGGATGCCGAGGAGCACGATCAGCGTGATGGCGAATCCCGGCGTGGTCATGCAAATCAAACCCTCCTCCCTGAGTGGAAACACCATCGTCTGCGGTCCCGTGCGATCCACACTCGATCCGTTCAAGGAACTCGAATTGCCGGCCTGTTCGTCGATGGCAAAGGTCAGATCGCCCGAGGAGACCACCTTGATGATCCTGTTGAGACCCACTTGTGGCTCCGGCACGGCTCTTGCTCTCCTCTGAACCCGCCTCTCGTCCCTCCGCTTGCCAATCGCACTGGCCACATGGTAGGCATCCACGTGCAGCTGGGGCGGTGGTCCGTACTGCGATTCGGGACCCACTTGCAGGTGGTGGACATCCTGGAGGTTCGTCTCCGCGGAACACTGCTCCGGACAGTGGTAGCGGCAGATCTGGATGGTGCACTGGAAGTGCACCTCCATCGAATCGGGGAACTTGAAGGCCTGGAAGTGGGCATACGACAGCACCGAGGCGGAGGCCCCAAAGTTCTTGATCTTCGTGAAGCGGGACATCAACTTGGGCCGAGTGACACAGCCCCTTTGGTCCACCAGCTGGATGGGCGCCCGCTTGCCGTCGTGGGCCACACAGTTCCGCACCAGCATATCGAACTTGGAATCGTCATCCTTGATGGCCAGCACCATGGTCATCGTTTGGCCGATCTTCACCAGGCCGGAAACCTCCGAAGCCCAGGGTCCCTTGCCCACTTGGATTTGCATCCAGCATCCCACGTTATCGCCGGCGAAGTCCGCCCTCACCACATCCAACATATCCACGGGGAAGGGGCGGAAGGTCACGCTCTTCTCGTACTGATCGTGCCACGTGCAACGCAACTTGCGCGCCTGATCCCACACCTCCTGCACCTGCGGATCGTACTGGATGACGATGATGTTCTCGAAGTAGGTGCCCGCGCCCGTACTCCCCGACTCGTGGCCATAGCCCTGATTGTAGTTATCCGTATTGCCGGCGGTGCCGCATTCGTGGAGTCCAATGTCGAAGCTGGCCGAGCTGCGACCCAATCCCGATGGCAGGTGGACGCAGTTCATGTTGCTGTAGTGCCCCTTCGAGAAGACGATCCCGTTGAAGGGCTTGTCGAACTGGACGAACACCTTCATCCCATTCTTCTCGCACTTCACGTCCAGGGAGACGATCTTCGGCATGTCCTGCACGGGTGCCGCCCAGATCTCGTTGTTGCTCGATCCGCCGACACTTAAATCGGGCACTTGCACCTGCACCTGCTGCCCCTGCTGCTGCTGCTGCTGCGACTGCTGCTGCTGCTGCTGCTGCTGCTGCTGCTGTTGCGGTCGCTGCTGCAGTTGCGGCGGCGGCGGGGGTCCCTTGTAGAACTGCGCGCCCGGCGGCGGCGGAGGTCCGAACGGCTGGCCGAAGCTCAGCGGAATGTTCTGGTGGTTGTCTGTCAAATAAAAAACGATATATGATTAATAAATATATGATTAATAAATATGTAATATGTAAACATAATATAACAAATAAATAATAATAAATATTATAAAATAATAACACATAGTATAGGTAAAGATTTGAATTCTTATTGTAAGTCTCTTCAAGAGAAGATTCAATAAAAAAACAAAAAAAACATGTAGGTAATATAATATAATTCAAATATAGTTAATATATATATATAAATATATCAGTATATAACATTTTGAATGTAATGTTATTTATGCTAATTTACATTTTTGAAACTTGGTTCAACCAAAAGTTAAAAATAAACATATCCAATAGGTTTTGCAAAACGTATACAATTTTGTTGGTGTTTGTTTTTAAACAGAAAATCATAAAAAACATACTTCAATGAAACATATTTTTTCGCAAAATAATATCTCTGAATTTGTTTACTAACAAAAAAAACAACGCACTAATTTAAAGGTTTTATGAAATAAATATAATACGATACAAAAAGAAAGTCCCAATAAATGCAACACACTCTTCAAATCAAATATTTTAATAATTCCTCAATTATTATGATGAGCATTTCATAATTTTTTTACATATCATTTTAATTGAGTTTCAATTTGCAAAATAAATGTTTCGTGACTAGAAAACTACAATACAAAATTACAAATTGGATTCCACTGAGTTGCAACCAAAGTGGTTTAGCTTCACCAACAAATTTTACCAAGCTATCACCCCTCTATTTGTTATGAGTACTTTTTGATCACTAGTTGGGAGGCTTCCCTGTACTTACTGCGCATGGTGAGGCCGACGGAGACGCTGGGCGGCGGTTGTGGCATGTTGTGCTGGTAGTGCACCGACACCTTGGGCACCGACTGCGGCAACTGCATTTGGATCTGCGGCAGCTGCTGCTGCTGGTGTTGCTGCTGTTGCTGCTGTTGCTGCTGCTGCTGTTGCGCCTGTGCCTGCTGCTCCTGCTCGGACTCCTGGGCCATCTGGTCCAGTTCGTTCTCGTGGTCGCCCAGGGCGATGGTCAGATCGTCGTCGGGTCCGCCGGCAATGGCCTTCACCACCTCCACGTCGTCCGCGCAGACGAGTGCCACCTGTACGTTCCCATTTGCCACAGAGGAAGAAAAAGAGAGAAATAGAAAATGGAAAATAGAAAATAGAATATAGAAAAAACGTTAAGATGAACGGAGGCGGAATGATTTCAGTTGGGAATGTCGAATGGAATGGGCGCAGTGGCAGTGTGGCAGGTTGCAGGTTGCAAGGCGGATATGCGGCATGTGGCATGCAACTCAATTGCATAAGGCAGCAGAAGAAACCCACTGGCAGCGAAAAGAAAACAAAATAATGTGCAGAGAGAGAGAGAGAGAGAGAGAGAAAAAACCGCAGGCAGTGCAACAATTTCGCTTTTTTCCCTACCCAACCAGCAACTCTTTGCCATTTGCCATTTCTCCGCGCTTGTGCCACATGCATGTTGCATGCAGCTAGCAACGTGCAACGTGCAACGTGCGGCTGCTGGCGACCCAATTGCCAGCCAGATCCGCCTGCCTTAAAAGGCGATGTCAAGGCTAGAACCAGACTAGACCAGACCGGAGACCAGACGACAACGCAAACAAAACACCAAACACCAAATACTAGATACTTGAGACTTACAAACTGAAGACTGGAGACGGAAGACTGGAGACTGAAGACTGGAGAGGGAAGACTGAAGACTAGAGACTGAAGAGGAAGGAGTGAAGAGTGAAGAGAGGAGATTGCAGGCATCGAACAAGGCTAAAACTAAAGCCAAGACCCAGATTGAGATCGCGATCGACATCGAGACGGAATTGCCGGGTTTGGCATTTGACGTGTACTCGATAATAGCCGGCTAACAGATTAAATACAATCTAGATAAATTAGGGGCCAGATGGGTGGGAAGCAACCACTCTACACTTATGTCTCTGGCAATTTCAATGCCAATTGGCTAGCAAACAAATTAGACAGCGCATTCCAAAGATTTGGTTAGAAAACAAGGAACAAAGCTCCTATTTCCTTACATTTTACAATACAAAAAACATGACTAGTAAATAAAATTAAATATTGTATGCAAAAAACTATAATTAAAAATTAATATCTATTAAAAGGATTTTAAATATGTAAATACTTTCTTAGATTACTATTATAAATATTAGCAATCTTGAAAATCATAAAATGGTACAAAGGAAACCATCAAAATGCATGAATGAAATTTCCTTAATTCCATGACATAACACATACATACTTTTATGTTTTTTCAACTTTGTTCCTTAAATAATGGAAATTAAGTTACAAAACGTACATCTTCCTTTCTATAAGCCCCCTTAAAATCTTTTTTTTTAATTTATAAATTCAATTAAATGTGATTAATGCATGGCCATACTTTCTAATCTTCTGGCCAACTTGGCGATCTGCTAATAAACTTAATTAATTTTCCATTACTTTCTTTTCGCGTCCTTCACTTGGCCATGTGTTCCATGTTCCGGGTGAGCAGGTCTCAATTTAGTTTAGCCCCGCCATTCGGGAAGATCTTGATCCGCTGGCGATGGCGATGGCGATGGCGATGGAGATGGAGATTTCGATGGCGATGCCATGTACTTGTCGCCGGACTGATTCAGTTACCGAGGTAACCGAGCCATCTTGCAATCTTGGCAATTAGACGAGTTAACCAATGGGCGGCAAAAGGAGAGGAGAAGGAGGAGGAGAAGGAAAAGGAGGAAGAGGAGAAGAAGGAGGAGTAAAAGGGGGGAGCAGTGGAGCAATTGCGGACAGGTGGACGATGATGGCCATGGCAATGGCAAGATGGCAATGGCAATGGCAATGGCAATGGCGATCTTGGCCAAGATACCCATGATGAAGATGCCCAGCGAAGATGGCGAGCCTGCTGCATCCCATTTGGCCAAATCTGTGCCGCACCGCCGAAAACAACTTTCTCCGCCAACTGGGAAGCTGAACTGAGTTCAGTTGAGTTGAGTTGAGTCGCGTTGAGCTGAGCCGAGCTGAGAAAACTGAGCATCCGAGTGTCTCAAAGTCTCCGTATCGAGTGGAGGTATCCAAGGGGGTATCGAGGGGGTATCGACGGGGGTATCGAATAAGGTATCGGGGGTATCGGGGCATCGCAGTTTTGTAGTCTTTTGGGCTTGGGATGTCGCAACGGCGGCGGCGACGACGACGACGACGACGACGGCATCCTGAAGCAATCCTGTTTGGTAGAAAGTGATGTGGCAAGCGCGGCAGACGATTGACGACAAAAAGGTAAATGGCAAACGGCGGTTGCAAAGTGGATAGTGGCCAGAGGGGAAATGGGGGAGGGGGAGGGGGAAAAGGGGAGGCTTGTGGATAGTGGATGCCAAAACAAGTTGCCCACGAATCCGAAAACCCACTGCCAACAAAATTCTATAATCAAATTTGCATGCGGCAACGTGATTTGGAGCAACTGCAGAAGCAATCCCATGAATACTAAAAAATCCATCGCTGAATTCGAGCAAAATTCAAGCAGGGCGGGAAAATATGCAAGACCATGTGGGATTCCGTCTTACAAATAATAAAATAAATTTAAAAAAAAATGTATAACTATTCCAACGTTCAAAATTATTTTTTCCTGCAACAGTTTAATTTATCAAGTTTACTAAATAATATTTAATCTCATTCAACAACTTTGATTTTTAAAATAATTTAAGTCTAATCTTCATTATGACTACAAGACTTTAATATTCATCATCATTAAATATTAATACGTTAATTTGACTTTGTATATTTAAATAAATAAAATAACTTGTGTTCCTTATTTTATGATTTACAACGCTTTTCTCCGTTTCTCATTATAGAAAAGGCCTTTAAAAACAATTGTACATTTTATTACTTTGTTTTTCTCAAAATTCAATCTGAGGTTTACCAAAAGGTAATTAAGATTCGGTTGCCAACTCACCGGTGGAAACTAATCATCGTCATCCCGGGAAAAGTGCGTTAATTGAAATGTGTGCCAAATGTTTTGGCAAACAATCATCATTAATTTCCGAGCTCCACTCCCCCGAAATCTGATTCCTTTACGGTTTCCGTAATCCCCAAAGGAGACGACGACTAATGATGTGACTAAAGACTAGAAACTCAAGATCAAAAGAAGTCTTCGGAAGCCCGAAGACTGGAGACCAAAGACCGAAGACGCAAACCGAGGCGAAGAAGATGAAAACCGAGACGAAGGAGGCGAAATACCGGCTGTTTTCTAGCCAATCTTGACCTCGGCCAATGTGCTAGGCACTTTTTTTGGCAAGAGGCTGTCTGTCTTTCTGGCCTTCTGTCTTTCTGACTGTTTGTCTGTCTGCCTGGCAGCACACCGAATCGGGAGAAAGTGAAACATTAGCAGAGAATCGGAATTTGGCAGCCACTTGGCCCCAAAGGGGTTGCATGAATGGGGGGTTAAGAGCAAAGGAAGGGGGAGGGGTGGGGTCTTGTTGTTGGCTGGTGGAGGGTCAAAGGTGAACGCCAGTATTTCTCGACCCAAGATGAAAGCGAAAAGGAAGCGAAAAGTGGAGATGCTGCCACCACATGCTGCCGCTCGTTAAAGGAATGGGAACTTAGTTTTTCGTTTTTTTTTTTTGTATTTCAATTTTTTTCCCTGGCCAGGCTAAATTGTGTCATCGCCCCAGAATGGCCGAAAAACTGGCTGGCAAAAAAAAAAAAAAAAAAAAAAAAAATAAAGCAGCAGAAAAAAAACTTTCTAACGTCACGAGCGCTGGGCCAAAAAAGAGTTTCGGTCTGGGATGGAATGGGTATTACCTAGGCAAATGGGATGCACATGGAATTTTAATATGTGCCAAAAGGCGAAAAAGAGAAAGGAATGCTGCGGACGGCCAACGAGATGGGCCTGCACTTCAAGCCAAAAGGGCCTCCTGAATTCACAGTTATTCCCGGCGCACTCGGTTATTGCTTAATTTTATTTGTGCAAAAGAAATCCCTTTTGTGGCAATGTAACAAGAACAATATTACATCCTTTATGCAGATTTTTGTGGGTGAACAATATTACATGATTATACCTCAATACTTATGTTATTAAAAGTTAAACAGAAAATGCAAGGAACTCAAGTTAATATAATTAATGAATATATATCTATATCTGGCTACCTAAACACTTGTAGCTAAATTGCACCACTCTTTTTTAAGTTTAAATGGAGCCACGAGCTAAATAAATTCGCAATCTTAATTAAAACGTTGCCGTTTTAACATTAAGTTTCTAAATTCCCCAGATGGCATCTCCAACGAGTATCCTTTCCATTACGCGCACTAATTACCCGATACGCCGTTACTTTCCTCGCTGGCCTCTTCGATATCGCATATGTATGTACATACATATATATTCCTGATTGGTTCCAGGAACTAAAAACCAGCACATGTAACACTCACACGAGAAACGAGGCCATGCCAATTACACGTCCCATCCCGTCCCATTCCATTCCTCTTCATTCCATTTCATTCCCGTAAAAGGGGGAAAGGGAGGGGCAAGTGGGGCGAGTGGGGAGCTCTTTCACTTGCACACTTGTGCACTTAGATTCACACGCACAAGGCAGACGACAGGCAGACAGAAAGGGAGGGGGGATGTTCAAGCGAGAGCAGTGGCTCTGAAAACAGGGGTCACTATTCAAGATGATTCAAAAATAGCTACAATCTAAACAAATTAATTATCTCTCTGACTAATAGATTGAGTAATTTAAACAATAGTATCTAGAACCCTCATAATAAAAGTGAATCCTGGCAGACAATCATTTTGATCTTAAACAAAGTAAATCTCAATCACATATCTTTGAATTTGAATTAAAAACCTAACCAAGTAACCAAAAATCCCCCCAATAATAATATATGCGTACGCCTCTGAAGAAAGAGAAGCTTAAGCCGGCTGCTGCTAATGGGAATTATCTATTTATTAGACTTTGTTGCTGCTGTTGATGTTGCAGTTGCAGTCGCTGCCACAGCTTATGTTGCTGTTGTGTCTGCGGCTTTTGGCTTAAATTGATTTCAATTATTTGCATCGGCTCAACTCACCTGCAGTGAAAGGAAAATGATAAGCGGCAGCCAAATCTTCTTAGCACCGATTTCTACGTTTCTTCGTAGATTTCTGCATCGCACTTGTTTGTGTTGCTGCTGCTGCTGCTGCTGATGTTGATGTTGCATGTTGCTGCCGTTACTGTGCTTGTTGCTGCTGCTGCTGATTTGATGTTTCTGTTTGTTAGGTGTATAATTAATTTGTTTATCATTATTCGATATTTACTTTTGCTGTGGGCGGTGGAAGAAGCGAAAAGCGGAAAGAGGAAGAGGAGAGAACGCTGTGTAGAAAGTGCTTTTCGCTTTTATTTCTTTCTCATTGTTAACGTTAACGTTACCTGGTGTATGAAAGTGTTTCCCGCTAATTGCAATTTATTAGCAATTTCTCAGTCAACTCAATGATGATTGATTGACTCGCTAAGTGTCCCCTCTCCCCCTTTTCTCTTTCTAACCTTCCCCACCCACTGACCATAAATGAAAAAACTGAAAAACCAAATTTAGAAAAAAAAGAAAGAAAGAAAGAAAGGGAAGCTGCGACAAGTCAAGAAAGAAAAGAATCTGTTTAATGACAACTCACTTAACTTTTCAGACGTAAAAGAAAAGGGTAACTGAGGAGGTGAAAAGTGTTAATAGGTTTCCCCATAAGTGAAGTGGGTCATCTTGGCCCAGACAAATATGAATGCTCTTAGTTGGCCAATTAGAAGGCCAAAGATAGTGACTAAGGGGTGAGGAAATTCCAAGGAAAGAGAGAGTGAGAAATCAGTGAATGCAAGAAAGACTGAGTAGAACTTCGGAAAAAATTCATTGATATTTTCAATCTCTGCTCAGTGACCTTGATCATTGTCTACAATGAGTATCTTAATTGTTTCTCAATTAAAAATTAATTGTATTTGCTATTCTTTCAGACTAAAGGTTTACTTTACTTTACTTTTCTCATGTTAAAGAAAATAAAGAAGCAATAAGTCAAAATTAGCATTCTTCTATCTGTCTATTATTAAAAAATGAATCGAAGTTCCAATATACGCATTTACCAAAACTTTACTTGTAGCTCCCAAAACTTAAAAGGATTGACCGTTTTGTATATTAAAAGATTGTTATTGTCCTTTCATCAAAATGTTGAAATCACTTATCACTATTTAATGTCGTAGACAAGAAAAAAGGTTAAGATTTTGCAGAGACTTAGGATATTAGGATTAGGATTTTTATATGAATATCCTTTAAAAAAAAAGAAGATATGGAGACGATATAACATTGGTAAAGTAATAAAAAAATCATTTTTTTGGTTTTATAAATTGAATTGCTATTGAAATAATTATTATTCATATTTTTCAGGATCAAAGTTAAGATATAAAATTTATTACAGATGATGTAAAGTCAAAACAAGTAAGATAAGAGTTGAAGAAATCCCTAAGCATCTGGGCTAATCCTTTCAGACATAATGGTTCAGGACCTATCTGCTTCCCTAAGCTCCACTAAAATCCGCTTTCTGCTTCTTCTTACAGAACCGCAGATTAACTTCCGGGTCTTTCGATCCCACTGCGGGAACTGGCGGAACTCACCGTCTAGGTCCTTGGCCCAATTCCACCGTTTTCGCTGGCTGTTCCAGTTAAAGTTCCGATTCCAATTTCGAATTCCGAAGGTTGACAAACAGGATGCGTTAGCGGCAACTTTCGAAAACAGTTGCACTCGAACGAACGGTGGCCGTTACTTCTGCCCGCTGATTTTGTTGTTGCTGCTGCTGCTGGTGCACGTTGCTGTTGCAGTTGTTGCTGCTGCTCTTGCTGCTGTTGCTGTTGCAGTTGTTGTTGCCGTTGCCGTTGCTTTTGCAACCGAAGTTGCCAATGTTGCTGATGGGTTGACGTTAATGACAGCCAGCGGGGGACGAGGGGGCGTTGCACGCGGTCAACAATTAACGATCGCAAGTGGAGCACACACAAAAGAAAATATCAAAAACAAAAAAAAACAAAGAAAAAGGACACAAAAAGCGTGTTGATCACTACGCTAACCGTTTTGCAAGCGGTTCTTTCCGTGTTGCTTGCGTTTT
Organism: Drosophila ficusphila; assembly: GCF_018152265.1. Taxonomy (NCBI): domain Eukaryota; kingdom Metazoa; phylum Arthropoda; class Insecta; order Diptera; family Drosophilidae; genus Drosophila; species Drosophila ficusphila. Next base: position 2,837,496 of record NW_025064092.1, on the reverse strand, counting down.
TTTTTTTTCGTTTCTTTTTCCTTTCCTTTTTTTTTTTTGTTGTAGCCTTCTTCTAAATTAAACTTTGTTCGATTTGCAAGCAGTGTTTGCTGTTTGTTTTGCTCGAATTCGGTTTGTTTGTTTTTTGCATTTGTTTCTTGGGCTTTTTTGCTTGTTTGTTAGTTAGTTTTGTCGAACGGGAGGATCGATCGATGGCCGAACGCCTGAAGGAGGAGAAAAAGAGAGAGAAACGCGTCCGCTTCGCGCCGTGGTTTAGCGCCGAATGCTGCAGACACCTGCTTTCTCGCAGCGGAACACTTCGCATGCGCAGCAGCAGCAGCCAGCCGACGTCGACGTCGCTGCCAGCGTCGGCAGCGCAAATTTCTTCTTTCCATTGAGGCCTCCACTAAGGCAGTCGGCCAAGTCCAAATCCAAAATACGATGCCAAGTACGACTTGTTCAAGTACAGCTTGCCGGTTGCTTGTTGTTGTTGTTGCATGTTGTTGTTGCTGCCTGTTGTTGTTGTTGCTGTTGCTGTTGCTGTTGCTGTTGCTCGTGGCATGCGTCGTCGGTTGCTAGTTGCTAGTTGCTAGTTGCCAGTTCGGTTTCCCCAGTCTTCTGTTTGTTTATACTGGGCAGCCGCAGCTTCAACTTTCAGTTGCAATGGGTTACAGAAGCAGACGATGGTGACAATTGCACACGGGGACAAGTCCTCTAACTGTTTGCACTTTCTATTCCCCTTCGGTCGCCGCCACTGACCAAAAAGATGGCACCGCCCACCGCCCACCAACCCACCAACCCACCGGCCACTTTTATTGTCCACTGTCCATGCTCCAATTGTGGCAGGCAATCAAACCAAGAAGCGGCGGGTGTAGGCGCCCTTTTATTGCCACACACACACACACACACACACACTGTGTGTTGCAAAAGCAAGTAAGAAAATAAGAAATAAAAAATATTGCAGGTGGTTCCGGGGAACTCAGGTGGGTGTTGCAACAACAAAAAGAGTGTGCCTAAAAGAGAGTGAAAAAGAAAAAAAAACAACACAGGGGCCGCAAGGCACAAAAGGGAAAGAGATATCGTGTTTTTATTTATACAGTCGCCTGTAATGTTTCATCGACTGTTCCACTTTTCCATAAAGTATTTTTGCCAACTGCCGCATTTGGTGTTGTCGGGGGGCAACAACAAAAAACTGTAACAGCAACAACTGCAACAACTGTGACAACTGTGGCAACAACAACGAGAAAAGTGCTGCACTTGCTCTCGTTGAAATAATAGGATGAGCAACTGCAACTGCAACATCAGCGACATCGAAGGCAATTGATAACCTGAAGCCGCTGCAACAGTACAATGGGCCAAAAGGAAAATAGCTTGTGAAATTTTCGAGGAAATTACACAAAAGAAAAGAATTAGGTTTCAAAGATTCACAAAATTTGATTCGGATTAAGATTTAGTTACTGAACTTGCTAAATTTACAAAAATACATAAACCGAACTAATTTATAATCTTTTTTAACCATTATTAATTTATTAAAGGTTTCTTTTAAAAACAATATCATATAACCGAATAACTATTTATTATCAGTGGATATACTTTTTTTTATAATTCATAAAAAGGGTGATAATCTTTCTAATCAAAAAAGGAAATGAAGTGATTACTTTTCTTATTGTTGATAATTATAACTATCTATGACGAAATATTAAACATATTTGATGTTTATGATGACCTTTCAAAACATAGAATGCGTTTACCATATAATTCTTAATTTGTTGCTTCGAATTTGAATGCAACATTCTTTAAACTATTTGGTGGATGACCCACTGCGAAGCCACATTTCATCGACATTTCAATTCCACTTTGCAGTTTTGAGTTAGCCTTTTTATTTACTTTTTTTATTTTTTTTAGGGGCGCCGCGTCTCCTCGAGGATTCCTGTTTGCTAAATATGACCAAAAAGACCCGTTTCCAAATTGGAGTAATTTCGATTGGAGTTGCAGTTTGCAGTTTGCAGTTTTTATGGTGGTTTTGTTGGTGGTGGTGGTGCTGCTGCTGCTGCTGCTGATCCGGAGGTGCTGCTAGTGGTGCTCTTGGTGGTGCTCCGGTTCCGCCAGAAAGTGGCCGCCAATCGGCGATGTCTATTGGTCCGCCGCGTTGCACATTAAGTAACACGCGCCAGCCAGTCTACCGCTAACGTCTGCTGCTAACTTGGTCAATTACTGGCGGCCTTTGCATGATTTCGCCGCCGAAGAACAGCCAGCTTTATGCATATATGTAGTTTATATATAGTATATAGTATACTATATTATAGTATAGTATGCCATGTGGAGTATGCCTTCATCTGCTGGAAGAAGAAGGGCAGCAGCCTCTGTGATTTGTTTTCTTCTGGTCGCACGCCTCACGCATCTTAAGCGGCGTCGCAAGATGTCTTATTAAAAGTATCTTGTTACTTTCACCATCCATCGCCGACTTGAATTGCGCTTCAATTTCTCACAAGTTTTTTTTTCTTTTTTTTTTTTTTTTTTCTTTACGGAAGAGGGATGGGGAATGGGGAATGGGGAATGGGGGGTGGGGCTGGTGGGGGGTTGGCTGACCAAATGTGGCGGCGAGTGTATTGCAAAAGGTCTGGGTGAAAACACGGCGATGCGCCGGTTCAAAGTACGTTGCGGTGTCCATCGGGATGATTCTACGGTTCTTGTTGCATCTGAAGAGTTGCTAGTGTGTGTGTGTGTGTACTATATACATGCTACATATACTGCATATGTTGTTGTTGGCCGGGCCAAAATCCTCTTCGCCACGCCAGTTTCTAGCCAACTATTTGGGTCGCTCTCACAATTTATTGGTTTAGTTTTCATTGCATTGACACTTCATCATCGCCGGCAAACTGCCTGCGTTTGTCATCTGTCGCGCTTGTTTTTCTCTCGCTTGTTGTTGCTGTTGTTGTTGCTGCTGCAACATGCTGCTGCTGCTGCTGTTGCTGCTGCTGCTTCTGCCTCTGCTGCAGTATAACCTTTAGGCTGTTTGGCCAGCGCCCAGAGGGGTTACAAGGTGGCAATGGCAGATCTCGACCAAAGTGAAAACGCCGACAACAACGAAATAAAAAGCAAGTGCCACGGCATCTGCTGCACTGCTGCAACTGCCACAGCAACAGCAACAGCAACAACATCGGCAACATGTGCCGCAAACAGTAGCAATGGCTGCCATTAGGCCATGAGAAGACACTTTTTGTCCGCTGTGGGTGTGGAAGTATTAGGCGAAGAAGCCGCCACCCAAGGGAGGAGAATTGGGTTACAGCCACAGCCGCAAGTGCACTGGGAGAAAAGTTTTGCATTATTACTTTTAACCTGAAGCCCCTAAATCGCAATATACATAAAAATTAATATATCTTGTTGACTATATATTATCAGGAATGCACCAAAAACGATTGGTGCAAATACTTTTGAAGAATTTTTATTCAAGGTGCTATTATTTTCAGCATATCAGCTACATCTTAGAAATTTAACTTGAACCTAAAATATTTTATTTGTATTGTAAAATACTTTTTGAACAAAATTACATTTCAACTAACAAAAAATTAAGCTATTGTTAATATGCAAGCTATTTTAATCCATTTTGAAACTATTACAATTAATCTCGATCTTAATATTCCTAACGTAAGTTTTTGAAATTATTTATCACATACAATATCCAATTAAAGGGGGAAATTTCTCACGGTGTACGCTTTCGGGGTCTTAGAAAGCGCCTCCTTAGAATCGCACTCGGTCGGCTGAAGCCCCGCATCTGCATTTGCATATGCATCTTCATCTGCATCTACATCTGCATCTGCATCTGCATCTGCATCTGCATCCGCATCCTCCTCACCTCCTCATCCGCATCCTCATCCGCATCCTCATCCTTCGGCTGACAGACAGACAGCTCGGAGTCGCCGGGAGAGCCACTTGTCTGCCTATCAATTTCACTTTCTCGCCTCGACAACGCTCAAATAAAATTAAACGAAACGAAAGAAAAATAAAACAACATTGAAAGTCAATTAGCCGCTGTCGAAAAAGATTCTTCAGACGAACCAGTCCACTTGCCCCCTCTCCCCTTTCCCCTCTCCCCTTTCCCCCCTTTTTCACCGCTCCCCACGAAATTCATTCAATAAGATACGATCCAATACGATGCGATACAATTCGATCCGATGCGATTCGATCCGCCTCGCAATTCGGCAATCTAAGCCGGCTCACGCATGTATGTATCTCAGTATCTGTATCTGTATAAGTGACTGTATCTGTATCTGAGTATCTGAAAGCAACTGACTGTATCTGGGAGTATCTGCAAGCATCCGAGTATCTTGGCCCGCGGCTATATCTTCAGCCTGGAAATCGAATGGAATTTCAGGTGCGGACCCCAATGGATCGACGGATGGATGGATGGCTGGATGGCTGGGATCGAACGATCGATGCAAGTAGTCGATTATGAAAGTTCCGCAAAAAAAAAAAAAAAACGAAACGAAAACACTTTTCGAATACTTTTGGGCTACATTCTCGACATGAAAGTTTTGGTTTTCGGACTGGGTTTGGTCGATTTTCTGAGAAACGAAACGAAACGAAGAACTTTCATATCGATGGGTTCGGTAACACTCATGAAAGCCAATAATTGAGAAAGCTAAAAATAAATCAAAACATTTTTTGAAGTAAAGCACTTAAAATTGATTCTTAAATTGTCGAATATTCTTTGTATATTTAATCGAACAAAAATAATCATGATAAGCCAATTTAATTCAATAAAAGATGTGGGGATACTTACAAATAATTTCGCAGGCTAGCATAATCTTTATAAGGGGCCGAATGAAAGCGAAAATAAATGGTATTCTATTTTGTGGAAATTAAAGTGATTAAAGTGATTGATACAATCTCAAAAATGTGCATTAATATTTTTTCCAACTTATAAGATAAACAATATTATTTATAACTTTTAAAGTGCATGTCTAAGTTAATTTATTGTACGCTCGAAAAATTCAAACCGAAATAGTGATTAACCGAATAAAGTTATAGCTCATGGGGTAAATATTTGTATATCATCCAAGATGCCAGCATAAACTACCATTGATCACTCAACCACTTGACTTGGATGAACTTCCCCCGCCGAAACTCATATTAGGAAGATCATATTTGAAGAGCCTCGTAGATCACTTTCCTCGTTTTTCCCCAACATTCCTCGCATTTCCTTTCCACGGGCTTTGATTTTGACCCCAACCTTGTCGAGGGGAAGGAGCCAAATTTGATTTCCCAGGCCCATTGAACGTTGTGGTTCCTCTATTCTCTGCATTTTCTGGTCTCCGGATGACCAATGACCAACGAGTTGACATTGGAGCCGGGGGACAAAGTCTGGGAGTTCGGACAGCTAGACAAACACACCCACTTTCCAAATGAAAACAAAATCGCGGACCCACCAAATAGCAGCACGAAGTCACCTCCATCTCTTCCCCACCATTTCCATCCATATTTTTGTTGTTTTTGTTGTTTGGTTTTGGTATTTCTACTACTCGATGCGATGGCCATAAAAACTGAGTCTGAGCCGCAGACGGATGACGGCGATCGTGAAATATCGATGCTGAATGCGCCGCGCATGCGCAAACAAAACGGAACCCACTTGATGGGTTATGGCCAATGATGGATGTTGGATGTTGCTTGTCGGTTGTCGGTTGTTCGTTGTTTGTTGGTTGTTCGTTATTGGTCTTCTTTTTTTGGCCATGGGAAGGGCACGCACAGCCGCTGGCTGATTCTCCCCCATCCCCCTCCTCTCCTCAACAAATCCCGCCAGATTTTCCACTTTATGTCGCTGTGTGTCGCTGCATAATTGAGCGACCAGCAAAACCAGCCACGAACCACGAACCACAAGCCACAAGCCACGGTGTATCATGTGGCAAGTGCACTTGAAGTAATCCCACACGCTTTCGGCACTCCACGCACTCAGCGTTTCCAGCTGGAGAATTAGGAGCATAATGCTCCAAGAGTTGCCTGGGTAAAAGTTGATATCCACAATATACTTGCAAAGGCCAACATCTTAATGGTTCGGTTTAGTTGCTGGAAAAAGGTTCAAGTGGTTCGCAAGTGCGGTTTTTGAATGACAATTAACTACATTTTAAATATACATTTTCAGAATCGAAATACATATAAATAATTTTTTGTAAAAACTTACTGAAATTCTTCAACAATTTGGCGGAGATGAATAAAGAAGGTGCATGGCTTTGAGCCGAAAGTTGGCCCGGTCCAAGTTGGCCGGTACCATAATCCTGATCCCAAGTTCGGAATGCCATTAACGAACCCACCGGACGTGGACACCATCCAACAACGTCCAGCTCAATTTTGCGTTAACTCTTTTTTTTTTTTTTGGTTTTGGTTTTTTGTTTTTTTTTTTTTTGTTTTTCGCAATTTTATGTGGCTGTTGTTGTTGGTTGGCAGGCGAGCATCGATCAATTGCAAATAGAAAACAAATCTCCAATCAGCCGGATCGCTCCCATGGACTGCCCCTGGGCGGTGGATCGAATGCGGGGGGTTGCGACGAGGGGGGGAGGATTTAGGTGGGTCATCGAAGCTTGCGGGTGGGCCTGCGGACACAAAGAGACAGCGGATGCTGCGAAAGAGAGACGACGCAGCACACAGTGTGCGAGAAGAAAGTGTTAAGACCAATTTGAAATATTCGCTGGTGAAATTTAAATCATTTTCAAATTTAATTACCGGCAAATAAACGTTTGACATTCCACTCCACGCTGCGCCAGACATTCCGTCTGACTGACTGTCACCTGTGGCTCACCTGTGGCTTTGCTTTTTGCTGCCCCACCTGTTGCCATTATTTGGGCGGGGCACTCGCACTTGAGCCACTTCAAGCGCCAGCAGCCCCCGCACCCCTCGAATCCGCTCCTGGTTGTTACATGTCCAATTCGGTTGGACGATCGGCTGGCGTGTCCAAAAGCTCTAAGCAATTCATTGAGAAATCGCCAGCCGGATGAGCACGCCAAAAGTACACAAAGCAGAATTAATAATGATATATTTTAGAAAAGGCAATATTTGTTTTTAGATCAGGTGTGCCTTTAAACAAGTTTTTTTTTTCAACAAATTGGCAATGCAACATAACAATTAGCACTTTCCACACTGCGCGATCTACATATGCTAATTTGTTGTTAATTAATCAAAAATATTAATAATTTTACTGATTTTCCTTTCTTTTTATGTTGTCCTGGTCGAATCTCCTTTTCCAGTTTTCTTTGCTCCGTTTCAATCCCCCTTTCAATGATCCTGCCCTTTATTCGCCCTCCGATCTGCAATTTCATTCATCCAGCGAGAGAGCAGGAAATGGCCAAAAAATAAGAGAGAGCAGGAGAGCCGAAGGAACAAGCGACATTTCTCCGATTGCACTTGTTGCTTTATTTCGTTTCGTTTCGCTGGTGCATTAAAAGCCGCCTTGGTGCGTCTGCTAAAGGGGAAAGAGAAAAGGTGAGGGGGAGGATGGAGAAAGGCGAACGAAGGAGAGAGAGAGGGAGAAGTAGGTGGAACGAAGAAGGAGCTGCCGTAGAAGCCGGAACTGGCCACTAACGCATTGCAACGCAATGCGGCGACGAAAGTTGCGCCGCTTTTTTGGGCTGGCCAACAAAAAACCAGACAACTTAAAAAAAACTATGAAAAAAAAATGTGAAGAAAAAAAGCAACTCAAAAAGCAGACGCAGGCGGAAGAAGAAGCAGAAGCGGCAAAAGTAGCAACCTCTGAGGATGTCCAGTTTCATTCCAGTCCGGTCGTGAAAATGCCGCGCAACTCGTTTCGCAATAAAGAGAAAGTGTCCAGCGGAGCGCTGTTCGTTCGTTCTGGCGATCGTAAAGAATAAATTTGCAGGCTATTAAAATGTTTCCTGTTTCCACTCCACCCTCCCCCCCGAAGCACACATACGCACCTTCTCAGCCTCCCGCCGGCCTCCATTACACCTCCACCACACGGCGACACCTCCCCGAAAATTTCGCTCTCCGCGGCGAGAAAGTTGCCTGGAAATCTGGAAATCTGCGTCCACGCGACAAGTGGAAACCAGATGCAGCCAAAAATACAAATTCCCCTTTCCCGGCCCCTCCTTCTCAATCTACAAAGTCTACATTTTTATATGTATGTATTTATGTAGATGTCCATGGAAGGCATTGACTGGACGAACGGACGTTATAATTGATAAGAGCGACTTACTCACCCGCACTCTTGGAAGGAGAGCAAGTGCGAGGGAGATGCGCGACGGCTGATTAAATTCCAATATTAAATTGAGCGGGCAAATTCACCACGCGGGAGAGGGTGATGCGATCGCCTAGGAATTAGCTAAATTTTTTAGTGTAGCCTGAAGGAATTGAAAAATTAGACATTCATGTCCTGAGTCCTTTCGAAAAGAACTAAATAGGAATCTTTAAGAACTTTTGAGTCCAAAGAGGGATTGGGAACAGAATTATACCCTTCTTATATAGAAAGCCAACTATTGATTTTAAAATGAAGCAGTAATGGGAAAAGATTTTTGACCACTTTTAGTTGTTTCCGTTATTTGATTTTGTAAAGATTTTTTTCTGAATGACTAAATATTAAATTCAAAATTTAGCTAAAAATCAGCCAAGTGCTCAGTAATGTCGCATTTATTTCCAGCTTTCCGATAATCACCCAGCCAGTTATTCCCATAGAACTGTGTGGCAATAAGAAGGCGCCTTATCCGCAAAAACATCCGAATCCGTTGCGTTCTGATCCGCTGCTGTTGCTCGTCTACACAACAAAAAATGAAAACATTATATATTTTTATATTAATAAGAACAATTTATTTTTGTTTTAACTTTCTTAAGCAAAGGTAAGGGTAATCTATTTTACCACCCTTATTAATTAATTTTTTTGTAAGATACAGAACATTATCTTTTCTTTTATTTTTATTTTGAATATTTATTTGAAGTGTAGTTTAGCTGGATGCTAATGTCGCATGCTGCTCGCGGAGATGGCGCAGTGCCATCGAAAACAGTGCCAGCCACAACACAACGGCAATCGCTCGTCTGAAACCGCCGGAAGATTAACGACAATAAGGAATTATATAGCGCCTCCCCGTAATCCGGAATAATGCCCCCGATCATGGGCAGGAGTGGATCGTTTCTGTTGTTCGCCGGGCTCCTAGTTCTCCTGGATATTCTCCCTTCAGCAAATGCCGATCTGTGGACGAGGCACAATAGCAATGCCTATCAGACCAGGAGGCGATCCGGCCCAAGTAATCAGTGTCCCAAGGTGGGTACCTACTTCCCAATGCCAACCACCCAACACCCACTAACCCATCCCATCAAGGTCAATTAGAGAAGCTTAGCAATAAGTTATTGGCTTAGCTTATAAGTCAGTCAAAATTGTTATACCAAAAAATGCATTAAGGGAAAATTCTAAAAAGATTTTTGAAGAGAAGAGTAGTAGTAGCAGAGAAGTAAAAAAGTGGTAAAGAAATTAAAAACTTCTTTTATATGCCATAAAATTGCAAATTTATTTCTTTTCAAACTGTTTTAAAATCTGAATAAAATTGAGGTCACTTTTGGGCACAGAAAATGGCCTGAGTAAAGAACAAATCAAAAAGAACGCAGACAGTTGGTGCCACATTAGATACTTGGAAGCAGGTGCAGTCTCGAACGTACCGACTCCCATCCCTGGTCACGTCCCTGGCCTCTTCTATCTGGATCACTTTCTTTGGCAACGCTTCGCTCCGCTTCGCCACTCTTCACCTCGCTTCGATTCGATTTCATTCTGGGCACAGCCGCCGGAGAAAAGCATCTCGAACCCGAAACCAAACTAAAACTCAAAGGCTCATCAATATGCCGGGCACACTGTGACATATATCAAGCGAATAGCGATGACACCATCTATATACATGGGGGAAACTAGTCGAGTCTACATTCGTGGCTTAGTAATGATTATATATAAATCTTAAATAAATTACAGGAGTATATATTTCCAGGAAGTGAATTTGAAATTAGCTAAACTTTTGCATCTGATAAAATAGTGGGTTGTTGAAGACAACTGAGGTTACAAAAGAGCTAAGCGTTAATCAATTTTCATAGAAAGTACATTCAAAACTAGCTACACTTTAAGGTAAGCTGGAAGGGTCCTATAATTCCCAATAAGTTAAAGCCAACTGCAAGGATTACAAACAAAACAATGGCTTGTGTGCGGAATAGTTCACTGAAAGTGAACTGATGATGAATGGATTTCCCCTGTTCATAATACCCTGGACTAGGACTGACTCTGGTCTTAACCCTCCATCGATTTTCGCACACGTTCCATCTCTAGCGACCAGAATGAATGGGACATAAAAGCGAGGCGCAGAAAGAGCAAGGCAGAAGAAATGGGCTCACACCGATGCCAAAATCAATCACACTTTCTAAGTGGCTCAGACGTCGTCTGCGCCTCGCTGTCTTGTCTCCTTTCTTCTCCCCTTTCTTTGCCCCTTTCTCCGCCCCCTTGCCCACCACTGTCTGCATCTCCGTTGGCGGCGACAATTGCACTTTGATGCAGGTGCAGTCACAAAAAAAAGCACACAAATACAGATACCCGAAAGCGAGCCAAAAGCCAGAGCCAGAAGACAATCAAAAAGAATAGACAAAAGACACGCACGTAGAGATTTGGAGAAAGGGGGTAGGAGAGAGGGGTGTGAAGAAGGAGGATAAGGAGGAGGAGCAGTGAAAGGGGAGTGAAAAGGGGGCGGCACATGCGGGGCAATGCGCTTTTGAGGCGCATCAATCAGAGGCTGACTCCGTCTGCATTTCGCGTCTGTAAGTCGCGTCTTGCAAGACAGCAAACGGGATGGCAATAGCGTCGCAGAGGGAGACGGCAATAGGGAGTGAGAGGGTGACGGAGACAGCGACACCGACACCGACTCCTCAATGAACTGTCAGTAGTCAATCACGGTGACAGCGCTAACGGCTTTCGTCGTCTGTCGCTCCATTCGCTTCACCAACTCTCTTTCTCCTGTAAACTGAAGTTTGTTTTGTGGTCGCCAAACAATGTAAATAAACTGCAGCCAGCCAAGTTGCAGAGGGAAAATGGCCAAGACCGTTTGCGGCCTAAATCTTTATTTGTCTTACTTATTTACGCACTTGCAGCCTTGACCTTTCGAAAGTTAGGTTTATTTAATTTTTTTACTGATATCTGAACAATTTTGTTTTGAAACCTATAAAAAGATCAAATAAATTTGTATTCGATTAATTCGTAGCTAAAATTGAATATATAGGAAATATAAGAACAGCTTTACAAGATATAAATTTAATTTTCTGATACATCTTCTTTTCTTATCCTTTTTACAGGTGGGTGCCATTAAAAACTTTGATCTGGAAAGGATGATGGGTTGCTGGCACGTGGTGCAATATTATGCTTCCACGGAGGAACTACCGGAATACGCTTGTATGCGCAGTCACTTTTCCTTCTCCAAGGATGATCAACACGTAAGCGCCTTTGCCATCAGCTTTACCCCTTCATTATCTCAAATATTTATATTTATTTTTCAAATAGATAACAATGAACTTTAGCTACATATTCGCGGAGGATCCATTGCGAGAGAAGCTTGTGGGCAACATCACCTGGATGATACCCAAATTCGATGAACCAGGACATTGGCAACACACGGAAGATATATGTAAGTGAAAAAATAAGAGATTTTAGTATAGTGTTTTGTATTTCATGCTATATTTAAAATGTTATTTCACAACTTATGCAATCTAATTTTTAGATGAGGGCATTTACAACACGTACGTCCTGGACACGGACTACGACACCTGGGCCCTGGTGATGCACTGTGCCGAAAAGAAAAAGCAACCAAGGTATCTGTCTGCCCTGCTTTTGGCCAGAAAAACTTCGCTGGCCGACAACGAAATAAGTTTTCTGCGGGGCAAGTTGCCGCAGGACATCGATGCATCCTTTATGTTCGACATCGGACAGGAATCGTGCGACAACCTAATGGAATCGAGCCGGGACGATCCACTGGCCTATGTCATTAATGGACGGCAGAATGCCAAAGAAATATTTAAGATTGTCAATAAGCTTTGAAAATTAAATATCGTATTAAATATGTACGCTGTTTAAAAAATGAAAACATTAACATTATAATATTTAACATATAATATATGTACATAAATTTAATTAAATAGTCCGTGAAAATAAAAGGCGAACAGAAACGACCCGCAGGTGCATATTCATTTTAGCTAACTTTGCTTAACCAGTTGCAACCTACTATGGATTATGATCGCCTGGTGTCTGAAGTCTCAAAGTTTGATCAAATTAAACGAAATCCGGAGAGTTTTCGCAGGCAAATTGAAAATTTTTTTATTTTAGACACCGGGCGAACAGAAACGTGTAGCTGGTGTATATCGTATTAATTCTAAAATTTATCAAACGCGACCTTCTTCTGATTATTTTCGCCTGGTTTCTGAAATGATGAAAAACAATAAGATCGAAGACAATTTTTGTCCATTTGGACAACAAAATTGGCAAATTTCGAAAGCCAAATACCAGGCGCACAGCAATGCCTAGAAGGTGGCAACAGAATCCAAATAATCATATCCGAGTTTCAAACCCATCTATACGTGGATCGTAAATGGATCGTGTTTGTATCGTATGTGGATCATATATTAAGCATATGTGGATCGTATGGGGATCGCGTATGGATCGTACTTAATAGTGATCGTAAATACCACCCACAAAAGAGAAATGTTGCATATCTTAAGGGACAGCCGATTTTTAATTTGGCCAATGAAAAAATTTTTTGCAAAATTATCAAGGGGGACTCCCAGAAAATTTTCGAAAAAATCTATTTCGCAAAATTTGAAAAAACTGGTATGCAACTTTATTATAGGGCTAGAAACTTAAAAGAAAATACCTTTCCCGTTGAGATAAAATGATATTTGTTTAATGTAGGATTTTTTTAAAGTTTCGCAACCTTTAAAATTCTGTTTAAAAAACGATTTGTCGATAGACACAAATTAATAATAATAGGCATTTTAAGCAAATGTGGCAGCCCCATATCAGCTGCTTAACAGGGTTGCCAGCCATATCACTTTCTGACCGATATTATTGTCCGTAGTGGATTGTCTTTCTTTATAAAAAAAATTAGCTCCATTTCGTTTGGTTAGTATTTCCAAATTCAATATTTTGAAGTCGTATTAAAAAAGAATGGTGATTTAGAGGGGAACAGCTGATTGTGTTGTAAAACTTCCAAGCTTAAAGCTTTCAGTGTTAGAAAAATTACAAGATGAGCTCGTATAAACTTGTTAGTATTGCTTGTTCTTTGAAATTGCACTTGCTAACCTTAAAGCTATTAAAACATAGAAAGAAACAATTAAGGTAAGTGCAACGAATAAGTGGAATACTCACGACAATACCAGCCCCTGACGATGTTACCTGTCAGACAAAAGTGGGCGCTCTCGTCGATGCAGTGTTATAAAACACACAAGCCTGAGCGGGCGATATATCGTAAAGAGATGGTACGACAATCGATAAGCGCACGGCAGTGCTGAGCCCAGGCAGCTCTCATCGATAGGCGCGATTGCATACCTGGTGTCCCGTCTTCGCTACAATATTTGCCTTTACCGGTTCTGCTGTATTGCAAACGTCAATCAAATCGCGTAATTATTAACAATTTAGGTGAGTGCTAGCCACTGGATAACAACAGCAGCGCGAATAATGCTAAAAAGCGGACCCGTGTGCGTTGATTGCGCTCCTCGGTGTTAAGGCGTGCGTGTGTGCATGCCTCTGTGTGCGTGTGTGTGTGGGCCCTGTATATGTGTCTCTTTTTTTCTCAATTTCCACCGTGCTTCTTCTTACTGCTCGGCACATTTTGTATGAGCGCTTGTCAAAATACGAGTATAAAAATTTCATTTTGCCCCAATCAAACGGTGTGATCACCCCAAAACCAATAACGCTTCAAACAAAACAAAAATATCGCACATAAGAAAACCAGGCAAACCTATCAACCAAAAAAGAAAAGAAGCGGAAAAAGAAAGAGTGTGTGTGCAAGCAACAAGAAGCGGAGGCAAACGAAAAGAAAAAAAAACCGAAGAAAAACTTTCGTCAAGTTTGCGTTCCATGGTATTTCAACAATAAATTCCGCTCGCCAGGCCAAATTACGCAAAATAATCCCCTTAATGTATGTAATAGTGCGTGAGCGTTTGTCCCAGTGTGTGTGTGTGTGTGTACGAATGCGTGTATGTTTGACATGTGCATCCTTTGTATGCGTGTGCAGGATAATTTGACAGGAAATATATATTACAATTCCATTCGATTATTTCGCAGCAAAATGAGCAGCTCCGAGGAAGTCTCCTGGGTCACCTGGTTCTGTGGACTTCGTGGCAATGAGTTCTTCTGCGAGGTGAGATATAAAATCCCCCCATCAACCCCTTCAAAATTTCCCCCGAATTACTATATTCGCGTTATCTAAGCGCGCGCTATAAGTGCAACAATTGCAAAGTGCAGCCCTGAGTTGCGTTTGTCAGTGTGTATTTGTGTGCCGCAAGGTGGGGCAATATTTTGTCCAACTGTACACCATTCAATAAATAATATATATAGGAACAGATCTTAATTCTCTTATCGGTTTCAGGTGGACGAGGACTATATACAGGATAAATTCAATTTAACTGGTTTAAATGAGCAGGTGCCCAACTATCGGCAAGCCTTGGACATGATCTTGGATCTGGAACCGGGTATGTGTAGGGCTGAAGCCCCCCTCTATAAATCGAAATACCCTGCTAATTTACTATCCTATCCCACAGAGGACGAACTCGAGGACAATCCCCTGCAGTCCGATATGACCGAGCAGGCCGCCGAGATGCTCTACGGCCTCATACACGCTAGATATATACTAACAAATCGCGGCATCGCTCAAATGATCGAGAAATATCAAACTGGCGATTTCGGACACTGCCCACGTGTCTACTGTGAAAGTCAGCCCATGCTGCCCTTAGGTGCGTAAACCGATCCTGGGAGAAAACGTCTAAATTGAGCTATCCTTTGTAGAACTTTCACTAAGAAATTTACAGTTTTCAAAGGCTTATCAAAACTAAACTATTCCCTGAATACCAGATCATTGAAGATCCTTAAATATCCTAAGATGTTATCTTCATTAATTTTTTCCTTTTTATCCGGAAACTAATCTAAATAACGAGAACCTAGATTCTTAATGTTCTAAAATTAAAACGAATCGCTTTATTTAATTCAAAAAAATTTATCTCAATCTTTAGTCTAAAATACAACACAACAACAAATTTATTCTTATAAAGACTATAGAACTTGATCTTGTTACTTCCTTACAAATTGTTAAAGTTTGTTATTTATTTCCAAAAAACAAGTCCCCTAATTAAAAATCTGTCTGTCTGATCTGAAAAATAATCAGTTTTCTACAAATTTATATTCGGTTTCAATCCAAAGCTCAGTTAGAAATTACTGAAAAATGCGAATTCAAGCAGAAACTGAAACCAAATACGAAGACGACTTGTAAACAGCTCTTCATTACTTAAATATTTATATAAATCGAGGGTGGTACGAGAATTGGATGACACATCGTTGCCCAAAGTCTGTTCCTCATGTTTCTGCAAAATGTGCCTTGTCAACTCTATTATATTGCAAATATGTTTATTTATCGAAGGGTTCAAAGAAATTATTTGATTATACTTAGCCTGATCTTCTCGCATTCCGTTAAACAAGACCTGAATAACAAACACTTGTATTTGTTACTAAGCGATCAGTGAAATTCCAACATGTATGCAAGAAATCGAGTTATTAAACCGGAAATACGAATTAGGAGTAGTTTATAACTTGTTGATATTGACTCCATAAATACATAAATAGTAAGCAAAATGAAAAGCAGGATTATGGGGAAAAAAAAGAAATCTATTAGCTAAATATGTTCCTAATATTGACTGCTATTATTAACTTTTGGTAAGTGAAACAGGATATTAGTTGTTAGTCCTAGCAATAAAACCTACATCTTTTATGTGTGAACAAACTAAGTTTGATTTATTAAAGACTCACTCTAGTGAGTTTTGTATGTATAAACTTACAAGTATTATACATTAATTCGATTTTCTGGTTATCCTCAGGTCTGTCGGACATCCCCGGCGAGGCAATGGTGAAGACCTATTGCCCCAAGTGCATTGACGTGTACACACCGAAATCGTCGCGCCATCACCACACCGATGGCGCCTATTTTGGCACTGGATTTCCACACATGCTTTTCATGGTGCATCCCGAGTATCGTCCCAAGCGTCCTACTAATCAGTTTGTTCCAAGGTCAGTTTTGAAATCAATTTACCCGATTTACTAATACTCAAATACACGTTCTATATCTTTTCTATGTTTGCGTACATCCGGCACAAAAACAAATTCGACGGCGTCTTCAACAACAACAGGCTGTATGGCTTTAAAATACACAGCTTAGCTTATCAAATTCAGCTGCAGGCAGCAGCCAATTTCAAAATGCCACTACGAGCGGTAAATTTAAAACTTAATAACTAGCTATTACCTTGACCCTTTAAAACCCCACTCTCTCATCTTTTTTTGTTGTTTTTATTTTTAAATCTAAAAATCTATGTATTGACTAAAAACGCCACCTAAAAATCATTCAACTAAGCATATATATATATATATTATATCTTTTTTTATTTGTTTTCTCTCCCCACACATACAAAACCACCAAACCAACCACCACAAAAACCAATCAAATCAAATCAAACATCCACAAAATCCGATCGACAACCTGAACCTGAATATGATACTGAATCTGAACGTGTCTCTGCCTGTCTGAAAAAAAAATACCTATCGATCTAAAATCGATCGTTCCAATCGATCGATTCTTAACATTGTGTGTAGAAAAACTAATTATATAAAACCACCAATAAAAAAAACTCCAACACAAATACATACGCACGAACACAACAACAACAAAAACTCCATTAATTGCATGCATGTAAACTAAACTAAAATCGGAAAAAAAATCGAAACGATAGTTTACAACGGGCAGACCGATAGACAGCAATACACAACAACAACCACAACAACAACAACCACACTGAGAGACAGAGAATCGAGACGGAGAGAGAGACAACTGTATTGAGGTTTTTGAGCGCCAGGAGCAAAGAATCATTTATACAAATATAAAAACTAAAAAAAAAACAAAACAAAACCAAAATGCGTTTATATTTAAAAAGAAAAAGAAATTTAACAGAAGAAATTGTAATTGAAAACGAAATAGAAGGAAGAACCATTACGCACCTATTCATTTAGCACACTCAAAAAAACAGCTCATGTGAAAACCTCATGCTATTTGAATTTTAATTTAACTTACTTCAATTCTTTCGACCAAACTATATTAAAACATTCGAAAACATATGTATTATGTTAGCTTTTAGTATTACCGAGAGCAGGAAATCCTTCAGATTACTATACATGCATAACTCTCATACACACAAAGAAACACACACACATGCATATATATATATTATTTGCTTTAGTCAATTAACCGATTTTTTTTTTGTGTCTTAATAACTGTTCGGTTCGTCACCTTTGATGTCTGTATGTTTTTTGTGTGGCATTTTAAAACACTGGCAGTGTAACACTTGACCAAAAAATAAAAAAGAAAACAAGAAACAAACAAACAAAAAAGACTCGAATTAGACAGAGAAGAGAGAGTGTGTAAGAGAAAGAGAGATAAGATATAGGAAGAGAAGAAAGTTATTTAACGTAGAGAAAACAACGATATAAGCAACGTAGTACTTCCAAAATAATAAAGAAACAAAAATAACGATCAGCATTTATGTAAACGACAACGCTAATGATACCCTGTATAAATCCCATAGCAGCCAGTAAAGCTTACGAATAAGCCGAAGATGATTCCCAAGCCATCGGCGGCGGGCAAGAATTAAGGAAAACCCCAGCTCCCTCAAAGAAGATTCAAGAAAAGAAGAGAGACACCATTCAATACAGTTACCCAGTCGGAATTTTATACATTCCAGAACATATTATTTTACGCTTCTTCGCCAAGCAAGCTTAAAAGAATACGTTCTAGAAGATTTTTATTTTCGACTGAGTATCCACATCCACTCACCCACACAAACATTCACACATACACACACAGACACTCACATACAGAACCCCCAAACAGAATGATAAATAAAAGAAGATAAGATGAAGAAGAAATGCAACCGCTTGGAAGAAATGGATGAGGATAAGGAGAAGAAACGACGGCAGCGCCCACGCAACGAAGCGAACGAATTAAAAAAGAAGCCCCTTAAAAGCGAAGCACACACAACATACGCACACAAAAACTCACAGCACTCACACACTCATGAGCATGCACGTGCCAGCAAGAGAACTGCAAATTATAAAAATGGGAAAAGGACCAAGGGCTACACCTTTTCCCCATGTGCACACACTGCAACGAAACGAAGTGCAACGGCAAGTGTTGCCCTATCGTCCACAGAAGCAATAATATTCGTGTGACAGTGCTCAACAATCAATCAAAACCACAAAAAAACGAACGATGAATGAATAAATCGAAACGAAAAGCCAGCATTTCAAATTCATTGCAGATTGTGTGTGTTCAGTATAGTCAAAAGAAAGTAAATACATAGCTTTGGCTTTGTTCAAGTTGTAGCGGCATTAATCGGTATAGTTTAGTTTTTTAGGGGTATAATTCAGAATCGGTTCAATTTAAATTCTGCTGAATTCTTCCCGCCCCATTGTTGTTTTTTTTATATTTCTTTATTCTAAACGTATTGTATGTAGTTGCGGGAGCATTTCCCAACTGTAATAATCTAGAATTGCATTTCTTCTGCCAAACCGAATTAATCCAATATGTTTTTTTTGTTTCGTTAAGATCATATGAATATTTTCGTAATTAAGAGAATGAAAAACAAAACAAAAAAACATAAACAATAAAACAAGAAGTGAAGAACGTTTTTTAAGAAAATTAGAAATAAAGTATAAATATATATATATGGAAATCTATATAGAGATCGATAGCAAGGACGAGGACCGTTGATAAGTTAATCTGAGAGTGTGCAGAAAACTGTTTACAATTAATAAATGAGAAAATAAAACGAAATGACAAATGAAAATAATGGAGAACAAAAGTAATAATAACAATAACTAAAATAAAAACGAAACTGATATTTAATACAAAACGCAGTCTATCATTTCGCCACCTTCAATCAGAGTGTCCCTTTACATTAAATTTCACTCAGTTACAGATACAGTCAAAAAAAAAAAAGCAAAAAAGCTATTAATTTACTGGGTGTTCCCTTATAATAATTTCTAAACATCCTCAAGAAGTACTATTTAAAGAAAAATGTAATTGAATAATCTGTTTGACGGTTTGCTTAATTAATTTTTATTGAATTTATCTCATTGTAAAAAAAAAATTAAAATGAACTTTTTATAATCTTTTGTGATAAATGTTTTTCTATCCCTTCTCATATAAATATTTAAAGTAACTCGAAATGTGTCCGACGACGGCTGTTATTTTGACCGTAATTGTAAATAAATTATGTCAGTGGCCTGCGTGTTTCGTTTTTGATAACACGCACAAGGATTACATATATGTCACCGCTGTGTTTCATGTCTCATGTGCCCCGTTTCCTGGTCTTTCCGCAAATCTTTTTAATTTAATTTCACTTTTCTCTATGCTATGCTTTACACCTCCTCAAGGACTACATTGCACTCTGTCAGGAGATCCTAAGTCGCCCAGATCCTGAGGCTGAGGCCGAGTGATCGTCGTTATCTCTTATTTTTCCACAGACGAACTTCTTTAACTCGCACAAATCTATTAAAGCTGAAATATTGTTCAAATTTTATGTAGTCTATCTTTAATGATAACTAAATGATGAATATTTTTTTGGTTTTTATGAAAATTGTGAAATGATCTAATTTGTTTTCAAGTCCTTAAATCAAAATATATTGCTTTTAGTACTTAAAGTAGAATTTCTTTCACCTTTATCTTCCACTTCTAACAAATATTAAGATAAAGAGTTTGAAATGGTTTGGTTTAACTTGGAAAGTATTTGACCAAAAAGGTTTAAGTTAAAGAAGTTTAATAAAAAATTGCTTTTGATTCATTATCCTGCATTAACCCACAACGCCGATGCACAGTAACACAAAACCGGTGGTGACAGAAGCTGGCTGCTGCAGCATCCACCTGGCTTAGTTTATTTTATGTTCCCCCACATAAAACCCCGCTAATGCGAATGTGGAACAATCAACAAATAAACATGCTAAACTTATATATTATTGGTTTATTTTTATTATTAAACAAATGGGCCTAAACATTGCACTTCACATGCCATAAATACACACCTACCAATTTACACCATGTTTGGCACTGCTTGCTTCTCCATTTCCATGGACAACTTAATAACCCTCAATTAGCACTTTCGACAATTTAAGCTTGGGGCTCTTTGAGAAAACTCTAGAGATTATTAAATCATATTGCCATAGATTTTTAACCGGGCCAGATGGAAAAGATTAATGATTTCAAATGTAATAAATGGCGGATTTTAATCTCTATAGATTTAAAAAGAACTCCTGAGAATCTAAAAGAAAATATCTACAAATTTAAACACACAGAGACGCAGAGACACACACATAATAAAGAAACCTCGGAGAGATACGGAGATTTAGAAGGACACTCATTTCACTGCTCCGTTTTCCTGGATTTCCCATGGGGTATATCCCGATAATTTGTTTTACATCTTTCTGTTGGAACTGCCGACACATTCGGTATAGACATTCACGGTTCAGATCAGCATCCTGCAGCCATTCCATACCATTTCAATCCTTCTTCACCGTTTTCCAATTTATGATCATTTAAACGGAGTTGGTATAAATCCAATTAAACTTTTTTTCATAAATTACAAAAAAAAAACTTTATTAGTTTTATTATTTTTGTATTTGTTTCGAAAGACTTTAAAAGAAAAAAATATATAAGTAGTTTAAAATATTTATAAAAAATTAATTTAAAAAAAGGTTGAATTTTTGTGTTTTTTAAGAAAAGTATATTGTTATTAATTTGCAATGTTTAATTGGAAAAACGGTTGTATACATGTATGTACACCCATTTACTCCTACAATTGATTGAATTGATATTGATGTGTGTGTTTCTTCTTTCTCTTTCTCTTCCGCTTTCTTATTCTACTTTCTCCTCTCTTCCACTTTGTGTCTTGTGTGTATATTTTTTTGATTTTTTTTTTACAATCCGATACGATCTGATCCGATTTGATAATGGTAACTCGGTGATCCGTGCAGCAACGTGGTCAGCCGCCCAAGGACGAAGAGCCTGAGAATAATGCCGATACGGTTCCCAAGCGCCTCTAAGCGCAAGCAGTGCAACAAAAGCAGTGCAGCCAAGCAGTCCAGCAGCCGATACACACCCACACATAGACACTTTAATTCAAAACACACACACACACACACAACAGGCCGGGCCACACTGAGGAAAAATTGTGGAGAAGCGAGCGGGAACATGTTTACGAAGAAAATACAACCCAGGTAGACAGGAAGGACCAACATCAAAATCTTCAACGCTGGATCCAAAAGCTGAAGAGCCATTACACACATACTGAAACACATACAGTCAGCTTCTGTTTGAAAAAAAGAACAAAAAATAGGTGCAGTGTGGCCAGCGATTTAGAAGAAAAGGTAAAAAAATAATCTAATAACAAGAAACTAGAAAAAGTGTTCCTTTTTTTCATTAAATTAGATTTTAATCAAATATTTCAAGACCATTGAGGAAAGAACACTCATATTTATTTAAAACATTTGTCTTTAAAATGTTGATATTGGAATAGCTGTTTTGAATTTAACTTATATTGAGTGTTATTGGATTATTTTAGTTACATAGGTAGATCTACTATTTCTCTAAAACACTGGACACACTGATCAGGTGTATTCAACTTTATTCTTTGCATTTTATTTACTAAGTGAAATGAAAGGGGCTAAACCGATATAGAAATAGTCTTTAAAATATTTAGTCAAGTGGCCGGATACCCACCTCTGTTCCCCCATTTCTCTCCCGAAAAAGGAAAAAAACCCAACCCTATTAAGATTCCGATTCCTAGCCTATTTGCTTCTTCTTCAAAGCGTACTATTTCAAGAACTTTTGAAAAAATCGAATGACGAAAGCAGGAAACCTACAACAGCAAGAACAACAACAGCAGCAACAACAACAACAAAAGCAAAAACCAAAACTGAACGTGAGCCGAATTTAAAGTTTCGGTGTTCCCTTTTTTCGAAATCTGAGAGTGCATATACTTATATAGAAATACATATACATATAACATATAAACAATATACCGTTAGCTTATTTATATATGTACACACATACACATCCAGACCTGTTCCCAAATTCGAATTGGGTTTAAATTGAACAAAACCGGAATCTCAGATATTCCCACTCCACCAAAAGGGCCCAGAAATTTAAAAGTTCTGCGGCGGTGTGAAAATATCCGCTGTTCCGAGTTTGTTAAATTCAAGATCGAATGCGAAACGAGAACAGTACTGATATTGAAACAACAAAAAAACAAAAACGGAAACCAACAAAATATTTTATGTATTTTTTTAATGTATTTAAGAATAATTAAGATTAAAACAATGAAAATGAAGAGAAATCAGTTGGCGTAAGAAGATAATACCGTTATCGCAGGAATTATATAGCAAAAGAGATAAGGTTGATATAATGCGCAAGGAAATGATGATGAATTTCGATGCCAGCGAATGAAGTGAAAACAATAAAGATGATGAAAACCGAATAAAAGAGTTTTATTTACATATCGGTTGCCAGGGTCAAAAAAAAAAAAACAAACCCAAACTTTTTAGCTGAAATAGTGAAACCGCCCTTTGCTATCCAAAAACATCAAATGGATTATTTTTCTTTTTTTCAATTTTTTTTATTTTATCTTTAAATAAATTAGAAAATCCTTCGTAAAATCGAAGAATCCTTTAAAGCTTGGTGGCTGATGGTGGTGCCACCGCTTTTCAGTGTTTTCTTGTGTGTTTTATGGTTTATCATTTGCTCTTTTGCCGTTTGCATTCTCATCGACCTATTCTCCGCACGCCCCGCAGCTCCCTTTGCTTTCGCATTGACGCTATATCATCTATATCTCTTCCATATATCCCGATTCCCCAGACACATTCCCACATTCGCCTTGCCCAAATTCAATTTGCAATCCGCGTGTGCTTCAACTCAACAAACGATTAATGCCACACGGATTTCACTTTGATTTTGCGCAATGTGCATGGAAAATGTGCCCGTGAAATCAGGCTATTAATCGCTTATACATATAACATTTGTCTGTGTTTTGTGTTTTTGTTGCTACCGCTTTACATATCCGTAGGCTAACCTATTGATTTGCGACTTCTCGGGGATCTCGGGGGCTTACAGTCGTCACAGTTATGTGTATATATATAAAAAAAATTTACAGTTTTACATAATTATGCAGCTAACTCTTTAGGGGGAGTGGGCGGAAGGACGCGAGCAATGCGAGGAACACTCGAATAAATCGTGATTACATTTCTCATTCTTTTTGACAAAAAAATACTTTCAATTAAATTTTAGCAAAAAAAAAAAAATAAAATTATAAAAAAAGGATTGTGTTTTTTGTTGTTGTTTTCCTGAAGGGGTTTCTCTTTTGGAAAGTTTGCCTTAAAGGTCGAAAATGGATGGGCGTTTTGGGCGGGGGAGTGTGCTGAGGGGTGTGAAGTATAGTATTTTATCTCTTGTTGTTTGTGGTCTCTGCTATATTTTCTTATTATTGTTGTTGTTGTGGCTACTGCGTTTGCAATTAAGTTAATTGTGTTTAATCAGTCTGAATTCCAACACTATGATCTGGGCTGTATGCGTGTGCGTTAGGGGCCAACATCTTACAGCTCGTCCTTGAGATCGGCATCGTCGCCGCCCTCCGGTGGCGGAGCACCGCCAGCACCCTGGTACAGCTTGGCGATCACCGGCTGAACGATGGCCTCCAGATCCTTCTTCTGCTTCTTGTACTCCTCGGGATCGGCATCGGGATTCTGCTCCAGCCACTTGATCGACTCATCGATGGCCGACTCCAGCTTGGTCTTCTCCTCGTCGCTCAGCTTGGCGCCCAGCTTGTCCTTGTCACCGATCTGGTTCTTCAGGCTGTAGGCATACGATTCCAGTTCGTTGCGCGACTCGACGCGCTCCTTCAGCTTCTTGTCCTCATCGGCGAACTTCTCGGCATCGCGGATCATGCGATCGATGTCCTCGGGCGTCAGACGGTTCTGGTCGTTGGTGATCACGATCTTCTCCTTGTTGCCGGTGCCCTTGTCCTCGGCGCTGACCTGCAGGATGCCGTTGGCGTCGATCTCGAACGATACCTCGATCTGGGGAATGCCACGAGGTGCTGGCGGAATGCCGGTCAAATCGAACTTGCCCAGCAGATGGTTGTCCTTGGTCATGGGACGCTCGCCCTCGTACACCTGAATGGTGACGGTGTGCTGGTTGTCGGAAGCAGTCGAGAACACCTGCGACTTCTTGGTGGGGATGACAGTGTTGCGGGGAATCAGCTTGGTCATCACACCGCCGACGGTCTCAATACCCATGGTCAGTGGGTTCACATCGAGCAGCACAATAGCATCGGTATCCTGTTCGCCAGAGAGCACACCAGCCTGCACAGCAGCACCATAGGCGACAGCCTCATCGGGATTGATGCCTCGGGACGGTTCCTTGCCGCCAAAGAAGTCCTTGACCAGCTGCTGAACCTTGGGGATACGCGTGGAGCCACCGACCAGCACAATCTCGTGCACGTCCTTCTTGTTCATGTCGGCATCCTCGAGCACCTTCTGCACGGGCTTCAGAGTGGAACGGAAGAGGTCCAGGTTCAGCTCCTCGAACTTGGCGCGGGTCAGGGTCTCGGAGAAGTCATCGCCCTCGAAGAAGGACTCGATTTCGATGCGCACCTGGTGGGAACCGGACAGAGCACGCTTGGCCTTCTCGACCTCACGACGCAGCTTCTGGACAGCACGGTTGTCCTTGCGGATATCCTTGCCCTTCTTCTTCTTGTACAGCTTGATGAAGTGATCCATCACACGCTGATCGAAGTCCTCACCACCCAAATGGGTGTCACCGTTGGTGGCCACCACCTCGAAAACACCGTTATCGATGGTCAGCAGGGAGACATCGAAGGTACCGCCGCCCAAATCGAACACCAGCACGTTCTTCTCGCCCTCCTTCTTGTCCAGACCGTAGGCAATAGCCGCGGCAGTGGGTTCGTTGATGATGCGCATAACCTGCAGACCGGCGATCACACCAGCATCCTTGGTGGCCTGACGCTGGGCATCGTTGAAGTAGGCTGGCACAGTGACGACGGCATGGGTGACCTTCTTGCCCAGATAGGCCTCGGCGGTTTCCTTCATCTTGCCCAGAACC
This sequence comes from Drosophila ficusphila, assembly GCF_018152265.1. Lineage (NCBI taxonomy): Eukaryota > Metazoa > Arthropoda > Insecta > Diptera > Drosophilidae > Drosophila > Drosophila ficusphila. Next base: position 2,812,078 of record NW_025064092.1, on the reverse strand, counting down.
ATGGCGGAGATCTCCTCGGGAGCAAAGACCTTGGCGCCCTGCGACGTGTCAACGCTAATGTGTGGCTTCGAGTTCTTCTCGACAACCTTGAAAGGGAAGAACTTGATGTCGTGCTGCACATTGGTATCGGACCATTCGCGTCCAATCAGACGCTTGGCATCGAAGACCGTGTTCTCCGGGTTGGTGGTCAACTGATTCTTGGCAGCATCTCCAATCAGACGCTCACCGTCGGCAGTGAAGGCCACGTAGGAAGGAGTGATGCGGTTACCCTGGTCGTTGGCAATAATTTCAACGCGTCCGTTCTTGTAAACACCAACGCTGTAAGATGAAATTGTAAAATTAGTACTATATCTTAAGATAAAGGTAGGAAGTTGCTAGATCATGAGGTTGAGATACGAATCTACACGAGCAGATATTGTAACACTTGAACTTGAATCTATACTACGAGGGAAAATGACTAATCATTTGCGCACGTGGAAGTGAGCTAATATATTCAAAATTTTCTCGATTTCAGCAAATTTGTAAAAGGGTTAAACAATTAAATGTTTAGAAATACGTGGGATTTATATTCTATTAATTAATCAAGTCGTTTCAATTCGAAACCGTAAGCTTGGTCATTAGACATTTTCTGAATTGTTATAAACTTATAAGTACACGAAAAATAAATATAAATAATATAGCTACATATTTAAATAGCTAATGAAAGTACAAAAATCACTGCACAATGAATAATTTAATGATTGTTTTAAATTTTACGAGCCAGTAGTCACGTGGGATATGGGATCTCAGGGTTTGTGTTTCCAGGACATTAACAGGATTACTTACCAGGAGTATGTGGTTCCCAAGTCAATACCGATCACTGTTCCCAGCTCCTTGTCCTTCTCCTTCTTTTCCTCGCCCAGCGAGAGGCCCACAAAGGCCACGACAGCCAGTAATATGCATAACCTCATATTGAAGATCTCTCAGAAAACTGCAAGTAAAAGAATGGGTACAAACTTAGTTAATTTTGGCAATTAATTCAAGCTCGGCTTTTGTACACGTCAACACAATCACACACAGACACACATGCACGCACTCTCTTCGAGAGAACTATAAGTGCTGACGTCGGTCAACTGTCAACAGGTACCGTTAGTTGTGCCACTTTGGCAGCCAGATTGTTGTATTACAATTGTTTGACACCGACGTACCTTTTAGGGGAGTTACTGCTAAGAAATCAAGATCGGCTAAAGAACACGTCTACCTCGATGGCTAACTGCCCGGCAATTGTTAAGCGCTGTGCTCATCGCTGCTGACATTGACCGACGCCGACGTCGCCGCAAGAGAAATAGAGAGAGTGGTGGGCGAGAGCAGCGAAATTTGTATACGTGTAACATTTTTCTGGTTCTTTCTGAGAGTGCTGCCGGTGAAAGAGCGGCCAAAGAACTGGTTTTCCTTTTTGTTCTTTCACGCACTTTGGAGAAAGTCACACCAAATAACTAAATTTGCACAGCTGTTTCGGGTTCTAAGTTTATACAAGTTTTTTTTCTTTTGTTTCTATGCCACTGACGTGTACTTTTGGCCAATCGGAGAGGAGAGCAAATGAGCTTAAATCTGCCAAATAAATGACGTGTACCAAGCGGATTGAGCACAAACAGACGCACACATCCCTACACCCACTCACACAGACAGCGGCACGCGCAGGCGCTATTCACTCTTTAAAAATTTAACTCGTGCGAAATAAACTGTTAATTTAATGTAACAAAAACATGCAGTTGCAACTAATTTGAATTTAAGTTAAACTATTCAAAACCAACTGGAGGAGAATAACCCCAAGTTTATTCACCAAACTGGTTTTTTGGATATTAGCATAATTTAGGCGTCTCGACCACCACGTCATAGCTTGGTCTTTATTGATGCAACTCAAAACTCAATTCACACGTTTTTACTTTATTTTTGGGCACGTGCTGGCAAACTTTTTTAAGGGGCAGGCATTTTTTATAGTTCTTTTTCTATTGCCAACATGGCGACTGAGTTGCAGTGTAGTTGTATTAGTGGCCCTTTCCGCTCTCGGTTATCCTGTCCTATATTCACTTAATATTCTGGCAGTGCAACTGCACTTTTCAGGTATTGTTGCTAGTCGCTGATTGTTTTCATTGGCACTTACACTTATCGCTGAACGGCTCACAAGTTTCACTGTGTTTCGATTTAATTTTCTCGACGCTTCAAATGGAAATGACTGAGTAGAATATCTGGCTGCTGCTTTCTGACTTTTTGCCGGCGCTTTCTACGCACTCACACAATCACACGCGGTGACACACACACGAGCGTGCAACTCTGGGGCCAAAAAGACACGTCAGTGGTCATTTAGTGTTGGAAAACGGGAGTCGGACCAGCAAATTACCGCCTTAGTTGAGGTTCAAAAAGCTAACTTCATTTGGGGAAAATCTTAATTACTCTTCAATGAATTTATCTGTTCACATATGCTAGGTACTTAAAAATGTTGCCTGGAAAACTACAAGCACTCGTACTAATAGTCTAGTCCATATTTCATTCAAAAATATTCAAATTTTCATTCAAGCTGAATATATATAATACATAGATAAATCTTTTGCTTCAGAATGGTCATTAGAAGTAATTAAAAGTTATATTTCTTTTTGAACAGATATATATTGAGTTAAACACACATTAATTGTTCAAAAATTTTTAGGTTTTAGGAGCACATAAAAAAAAAAAAAAAAATTATGTATCTTAACTTATTCATTTGTTGGATTTCCAATAACCATATAGTCTTTTGAATTTTATATTTTGATGCCGCAAACAATACAACAACGGAAAGCTTAAAATTAGAAACCACTTTTGCTTATACTTACATTTGCTAACTAAAACTATTAAAAAAAATATTCACTTATATAGTTAGTTGTCACTTTTTGTCACAGTAGTATAGTCTTTGTTGTTTTTTGGCTTGGTTTTTAATTGATATAATGGAAATGTAACGATATTTGTTTATGTATTTCACAGCGCGTTGTGTTGTTCTTATTGGAATATTTAAATTGAATAAATCGCGTTTCTCTTTTGCTGTGATGTTATTCCTTGTACTTTTGTTTTGAAATTGATTATCGCTCTCTGCACCTCGGCTATTTATTGCTCTGCGCTCCAACTTACCACTGACGTGTCGATGTTTTTATCTTTCTAGAAACTTATCGATGTTTCGCAGGTAATCGAATAAGTCAAAACGGTAGGTACGTACCACAAAATTCAAAAAGAGGGATTTGAATAATAATATCTTAAGGCAGCGGGAGCTTTAATTTGTGTTTCTAATTTAATTTTTGTATTAATACCCTATTAAAAAGGATTACATTTTTTTAAATTTTAAATTGTAATTTTATCGATTATTTCCAAAAATGTTTCGCCTCTAATACTGACGTGTCTTAAACAATATTGTGGTTCCGCCCACTAGAGGGTTAACTCTCTCCGAGCTTTTTCCTTTTTGTTTACCCAAACATTTTCGGAGCGGAGAGAGTGAGATGTTTGGCCTTCTTTTTTGTTGTTTGTCTGATGCAAATATGCGTTTGCTTTGAGTAACGAGACCACTGACGTGTACGTTGCCCCAGGTTTACCGTTAAACTTCCAGCTGGATCTGGATGATTACCGTTACTTAAGTGGGGCGAAATTATTTACATACTTTTTCGGTATTTCAAGATTTTGCATAGCAAATATTAAGAAAATAAACAAAATTCCCCTTTATCTGTACATTTTTTATAAACAAAACAAAATTTTTTTAACATTTCAATTCAAAGATCCAAGCAACAAATTTATAAATCTATTTCCTACGGCATTACAAAAATAAACACTTAATAAGCGATATATGTATGTACATATATGACCAATTATTATATCTTTATAATTTAGTTATTCAAAAATGGTTTCTACTAATCTGGATTTTTAAAAAACTTGACAAATTACAAAAAAAATAAAGGAAAAAAATATTAAATTTGGTGTTATATGTACATAAGCATGTACATAATTCCAATTATTGTCTATTTAAAAATAAATTGCTTATTTTCAAATATGTTATTAATGTTATATTTAAAATGTAAGCCCAAACCTTAACCTTAATAAAACATTGATATGTAATAATTTAACAATTGAACAATGACTCTCGAAAATTAAAACAGCATTGTTGATTGCTAATTAGTTTAGTTTGTCCTGCATTCCAGGGAAGATTTAAATATATTAGTGACCTGTAAAATATTTATATGTTGACAAATACATATGATTTGGATAAAACAAAACACTTTTTAAAAACGCATAGGTATAAAGATGTTTATTAAAATTTCTTTTAAAACCACACAAAAGTGTAATTTAAAAGAATTATTTTTAAATGTATAAGGTCGTTAGTAATATTTTGGTTAATTTAAAATACAAATACGTAGCTCTGGCAATTTCCAGGCATTTCGCAAATCTCCATTTGGATTGATATTTTCCATAAATCAGTGAACTGCGATAAGACTGATACCAGAGCATATAATATATAGCGAGTTCTTGAACCGTCCAGCAAAGAACCGTTATCAGCTCGCATCCGCCCGAGAATAAAAAGAACGCCCAGAGTTTCTTTGGTTTTTTATGTCGACTTTTGTGATGACACTCAATCAATATCAATATATTTTCATAACAATACATAATAGCATGTAATAATCGTTTTTTTTTTTTATATTATTCCCCCGCTCAGCGTCCCCATCGATATTGTATCGTACTTTACATTAAAAAGTATATGTTGACAAAATTTTGGTGTGGAATTCGACCAAAATCGTTTCACGGATGTTTTTTTTTTTTTTTTTGCATTTTGTCGCAGATTGTGCAGGAAAAAGGATGGACAAGTTGTACTTTAAGCAACACATTCAATAATCTCTATTCGGTAATTTCGATATCTATAAAAAAAAAAAATACAAGTTGATAAAATCTAGGTTCTCTATGGCATATTTGCTACATTCGGATTTTTTGGATAAAGAAAATGATGCGACGTGGTCAAAAGAATGGGCCACATCATTCGGTTTCCACAATATTTAAAGCTTATCGTCATATAAAAATCATTTGCTTCACAATGCTGTCGTGTTTTTGTGAGTGTTCTTTTTGTTTGGTCAAAAGTTTCTGGCTATTTTAAAAATGAACAAAAATCGCTGAGATGTACATATATATATATATAAAAAATCGGAGCGTAAAGAAAAGCACATCGAAAATAGTAATAGTAGTTAATAGTTGTATAAGAGTATAGTTACAGTTGCTTTGTTTTGTTTTCTTTTTGTTTTTTGGTTTTTTCTGGGCAATAGAGTGCACAAAAATGGTTTACTTTCTTCGTATATAATATATAAAGTTGCTTTAAGTTGAATTTGTATGCTTGGCTTTCCTTCGCTAGTTGCTGAAACGCTTGAGTTGCATAGATCCGTTTTTGGTTTTTCTTTATCTTTTTTTTTTAAGAGAGTTTGGTCCAAAACTGCGACACGAAGGGAACTTATTAATGGATACAGCATGCAGGCCTCAAGATATCTGGCCGATCTATAGATCGTTTGCTAGTTAACAATATCAACAAAGGGCAAGCTGCTTTTACATTTAATTGGGTCGGTTTTAGATGATCTTTCAAACTGAAAAACAAATTGTGGGACCTTTCTAGTTATCTAGGCATAATTCTTGGCAGTTGACCTTCTATTGATTTGTAATTTTAGAACTCACAAAGGGTGCTGGAAATATTTTGAATATCTTGGCTAAAATGTTAAATTTGTGTTAAGTTTGACTTGTTCCATTTACAATGCACAAATTATGACACTTTTGTGGTAATAACTTTTGAAGTCTCATTAAAACTGAAGAGGTCAACTGCCTGTGAACTATTCAAAGATGATTTTCTCCTTCAATGCAATTCTTTGTCCAACGAATGGGAGAACCCTCCATTATACATATATCTTGTGGGTGTATATATAGTGGTGTACATATATATATATATTCTGTGTTCTGCTTGGTGCGGTGGCAGCAAATTGTTTCATCATTATCATCCACATCCACATCCTCATCCTCATCCTCAACATTCTACTCCTCCTCCTAATCGTCGTCATCCTTGGACTCGCTGCGTGTGGCGCCTCTACTCGTGCCTCACTCCGCAAATGGACAGGAACGTACTGAAGTTGTGCAGACTGCAGGCGGGCAGCACTGTGTAGACAACGGCCGCCGTCTCCTGGCACTTGATCCGGAAATCGTGCAGCGCCTGGAAGAGCAGATCCGTCGCCGGTGCGGCATTCACCTGATAGAATAGCTTCAGATGAATCGCCGGCACCTGCTGGTGCTGATCCCCGCCAGCGCCGCCCGGTTGCTGCGTGGGCGTGGCCGGTGGCGTTCCCGAGGAGTTCGTCGTCTGTGGCGCCGGCTTCTTGGCCAGCGGATAGTCCTTCAGCAGGCGATTCACCACATACGTCAGGATCTCGTCCAGATGCTCGGCACTAACCGATTGCGCCAAACGGCAGTGGTTGCCCAGTATATCGTCGCTCAGCTGGGTCAGTTGGGTGGTGGACGAGGCCAGACCAGTGGACACATAGCAAACGATGGCCGCACAATTGTTCTCGTAGTTCCAGCGGCGTCGTATCGAAATGGTGTAGTCACCCACCGAACAGCCAGTCTCCTCATCTAAAAAATAGTGTTAAGTTTAAGGAATCCTCTATTTTTTTCCACTTTAATGTTGCCTTACAGTCGAACCGATCGTTGTGGGTGTGAGCCCACACCTGCCATTCGACGAGTGCCTCACGCGGCAGCGCTGGCAGGACAATGTAGTCCATGATGGCATTGGTGGTGCGACGCTCCCACTGGCGACGCGCCTCGCCAATGAAGGCCGGATGGGTAACGAAGCAGATGCCGTGCACCACATCCCGCAGCTGGCCGTGGGCATTCATCGCCTTGGCGATCCGGCTGATGTGGCGCAACGTTAGCTTGCACTGCGGACGGATGCCGCCCTCGATGATTGTCATGCTGCCCGGAACCAGGGCGATTTGGCCGGAGATGTACGTAATGTCGCCAATCTAGAGGAGATGTTCAATTAGTTTGGGTATCACATAAACTGAGAAGTTATACTAAATGGTAACTTCATTTAATGGCTATAGTTTGTTTAGGAAACAAAAGTAAACAGATAAAAACCAACATTCAGGATAGCTCTTAATATGAAAATACGATTAAGGAATGATTGTAGCCAAGCTATGGTTTCAGTTAACTTATATTTTCTCCTCTTTAAGGAACACTTCTCACCCGTGTGGACTGGCTATATGGACCAATGTTGGCCGGCGCCCAGTGCGAGATGCCCTGGACATGCATCGTATTCCGGCGACCGTTGAGCAGCGCCGCCGCCGTTTCCTCGCCCTCGCGATCCCGCTCCTCGGCACTGGATATCGCACCGGCCACTGGCTGGCGATAGGCAATCGCCTCCATCACCACATGACAGCCATCCGGTAGCGGACACTCGACGCACACACGCGTCGGCGGATTGTGGAAGTCGAAGGCGCGATGGTAGATCCGATTCAGTGCCGGGTACTCGCCAATGGAGCGCACATACAGCGTGACGTAGCACAGGTCCTGCAGATCGTAGCCCCTGGAGTGGCAGAGATCGCTCAGCTTGTCCAGCGCCTGCTGCATTCCCTGCTCAATGCCCTCCGTTCCGGAGCCTGTCGAAGGATTAATAAAGGTATTAGCATTTAATTCTCAGTGGAAATATACAAAGAAAACACGGTGGTCATTGGTTTGAGTAGAATGAAATGGTTAGAAAGTAAAGCAAATGTGGTATTTGTTTTCTAGTTTAAATTAATGAGGTGAAATGATAAATAAATTCTTTAAAAATCAGACAAATGTTAGCAAAGAGCTCAAGATACAGAAATTGTTTTCTAGGTTTAAGTTTATATGAGTACATAAACTTCCTGGCTTACAAGTTTATGCTTAATTAGTTCAGTGTAATGAGTTGAAATAGTACTTTATGGTTATTGAACTTGATTAGCTTGAACGACCACCGTGTTGTTTCGGAACAGAGATAGTATTGAGATGCAATAGAGACTCTTTTTGGATACCCTGTATGCCCGCCAGCCACATCCAGCCCTTGGCATTGATGGCCGCTCTGGCCTCGTTGGCCAGTGGACGGAATTCCCGCTCGTACTTCAGCGGACTGGGCGGTTGTGTGGCAGCAGATGCAGGTGCTCCTCCTCCAGCTCCAGCTCCTCCCGGATGACAGCAGGTATTTGCGGTTAGCCCAAGCGAGGAGATGGCCAGCGACAGCGAGCCGCAAACGGCGGCCGTGCTGCTGCCGAGTCCATGGCCACCGGCCTGGCTCTGTGAGCTGGCCAAGCTGCTCATCCCGCCATCGGCATTGTGATGGTGATGGCTATGGCTGTGACTGGTGGTGTTATGGCTGTGGGCATTCAAGCCTGCATTCGCATTGCCATGGCCGGTGGTCAGCAGCATGGAGGCACACGCCGAGGTGGAACAGAGGTACGGCTGGCCACCGCCGAGCATCGGCGCTATCGCCGCCGCCGCTGTGGGCTCGTCGACGCTGGCGCTCTTCGTGACAATGGGTATCGGCGAGGAGGCGGTGGCGGCCAGATGTCGGCCAAAGGAGTTACTCCGCGATATCAGCTCGCTTTGGCTCAGTGATTCGCGGAGTCGGGTCTCCTTTTCGATCAGCTCCAGTTCCGTTTCACTGAAGTCCGGATCGCTAAGGTCGCTGTACGTCGATTCGTTCAGGTCGCTAATGTAGTCGAGTGAACGCTTAACGAAGACGACATCACCGCATCCGCCACCACCGCCGCCAACGCCACCGACGACTCCAACGACTCCTCCTCCTCCGCCGCCGCCGCCGCCGCTGCTGTTCGAAGCTCCTCCTCCGCCGCCGCCGCCGCCGCCGCTCGAATCCTTCGGCTGCAGCGTTAGCTTGGTGAAGTTGATGTAGCCCACCGGACAGATGGGATCCGCACTGCTGATGATCGTCTGGATGTCCTCGACCACGATCCGCTGCCGAAAGAGCGGGCAGTCCAGGGTGAAGGTCTCGTACTCGCCGCCCTCGCCGCAGACATTCAGTCCGTACTTGTCGCGCATCTTCAGCAGGTGCGGCTGCATCTCGCGCAGCGATTTGCCCAGATGGCGGTCCGGCACGAGGCCCAGGGCAGCCACCTGTGACCGGCACGTTCAACGGGGGAGAGAGGGAGGCGCCACGGGTGGTTAGGATAGGGGAATATTGCGACAGAAGGAACACCTTCGATGGAGGGCAGAATTCGTTGTCTACATCCTGGTTATAATCCCCAATGTTCCTATACTTTAAAAGTTAATTCGCTCTAATCAAAAGTACCAACTAAACTCTTGATATCATTTATTTGCTATCGTTGATATCATTTTTAGTTCTAGTTGATATATATTATATCTTTTAATTCTGCATATTTTGTACTCTTTAAATTGAAAAGCAATAATTTAAATACTCTACCTCATTTAATATTTTAATAAAATATGAAATTTGTTTCTAAATAAATATGTGCTTTTAGCATTCAACAAATAATTCTTAAAGTCGGATTTGATCTTTGTTTTGATATTACTTATTTCATTTTCATTTTTTTTTTAGTGTTGTATCCGCAAATAAAAAATCTGCCAAATCATCTCTTCTGCTTTGAAAAGAAATCGTGGTAATGAACTTCACAACGCCATCCATCAATCGAAGCACAATAAAAGTTGAGGACTCAAATTGATGAGCAAACAGTAAATAATTGTATTTTACAAACGTTGCAAATGGGCGAGTGATGTGGAATTCAGGTGAAGTAGATCGTTTTCAGCTGAACAATCGGAGCGCTAGTGTTTACATGGGCTAAATTTAGCAGAAACGACAATTCAGCTGAGGAACCAGGCCGTGAAAATGGGATTCCATGCGATTACGAAACCCGCAAAACGTTTATCTCATTGTAATCTATTTTTATAACGATCCAAATTGACCGATTAAAGTGAAATGATTGCTTTCGATACAATACCAAGCTGATCGAAATTATTACAGGTTTTTGCTTAAACAATCAAACGAATTTGCCAACCATCGAAGATGTTGTTTCTTTGGGAATCTGAATGGGATTTCTGAATCGTTTTTGGTTACCTTGATGATGATGGCGTGCACCTGGCAGTCGATCATCTCCTGCAGCAATTCAGTCTGATCTCTCCTCCACAAGTAGGCCAGGGATATCAGGTTCAGGCGGCTGCAGACGTTCTCCACCCGAACGCGCTGGTAATCCGAGAGGATGGCGCCCACGGCCACCGCGTCCACTTGGAGTTCGTGCTGTCAATGGAGTCAAATGAAAGGCAGATATTAGTTATTCACCTAGAAAGAACATGTGCAAAGATAGAGAAGGCATAAGAGAAGGTCTGCGAAAGAGTGCGCCTCTAAAATGTAAGAAACTCGGTTAACAATGCTATAGAACCTCTAGATTTCCCAATATGGTGTTATAAGATATCATATTACACATAGTAAAAATAAGAAGGTATATCTACGATCAATGATTATTAAAAAAAATAATATAATATCATAATATCTTAAAAACGTTACAACTTTCTATAATATAAAAGTTACAACCAATAAAAAACAATATGTTATGCAGAGTATTTCTTTTTTAAGAACCCATTACCTTTAAAAAAACAAACACTGTATTACTTCCCATAAATGGGATTAAGAAAACAGTTTAATTTCCTATCAGCTCAACGCGGATCAAAATGTAATATTAATGACGAGTGAAAAACAGCTCAGAAATTATAACAAAGTCGGACATGGAGTGTTATCAGCTAAGCGAATGCAAAAGTGTAATTACAGTTTGAGTGCAGTTGAGATACTGATAGCGGGTTATTAATGCGCCTGTCAAACTGTAATCACCATTTAAAGTCTCCTTGGTTCGTTCAATTTCTTGCAGTATCGAAGGGTAAATAGTAAATAAACAATTTGTGCGATTACTCTTACTCGTTATTGTTATTGTTTGGTTCGATGCGGTTTCTGTGTGATATATTCCGCTGTGTTTCTATTTATTTATTTGTTTGTTTGTATTTAACCCGGGCAGTTCACGTGCACGGCAACAAAAACATTTTCGTACCGTCTCGATTGGCCGGGCATCGCGATAAGATTACCGCCCGGCGATTTCCCACCGCGAATTAAGGAGGAGGAGGTGCCACCCAATTACGGTGCGGTTTGCGGTTGCAGTTGCAATCTCCTCGCTGCACTTGATTGATGAGGAACGAGGATGAGTGGGTGAACAGGCGAGCAAGGAGCCAAGGAGCCAAGGACACGGCACAACAATCACGGATACATGAAACAAGTCCCTGATCTTGATAGCCCCACAAACGCTCCACTCAGCGGAAAGTATTGAAAATAGTTTTAGTTATTTATACCACAGCTGATAACGCATGGGTTTCCCCAAATAATCACGCAAATGATATAAAAAAAACCTGGATAGCTAAAAAAAATTATACATGTATGTATCCAAATTTTATAAGGTGTGCAATTTGTTTTATTATTTAAAGAAAAATGAAATTCCTTTCTAATAACATTTTAACTTTCTTTCGCAATTATTTCTTTTCGAAATTTAATACAAATATTTTTCCTGTGCAGGAAAAATCCAGTAAACCATATCTGATAACCTTTCCGATTCCCTTAATTTCTACAAATATCAACAGAATTTTGTGGGAACACAAACAAGTTATTCGAATCAGTTTCAAGTAATTTTCGGTATTAGGGTAGAGCCTGCTTTGATCTAACTCTGAAACTTAATCTCTAGCTAGACATATCAGTGGTCAAATATAATATATACAACTCGATTATTGGAACTTGCAACAGCAATAAAACAAATGTAACAAGGAGTACCGTGCCATGCAATCGATTTCCCACCCAAGTTTCCTTATCACCAGCTTTAATCGGAATCGGGGGTTTTCGAGGGGTGGGAGGGGGCGGTAGGCAGAGAACGAACAATCATTAAGCAATCAATCACCTTGCATGTCTCCAGCAGACTATATAGATCCTCGACCTCGTCGTCATCGGTGGGCACGTACTGCTTGCCAGTTTGGGTGCTCTTGCCCTTGGTCTCTCGCCGGTACAGCGGCAATCCCATCGCGCTGGCCAGAATCTCGATGCCCATGTGGCCGACCGTCTGGTACATAAAGCTGTCCAGTTCGTCTGGAAGGTAACAACAATTGGGCGGCATTGCGGCCTCAGATCAAATGGCAGCGGGTACAAGGCGAATCGGTGGTAAGTGATTTCGCAAATAATATTGACCATCTAATCTGATCCATGGCATCAATCTAACACTGTGGAACTTGCCTACCTCAAAATTTAAGACAAGGTTTAAATAAAAACCACATTCACTAATGAACTGCAAGATTTATGGAATTGAATATACACATATCTGACTTTAAAAATATCAAATTGGGCAACTGTAAACATATTGTGAAGCACATTAATTTTGAAAATTGTAAAATAAAGAATTGGACAACTCTATATTGTAACAAAATAATGATCTGACCAAAGGCATTGATTTATAAAGGGTATACAATATGTTTAAACTTGTTGAAAATCGAAAGACTTGCCTAAAAAATTGGTAGAACTTTAAGTCCCCTGAAGAAGGGTTTTTGGAATTGGCAAATTATAAATTGGTTAGGAGTATCAAAAGGGCCTTGCAAAATCCTTACTAAATTAAAGGTTTATATTGTTTATCGCTGTTGTTGATTCTTAGTTGATGGTTTTTGAAGACTCACCTCTGTCCTTGGGATGCAGATTGGCTAGAGCGACGATTTCGTGTCCCTCGGCGACGCACTGCATCATGTTGTAGCAGCTGTCCTTGCCGCCACTTACCATGGCCACCACCCGCATCTTGCCGCCGATTTCGCTCAGTGTAATTAGATGGGATGGGATGGGATGTGTGCGAGTGTGTGTGTGTTTGGGGAGCGTGTGTGTGTGTGTGATGCTTCTGGCCTCTCCTTTATCTTTAGCTTTATTTTTGGCTTAGTTTGTGCTGCTCGTTAGTCTCGAAGTGCGTGCTCATTTGGTCTGCTTTGTTGACTAGACTGATTTGCCGTGTCTTTTGGTTTGTTTTTCTCTTCTCCGTCGCCTTTTCTGCTCTTGTGCTGCCAAAGAAAATAAAATAGAAGGCAAAACAAAAATCAGGAAGAGGTAAATTGACTGGTTAAAAGCTTTCAAACTGTATAAGTGGCCGTGTAATTGTTTTAAAACCGTAAGTGCTTGTTGCTCGGAAAATTGAATTAATGCTAGGAAAAATCTCCGCACACACACACAAACACGCACGCACAAGCGATCTGATTGCATTATCACAGGACCTCGCTCTCTCCACTCTTCCCCCTTTTTCTAATTGGAAAATTGCATGAAGGTCAGACACACACACACGCGGACTTATCGAAGCACATACGTTTATTTTGCTTGCATTTGTTTTGAGCGAAATATTTAAACGTGTATAAATCAACGTTTTATAAATAAATCGAAATTAGTTGCGCCGGTAGAAGAAGCGCGTGTAACAACAACAAAAACAAACATGCCGAACAGAAAAACAACAAAGCGCAAAAAGAAAACGAAAGTAAGGCGAAAGGAAATTAAGGAAAAGAGAGTGTTATATACACAAATACACCCATACACACTCACACAGATTTGACCCAAATATAATATTTTCAACATATAACATTTTCTTTTCCTTTTTCTTTTTGGATGAACTCACTCTGGATACCAAAACACAACCCAACTCACACACACACGCACCCACACAGGCGCAACCGCAAATAAACACACACTTTGCGAATTTCGAAAAACAACAAACACAATTCAGTTTGACAATTGTTGCAAAATCGAATGCAGGATTGTATATTGAAGTCAATCGAAGAAACCGAAATGGAGGCTTACCAACCCAACTGGGCGAGCTTTGTAATTGTTGTGCGACAGAACTTTACGCCAACGTAAATGGCAAAAAATTAATTTTTTTGCCGCTATTGCAGCGCCAGTGTTGCCAAATGGCGTGAATCCAAACATGCCAAACAGTTGCGGTCTAGGACAACATACTAAAAAATACTGTACTATAAAAAGCTCAAAAGTTTCGGTTCATAAAACACATTCATTTTATTCTTATTTGGGTGTTTTCTCTATCGCTTACATTAAATTTTATGTACATATGAAACATGGGTAATTGCTTACTAGTGCGGTCCAAGGTAAAAACAGCGTAAATACGCAAATGATTTGATTTTTTATAAAACTTCGTAATCGATTGACTGATATTAAAGTTGCGTACTGTACTTTTTTTTACGCTGTTTTTACAGAGGACCGCAATTACCCAAATCCCAAATAAAGTGCACACATTTTTAAAAAGTTTTGGCGTCGTTTTTAAAGATGTGACCATGCATGGTCACTTTAAACCAGAGATGTTTCATCACTGGCTAGCTTCAAGTTCTATACCGTAATCCCTCCACTAACTTGGCATTTTTGTTTCTAGCCGCGACGGTCACATTGGCGCAGCACCCAGAAGAGAGAGACAAAAAACTGAGACAGAAACAGCTCAGCAACCAAAATAATAACAATTAATAATACTAAGTGTCCGCTGAAGATATTATACGAAATAAAGGCAAACGCTCGCTAGCAGTTAGCCCAGCTAGTACTAGTTTTTTTTCCTTTTCGTTTTGGCAGCAGTCTCTCTTGGTTATTTACTTGTTTTTTTTTTTTTTGTTGCGACGCATAAATCGTCTCTTAATCGATATATAAGTTAACGGAAGAGTACAAAAACAAGGCGAAAGATTTGCAGAGTTAATGTCGCAGTTACTTTTTGTGCAGCAACAACAACATTGGCAGTAGACAACAACAAAAACAACAGAATCATAAACGAATAACGACGAAAAAGAAATTAAAATAAAACGTACGACGCAGTCTGTATTGGTGGTGTGCGTGAGTGTGTGTGTGTTTGTGTGCGAGTGAGCCAGCAATAGGGCTCTGCGTCGACGGCGGCAGCGGCAGAAGAAGAAACAAAAAAATAGAAAAGTTCAGTTTTTTCAAACAAAACTCAAGCTTCGCAGTTGAGAGTTTGCTGCGCGTCTCGAAAAAGCTAAAATCTGTAAATTAGTAGCAGTCCAACAATTAAGCAACACTTGGAGGGCGTGGCAAAATCAAATTAAGGGGCGAGAAAACACAGAGAGTGAAAAAGCAAGACGCAGTTGGGGATTTTGTTGCTGCTGCTGCCGCCTGCAACAAACGAAGATAATAAAAAAGAGGAGCTCCAAAAAGAACAACAAACTAGAAAGCACACACCAAAAAGGAAGTCAACAACAACAAAAGCTAAAGAGAGAGCAAAAAAGAGCGAGCAGCTGAAAACATATGATTTTTGTTTGTGTTGTTGTTTTTGTGCGCGCTTTGCGGAACGTGTGAGAAAAGTGGAACGAGCGAAACGAGTGGCATTGTTGTTGTGTTTCAGCTGCTGCTGATTCAACCAACGAACAGCAACAACAACGCAAGTGGTAAGTTCTTCCTCTTCCTTCAGTTGTTGTTTTTGTTTGACGCGCAAAAAAAAAGAAAGAAACGAAACGAAATCGAAAAAAAATCGTGTATATATGAAAAATCAAACCTCAATTTATGCAACTATTTGTTTATTGTTGCTCTGACGAAATCACAGACCTGTAAATTGTGCAAACAAAGAGCCAAGGAGAGAGCGAAGAATCAGGAATGCAAAAAACGTAGAAAGAGCTGAGATTGTACAACCAAGTATTTGCTATTTAAATGTCAAAAGTAGTGGAAATTTTGTTTTGGCTGTGACGCGAATAAAAACAATATTTCAAAACACAAACAATGAAGAAAAAATCACACAGATACATTTGCCTATGTGTATGTGTGTGTGTATGTGCGCATTAGACGAGAAACAACAAAGCAGAGGAATCGAAACAAACTGATAGTGGAACACATTTGAGCACATTGGGTTAAAAGATCAAAAAAACTTTAATTTACTAGAAAAAGGGGACTTATAAAAATGTTAATATTTTAAGTGTCTCCTTCTAACAAAGAAAATTTCTTTGGTTTACAAAACTGTCAAATATGGTTTTTATCTTTTTTAAAATTCGGCATTGTATTAGGAACTACATTTTAAATTCGAATTATTTTGTATATAAATGTTTTAAATTTGTTTCACTGTGCGGTGCTGCACAAAAGAGAGAGAGAAAGAGAGGATGGTGGAACTTTGCTGCGAGAGAGGGCAACAACAAAATTCAGTTGCAGCTGAGTTTCTGTCATTGCGTTTGTGTGCATTCAAGTGCATCTGTGTGTCAAAGTTTTGTTTTCGTTTTCGGCTCTCTTTTCATTTATCCCTACCTCGCTCGCACTTTTCGACTTCTGTATATATTTTGATAATTGCTTTGCTTTTGGCTCTTTGTTTTCCAACCGTATTCAAAGGCAACAACAAATAAACTCGGTCGTGTAATCAAAAAATAACAAAAATATTTGGTTGGCACAAACTGTTTTCGCTTAATTTACAAAATTTAAAACGCACATTAAAAGTGACATTTTTCAATTACCTCCCCCTTTTCTGCCTGCGCTTGTTGTGGGTTAACACCTCACTTTCCTCTATGTCTATTTATGCTTTTACCTAATAGAAATGTTTGCCAAAAAATCTGCCAATGTTTGGGCGAGTGGGTGGGTGTCATTGAAAATAAGCAGAAATACAAAAAAGAAGAAAAACATAAGAAAAGCGAAAATTGCATTCCGCCTGTCAACACTACAGTGGGACTTCAGTTAGCTGAGTCTTTAAAGATACTTTCAAAAATGAGATTTTTAATAAAAAGCAGTACTTTTTATGTTACAACTAAATTTTGTTATCTGCAACACTTTATCATTCCCCAAGGTTTTGATATTTTATTTATATTCTTGTATAGGAACTTTCAGACTTTTGAAAGTCCAGCGTTCTACAAACAGTTCGTCTTTAATAGTTATACCTTTACTTATAATATCGCCTTTAGGTTAGTTTTATCTACTGTGTAGATCAAGGGGTTCCTTTGTTCCCGTCCAAGGACTGCCAAAGGTTGAGGAAAGAGAACGGGGACCTTAAGCACCTTATCAGTTGGTAAGGTGTACGGGGGCGTGTGTGACTGATATACGTACTTCCTATTAATCTTCTCGAATAGAAATTTTTCGCCTGTAATCTAGTAAAAATTATCAGCTGTGTGTGGGTTGATGAACTTGTGCTATATAAAATACGTTTTACGGATACGTTAAGCAGCTAAATTTGAATGTGTATGCTTCCATAAAAGTGTAGAAGGACAGATGAAATGGCTAGAGTAAGGTGAAAAGGTAAAAATAAATGTTAGTATTTTATCGTATATTTTACTATATTAAAGTTGCGGTTACTCAGAGCTAAAAACCTAGTTTTTATTTCTAGATCTGATGAAATTGCATATCTTATATTTAAACGGTGTGTGTTGGTATTTATATTTTTAGTAACACCTGTTCGCAAGCTGCAATCGCTTGTGAATAAGCTATTGTCGTATATATTTTTGCCTATCGTAAAAGGAAACAAAACAAAAAAAGAAAAAAATTCTTGCTGAGATTTTTGTCAAGTGGCTTTTGGCAGCATAAACAATGGGGAGCCAACAAAAACATGCTCAGCACATAAACACTCTCTTTTGGGGTCTCTCTTTTCGTTTGCATTTTCTCTTTTAGTATTTCTGAAGCCCAAAGAAAAAGAAATTGCATTGAGCAAAAATATTCGTTTATGTGGTGGCCAAGTTACCGTTTGAACTTGCTCTGGAATTGATCGAGTGTCAAGGATACGTGTAAACTAATACAAGGGGAGGTACAGTTGGACGTCTATAAGAAGAATCGTATTAAATTTAACAGAGAATCACAAATTGAACTTAAGAACTGGCAAATTTGGAAAACAAATTAATTTAATAAGTACCGTTTTTGAGTCCGTATAAGGTTAATTGTATCTTGTATTCAGTATCTATTACGTTTGTTAGTACAGCGAGCTATAGAGTACACTCATCTTGAAATACAACAAGAATCATACATTTCAATATCGGAGAATGATAAAGATGACCCAAATTTTGAATGGTGCCTTGTAGTTTGTTTTCCAAGTTTTACTGTATTAACATTGAGGGGTCTTTATCTTTCTCCCCCACTCTCTCCGTCCTTGTTGCACTCTCATCTCGGAACGTCGAATTAATGCCGTTTGGATGCCTATTGCTAAACAAAGACAAATGCGTTACTGATGGTCGCCGTGGGTGAGAGGGAAAGAAAAGCCCCAAGGGGGCGGTGGACCACCCTCTCTTACTCTCACAAGTTGCTTTGGGTGTGTAAGTGTGTGTGACATTGCTTGTTGCTATTACGGTTATTGTTTTTGGTTTTGTTGCGCGTGTGCCAAGCCAATTGAAGAATGTAGCGATGCAGCTGCGCTTCTCCCACTACCCGCTTTGTGATACAGTTTTTGGGGGCTTAACCATTAAGCAGCCCCCAACACACATATGGACGCGTATTTACATACATAAAAACATATGAGAATGTATGCATCAAGGAATGTTGTTTCGGGAATTTGGAGTTTTACAAAGTACTTACCCCTCTTTCGAAATTCCACCTTCGTATTTCGCAAATGTTTATAAGCGTTTAATTGAATCATTACGCCTTTACTACACGACTTCGTGTCTTATCATTAGCCAATTAAATACGGAATATTGTGCACTTACATATATGTATATATATTTGTACTTACATAGCTTGGTAATTACCTCATTTCTATCTACATATGTACATATAAGTGGCGAAATACTCGTTTAATCAATTGCCACCACACGTGGAAAAATTAGCAAACTGCATATTTATATATAAATATGTATATACGCATGCACATATGTACATATACTGCCAATCGGTTTTTGAGTAATCATTTAAGGGGATCGTTCACCCTCTGTCCTTTTAAAAGATGGAACATTAATGAATGGCGATTGTGAAATATACAACAAACAGAATGGAGTATGTTCTATATTTGTTAAAACGGCATTAGTAAAAATTAACGAAGTTTGAGAAATTTTTTTTTTAATTTGGAAGTAACCAGATCATATCATTGAGTCATTAACTCTACGATATTCTGAAATAAAAAATATTTATTTTGGGTCATGTGGCTTTAAAAGCTTACCTTTTTGGACAGTTGTCGTTTTCTTGCTGATCTTCCTTTGGGTTCGACGAAAAGAAGGTGGAGAAAAAATCTTTGGCAGGGCTTAAACTTTTGTTTCCAATAAAAAGAGGAAACACAAAGAACAACAATTCATTGCTATCTTCTTTGTGTTTGCATATTGCGTTTTGCTGGCAAATCAAAGGCAAAAAAGCGGACCGAAAATTGAAACTAGAAGCTAACAGCTAAAGCAAATGGCCTGATGATTTCTGCGTGACTTTGAGGTTTGTTGTTGTGGTTTGGAGCTTGTTTTAGTTTCGTGTTTGCAGTGTGAAAAAAAAAACAACGGCAAATATTGTTTTATTTTTTGCGTTGTTTGATACGTTCAATTTGTAAGCATATTGGGTTGTTTTTTATTGCACTTAATTTGCGCCCCATGGAATTGCTGAAATTGACAAAAGCGGTGGGAGACAAAAAAAGGGAAACGAAAAAGAAAAATTCAAATAAAAACAAAGCGCAGAGCAGAATATAGACGTAATTCGCTAATAAATTGGTAACAAGAGAGTGAAAAGTGGGTAGCGAAGAGGGTGGTGGTGCGGGTGGCAGTTGGTGGGGGTAACTCTGTCCAAAGATTAAAGTATTTTGACTGAGACAAAGGAAAAACGGAACAAAATTGAATGACCAAAAGAAACTATGAAACTATGAAATGTGCGCATTAGGGTGGCCCTTAACACTCTTTACAAAAAATAATCCAGATCACATGTCGTATGATTAATTTTTTAAAGTTATGAAAACCTGTTGAAAGGTTTTTCTAAGATTTTGGTTATCATAAGATATTTTAAATTGTTCCATAAGAACATTTTGAAATGTCGCACAGCATATTATATACATATGTACATATGTATGAATAATTATACGTTTAACAGCAGCCAACACAAGGACGTGCATGATATTATCATAAGATCTTTAAACTTTTAGTTCATAGTTTACGTTTCACAATTTGGGGCGAAGGTTTTTTGGGGCTTACTTGCGTTCACCCCAAAGAGAGCAAAAACTTTGGAGAGCACGGGAAATATATGTGTGATATTGTTCAATTTGTTTATTTACTGTTTTTGCTTTCTACTTGCAGTTGACAACAAGAGAGCCAGCGAGAGAGTGAGAGGGAAAGCAAGCAAAAAGCAACCGCCGATCAGACGCAGTGTCTCCAAAAGAGGCGACAAAAGAGAATCGCATAAGCGAGAGCAACAAGCGAGGACTGCCAACCGCCAACCGCCACCCACTGCCACCCCAGAGTCAACTGCCAACAGCCACCCACAAAAACAAACAGCCAACCACTGACCACCAGTGTGGAGGCACAGCATCATTGGCAGCAGCTGTGGTAGCAGCTAGACGCGGAGCGATTCCGGCGCCCAGCAGTCACCACCACCACCACCGGCGTATCCCAGCAGCCGCCGCAACATGTCCGCGGACTCGCCACGCCGCCATCCCTCCGGCGTGGTCGGTTCCGGCCTTGGATCGGTCTCCGGATCCGGTTCGGGCTTGGGTTCCGGTCTGGGCTCCAATTCCGTCGGCGGCGGCGGCAGCAGCAGCAGCAAATCGGGCACATCGGTGCCCGCCATTGTGCCACCGCAAACCGTATCGGATCGGTCGATTCTCGACTCGGCGATTGGGTTCATCAACGATGTAACTCTGGCCAATCAACCGGTGCAGGATCCCAAGGACACCATCACCTGGGCGCGCTTCGAAACGGCTGCGGATGTGAGTGATCCCCGCTTTGGCGACGATTGGGAACTGGAGGGCAATGCAGCGCCGCCACTGTTGCTGATCCTCGGTTATGGTCTGGGTGTCCAGGTGTGGGCAATTCCGGCCAATGGCGAGGCGGTCGAGGTGCTATCCTGGCGCCACGGCGTCGTCACCGCCCTCCGGGTGCTGCCCACACCGGCGACGGCTGCCGGTCTGGACGAGAACGGACGCGCAGATGAGCCAATCGATGCTTTTGCCGAGAAACGGCCGCTGGTGGCGTTCGTCGATGGAGGCAGTGCAGCGGCCAGTGGCCTTTTGGCCGGCGGCTCGGGTTTGGGTGGCGGCGGCGGCGTCGGAGGAATCACATCAGTTGGCGGCGCCGGTGGAGGAGTTGGCGGAATTGGCGTTTCGGCCGCTGTTCAATTCAGCGCCGTCAATTTCATGTCCCTCAAAACGGGCGTCCAGGTGAAGACGATTAAGTTCAAGAACGCCGTGCTCGACATCCAGGCGAATCGTTCGGCGGTGGTCATCACGTTCCACGAACGAATCGCCGTCTTCGATGCCAGGACGCTGGAGGATCGCCTCACCATCACCACCTGCTATCCCAGTCCGGGGTGAGTTGCATCTATTGATTTAATGTGTCCTTGTCTTTTGGTTTAGAAAATAATACCTGATCAAATTAAACTCGGTTAATATTTAATGTATGCTATTGTTAATAGTTTCACTCACTTTTATGGGAATATTTAATTATGTATTATATTCCACCTAATCATTGCGAATTAGGTAACTAAAAACATTGATAATAACCAGCTAATAGAAGCAATTTTTTTACACCGTGTTACTAGGTAATTTAAGCTGATCAATTGACTCTGATTGTAGTTTTTAGTGTTCAAGGGTTAGGTGATAAAAAATAGTTAAAGGTTGCTTCATAGATTTCTTTGCAGTCAAATTTAAATCAGGTAAAAATGTAGGTATAATAATTAAATTGATCAGGGATAATTTGGGTATTAAGCTTGCACGAATGCACAAACTTTCGAACATAAACTTATGCATTGTTTTGCACTTTCCCTTGCAGGATCAATCCCAATCCCATTGCGCTGGGACCGCGTTGGCTGGCGTATGCGGAGCACAAGCTGCTGCACTCAAAGCGCAGTGGCGGCGGGTGCGATGGCGAGGGCGTTCCCAGCTACACGGCCACCGTGCTCAATGCGGCCAAGTCGTTTGGCAAGGGACTGCGAGAGCTGGGCGAGCAGGTGGCCGCCGGCTTGACGGGCACAACCGGTGGCAGCGGCGCCAGTTCGAAGAGCAGCAGCTTCGACTCGGCCAGCGGCGGTCCGGATGCCAAGCAGTCCGGCGTGGTCACCATCATCGATGTGAAGGTACCTAAGTTGTGTTTCCATTCGAAGCGTCCTTAATTTACAACTGATTTTATGTGTTTATTCCAGCATCCGGTGAAGGACTACAGTCCCACGTCGGGCACTCCTTTGAGCTCCACGGGCGGCTCACAAGGCGGTGGCGATCCGATTGTGGCTCATTTTGTGGCCCACAGCGAGGCCTTGGTCGCCATGGAGTTCGACAGCTCCGGCATGTTGCTGCTAACCGCCGACCGACGTGGCCATGATTTCCACGTGTTTCGCGTGCAGCCGCATCCCGTGGGTCCCAGCTTGGCCGCCGTTCATCATCTGTATGTGCTGCATCGCGGCGATACTAGCGCCAAGGTGCAGCACATCGCCTTCTCGCTGGACTCGCGCTGGGCGGCGGTGTCCACGCTGCGCGGCACCACCCACGTCTTCCCCATCACGCCCTACGGCGGCGCCATGGGCGTTCGCACGCACACCTCGCTGCACGTGGTCAACAAGCTGTCGCGCTTCCACCGGAGCGCCGGCCTGGGTGCCGATGGCCGTTCCAGTTCGCCGATCTCGCACTCGGAGAGCACAACGTTTGTGCAATCTCTGCAGCCGTACCACAATCCCACATTGCCGCCGTATCCGCGTCCGTCGGTGGTGCAGCCATTGGCCCAGTTGCGTCAGCCCTTCACGCTGGGATCGCCGCCTGGATCGGCGGGCCTGGGTGTTGGGAGCGGAGTTGGTGGCGTCGGTGGTCCGGGCGTTAGTTCCGGTGGTCATGGCGGTCATGGCGGTCATGGCGTTGGCGTGGGCGGCAGCAGCAGCCAGCGGCAGCGACAGCGACTGAGCTCGCTATCGGATGACAGCGGGAAACCGCTGAGCGTCTGCTCCATCTTCGCCAAGTCGCGTTCCTGGCTCCTGGAGCCACCGATGGCAACGCGCGAGCAACCGCATCGCGTCCAGCGCAAGGCGGTCGACTCGCTCTTCGTGATGGCCGGCCACGGGGCACTTATTCAATACGATCTGGACACGAAGCAAGCCTCACGTATGTAGCCTCTCTATCATCTAAAAAAGATATTTCATTACAAAGACTTAATAACACTTTGTAGATGTTGCCAAAGAGAAGATTTGTGATGATACGCCCATCGAACTGGAGGTGGAGGCACGCGCCCAATGGAACTTGGGCCGGCGCAAGGATGGATCTCAAGAAATCGCACCACCGCTGACGCTGGACAATTGGCTGATCAAGGATCGCCATGCCAGCCTGCTGCTGGACAGCGCCCACAATTTCGACGAGCCGGATGAGCGGTCCGAGAGTTGGTTGGCCCAGGTGGAGATCATCACGCATGCGGGTCCCCATCGCCGGCTGTGGATGGGACCGCAGTTCGTCTTCAAGAACTACAATACGCCCAGCGGGTGAGCGATTATCTATAGCTTACTTATTTAGTGTTTCATTAAATTAATAGTTTAATTTAAACATCTTTTTGGCAACCATGTACATAAATGCTTTAATTCTTGATTATTAATTTACATCACCATGTTAAACAATAGCTTGGCTTTTATTTAATGAAGTTACTCATTTGAGTATCTATTCAAAAATTATGTTAAATTAATTTGTAAATTGGACTTCTGTTTCCCCCAGCTCAAATCTAAACCACGTTGATGCAGAGGCGGTGGAGATTGGTGTTACCAAGACGTCGACCACCACGTTGCCATCGACGGCAGCTGGTGCCTCGAGCCTGGGAGTGGGTTCGCTGGGCGGCAAGGATCGCTCCAGTCCGCTGAACATGCCCCTCAATGCAGCCACATCCGTTGGAGGAGCTGGCATCGGTAGCTCGGCGGTGACGGGACGCAGTGGTGCCGGAGTACCGGTTCTCATCGAATCGGGTTCGTACAGTAAGTAGATCAGATTTCCTTGGATCATGCATTTCTCGATCTGACTCCGCTTTTTGTACACCCCCATCAGGCAGCATTGAGCAGAGTCCCAAGCTGATGGATCGCTTCCGACATGGTCACCTGGATTCGGATTATGGACATGGTGATACCCGTTTGAAGGAGGACTTGGCGGATGCCATGCGCGAATCCCCATCAACGGCAGCGGCGCGTCGTGAGAATTCGGGTGAGTGGCAAACGAATCCTTAGTTTTTTTCGTCCTGGATAGATGTACACATAAATATCGCATGTTGTGAAAGACTATTCGAATGCTGGCCGATGATTTTGGCTTGTGGTTTATTGCTTGTGTGGTTCTGAAAGAGAACTCGGTTCCATTTTGCGACCATTGAAGCGATCTAATCCCCGGAATCAAAGGCATCCCCGTTGATCGTTAGCTGGTTATCGATGTCTTCACAAATTTGTTTATTAATTGTCTACGATCTATACAAACGTTTTGTGTTCTCTCTTATACGTTTTTGGATTTTATTTACATTCTCACTTACGTTTTTTGTTTTGGAAACACATATTTATCTTTATAAATATTTACATATATTTTTTTGTTTTTTATTTCGAACGCTTTCTAAATGAAAATGTTTAATTCAAAATATTTTTGGTGGTCAAAAGAACCAATTAAAAAAATCTGTATTTTAATCTTGATTATGAAACACCACGAAATTGGCATTGGTTGTTGGTTGTTGATAATAATGATGATGAACTATGATGATGATTATGATGAAGATGATGACGATGATGTTGCAGCCATCCCTCCCACCTCTCACCTCTCTCACCCTTGCATGATCCTTCAGCTCTACTTTCTCATTTCACTAAGCTTTCTCCTCCTCATTCCATTTACATTTCCCACTTCTCTGTGTGTGTGTGTGTGTCTGAGCGTATGTATTGGAGTGTTTTTTGTGGTGTAAGTGTGTTGGTGTTCTTTTTAAACTTTAGTTTTTGAAATTTTCTTTTCTAGCCGGAACTAAAATCACTTATGCAAATTAACAATGAATTTTTCTTTTGGTGTTTTTGTCTAGCCCTTAAAACGAGATACAACTAAAATTAATCTATTTCTATTTTAATTACAACTAAATTTAAGCTAACAACATTTTTGTCACAGCAGATCCCCCAATAAGAAAAAAATAAACGACACAAAAACCCTTCCCCCAAAAAGAATTCTTCTGCAACTCGTGTATATTCATCAACTTTTAACACTAGTTTGCCCCATTGGTCGCTGTTAATCCTGTCGTGCACTTAACCTGGGACTTGGTCGGACTGATCGGATAAAATGTATTGAAATATTGTTATCCTTGATCTTGTCTGATTTCCTTAAAAAAAAAAAAAACATTTCAGCCCAATTTAAAAGCTTGTCTCACCACAACGCAGCACTGTTAAAGCGAAAAATTTTAATTTTTATAAACTTTCCTGTATCCTTTCTTCATACTCCTGACTAATAATTACTTTAGTTTTCAGTTCTTTAGCTTTTAAACTTTTTCTTTTCTTAATTTTTTACACTCTCAGCTTCTATTCACTTTTTAAACTTTTTGTCTCCCTTTTGCTGAAATATTCTTATTTAATATTATTTTCGCCATTGCCATTTTACAGTTTTGAAATTGTTTTATGTCTTTACCATTAACATGACACATTTCACTAAAACTTGAGTCTCCACACCAGCGATTTAAACATTTCAAAATTTCAACATTCAGCATCCTTTTTCAGTTTTCACCATCCATTTTGCTTTGTTCACCTTGATTTGTATCCTTTTCACCACATTTCTGACACTTTTCACCATCTGGTTGCACTTTTAACCACGTTGCAATTTTCACCTCTGTGCTTTGTCCCTTCCGCTTCCGCTTTGCTACAACTTTTATTGGGGTTCCCCTTTTCTCCTTTTCTGTACCTTTGTCTCTTGTGATACACTTTTAATTTTTATTCTTTTGCTAAAAATGACGAATGGAAAAATTCTAAACCGAAAGTTTCTTTGCACGTGCGAGTGAGAAAGCAATAGAGTGATTGGGGTCGAGTGAGATGGAGTGAGGGAGAAAGCAGGGGAGAGAGAGAGAGAGGAGAGAGAGAGAGAGAGAACGGTTGAGAGGAAAGAGCACATTAATCTACATGAATCTTTTAATAAAAAGCCAAAGCCATAAAAATTTCGAAAACGCAATTCAAAATTCACGATAAAAACAATATCCAGTTTTCTTATTATTTACCCAAAATCAATGTCACGCTATTTTCTTAACTTTAATTTTTTAATTCTTTTCGTTTTCGTTTTCACACTAAACAAAAAACAAAAAGTTAATTATATATACTTTATATTTTCGTTTGTCATTTTTCTTAAGTTGCCCAAAACAACTATCTATATATTTACAAAGTTTTACTTTTCTGTTCAACGTTCGAT
Organism: Drosophila ficusphila; assembly: GCF_018152265.1. Taxonomy (NCBI): domain Eukaryota; kingdom Metazoa; phylum Arthropoda; class Insecta; order Diptera; family Drosophilidae; genus Drosophila; species Drosophila ficusphila. Next base: position 2,785,523 of record NW_025064092.1, on the reverse strand, counting down.
ATTCCCAATTTTTGTTTTGAGTGTTTTCCGCTTCCTTTTCGATCGATCCAACTGCTCGAAAAATACATAATTTCAAACGCGCCTAATGCCACAAAAAAAAGCTTAGTTCAAATATAAACAATTACGATAAATAAAAAAACCAACCAAGAGAAGCTAAAATCTAATAGCAAGTAATTAAACATTTTCAAAAACGTCAAATCAAAGATCCAAATCAAAATTCGCCTTTGGCTTTTTGTTTTTTGTTTCCTGTACGAAACCAAAATGCGCTTTTCTCATAATTTGTTTTCTCTTCTATTTCTCTTTTTCTCCGCTCTGTGTTCTGTGTCCTGTGCCCCACCGTTGTTGCCCCGCGACCCTGAGCAGCCGGAGATCAGGTTGCACCATCGATCACCAGTGGCGATCACCACCTGGCCACCGCATCCTCTCCAGCTTCTGGGGAACACCTGACCGCCGTTGGAGGTGGCAGTTCCTCGAATTGTGATAATGCCTGCTATTACGATGCCCTCGCCGAGCACGAGAGTCTCAACGATCTGGACGAGGTGGAGGTGGAGCACCAGCACCAGCACCAGCATCATCATCATCATCAGCAGCAGCAATCGGATGCGGAGATGGATTCCATTTCGGCATTGGCCTCCGTTCTGCCCAACATTTGCAGCTATTCCCGGGTGGAGAAAATGGTCAATCCATTGGGCACTGTCACCGATTTGAATGCCGGCATCTCGGGGGAACTGCAAACGGATATGCTCGACGAGGTGGTTGGCCAACTGGCCGCCGAGGAGACGGTGATCCATGAGAATTGCGATGAGGCTCTATTTCGACCAGTGGTGGCCATCTTTTGCAGCGATCCGGTTGAAAGGCAAAAGCTTCTGCAGAAGAGCGAGCAAACCACTGAGGAAGCTGCGCAATCGGAACTCATCGAACAGGCCAGTTGTCAGCCGCCTGTGGTGCTGGTGAATAAGCTGATTGTGCCGGTGATTGCCAAGGAAGTGGACGAGGTGCTCGTCCAGAAGGAGAAGCAAAAGTCCCAAAAGCAATCGCAGAAGCAGCAACATCAGCAGCAACAGCAACATCAGCAGAAAACCCTGAGATCTTTGGCAGCAGCCGAGGATGCCGCGCAGGCGCAGAAATTCGCCGAGCTTTCGAACCTAAATAAGCCAAAGGGTAACAACAATAACAACAACAACAATAACAACAATAAAACTGCCAGCCAAAAAAGTGGAAGTGGAACGTCCGAGGATGAGGCCACTGCCACCATCGCGAAATCAGCGAAGAAGGCCAACAACAAGAGTAACAAGCAAAAGACCAGCGGAAAAGTCAGTGAAAGGAAGCCGGAGATCCAGAAGGTCCAAGAGCTGGAGATCATCACGGTGGAGGAGGAGGAGCCAGTGGTGGTGAAGAAACCCCAGGATGAAAAGGAGCAGCAGCAGGAGATCTCCGATGCGGAATCGGATCATGCTGATAGTTTGTTGGCCAACAAAAATAGCATTGCCGCCGTCATGGTGAGCAGTGCCAGTGCCCAAGGTTTGAGTTTGCATGTGGAGATGAGTGCGCCGGGTGCTGAGGACGAGGATGCGGAGGAAGAGGATCAGTCGGATCAGCAGAATCCGGAGGAGGAGGTCCCCAAGATGGCTAAAAAGAAACAACAACTCGGAGGATCAGTGGCAACCATGACAATCGACAGAGAAAAGGAGCTGAAGCTGAAGGAAAAGGAAAGAAAAGCAAGACAGGACGAGAAGGAAAGGGAAGAACGAATGAAGCTTAAGGAAGCAGAAGAAAAGTTAAAAGAGAAGGAACGAGAAGAAAAGCTAAAGGAAAAGGAACGAGAAGAAAGGCTTAAGGAGGAAAGAATTAAGAAGGAAAAAGAAGAAAAACTTAAAGAAAAGTTGAGAGAAGAAAAGCTTAAGGAAGAAAAGATAAAGGAAAAAGAGCGAGAAGAAAGGCTCAAGGAGAAGGAACGAGAAGAAAAGCTGAAGGAGAAAGAAAGGCAGGAAAAGCTCAAGGAAGAAAAGTTAAAGGAAAAAGAGAAAGAAGAAAAGCTAAAAGAGAAGCAAAGGGAAGAAAAGCTAAGACAAGAAAAGATTAAGGAGAAGGAAAGGGAAGAAAGGTTAAGAAAGGAGCGCGAAGAAAAGGAAAGAGAGGAGAAACTCAAGGAAAAGGAACGTGAAGAGAAACTCAAGGAGAAGGAAAGAGCTGAGAAAATCAAGGAAAAGGAAAGGGAAGAAAAGCTCAAGGAAAAGGAACGAGAAGAAAAGCTTCAGGAGGAAAGAATCAAGGAGGAGCTGCTCAAGAAAAAGGAAAAGGAGGAGAAGCTAAAAGAAAAGGAGCGAGAAGAGAAGCTCAAGGAGAAGGAAAGGCAAGAAAAGCTCAAAGAGAAAGAACTGGAGGAAAAGCTCAAAGAAAAAGAAAAGGAAGAGAGGCTTAAGGAGAAGGAGAGAGCCGAAAAGCTGAAGGAGCTTGAAAGAGAAGTCAAGTTGAAGGAGAAAGAGGAGCAGCTGAGAGAAAAGGAAAGAGAGGCCAAGCTCAAGGAGAAAAAGGAGAAAGAGAGGGCCAAGGAGAAAGCTCTGGAAGCCGAAAAGCCCCTCATCATCCCGGCGACCACTGTGACCAGTCCATGGAGACGGGTCGTCGAGGAGACACCACCCAAGCTGCCCGCCGCTCAGGATTATCCCAGTTTGGGCAAGAAACCAACCAAATCGAGTCCGGAAAATAAGCGGGATGAGAAACTTCTGCCGGGATTGATTACACCACCCAAAGAGGTGGTGAAGGACAACTTCGAGGACTTTCTGAGCGGGCTGAAGCCACTGGAAGATCTGCCACCACTTCCCGCCCTCGAACCACTGGAGGTCAAGGAGGACTCCAAGAAGGAAGCGGTTAGCCTGATCAACTTCGAGAGTCCTCTCCAGGAGAATGCGGCCGCCGTTCCAAGGAAGATTTCTCCACCGCCACGAGGATTCACGGAACAAAATTTGATACTAGCTCTTTGCGGTTCGCTGCACTATGAGAACGAACAGGAAAGGTTAAGGGACTCCGACCCGGAAGCCCAATCCGAGGTGGTTACCCCACCGGAACCGGTTTACATAACCCTCGAAGCGCTCTCCCTGCAGAAGTCCACATCCACTTCGAACAACTCATCGGGTTCCGAGGAGATTGTCGTGATGGAGGAGCCGGTAAAGAAGCTGAGCAAGAAGCACAAGCGACTGAAGCAACTCCAATTGCAGCAGCAGCAGCAGCAACATCAACAGCAAAGGGATCGGGAACCGGATGACGAGGAGCTGCGTCCCCTGATCAGCATCAGCATGTGTGACTCCCAGTTGGAACTGCAAGAGGGACACCCCGGCAAGGAGGTTCCCTATAAAAACCAGCAGGCGGAGGAGGATGGGGAGGATATAGAAGTGGAGGTGGAACCAGAGCAATCACTGCCCGAGGATCTGTTGCACTTTGGCAGCAGTGGCGTGGCCACCACCACCACAAATGCCACAAGCACAACTGATAGCGAAGGTCCCATTCCGGCGACCACATCCGATGACAATCTGGTGTATACCTCGTGCTCCTCCTCCGCCGCTGCGCCGCACAAGCTAAAGACCAAGAAGCTGGAGCATAAGATCAACCTGATAGCGGCCATCGAGGCGGCCACCTCGTCCTCCACGTCGTCGGCGGAGGAGAGCAGTGTGGAGACGACGGTTCACTCGGATCCCACGGGCTTGGGTTTGTCCCTGGGCATTGGATTGTCCGGCGGCGGAGTATCCGGTTCGGCTGGTCATTCAGGAGTGGGAGGAATAGGTGGAGCCACCTCTGGAGGTGCAGCTACTGCGGGTATCACCTCGGTGGGCGTGGGCGTTGGTGTGGGCGTGGCCAGCCCGCCGAGTGCCACAAAGAAGAAGACGAAGCGACGCAAGAGATAAGAATTAGCGATATGTTTGCTGTGCGTCTTTAGCCTGGTGGTTCTATGGCATCTGTACACCGCCAATCGACAGGATGGCGGAGCACCCACTGCCCATGCCCTCCAGCAGGATCCAGAGTCTTCAGAGGATCAGCAGGGGTCTTTGGAGCGGCCAGAAGAGCCCAATGCCATTCTGAAACAGGAGGAAGGTGATCAGCCGGCGGTGGACAGAACCAGAGCCAAGTAGGGAAACCAAGGACATCATTCCCCCAAAAATCCAGGACAGCAGCAAACGAAGGGAGGGACACTCCTCCACCAAAAACAAATTTCAAAAGTTATATATTATATATAATATATACAAACAGGATACAGCAACCACGACAAACGATGATGACTCTAGATTCTTTACTTTTTAGCTGTGTGCAAAGTAAAAACGTATATCATTTCACTAAACACTAAACAAAAACAAACAAACAAACAAACAAAAAAAAAAAACAACAAAACAAAAAACACAAAACTCTGCAAAAAAATTGTGATTTATCGAAAAGAAAAAACAAAAACTTAGTTATAATGCATAATTTAAAGCAAAACAAAGAAAAAAAAAAAAAAAATAAAAAACGACTGTAGCTATTCGTTTAGACAAAAAACACAAACAAAAGAAAAACGAGGAAAAGCGACAAAAAATATTTAATTACTAACCGATTTTTAAGTGCAAAGTTATATTGTTAGCTATACATCTCTAGAAATTATTAATATAAAAAAGGATTATATATATATATACTACATATATGCTATATATGAATGAAAAAGGCCTAAATGTTAACGTAAACACACACTAAACACACAACCATAATTAATGCTCTCAAATTGTATATAAAAAGGCGCCCGAAAATCCGCTCAGTGTGGCGATCGAAATTTGTAAAATTGATATCCTGCCCCCTTAGCTTATACACACACACACACACACACAAACACTAACACACTGCAGCTAAAGTTTGCAGGACACACAGTTGGAAGTTAATGGTTTAAATAAATATGCAACCCCATATGGGTATTCAATTTACGTAATCTGTAGACCGATTTTCCCCGAGACATCAAACACTATCCTGCCCGGAAAATCCAACTGCGTGTTATTCGAGTGCAAGCAACTAATAACTGAACTACATAATATTGATTATAATACTGATTGTCCAATGTCACAATTGTTTTAACTTGTTTTTAGGCTTTGCTTTCGTTAAGTTTTCTCCATACTCGTTCAAGTTTTCATCTAGATTCACTCAAGTTTTCTTTTTTTGAATTTCTATTATTTTTCTCTCTTAACCATGCATACTTGTTTGTTAATTTATTAAACTTATTACAAATGGTCTCTTGTGTATGTTTTTATTTCGTTTTTTTTTTAGTTTTTCTTTGAAAGATTGTATAAAGTGAGGAAATCAATTTTTTTCTGTATATATATTATATAAAAAATGATATCTAACTCGCAGTATTTATGATTTACGTTTGAGAGATGGATAGATGGATGAAAAAAAGGAGGCAAGGAAATCGCTAAACTCTAAATTTAATTTAATTAAACGATGTATGATTAAATAAATGCAATTTTAGTTAAAACAACAAATGCGACTATAAAGTGTTGTTATTTGGGCTTTGGATTCTTGTTTTCCAGGTTAAATCTTATCAAATATAATAGAATTTTTTTAAATCTGGAAAATGGAACATTTTTTATGATTTTCAAAAATACATAATTCCCATTTAACCCAAAAAAAAAAAAGTTCATAAATGTTTTAAAATTCCACGCATTATCAATAAACTTTAAAAAAGATCTTAAAAATAGCTCTTTTGTCTAGCAATTAGCAATTTTGGTTCGATTATTATGAAAAATATTTGAAATTCAAATGAAAAACCCATTTTAAATGGTTAATCCTTTGCAAAAATTTCCTCTTTTAGATTTTTTTTTAAATAGCTAACTAATCTCTATTCCATTTTTGATTTTAGGCAACTACTTCACCACGGATCAACTGGATGGCTTGGCCCACAACAACAACAATAACATCAACAACAACATAATCCCAACCAAAGGCAATCTGAATCCGAACGCGATGCTGAACAACAAGATCCAGAAACTGGAGGTGAACAATGTTGGCGATGCCACCGGTGACTCCTCCTATCCCATTCGCCATTCGTTCGGCGACCACGGTGAACTCTCGACGGTGGTGAACATCGAGGTGTTCGACGACCAGCTGAGCATGAGCAGCATCAGCACCAACAGTCGCCTCTCGCTGGAAGGACCGCCATCCCAGTCCTCACCGCCACTGAGTTTGACCAACGGCCTGATGGACACCAATTTGATGCACTTCAGCGAGAGTGCGACCACCACTGCGGTTGGAGCTCAACGGGGTGGATCGCGATTCCAGCCGGACGATGATGAGGATAACGAGCGGGAGGATAAGGACGAGGAGGAGGACGAGGAGGAGCGGGATGAGCAGGATGAGCAGGAGGAGCAGGAGGAGGAGCGGAAGGATCGCCAGTTGGGGCGGCGGCATTTGTGAGAATTAATGCAGAGAGCGGGCCTCCTGGGCGGCCAGCTCCACTTGCGACGCATCTGCAGCCAGCTCTTCAATCCGCGAGCTGGCGAGGATCCCTAGACTTAGCTCTTGGTGCTTGCTCTATTCTATATCCCCTCCATCTGTATCCGTATCTGTATCTATAACTCCATCTCTATCCGCATCCTCGGTATTCGTATCTGTATCTGTGTCTCTGTCACGAGCTATTTTAGTTTAATTTTTGCCCGTTTTGTTTAGTCCAAAAGATTAGTCCATAGACGATATCCGAAAGCCATTATTATTTTTTTCTTCGCTGTTTGTTTGACTTTTATGCAACACAAAAACAAAAACATAAAAAAAAAAAATAAAAGAAGAAGTAAACACCCAAAACTAAAATGTGAAATGCCAATGCAATAAAAAATGATAAACAAAATCGTATGGAAAGATATATAAGCATAAGAAATAGATCAGATCAGACCTCAGCTGAATGCCGTGATATTTAAAATAAAATTTAACAAAAACAAAATGAATGTTAAAGAAGTGAAAAGCGTAGAACGAAATGAGAGGCGAAATACAATACAATATTAAATATATATCTAGAGATCGAAAGGCGCATAAGCAACCACAATGAACCACAAAATATGAAATATGTAATAGCATAATAACCCCATTTACTTACCCTAGACTAACTAACTAACTAAAAAAAAAAAAAACAAAACAAAAAACAGCTCCTAAAGCCCAAATTCGAAAAAGAGATTTCCATCAACTTTCGATTCGCTTATTTTTTTTCCATTTTTTTGTACCTTAATTAAGTAGCAATTTAGTTTTGTATACTTTTCTATGTAAACCAATGAAGTCCAGTTCAACAATCCATTGTGCATTTTGTAACTATTCGATGGGGAAGCATAAGAACAATTATATGTTGAAGAACTCTTATTATACAGGCTTCCCTCTTGAATAATTGCGAAGTGCACTTGGCAAAGCCCTTAACTTATAGTTATCTGTAAAGTTAACCGATTCCAACTCTTGATTCTGCCTTCAGCATTCACACTTTTGTTAATTCTTCGAAATACTAAAGCAAGAATTCATTCCAAAAAAGAAAAACTAAAACCCAAAAGAGTTCACAAGCAAACCTTAACGTAAATTCAATAACAATGTTGCCGAAATAAAATGAGAAAAGTAAAACATATCCATTTACAGATATACTTATACTTATTGTATAAATATTCCCACATTGGTGCATTATCGACATCCCAGAAAGAAAAGTCTTGAGAGAACAGTTCAAACTTCATGGCGAAACATATATATACATATATATTTTTTTATAAACGTTGAACGATGATCTACACATTTATATATTATAGATGAGCATACTGATAAAGAAAACCATCCCAAAAAATAATCAAAACTCAAATCAATCGCAGTTAAGCAATGAGAATTTGCTCTTGTTGCCGCTTCCTGTTTCCACCTAAAAAAACGAAAAAACAAAAAACAAAACTGAGGTCGCTGATTATAAACATAGATACAAAAAGAAAAAAACATACACACACACGCATACTGCTGGCCAGGTTGAGGTTGTGGATATAGAAGATTGAAGAAGAAGATTTTATATAAAAAAGATAATGTAAAACGAGGATGGAAGATTTGTAGAAGGATAAACAAACATAAACCTATTTTTTATACTTGCAACTATCTTCTTCACTTTGTGTTTCGATTCGATATTCGATTTTCAAAACGTTTTTAGCCACCTAAGTCTACGGATATGACTTCGCATATATACCTATATATATATATATATACACAACATATAGATACGCAAATTGGCAGACAATTTACTTAAAACCTATATCTACATATACGAGTATATATATCTACATTTGTGTGGACATTCTATCCGATGTTCATTTGATGTCGTCGCATGTCTTTCCCCTTAGTTAATCGAAAATTACACAAAACAAAAGCCTACAAAAAAAACCACAAAAAAAAACAACTTTTTTAATTCATTTGTATAACCGAAAGTGTCATAGAACTCATTTTGAGAGATCGATTTTAGAGTCGATCCCACCATATAATATAATAAATAAAAGCATTAACTAAAAAACTCAATACAAAGCGTATTTTATTCAAGGGTTTCTAATTTGGTAATTTGAACCCAACTAAAATTTCTAAAATTGCGAAAATGAACTTCCATATGTAGGTTATATTTCTTTATTTGGTCAAATTAATTTATAATTATTTTTGCTGTGGAATCAGTGGGTTAGTTTGAAATCTTTGGTTTGATTTAACCGCTGCGACGGCTGCGCTTGTTCTTCCTCCTCCTGACCTTCTTGACCTTCTTCTTCTTCTTCTTATCCTTCCTGGATCGGCGATTCCTGTAGTGAACCCTTCGCTCCACTTTCTTGGATTTTGTAGCCTCGGTGGTTGTGGTCGTCGTGGGTGCCACAGTGGTTGTGGTTGTCGTGGTGGTGGTGGTGGTTGCGGTGTCCGAGGTGGACGAACTGGATGTGGAGGTTGTCGATGAAGTGGAAGATGTCGAAGGAGAAGTCGAGGTCGATGAGGACGTGGACGGGGATGTGGAGGAAGTGGAGGTTGAGGATGTCGACGGGGATGTCGAGGATGAGGAGGATGTGGGATCGCTGGCTGTGGTTGCGGCATAGGTGCCTGCCACCAGGCAGCCCAGTATCACAACGCAGATAAATCGCATCTTTCAGTTGCGTATCTTTGGATAACTGTGCCTACCCAAGAACTTCCATCTGAGTTTTATAGTTCTCGAATCCATAGCAAAAGCCTCCATCCAATTCAGCATCCAATCGCCCAAAGATTAAAAGTTATTTGGCCAAAGCAAACATCTGTTTCGGGATCTCGAGATCTATGGCTTTTTGTTATTATTTTTTTCTTTTTTGGCTTTGGCTATATTTGTTCTAAACACGCTTGGAATCCGAATCCGAATTTGTTTACACCCAAAAAGGCATATAATTGGCACTATTTGCCAAAACCCCAATCGAGGGTAAGTGTTTTAGGCGTAATTAAAGAACTGACGAAATTCAAAGACAATGCCATTGTATCTTTTCGCGAATGTGTCTCTGTTTGATAGCTCTGTTTTTATTTTAGATTCGCAACTCTTAGGGTTTCTTATTTAACAAATAATATTAAACAATGGCTAGGAGTTGGGAAAAACGAATGTATTATTTCGTTACATTTGAAAATCAAAAACATATAAATTATCTAACCATAAAAATGTATATATATTATAAAAAATAAAGGTTCATGGGCATTTTCTTTGTTTTCGCTTTCGTTTTAATATATTTGTGTCCAGGTTTGGGATTAGTTTAAGTTTCCAGATTAGTTAGCAGCTATGATGAGGTTAAATCAATTGGATTCGCTTTGCTCCCTAAACGAGACTCGTCTGGCAAAACAAAGTCAATGTCAGTGACCAGTGGGAACCGAAATTACACTCAGGGAAAATATACTTGAGGTGAGTACTTAAGTTATTACTAATGGAATGCCATTAAATACATTATTCAACCTTAAAATGTTTCCCCAAAGAACATGAAAAACAATATAAACTTTGTATGTTAAGACAAATACAAATTAAAAAATATCATTAGAAATTATCAAAAACAATATTAATGTATATGAAATATAAAATAATAATAATATTATTAACAAATTTGAAAGAATCTTTAAGTTTTACTTGTCAAATTTAAAATATAATCCTTTTGCAAAACCATTGTTCATTTTCTTCTCTCTGCTCTGTGGTTAGATCATTTCGTTTACATAATATCATCAATCATTGTACAATCTTTCATGATTGATGGAGAAGACGACTACTGCACAAATCCCTTAATAGAGTCTCGATATTTTGGTTGATGGATTAGGCCAGTGGAAGCTTAAACAACAAACCATATCGAATGCATTTGCTACAGTTTAAATGACACAAAAAAGTGAAACTTCTTTCGAGCCCAATGAAAGGTTTGGTGTGTGTTGCGAATTGAAAGAAAGAGAAAAGATTTGCGTGGTGCTTTCTTCTTTGGCAAGCCGAGGGTAAACCAATATTTGTGGCCAAAATAAATTAAATACCGCCAAGCAACACGCACCTCTTGTGACAATGGCCCCTTTTTGTTGAATTAAGTGTTCCCATTGTCTGGTGGCTTTGCGCCATTCAGGGTTGCCAGGTTGTTGCCAGTGCTTTCTTCAATATTTTAATCTTTTGACCCTTGACCTTTTATAGAAGCTGATTTACATTTTTGTAATTAAATAAGTTAGCTTTTCTACAAAACCAATGAACTTAACAATTTCTGCTTAATTATTTTAGATTATAGAAGTATGGTTGAATTATGGATATCATTATCCGTACTGTATATTTTTCAGCACATTTTCATAATTTCAGTTTCCAGAAACCTATTTGTTGTGAAATCAAAGTACAAATCAAAGTGATCATGCTTAAACTATTTCAGATTATAAAAGTTCAACGGTCGTAACATATATTATATTACAGCTCCTTAGTCGTTCTGATTTGAGAACAGGTCGTTGGTTAATTCGATAATGGCACCCCCATCATCCCGGAGACACGCGAACCTAAAAATAAAATATAAAATTGACGCACGCTAGTTGGAGATCACCTCCTCCTTCCCCAAATGCCACTATATCGTCTCCCCGAGATTCCCATATTTGATTGAATTGCACCCACTCAGTTTCGCTTGCATCGTCGTCATGTTTGGATCACTTCTGCTGGGAATTGCAACGCTTCTGGGGCTGATATACGCCTTTCTGGTCTCCAACTTTGGCCACTGGCGAAGGCGTGGCGTGCTGGAGCCCCGCGTCCTTCCGCTCCTCGGGTCCTTTCCCAATATTGTGTGGCCACGCCAGCACTTCACCATGGACATGCGCGACATTTACATGTGGGTCTATTTCACATATTAAGACTTAAAAATGTTATTAAAATTGGTTACAACAAAAGAATCTAAATAATATTATAGGTAAAAATTGTTTACAGCAGTGAAATAACTACTATTAAACCACTCAATAGCCTATTCCAATCTTGCGAGAATTTCGTGTTAAGTAGATATAGAAAAGGGTGCATGGCATAACGCCCAGTGTCATAGCGCCCACGGGCGCTATGACACAAACAATTGTGTCATAGCGCCCGCGGGCGTTCCGTCACTTTCTGAAAGTGTCATATCGCCCGCGGGCGCTTTGTCATTTTTCTGGTGGGCCTTATGACACTGTGAGAAGTGCATTAACGCCCGAACCTAATAATAATGAAATACCTGGTATAAATGGGTGCATGTAAGTGCGGATCAGAAGAGATCCAAGAGCCGGGTACAGAGTCAATCGACTCAGGAGGGAGCATCCCGAACCTAATAGTAATGAAATACCTGGTATAAATAGCCGCCCAGCATAATTTATCGTGAGAATCGAGTGCTCAATAGCGTAAGAAGCGCCGCAGGCAAAAATTTTTTTACATAAAAATCGCGCGATTTTTATGTAAAATAATTTTTGCTTGCGCTTTTAATAAAGTAAATTTAAATACAAAATTGTGTTAACATGCCATTTATTTCATTTAAACATTATTGATAAACTTTGATTTGGCTGTAAGAGTAAGAAGCGCCGCAGGCAAAATTTTTTTACATAAAAATCGCGCGATTTTTATGTAAAACAATTTTTGCTTGCGCTTTTAATAAAGTAAATTTAAACACAAAATTGTGCTAACATGTCATTTATTTCATTTAAACATTATTGATAAACTTTGATTTGGCTATCTACTATTTGCCTGCAATATGGGCAGAGCAATAGAGACTTCGCCGATTTCATTTTCATCACTTTGTAGCACTCAAAACGTATTTTGAAGTGGCTACAAGGTAATAGTACCACATCACGCGGAGTGTCAAGGCAAATTATTCGTTTAAGAACTTAACCATTTGACTGAAGTGTAAAGTATTGTCCTCATCTTCATCTTCAGTATTATCTGAGCATGACTGCTCTTCAAATGTGGTGTCCCACCTAATCAAATCATTTTTTTTGACTAATTAGGCTACCAAAAAACTCGTTTTGCAATTTTTAAGAAATTGAGGGCGTTATGACACAGGTTGCAAATGTCATAAGGCCCACGGGCGCTGTGACATTTTCGGTGCGGGCGATATGACACTTTTAAAAGTGTCAGAACGCCCGCGGGCGCTATGACACAATTGTTTGTGTCATAACGCCCGTGGGCGCTATGACACTGGGCGTTATGACATGCACCCTATAGAAAACTGTTCAATAATTGTTCTCAATTTTTATTTTTTCAGGCGATATCGGAATTCACACAGCTATGTCGGCTGCTTTTTACTACGAGCCCCCAAATTGCTCGTTTTGGAGCCCCGTTTGGTCTACGAAATCTACGTGAGCGCCTTCAGTCACTTCGAGGACAACGATGTCTCCAAAATGGTGGACATCGCCAAGGATCGTCTGGTGGCCCGCAATCCGTTTGTCCTTGAAGGCGACGAGTGGCGCCGCCAGCGGGCGGTCTTCTCAACTCTGCTGACCAACGGAAGGATTCGGACCACCCACGCCATCATGCAGCGCGTCTGCAGGGATCTCTGCGAGTTCATATCGAGGAAGTCAGAGGGTGGAACGGAACTGGATGTCATCGATGTGAGTTGTTCTATAACATCATATATAGAGTGATATTTGTTGCTACAAAAATCTTTTGAGAATTCAGAAATTCTTTCAAGGATATTTTTAAAAAATATTTCCGTGTAAGAATGATATATTTTTTAATATATATTAAATATATTTTAAATATCTTCAATAACACAACTTTACCCTTAAAAATTGCAAACAGTGTTTCAACAAAAACCTTCGGACGTTTCAAATCAATTTTAAAAGTGTCTTAAAATATGCAACGTAGTTTTAAATGCAGGAATTTACAAGGACTACGGACTTTACAGACTATATAATTTTTTTAATGGCAAACTTTATACCCCTTTTTTTTTTTTTTGCAATAATCTAAAATCACATAAATTAAAACACTGTTTTATTTTTATATTCCTAGCTCGGCTTGCGTTTCACCGGTGAATCCCTGTTCGATTGTGTCCTGGGAATCCAAGCGCGAACCTTCAGCGATAATCCTTTGCCAGTTGTCCGCCAGAATCAGGAAATGTCCGCCGAGAATCGGGGATTGGCCATAGCTGGTGCCGCTTGTGGACTATTTCCCAATTTACCGCGACGTCTGCGCCCCAAGATTTTTCCCCACTCCCATGATCGATTTTTTGGCGCCATGATCAGTGAAGCGCTTCGTCTGCGACGATCCAAACACCAGGAGAGGAATGATTTCATCAACCATTTGTTGGCGTTGCAAAAGGAGCACGACCTCAGCGAAGAGGACATGGCCTCGCATGCCATGACCTTCATGTTCGATGGACTGGACACCACCTCCAATAGCGTTGCCCATTGCCTTTTGCTGGTAAGTTGATGCTCGGATAAGAAATGGTTTTGCTCAAATATTTGCAATCTAGAATTATTGTATTTTTTATGGAAATTATACATGTTTAAAAAAAACCTTTAAATCATTTTTCAAGATGAAAATTTGAGTTGTAGAATTATTTTAAAACTATTTTAAACGTTCTGTTACCAATAATTATGATTTGGGAACATTTAAGCTGTGGAACTTAAACTTTAAAATGTTCAAACATATAAAAACTATTTCGTGGTCGATAATATTTATATCTGTTATTGTGGATCTTCCCCATAGAAACTATAAAATAAAACTTAATCAAACTTTTTATCTTTTATTTTCTATTATCTTTTTAGCTTGCTCGTAATCCCGACTGTCAGCAGCGTTTATTTGAGGAACTGCAGGAGATAAGTTCTGGTGGAGATCTGCCAGATCTGGATGCTCTCATAGATCTGCCTTACCTAAGTGCCTGTTTCAATGGTGGGTTTTGCTATATTGCAATAAATAAATGAATATTAGTACTTAAACCTTTTCTTTCAGAGAGCTTGCGAATTTATCCCGCTGGCGGTTGGGCCTCAAAAACCTGCACGAAGGCGTACGAACTAAAGGGTAGTCACCATTCGGAGCCCCTAAAACTGCGACCCGGCGATAATATAATGGTGCCCATTTATGCCCTGCACAATGATCCTGACTTTTATCCGGAACCGGATGTATTTCGACCCGAGAGATTTATGGACGGCGGACTGAAGAACTTCAAGCAGCGGGGAATATTTCTGGGATTCGGAAATGGACCTCGTCAGTGTGTGGGAATGCGATTGGGCCTGGCCTTGGCGAAGGCAGCTCTGGCGGCGATTCTCCAGCGATTCGAGGTCCTGGTAAGTCCCCGAACCCAAAAGGGAACCGAAATAGATCCAAAGATCTTTGTGGGTGTCCACAGAGGTGGCATTTGGTTGGAGTTTAATCCGCGAACAATCTAGGATATATGGGATATATAAGAAAGTACTGGAAATGGTTACCTATTCATAATTTAAAAGGCCAACAAATTTGATGATACTGTAATCCAAAGAGGAATAGTCAATTTTTTTTTATTTCTTTTTATTTATTTTAATTGTTTTACAGGGTTTTATATATTTGTACTTTTTTATTTATGCAAAAATGATAACCAAATTACATCGTTTTGATGATGTATTTGTTTAACTGTGCATGGCTTTTCCGACAGGTTTTCATTGTTATTTTTCTTAACAAAGTCAGTGGTTCAATAAAAATTAGAGTGGGTCATCGCCTTTGTTAGGCTCGGGGTTTAGCTGAATTCAGCTGGGAATTATGTCATCAGGTGGTGTCCAAACACAGGCTTAACATCAATAAGTCATCCGCATTAAATGCATTCACATATCTACACTTGAAAAAATCAATTATGTATTTAAGAGATGCTGATTGTTATAAAGTTTTGGTTGCTCAAAAATGGAAACGAATATAAATAAAAAAATGTTATATTTTAAAAATGTTTAGTTTTTTATTAGACGCCAAGAATTTTTATTTATATTTAAACCAACATAAGGTTGGGAAAGATAGAAAAATAAAACATTAACTAATACTTTTGTATTTACCAATCTAGTTGGGTTTATGCAGCGCATGCCTAAGATATTTATTATTGAGTAAGGTGAGATGAATTGTCATCGAGTGATACATAACCAGAAAATGGAACGTGTAGGCCCTAAATCCGGTCTGGCCTTTCACCAAACGCCTCTTACTCAGAGCGGAA
This sequence comes from Drosophila ficusphila, assembly GCF_018152265.1. Lineage (NCBI taxonomy): Eukaryota > Metazoa > Arthropoda > Insecta > Diptera > Drosophilidae > Drosophila > Drosophila ficusphila. The sequence goes on along the minus strand of NW_025064092.1, from coordinate 2,769,903 downwards.
GCAAAACAAATAGAAAACCCGTCGAAAACCGAAAACCGAAGACCCACAGCCAAAAACCCCAATGAAACCACAGCGAAGGTCAAGCGATTTGGGTGAGAGTGTGAAGACACGCCTTTCGGATAGTAAACCCCAAGCAGAGACATCTCCAAAATCATCATCTTCATTAAGATGTTGAAAACATACAAACAAGATGCTGAATAAATTCATTCAATGATTACTATCTATTTGCTCTATCATAATATATATTAACTGGTAAAATCAATAAGATAAAAAACTTGATCAGTTATATCTTATAAATTTATTATTTTAATAGGTAAACTAAGTTGGAAGGATAACATATTTAAATTTGAGAGATCCACCCATAAATTAAACACGTTGTTGTAATAAATCTCAAATAAAAAGCAATACCCATCTGTTTCTCCCAAAACCCCCCATAAACAAGCGCAAATGAAAAGCGAAACCCTGAGGCCCAATAAATCTGTTGACTTTGGTAATCGAAACCAATTAAAAGCCAATTAAAGTCGGAATGTATAAACAAAGCGCGACTATTTCCGTTTCACAAGTATTATATTTGTGTTGGCCACAAAAAAATTCAAGGTCTGCGGTTAGTGCAACGATTCCCAATCCCCACAGCGATCCCCAATCGTCGTCCAATCAGCAAATTAAAGAGCCGCATTATTCACATATTTTACATAAGTATACATTTATTAGGTAAGAAATTCGAATCGGTTGTGTGTGTTGCTGCATGCAAATGATTTCACTTCGAATGCGATTGCTATTCGGATTTTTTTTTCAGTGGAGACGGCGAAATGCATGCAAAATGAGGCAGAAAAAACAGGGGCAGAAAAAAAATAGAAAACAGTTTGATGAAATTAACAACTAATCAGTGCTGGGAATTGACCTTGGTGACCCCAATTGTGACTCCACCATTCAAAGACTTGCAACGCGATGGAGTCGCAGTGGCTTCGATGCCTGCCGCACGATTCGCGCTCTTGGACGAGCTGGTGGCAAGTAGCCATTGCTGCTGGCAACATTCTGTGGCAGCAGGCGCAGCGGTTGCTGCACCTCATCGTAGATCTTGACCGTCTGCACATGACTCTCGGCACCGCTGTGCGCGTTTTGGGTCACCACACGCACCACCTGGTGGCGTCCTTGCGGCTGCTCATTTGTGGCACCCAGAATCTTGATGGTTTTCACGCCAGCCTGATCGAGTTGCTCCAACACCTTGAACGTTCTGGGTGGGGCATGTGGCTTGACAATCTGAACGGTGCGCACGCGCGAGCTGCCACGCAGTGCGGGTGGTGCAACCACTGGTGCGGTGGCAGCCATCGCCACATTCACCGCCACCTGAACGTCCTTCGGCATGAATTTCTGCAGCGATTGCTGCGCCTTCAGGTTGAGAGTGGGAGCTGCCACAACGGGTTGCAGCTTCTGGGGCGTCTGCACCACACGGTGGTGGTAGTGGTGGTGCAGGTGGTGCTGCTGCTGCTGCTGCTGCTGACGCACCACCGCATTGGTGGCATAGGCTGGGGCATAGAAACGCGGCCTCTTCGATTGCTCGCGGTACATGGGCGCCACCTCGACAACTTGTTGCTGCTGCACCTGTTGCACTTGCTGCTGCACCTGGTGGTGGATGTGGTGGTGCTGCTGCTGCCGCACGGGTTGCGCGTAGCGAGCGAAGGGCTGCACGGTGTTCATGTAGCTGCGCAGCGAGTGCAGGTGGGTCACTTTAGTGGGCGCGGGAGCCGGCAGGGAAATGGCAAGGGGAGCGGGTCCTGCCACGTGGATTGGGGTGCGGGCAGGAGCTGCCACGCGAACGGGGGCGGGAAGGGGAGCTGCAACACGAACGGGGGCGGGAAGGGGAGCTGCAACGGGAGCTGCAACACGAACGGGCGCCGGGGCAGGAGCTGCAACACGTACAGGTGCTGGAAGGGGAGCTGCAACACGCACAGGAGCAGGAGCAGGAGCTGCAACATGAACGTGGGCGGGAGCAGGAGCAGTTGCAGGTGGCAAGTAAGCAGGAGCAGTAAAGTGTTGCTGGTAGCTCACAGCCGAGGAAGTTGCCACAGTTGATTGAGTAGCAACCGATTGCTGCTGTTGGGCAACTTGCAACTGAGGCTGAACAGCGGGTTGTGCCACATGAATGGGAGCACGGGCAGGAGCTGCCACGCGAACGGGAGCAGCAACATGAACTGGAGCGGGAGCTGCAACATGAACCGGAGCGGGAGCAGGAGCCGCAACATGAACGGGAGCAGCAGCAGTTGCTGGTGGCAGATAAGCAGGAGCCGTGAAGTGTTGCTGGTAGGTTTGTGGAGCCAAAGGTTGCTGCTGCTGCGACTTGGGACGACCATACACAATGTCGGTAGATTGCTGTTGTTGGGCAACTTGCAACTGTGACTGGACAACCACCTGTTGCTGCTGTTGTTGCTGATGTTGCTGTTGTTGATGATGCTGGTGATGATGCTGGTGATGATGCTGCTGCTGTTGCTGCTGCTGTTGGTGCAGCTGTTGCTGCTGCTGCTGTTGTTGCAATAGCAATTGCTGCTCCTGTTGCTGCTTGAGCAATTTGGTTTGCGTCTGCAGGCTGTGCAACTCGGCAATTGCTGCCTCGGAATTTTCAGGTTTGATGAAGTCGTAGCCATCGGGAAGTTCGCCGGGATTGACAACAGTTGCTTGCGTGGGTGCAACATACACCTGTTGCTGCTGTGGTTGTTGCTGCTGCAGCACTTGCTGTTGCTGCTGCTGAGGTTGCTGGTAGGCGACCTGACTTTCGACTTGATGACGTGGCTCATCGTAACCAGGAGGCAAGTAACCAGGAGCACGGTACTCGCCAGCAGTTTGCTGCACCGTGGCAACACTCTGTGCAGTAGCAACACTTTGCACCGATGCAACATTCTGGGAAAGTTCGCCGGAATTAACAACAGTTGCTTGGGTGGGTGCAACATACACTTGTTGTTGCTGTTGCTGCAGGGGTTGTTGCTGCTGCAACTGCTGTGGTTGCTGCTGCAATTGCTGTTGTTGCTGCTGCTGAGGTTGCTGATAGGTGACTTGGCTTTGGATTTGAGGACGTGGCTCATCGTAACCAGGTGGCAGGTAACCAGGAGCACGGTACTCGCCAGCAACTTGCTGCTGCTGCACGGCAGCAACACTCGATGTAGTGGCAACATTCTGCACCGATGCAACACTCTGCGAGTTGGCAACATTCTGTGTCAGCGACAAAGGCAACTGGTCGGGATTGGCGAAGTCATAGCCAGGTGGCAAATATCCGGGAGCTTGGTATTCCTGATTCTGAACAGCAACCTGTTGTTGCTGCACTTGCTGTTGCTGCACTTCCTGAATCTGCTGAACTTGCTGCTGAATTTGCTGCACTTGTTGCACTTGCACTTGCTGCTGCACCTCTTGAACTTGCTGCTGTTGAACTTGCTGAATTTGCTGCACTTGTTGCTGCTGTTGAACTTCTTGAATCTGTTGCACTTGTTGCTGCTGCTGCACTTGCTGCTGCTGCGTGGCAGTGGTGGGTGGCAAGTAGGCTGGGCCACTGAAACCACCAGAAGATGCAGCCGGAGCCTTTCGCTGGAAATCGTGCTGGTAGTTCGATGGGAAGGGCACGGAAATCGGAGCAGCCGATGGAGCAGCAACATTCGCAGCTGGAGCATCGGCAAAGTTCAGGAAGGACAGATCCAGGCTGTCATCGTGACCCTGTGAACTCTGACCTTGGGTGGGGGGCAGGTAGGCGGGTCCCTTGCCGCCGGCAAAGTGATTGTGCACCTCGAAGATCTGGTAGCCCGAATTGCCGTAGTTGCTCTCCTGGAAACTGCTGCCCGTCTTGTAATATTGCTCCTTGGCAATCAGTGGTTCTTGCACCTGTTGCTGCTGCTGCTGCTGCTGCTGTTGCTGTTGCAACTTGAGTGATATATCCGCTTGGGTTAATCCACATAGCGCACAAATGGCCAGCGCAATAAGGGCGCCAAAGAACTTCACCAAAAACGAAACAACAAAAAAAAAAAAACAGAACAGTTTTTAAATCACAGTAAAAAAAAAGGTAAGGTTTTATCTTAAGTCACTGATAAAACGAATGGATGTCCTTGGCTTTATTGGTAATCCTTAGCCGTGGTTTAATCAATGATCTGCTTACATTCATCTTCACAGTGGTCGTGCTTGAGCCCTCGATGTCCAACCGATCAATGATGCCCCCAATGACCCGGCCACGCGTTTTATACAAGGGCTCCAAAAACCGAAAAAAAATAAAATCAAAAACGAAAACCGAAAACTAGTCGGCGCATCTTCATCTTCGCCAGCTTCCCCCAAAAGCGATCTCCATTTCCATTTCCATTTCCCCCCAATCTTCGATCTCCAGAGACCCCAATCATCATCTCGCTCGCCAAATGCAAAAGGTGGGCCGAAAGGGGGCCTTTCATTAGTTTTGGGTTAGTTCGAATGGCTAAGATGCTGCGCAACCTTTTTTCTTCTCCTATTTTTCTGTCGGCTAGTTGCGCTTCAGCCACTCGTTCGCATTTCGCCCGAAAATGCAGATTCGGCTTATTGAGTTATCGCCGGTCTGCTACACCCAGAAAAAAAAAAAAAATAGGCCGCAATATTTATGGGACAACAATGAGGGCTTGACCAAATAGTAGCTGCCAATATAAATGGCAATGAAACTAAAAGTAAAGTAACGCAGCTAATACATCGAAAAAACTAAAATATTTTGACTTGGCATTAAATTCGTCATTGTATTTCCCATCAATTCGCATTAAAACTTGACAGCTTACAAATATGATAGAACCTCTTGTAAAAAAAAAAACCAAAAATAAACGAATAATGACACAAAAAGTTGGCAGAATCTATAGCTTATGTCTATATCTTTTGTTAACAATTCATTCCTTGTCTGTGTGCCTCTTTTTATTAAGTTTTTATAAAAAATATATTAAAAAATGTTATAATTCTTTTTCCAATAAATATAAATATAAACAACTGTGAGAATCTGAAAACTAAAAAATCAAAATGTAGATTATTTTGTCAGTTTATTAAATCAGGTAATTTGTATCACATAATTAATTTCCTTAGGATTTATAATTATAAAATTGTTTAATAGTACAAAATATTTTTCTTCATCGTCATCAAACTGATATAATGTTTCTGGCAGTGTAGGCCAGCTAATCCCCGATCCCGTGTGCTTTGGGCGGATGTAATTAATACGCCTGCTCCCAAAATACCTCAACCATCGACCATCGGCCAATGGAGATCGGCCAATGGACTTGGACATGGGACATCAGTCACCGAATGCCGTGTGTTCTCCGTCCGGATTGCGCAATCCACCTCGTTATCGGGTGGCTTGGATTTCCTGTTATTAGCTTTGCATATGCATCTTCATCGGCTCTTCGGATTCGGTTTCAGTTTCAGTTTCAGTTTCAGTTAGTTGTCTCTGTTTCATTGGGGGCTTTCGCAAAATGCTCGCTAAATATCTGGCTGGCATTGCCAAAAAAAATTATTACATCTGTCATTAGCAATGCGTGTCGGCTCACCTTGCTTTTGGGCCATGAATTAAACATTAAACATTGATAAGCATGTCGCCTCATCTCCGCCTTTTGCTTAGAGTCCAAAAAAAAAAGCATAATGCCACCTGCTAACTAACTATAATTTTGTGGATTCTTGTGCAATATCCCATCGCAGTTTTATGATGGCTCCAAATAGGCTGTTCAAATTTTTAACAAATTTTATGAGGCAATTTCCGGGTATTTAGAAAACTACTAAGTACAAATAAAATGAATTAAAGCATCAAGCTTTTTATTTTCAAGTTGATGTAACATTCGCTCTGCTCTTCAAATATTAATTATATATTAAAAAGAACTCAAATGGTCCAAAAGGCCGAAATCGAGGCCCACCAACAGTTAAATCCATTCACATATCGTTAGCTTATCTATAAAACTCGTAAAACACGGCTCTATTCAAAATCGATCGACACAAATCACAACAAAACATCTGGCGTTGTATAACCATTATAGCGACATCTTTCATTTGGTTTTCCGCAGAAACGCGTGTAATTTTCCCATGGCGCTCGGCTTGGGGGGACTTCCCCCTTCTCGCTGATTTTCGAGAAACCTTGACCCATCTTAACTTAAATATTTTATGCGTATTTGGCCCTCCGACTAGGCAAGGCATACAAAATATCTGAACGATCGCTAACAACTTGGCTAACAACAGAAAAATACAACAAAGTAGGAAGCTAACTTCGGGGAGCCGAAACTTATATACCCTTGCAGGCTAACAACAATTTAAAATGTAATTAAATAATTTATTTATATAAAATCAATGAAACGAAATTACTTTGAGGGGCCACTTCAAAATGTTATTAAAATAACCAACTTTTTGGGAATTTGGAATGGGGTTAGATCATAAAAATTTAAAGAAAAGCGTCAAAAAAATAGCATCCTACTATGGCTTTCTTTTACTACGTTCACTACTTCTGGCTGAAATTATAATACCCTCTGCAAGGGTATAAACAGACCGGCAGGGGAAATAAAAGGCAGACGAGATGGTCAACAAAGGCGGGACATGCAAATAATTGAATTGAATTGAATTCAATCGAAAAAAGAAGGCAAGGGTCTGGGCCAAAGATACTTATTAACTGATTAAATAAAACAATGTGTGAACGTTCATTTTGGAGCGCTTTTGTTGGCATTTTTGTAGATTGCATAGGTATATGGATATGTATAAAGTAAATTTATATATCAAGCTAAGAGCACATCACTTTTTAAATACTATTTAATAAACTTTAAAATTTTGGGCTTTAAAATTAAATTCACCAATATGCTAGATAAATGCCTTAATTAAATATAAAAAGCAACTTACATAACAATATATATATTTAACCATGATTAGAGTCAAATCAATGTCGTGTTTTTGATACCAATCAATCGGAATTTATAATGAAAATGCAACCGTTGCAAAGTCAATTTAAAAATCAAATAATTTGATTAAGGCAATTATACCACATAAATCAGACTATTATTGGGATTATTACAAAATTAGTTTTGTTAGTTATGAAATGCATTTTATTGTAACTCTATCCGGAATTTGTAGGCCCAAACCCCAATTCTTTCGTGCCATAAATTTATCTTCAAGTTGAATTAGCATCAGAGATACATTATTAATTATTTATGAGAGTTTCCTGCAGTTTGTTGGCATAACTAAAAAAATTTGATATGCATATTGCCTAGCTTGTTAATTATTTAATTTCTCGCTTACATTCCCTCTCCCTCTAAATCGATCGCCCTCCCTTTCTGGTTCTCTGTGAAAATGGGAATATATAATATATAGTTACATTAACAAACATCGCCACCCATTAGTGGGCCATTGGAGGTCGATTTACATACTTATTGGCTATGCATATGGCTGGAATATTCATCGACAATAAATTTGTGCCATATCATACACGAGGCAGGTTGCAGCAACAGTAAAACTAAAACCACACTGAAATAAATGTTTTTATAATAAAAGTATTAAATCCCTCTATTAACTAGAAATAGAAACAATAATTTTAGATTTAATTTAACTTCATTTTTTGTGTAAAGAAATCATCTTAATGATCTGAAAAAGTAGCAAAAATATGTTTTCGTGCAATGGAAATATTTGGCAAAGTCGATAATGATAAACAAACTTACTACTACAAAAAAAGATATAACAACGAAAACGAAAAAAAAGGGAAACCGAATCGCTTTTATAAATGCGTATGCCAAGTGGGTTGATCAATGAGTTCGTACATATATAACAAACTATTTTTTCATTGGCCTTAAAATTTGTTCGGTATATTTATACAAGTTAAGCAATTTATAATTGACTGGATACCATCTCAAAAATCTCAAAAACCTACCTTATATAATTAAAAATTGAGGTCTATTAAGCTTGGTTATATTTTCATCCAAGTGCCGAATGTTTCTTAAATCACCTTGTTAATTCTTTTATATTTATAATTCTATTTATTTTTAAAAATATTTCTTTATTCTTCTTTTTTATCTGATGAACTCTTTAAGTGACCCTCGCGGCATCCCGCTGAAGATCGCCCATTGACGGATGGAACCGGTGTCGTCGGACTACTAATTGATACATAAAACCCGAAGACTCCGCAGCAGCCAAAGTGGCGACCTCTTGGCCAAAAATGGTTAAGATGGTAACCAAGGGACGAAGAGGGTAAAAATGGGCGTGGAGGCTTTCGGAAGTTTGGGGCGTGTTCGGCTTATTTGTTTTTTGGAAGCCCCAAACAGTGACGATTCATTGATTGGACCATTATCTATTGAGCCACGCCATGCAAAACTGAATGGGTTTTGAAATTTGATTTTTTAATTTCCCCTGCTGGCCAATATTATTCATACCCATAAATATTCAGTCCATAAATAATTGTTGCACTGGAAGAAATAATATTTAAAATATTTGTGTGCAGTATGATGAATTAAAAGACCTATTAAATACACCAAAGGTTGCATAAATGTCTTTGGAACTTTTGAACTTTGCACATTTTCATTATATCACATCATTAACTAATAGGTTTTTATAATTTGATAGTTTGATCTTCTGAGCCTGGGTTATAATCTTTGACACGTGTGCCACGATTACTCGCTTTATTATTATCATTATGAATATGGGTAATTAGCATGCAGACTCTGTTGACGTTTGATTAACCCCATTTTGACACCGATCAATCGATCCGCTGACAATTCATTTACAAATGTCCTTCAGACGCCACTTTAACTTCCCTTTCACTTTGGTTTCAAGTTGCTGGCCATCTGCTGTTGCCAAGTCAAGAGTTCAGTTCGGGGCAAACACCTTTTCGGGCCAGCCAGGTAAATAATTAAAGAGGTGGGTAAAACAAACTAACAATAAATTCCATTGGCCAAGAGGTTAACTCTCAAAAGAATTAATAGAATGGTAACTTATAATATAAAAGAAAAATGATTGCTTGAGTATTGAAAAAGTTGAATAACTTGTACACAATAATAATGAAACGCTAACACAATAAATTTTAATTTATATTTTAAAACGTAGGAAACTAAATCACATTTTAAAGATCTGCAAATTCTATACTATGCATTTTGAAATATGTATGTCCTTTAATTTATTTCAAATTTCTCATGATAAAAACACATTTGCTGCATATTTTTCAAAATGTTGTAAGTTTAGGCAATTTCTTGTCTTTATTTATTGTTACAAGATGATAAAAATGAAATTTGAATTTTTGGCAAATCGTTTTTGTTTTGTTTTTTGCATCCATTGTTATGAATGGGGCAATAAACACAGTGTCGACGATGTATCATTGTCTTGGACTGATTTAAATACTATTAATTGGCATAGAGACAAACGACTAAATTTGCATACCATTTATCGTATTTATATCTGGACATATTTGGCAATGCCACCGCGATTGACAAAAGATCCACGAAATTCCCAAAGTCAGTCAAAGAAGATCAACAAATAAAAGATGACAAGCCGTACATAAAACAGTTAAAAAGATTTATTGCATTTGAATAGGGCATTATCATGTCAGTGGCAATAATTTTGTTTGCATAATTGTCGTTTAGTAACCCGAGTCCATGACGATTTCAAAATCGCATCATCTGTGATAAATCGGGGTGTGAATGCTGAATCCATCCCATATATTATATCTTATCAGTTATGAAAAAACTCACAGGCCAAAGTTGACATAGTTCTCCGAAAACTACAACTGATAAGATAGATGATTACTAACAAGATTAATACATTATTGGGAATCAATAATAATGGCCACTGAAGATAAGGATACACTTTCATTCCATTTGATAAGTACGTGCTATTAGTTATCATTCATAAAATAGGTGTATATAGAATATATCGATACTTTCTTATCTGAATAAGTTGTGGTTTCTATTTATTTATGAATCATTTTTAACATCCATTGTGTAATTCACGAAGTGTTTGTTTGTTTTTAGTTAATCAGATGCTGATCCTATCTTAGTTAAAGATTCTTCTACTATTGGCAAAGACTTATGTTCTATCATTTATTTGATTTAAATAAGCTGAATTGGAGAGCAATAACTTATCTCAACCATTTAATTATGCCTATTCCTCGCTCGTTATCAATATAATTAACACTCAATTTGATGGCATTTTTCCTCAGCATATCTTTTTATATACTCTTCCATAGAAGCGTATTTCTTTTTTATTGACTCAGCTGATATGAAACACATCTGAGTTATGTATATTCTGAATAGAAGGCCACGCCAGCTAAAAAATGGGAAGTATAGAAAATTAGAGCTTGCCATCGCAAGAGACCTGATTATTTAATATTAAGGGGGGGGTAAGGTTTTAAAAAATTTTTTTTTACATTTTTTTTTTTTTTTTTTTCTGAATGACCAATACGTCGAGAATATTGTGTACAAATTTTGAGTCAATTAAAGCCAAACTAACGGAGTTACAGCGTTTTAAACAACCGTATTTGGACGTATTTTCACGTATAAAAATACTTTGAATCGATTTTGCCGAAGACGCTACTTTGAAAGTCGGTGAACATCAGAACTCAAAATCTACTGAACCGATCCTTTTCAAATTTTTAACACAAATTCTCAACATAAATACGCAGGTAATCAGGAAGAGTTTTTTTTAATTTTTAATTTTTTTCTATTTTTAAAAAATAAATTAACAGCAATTTTTTAAGCTAAAATCGCACTTTTCACTTTCAAGTGCTCCCAAAAATAGAAAAAAAATAAATTTAAAAAAAAACTCTTCCTGATTACCTCGGGAAATTCATTATCTTTACAACGAATATCACATCTTATTTTTAAGATGATCCGTTAACGCCCTATGATGTTCACCGCAAAACAACTTTTTCTTTAGGCGCTTTGGAAGATTAACCGCCACAGGCTTATTTCTAAATATTTTTAAATAATTTTTTTTTCTAATACTCTTCAAAAGTTAAACAATAACATGTAATTAAGTTCAATAAAATAAACTTACTCATTTCGCCGCAAAAAAAAATCAAACATGGCCCTTTTTTTGGCCTTTAAAACCTTACCCCCCCCCTTAAAGTTTATTTTAAGTTGCTTACAATGACATTTATTAAAAAGTACTCGATCTTCTGCACAGCATTTTATGGTCATTAAATTTAACGCATAACTCTACTTAATGGGGTCTTATTTGCGTTACTTCTTTCACTCTCTTTAGCGTTTCAGTTATTGTTTCTAAAAAAAAAGGCCACGACATCCATAAATAAGGAAACCGGATATTACGCCTAAGGACCCCCTATTGAAACGCTCATTGATTTATCTTTAGCTATCGAGTTATGGTTGCTTTTGCATGTATTTAAAAAAAAAAACATTCTGTTTCCGGGTGGGTCACAACAAAAAGGTTTTACATGTCGTTTTTTTTTGGGAGAAGGTAAGCGGGTGGTGGCCCAAAAAGAAACGCCCTTGGGGGAATGAATACGTTGTGGCTAAGACGAGATTGAAAGGGTTTCGTTTTTCGGGGGGCGGGAGAAGGAGGTCGAGGAGGAGGTGTCTTCTTCATCCGCATCAATGCAAGGGCTTAAACAAAGCTAGATCCCAATACCGCCAGTCCTTTAAAGCCGCCCGTAGTGCGCCTGGCTGGGCTTTCGGTCCGTAAAGAAGTTGCGCAGCACCATGATCTGAACGAGACCGATCAGGATGACGGCGGCGGTCTCCAGGGAAGACCAGACCATCACCCGCTGGTTGAGATCCTCGGCTCGCTTGCGACCCTGCGCCTCGCGCAAACGATGATGCGTCTGGGCGTCGAGGATATCATTCAGGCCCTTGTGGATCGCCTGCGATGAGGTCTCCATTTGGGTGAGCACCGTGGCGTGCTCATCGACGCCGGGCAGAGCGGGCTCCTCGCCCACCTGGAAGTCCACGTAGACGATCTTGTGCGAGAACGCCGAGAACTGATTGCCAAAGCAGGCGGTATACACGCCCGTTGTCTCCGCCACGAACTGATGGCTATCGAAGGTGGCCTTCTCCAGCTTGTAGATGACCTTGCCCTGCGGATCCTTCAGCGTCACATCCACGTCCAGTTGGCCACCGGCCGAAACCTGGAACTCGAAGTAGGCACTCGAGTTCTTTTTGATCTCCTCGTAGAAGCAATCCTCCGCATTGTCGGCCAAGTCGAAGGTGAACTCCACGGCGGTGATGCACTGCAGCATGGCCAGGGCCAAAACTACCAGAACTTGCGTATTCATGGCTATGCTTATTTGGTATTTGCTATTTTGACGAGCTCAAAATCCACCGCCCTGCCTTTTTCGCTTTTCGTCTGATGAACGGTTTTCCAGCTGCAACGGGGTTAATGCCAAAACTTTGGGTCAATGCCAAGATTCTGGGTGAATTGCCACCTGTCATCCACTCACCCAACAGCTCGTCCGAATTACGTTTTGTTTGCCAATTGCTAAAAAAAAATAGAGAACCATAAAAACACTAAACTCTGGCCGAAATGTTCTGACACGTGTCAACACTCTTTTTGCCGGCCGCTTTGCAGCACTGCAGGAACACGTATGTGTTATCGGCATTTGAATCGATGCCTATCGGAAATGGGCGGTTCACTGAAGAGCTGTCAAGTTTTTTGAAAATGTAATCTTATCCTCTTTTAAATTCTAATTAGCAGATTTACGTCTCTATTAAATATGCATTGATGGTTTATGGAAATTATACAAGATATGTGGTTAATTTTAGAGAAATAAAATATATTTCAGAAATATTCTTGAATGGAATTATCCTCAGAAGGATATTTATGTAAATATTTTTAATGCGATTAAATCAAATGCATGTATTGTCCACTCAACAGTGTATTTTCATACGTATTTATTACAAAAGTCAGAAAGTCACACCTGCAGATGCAGCAGGTTGTGGCAGGTGAGGATGGTGATCAGATTGTTGGCCGTGGACATGCCTAGGATTTCACCGACGTCGTATTCCAGAGTAACGAGGTTCTGTTTGCCGACCGTGACAGGCGGTCCGTTGCGTTTGCGCAGACCGCCGGCGGAATCGTGACGCGGTCGGTAAACCAGCACGTGGCGAAAGCTCTCGCAGATGACCACGAAGTCCAGATCCGGACAGCAGGCGGTGAACTTGCGCTGCTCCTTGGAGGCCTGCACGTAACCAAAGGCATGCAACTGTCCCTCGTGGCGCACGCTCCATTCGTCCGGTCGACTTGGCTGGTACATCTGCAGCCACACGGAGGCATCGACGCCCTGGCGCGTGGCAAAGGCGGCCGGAAATCCAGGACGCAAGGTGGTCGAGAAAAGGAGCGGCGTGGAGCCAAGGAAAATGGTGTGGGTGATCCCTCCGCTGATGAGATTAAAGCGCACTAGAAAAGGTAATTAAAAAGATATTATTAACATTTTCTTATTCTATAATATATTATTTATGTATCTTAATTGTTTTGCTGAATTAGGCGCTGCAGCGTCACACCCAAAACTCACACAAATATAATTCCAATAAGTAATTGAATATGTGTGCTTATCGCTGATTTCAATTCCAATTAAAAAATCATAATATTGCCTAGCCCAGAGCTTTAGACATCCACCTCTGGCACCAGCAGACCGGGTTCGAATTACGTTCAATCCAAAACATTTTTTTCTTTTTCTCAAAAATTAATTTTTTATGCAAAAGAATAGTACACTCACCCATTTTAATGTCTTCGTCGGTCAGACCGAGGTCGCAATCTTCGATGGGATCCTCGAGGTTGGGAATGGGCAGCGGTGGATCCGCCACGGCATCCGAGTCCTCCTCAGTTCCAGCCTCTTCGGGAGCCAAATCCTTCTGCTTCAGCAATTGTGGCCAGTTTTGTGGCTCCGCTTTAACCAGCGTCAGTTGAAGGCTATCTGCCTCTACGGTCCAGGTGGTCAAATCGTTGTCAACGCGGGCGTATAACTCCCCGGACAGCAGTTCTTCTTCCAGATGCTTTACCAGGACACTGGTGTTGGTACAGCGTATGTTCAGTTCATTCCGGTTAGAACCCTGAGGCAATGGAAACCGAATGAGCAAATCGTCACCTGTCTGATTCCAGCTGAACTTGTGGTCGTGACCATTTTGCATCTGGCCAGATGGAGCAGCGGAAGCTGCAGCAACAGCGGCTGCTTCATCAGCTGCTTTTCGCTGCTCGGGTGTCTGCACTTCGCGGTTGCTGGCAATGATCAGGGATTCGGCTCGTGGCTCAAAAGCGCAATAGTGAACCGAACCAGTGGTCTCCAGCCGCTGGCAAATGCTGTATTCCCACTCGCCGTCTGTCGGCGATTGGGTCCATCTACCCCAGACGAGATCCATGTAGTAGACATGCGTCTGCTCCTGAACTGCGGCCAAATCCCGGCGTGCCACGTGTCCCGAAATCAGGGAGATTTGCTTCCGTTCCTGCACAACATCCAGTCGGGCATCATAGAGCACAAAGCCGCGATAATCGTTGGCAACATCCACTGGCGTTTGGGCGATTCGTTGCCATGTTACCGGCTCAGAACGCGATCGATCTCCAGTGTCAACGAGATGGTACGTGGAAACGCCATCGCAGATAACACAAAAACGCTCCGAGATGAAGCAAATCGTATAGTTGTAGTCCCCGACACTATGCTGGTATCCGTCGCCCTGGTCGCGACAGTCCAAGCTGTAGACGACACGCTGGCCACGAGCTCGTCCACTTTGCGGATCGTAGCTGCACTGCACCAACTGGTGGCGAACGTTCACATAGTAATTGCAGTGCCGCAGCCAGGGATCCGCGAAGAGGTGATTGTGTCGGGCAAAGAGCTCCACATGGAGCAGCGAAAACTGATTCGCATGGGGCTCCAAACGGAGGGGATCGATTTCAAGAGATTGCTTGAGCACCGGCACCGAATCAAAAGACAACTTGTAGCCATCGAAGTTCGCACACACCAGGCTGCGGTCCACGCTCAACTCGACCACCGGCATCCTGATTCCGACTTCGTCCCGATCCTGATCCTCGCCTGGGATTTGTTTATAAAGTGTACGTACAAAGTTGGGGAATGTGGAAATAGCAAAAGTTTAAAGCCGCTTCCGAAAACAAACCAAAAGTGTTCTAATTGATCAGCTGTGAAGTGATGACAGTCCAATCGACTTGTTATCGGTAATCGAATTTGATTTCGTAGCTTGATTGGAATTTGTATACTACGTAAAATGAAGTTTTAACTACTAGTTCATTATCATCATTTTTTTTATTTTTTGTATCATTAAATAACTAAAACATTACTAAACGATACAATTGCAAACCACAGTTTTTGAATGTTTTATATTAAAAAACAATATTAGAATTGACGTTAAAAAATTTATTTATGATATGCAGCTTTTAAAAAATAATTTCCAATTGGAAACAGAGCGCGAGCGCAGCGCCATCTGCTGACGAAACAGCTTTTTAACAATCCGAGGGGTCACAATGATTCCCAAGTGCTTATTCCGAGAGCAGACGGTATAAATTGCACTTCCGAAGCTATGTCACTCGGCGGTCGAGCGCCTCACAGTGTCAAGGGTTGGCCACAGTTCCTGACTAATTGTGGTTGTCTAGAATTGTAAATACGAAACGCAAGTACATTGTGGGTGTCGGCGTATAAATTGTAAATTTACGTTGTATACAAAAGCCAATTGTTAAATATAAATAATTACACAAAAGCGGCCCGGAACAAACCAACAAAAAAAACGAAGTCAGTTAAAATCGCCAAAAAAGAAACCAACAACATAATTACACTGTGGGGTGCGCTGGTAGAGGGGAATCCCCCCACTTCCAGTGATCGCTATTTTTGCCGCCTTTCCTTTATTTTTATAAAATGTTACTTAACTTTATTCTCTGCGTGGATATAAAAATATTTGTTTTTATTATCATTACATTGATCTTTGTTTAAAGAGTGGGAAATTGAATCTTTTGTAGATTAAAGTTTTATTTATAGTTGAAGTTCTGGTAAATTTATTTCTTTTATTTAGATTCGGAAAATATTTTAAAATATTTTCTATTTTCTATAGTACCAAAAAAGATTTTTTTAGTATATATTGGGCTGATAAAAACAATTATAATTCCAAAAGCAAAACAATGTATTCTTCAATCGATGAAATGTTGCCATGCCTTAGTAGAGCTTTTTTTCTAAACAATAAATGAGCACACTCACTAATCGATATTTTCCAAGTCCAAGTTGGCAGTCTCGCTAATCGGGCGACCGATAGTCGCCCGCCTATCGGCTGCCGCCCATCGCTAGTTGCGTGCCGTGCGAACGGGGGAAAGAAACATAACGGGAGCGGAGCAGCTGTTGCCTGCTAATTGGAAAATTCAACACAAAACACACAAATTTTGAGTTTCGTGTGGAGTTTGGCCAAGTGAAAAGCGGCGGCAGGCGGCCAACGAATAGCCACAACAAATTCCGAACCGCGGCACAACACACTTGACTCCGAAAGTTTTTGTTAGTGACACAACACCGAGTGCAACAGAGATTTCTAGCGATAGCGAGGGGCAACTCAAGAGTTCAAAATTTCAAGTAACACTAGAAAATCCCCAACCCGCCCGCGGAAAATAATGCAAATACGGCATGCTAAGTGACGAAGAAGGAGCGACGAAGACGATGACGATGTCCACGATTCGGCTGCCCATTGTGGGCATGACCTGTCAGTCGTGTGTGCGAAATATCCAGGAGCATATTGGCCAAAAGCCCGGAGTCCTCGGGGTGCGCGTCATCCTGGAGGAGCAGGCGGGCTACTTCGACTACGATCCCCTGCAGACGGAGCCCGCCCGGATAGCCAGCGATATCGACGACATGGGCTTCGAGTGCAGCTATCCGGAGCCAGCGGCCGAATCCAAGCCAATCCCCTCGAGCGCCTCGACCACCATCCGGGTGGTGGGCATGACCTGTCAGTCGTGCGTGAGCAACATCGAGGGCAACATCGGCACCAAGCCGGGCATCCACTCCATCGAGGTGCAGCTGGCCGCCAAATTAGCCCGCGTTCAATACGATCCCGCCCAGTATGATCCCGCCCAGATAGCCGAGCTCATCGATGACATGGGCTTCGAGGCCTCGGTGCACGATTCCCGGCAGAGCAGTCCAACGCCCGCCTCATCGCCCAGAAAGAGTGCATCTCCCGTGGCTGCTCCCGTACAAAATGGTGCCGCTGTGGCCATTCCCATCGAACAAGAGCTCCTGACCAAGTGCTTCCTGCACATTCGCGGCATGACCTGCGCCAGCTGTGTGGCCGCCATCGAGAAGCACTGCAAGAAGATCTACGGACTGGATAGCATCCTGGTTGCCCTGCTGGCCGCCAAGGCGGAGGTCAAGTTCAATGCGAACGTGGTGACGGCGGAGAATATTGCCAAGAGCATCACGGAGCTGGGATTCCCCACCGAGCTCATCGACGAACCGGACAACGGCGAGGCCGAGGTGGAGCTGGAGATCATGGGCATGACTTGCGCCTCCTGCGTCAACAAGATCGAGAGTCATGTGCTCAAAATAAAGGGCGTGACGAGCGCCTCCGTTACACTGCTAACAAAGAGGGGTAAGTTGAAAGTAGTTCTATAAATAATAGGGAGTTTTACTATCTTTGTTATCCCAAATCCATTAGTTTAAAGTAAACTCTAAACTTAATTGTTAATTAGCAACGAAAACAAATGCTTTGTTTTGTAAATAATGAGCGAATTCAAACATGTTGGCAAAGACTCATGGGATCTTTTGTGGGAAGCCCAGTTGTTATCCATAATACAAAAGGTGGCTGACTGTTTAGAATCGCGGGCGGGGTCACAATACTCGACTCGAAATCGAGCGCTCCACAAGTGCAAGTGACAAGTGTTACGCAACATTCGGAATGAGCACCTGGAACCAGGCCATCAACCGATATGCACCTGTTGCTGTTCATTTTCACCCACCGCCCACAGCTGGGTTTACATTATCGTTAATTTCAATCTGATATCTTGTATACCCTTGAACCCAAGGGATATAGGATTCGTTTTTCCCTTTTTTTTTTATAAATAGTTTCAACGATAATACCATATTGTAAATCTCACATACTTATTTGTTTGATTTAATATTCAAGGAATACATTGTAGAATGAAAACTCTGTTTACTGATTAATGCAAGGGATGTTAAGCAGTTAATATATATGATTATTATTTAACCATACGTATATGTATGTATATCCCCTTCAGGGGTATGTTATTTATTTATTTTGGCGCAGCAACATCTGTTCCCTTGTTAACTTGCCAACATTGACTTGCTGAAATCGGTGCAAATGTTTTGTTCGCATTTCACAATTGAGAACTTGCCCGGCAATTGTTTATTGTAACTGATATAGTCGCTATACTTTATGCCTTGCTGGGGCAATGGGGCTTATATTTTTCGGGAGGGCCGGGGTGGTGAGTGCGCTCCAATGATAAGAAAGTGCTCGGGAATAGTGCGATGAGGGACCCTATACACACTGTATACTGTACAGTGTACACTGTACACTATGCGGCGGGCAAACAATGGCAATGGCAACTAGATTAAAGTGCTTAGACTTGGTGCGTTCGTGTGCGTGGGCCGTAGAGTTGAGTTATCTGGAACAGCCACGGAATTTAATAGGGGGCAGAAAGTGATTATGCATAAATGCACTCATTCCAAAACAAATACACACGCACCCTAAAGATACGCTCAAAAATGTTATACTATTTAATCAAACTAAATATGTATGTACATTGCTATGAGTTTTATATTATTCTACATTCCATTGAGTACCTTCCCTCAGACTTTATTTAATTCTTTAGATCATTTTGTTGTCTTGTTTTAATATTTATTCCGGAAGAACCTTTGTAATTTAACTCAGAAAAAAAGAGAGGGATCAAAAAGCGATTGCCGGCCAAAGAACAAAAGACAGCGTGCGATTGTTCGCTCTTTGTTTTCCATAAACTTTGATTGCCAATCGAGTTATGGACAGGCATTTGCCAACTGGCAATTAAGCCTTGAAATTGAAAGTCCGCCTGGCCAAAAAGGTGGAAAAATCAAAACCAAAACAAAAGTGAAAGAGCTTCAGGCATACGCCTCTAAATATATATATGTACATATGTATGTATGAAAATATATACCCACGATCGCAGACAGCAACTGGGGAATTAATCTCGCTTTTGTCTGGAAAGAGGGAGACCTCTCTCTTTTTTTCTTTTTTTTTTTGGGGTTCGACTCTCCCTGCTTCGCATGCGTGACCACGAACTCTAAGCCACTTTTTACACAGCGAGAAAATATAGTAGCTGTAGTAACAGAAAGTCAGGAAGTCTTGGTTCTATTAAAGGCCTCATCTTTGAAGAAATATGGTTATAAACAATTTGGTTTGAATTTCTTTTTTAATAAATATAAATATATTTGACTGATTTAAATGTGTATACAATTCTTTCTATGTATATCTTTTAAAATATTTATATTTATTAAAAAGTATCTGGATTTCAAGCGCATTTTAATACATTAAAAAATAGTATTATGTTCAGGTAGCCTTGTGAATTTTTTCTATCTGCAGTCTCCAGCTTCATTCACCTTCACTTTGATTTAGAGTTGTGCTCTTATATTTTCGGTTGCTTATTTATTTCTGCTCTTGTCTCGCAGATCTTGTTTTGAAATTAGTTGCGGATTATGCAATAGAATGCCCGACTTATGTTTTATCACACGACTGGCATTAAATTCTGGTTGATTCGCGGAAATCCGTTCGCATACCTGGATTTCAATTTGCCTACGTGCGTTATTTGAAAAAGTCAAGTATCACAGCAAGGGAAAATGCATAAATGAGAGCTTCGTAATTATAATTGCAATAAAACTGGTTTCGGTTTCAGTTGACTTGCCTTTTGCGCTTTTTTCGCGTTTGACATGGATAAAAAACTCGATGGAGAAAAGCAAATGAAACTATTTCGATTGTACATATGACACTGAAAACTATTTTAGATATTCAAAAGTAATAATAAACTGGTTACCCAATGAGAATGTCAATGGGTTTCAGCTGAAAAAGGAAAATGCTGCGACTTGCATATATAATTATTTTTTCAAAGAGGTTGCAATGCCAGACAATAAAATTAAAACATATTTTAGGTGGGGTTTTAACCTATAGAGATTTCACGATTATATCATCTGGATCCTTATCTTTCGATTAATTGACTCTAAGACTTCAACTTCGGAATTCAATTAGTTCCCATTAAAATAGTAAAACGTGTTGTTTCTCATTTGTTGCTGGAACTTCTGCTTGTTAGCTTGTTTTAAGTTTGTTTGCCCGATCGGTAGTCGGAATTGGGCGTGTAAACTGTTGAGCAAAACATATGTTTTCTTCCGATTCTTATCGTCCGGCGATAAGTGCACGACAGCAACAACAACGACAACAATAACAATAACAACAGGCAATCTCAATTCAAATTGAAAATGTTCTAAAATTGTAACAACGAAACGCGGGCGATAAGAAGCAGCAAGTGAGCAAGTCAAAAAATCAGAAAAAAAATAGAATAGAAAAAAATTCAATTTTAAATTGAATTTCCTACAGTAAAAACTTGTATTTAAAAATTAAAAATCCAAGAAATTGCTTAGAAATATCTATTAAATAAGTTGTGCGTTGATTAAATAATATATCTTTCTTTTACAACAAAAACAAAATTAGATTGGCAAGCAAACAATTTTGAAAATGTTTGTTCAATACATTTTGGAGTTTACAAACGCACACGACCCGCAGATAATTTATCAATTGAAAACTGGGGGAAGATCGATCGGTACCATCAATAATTAGCGGCAATTGTCACCCTTCGTGTGATCGGGGCATTATGTCACTATAATCCTTCCTCAATTTTGCACACGACCCGTTTGATATCCACTTGATGATGACCCTCTAATTGAATGATAAACAATAACTCCGAATGATATCATGTGGCTTGTCATCTACTTGCCTTTCTGTATATTTATTGACCCACAGAGCTTTGAATAAATGTTGATTTACATGGGTTTATAGAACTGTTTGTAGTAATTAAATTGTATTTCATAAATATTTGTAGCAATGTTAAATCGCACTGCAGCAGTTTGGAATGCTAATAATTTGTTCTAAACTCACGAATATAAGCTCACAAATTAAGGGATTTTACTGGGTTACAAATTTTTGTTTTCTATTTTTTTAATGATGAGTAAATCTTGTTGATCTGGGGGCAAAATACTGACGGCAAATAAACTATTTAGTTAACAGACTGCTATTCTAATCTAAAAGTAAATTTGCCTGGTTACCAATTACGGGATTTTGAAAGGGAACAGCATCATCTTTTGTTATATTTCCCCATCTGATAAGATGGTTTCAAGTTGATTACAATGAGTAGGGAAAAATGTGGGCAATGTTGGAATTGATAGAGGTGAAATATTTTGATTTGACGGGTTGCGAATAAAATAAATTTAACACTTCAAGTAATCTATAAACAAATGTTATTCCTCTAAAGATTCCTTAGTTTTTGTTACACAAATTGTGAAATCTAAATAATATAATATAATGAGTCATTCGCCCAATGTCATCTGTTTATCAATGAACCAAAATGAAATGTGTGACGTCTTCCCATTTTCCCGGAATGAAAACCGAATGATCGAGAGGGGTTCTGATTTCGTAATTTTCTCGGATCGCAAACGTGGAGAAGTAATAACACGATAAAGGGGGGAAAAAACATACAGAGCAGATGGCAATAGTATCAGGAATTTCTAGTTGTTGCCCAACCGGCGACATGCTAATAATCGAGAACAGCAGCGATTCAGTTTACACAGTTTGCAAAGTTGAAAAGTTATCTTATCGGGTGCGATGAACCTACAGCAGCAGCAGCGATATTCCAACCCCAAGAATCCGGGAGCTCCTAAGTCCCACCGAATTCTATTTAATGCGTTCAATTCAGCCACATGTTTGACATATTGATTATGACAGCAGACTGCTATAAGATAATGATCCCACTTAAAATCGTGACTACTTATAGTTTCATATGAAATTTATGCAAGTTCACCAGATCAAAGTTTGTTAAAATAAAATTGGGATATAAAACAAATTGAACAGATAGATTTGAAATGTTTATTATTTAATTATTATTATTAAAAGAACCCTTTATAATTAAATTGTTTCAATATGAGCAAATATTCGAACCGCTGTAGTTACTTTACATAAACTAGTTAAAGCCATTTAACTATTGAACATCGATTTCGCCATAAAACCGGTTGCATGCTCCAATTTCATTAGCAGAACCGGCATTATTTTCCAGTCGTTGAGGTGCACCAACAGTTTTATTTGAGGCCGGCTAAAACGCAACCTCCGAAGCTTCCCTCCCCCTCAGAACCCCTTCTGTTTGTCTGGCTTTCTCCTTTACAATTTTACTGAAGCCCAAGCAAACAGAAGAGTCCATAGAAGTGATAACAGCCCACAGAAACTCTGATGAAATTGATATCTCGTTAAGATATACTCTACATATTGTTTTAAGCAAAGTGCTTGTCATTATATAAATGTTTACCCTTCTGCAAGTCATTCTAACTCTTTTTTATAAAAGAAAATCAATTTACATAAACCTAAAACACTAACTTATAAGCTTTTGTTTTAATTCTTGAATTATAATTCAGAATAATGCATTACACTTTGAATTGAAACGAATTTAAGGAGTCTTTTTTAATGACTTTTGTTGTTGTATCACAAATATTTGTGGTCTCTTTAAGCTAGGCTTGGGATAAAAGTTGCTTGAATAAATCAGCATTTGGTGGTCAATTGCAATTGGCTTTCTCTTTGGCCAATTTCACGATCAACATTGTGGACTGGATCCTCTGCGATGCCAGCTTTCTCTATTTTTCCGACTGGAACAAGTCCGGTTTTTCGTAGTTAACCTATGAAAATTAACTTCTTTTGATTGTATAATAATAATAAATAATTACAAAAAGACTACTGCAATTTGATTTAAGTTAAGAATATAAAGTTAATTCATGGATTTTGTTTTATTTAATTGATGTGGCATTCTATTTTATTTGCTGCACTGCATATGACTGATATATGTTCACATATTTATTAATTAAATATTTCATATTTAAAGCATATTTACTGATACAAAATATGTATTTATTTTATTTAATTTTAGGTAAATTCCGGTACAACACGGAGGACACGGGGCCGCGGAGCATCTGCGAGGCGATCGAGGGCCTGGGATTCGAGGCCAAGCTGATGACGGGCCGGGACAAGATGGCCCACAGCTACCTGGAGCACAAGGAGGAGATCCGCAAGTGGCGCAACGCCTTCCTGGTCTCCCTGATCTTCGGCGGACCCTGCATGGTGGCCATGATCTACTTCATGCTGGAGATGAACGACAAGGGACACGCGAACATGTGCTGCCTGGTGCCTGGGCTGTCGATGGAGAACCTGGTGATGTTCCTGCTCTCCACACCGGTGCAGTTCTTCGGCGGCTTCCACTTCTACGTGCAGTCCTATCGAGCCATCAAACATGGCACCACCAACATGGACGTGCTCATCTCGATGGTGACGACCATATCGTACGTTTACTCCGTGGCCGTGGTAATTGCCGCCGTTCTCCTGGAGCTGAACAGCTCCCCTTTAACCTTCTTCGACACGCCGCCCATGCTGCTGATCTTCATTTCGCTGGGCCGCTGGCTGGAGCACATCGCCAAGGGCAAGACCTCGGAGGCGCTGTCCAAGCTGCTCTCCCTCAAGGCGGCCGACGCGCTGCTGGTGGAGATCTCCCCCGACTTTGACATCATCAGCGAGAAGGTGATATCCGTGGACTATGTGCAGCGTGGCGATATCCTGAAGGTGATCCCGGGCGCCAAGGTGCCCGTGGACGGAAAGGTTCTCTACGGTCATTCGACCTGCGACGAATCGCTGATCACCGGGGAGTCCATGCCGGTGGCCAAGCGCAAGGGTTCCGTGGTTATTGGCGGTTCGATCAACCAGAATGGCGTGCTCCTGGTGGAGGCGACGCACACGGGGGAGAACACCACGCTGGCCCAGATCGTTCGTCTGGTGGAGGAGGCACAAACGAGCAAGGCGCCCATTCAACAGTTAGCCGATCGCATTGCCGGCTACTTTGTGCCCTTCGTGGTCGTCGTCTCGAGCATCACGCTGATCGCTTGGATCATCGTTGGCTTCGCCAATCCCGAACTGGTGCCGGTGGCCATGGAGCACAAGATGCACATGGACCAGAACACCATCATCGTTAGCTATGCCTTCAAGTGCGCCCTGAGTGTGCTGGCCATCGCCTGTCCCTGCGCCCTCGGCCTGGCCACGCCCACCGCCGTCATGGTGGCCACCGGAACGGGAGCGATCAACGGCATGCTGGTCAAGGGTGCCACCGCCCTGGAGAACGCCCACAAGGTGAGATTGATTTGGGTTATTGAGGGCTTTAAGTGCATACTTCTGTAATGGGTAAATCAAGCTTCATTCAAAATAAAGTTGGCAACAAGCATTTCAAATCGAAGGTGATGTTATTTGAATAATCATTTGAATAAAAATAAATAACGTCACAAAAGTAAATAATATATGTACAAAATTTTCAATATTTTAAAAGACTTCCCTAAAGTTATGATTGCTAAAAACTATTGCGTTAAATTTTGAAATATTTTGCTTTGCTTTTATTGAACCATTGGATCTGAATATTGTACTTTGTTCTCATTAAATTTCAGGATCTCAATTAAATATGTTACAATTTTTCTTCAAGAAAAAGTAACTTGTTTCCCATTCATTGTTTTGCTTTTGCAACTTCTTACCTTTTCTTATTATACATTTTTAATTCACTTCTATACTTTTCCCTTATTTACAAACACATTTAATGAAAAATGATTCCTGCTTATAGCTTTCTAATCACGCATTTCCGCTTAACTCCATCATTCCAGGTGAAGACCGTGGTCTTCGACAAGACGGGCACCATTACCCACGGCACCCCGATGACCAGCAAGGTGACCCTGTTCGTCACCGCCCAAGTCTGCAGCCTGGCTCGAGCGCTGACAATTGTGGGTGCTGCGGAGCAGAACAGCGAGCATCCGATCGCCTCCGCCATCGTGCACTTCGCCAAGGACATGCTGGACGTGGGCGCCACTCCGCAGAGCGGCAGCTTCGGCAAGAGCAGCAACTTCCAGGCGGTGCCGGGCTGTGGTATCCGTGTCACGGTCTCCAACTACGAGCAGACGCTGCGACAGGCGTGCAATGCGGAGCGGATCATCAACTACGAGAACCTGCACAGCAACCATCCCCTGGGATCTGTTCCAGTGGTCAATGGAGCCAGCGTTGAGCATCTGCTGCCGCAGCAGAGCGTGCGCAAGTCCATGGAGCTGAACCATCAGCAATTGCTATCCGACTTGGTATCGGAACAGGAGGAGCAGCAGCAGCAGCAGCTGCTGACCGATCACAAGATCATCGATGGCCCCGAGATCCGAGTGCTCATCGGCAACCGGGAGTGGATGCAGCGCAACGGGATTGAAGTGCCGCTCGAGATCAGCGATTGCATGACGCACGAGGAGCGCAAGGGACACACGGCGGTGCTGTGCGCTCTCAACGGGCAGCTGGTGTGCATGTTCGCCGTCTCCGATATGGTCAAGCCGGAGGCGCACCTCGCCGTCTACACGCTGAAGAAGATGGGCATCGATGTGGTGCTGCTCACGGGAGACAACAAGAACACGGCTGCCAGCATTGCAAGAGAGGTGGGTTTAATTGATTGCTTATAAGATCAGATATTGCATATCTGTGATTTAAGATTCGTGGTTAATAATTGTATCTAAAATTATAGATTGCATATTTGCAGATTTAATAATTGTATCTAAAATTATAGATTGCTTTTATGTGATTTAAAATACATGTTTAACAATTGAATCTAAATTGATGGACGCATTACCTTGCATTTCTGTAAATTAAGATTTTAATAACACTCAATTGCATTATTAATGTAATATCCCATCTTTTAGGTTGGCATTCGAACCGTTTACGCTGAGGTGCTGCCGTCGCACAAGGTGGCCAAGATCCAGCGGATCCAGGCGAACGGCATCCGTGTGGCCATGGTGGGCGATGGAGTGAATGATAGCCCGGCGCTGGCGCAGGCGGATGTGGGCATAACGATTGCCGCTGGCACGGATGTGGCCGCCGAGGCATCGGACATTGTGCTCATGCGCAACGATCTGCTGGACGTGGTGGCCTGTCTGGACTTGTCCCGCTGCACGGTGCGTCGCATCCGCTACAACTTCTTCTTCGCGAGCATGTACAATCTGTTGGGCATTCCGCTGGCCAGCGGCCTGTTTGCTGCCTACGGATTCACCCTGCTCCCGTGGATGGCATCCGTGGCGATGGCCGCCAGTTCGGTGAGCGTGGTGTGCTCCTCGCTGCTGCTTAAGATGTATCGCAAGCCGACGGCAAAGACGCTGCGCACGGCGGAATATGAGGCGCAACTGGCGGCGGAACGAGCTGGTGGCTCCGAGTACGATCTGGACAACCTGTCGCTGCATCGCGGCCTGGACGATCTGCCCGAAAAGGGCAGTAGGTTGGCCTTCAAGCGATCGACCAATTCGCTCATCTCGCGCATTTTCATGCACGGCAACGGGGGCGTCACCTCGCCGGATGCCAAACACGAGGAGGGTCTGCTGGATCCCGAGGAGCAGTACGATGGCCGCACCAAGATCGTGAGGAGTCGCTACCATGCGAACGATAGCACCGAACTGCAGAAGCTGTGAGGAAAGGCAACCACAAACCAACCGAGGACCTCAAAACGACAAATTTTCAGTGAAATTGTTAGCGGGCTTTCAATAATTATAAAACCAATGTACATATTTGCAAATTGATTGTTTTGACAATGAACAAGTGGTAGAATCCAAAGGATTATCTTTGATTTTGTATGCCTCACATGCGCAAAAGGCTAACGAGGTTCTATAGAAAAGGTGTTCTCAGTATGTAAATATAGCTCAAAAAGGAGACATTTAATTTGTAATTTAAGTGCACTTTTTTAAACTACTGAGTTGTCTTTTTATATATAGCTTTTCAATATTTGAGAAAAACTCATTTAAAGTTGGATCTGAGGTTCTATTGTTGTAAACACATGAATTAACTGAGATTTTCTTTAACGTACGGCAGGTTTTGTATTTTTCTACACCCGCAAACGCACCGTCCCCTCTTTCTACACCACAATTTTGTTATTTTCCCATTTTTTTTTATAAGAAACTTAAAGCATAAGCCTTTTTTGTTTTATACAACAGTTTTTTTTTCCAGCATTATTTTCCTTCATTATTGCGCCTATTATCTTTAATATTATTATTATTGTATACCAACTTTTTTTGTGTTATGATCGTAAGTTAAATACTATTATTAAGTTCAACTGAACAAAGGCAAAGAAGATGCAGACGAGGAGACAAAGCAAGACATCAATCATCATTGAACTATTGTTACTTATTGTTAATACGCATTATCACATATATTCACCATACGCAAAAGTAAAATAAATCGAACCCAAGAGACGAAAATCGAACAATCTGAACTTCCTTTGAGTCCTTGACCCCATATCGGCTTTAATCCTTATTTGTACAATTGAAGGATAACGTACACTTGTAAGACAATTGGGCACAAGTCGAGAACAAAGTGAAAATCAATGAAAACGAAAAACATTCTTTATATGTAACTTTAATGTCTATATACAAATCGCATTGTTAATGTACATATAAATAAAACGAGAGAAACGGAGAGAGGAGAATCCCCATACTGGCAAATTGCATAGCAAGTGTTTATTATACTATAATATATTATATATTGCAGAGGGTATTATAATTTCTGTTAGAAGTTCGCAACGCACTAAAGGAGACAGCTCAGAACCCACAAAGTATATATATTCTTGATCAGATCTGATTCCAACTAGACGTGTACGTCTGTCCGTCTCTCTAAATTTCAAACAAATTATTTTGCTGCAAATTAACAAAAATTTACTACTTCTAAGTCCATAACTTTTCTAATTTCAATCAGATTTTAAGTTAGCTTCCTTTCTTGTTTCTTTACTAAAAATAATAGATATGCTTTAAAATAATATAACACCCGAAATTTGTGGTGCTTCTGTAGCTTGAAATCCCTGTTAAAACGCAACTGGATTGCTTTTAATTTTGATTTTTATTTGTGTATTAAATCAGTACGAAAGACAGACAATGCGATCAATCATATGCGGTGTGTCAATACTCCAAAATGCATTCGTCATTAGCTGCGCCGAAGTGTGGGTTGAAGTTCAAACTAATAATGGAGGAGTGTATTAAAATATGAGAGCGAATTGCTGACTTGGTCAGGAGGTTGGTGTAAAAGGGATTGCAACTACTCTTCTACCTTTGGCTAATCAACAAAAAAAAAGGGAAATAGGTGAGGTATATGAAGACGACAGCTGGTTTGGGTGGGTGGGTTTGTTGTCTGCTCAAGGGTCTCACGCCTGGCCAATGGCGTCTTCAATGCGGGCGGCGAGCGACAGATCCTCCTCCTCCGCCTGTTGACTCTTTCGCTTGGGATAAACGTCCAGACCCTTCTTAAACTCGTTAATATCCAGAATGGTCTTTTCATTGCCAACTGCGGGCAGGAAAACCACATTCAGCTTGTTCTCCAGGGCCACAAATAGATCCTCGTCGTCGACCTCTTCCTCTGAATCCTCATCATCCTCGTGTTCATCCTTCTCAGTTCCACTCTCATCTCCAGTTTCGTTAGCGTCTGCGGCCTTGTCTTCGTCATCGCCAGCGATGTGGGAACCGGGCAAAGGTTCCGGCATATCCGCTGGACGATGGCCAATCACCTGAACGGACAGCTTTCTCAGGTTGTTGGTATCGATATCCAGGAGGAAATCAATGATCTCCGACTTTTGAAGCGTGCGCAGCACTTCAATTTGGCGACGTCGGCGATCGAAAAGGTAGTCCTCGTTGAGGATCTCGTCCCAGTTGCGCGCCATTTCGGTGCCCAGTGCCATGTCGGCCACCAACTTCAGCTTGATTAGCGAGTCGCGAGTGTGATCGTAGTCGTCCTGCGGCATCTGGCGCAGAATTTGCAGCATTTTGGCGCGGAACACCTCGATGCGACCCTCCACATAGTTGGCCGTCGTTTTGGTCTCCTGCGAGTTGACCATAATCGAATACCCGGCAATGCCGTAGTTAATCCTCACAGTGGCGCCCACATGGTAGCCCAGTTGCTCCTTAGTTCTAAGTTGATCAAACAGCGGTTCGTCCACGAACATCATCATCAAATCAAGGATGCTCTCCACGCGAACTGTATTCGGTCCAATTTGATAGAAGTTCGTTATCACCGTATTTGTATCCTGTTCGTTGAGGGCGTGGCATCGGATTACATTGGTTCCCAGCGGCAGTTGCATGGTTCTATCCTCTACGTAGCGCTTCTCCTTGATCGCCTGGCAATTGAGGCGACTCAGCACCGAGTTCAGTACATTGTGAGCGGATTCCTCCGTGTAGTTGCCCTGGATTAGCGATTGGATGTATAGTTCCTTGGGAAATTGACGGGCAAACTCCCGCAGATCCTCCAAGGTAATATCGTTGAGGCACTTGTACTTGTCGATCATTAGCCAGCGGATTTGCTCCAGCACACAGAGGCGAACGTCCCTGGAAAAGAAAGAGCAAGACACATAAGTTGGTCACCAGAAAGCAGGTTGATCTATCCATTTCTTGCCTGTTAAGTGCCTTTGGCTTTATCAGGGTGTTGAAGAAGTTCTTGCGTTGGTTCTTCCTGAAGGCAGCCAGCATATTTTCGTCCAGGGTATCTGCCACATGAAGCATTCCCTCGGCGATGGCTTCTACTATAAGGTGTAGTTTCTCATTGTAGCCGCTCACTTTCAGCAGCAATCCCTTCTCAATGGTGCTGAAGGTGTACGAAAGACCGGCACTGATGGCTGGATACAGTTCCTCGCACACATGGAACTTCACCAGCTCCTCGTAAAGTGTGCACATGGCATCGCTGAAAAAGAAAAGGAGATAATAAATGCAGGAACTGAATATAAAAGTATTGTTAATTCACTAACTTTTTGGCACTTTGTCGCTGCAGCGGCGAGATGAAATAGAAAGCCATGTGAGCCTCGGGCAAATCGAACTTGTCGTCCTGACGGAACCACAGTTCGCAGGTGTCCGTCTTGAGCAGCCTCTTCGGTACGGCGGGAATTTCTGGTTTGCATAACGATTGCCAGAACAGCGTGAAATCCTCTGTGACGAACTTATTTGGCTCGGGCAAAAACAATTCGGGTAGGGGCTTCGAATCCTCCCAAAGCTTGCGCCACTTTTCAGGCATCGGAATGGTGGCGTACTCCGTGCCGAACCACTCCTCCGTCTGATCGTAGGCACTCACACCCTCGTACTTGTTGCGCGAGGTGACCATCAGGTTGAACTTCATCTCGTTCAGGTGACTAATCAGTTCCTTGAGATGCTCCTCGTTGTACTCGTAGTAGAGCTCCTTGCCCGTGAGAATGTCCTTCGGTGGGAAGTACTTCGAGTTTAGCACCAACTCCTGAACGTTATCGAATGCTGGTCGCTGAGCCTGGAAGCGGAAACCCGTCTCTTCGATGCGCTGCTGTTCCTCGTAAACTTCCTTCATGGAGCCACAGTTCGAGAAGAGCTTCACGTAGGCGAAAGTGGCGGCCAGGACTTCATCCAGATTCTTGAAACCCTCATCCGTGAGATAAATGCACACGTTGAACAGAGCGTACATGGAGTTCATGTCGAAGCCGTTCTCCTCGATGCCGGCAATTAAATGGAGAGCCCACAGGCGGCGTCTCAAGTAGGCGCACAGGCTGCCACGCCCCTCGTAACCGAGCAGATACGACAGAAACTGATCGGGCTTGCTGCGGTAATACTGCTGCACATTGGGCAGCACCCAAGTCAGCTCCAGCTTGCATTCGTTCTCCACGGGCTTCACAAAGAACACTTGCTCATGGAACTCCGGTTTGAAGGCATTTCTGTAGTTGAACTTGGTTAAATCCGGCGCCTTCACATCGTTGTGGGGGATCTCCGAAAAGTGGTGCACGACCAGCGATTCCAGCTCATCGATGGGCAAGCGGGCCTGCAGGCAAACATACATCCGGTTGGCGCCATAGTGCTCCTTCCGAATCTCGTGTAGCACCTTGTGCAGCTCCGCATCGTCCACGTTCTCCTTCAGCGACTTCATGTTGCCCCAGGCGAAAGTGCCGTGTGGGAATCCTTCGGTGGCCAAACTGGCCAGCAGTTGATCCCGTCTTGTCTCATCATCCTGCAGGATTTGCTGGAACTCCGAGTCAACGGCGCTGCGTTCGCGTTGCATGGCCTCCTGTTTCATCAGCGGTGCCTTCATCAAAGCCGTAAAATAGTCCAAGCTCGAGTCCAGATGCTTCTCTGCCACCTCAAAATAGAAGAGCGTCTCCTCGCAGTCCGTGTTGGCATTACTGAACCCACCGCACTTCTTAATGTGCGCATCGAAGATGTTCTCCTCTGGATACTTCTCAGAACCCATGAAGATCATGTGCTCGAGGAAGTGGGCCAATCCTTGGTATTTCTTTGGCTCCGCAAAGGAGCCATAGTCGATCAACAGGGCACAAGCGGCGAGCTTCTCGTCGCCCTCTTCGCTACCGGATTCAACGCTACTCCCACTGTCCGAGGAGCTGGACGAGCTGGAATCACTGCTGCTGCTCACCGAACTGCTGGTCGACTCGCGTTCGCAGGACTTGTCCGATGAGGATTCCGAGGTGGTGAAGCCATCGTGTGGCATGGGACTGGGATCGGAGACAATCAGGGCG
Organism: Drosophila ficusphila; assembly: GCF_018152265.1. NCBI lineage: Eukaryota > Metazoa > Arthropoda > Insecta > Diptera > Drosophilidae > Drosophila > Drosophila ficusphila. The sequence continues at coordinate 2,738,184 of NW_025064092.1, read as the reverse complement.
TGCAAGCCATTACCCAACAGCAGAGTCCTAACATGGCGAAGAGGAAATCATTCATTAAGTCTGGTTTAGCTGGCCCCCCGCTCGAATAACACTCACTTGTACAGCTTTTTGTCCGTCTCCGACTTGTCCGGTGTGTCCAGATACTTGACCTGATCCGCCATCTTCCACGGCTGGTGTGCTATTGTCCGTAGTCCGCCGGCTAATTGAGTAATGGGGCTCCGGCGTTTCGTCCGGATTCGGAATCGTCTCAGCAAATGTGCGCTGTGTCGCTGCCAGCACATGCGACTCTCGGAGGGGAATGCGAACTGCGATCTCCAAAAAGACTGGGATCGTTCTCGCCTCGTTGGGAAATTATAATCCGAGGGCGACGGGCTGGTTTTGCAAATTTGCCAATACGGAATTCCAAACACCGAGAGACGTGGGGCTAGGGATGGAACGGTCGCATGGGTGTCGCCGTTATCGGTTACGATAGCGATGGGATGCGGCTAAAACTGGCGGTTGAGTGGCTGTCCCTTCTGTTTTTCAAATAATTTGAAAGTATTAAAAATTAAAATATCTTATCAATATGTTAATGTCTATTAGTCATTTTAGCGGTTACTGAACTTAGACACATTTAGCAAAACCTACTTCTTCCAGAAAAATTTGTGACTTGTTAGAAGTTTGAAAAATTAGATGGATCCAAGTTTATTTAACTTATGGAGAATTATGCACGGCAAAGGACACTTTCTTTTTAAAACATTTAGAGTATAATTATAGTTATTCTTTAATTCACTGCAAGTTCGTCCTACGAAAATACCAACAAAATACTGGCTTACCGCCAATTAATGCCGCGAAATACCAACACGAATACCACTGGTCACACTGCCAACGGTTCCACCGAATGTCATGCGTGCGTGTGTGTGTGTGCGTGCGTGTTAGTGTGTCGTACAAATTGTTGGCGAACAGCAAAAAATAATAAATAAATAAATGCACATTGCGTCCGACATTGCGTGTGTGTGCAGCCAGATGGTGCAGTTGGATGACCCCAGCGGATGACCCCAAGAGCAGATTGACCTCGCGCACAACAACAACCACAACACAACAAGAATAGCAACAACAACAACAGAAACCAACCAACCCGCAAGCAGCAACCAACGGCGATCGCTGGCACACACACACGCACACACAGGTAATCCGAGCGGTAAGTTCCACTGATAAACTTATCATCACAAAAAACGATAATTCTAATTTCGTTTTCTATAATTCCCATTCCTCATTCCTCATATGGCATTTCCATATAACCATATTTCATATATTAACTTGCCGTTCTTTAATTTGTGTGCTATTTGTTTGCATACAGCCCGCACGCACAGCGCATATATAACGGTAGCGGCCAGACAGGAAGTGGCGAATAATTGAATATTCCAGCGACGTTCAGTGGTGGATCCAAACTAATGGCCACGGGCGGCGGAGGTGGAGGTGGTGGGGGTGGAGCTGCAGGCTCCGCCGGAAATGCTGACCACCACAAGCGCAACACGTTCACCAGCTATGTGGCACCGCTACCCGGAGATTTGCGCGCCACCGCGGACACAAACGAATGGTGTTTGCCCAGCGACATGAGGGACGTCCATCTGGCCAAGCCGCGCTTGCTGCAGGGGGAGCAAATCGCGGCCTCGGCACCGGCCTACATGTACTCCCCCATCGATCCCATGGACAGCAGTGGAAACCCCACCACCTCGGGCTCCTCCTCGTCAGCATCAGCGGACGGGGGCAACCATAAGGAGGCCACCTTCGGGCTGTTGAGCGTCACCAATTTCAAGCTGGCCTTCGTACCGCTCCACGCCAAGCGCAATCCTGCCGCACCGCTTGTGGATCTCTACCAGGAGAACGCCTATCTGGGACGCAACGAGATCACGCTAAACAACATCGATCATATTTACACCATTGCCGAACTGGGACGGGCGGCCAGTGCGCTGCAGGCGGCGCGTGGCATGGCCAGTAACAATAGCAGTCGGCGCAAGAAACTGGAGCCATTCAAGCAGCACAACATCAGCGGACGGATTGCCGCCCTGCACATTGTGTGCAAGAACTTTCGGCTGTTGAAGTTCTCCTTCCAGCAGCAGGACTCGAAGGTGTTCGGTGCCAGTGATCAGGGCAAACTGATTGCCTCTGCCTTGGTTCGCTTTGCCTATCCGATGCGGCATGATCTGAGCTTTGCGTACGCGCACAAGGAGCCGTACTATTCCACACTCGGCGCCTCCGGAACTAGCATGTACGCGACAAAGAACGACTGGGCCAGGGAGCTGATCCGTTGCGGGGCCACCGAGTGGCAGGTGGTGAGCAGCGCCAGCGTCCAGTTGCTGCAGAATCCCCTCCAGGCGGGCAAGTATACAGTGCCGCCGCACTTCGTCATACCGAAGAGCTGCAGCGTGGATCGTTTCCTGGACTTGTCGCGCGCCTTTTGCGACTCACGCGCTGCCTTTTGGGTGTACAGCTATGGCAACAGTGCTGCCCTCGTGCGATTAGCCGAACTGCAGCCGGCCGCGCAGCAGGACACCAAATCAGAGAACGTTATGCTGGAGCTGGTGCGCAAGTGCGATGCGGAGCGACAGCTCAGGCTATTGCAGCTGACTGATCGCCTGCCGAGCATCCAGGACGTGCTGCGGTCCTACCAGAAACTGCGACGACTCTGCACGCCGGAAACGCCGGAGAAGTTCATGCTGCAGGATGACAAGTACCTGGGTTTACTCGAAAAGACCAACTGGCTGTTCTATGTGTCTTTGTGCCTACGCTATGCTAGTGAAGCGGCCGCCACTCTGCGCGGCGGCGTGACCTGCGTCCTCCAGGAGTCGAATGGCCGTGACCTGTGCTGTGTGATCAGCAGTCTGACGCAAATACTGCTCGATCCGCACTTCCGTACGATCGATGGCTTCCAGTCGCTGGTGCAAAAGGAATGGGTGGCCCTGGAGCATCCGTTCCAGCGTCGGCTGGGTCATGTTTATCCTGCGCTACCGGCCGGCGGCAACGCCGAGCTGCAGGAGAGCGAACAGAGCCCCGTGTTCCTGCTCTTCCTCGACTGCGTGTGGCAGCTGCTGCAGCAGTTCACCGACGAGTTTGAGTTCACGCAGACGTACCTGACCACCCTGTGGGACGCCTGCTTTATGCCCATCTTCGATACCTTCCAGTTTGACACGCAGGCGCAGCGCGTGAAGGCGGTACGCGACCTGCATCTCGTCCTCCGGCCCGTTTGGGATTGGGGCGAGCAGTTCTCGGACAAGGACAAGATGTTCTTTAGCAACCCGCTGTACCAGCGCCAACGGGGGGATCTGGGGGCCCAAGCGGCGGCGGCGGCTCATCGTAGATCTCTGGCGGTGGGAAATAAGGTGGTGCATGGTACTGCCAGTGGATCCACGCCCTCCAGGAACACCATCAATCCGCAGCTGTTCTCCACGGCTTCCTCAGTGCCGCAGGATCGTTTCCTGCAGCCGGCCTTCCGGATCTTCGACCTGCAGGTGTGGGACCAGTGCTACTATCGTTGGCTGCCCGTTTTGGACATTCGCGGCGGTAGCCAGCCGCAGGTGGATCTCTTCCATCGCCTGCTGCTGAGCAACATAGCGAAGGTACAGCGCTGTTTGGAGTTCCAGAACTTTGACGATCTGCCGGACGCCTATTACGAGGCCACCGGGGAATCGCGACCCAACCAGTCGAAGGACGAGAGACCGGAGAAAGAGGATGAGGCTGAGTTCGTGGACGGAGTCGAGCGTCGCAAGAAGACGACGACGACGAAGGCGGGCACACCCACGAACGGACTCAACTCGGTGAGCGGGAATCTACAGCTGTCGACGCTATCGTCATTCTTTCCCTTCGGGAATCCAATCGCCGGCGATGCACCGCATCAACTATACGATATACTAAACAGCAGCAGTGAGCTTCTGATGGAGACGTCCTCCTTCCTTGACAAGTCCTCCATTGTCTGATCCACACACACTCGTTCCACTTGTTTACTTTCAACGCTGAACTTTCGAAGTATTACAAAAAGAAAACATTTACAAAAAACCCTCTCAGAGGAGCAACCCTTTCGCATACATGGCATATCGCTTTTAACACTTTTGATTATTGTTAACTAATAAGCAAGTTATGGTATAAGTTTTTTTTATTTCGTTTTACCACCACTAAACTGCAGCGCTAACATGGACTAAATATAAAAAGAAACGTAACGACAAGCAATTGATGTGAAACGAATTGAAACCACAAAAATCCACAAAAACGAAATGTAGGCAAACATCCAACTAAATCAATATGTATTATATTGTATGTAACTTAATATATGAAAATATATCGATATGTATATTTAAATAAATCAAAATTGTCAAATCAACCGGTGGTTTTTATTGTTGTAAGGGCGATAAGTAAATTATTATTAGAACCCCTGATATTCTGCCTTGGAAATATAATTAATTTACTACCGATTAGCTGGCCGTGTTTATTTTTCTTATTCTGTGTTAGGGGTCTCACTAGCAACAAATGTGATAAGAAATGGAATTAAATTTGTCACTAGATACTACCTTTCTCTTTTAAAACATTGATAAGAACGGAACCAAAAATGGGGCTAGATAAATGTTTGACAAAATGTAAATATAGCTGACTCAGCGGAAGAAGAAACATAATTTTGGCATGAGTGTATTCCTTTCTTAAATTATATTGGGAAAAACGAAAGAATATAAAACATTTTTTATATTTTGAATACAATTTTTAGTAACTGCACTGAGTCATAGCCCAAAAGAAACATTTATAAAACAATTAAATTCTTGAAGTTAATTTTTTTGTAGAAGAAAGATTATTAAAACTGTAAAACATATTTCTAAACATAAATAAAGTTGTTAAACGTTGGTAAGTCAAATTATTAAAAATTGTGATAATATTGGCAGGGTGATCGCACAAGGGTTAAATAAGCTTAACAGCTGCAATAAATAACTGTTTAATTGCCGAATTTCTAAAAAAAATGTTTTGTCGTTATCAGTCTAAATTATTGTATAAAATTAACGGTTTTAGGGTGCCTATAAAATATTGTTTGCGCAAATAATAACAAATGTAATATCGTTACATAAGTAGCATTAAGGGTAATAATTATTATCATGATAGCAAGTAATGTCGGAAACCTTTTAAGTAAAATGGATAACAAGAAGCAGTCAATGGAATTTCAAGATCATAAGATTTCAAATACAGATGGATGTCCTCCAGTTGAAGTTCAGACTCTAAAAACGGAGCTTAAGAATGAGCCTTTAATGGAATCTCAGGATCAGTTGCTAACTGACTCTCTGGATGAGAAGCTTGAATTGCAAAAGCATCCTCTAAGTGATAACCTTGAAAATCCCGCATCTCAGATAAGCAAAAATCGTTCGAAGCGTAAAATTCCACCAATGCCCGCGGAGGAAACCATGCGTCACTCTATAGCCGACAACCTAATGGAGATTTTGGTAAATATGACTAATCCGCAGTATCGACAACAGAGCTTTGAACTCTTGCAGGTGAGCGATGCTCTACAGGCACGCAGCCGAATTCTGGATATCCTGCAGCAAATCGATGACAAGCAAAAGGTTCGAAAATAATTGAATATACATGCATACCTGAATCGAAATCAAGCATCTTATACAATTATTTTCATTATACGTTACTTTTACGAAGCTATATCTTACGATTCAGAAACTAAAAAAACATCAAGCTTGCTCTTTCATAATCTAAGTAAATCTTAATCATAACAAAGCTTTGTTAACCGAAGGATTGGCTTGTACACAAGCAACTAAATTAGAACGCGGGCATATTGTTATCGTTATGAGTTAAACATTTAATAATAAAAACGTTGCGTGGCTAACAGTTAGTTTGTGTGGGGGAGTCTATTTGATCTTTGGGTGCTCTGGCGGCTCATCACTTCGCCTTGTCGTCCGTGGAACCCTCCTTTTTGGCCTGTTCCGCCTTCAGCAACTCGGAGACGATGCCCACTTTCTTGAGCTCCTCGATCAGATCACCACTTTGGTGCATCTGCAGCAGGATATCGCAGCCGCCAACGAACTCGCCATCGATAAAGACCTGCGGAATGGTGGGCCAGTCGGTGTACTCCTTGACACCTAATGGGGAATCGAGTTAAATCAGGGTATAAGAGGAAGTAGCAAAGGATTCTCCGACTGCAACTTACCTTGTCGCAGGGCCTCGTTTGCCAGGACATCGTGAGCGTCGTACTGAACGCCGTGCATCCGCAGGATCTGTACCACGGCATTGCTGAACCCGCAGCGAGGTGCCTGCGGATTGCCCTTCATGAAGATGACAACCTTGTTGGTGCGCACCAGCTTGTCCAGCGTCGCCTTGTCCACCGCCGTGCCGGTTGCCGCATCCGCTGCAAAGAAGCGTGTGAGCATGCCAGGATTGGATGCAGTTCCTCCGGCAACCAGCACTCGGGGACTCCAGGTGCTCTGGCGCAAAAGACTCTGGCAAATTCGGTTCATTTTCACAGCGGCGCTTTTCTCGAAACTAATAATATTAGATAATAAAAATAAAGGGCTGTTCAGGTGTCAGCTGAAATGTATCGATAGCTTAACAAGCGATAGTTGTGTCTATCGAATATCATATGAGTTTAAAAAGTTTTAAGAAATTTCTTGCGGGAGCCTATTTAAAGTAGCGTATTTTTAAATTAAAAATGGCCCCAAGTTTATATATATATATATTATATTTTTTAATAAACAAAGCTACGAATACATATTATACCTAAGAAATTTAAACCTAATTAGTGAAGCGTCGTGTAGGATCTCTGGAGCTCGCCAGGATTACTTGACTGTGTGGTCTGGGCCTCCGTGCGTCCTGCTCCTGTTCCAGGACCTATCATGTTCTCCATTCGCTGGCTGGTTTCCCGCATAACACCACCAAAATCGGGTAAGTCTGGCAGATCCAAGGCTAGGTGGGCGGAGAACCTTTTGTAAACGGAGGACTTGGTGCTTTCCTTCTTGATTTTCTTTCTGTTTTCCTCGTACTTTAGTTGTTGCTTAAGAAAAATCGAAGCCTTGATCATTTCCTGTATATTGTCGAATATGCTCTCCGATTTTTCAATGGTGCGCAGGGCTCTGTTAATTGATATATTCAATTAGTGTTATTTAAGGGTATACATAGAGAAAGCACCTACTGGATTCCGTATTCCATATCGTAGCAATGTCCTTGCAAATTGTTTTGCAGCTGAAAGACCTCATCTCGTTTCTCAAAAATTGCTGGGGAAACCTTGCGAACATGCTCTTGGACCCGGAAAAACGCCAGTGATGGATCGTTGGCGAAAATGTGAATGTTTTCCGATATCTTCTCGGAGGTTTTCTTCGTTTTAAAGACCAGTTCTCCGCCGCGAGACATAATTTTATGTACTTTTTTCTTTTGTTTTGTTTACATCAAGGGTCCAATTGGAAAATGTATCGATTGCTAAAAAATACCAACAATACAATACACTAACGCCAACTGCCATTTAAACCTCGATTGTTTTCCTCCCCCAACACAATCGGTGTTTTTCCAGCTCTAGCTTGTAGGCTGCTCGAGTTTCTTGTGCGGTAAATTTCGTCAAGAATTGGGTTTTAATTTAAAACGGTATCAATTAATTCTTAAAACCTGATTAATCAATCAATTTTTTTTTGCGTATTTTTGTTGCTGTGTTGTGAGTGAAGAGTATGTGTAAATTAAACATCGAAAATAACGGAAAAAAACAAAACGAGAAACAAACTGTGGGATGCTGATAATAATTCTCCCGGCGTGGTTGTATTTATGCGTAATATAAGTGATATGCAAAGCCGGTTGTCGTTAAACGAATTCTAGTCTCAGATTCTGGTGAAATATGGCTAATAAGCCTGGGTACAGCAACAACAAAGCGGCAATAACAAACTTTGTTTACCTAGAAACTCCAATCAGCAACCCCAATCAGAATTGAGGCACACTAAGGGTTAATTTTGCAGTGTGTATGCATGTATGTGTGCGCGAGTTATTTTTGTTGTTCCGCTTATTTTATTCCCCTTTTGTTTTTGTTGTTGCCTTTTATCGAGATGGAGATATTGTTCTAAACGCCCCTATTTTTCTCAGTGGAAAATGATGAGCTCATTGATAAGACGCGCCCCATCTCCCCTTCTCGTTCTCTCTCTCTGTCGCTCTCATTCACACACTCCTGCTTACGTCATTCCCCGCTCCCCCCGTCATGCTCTATTTTTTTGCAATTTATTTCTGTTTTATTTGAACTTTGATAAAAAAAATGCGAACAAAAGTCCCCCAAGTAGTGCCATAAAAATAATAAAAATCACCAGCACAAGTTTACAATTGTCGAGTGGTTTTCTTCTTTACTTCTGAACTCCTCAAGTGTTCATACTATGAGCCCCCACATTCCGATTCAATCGTTCAAATACTCTATATACTTTTATATACACACATCAAATTAAATGCAGAACAAGTTGCCGATGCTAATTGTTGTTGCTGTTCCCTAGAGGCAGAAACACAAAAAAAAGCTTTTAATAAAACGATATAAAACAATAACAACAAGAACGTTGAGAACGAAAATAAATAAAAACAATAAGGTGCGCGTGTTTGACGCTAATCAAAAATTTTAATTTAACATACTCTCGGGCGACGCTGGAAATATCGAGGCCACAGCCCATTGAAAGCTTCTGTCTATTTATTTCATTTACACACAGAGAGAAAATAAACAAAAATACAAGTCATAGGAAAAATAATTGCACATTAAACCACTCACAAATTTTAAAATGAGGGGGATCATAATATAATAAATAATAAATGAACTTATTATTAAATCCAACAAATAAATTAGATCTATTCCTTACAAGAATACAGTATAAAATAATGAAACACAGTAAAAATATAAAAATTAATTTAATTTTAAATGGAGAAGTAAATGTATAAATGTTTGCAAAGATAAACAAGTTGTTATATTTTTTTACCGTGTGCTAATTATATATCGTGTGTGCACTTTTTTTGTTATTTTTTGCGGCAGAACTTTTCAGCGGAGCTTTTGGCAAAGGAGTTATACTAAACAAATAAATATATAAATAAAGAACAGCGAGGAACCGCAACGATGGGCAACATACACACAACGGGTCCCAATGAGGCGTTAATTGTTTCAGGTGAGTCGGCGAACCCTTCAAAGCGGCCTTTGCCGCCCACCAACTTACCCATAGCCACCCAACCACCCAACCACCCACTGCTTAACCCTTTTCGGCATTACTGTTGCGTCAAACGCCTGTTGACTGATTTTGAAATGCTGCAATTAGGAAACCGCATGTTGACAGGACATTGCGAATTCAGCCAGGGTTGCATATTTACTCAGTTGCGACTGACATTCGACTTCTCTTTGATCTGTGATTGTAGAGCATTCACGATAATGACAACACTGAAAAATAATTGAAAAAAATTACGTCTGGAGGTGTTGAAAATATGCCAGAGGTTTGTCATCTCTAATTACACAATATATAATATTTCGTTTTATATTTGGAAAATTGAAACTTTTAACTAAACCTCATAAATAAGCTTAATTTATTTGATAAAAATAAATACGGAGAAAATTCGGACAATACGCTTTGCCCTTTTTATTACCAAAAAGTTGAATTACCCGTTCAATAAAGCTCTGGCATGTTAATATTACTTAAATATATATTTATTACATATTTGAACTTAATTTAAAAGTGTTATTTAAACTTTTTGTAAATTACTGGGCATTTGACTTTTGATTGGGCGGGAAAACCCCTTGAGAACCATATAATATTTTGTATTATATAAAGAACATGATTCCTATCAGTCAAATGGTGTTTGAATTTCTATTTCGGAAGTTTTCTTATCATGCTGATAACCTCTTTGATCACTAATGTATTTACTTTAATGCCATTAGCTTTTATTATAAGGGTGGCAAGAAATTGTTTTTGTGGCAATTGTATGTATTATTAATCACTCTTTATTCATGAATTTTATATGATTCCATCTTATGTGCTTTGCTTTGAAAACATAGGAAACTAGGCAAATTGATTGTTGTTTTTACTTTCCTCAAAAGGAATTGTGACGAAATCATTTTAATTTAATAGGATGAAATAAGTAACGATTTTCCGTTTAAACAAAGATAGAGATCACAATCATTTGGTTGTTTTTTTTTGCGTGCAACCTTTGGTATCCATTGTGTAGCCCTGCGGCCGAAGGACTTCCTCCGGCGGCACGGAAAACTCCCTGATGCATATTGAATTTTTCACACACAACAACAAGGACGCGGAAGCCTAGGACAGTGATAACCACTTGTATGCAACCACCCACCCAGCATCCCAGCATCCCAACATCCCAACATCCCAACATCCCATCGACCCATCATCCCGGGCATCCGAGAAAATCCAACAGGCAAAGCAACCCCCTGTGATGTTTTGTGTTTTTGTGTGTTTCATGTTTTATGTTGCCATTTTGCCTACGTCTCCGCCCGTTTCGCTTTTCCTTGGCCGGGCCAAAACTTTTCAACCCCCGTGCGGTTGTGCGGGCATGGGTTAATGCACTCTGGCCAACCCCTAGGGGTGCCCAAAACCCCTCGAAATCCCCCCCTTTCTTCGCCTGAGTCGCCAACCCCAAAAAGCCTAAAATGCAACACAACTCAACTCAACTCAACTGGCTCGACTCGTTAAGGTAATTCTATTTAATTAACTTGCCAAGTCAAACAACCAAAGCAGAGTTTACTCTTCACTTCTTCTGGCTTTTGGCAAGCGATTCAATAAAATAATACAATTACACGGGTATCGATAATCCTTTAATGAGAATTCGTTTGCTCATTGGAGGCTGAAAAGGGGAGACATTATCACGTAAAGCACGCACATTGAACATAATGCCTAATGGCACATGGGATTAATTAATATTTGGAAAATATCAATATTCATTTTTAGCCTATGTTATTCAATCACTTGATCTATCTTATCGTTTAAACATTGCTTATAAATCAAATAAACAGTACTATTTTAAATTCGGTGTTTTATTTCTTTTAAAAATCACTTTTATTATTTTTTTTATGAACCTTACACACTTAATAATACGAAATTAACGCATGAGTTATAATCGAAGTTAATAAATATAATTTATTGGCCATGCAAATTTAATGTTTGCATTCAGGAGAAGCGTGAAATAATATACTTTGACTACCTACTTTCACTTGAGACATTATTTAATCCGAAATTACGAATTCGATAATGGAGTCTTTATGGCGTTCTGCTCTCGAGTCTCTCGAATCGCAGTTTATTAATGATTCTCGGTTGAATCAGTTCCACTCGGATCGTATCATGTCCGCCGCCTTCTCACCGATCATAAATGCCGCCGCATTCGTGTGGGCGGTGGGTGGCACCGGGATGATGCTGGTGTCCACCACCCGGAGTCTCCTCATTCCGTGCACCTTCAGCTGGTGGTTGACCACACTAGTGGGATCGCTTTCGGGTCCCATCCGACAGGTGGCCACCTGGTGGTGGAGCGTGTAGGAAAGGGTTCTAATCGAACACCTCCAATAGTCATCCGAGGCGAACTCGTGACCCTCGCATCCTGGCACCGTTCTCCTGAGCAATCTCGCACCGATCCTCTGCATCGCCGGCATCTCGATGATCCTTAGACTGGCCTTAATCCCGTCCAACAGGAACTCCACATCCTCCTCGGCCACAAAGTACTTGGGATCGAGCTTTGGCCAGCTCAGTGGATTGCGATCCCGCAACCAAAGACGACCCACCGACTGCGGATGGAACTGCATCACCAGCAGTGTGAAGTGATCCTGTTGCGCCTGCGCTAAGTCCCTGTACATCCTGTCGTATATTTCCTGCTTGAAATTGGCACCCAACTTGAGGCCGGTGCCCTCGTCACTCGCCAAACTGCCTCCGACCATTATCAACTCGATATCTGGCCAATCCTTGGGTAGATTCGATCGCTGGGTTTTCAGGAAGGCCAGGGCCTCGACTCCGCCAATGGAACTCAATCGCGTGGATGGATTCCCGGCCAGAAGGAAGGATACCACCTCGGCAACTGTGATCGTTGAAGTGAAGGTGGTTTGACCCGTGGTGTTGGTCACGAAAGTGGGTCCAAAGTGGCACATGTGATCGTACAACTTCTTGCCAACTGGAAGAACCTTTACAATGGGAATCCCAATGGCTTTGAGATTATCCTCTGGTCCAATGCCCGATAGCATCAGTAGTTGTGGGGAGTTGAAGGCCCCCGCTGAAAGGATAACCTCCTTGCGAGCCTTAAAGGTGAATGCCTTCTTTCCATAGTGGAACTCCACTCCGTAGGCGGAATTCGTTGCCTCGTCGATGAGAACACGAGTCACTCGGGAAAAGGTGAAAATGTGCAGGTTGGAGCGGAAGTCCCTCACTGGTTTTAGGTAAGCCGAGTAGGCCGAGTGTCTGCGGCCATTCAAAGTGGTTGCCTGGACATAGGATACTCCGTACTGCGATTCTCCATTGTAGTCCGTTCGAGGCAATCCCGATTCCACGGAAGCCGCCACGAAAGCATCCACCATTTGGGAGCGAAAACGCACATATTCCACATTCAGGGGACCACTGTGATTGTGATACGGCGAGTGCTCCAATCCCTGAAGCTGCGCATTCTCACTCCTCAGAAAATAGGGAAGCACCTCCTCGTAACTCCAGCCCGGATTCCCAGCTGCCGCCCAGCCATCGAAGTCCCTTCGGTTCCCCCGATTGTAGATCATGTAGTTGATGGCGCTGGTTCCTCCCAGGACCTTTCCTCGGGGCAGAGCACACTCGTTGTTGTGCATTCCATGGCAGGAGAGCTTTTGGGGCACCGACTTGTAGCCCCAATTCGAGGCTGTCTGCTGCAGATACCCGGCCAGAGTTGGCACGAAGTGGGCTATGTTCTCCACACCACCTGCTTCAATTAAGGCCACTTTCCACTGGGGATTCTCCGAAAGACGGGCCGCCAGTGAGCTGCCAGCTGCTCCGGCTCCAACCACAATGAAGTCGTAGTTGGTTTGATCCTTGGGTACTGCAAGGAAATATAGGAACTATTTTAATATAATAAAAAGAAAAGCTTAAAAAAAACAACTCAATATATCTTTTCATAGAAAGGTTTGGGTTAATAAAATAAATTAAATTTGATATCAATTCAAGGTGAACAATTTTTTTAATAACTAAATTAGATGAACGAATAATAAATATAAACTTAGTTTTCGGAATTCATGTTTTCTTTAATTTGAACACTGAACTCTTTGACATTTCTTTTCGGATAAACCAGAAAGTTATAAAACCTTTATTGGAGTGCTTCATCAATAGCAAAACAAACAATCCTTATTATGTCTGCATTAAATAATAATTCTGTTCAAGTGGATACCGAATAATTATTAGTTTATGTACCCATGAGACGTTTAATTAGTAAGACACATCGACACACACAGAGCCTTCCACTTGCACTTGACTTACCATTGGGTCGCGTGGCCTGGTCTATGACATTGACGAACCCCACCTGGCTGATCTGGTCCAACAGGCGTCGGTTGGCATCCCCTTGGGCTCCAGCCGGGAAGAGGACGAGCAGGAGCGGCAGGAGCGACAGGAGCTGGTGGAGCAGGTGTGAGATCTGTGTGGACTGCATTGGGCTAATGGTGGGCAAATGAGCTGCCATCGCTCGGGGGAGTTGCTTTTAAGCCATGGCTCCTGCTCTGGACTCGACTGGACTGGACTGGACTGGCAATGACAGTGACTCAGGTGCCATAATACCTCACAAACCCACACAACACACACACATATACGCACACACCCACAGACGTCAGTGGGTTGCCTTTGTTGCTGTTAATACAGCGCCACCGCCGCCAAATGATGCCCCACCCACCCCGTTCGCCATATAAACCACATACCCTGCAATCCACCAAAGGGAGTAGGGTATTCGGTGATGAGCGTACTGTGATTAAAACGAGTTGAAGGGAAAGTTATTATCAGGATTAGGGGAAACGTTTTGTAAATAAACTTGGAACTCTTAAAACCAAAAATAAATATATATACTCTATATTTTGACTCTATTAAATGTTGATGAAAAATCCAAAGGAAATACATAACTTTTCTAATTTTATTCAGATTTTCAGTTGGCAAACTTCTTTAAGTTTATAGTTTAATTCTTTAACGATCAGTAGAAACCATTAATCATTAGTTAATCTTTTTCCCCCATTTTTTTTTTCAATTTTTATGATACAACCGCTTTTCCAATTTCCATAACTTTTCTAATTTTTATCAGATGTTAAAGTGACATGGCTCTTAACGTTTTTTCTATATCATCAAAAAACATTTTTTGATTTTTTGAAATAATATTGTAGTTTTTTTTATGTTATGTATTCAATTGTATTCAAAATCAATTGAAAATGTTCAAAATTGAATTCCTTCTTGCATTGAAGTGGCAAACTCTAGCATACCCAATAAATACACTTTTATGAATGAAATCAGCCCCAGGAAGAAATAAACTAATAGACGAAATTAAGAGTAGCTTAAAAAATTAACCGACACGGAAAATCATTAAAAAGTAACACCTAATGCCAATGAAGCCCGAACACTAAATGAACTGTGGAATAGAGTCCAAAAAAAGGAACGAAATTAAGCATTATACAAAGCGAACCCAAAGGCAAACAAACCCAAGATAAGAAAAGAACAACACTAACTAAAACATAAACCAAAGAGCAAGGCGAGCAGAAATAGTAAACTAATAAAAGCAGAGCATAGTTGGCTTAAACCGGTTGAAGAACTTAAAACAAATTTAAACAAAATTAGCACCAATTAGCAGTAAAGACAAACAAAATAAAAAATGCAGAGTTTAGCTAGAAACATCAAAAACAAAGAAGAGGTGCAGAAATCATTAAGATAACTCCAGTTGATCCAGATTCGAATGAGTTCGCTATTCTTAAATGGTTGAAAGGTACACTGAAAAAAGTCCAAAAAAATTTGTAAAGGGGAAACTATAATTATTCTTTTAATATTGTTATCATTTAAATCATTTAAAGTAGATTAAATGGTATACAAATATTGGGATTTCCTATTTCCTTTGTCCTATCCTAGTATAGAATCTTCTTAAATACAGGGTATCCAGTGGATTTAAGCCCTGTTTTCCTGCTGTTGGCCAAATGTGAAGGGAGAATGACAAGATTCTCACATTTTAAGTGCCGGCTGCCATTTGCGCGAGTTCGTTTAACTTTGGCGCGTGCTCTCCCTGCGTTGGGCTCCAAAATGCACTTCAACTCTATATGTATGCATAATAATATAATATTGTATATACATCATCGATGAGGCATACACTCCCCGGCGTACGCTCTATTAATTTTTTTTTTGTCGGCCTGAAAAGTCGAAGTCGAGGCATTGAACTTGGAGTGCGTAAACCCGTTTGCGATGTCTCGATTGCCCTGCTTTATATTCGGATTGGATCGGTTCGGCTTCGGAACGGATCGGATCGGTGAGAAGTTATTAAGCTAGGTCATGACGTCGACCAAATTGGGTTGACCCCGGCTGTTCTCCAGACCCAGTTTGGCAATACACTAAAAGAATTTGGGTGTTCAATACATAAAAGTTTAAGATCTGCATTTAATCTCAATGATCATGGCTTTTATTTATCGCAAAATAAGAATCATGTTTGAATAATCTTAAAAAAAGTTGAAAAAAGAATGATTTTTAATGAGTAAAATGAATTTTATAAATTATCGTTTACCTTTGAATTCCTTTTGAGTGCTATAAATATATAAATAAAAGATTTTAAATTTCGATGAATTCTTGTTAATTGACAAATAGTAAACAATTTCTCGAATGCCTTTAGAACCGTAACATTTTTATGACGTGAACCCGCTGCTTTCTTTCAACTTTCCCCTCGCATTTTATTAACCCCTTTACATAATTCGTTTCTGTATCTTAATGCGATCTTTGCCGGGAGTAAATCAACTCCACTCGGACCGTATCATGTCCGCCGCCTTCTCACCGATCATAAACGCCGCCGCATTCGTGTGGGCGGTGGGTGGCACCGGGATGATGCTGGTGTCCACCACCCGGAGACTCCTAATTCCGTGCACCTTCAGCTGGTGGTTGACCACACTAGTGGGATCGCTTTCGGGTCCCATCCGACAGGTGGCCACCTGGTGGTGGAGGGTGTAGGAAAGGGTTCTAATCGAGCACCTCCAGTAATCATCCGATGCGAACTGGAAGGCCTCACATCCCGGCACGGGTTTGTCCAACAGCCTCGTTCCAATGGCCTGCATTGCCGGCATTTTGGATATCCGTATGGCCTCCTTGATGCCCTCCAGCAGGCTCTCCACGTCCGCGGGAGCCGAGAAGTACTTGGGATCGATCCTGGGCCACTCGAGGGGATTGCGATTGTGGAGCCAAAGGCGACCAACGGAGGCGGGATTGAAGTGCATGATGAGGAAGCTGAAGTGATCCTGCTGCCGCAGATTGAGATCCTTGTACATCTTCTCGTAGATTTCCGGCTTGAAGTTCGCTCCTTTGGCGAGGGCGGTGCCATCATCGCTGGCCAAACTGCCGGCCACCTGGATCAGCTCCACATCGGGTTGGCTGGCGGGACTCTTGGCTGACGGCACCTTGATGAAGGTGAGCGTCTCCACGCCACCGATGCTCGAGAGGAATGTGTCCGCGCGACCCAACAGGAACTCCTTGACCACCGGCGGTCCCAAACGAGCGGCAAATAGCGTTTGACCCGTGGTGTTGGTCACGAAAGTGGGTCCAAAGTGGCACATGTGATCGTACATCCTCTTGCCAACTGGAAGAACCTTTACAATGGGCACTCCAATGGCTTTGAGATTATCCTCTGGTCCAATGCCCGATAGCATCAGTAGTTGTGGCGAGTTGAAGGCTCCCGCTGAAAGGATTACCTCCTTGCGAGCCTTCACCTTGAAGCTTCTTCCCTGGTGGGTCAGCTCCACTCCGTAGGCGGATTTCGTGGTTGGATCGATGAGGATGCGCGTGACCCTGGCCAGGGTTAGAATGTGCAGGTTGCGACGCCTCTGCCGAATGGGTTCTATGTAGGCTCGAAAGGCGCTGTGCCTTCTTCCCTTGAGCGTGGTCGCCTGCACGTAGGAGACTCCCATCTGGGACTCGCCATTGTAGTCGGTTCTCGGATGACCCGCCTCCTGGGCAGCTCTTATGTAGGCATGGGCCAGTCGAGTGCGGTGACGCACATCCTCCACGCTCAGGGGACCACTGTGATTGTGATACGGCGAGTGCTCCAATCCCTGAAGCTGCGCATGCTCACTGCGCAGAAAATAGGGGAGCACCTCCTCGTAACTCCAGCCGGGATTTCCGGCTGCCGCCCAGCCATCGAAGTCCCTTCGGTTGCCCCGATTGTAGATCATGTAGTTGATGGAGCTGGTGCCTCCCAGAACCTTTCCCCGTGGCAGAGCACACCTCTTGTCCGGCATTCCGCGACAGGCGTGTTTCTGTGGCTGCGAATGGTAGCCCCAGTTGGAGGCGGTGGACTGCAGATGAGCCGCCAGCAGGGGCACCTGGTGGATTATGTTCTCCACTCCGCCCGCTTCGATGAGGAACACACTCCAGTTGGGATTCTCCGAGAGGCGGGCGGCCAACGTGGAGCCAGCTGCTCCGGATCCAACCACTATGAAGTCATAGTTTTTTTGGGGCACTGAAAGTGCGAAAAAATAAATGAATATAAGTTTAATGGGAATATTCAATGTTCATTTGTCTGAAATACAACTAAATAACATTTAAATTTAAAAGTATTCAAAAAATAATAGTTCGTAACAATTATTTAATTTCCTTCAAGAGATGAATCATTCCAAATTATTGCACAGAATTTAATATTGAATATTTGCTATTGGTATCTTAGTGTAAAACTATATAATTAAAGGTAGTGAGATTGAAAATTAAAAATCAAAGGAAGTGACTTAATTTCAGTAGACACTTTTCTTAGGAAATTCTTAACGGTTTCATTTCACTAAATTCTCGAAATTCAAATTAAATTATCACCATTATCTTTAATCAAGAGAAGTCACAATCTCCACTCTTTAAAGACTTACCATCGCTGAAGAATGGCACATTGACGACGTTTCCCAGCCCCAATCGCCTGAGCTCGTCCAGCTGGGGATTCCTTTGGGAGTGGACCACCTGGACGAGTTGGTGGGCCAGCAGGAGCAGCAAAAGAAGCCGGGACAGCAGCAGCTTCTCCATGGTTGCGATGGCCGGTAACTGAACTCTGCAGCTCGAGTGCTTCGGGTGAAATTAGATCTTTGCCTCCGTTTGGCATCAAAGCAGCCAAGGCACTGTGGAGCGGATTGTAATATTGTGAGGCAAATCTGGGGAATTGATAGCTTTTCATTTTACAGCCAGTGGGCGTGGAAACTTAGGTAATATTTATAATTACAGTATTTATGACATTAAATTGCATTTGATGACTTTCATAATTTAATGGGATTCTGACGGGAATCAATATTACATGATCAAAAAGAGATTACAATCACAAAAGCAGTTTGGTTTTAATTTTCTGCTTGAATGTTGGTTGTAAAATTCTTACATGTAATTGAATATTTAGCTATAAAAAAAGAAAATGGTATGGTATTGAAGTACTTGAAAATTATCCCAATAATCTTTAAAATTTATTTCAAAAAATTAGAACATTTTTATTCAAATTGAATTGAATTTTGCAATTTTCATACTCTAACCATATTCCATGTAAACTAGTAATAATTGCATTTATTTTTCAACTCGCTCCACTGTGGAAAGTCTTGCCGGTTTGGTTCTCCCTGAATGATCTCTATTCCCCTCTCGCTCTCGCCGTCTTTCTCCACATCTCTCTATCTTTTCTCCGCTGATGAGTTGGTTGACTTGGTGGCCGTGTTTGTAGGGCCAAAAAAACAGGCTGAGATTGTCTCAGAATTTTTATTGCCACTTGCTAATTTGCGCTTTCTGCTTGCTCATCTCTGGCTTTTCTTTCTTTTTTCTAATGCAGTGGAAAAAATGGAGTTACCAAACATTTTTTCTCACAAACGTATATGTTAGAAGTAATATTTCAATGTTATATAAAAGGATTTCGTCAATGAAAGTGTTTAATTTGGAATATTTATTTATTAAAAGAATTCTCTAGTATAAAGTTTTGTTCTCTGTACAACTGACTCAACTTTTGCATCTGAGCTCGGTTCAATGGCACTTAAATGGGCAACTTGTTCTGGTGGGACCCGTACTTTTTATGCTGCTGGTCTGTCAGTTGAATCTTTGAAGATTGAAGCACCAGCAACGGGCACTCGAGGGTTAATATACATACAATATATATATTCCCAGCCACCCCATGAAGTATAATAATCAAGGAGGAATGAAAACAAAACCAAAGCGGATTAAACGACTTTGGGTCTAGCCCAAAAAAAAATAATAATAATAGGGATAAAGGGGTGGTCATTGCAGCGATAGCAACCCCAGCATATGGATGCAGTTCCTCCAACCCCGAAGCCAAGTCAATGGATTCCCTTACAAATCCCAGCAACCGGCGGACAGGGAAAACCAAATAAATGGGACGAGCAGGGATTAGAGTGAGGACATTCCAAAAAAAAAAAAAAAAAAAAAAAAAAACTGGAGAATGGGCCATGTTTTGGTCATGGCAATTGCATTCAAAATTTGTCTTTTTTGTGTTCGCATTCCCATTTTTTGTTTTTTAAGCAACCGAAACGCCCCTTTTGGATTCATGAATATTTCAATTTGTGTTAATGAAAAGTCTGGCGTAACCTTAGTGACTTGTTGACGCTGGGAAAGGAATTTTTTGATGAGTTTTTCTGGGGAAATGGGAGTGGGTTGTTACTTTTATTCAGCATGTTAATTTTTTTAATTAAAAATGTTCTAAAAAAATACCCAAGAACGTAAGAATTCTTTAAGAATGTAAGTCGGATTTTAAAACCAGTCGCTGTAAAATGTAAAAGAGCTTGAAGTCAAGCTTAAAGCTTTTTTATTCGATTAAAATCCTCTTTAAATATAGTCTACCCTTGGGAGGCTTAAAATTTCGCTTTTGGCTCAGCAATTATTCTCAATTTTCGACTGATTTATACCCACTCCATATACATAAATAATTCTAAGGTCAAATCGATGCAAATCAAAGCAAGTTAAAATCAAAGACTTGGCTGCAAAAGCCATCAGACTTAACACGCAACCGAAAATTCACACCGGCTCGATCATAAAAAGACAAAAACCTAAGAAAAAAAAACGAGAGTGAGGCAAAAAATCATTTCCGCAACAATAAAATAAAAAAAAAAACCAACAGAGAGAGACTCAAAACAAAGGCGTCTAATAAATCAAAACCGAAAATCGTCAAACGAGCAGAAAACTTCATGGATTTCACAGATTTTTAATAATGAAGCCACCAATTGATTAGCAGAAAACTCCTACTGAAATAAATGAGACAAAGGCGAATGCAGAGATCCAATAAAACTCAATGTCAATGTCAGGTTTGATAGATGTACGAATCTTTAGGCCTAACTTGATTTTTTTTTGGCACTTGCTTTATAAATTAAATACAAATTGTTTCGGTATTCATAATAAAATGAAATGGTTTCAATGGATTAACAATTAAATATTTGTGTTCAATGTTAAGGATTGTCAAAACTTTCATGTTCTTTGGATCAATATTGTTTTTGTTTCTTTATCTTATAATTACTAATTTCCCCTTGCAATTATTCCATTTAAATATAAAAACATAAAAACAAGTTGGTTTTAAAGTACATACAAAACTTATATTGATTTATTTATACATATGTTGCTTACACTTTAAACTTAAACTAGAATCAGTTCAGGAAGAAGGAGTTACAGATAAAAACAAACAAAGTGAGGCCTTAATAAAAACTTAAGCCCCATATTACACCGGCCAGAGTTTTGGGATTCGCGATGCGAGGCGATGAACTGATGAGGTGTGAAAAACAACAAGATGCTGGAGTGGCCAGTGCAAATGGGGCTTACACCTGATTGTGGAAATCAACTTTGGAGTGACGGGAATCCCCCCGAGTTCACTGGATAAAACCGTGATCCTGCTTGATCATATCAGCTGCCTTTTCGGCGATCATAAAAACAGGGCCATTCGGATGACCGGACATGATCTCCGGCATTATGCTGGCATCGGCCACTCGGAGATTCTTGATGCCGTGCACCCGGAGACGGGCATCGACCACAGCAGCTCGATCGGACTTGGGACCCATCTTGGCGGTTCCCGAGTAGTGATAGATGGTGAATGTGAAGTGGCGCACATAGCAAGCCCAATAGGCCCAACTTTTGTAGGCGTGCTGTTTGCACGTTGGGATTTTCTTCTCCCACAATTTGGCGTTTATCGTCTGCATTCCCCGCTGGTTCATCAAACTGATGGCTTTGAGCAAACCCCTCACCGAGATGTCCACATCGTACGGATGGGCAAAGTAGTTGGCATGAATAATGGGATACTTGAAGGGATCGCTGCTCTTCAACATGATGCGACCACGACTCTTGGGTCGCAGGATCATGGGGAAGATCATGAACGCATTCAGTGACTTATCCTCGATCTCCGCAAACAGTGCATCGTAGATGGACTTCTTCAAGCCGAAGGCACGTGAAATGGCCGGATTGGAGGACATGGAACCGCCCACCAGGAACAACTCAATGTCGGGCCAGCCGTCCTCATCCCTCTCGTGATCCAAATCCCAAAAGGCGATGGCTTCACAGCCACCTGGCGAACCATAAGGTCCCTCCATGCGATTGAAGCGGTTGATCAGCGTGGGATCGGCAAAGTCCTCGAACTTCAGGGAGGTGGCATTGGTGGTGAAGGTAACCGCTGGAGCCGTGTGATCCTGCAGGTTGTAACCGACAGCCAAATCAGCCAGAGGCTTAATTCCCACTTCCCTTAGATGTTTGGCAGGTCCAACTCCAGACAACATCAGCAATTGCGGAGTGTTGATGGCTCCTGCGGAGACTATGACCTCCTTTCTGGCCAGGATCTTCTGCATGCGGCCCTCCGTCTGAACCATGATTCCATAAGCCGTCTTCGTTTGCGGATCGATCAGCACTTTGGTGACCAGAGCGTTCTTCTTCACATGCAGATTGCTGCGTTTTCCCTTCAGGGGATAGAGATAGGCACGATTGGAGCTCCAGCGGGTGGAGTTCCTGGTGGTGGTGTGCAGGAAGGCCACTCCATTCTGGATGCGTCCATTGTAGTCCCTGTACTTCAGACCATCCTGCTGGGCGGCCTCCACGAAGGACTCGGCGATCTTCGAGTGCCAGTTGACGTAGCTCACCTTCACGGGTCCATTGCGACCCACGTAGTCCTCCTCGGCATCCGGAACACTGCTGCCCTCGTACTTCTTGAAGTACGGCAGGACATCCTTGAAGCTCCAGCCGGGATTGCCCAGAGCCTCCCAGCGATCGTAGTCCCTGCGATTGCCACGGGTGTACATCATGTAGTTCAGTGTGGAGCTGCCGCCCATCACCTTGCCCCTCGGCCAATTGCACCGATTGTTGTTCATGGCCAGGCAGGCGTGGTCCGATGGCTGAGTCCGGTACTTCCAGTTCATCTCGCCCAGCTGCAGGAAGTGCGCCACGATGGGCACATCCATGACCAGACGCTCGGGACCTCCGGCTTCCAGAAGGAGTACTCGCCAGTTGGGATTCTCCGAGAGACGAGCTGCCAGGGCACAACCCGCTGTGCCAGCACCCACGACTATGAAATCATATTCGCTATCCAGAACGAGATTGTTGTCGTAGTTCTCCAGCTCCACGTCCGCCTGGCCGCGTCTCAAGAAGTTGATCGTTTCGAAGAGGACATTGTTGCTTTCCTGTGCAGAGATGATCCTCAGATCCCAAGTGGCCGTAAAAACGAGGCACAGGCCCACGAATAGAATCGATTTATTTGCCATTCTGGGGGGCTTTTAGTTCTCCAAAAACGTTTCTTCACTTGTTGTTTCACCAATTGCACAGCCAAAAAAAAACAACGACCAGATACAACGATCGATATATGGTATCCAAAAAAAAGAAGGAACGAACGCGATTGGGTTCTTGGTTCTTCGACGCGATCGCGAACGTGTTGCCCAATCGGATTCGTAACTAGAAATGCTGACAAACGCCGTGGCCAAGTTCAATTTAATATTAAATTCGGCGGCGATCGGCGAACGAAGCGATCGCAGTGCGAATCTCTCGGCTCTCGGTTTTTCGGTTTTTCGGTTGTTCGGTTTTCTTTTTTTGGTTTTTCAACTTCGGTTCAGGCCAAGAATCTTCAAATTGAACACGAAGACTTGACTGTGGGCACGTTCACGCAGGCCCACAAATCGCGCAGACAAAGACGACGGACAAACTAGCTGGTTTAAAAATACATAGTTGCTCGAAATCGAAAGCTCTAAGATCTGACATTGACTTGAACCGATCCGATCGCAGATCGACGATCGTTAGCAGCTGCGATTCAGATGCGGAAGCCGCGACAAAACATTAAAGGGCCTCCCATGGCTAAAGATCCTCTTTGATTTCCATTTCCATTTGGGGCTTTGGGTTTTTGGTTATGGATTGCAATTAACATAGAGCCATCGTGATTCTGCGGTTTTGCCAGAAGAATTCGGGCGGGGTTCTTTCAATGCGAAGAAGAACCTGTCGTCTCAGGGTAATTCCCAAACCAGATCGCATTTAATCGCCCGCTTCGTCTGCATATATTGTATAACTTAATGGTTCTAGATGCCTATCGCATAGCCAGCTCCTCAGTCATCAAGTTTATTCAAAATAAACATTATTTATGACAACATTGTGGTTGCTTTAAAAGATGCTTCTTCCCGAAATAAAAGTTATATTCCAGACACAAGTGTTTATTATTCTTAATGCTATGATAATTATTCGAAACTCTTTTTTGTGCAAATTAAATATTTTAGGCATACATTTAAAAAGTGCAAAACGGGTTGCCAAATTGTTTTCTTTGAAGAAAACCAAAACACATGTCATTCAAATAATCATACTAAACAAATATGAACTATCATGCTGTACAGATTTAATCAGTGTTCACTCGCAGTGAAGAATTTAATAGCTCCACTCGTAATTATAGTTCAAGATTATTGACATATGCAAATGTTAATTAAAAATTTTCCAACTATCGACAGGTTTACAACCTTAATTCGTAGTTAATTTCCCTGTTTTAATTGCAATTCACTGGTTATAATTTTAAAATCAAGATAGGAACCGTTTTAATATTTTTATTACGATAAATTTCTATATTAATAACTTTTTCCACTTCCCATGAAATAAACTCCCAATTGAATTGCGTTTTCCTCTTTAATTCACTAGAAATCACTCAGAAAGGTATTATACACTTTTAAACATCTAAAGATCATTGCCCATAGTATTGTACATCATAAATATAGTTTGCTTTATAGGAAGCCGTGATCCTCCTTGATCATATCGGCTGCTTTCTCTGCGATCAGGTACACCGGTCCATTGGGATGACCCGAGATCAAGTACGGCATAATGCTGGCATCCACCACCCGGAGTTTCTCGATTCCATGGACCCGCAGACGGGCATCGACCACCGCCGAGGGATCCGATCGAGGACCCATTTTGGCCGTTCCCGAATAGTGGTAAATGGTGAAGGTGAAGTGGCGGGCATAACACGCCCAGTACTCACTGCTCCTCCACTCGTATTTCGCACAATTCGGTATCCGTTTCTCCAACAACCTGGCTCCAATCGCTCTAAATGCTGGCCTGTCTATCAAACTGACTGCCTGCTCAATGCCACGAACTGTGATATTCAGATCGTAGGGATCCGAAAAGTAGTTGGCAAATATCTGCGGATGTTCGGCGGGATTTCTGCTCTTCAACTTGATGCGACCGCGACTTTTTGCCCGCAGAATCATGGGAAAGATCATGAAGCCATTGGCATTCCTGCGTTCCAATTCCCCGAACATCTTCTCATAGACATCCGTTTGGATGCCCAAAGCCAGGCGAAGAGCCAAATTGGCCTGCAGTCCGCCGCCCACCGCAAAGAGTTCCATATCCGCCCAGCCATCGGGATTTTGTGGATCGTCGAGGGCATAAAACGAAATGGCCTCCACGCCACCGGGAATGCGGAGGACTCCGCGTCCCTTCAGGAACTGCGCCATCGCCTCCACGCTGAACATCTGTCTGGTCTCCAGGGAACTCACATTGCAAAGGAAACTCACAGCCGGCGCAATGTGATCCTGCAGGTTGTATCCCACGGCCAGATCTGCCAGGGGTTTAATTCCCATTTCCCGAAGATGTTTCGAGGGTCCCACGCCGGAGAGCATCAGCAATTGCGGGGTATTAATGGCACCCGCTGAAACAATCACCTCTTGGCTGGCCATAATCTTCTGAAGCTTTCCATTTATCTGCACCATCACTCCATAGGCTGTTTTGGTCTGCGGATCGATTAGAATTTTGGTGACCAGTGCGTTCTTTTTCACGTGCAGATTAGTGCGTTTTCCCTTAATGGGATATAGGTACGCCCGATTGGAACTCCATCTGGTTTCATTGTAGATATTGGCCTGCAGATAGGAGACTCTTATTTGCCGGCCACCATTGTAATCGCCTTGCGGCAAACCCGCATCTTGGGAAGCTCGAACGAAGGCATCCGCAATCGGAGTTCTCGTCTCCGAGTAACTGATCTTCAGGGGACCCCTGCGACCCACCAGATTCTCCTCGGCATCCGGAATGGCACTGCCCTCGAACTTCTGGAAATAGGGCAGCAGTTCATCGAAACTCCAGCCGGGATTTCCCAGCTGAGACCAGCGATCGTAGTCCCTGCGATTGCCGCGCGTGTACATCATGTAATTGAGAACGGAACTGCCGCCCATCACCTTGCCCCTCGGCCAGTTGCAGCGATTGTTGTTCATGGCCAGGCAGTAGCTCTTCGAGGGTTCCGTCTGGTACTTCCAGTTAACCTCGCCCAGCTGCAGGAGGTGGGCCAAGATGGGTATATCCATGGCATAGTTCTCGGGACCGCCGGCCTCCAGGAGCAGAACCCGCCACTTGGGATTCTCCGAGAGACGAGCTGCCATGGCACAACCCGCTGTTCCAGCTCCAATCACTATGAAGTCGTACTTGGATCTCAACGTGGTGCGTTCGTCCAGGTTCTCCAGATCTAATTGCTCCTGGCCGCGGCGATTCAGCTCCAGCATATCGAACACCGAGTTGCCATCGTAGGTTTGACCCACCACCAGGGATAATCCGAGTCCCAAAAGCCAGAGCAACCCGGGAAGGGTTCTCATTCGATTCGGTGAGAGAGTCATTGGAGGAGCCTCATCACTTTTGCAGCCGGACGCACTCAACTACAGCGATCGACTGGCTAAATGAACTAAACTGAAATCGCTTTCAGTCTAAGGGGGAAACCGGCAGTTAGAATTTGCCGCTTTTGCAGTTGACAATTACGAGTCTTTGGTCCAAACAATCATTCTAGTTCGGGCCTTTAGTCGGTGAAAACTGAATAGAATGGAATATCATTTGTGTGGAAATTAATCGGTCGATCGATCAAAGATCGTAAGCATTCCATCCAAAATGCACCGGGAATGCGCAACTAAATCGCCACTTGGATCTTAATTTGTGCACTGAATACAGAGATCACGTAATAATGGGTCTGATCCAATATAGGAAAATAACTTCGAAACTAATTGCGAGGTGTCAATGGAAGAGCGAGACTACTATCTGCAGTTTGGGATGGGGGAACTACTGAACTTATAGAATTTCAATGGCTCTGAAAAACAATATACACACGACTTTGAAACTCTTACTTGTATAAAATTATAATACAAATGGTTTGGGGAGGGGATAAACGGAATTACTTGACCCGATGCTACTTTAAAATAAATATACTGCTCTGTGGGCGTAGAACTTGCAGCCATTTTCTTCTGTAATTAATAATAAAGCGTTTTTAACAGCCGAGTAAAACTATTAAAACCAATAAAGTAGCCAACTAGGAAACATTAACAGACAAAACAAAACATGGCAACATGAGGAAACCCAAACAGCCATTAACTTCGCATTTACATCGAGAACTAAATACTTTGCGAGTGATTACAAAATCAAAAGAATGTTGGTAATAAATCTCTGCTGCTAACGTACTCATGTTAACTATTTATTAGCTAATTTATTGATTTGTTTCCAAATAATCTAAGCCCGATTCTAATTATACTCAGCTGGCTAATGGTGAACGGTGGACTTGGCGGCATGTAATGTTTGTTTTTATTTAGCTGATTTTTTTTCTGTTTTTTTTTTTCTGCCTCATTGTTTGGTGGATAATTTCAATAATTATTTCCGCTTGCATGTGAACTCGGGAGCTTAGAATGGGAGAGCCCAAGAGCAGCGATTGGCGGCAGACGTTGTAAAAAATTCCAAGATCCCCCCAACCGACCAACTCGTGCGCTGAAAAACTTGGCAACGTAAACTTGGCCAGCCGACCGCAACCGTATGACATACTAAAAGAAAAAAAACACAACTAAACGAGACAAAAAACTATAAAACAAAACAAAATAAGACAAAACAGAAATGAATTAAGAAGGCGCTTAATGCTTTTTTGATGTGTTCTCCGCCCCAAATGACGTCGTCTTGGGCGAAGTATGGTTAGTCGAAGGACATTGCCAGGGATTCAAGGGATTCCAATGGGAGTGTCATCGCACAGCATCTCGGAGTTTCATCGATGGAGCTGCACTTGGCTGGAATACCAATGAGGGCCATCGCGATAAGAACCTTTTCCGAAGGCCGCAGGCGAGCAAGAACCCATAACCAATAACCAAGAGCCAAGAATCAAGAACCAAGAGCCAAGAATCAAGAACCAATAACCAAGAACCTAGAACCGAAAACCACTGACATTCAAGCCCAACCGACACGCCGGACACTTTGGAGTCAAGGCCGAAAAAGCACTGCGGCTTCCAATTTCGCAATTCGTCTGCGATTCGCGCGGGCTCTAGGTTCGTTGAGCTGCTATTCGATTAAATGCACTGAGAGAAACTTATGAAACTACCTATTAACGAAACAAAAATTCGTTTTAATTGTTTATATTTGTATTTTCAAGAAAGTTGTATCCTTTATGTAACATATTGCATTATGTAACATTAGTCAACTTTTGACTATTAAAAATAAGATTATTTCTAACTTCCAAAGAGGTGACCCAAAAAAAAAAAATATTTTTTTCGGCACTCAACCGAATTTATTGGACTCCAAAATGGCAATGTGTATTTCAATTCTTTAGAAACTTGGCTTAAAAAAATGTATATTCCACTTTGTTCGATTGCTTAATCCGTTTACTATTTGAATTCAGTATTTCCAAGATATTCTTTGGAATAAAATGTAATTTTTTTAAGACCTAACCTCCCATTTCGAGCAGTGTAATCTGCTAACGGCAATTAAAGCTTTGACTGTTAGTATCGATAGGTATTGTGCTGTCGGAGGAGAAACAGCAGCAGCGAATGTTTCTGTTCGCATAAAGTCAAGAATTTAAGCAAACTCGTTGTCTTTGACCGAGTTTTCATAGTTGGCAACTGCTGAATTTGGCCAAGTTGCTCTTTTGCACTGACTGACAATTTTTTCGAATTGGGGCCTCGACCATGTCTTTATTGGGTTTTTGACAATCATTGGTTGGTTGGCCCATGGCATTCGTTTTTGGCAACAGGATGCTACATCAATTAAAACGAAGGATATCCCACTGATTATGTACTATTTGATTTGATTCCATGTTGATACAGCTGGTCGCTTGACAATCCACAGAATGACTGGCAAAACACATGAAATTGTGATGGCCATAAAAGGTTCTTAACTTAGCCATAAAACGCGTCTCATGGGTTTTTTCTTGGCAATAGATTGCGTTGCTCTTCGATCATCATGACAAAGCAAATCGCTCACTTCCACAATTTAGCATAGACACTTTTTAAGATGTGGTAATATTTGTTAGTTTGAAACAGTTAAGAGATTTCATTTCTGATTAAAACAAAAAACCAGTTTATCGTTTCTTGCTACATTTTAAACAACTTAAAAAGACTAGAGTATATTTGCAAAAACTGCGAAACGATGTTGAATGAATGAATGAGCAAAAATCTAATAGCGAATTGTTTTTGAAAGCTTTGAAACAGTATACATATATTTATTTACTGATAAAAAATAATTTTAGAACAAAGACAAGCTTTAAGTTAAAAATTAAAAAAGCAGACAAAATGTATAAATTTTTTTGTCTAATGTATTTTACTTTTTGTTTCCATGAAGCAAACACTTTAATGGTTGGTTTTTTTTTTTGAGGGCGGTTTCCCTCTTTCGACAAGCTTCTGTAAATATGCATAAACATGTGTTTTCTATACATTTACTTTAACCTTTTTAACTCTGCAGTTTTTAAAAGGGCAACACCCACAAATAAATTGCCAACAGTAGTTAGTAAATTTACTAACAAGTTGCAATCTTCAAAAATCTAGACAATTCTGTATGTATTTATTGAGATATTGAAATTCCCTAGAGTATCCAAACATTTTATTTTGAAGTTCTGAAATGGAGTAGGCATTGTATTGTTATCAAAATTCGGAAGTAGTGTAATTTAAATTTGAAACTCTGGGTGTGCCAAATCCAGTTCCGTAGAACATGTCCAAGCCGGCTGTAAAGGAACGCAAACCCGGAAACCGAAGAATTCCGCGATCAAAGAGTTTCGATAGCCTGCCGAGTGGTTCGAAAAGGTACTTGAACAAATCCTATCTGTACAGGGATTCCGCAGATACCTTCGAACGGAGGTCGAGTTCATCCAATGATCAGTATCGGAATTGCATGAATTCAACCCGCTCGGAAAATGGTTACGAGGCGGGTTTGGATACCGATGATGCCATCGATGAGGACAGGGATTCAATTGCGGCTGCCTACTTGAGAAGTCGAAGTCGTCTCAGTTCGTTGAACTCCTTTGTCCAGCCGGAACCGATTCCCTCCCATCGATTTGGGAGATTTTTCCGTGCCCTCGGTCGCAGTTTGCACCACTGTTCGTTGAGGATTGCCGCAGGATTTGGTTTGAGTCACCAGCAGGCCGCCTGGTACAAGAATTGCTGGCAAAGTCCGGGCTCAAGACCCAAAGGAATCCATCTGTTGGGTCCCCAAAGGCTTATAAACCATTCCATACCGAATTCCAGGGCGAATTCCCCAGAAAAACCGAGAGCAATCGAAAGTTCTACAACTCTATAAAAAGTGGTTAAGGAAGTTTTTTTTAAATTCTAAAAGAAATCAATCTATCAATGGACTACCAAGAACTTAATTGATGTCTTAAGAATTCAATTCAATTATTTCATTTAAATATGATTGCAATTTATTGTGATTTCTCTGATTCAAATACAAATAAAGCCGACTCACTTTGTTGTAGGAAGTCAAGCCGTGCAAATTAATCAATTATTGAGACTTCCCCCACAACAAAGTGGACTTTCAAGCCGAAACAAATCGATTGATTTGCAGATGATGATTGACATGACAAAGCAGAACAGAAGTTGAATAACATTTTGATAGGATCATAATGCGCATAATTGCTATACGCCAGCGCACATATTGATACAGATACAATCCAAATAGATACACAGCCCGAGTTTGGCCAGATAGCATTATTGTTTGCCAAGCACTAAAGCACATTAAAGTGTGCAATTATTTGAGCTGAAGTCCACTACTCGGTGCGACTGCTGTGATCAATGGCCAATCGAGTACGTGACGCCAACACTTTGTACAAATAAAACAGTTGATGAAGTCAGGAAGTTCGCAGAAGAGATCTGTGATTCGACGATGATGGCGCAGGGGTTCATGGATCAAGATTACCAAACGGAAATGCTATAAATAAAAATCAATAAATATATTTGAAAAAATAACAAGGGGATTACTAATAAAATTTGGCAAAAGCTTAAACCACTTTTGATTCTGTAAATTTGTAATAAAAAATTATAAAATTAACTAATGCAGCTTGTAAGAAAATTTAAGTTCATGCCACTTCAAAATCTGTTAAAAATTAGAAAAGTTAAGCTTTTAACTAGACTTTTGTAAATTGTAATAAATATACCTAATAATAAAAAAATAAATAATACTGTAAAGTAAAACTGAAATCTTCCACTCAAAACTTTTCAAACTAATGACTCAATCAACGAGGAACCTCAACATAACGATTCTCAATAAAAATTCAAGCTAACCACTAAATCATAAGACCCAACGACTAGCCCAATTTCCTGACCAACATTTCTGTACCTCAAGGCTGGCCAAGTGACTAAGAATTTTCGGTTTGCCTTTGAATCGAATTGAAACTTGATTGGCACCTTTGTAACCACTAAAAGAACTCGCCTTACAGGTTCAGAGTGGCACTCCAAGTGGTATACTCGTATATGGGTCACTAATCACCAACCAGGGTCGTTAATGAAACCAAAAAAAGAACTCAAAAAAAGTAAATATACTTCCGCTAAATGGAAGAATGCTGCTTGGTTGCCATGAATATTTATGCTGTATTCTCTTACAATGTCTGATTCTTAGTTTTCTCATGATTTATCGTGCCCAATTAATGCGTTTCTATTTTTTTCTTCTCTATTTTTATTTACAGGTGAGTTGTCCGGTTGTGCGCTGTATGCAAATAGTTGGATGCCGAGTCGCAGAGATCAAGTCAAGTTCATTGGGTCTGGGTCAACTGCTGCGGACACGATCGCTTGTCTAACGGAGATCACAACAAGTTGATTGACCTCTAACTGGAACGGTAACACATCGATATGTCCGGAAGTTATCTGCAACGAGTATTCCGCAGATGATCCGCAGATACTTCCGCTGGCCATTGACCCAGTTTTCCCTCTTTGATTTTTGCAGACTCTTTTTGCCAAATTTTGCATACGCTTGGTTTTATTGCGTTTTTGGCCGAGACATTTGGATTTGCCGGCGATATTTGCCTTTGCGTGTGCACATATGTCTAGGGCAATGCCGGGGATCTGCTCTCGTGGCGAAATTGCAATCGGTCACGTACACCTCGTGTCTGCAGTTCGTTAACTTTGTTCTCTATATCTTTGTTTTTGGGGGCGTGGCTTGAATTACTTAGCAAAACGAGTCGGAACTGGGCGATCGCTTTGGATTCGACTAAGGGATACTGTTACTATTTTAAAATTCCGATTTTGAGTGGGTTACTAGATTGGCTGTAGTTAAGTTTTTTTCTGGGCAACATGGCGAATACGTTATGTAGTTACATAAAACACTATGAGGCTTTAAGTCTTTTCAATAAATTACAAAACCGATAAATTAAATGAAATGTTTTCAGATTTACGTTCGAAGAGGATGAACATATGTTCTTTTAATGAGGGACAGCTTTTATGTTTTTAAAGCAACAGGGCGTATACGTTATGTGCAAACATTAAAAGAAACAGCTTGAAGTTTTTCTCATTAAAATATAAAAATGTTTTTGTTTAATAAAACACTTATAAAGATTTATTCTTGTATGGAAACAAAGTTTGTTTTTTAATCTTTTATAATTTAAAAGTAACAGGGCGTATACGTAATATACGAATAAAATACTTAGGTTTGTTTAAATTTAAAAAAATATACGAGTGCTGTGACTTTAAATTCGAAATAAATTATTTATTTAAATGTTGTTAGAATGTTTCTTATAAACAATAGATTTTTTTTTAATATTACCTTTATAAATCCCTAAAAATACACCTAAGAAAGAATTGATAAAACCCACTTCATCGCTTCTCATAAATCCGAAAAAAAGAGAGGGTATCTGTATTAAAAAGCCGAATAAACCTTGAACTTGTCCAAACCGCTCGTTGAGTATAATGCGTGATTTGCGCTCGTGTTTGCTGTAAATGTCTTGGACATTTCCATTAATAAGCCGTAAAATCTGGTTTTTGTGTTCAGCTTCAGCTTCAATTAAAATGATTATAAGCCGCCTCTTTTGTTTTGGTTTCTTGCTCAATTAGAACGTTTCGCGGGCAAAGTGATACAGGGCCCGATCACTTAGCACATCTTCGATCTTCGGTCTTCGATTTTGAGATCCATATCCGGAAAAAGACATCCAAAGTGGTCATAATTCGTGTTGATTAGACCAAATTCCGTTGGCCGTTTCCGGCTTCCGATTGTTGCATGAAAATTGTGGACCGGGGCCGTGGCCTCGAGTCTGTCAGAAAGATGATTTATAACACTTCGATTGGCGGCTAGTTAATAGCTTTATATTTTCAATATACACATTTCAATGGGCGTTGCTGCGACAAGTTAAAAACCGAGCTGCTTGTCTGCTGGTTTGGTAATTAAATATACATATTTTCGACACAAGAATATTGCGTGATGTTGTGTATTTTTACTACCGCGCCCAAATGTTAGGCTATGGTATATAAATTCCAAGATTCCGACATTAAGTTGAATGGGTGGGGCCTTTTATTGGGTATTTTCGTGAATACTTTTTAATTC
The DNA here is from genome assembly GCF_018152265.1 of Drosophila ficusphila. NCBI lineage: Eukaryota > Metazoa > Arthropoda > Insecta > Diptera > Drosophilidae > Drosophila > Drosophila ficusphila. The sequence goes on along the minus strand of NW_025064092.1, from coordinate 2,704,810 downwards.
AGGGTGGGTTCATTAAGCTGTCACTCGCAGTGAGTGATGTAATCAATCAAATGCCATATATGTGATGTAACCTAATACTGATATTATAAAATAAAAGCTCATATATTACAGTTTTATTATAAAAAATGAATTTAAATGTATTAAAGCCCAAAATGAATTCGCCTTTAATTCTTTTTTTTTTTTTTTATCTTTCAAAACTTAATTAGATATTTATTATTGTCGCCGGAATCGTTCAGGACCATCTGAACATAACCGGGCGTTTAGAAGATGGGGTGTGTATGGTACATATGTATGGAATATGGGCCTAGAGTAACCTTTAATTCTGAATTGAATACTTGTTCACTTAATACTGTTCATTAATGAAATAACCCTCCTAATTAATGAACAGACACTTTGCCATGCCAGAATAAAAAGTACTTGCATTAATTCCGTGAGCAAAATACACTTAACCACGCGATGACTCAATTCTCTTCGCTGTCTTTACCTTTATTTTGGCCAAAAGCAATTCGCTTACCTCATTTGCATTGCCTGCTTTTCGGCTGTCGGTAAATAACAAACATTTCGCCTTTAATGCTTATGCAAATTTAATTTATTAAATAGAATGTCGTTTAAATAATGCGTGTATGGGGAGTTTCCTATAAATAGTCAAACAATATTAATTTAGCTTATCATAGCTTAGGGTAGGCATTACATAAACAAAAAAAAATGTTGACAACAATTACTAAATATAGCTAGGATTACAGCATAATTGAAGGTAAACATTTAATCTATGACTCGATTTCTGGTTTCCGTCTTGCAATGGATCATCTTTAAGGGTTTTTGAGGACGTCATCTGTTGAGATTCGATGAGAAGTACGAGTTTCGAAACATCTCTATAGATTCCATCTAAGTTTTTCAGTAGGGCTTATAACATTTAGTTCAATTTCTAGCAGCTTCCGCGGTAAATGTGTTGACTTTTAATGATTGTCTTGATACAATACAAACTTTAAAGTTTGTTCGGCTTACAAGGCATAAACCTTTTATGATGAGTTCCACAGTTTTATGTGCTTACATCATTCGATTTCATAAAAGGGTTCTCCTATTCTTTGTAGAATGGTTTTATGGTTATCCCAAGAAGACTTCCTCATTGAAATAAACTTGAATGATGTACAAAGTTGAGTAGATGGACATTTTTGGTGGCTGTAATAGCTCATAACTGAATAGTATAATATATAGCTTCTGGTTCTAGGGTTCTCAGTGAATTTCTAGCTCTTAAGTGCTTTTTAGATCACATTCTGGCTTTTGTTGAGTTTTCTATTCCATTCCCAAGAGTTTCCATTCCAGCAATTGGTTTTACTTTAGCAATGGCAAACATTTTGCGTTGTCTTCTCATCGAGGAGCGTTTAAAGCTAATGGAGTCCTGAGCACAAAATCTGGAGCTTTCCCCATTCAATAACACATTTCACTAACTATCCGTTGATATGCTATAGTTCAGAGTGAAGTTGCTGCTGTCGATGTTGCTGCTGTTGTCACTGCTAAAGTTGCTGCTGTTGCTGTTACTTAAATCAGTGATGTTGCTGATGTTTATGTGACTGCTGTTGCTGAAGTTGCTCTCGATGTTGCTGCTGTCAACTGAACTCGAGTTGCCGGAGGTCAAGCTGATGTGAACACTACTTGCAGCTGTTTCGGCATCTCGAAGTTGAGTTTGCCGCTTGATTTTGTACTCGGGATTCGTTAGCCAATCCTCCTTGATCAAATCGGCGCCCTTTTCGCCAATCATTATGACCGGTGCATTGGTATTACCACTACTAATCGTTGGCATAATGCTGGCATCAATCACTCGCAGTCCCCGAACTCCGTAGACTCTCAGTCGAGGATCCACCACCGCCTCGGGATCCCAGGCAGGACCCATTTTAGCCGTGCCACACGGATGGTAAATGGTCATCGAAATTGTCCTTACATGGCACTCCAAGTACGCATCCGACAAGAACTTGTGCTGCTTACAGTTTGGCAGTGGCTTGCGCCACAATCTCGAACCGAATTGCTTGAAGACCTGAGCCTCCGCCACTCGCAATGCTATTTTGGCTCCCTCCACCAAAGTTTTGGCATCCAGTGGATCGTCAAAGTAGTTGGCATTGATTAAGGGATAGTGGAAGGGATTCGCTGAGCGCAACTTCACTGAACCCCGCGATCTTGGCCGCAAAAGCAGTGGCATTATCGTCCAACTATCCTTGTTCGCAATGGGATGATATACCTCTTGGTAAACCGATTCCTTCAGGCCCAAAACCTTCTTAACCCTGGCTCCATTATCCGAGTTAATGGATGCGGGTGCCATGTGGAACTGAATATCCGGCCAATCGAGACTTCGATTCGAGTAGGGAGTGTGTACAAAAGCCAATCCCTCGACTCCTCCCAAAGTGGTCATGGGTCCTCTTTCCCGCAGAACATATTGAAAAGTCACAGCCGTCGGATTGAAACGATCCTGGACAATTGCCACAGGCTTATCGACCAGGAAGGTGAGTCCACCCATTCCCACATGATCCTGCATATTTTCACCAACTGGCAGATCCTGCAGCACTCGAATGCCATGTTTTTCCAGGTGCTTCCGGGGTCCCAATCCAGATAGCATCATCAATTGGGGCGTATTGATGGCTCCTGCCGAGAGGATCACTTCCCTTCTGGCTGCTATTCTGTAAACCTTTCCGTGCTTGACAAACTCCACTGCTTGAGCTCTCATTGTTCCTGGTTGGATAATCACGCGAGTTACATGCGAATTCATCGACAGATGGAAATTCTTTCGCGAACGAATGGGTCGCAGGAAAGCTTTGGCTGTGGAGCACCTTGATCCCCTCCTAATTGTTCCCTGGGCAATCATGAAACCAGCTTGCTTGGCTCCGTTAATATCACGATTTTCGTATCCCATTTGAGTTCCCGCCTCCACAAAAGCCGCCACCAAAGGAGAATGCCATGGAGATTCCTGAACCGTAAGCAATCCCCCTCGACTGTGATACTTATTGTTGGCCAAGTAGGGATTGCGATTGTCCTCGGATTTCTTGAAGTACCGCAGCACGTGATCGTAATCCCAGCCAGGATTGCCCAGCGAAGCCCAGTGATCGTAATCATTGCGATTGCCACGCACATAAAGCATATAGTTTAGAACAGAACTGCCGCCAAGAACGCGACCTCTTGGCCAATTGCAGCGATTGTTTTGCATTCCCAGACAAGCTTTTGTTGAGGGTTCGGTCTTGTAGGCCCAATCCAGTTTGCTTAGTTGCAAATAGGCCGCCAGTGAGGGAACATCCGAGATCTCGTTCTCATCGGGACCCGCTTCAATTAGCAGAACCTTCCATTTTCTCACTTCACTCAATCGATTGGCAACCACCGCTCCAGCGGATCCACTGCCCACCACAATGAAGTCGTATTCGGGAAGCAGATTCAGTTGATCCAAGGGTCTCGATTCGGGATCCACGGCATCGTAGCGATAGTAAGTGATGGCCGCCAGCATCAGGGGAATCAGCCAGAGGCCAGTGGTCACCACTCCGAATGTGGATTTGATCACAGTGGTTATGAAGAGGAGGTTTAGCACCATTTTGGATGGGGGATTTCCACTTCAGGGAGTTGAGTTTCCTTCGATTATGCTTTTCCTTGTTATTTCTTGGGTTTTTCGGGGATTGTTTCTTCTTCTCGCTCTCTAAAGTCTAGCGTTTCTTTCTTTTGTGCATGGCGGGGCTCTGATGTTGCCCGGATTTTAGTAAGCTTTCTTGCTCAACTGATTTTGTGAAATTGCGCTTGTCTTTCTAGTAAGATGTAGAAATGTTGCATTAAGAATGTCTACCATTTATTATATAGTTTATAGAACTTTTCTGGTTCTCCAGACGTAATAGAACTTGAGAGTTCTCTAATTACTTAGGTATTTTTTCTATTTTCTTTTAGCTTGCCAGTATGATTGTATTACAACTCCATTTAAAGGTTTAGATGATCCATTGCTTAATTGCCATTTGTGTACAAACTCTTAAGTGGTTTTGTTATTTTCGGTCCTCGAATCCTTGTTATATTTTATCCTTGCTGTTGTTACCATGTGCTTTCCTTGTGCTCTTCGTAAGCCAGCTGAAAAATAAAGAAAAGCGTGTGAGAAAAAGTGTATGCAACTTAGTTTAATTTCCACTGATAATCCAAGTACTAAATTGTGTTTAATGAAAGTAAAATTATAAAATACTTTATATAAAAAGTTTCATAACAACCAAACAACATTCTTAGCACAAAGCTTACAAACAAATAACATTTTATTAAGATTAAAAGGAATATGTGTTCTCATAAGCTTCCAACTTTGATTTTTTCTTCGATCTAAAGTTACAAGTTTGCTTTCTTTCGAAACTTCGCCAACTGCTCAACTTAAGCTGTACAAATTTTCTGGTGTTCAACCAACCGAAAAGTGCTCTAATTGTTTTGCCAATTGTTTGCATGTTCTGCCTGTCGAAAATCGAGCAGTTAACCAATTTGGATCTGATTTGCCTAATTGCCCCATCGAATGCACTCGGTTGCAACAGTTGTTGTTTGCATTGTTGCATTAATCCAAAGAGCAACGATTCCACGATTCCATCACGATTCCCCCACATTTCCTGACCAATTTTGTATGTTAACACCGCGACGACCTTGACGTTATTATGGCCAATAGCGACAAAGGGGGATTGTTAGCGGCTTTTCATTTCGGCTTATAATGTTGGCCACGTAAATGCAACCATCTTTCATTTGTTTGTCTTTCAAATTCGTCGGCCGTTTTTTCGGTTTTGGATTACAACAATATTTTGGTTGTACGATCCACTGACGTAATCGGTTGGACCCAGGCTTTTTTATCTTTTTTTTTTACTTTGTTGCTGTTGTTGTTGTTGTTATTGCTGTAGTTTTTGGATTTTTTCGGGGTATTCGTAATTGGCGTGCTCGATTGGGCAAAAGACATACGAAATGGGTTTCGTTTCATTTCGATTGTATTGCGAGCAGTTTTTTTTTTTTTTTTTTTTGTATCTGAGCCGGGGTTCAAGCCCAGATCGAGACTCAATAGCTTTTGGCTATATTTGGCCGAGGGACTTGTTGACACATGGTTGTTGTTGTTTTTGTGGTGTTTCTGGTGTCTGTAGTTGTTGTTGTTGTTTTTGAGTTGTGTTATCGAGCGGGTGTTGAAATATTCAACGGTATTTAGCGCCTGTCTATCCAGTTTACAAAATGGGAGAGGGGTTTACTTTTTGTAAAGAGGGGTTGTCTTTTTTTTTCTTTTTTTTTTTTTGAGTGGGAGTGGTGGGTGAGAAAATTACAATTTACATACCAGGCCTAATGAGTGTGAAACATAAAGACAGGTGAAGGGATGCCCGCGGGTTCCGAGGGAAAACAAAAAGTGACAGGTGTTTGGCGAAAGACAGGGAAGTGTTGGCCATTTCATTTCAGTGATTAACGATACCTCCGTATTAATAAAACGAATCAATTTGGTTCGCTTTATAAGTTCATCAAATTGGTTGAACCACAAATTAATATAAAATTGGCCCATAAAGAGCTCCTAATATTAATCATTTATTAAGGAGTTAAACAAGTTGTTTCCCTTTTATTTGTTATTGTTATGGCATTATATATAAAAAACGTGAACTTGGGAGAGTTACAATGTCATTAACATTATTTTTATTGGCTTGTTAAATGTGCGTAGAAAAAGCTAGTAAAAACTTTTTATTACAAAAGGCATTTGTGTTGACATTAATTTCTTGGAACAGTTTTTATTAGTTCAGTTACATTTAAGCTATTATAACCACAAACTTTTTGTTCTTGGGTTGACAAGTTTATGGATTTATAAACCAAATTAAAGCCCATTTGTTGTATTTTTTTTAGTAAAAAATAAGATACATTTTCCGCTCTCTTTCTCTCTTAATTTCCCCATGAAACCCGGTCACTCTGACATAATCAATTTCAATGTCGATTTCTTATCACTTCAATTGCCAACCGCAAAAACAAGCTCTTTCGGTGGCCAAGTGAAAGGCCAGTAAGACTGGGCCAACCGCAAAACAACAACAACAATAACAACAACAAAAACTTAAAAAACAAAAAAAAAACAAAACAGGTGGCTATCAAACCTTTCCTGCCGCAGATGCAGATACGGATTCGATTTCGGTTTCGGATTCGGATTCCGACTTGGATTCGCTATCTCGAGAGTGGAAGCTGCGGGTCCATTTCATCGGCGATGTTTTCTGCTTTTCTTAGGGTTCGTTTTTTTTTGTTTCGTGTGTGTGTGTGTGTGATTTGTTTTGTGCGAAAAACCTCCGCGGGGCAGTGGCAGCGCGGCAGCAGCAACAACAAAATTGTTGTAAAAATGTCGAAAAAAGTTGCACGAAATTGGGTCAGCGGCGACAGCAAACAAGTTTACTTTGCGGCTCCGGGACCAGGTAAACCTGTTGGCCCGGCCCGGAGTTATCATCCATCCCACCTCGCCACCCCCCTCGCCCCCCCTTTGCCCCCCTCGCCACGCCCCTTTCAGCCGCTATTGACATGCGTCATTACAGCGGTAGAAAAACAGCGGTGTTTTCAGGCTCGAGCCAAAAAAGTACAGAGACAACTGTTTACAAAACAATAGAAATATTTGCAGGCACTTGGGAAGAAATATAGATTGTATGAGGAGTATTTTTAAAAAAATTCTACAAAAAGAAAAGAGATAAAAATAATTGCACTGATTGTGAAATATCGTCCAGGAATTTATTCATTTATTTATTTTGTAATTTTAAAATTATTTAATAAATGTAGAAATGCAAAAATATATTTTGAATTAGAATTATAAATGAATACTCCTATTTAATTGTCTTGCAAGATTGGAGTTTACATGGTTTATATATTTTAATCCATTATTGAAGGAAAACTGATTTAAATTTAATTTAAAAATAAAATATTCATATCAAAAAATATATATTTTGCGTCAGGAATATACTCCGTTACACAAATTATAAACTATAACAACCTTCTTGAAATTGTAAAGCCAACAACTATAATGTTGAACGCAGCTGTATAGAGATTATTATATTTGCAAGCTTTGGCTGTAAGCCAATTAGACTTCCTGTCCAGCTGAAGGCCATGATCACTGATCACTGATCAGCCTTCTTCAGACCTTTGTTTGCTTTGCTTTGCCATTTGCTACTTTGCTACTTTTAGCACCCACGCATCCGACCACTTTATCACGATGATTGAGACAATTAAAGTGATTTGCCCGCCGATTTTGTGCGCTAATTTAGTGTAAACAAACGCAGACATCAGTCATTCACTCATTCACTCACTCACTCACTCTCTCATTCATTCAGACAGTCAGTCACTCAGTTGGTTATTTAGCCACTCGACATCGTTATAAAGTCGTTGGGTTCATGATTACAATGTCGGTCTGTGTCATTTCGTGTCAGTCACCTTGGCCAGCAGGTGGCAAAGTCATTTTGCCATTTTACCCATTTGCCATTTGCCGGCTGGATTTGAATTCTTCAGCTCTGGCTCTTCAGCAGACATGTCATTGTGTCAATGACTTTGTTTGGCCCAAAGCAGAAGCGAGAGATTCCCGGCAAACAGTGCCTGTTTAACTGTATTGAAATGGTGTAATTAATTAATTATAGTACTCACGGCTAAGTAAAATGCCTTATTTACCTAGCGGAAAATTTCATTTAGCTGCAACAACACCCAGGGAAATGCTTGCAACAACTGTTGCTGCACGGAAAGAAAGAATTTAATTGATTTTGAATGTTTACTTTTTTTTTATAAAATTCTTGTTAAAATTTTCTATTTTGATTCAATGGAAATTCGAAAGATTTGAAGAGCATTTATTGCTTTTTTATTATTGTTGTTTGAATCCTTTGAGCTCTTTATTTGTTTCAGTGTATTTGTGCTTTGCTGATGCGTGCCAAATGTTAATTAAAAGCATGCACTGGCGATCAAATCGAATAAAATTAGGATATTAACGACTTTTAGGAGATTGCTTAAAAAGTGTACATTGCAGTTAAGTAACGTAAATATACAAAGTTAATTTTACGCTAAAAGGAAAGTAATCATTTGAAGCGTTTTAATACTGCTGCCTTGCAAAATTCAATGATTTTTAACGACTGTTTTAAATCAGGCAGCCGCAATTTAAAAGCCTCCTTTAACTTAATGCCCGTTGGAAAAGCCATTAGTGTCAGACTTGAGGCCTTAACTTAAATGTTGCTGCTGTTATCGAAGATGTTGCTGCTGCGCATTGTTGTTGCTGCTGTTCGCTGAAGTTATGCGAAGTGGGCGTGGCCATCGTCTCCCTACACCTCATTTCTTTTTTAATGTAAATGCAAATTTCTTTCTTTTTTTTCTGTTTTCTGTTTATTTTTTTGTCGTTGTCTACACAAGAGCATAATGTTCAAAAAGCAAACAATAGTTGGTGTTGTTGCTGCGGCAGCTGATGTTGCTGCCAGTTATTGCTGCAAAGACAAATCTTTCTATTGTCTTTTGGCGTTGCAAAAAGTAAAAAAAAGGGAAAAGATGACGAAGAAGAAGAAGAAGAAGAAAGAGTTACAGCAGCAGCAGCAACATCACAGCAACAATGACAATGGCAAGCGAACCGTTAGTGTTGCTGCCGTAGCTGCAACATATAGCCTACTTATCAAAGCCCCTCTTTCTTTATTGTTAATGTAATGTTACTTTTTTTGTTTGTTTGTCTTCTTGAACGTGTTTTTTATACTTTAATGTGGTTTTTTTTTCATTTTAACGTTTTGTGGGTGGATTGTGCAAATGAAATTGAGAAAAAAAACTATGCACTTGAGTGCATTTCATGTCGAACTCTTTTCACCCGTTATTGTTATTATTATTATTTTTTATTTTTGCAACCGGCGACAGGCATTCGAAACTTTAGCCTTTCAATTCACATCACTTCATTTTTTTTATTTTTGTTGGCTTACTTGCAATTCTTAGCCCACGTAGCCTGGCACTTGTGGCACATCGATCACAAAAACGACGTCACGGGATCCTTTGGCAAAAAAATAGTGATGCTCAAAAAAAAATATATATGCTGGATATATATTTATATATATATATCGGATAACTGGAACCGCTAACTGCGTCTGCGCGGCTGCGTTGCACGAAGTCAACTGAACGATCCGTTTGCCGCGAAATTCCGAAAAGCTACAGCTGAAAGCAACAACAACAGAAACAACAACAACGACAACGACAACAACGACAGCTGTTGCATATTATTGGCACATCGAACAAGTTCGCTGGCGAACAAGTTTGAAGCTCTGATAACGGTACAACAGTTGGAGCTACCAACTGCTTGAGGAGGAAGAAGAAGAAGATGCGGTCATTATGCCAACAAAAGCAGAAGGTCAAATCGCTAAGGGGAAAGAGGAAGAGCAGACGGGTGGTAATTGAGTCTAAATGGTCGACAAAAATAGGTTACGTTTCGAAAAGTGATTGATAAAAGATTACGTTAAAGAGGTGACCTCATTAAAAATATATATATACTGGAACATCATGATTCTCAAAAAGTAATTTAGTAATTAGTTATCGATTAGTAGTTGATAATTAATTAATAAAATACGTAAAATTCTTTCAGAATTTAAAGAGCCCAACATTATGCGTTTGGAGTATTTATTTGGAGTATTTGCTAACTTGTTCTGAAATATTATATTTAAAACAATCTAGCAGAAAACCTATCCTCACATTTCCATAAATTTATAAAGAAAAAAGATTACAAAAGAGTTTTACAAGAAAGGTAGCTAAACAAAATTTCCACAATACCGCAAAAAAATTTGGCTAAAGACTTCCGCTAATTAGTATCCAGTCCGAAGGGTTTATTTATTCCTTGGAGTATATGTTTCAACTGGAGAACTGTCTTCGCTTGGCTGGCTGCATTCCTGGGATGCCAAACTGACCAGAAAATATGTCCAAATGAAGTTATTAACCCATAAACATGGCTGTGAAAAATCTGTGTGTTTTTCTACTTCTGCTTCATTTTTTCTCCGCTCGCGAGAGATCTCTTTGGCAATTGGCTGGCACAACCTGGCTGGCTGTGTTTTGTCAACGGGTATAATTTATGTAATCATGAGCCAAAAAAGCTAAAAAAAATAAACAGCACAGCGACGGCAAAGAGCAACAACATGATTTAGGTAAGCTGTTGAAATATTTCACTGCTGTCCGTTTCCCATTTCGCTTCGTTTCTTGGCTCGCCGTTTTTGTGTGTTGGGTGTTAAAGTGCAATTAGTGCTCAGGGAAGAGGGATATACCACCTATATATATATATATGTACACCCAAATATATATAAATTTAAAGAGGGGCCATGGGCAAGGAGGTGGGACCCATTGAGATAAGCTTGCTGAAAAGGGAATGTGGCGATTTGAAATAGCAACGCCCTCAAAAAAAAATGCAACTCATAGAAAAACAAAAACTGATTTGTTGACCAGCCTTTGAATGCCCTTGAAAGTAAAATCCTTTGATGATAATCATAATAAAAATGTTATGAGGAAAAGGACGAAAAAACTAGATATTGTATTTAATTAAACTTTAAGGGGGTCTTCCTATGTGATGGGTTGAAAAAATCGATTTTTTTTTTTTTTCATAAATTGCTCCCTTAACATGTCTAGAATACGGTAGTAAAGCGATTTTAGAAAATTCGAAGTCGTTTTAAAGATACAGCAGGTAAAAGAAAGAGCGGTTCGAAGCGCTGAGTTGGCAGTTAGAAACTTTAAACGCGTTTTTCTCAAAACTGTGTTTTTCAAACTTTCCTCCATTGTATCTCAGAAACGGCTGGACCGAATTACTTGAAATTTACAGGGCACACTCAATATATGTAAACGCATGGAATGAACTATTATCAATCGAAAATTTTCAAAACTTCGATTTTTTTATAGCAAAAAACAAAAAAAAAACGCCAAATTTGCAACTTTTTTTTCAAATGTCTATCAAAAATCCAATTTTTTTTATATTCATTTGATTGTAGTTCATTCCGTGCATTTAAGCCTACAAATTAAAACGCCGTTTATTTTTTTTTTTTCTGATAAGCCGATCAGCCGGAATCGTGGAGGAAGTGGGAGCTCTTTTTTTCGAGGCGGGGGTGTTCAGAGCGCTGTAACTCTAGTTTGACCGAATATTTTTTGCTGAAATTTTTTATTTATACTGTCCAAATATGTGTTAATAAATGATAAAAAACTTGAAGCTCTAAATATTTACTGATCGTAGAAAAAAAATCCTAAAATAACCCTAAAAAACAGGCCGTCACATAGGAAGACCCCCTTAAGTATATTATTATATATAAACATTTTTAAAAAACTTTCTTTAGGTAGTTCGCTTTATGGAATAAATAAAAACCCATACCCTTTTCAAGGGTATCGAAACCTTCGCTCTGGCAAAGAGCTCCTTAAACTCAATTGGATCTGTTTTTCGGACTTCAAGAGGGGGTGGCTATTCACTTTATTTAAGTGCACCATCTGGCGAAAGGCTCCACCAAACAAGAGCTCGAATTAAAAAGGGCAGCAAGTGGCTTTAACTTTGGATTAAGCCTCGTTAGTTAACCGCGCGGATGTTTGGCTTTTGATTTGGATTTCGTAGTTCGGTTTTCGGATTTCGGATTTCGGATTTTGATTGCCTACGTGAGGCGCGGCACCTAACACCTTGCCCCATCTATGACATAAGCGGCTGCTGTCTGATATTTTTTTTGACAATGCTCCTCCATATACTCACCCCCTCCTTTTCTTACCAGTTTGCAATTGAAATTATATGCCTTGAACGATTTCGGGTTCGGATCGGTTCGGTTTATTCGGTTTATTCGGTGTATTCGGTTTTTTTTACGGTTTGGTTTGTGTTGGCTTTGCTTTTGGTTTTTCTTCGTTGCAATTGCAACTTCGTCGGCGGACTGAGGCACGGCATAATTGACCGAAATTAAACAGAGATTATTCAATCCCTCCTGTAACTCCCCAAGCCTCTTCCCCAAAAAAAAGAGAAAAAACCCAACCAGTCTTGGATTTGTTTTCTTCATTCGTATCTGTTTTTTTTTGTGCGATTTGTCGCGTGTGTTCGACATCACGTATCTCTGTTTGCACTGAAGAGCTAACGAGGATGGCGATGGCTTCGTGGGAGAAGAGAGTATAAAGTATAAGATATAGGAGAAGAAGGGGGAAAGGGGAAGATAGTGGAGCTAATGCAAATTCCTCTTGACAAGTATTATGATTAATTCCGATTCGATGCACACATGAACTGATGAGATACACGAAATGAATACCGTTGAAAGCCATTGCCTGAAATGATTCACTCTATTCGAATTATCTCAGTTGATTTATTCAATACTCTAAGTGGGGGCTGTACTCGATCATCCATTTGCTTTGATTAAGAGTGCGTAAAGTACTTGTTTTATAATGTGTATAATTCTTCTATTAAATAATTTATTCACCCATTCCACTATCATCTTTTATAGCAGTTTACCAAAAGGATTTGTTATTAAACTTACCAAAATTTTAACTTATTTCAATGGGTTAATTTTATTTACTTAAATAGTCACTTGATTGATTTACTATTTATTTAATTGATTTTAAATAGCCCATCTATCACTTTATTTCGATATTGAAGCACACATCCATTATTCAGCCCTATTAACTATACATAAAAATTAAAATAAATTTCCCTATCTGCAGATATCAATCACAATAGCCTACTGTAACTCCACGTTCACCCATATCTTAACCCCGCCCCCGCGTTTTGTGCATTTCCTATCTTACCTCATCTGCCGGCTCTTTTTTTCAAGGGGTCTCATCGATCGAAGCGAACTCTTGGCGGTTTAATGACCCAATTTCGTGTGACCGAGCCATCGTTTCACTGACCGCAGACACCGATGAATTCACCTCACGTCCCCCGATCTTTAATGCCGCTCCGATATACTTATACGTATATATATAGTGTGTCATCATCATCTTGGCTCCCCGCACTTCTTCATCATCTTTGGCACAACACTTTCCATTCGCAAGCGATCGCCTATGACTTGTCGTTTCGTTAAAATCAAATCAAATATTTGGCCCGGCATTGTTTGCATTCATTTATTTATTAGTTATTTCCCACTGTGTACCATCGAAAAGGGGCCTTATGTAAGAAGTCTGGACATCGCCTTGGGTGGTTTATAGACTCGGTTTCTTTGTTATTATGATTTCTGCAATGTTATTACCGGAAAGGGGGTGTGCAACTTGCTTTTGGGCTTCTTTTGGTGCTCGAGGTAGCATGCGAAATTCGCAATTGTCCGGCTTTTTCGCTGGCAGTCGATAATTGTCGACAGGCCATTGCCCAAAAACTTTCAACTGACACCTACGAAATAAAACGTGCCGAGTGCCGAGAGCTCTATGTGGTCAACAAATTTCTGGTAACCTTGGCACACTTGAACGCTTCAACGAAAGCGAAAATGAAACTGTTTTTAATGGCACAACACGGAAGCCTGGCTATCAAGCTACGCCCACGGCTAAGAAAATATGAAAAAAAAAATATTGAGAAAAAGAGGGCGGGGGAACACGGAAACTATCAGCATATCATAAATGCAGAGTTTATACTTTTTCAGGGGTCTTTGCGGGGGAATGGTTGATTATACTGACTTTTTTTTTGACATTTGGCTTTAGAAAAGCGGAAGAGCGGGCAGCCCAGAAAAAGCTGGCCAAAAGGGGCGGGTTCAAAATACCGCCCAGCACTTAAGGCAAATCGAAAAGCCAAATTGAAATTGGGAATTTCGTGACTTGACTTTCTCTGGGGTTTCAGTCTTGGCTAAGTGTTAAGAGTGGTTTGTGCATTTGCTTACTTACCGTTCACATATTTTTGGAAAAAACGAACGTTTTTTATTATTATAAAAAAGTATATTGGCAGGGCTTGCATAAAATACACTTTTGTGTACCCTATAAAAAAAATTATATTTTTTACGACACCTCTTTGGCTATTAAAAACAGAAAAATTAAGTGGAAAGAAAAATTGATCTACCAAAGTGTGAAACACACACAAATTTTCATGTAATAATACATGTAAATTTAGGAATCCTTTGTGTATAATGTGTTGATTATGTAGATACAACGAATTTGACAAATCAGGTAGATACAAATCAAGTAGCCGACCCGTATTACGAAGTAAAATTATTCTTAAATGATTTAAATACATTTAATGATGATTAAAACCAATAAAACGATTTCAAACGATTTTTTTAAATAAATTACCACACAATTTGTTATCTGAACACTTTAATAAATGTCCGTCCAACATTAAGGAAATCAAGTAGCCGACATGTACAACTAAATGACCAAAATAAAAAACACTATCATTTTTTTCATAAATACATAAATATTTATTAAAATGCTTGATAAAATATTAAAAAAAATGTATGTGGGAACTCTTAAACTCAACTTAACCGAATAACTAAGCATAAATTAAGCGGCGAAGGCGAAACGAGGAAGTCGATAAAACGAAAATATATAGCGATAATATTACATCAGTTAATCCACATTTGACTAGTAGAAACATAAATTAGCGATAAACATTTGAAGCTAAGATGCCGAATTGCTCGCCCTCCTGGCGCCCCAGTCCTCTTTAATCAAATCGGAGGCCTTTTCCCCAATGGCGATGACCGGGGCATTGGGATTCCCATTAACGATCGTTGGCATAATGCTGGCATCCACAACCCGAACACCGGATACGCCATAAACTCGGAGTCTGGGATCCACAACCGCTGTGACATCCCAGCTTGGACCCATTCGACAAGTTCCCGCCGGATGATAAATCGTAAAAGTGAACTCCTTAATGCAGCACGCCCAGTATTCATCCGATTGGAAAGGCAGATGCCTGCAACCCGGCAGCGGAATATTGTGCAATCGGGAGCCAAAACGCTGGAAGGCCTGCGTATTGGATACGTTTATAGCCAACTTAATGCCCTCGACCAGCACATCGATGTCCTCCTGGTGGGCAAAGTAGTTCGGTATGATCTTCGGCTGCTGCTGTGGATTCCGCGAGTTCAAGCGCACCCATCCAGTGCTTTTGGGGCGCAGAAGCAAAGGCAGTATCGACCAGGTTTCACTGTGCTGCAGCGGCTTGTAAACCGTGTTGTAGAAACCATCTCGCAGATTCAATATCTTGCGAATCTGCTCGCCGCCATCTGAGTTTATGGAACTGGGACAGAAGTGGAACTGGACATCTGGCCAATCGACCGATGGATCCTGATACTTGGTGTTCAAGAAGGCCACGCCTTCTACTCCAGAAAATGTCATGGGACCACGTTCTCTTAAAATGTACTCCATGGAAACTGGGATAGTTTGAAAGCGATTCCGGGTGACGGTAAGTGGAGCATCCACCACGAAGGTTAAACCACCGAGACCCACGTGATCCTGCATGTTATTCCCGACGGGCAGATCGGATATCACCGGGATATTGTGCTCCTGCAGATGTTCCGCTGGTCCAACTCCAGAAAGCATTAGTAACTTCGGGGTATTCAGAGCTCCAGCACTTGCGATAACTTCTCTCCTCACAAAAACCAGGTTCTTGCGACCACCTCTCATGTACTCCACTCCGATGGCCCTCTTTTGCTTGTCGAATATAATCCTGGTGGCTTCGGCATGAAGGAGAACATCTAAGTTTTGACGCTGGCGAACGGGGCGTATGAATGCTTTCCCAGTGGAACATCTCGCTCCACGACGAATTGTGCTTTGTGTGAGCATGAATCCCGTTTGCTGGGCGCCATTTATGTCCCGATTCTCGTAACCCATTTCCATTCCAGCCTGCAGGAAGGCAATTGAGAGGGGAGTTCGCCAGGGAGCCTCCTGAACGGTGAGATAGCCACCAGTTTCATGGTAAGGCGTTTTGGCCAAGTAGGGATTTCGCACATCCTCCGATTTGAGGAAGTACTTCAGCATGCTGTCGTAATCCCAGCCAGGATTGCCCAGCGAGGCCCAGTGGTTGTAGTCGTTCTTGGAGCCGCGAACATAGACCATCGCATTGAGAACCGAACTGCCGCCGAGAACTTTTCCCCTTGGCCAAAAGCAGCGATCGCCCTTCATCGCCTGACAATATTGGCGAGTGGACGAGGGTGTGGTTTGGTACTTCCAGTCCAATTCGGTCAGCTGAAGGTATCCCGCCAGAGCAGGAACATCCGAGATCTCAGTTTCATCGCCACCGGCTTCCAAGAGGAGAACTGTCCAATTGCGCACTTCGCTCAGGCGATTGGCCACCACAGCGCCAGCGGATCCGCCGCCGATCACCACGAAATCATACTGACGACGTATCTGAAAAATAGGGATTTCAAAAGGGATTAGAATCCAATAACAATAGTGACCAATGATAAAGTAATAAATACTATAACTCTTCATCGAATCAGGTTACAAAATATAAATGATTTTGTATTAGAATTTGTAGACACAGAAGTAAAACATTGAAAAGCATAAAGAGTTATAGTTGCAAATTGAACAACAAAGTGAATAAAATAGTAATATTTTACTATAATATATTTTATTGATATGCAGACACAGCAAATAGAAATGCTTTTTTATTGAATACCCGCAGACAAAACAAAAATGGGCAAACAATAAATATATTTACAAAGAAATGGTAGCCAAACAAAATGATAATGATCTATTTAAAACAAAAAACGATAGCGTTTTAAATGATTAACGTGGCATTAGTGCTACTGAAATGTAAACGAAGTGAACATGAACATGAATAATTATTGTAATATGGTTAAAGGGTTTTGGTAATATGCCTTTGAGGTAATAATAATTACAAGCTTAAAATAGAAAACTATAAATCAAAGTGTATTGAATTATATAAGTAAGTTGGTATTTAAATTTAGAAAAGGAAAGCTACAGAGAAGTTGGGAGGTAGATAAAACCATTTTAAATTGGCAAAATGAAACAATATTTAATGGAAACAATTTTATGGGATTTTGGGTGTAGAATTATTGTTACAATGGATTTATATTTAAACTGGGAGATATTTATTTATGCTTTGTAAATTAAATGGGATCAAAGTTTTAGCTCAAAAGTGTTTTTCGCTTTAGATATTCCGTTCTAAAATCTTATAGAAGATATAGTGCGAAAGGGAGACCCAACTTACGACGGTTGGCTCCTGAACCTTGTTCTCGGGATCGACGCTTTGATAGCGATAGAAATTCATTCCGATCGCCAGCAGCGGGATCATGCCAAGCAAAGACGTCATTGTGCCAAACGCCATGTTTCAGTAATTGTCAAATCCACGGATCCTCCTGGCAGTGTTTTCCCGATCCCGAACCAGCAGCGTTGCCCACCGAATTCCTTTGCTTTCCGGCACTTTCCCGGTAACAATGAGCCGGAGCACTCGATGAAAGGGCAGCCGATGAGGCTGTGTTCGTATTAGAGTTCCCGGAGGCAATCGATTCCCCGCCGCTGGCCAAGATCTTTGGAGTGTAGTTGCGAATGCCGCCGGGACGAGCGGATTTGAAGTGCGCCCGTGCCCGCTCGTCCTCCTCCAAGATGTCCAGATACGACTTGATGTACAGGTGGTGGCTCAAGTAGTGCTTCTGCTTGTCCAGCGATCGATTCGATTTGCTCGAGACCAAAGAACTCGGACAGCCGCGACTTGAGCTGCTGCTACTGCGACTGCTGCTGGCACTGCTGCTGACCGCCGATATCGAGGATATGGAACTGCAGTGGCACGACGAGTTATATATCCCGCTATCCGAACTCTGCGAACTGCTCCTTTGCAGATTTAGCTTGGCGTAGTGCGAATCCGTATCCGATTGACTTGTACTCGCTCCACTCACCGGAACTTTACTCCTCTCGTAGGTCTGCTTGCTCAAATTGTACTTGTGTCGCAGTCGATAGTTCTGATTGTTGTTACTGTTCGGATTACTCGGATTATATTCGTTGGTGGTGGTGGAGGAGGAGCTGCTGGAGAGGTGGCTAGCGGGTGTATAGATCGGTTGGTTGTTGTTGTTGCTTGTGTTGTTGATGTTGTTAATGCCGCTGAAGCTCTTTCGCTGCGGCTGTCGTTTGTGGTGGGGCGATTGTTGTTGGTGCTGCTGGTGTTGTTGTTGGTGTGGCTGATTTTGCTGCTGCGATATCTCTTGGCCCATATTTTGACAGAAATATGAACAGAACTGCAAGGCAGAAAAAAATACAAGTTATTAAAAAATCTACAAAATATAAATATCTAATCTATAATATCTTTTTAATGGAGTAAAGAAAATTTCAATTACTTAAATTCTACTTTATCACCTTTATATCCCAGAAAAATAAATAATGTTTAGATTTTAAAAAGTTATGGAAAACTCATTAGGGCGGATCTTTGCATAAAACATATGTTTTATATAAAAATAATTACTAATTTAAATTTTACTGTTTAGTATTAATTGTTTTTATTGAACACAGTTCGTTGACAATTAGTTTAATACCCATATCATTTTGTTCATTAAGTGTAAATCATCAAATCAAATTTAATTGCTTAACAAATTGAATTCGGAATACAAACTGATCGATAGTCATGTAAAAATTTAAGCCTCATTAATTCAAACGGCCACATTTACGACACTATCTCAATAGGTTTTTATAGCAATCATTTTTCGGCTCGGTTCGCAGTACTTCAGTATTTCCCAGCCAAATCCATTGATGGAGCAACCAGCTCTCCATCCATTTCCAGATAACGACAATCGAGCGTGGGAGCGGCGCTATCATTCATCCATTTATGGATGATGGGTAACTGATGAGCATTGTAGCTGCCTCTTTTTGGTCTCTTGTTAACATGTTTGCCATTGTTGCATGACTTGCCAAACGAAAACGAAAACGAATAAAAAGTAACAAAATCCACAACACAACGAAAAAAAAATGAAAAAAACAAAAATAAACTGGCTCGAAAATCAGCAACATGCAAGCATTATTGTCTAGCGGAAGCCGCTATATATGCGTATGTATATCTTACTTAAAGCCTGCAGTTTGGCAATCATTGGCCAACAGATGGCGCTGTCACACGCGCAGCCAAAACAAAAGACTTAGGCAACGAACTTGTTTACACTTTTCGCAAGCAACGAAAAACGAAAAACTACGGCTATAAAACGTTATCAAATCGCACAGAAATTGAATTAAAAAAATATAAATATTCAAATGATGTCAGCTGCATCTCATTAGCCAGCCATTCATTTCTTTTCTCTCTTTTTTCTTCTCATTTCTACACTGTTTTTGTTTTTTCCCCGCCTTGATATTTCTCTATTTTTCTTTCTCTCGCTGGCTTGTTTTTCAAGTTCAATGCCGTTTGGCAGGCGGAAAAAGAAAATGGCAAACCAAAAACAAAAAAATAATAAATCCTCGACATTTATTTTGTCTCTTGTCTCTCGGGAGTCTTGAATGTCTCAATGTCTCGACCAGTAAAATGCAATTTCGTTATTTTGTTTGTCCATTGGCGGCATCGGGCATTAATTGCCGTCCAGCTCCTGTTGTTGTTTTTTATTTTTTATTTATTTATTTTGTTGTTGTTGTTGTTGTTGCTTTGTGTGGTTTTTCCAGTTTTCCCCCCGCGCTCTCGATTTAAAGCGATCCCAGTGAAAGCCAAGCGACATCGAGCTTCCTACATACGGTACTCGTATTTCATGTAATCACTTTTGTATGTAATATTTATTTTATTTTTCCCTTTTTTTTTTTTACTCGTGTTCAGTTTTTTTTTTCTTATATTTTTTGAGGGTACCTCTGTCACAACACTAAAAAACAAAAGTAACTGGAACTGCTCTCGATTAATTAACCGCACCGAAAATAGTTGTCTATTTTTAGCAATGCGCAAAATGCTGTTAACTAAATTGAGATAGATATATGTGCATATAACTATTTTTTGCCTGGAAATTTCGCTTGAGCGATTTGAACGGCTCGACGGTTGCCATGTAACTAACATAAAAAAAAATACAGAAAATACAAAAAACAAACATCATCAGCGGCAGCGGCAGAAATTAAATCCAAAATGCGAGAAATTCATTCACTCAAATCCCCGTTAAAGGCAGACGCAACACTGCCCGCTAATTTATGCAACGCCCTTGGGCGGAGTGACAAAGGAAAACCCTCCAAGATGTATATACTCGTCTATATATATGTTTTTTTTTATTTGACGCAATACTGGGCTAAGTTTTCTCGGGCATTTTTACATCACGTTGATGTCGATTCATCCATTTTATTTCGTTGGCCGAGTCGTCATTATGCAATTCACACATTGTTAGCAACTGGCCGAAGTTTCTGGCTTAGTTTGCTTTTTTTTTTCATCTTTCGGGCCTCAACTGGCTGCCAATTATGATCTGACAGCTTTTAATTATGGCCAGACTTTATGCCCCATAATTGATGACATTTTCACGGATTTATGTGTGCTTGTTTGTTTGTTTCTTCGGTCTGCCCTGCCCTTTGTGGGTCGCATCGCACATAAATTCAGCCCGAAAGTGGTAAGTAATTTCAGCCACTTTACCGCGCCTGAACGCTTTCTCGACAATCGGTCGAGTCACGGTACCGTGACACATTAAAGAAGCTCAACTTGGCTAACAAACTCATACGCGAAAACATAAAAGTTTGAAGGAAACGATCATGGCGCATTTCCGTACTACTACGTGTGCTGCAGTTGCCGGGCGACACCTGAAAATTGACTAATTACATCGTTTACCTCCTTGGAATTAATCAATTGTTGGGGGTTTCAAGGTAGAAAAAGCGTCTTTAATGGTTATTGAAAAATGGGAATAAAGGTGGAGGTAAAAAGTTTAGTCTTTAAGTTATTAAAGATATGTAAATTGTTGTCCTATTATATTTCAATTGCTGATTAAAGTCATTAATTTTTATTTATAAGGTTTATAGAAAGTACGATTTTAATCAAATATGTGTCCTAGATTTAATTAGATTTATTTCACTAACTTTTTTTCAATTCTTGCTTACATCAAAACTCTGATAAACCTTTAGTTTCTTTTATTCCTTTTATATTTTTCAAGGGGTCACAAAAAGTAACTAAAGTCTTATACTAACATAATAATTCTGTACATATAAATTAAAATTCTACCTCTGGTAAAAACAATCTTCGCTTTGCTGATCAACAAGAAATACACGCATTTTTCCTCCCAACAAGAAATTCCTCTATATTTTTATCAGACTTCCTAGGGTATTCCCCATTCGATTCCACTTTTCTCTCTGCCTCCATGAAGCGACCATATGGTTATATAGCAGCACTTTCTTGCTGGCCTGCTTGGCACTTTTAATTGCCCGACTCGTATGCATATGCAGTGCCAGTGGCGATACACGCGCTCCATGATTGCCTCTTTATGGCTGCGACGTGCACAAATTGATAATAATTCGCACAGAGGTGTGAGGCGGTGGATCGCTGGACTGCTGGATCGCCAGATCGCTGGATCGGTGGATCGGTGGAGTAATGCCACCGATTCGGCGGCGGTAGAAAGTGTGAATAGACCACAAACAAATAAAGCAAAATGCAAGGCGTGGATGGGAGGAGTCTTCTCTTACATAAGAATCTGGCCCACAGTACTCGCCTCCTTTTCGTAAATATTTACTATCTTACTTTTTTTTTTTTTTTTTTTACTTTTTGGCGCCCTCTTTTTATTTTTCTGGCTACTTCTTCGTTGAAGGGCCAGAAATTGTAGTTGTTACATAAAATAAAAGTGAAAATGATCGCAGCATTTTGTTGTGTTTGCATGCAAATAGGTGTTAATGTACGAGATAATAATTATTTGTGGGTTTATTAACTGCTGTTGCTGTTCAAGTTGTAAAAGTTTGACTTTGTCCATATTTTGTATTTATTATGATGTATAAAACTGTTATCCACATGAGGAGTTAAAAATAGAAAACAAAATTGTACGTGTTATGATAAGTTTATAAATATAAGTTTATAAACATGTAAAATAAGAAAGCTGTTTTAAAAACATTGTAAATTTACTTAATTAAATTACACCCAGAATAAATGAGTTCCTTAAATTTTAGGAACCTTTTGAACAATATAAGTAATTAGGAAATGATTGTTGTTATGCCGACTTGTAATCAATTTGTATGGTATTTCAAATACCTATAGACTCCATATATCTATGTTGATAGGTAAAGTTTATGCAAAACAGACATGCACTTATTTTAATGCACATTTCCGTAAAGATTTATTGGTCTGCACTTGTGGTTTTTTACACTTGCCTCTCGGTTTTTGTTTTATTTTTGTGGCCGCTGCTCTGCTTCCAGTGCTGCTGTTATAAAGTTGTTGTTGCTGCCGCTGCTGTAGCAGATTATTTATTTATATTTTTCTTATGGTGTGGCGGCTTTAAACTGAACGCGACTGCCTGCCACTTTCCTTTGTCTCACTCACGATTACCATGACTGCTGCTGCCATCTTTCATCTCAAAGCAGCAACAGAAAATGCAACAGTAATAATAATAGAAAAAAAAAAAAAAAAAAAAATAAGGTACAAAGTACGATTGATTGCACTGTAATTTCTTCAAGTGATAATTGTTCACGGCGCTTCTCGTTTCACTCTCGATATTTTCGATATGATTTGGGTTTAATTTCGCCGCTCCCTGCGAAACGCACGCCACGAGCTCGTCTTGTTCAATGAGCAATTCGCCTTTTGCTTTTGGCCACATTGGACGAAGACGGTCAAGACGATGGCAGCATTGGAGCAGCAGCTTTTCGGACGGCCTTCGAAAGCTTTTCCCTCGCAGTGCCAATGATAACAACAATGTCTGTGGAGTCCAAGCGAAACGCAGGCAAACGGTGCGAGCTTCAAGCCCACGGAGAGAGTGAAAAAGATTTGAGAAACATCAGTAAAGCTGCTTACAAAATTGTTACACTCTAAAGAAAATGTAGGGTAATAAAAATGAGTTTTTTACCAGGAAAAAAGGAAATGTTGCTAAGCATTTTAAGCTTAGGATATTTAAGATATTAAGATTTAAGATTTAAGAGAAGAAACAAGCTTTTATGTTTAATCTTTATGGTAACTTTTTTTAATCCAAGTTCAAAGATATTTCTGGTATCTTAACCTACAGAATCTACAGATTCGTACATTTACATACAAGAAGAAAACTTTATTTGAAACTGATTTTTTCCAGTGCATGACCATGAGATGGCTGCACTTTCGATTTCGTTTCCATTTCTTTGGGGCTTCGGCTGTCTTCGGCTTTTGTCATTCAGCTACGTGCTCCATTCAACGTTTGTTACCACGTCGCGAACGCCAGAGCTTTTCGGGATTTCGTAGAAAGAGACGGGGATGGCAATCAGAAAGAGAGCGACACACTTGAGGGGGGAGAAAGAAAAGAGGAAAAGAGAAGTACTGTGAGGCCGGTTTGGAGGCTTTCTTTGGCTGAGCCAAAACTGCTCGAAGCGATCATCGCCAGCGATTTACAAGTCTGGCAATCGACTTACCGTTTTATTATTCATGATTCCCAATCCAAAAGTTAGGCGTTTAACTGGGGTCCAATACCAACAAGGCCATAAAGATCGGGTCCAAAGATGGAGATTTCCGGTTTGTTTACTCGTACTCCAGTCGCTTTTGATCGAAGGGTAAAAGTGCGCGGTACCGAAATCGTTTAGAGTACTTGAGGCTGGGAAATAAATCCGGTATTGCAGTACTGTCAACAATCCACAAAAGTACTAATAATATTTGATATTTTCTCTTATCTTTCACAACACAATATTTTAAAGATCATTTTTTTTTTGGCTTTAATAGTTTTTACCAAGCTGATATTGCTTGTCTTCCTTGTTTTTTATATTGCCTTGTTATAAATATAATTTTTTAATAATTTGCATTTTAATATTGTAGATATTCAATGATACTTACAATACTTTTTAAAGGAAATATTAAAATCAAAGGAATAAACATAAATGGTTTTTTTCTTTGGTTCTGTACCTTTATTAAATTAGCTAGTTTGATAAACGTTTTGTAATGTAACTCATTCGCTTTATGCTTAACTTTTCCCCCAAATCGCCCACCACAACCTACTCGAAATAAATCCATCACATTCGCTTCGTTCATTAGGCGAGTCAAAGAGTTGAACAACTCTGTGAACCCTACGATCTGTGGGGGCACAATCAGGTGCAATTGCCCCCCATTGAACTCTATGCAAATCAGCGACCAAAATAAATTTGTGAGGGGAGAGGGGGAATGATTTTCGCCAGCAGAGCGGCGCAGCTTGTTGTTCCGCTGTGATCGCAAATATATTTCTGCAAGTTGCCGGCTTCCGACAACCAGGCCAAAAGTTAAGGTAAAAACCCAACTTTGAGCTT
Source organism: Drosophila ficusphila (assembly GCF_018152265.1). NCBI lineage: Eukaryota > Metazoa > Arthropoda > Insecta > Diptera > Drosophilidae > Drosophila > Drosophila ficusphila. The sequence goes on along the minus strand of NW_025064092.1, from coordinate 2,680,597 downwards.
GACATTGCACTGGAAGAAATTTAATTAAAACTAAAAGGTATTTTTTTACTTCATTAAAAAAATTAAGTTCTTTAACTTATTATCAAGTACCTAAACATATTTTTAAAAATCTTATTGTATTTAAATTTACTCCGAAACCAACCGAATTTATAAGAATAAATAACTACTATAATTTTATTAATATTAATTAATCATTTTTGGTTGGAAGTCTTAACCTTAACTGTCCCGGAAATCTTTACCTGATCTTAAGTGACAAATGTAACCTTGCATAATTTTCTGCAAGTGTTCCACGGGGTGGGGGCAAAAGTGGAGAGTCTTGAAATGGAGCAGCTGGGCCAGGAGCTGATGGAGGGGGATCTGAGGGGGCCGAGAAGCCCCCCGGTTGCTGGCAACTTTCATTTTTGTTCAGATGTCTGCAAAATTTTGGACGGTCATTGCTTTGCAGCATAAATATTTATGCGTTGCACTTGAGAGCGCTGCAATTGGAATTGGGATCGGCCTTTAAAATGGGCTCTTTGCGTTGCACATGGAGATGGAATCTAGCCGGCCATGTGGCTCAGATTTATGGCCGTCTTCCGCGACCCAAGTGTAAGAAAATGGTAGTGGTAACATTAAAACAAAAACAAAAACCAAAAACAATAGTTGGGATCTGTGGCAAAAAACCCGAGGCCTGCGGCAATTAACCAAGCACACCGCCTTGATTTGTTGTGCATTTTGTTAACAAATTATTGGAGCCCGCCAAAATGCATTATTCAATTGGGAATTATTTATTATCCCTCTACGCACCGTTAACTGCTGCGATTTTTAATGTGCACTTAATTGCAATCATCATCGGCTGTAACCGAAGTCGTAAATGAAATTGTAAGCCACTGCAATTAATTTGCCGAAGGGAGATTATTGGATTATGGCATTGGCATTAGCGCGCTTAACCGCATCGAATTGCTAAGATCCGCTGGAAAATATCCGACGTTAAAAATGAGGAACTGCATTGGTTATAGGGTTGCATAATGCTTCCTTGCGCGTTTTTGAGGACTGATATATCCAGTACATGGGTTATGTAATACCACAAAAACATCATCTTCAATATTTATTAACTAACTGTGCATTTTACATAAATTAGTTTTTGAAAAATTTGGAATTTCGAATAAAATAGTTGTTTTGTATATATTTTATCGATCTTTAAAGAATTCAAATCACTTGTTGCACTTTTAATATTTTTAATAATGTATATCTCATTCATATACCTCAATAATATTTGATAAGCCTTACTTTTTAATTTCAAATATAATATTATTAGGAACTGCTCTACATTATCTTGGCCCAATTAAAAGCTTCTCTAAACTTGGCTTGTAAAGGTGGCAGCTTTCCAAAAGCTTCAACAACTTTAAGTCCGTTTTAGCCCAACTTTTGAGATATCTTAAGCTCTCATTTGAAAAATGTTTGCCTACTAATAATCTCGTTTTATATCTTTCATTACAGGTAAGCTTTGCGTAAGCTTTTAATGGTGAATTTCAAACTGTAGGATTATAAAAAATCGTTAGCCGATGTCAAACTGTGAGTAAATCGGGATAAACTATACATTTTAAGCACTTACTTATCAGTGTTTATATCTAAAGCTTTTGATCGGTTAATAATTTTAATAAATTAATTATTTTACAACTATAAGCGAAAAGTATTTAAGTGTGTAACTTTCCCAAGCGCAAAATAAAATTAATCCTTTAAGTCAACCAGATAATGGAATCATAATCCTCTTGATGTTTAAAAAAGTTGTAATTGTATTCAATTTTTTATCAGAGTTTCTTTGAATTACGATGTGCAAATCAAAATCAACAGAGGTTCAATAAACATACACACGAGCTAATATTTGTCGTTATTCGATTTATTGAGTTCGTTTACATTTAAGAACTAATCAAACATTTGCATCGTAATCGTAATCTTCGACTTATGGACTAATTGAGGTACTCCAAGTGTACGCGGCGTCAAACAAACAATTAAAGTAAAGTCAAAAAAATACACATTTGGATTAGACACACACAAACAGACGAGCGATATTTAAAAAAAATGTAAGAATTAGCATAAATGACTCGATATTTACATGAAGCGCTTAAGTGACTAAGGTCATGGGTGGAGGGGTCAGGGGTTTTGTTTAGGAGATAATATCTACTCGTAAAATATATTTTTTGTTTGTTTTTTGTCTGAAGAGTGCAAGACATTAGGAATAAGAAGCAAGTAAAGCTTAATAAATTAAATTTATTTCGAAGGCGGAAACTTGTGCTAACCCCCCAGTGAAACACAGACCCCCATTTGACCCCTCGCTGACCCCCTAGAACAAATAACCCCCCTCGTATAAATCACTATGACCTTGGCAGAGGCCATTGAAGCACTGGTGATATTCCAACATCCGCATTTTCACTGAATGTTTCCGTGGCGTTTAACGATCTTCTACTACGCCACTGGGTTCGAGGTGGCGGGGGGTTTGCACCCTGACCTTGACCTCCGCCCGCCGAAGGTCCCGTCGTTGGGGTCAACCAGAGTTGCTTGATCATGTCGGCACCCTTTTCCCCAATCATCACGACGGGTGCGTGGATATTGCCATTCGTAATCGCCGGCATAATGCTGGCATCGATGACCCTCAAACCGGGAATGCCATAAACCCTCAGCTGGGGATCCACCACAGCCCAGGGATCCGAAGGTGGACCCATCTTGGCCGTGCCACTCATGTGGTAAATCGTCATCGTATACTGCCTAATGAAGCAGTTCCAATACTCATCGGTAAACAGAGTCAGGTGCTTGCAATTCGGCAAAGGTTTGCTCCAGAATCTCGCGCCAAATCTCTTCATCGCCTCAGTTTCTCCCATGGCCACCGCCGCCTTGACGCCCTCCCTCAAAACATTCACATCATCCGGATGCGTGAGGTAGTTGTGATATAGCAGTGGATATCTCAGGGGATTCTTCGAAGCCAACTTAATGTAACCCCTGCTTTTGGGTCTCAGCATCATGGGAAACACCCCGAAGACATCGCGATTGTTCACCTCGCCGAAAACCTCCTGATAAAATTCATCGGTTAGTCCATGGGCGGTCTTCACCTGACTGCCGCCATCGGACATCACCGATGCCGAGGTCATCATGAAGTTCATATCGGGCCAATCATCACTGGCATTCGCATACTTTGTATTAATGAAAGCCACCGCCTCCAAACCAATGCTGGAGGTCAAGGGTCCATCCTCGGTGATGGCATATCGCAGAGCTGTATTTATATTCACCATCCTCTTCATCACAATCGAAATGGGATAGTCGATGAGAAAGGCTATTCCGCCCACGGCAATGTGATCCTGTAGATTCTGTCCAACTCCGGGAAGATGTTGCACCAACGGGATGCCCACTCTGGCCAACTCCTCACCATGTCCGATGCCCGAGAGCATCATTAGATGGGGTGATCCGATGGCACCCGCCGATAGGATCACCTCCCTGGTGGCGTAGACATTTTGCAACCTTCCGTCGCGGATAAACTGAACCCCCGTCGCTCGTTTTGTGTGGGGATCGGTTAGGACCTTGGTCACATGCGAAAATAAAGCCACGTGGAGATTGGATCTCAGGCGAGCTGGTCGCAGAAATGACTTGGCCGTCGAGCTGCGGGAACCGCGTCGCATGTTGAACTGGTAGAAACCGAAGCCCGTCTGCTGTTCTCCATTCACGTCCACAATGTCGTAGCCCATTTCCTCGCCAGCTTGAAGGAAAGCCGGTCCAATTGGTGTGTTGTAGGGGGAATCCTGCACCGTCCAAAGGCCACCTGGAAATCAGATTTATATTACATTATTATGCATTACAAAAAATTAAAAGATTTATTCGATGTGCAGATCAAAATGTCTTATTAGCCTTTGTAAAAAATTTAGGAAAACATTTATCCGAACTAAATTTCTAAATTTATTTATCAGTAAAATTTAAAAACCACAAATCATTTGCTTAACAAGCTTTTTTAATGTTCTCGCTTTCCCACAAATTTCTATCTCACTTGAAATTCACTTTAGAAATTAAAAAGTTGGTGCTACTGCTTTCGAAAAAAAAGAAAGATTTATGGCCACTGTGATTTATTTATGGTGTTGCAAAGACTATTCAGAAGACATTTAAAGTTGTTCAAAGAGAAAAGATTTGTGGCAACAACTTGCTAAAAGTTTATACTAAATTAAAAGAATTTTGAGGTTTTCAAGAATTTGTGTTATAAACATTAAAGATTTTTTGTTGCTAATAAAACATTTAATGATCTTTTTTGATATCCAAAGACTAACCTGTTCCATGGTAGCGCTTGTTCCTGGCCAAGTAGGGATTCCTCTGATCCTCAGACTTCCTGAAATAGGGAAGGATCTCCTCGTAGGACCATCCTGGATTTCCAAAGTCAGCCCATTGATCGAAATCCCTTTTATTTCCCCGGATATAGAGCATGGTGTTCAGCACGGAACTGCCGCCCAAAACCTTTCCTCTGGTCCAACAGCATCGCTTGTCCTTCATCGCCTGACAGGCAGTTGGTTGTGGTTGAGTGCTATAAAACAGACATATAAATACAATATATAATGTAAAACAAATCAAACAAATTTATAGTGAGTGCAACTGGGGAGAAATCATAAAAACTAAGCTCCCAACTCGTTTGTAGATACAAAAATAAAGGTGTAGTAGCCACAAAGATTACGACTGGGAGAAAACAATTAGCGAATCTAAGCCCAAACAAGCAGTGAAAGAGATAACCGATAATTTTTGTGGCCAAGTAAACAAAGCGACAATGAAAGCGCATTAGTCAAGATGCCACGCCCACTCCCCCGAAAAAGCCAAATTGCCCAGTGGCCAACTTAATTACAACACAAAAAAAGTCGGTGTTAAACGCCCATTACGCCAAGCCAAGGAAAAAAAAAAACCAAAAATCCATGAGGCAATGAACCAGACGGCCTCCCCTTCGTACTTTTGCCCTTTAAATAGTTTTATGGTATCCGTGAGCACGAGTATCTGTGAGTGCAAGTATCTGTGAGTACGAGTATATGTATCCCCGAGTGGCATTTAAAGTTTGGCTTATTTTGTGGTGGCTTTGAAAAATTGCAGACACGTTGCTCAAGCAAAAATATGAAAATATATTAAAAAATAAAAGAAAAAAATGTATAAATAAATTGCCTGATATAATAATAAAAGATTAATAAAGGTATTAATACCGTTATCAATATTATTTATTATTATATTTACACCTCTTTATATTTATTGTAAATAAATAAGGTAAGGGTCAATAAACCAAAGAGGAAGTTAAGTATTGCAAGTTTTTCTAACAATTGATAACTGCATACAAAAAAGTAAGAGAAAAAGAAAAATGAAAAGGCAAACAAAATTCGCACAGAGAAAAACACGATAATTTGCGCCCAGCAATTTCAAGCTCCACCAATTAGCGGATATCCCAGTCTTAGTTACGCATTTGTTAAGATAATAATCTGCTCCCAACGTTCCCAGCATTAGCAAAATATTTCCTTGCCGTGAGAGCAACCAATAAGCCAACGGGCAAATTGGCCAACAAAACGATTTGACAACTCTGGTGTTTTCACTTTGCTCCCGTTCCGAAACCGCGAAACTGAAAACGAAATTCCACATCTTCTGGGTGCCCATTAAGTTTGCTGCTAAACACATAGGAAGACTTTTTAATCGTTAATGAAAATATAAATTACCAGTGACAGGCAACAATCAAGCGACAACTTAACCAACCACATTCGGCTGAGAAAGGCACGACGAAAACAAACGGAAATCAAATGTCAGTTGCGGAAAACTTGGTCAGCAATGATTTTACTTTGGCTAACATGGCGAGCGGTGGAGAGAAAAAGCGTGCCAAAGCCAAAGAAACAAGTGTAAAGCTTAAGGAAAAATAATAACGAAATTAATAATGCCCTTTGAGACATAAAAAGAAAAAAATTAAGATATTGTAGGGTTGTAGCAATGGTTAAGATTATTATATATTATGGAAAAATAATCAATGGCTTAACAAAAGAATAATAAAAAGTAGAATAGCCGTATACAATATTTTATGGCAGTAAATATATTACATAATATATATTTTTAAAGGAGCCATTACCCAAAACATCACATTTTTCCTAAACATATGCTGCTTTAATTATGAATTAGGCAACCCTGGGTTACAAAATATCTTTAATAACTCGAAATCTTAATCTCTAACCGTAATTGCTATACCCCCTGCAAGAGTATAGTGAAGATGTCAGTCAATTTCAGCTGATGGTTTAGTGCTCAACTTGAGGCGCTCCACGGTCCATCATCCGCTTGTCTCGACTGCATTTGCATCTTTTGCGATTAGGTTGTCACACCTGTCCCTCCCTTTATTTTCCCGCCCTCAGGCGTGGGTTTTGGGGTAAAGATGGGTTTTGGGGTAATTAGCATACGACATGCACTCAAATCAAATTTGTGATTTATGCTGCCCAGATATCGGTGATGGATATTTTCCATCGCTCTAACCCTTGACGAGCCATCAATATCGATTCGCGCCACTGTAACCGCATATGTGCGGCACATTGTTTGGCATACTGACTTATTGGCTACGTGCTCCGGCCATTTCTCACAGATATACAGGTGCAAACACACACCGCACACCGCTTATGGGCGAGAAAATGGAGAAGAAAACTTTCGCCTCGACTTCCATCTGGCTGGAAGAGAGAGACGCCCAACTGACGCAATTTGTTTGCTTTTTATTAGCCATTTAGGAGTTAACTAACATAAACGCGGCAAATTAATATTAACTCATTTCGCTTGCTTCACTTGACTTCTTGTGTGCCCGTAAATCTCTCTTTAGTGACAATTATTGAAATTGTGGGAAACAAATAGTTCTAGTCTATTATAAATATAATTAGATATTACACTTTATTAAACAAGTTTAATTTGGGTAAAAACAAATCAAGTCTTTATCTTGAAATGCTTTTAATTATAATTTTCTTATATAAAAGAGGACTAAAAATAGATTAATGGCATAATTCTGAAAATTCATTCGGTGAAACAGATAAAGTTTAGAGATCTTATAACTATTTAATCTGTTATTGTTTTTAGCAAATCTAAAACAGAGGGATTTCAAACATGCATTAGGGACAACAACAACAATCATAATTGCCGCTTATGAAATGAATATGCATGCCGAAAATTCGAGTTGATTGCATTATTTTCGTAATTGTTTAATGCTCGTTAACCGAAAGTTGGTTAAGGCCTCGTCGAAGTTCCCCAACCCACGAAACCCCCCAAAAAAAGGGAAAAAGCATTCGGATGGAACAGCTGTCGATTGCCATATAAAATCACTTAGCGGACGCATTAAGCTGTAAAATGGCAACAATTCAGAGCGATTTATTAATGGAAAGATTTATGGATGGATTAATTGCTAAATAAAATGTGGGAAAAATTGAAGAGGAGAAACCTGAGTACCAAAATTTAAATCACAATATCTAAAGAACAAATCCTAGAGGATTACATCTTAAATTTTCATTGAATAATCTTGCAACACTTTCTTTATATCACAATAGTTCCCATTTATTTTCCACTTTACATAATCTTTGGACTCATTAATCCATGGGTGTTAATTAGATTAACAGCATATATTTGTGATCCGTCTGGTGTCGTAACAAATTTCATACTTTCGATTGGGCAAAAACAAATAAACATCCAATAACCATATCAACATTAAGTGTTATCGGGGGGTTCTGCTTTTTGGGCTTGCATATGGTGTTCAGTTGTCTTTTTTATGGCCCGATTGACACAAATCGCGGTATGACGAGCCATCGAAGCCTGTCCATTTAACCGGCTCACGTAGCCACTCTCCTCTTCGCCGGTCAATTGTGGCCGCCAGTTGGTTTTTGGCTCTCGGCTTTTGGCCATTCGCGATCGCCGATTGGCAACCGACTGAGAGCCAGGCCAACAACACTCAGCTACTCGGGTGCAATTGGCAAGTATCAGCGCCGTTTCTTTTCATTTCGCCTCGTTTTGTGCCATTTCCATGGCGGCGCCAAACTTGTAGACCTGCAAACCCGCAGACCGCCTAACCCACTTTATCACACCGCTCGGAGTCACTCAGATGCGATCCGGTTTGGGTTGGGAAACCCAACTGGACCGGCGTAGGATATCCCCATCTCAGAATCCACACTTCTAAAATATCAGAATTTATGGTCAAACAATCCTTTCCAACATTTTAAATATCTATAAATATATATATTGTAACTAAAAAGCATTAAAAACAATTTAAATAGTATGGTATTATATATGTTATAAACTAAAAAGTTTACAAGACCTATGCAAACTGGAAATCCTTTTATAATTTTTCATTGAAATATATTTTATTTAAAGGCATTGAAAGTACTTTACTATCTCATTGTATAATCCCATTTACGAAACCCACTTTCTCCCAGTGTAGTTGCTTCATGATCGCTGCCCAAATTGATATCCGCTTGCAGCTTGCATTCACAATGCGAACCCGAATCCGTCATGGGCGTGTCTCCACTGTGGATGCCAAAATATTTCTGGCATCAACGAACGCGAGGAGGGGAATTTAATGATGCGGATAAGGCTGGGGGTCATCCGCCAACTCATCTTGCATAATCCCCAAGTGGAATGCACAACAGACAAGTTGATTTTTCTCTATTTCTCTGGGGTTAACCAGTCAGGTTATTTATTTGCCTAGGTCCCACATTTATTCCACCAGCTGGTGTTTTTTTTTACCCTACAGAACCGCTGTTGGTTTTAGCCGGCATCTACTGTTGTCTACTGCGAATTTGAATACTTTCAAATGGCTTGCAACGATCGTTGCACACGAGTTTATGAATTATGAAATATTTGGCGGCACGTCGTTAACTTAAAGGCATTTATCCTGTAATCGCACACGAAGGTGATTGCAAGCGGTATGGTTTATTATCAGTGCTGAATGAGTTTTATTGCTAGCATGCCTTCAATATATTTCTTACAAAATGTTATGGTGTTTTATAAACTACACGGAGTCCGTTTTATAATAAAAAATTTTGCATACATTTTCCAAAACACATTATGCATCATTATAAAAATAATATCATTAATCATTTTAAATTTGCTGATACCCCTAAGATTTAAATAGCATTAACCTCCTGATGTGATTGTATTAAATTTTTAAATGATTTTCATAGCCGGTCTTTTAAAAATTACCCATTTCTAACCATATATTCCCCACGACCTTGAACCTCACGAAATTGACACTGAACCCCAAAAGATACAAATCCGATGCCACCAATCTTCCGACTTTCTCAGGCGGGTGAAACTTTTTCGCCCATGAGTGAGTCAATCAAGATGGTTGGCGATGATTGACGTGTGAGTGATTGCCGCCGAGTCTCCTATTCTTTTTTTCCAAGTCAGTTTCAATTTCGTTGCAGTCTGTTGACTGAATTTCCCGTTGCTTGTAAAGCGGTTTTCGAGTGTCGATTTGTTGTACACATTGCACCCAAAACAAACACTCAAGACTCACTCTTTTTCATTCACTTTGTGTATCTCTCTCTCTCACACACTTGGGATCCAGCTGACTGGAGGCACGAGATACAAATACTAAGATACAAAAATGCAGATACTGCTACCGACTCTCCCGAGTTTGCCAATGATGCAATGATTCAGAAACACACTCGATTATATTGCCACACAAGCTGCACTTAATTTTGGTTTTTGTTTTTTTTATGCACTGAACGATCGGAAAATTTAAAGAATCATTAATTTAGGTAAAAGTCTAATGAATTATCAGAAAATTGTGATGTAATAAAATCAAAACTGTTTCTAAATTTTTTAAAATAAAGTACTACAAAATTCATTCATTATAAAATATAGAAAGATTTTTTTTTCTGTGTGCCTATTGTACACCTTTCCACCTTATGCTTTATTTCGCATGCACTTTAGCCATGGATTGCATTCAATTACGCAAAATAAGATTGAATGGAATTGAATGGGAATCGGAATAGAAATGGAAATAAAAAAAGCAAAAGGAAAGGAAATAATTCCAATGGAAGTGGAAGTAGCAAGGGAATTGGAATGGGAATACTAATGAGTGTGGAATTCTGAAAGTGAAACTCCGAGTTGAAACGAAGAAGACCCATAGAGAAAACCAAAAATCGCCGCTAGGCCTATGGATCCATAGACCCAACCCAAACCCAGCCCCTTGTCACATTAAACAGTTAAATGGATTACGGTATTGGTAACACGCTCTAACAAAATTCGGAAAAAAACGCCAATGCTCATGAATAATTAAGCAGTGGTTCGAGTTGTTAATTTGAAACTACGTCCACATGTGGATGTTGATCATCAGCTGTTATTAATGAAATGCCGAGAGATAGAAAACGATCTGAATGAAACGAGTAACCCTTCCCGAAAAAAAAATATATATATGTAGAGCTTCGGGGCAGGTCTTTCTAACGGTAGCCCGTTCTAATTCCAATTAGTCCCAGAAGCAGTGATCATTATCCATTCAGTGGTTGTAACCCGAATATTTGTTCATTTAATGGAGGCTCAAGCCTCCACAAAAAGACGCTCTTAATTGTTTTTTGAAAGCGACACACACACAAAAGGGGAAGATGATCATCCATCGAGTTGAACTGGTAAATGGTAATGGTTTACGTTTGTCTCAATCCAATCGGAACATTCTGGCTGCAGGTGAATGGAGGAAAGTCGGCCGGGGAAAAGTGAAAGATGCGAGAAATGGGAACACTCAAGAGCAGAGTGGCCACAAATCAAGATAAACGAAATGAAAACTGTCGTAAAGTAATTGGTGTTAACAGAGTCATATAAAAAAGGAGTATATATCATTACAAATATATTCTTTTTTTTGGGGATTCAAATAAATAAAATGTTTAAAAGCGATTTGAATTGTCGTAGAAGTCAGTTCGTTTTCCCTTTCATTTGGCGAGTGCTGAAATCGTTTTGCTGTTTGCGTGTGAAGAGAGCTGGCAAATAGTCCAAAAATTGGCAGGCGGTTGCTAACTAAACGAATCTGGCCTTTGGCACCATCATCATTATAATCATGATCATCATCACTGTCTCTACTTCGCCAAACCCGAACCCCGGCCAAGTTGAGTTGTCTTGGTCTATTCCGAATGCTAATGATGGCCCCAACTCATCGATGGCTCACCCGGCGGGATTTGCATATGCCAGAATTCGGTGTTTATTGTCTGGTACCAGCTTTTTTGTAAAAAAGCAAGTCATTATACTTTAGCCGGTGCACGTTGGTCGAAAAAGGGCGCAAACAGAAAAGCAAACCGGGCCACTGCTAAGGCCAACTCTTTGACCCCTCCCAAAATCATTATGACCCACCAAATGTTAGGTACTTTGTAAATCAAGTGAGTGGGGATAAAGGCCGAAATATTGTTAAGTGGCAAGCTGTTAAAATTAATGTTTAAATAGTTTTGAAAAGTACAAATAATTAAAAATTATTTGCAATGCAACCACCTTTGAAATCAAGTCCTTTGACATTAACTAAAGTCAATAAAACTTTTTTTAATGGTACTGTTTTTGACTGTTTTTGATTGTTTTGTTTATCGTCTCAGATAAATGCTTGATGATAAGCATTAAAAACTCTATTTAAACTTAAACATTTAAAGCCTCAAATTTTTTTACTTTCGGAGTTTGAACTAAAATGTCTTATTTGCCGTTCAATAACCTTACATTTAAATTTCTTTACTGGTACGATGTTAATTTGAATATCGTTGAGTTCAGAATTTTATCAAAACTTCCAAGAAATCTCTCCATATACCCAAAATTATTGGCGTGGAATTTCACCAGAGTTCCAAAGAGTTCAAAGCGAAGTTGACTCACCGATATTTCCAGTCCATTTTGCTTTTATGCAAATAGAGCGACAGCAGTGGAACATCCGAGATTTCCGTCTCATGACCTCCCGCTTCCAGGAGCAGGATCTTCCAGTGTGGAATCTCCGAGAGTCTGGAGGCCAGAACAGTGCCAGCCGAACCTCCACCGATGATGATGAAGTCGTAGGCAAGGTCCACTTGCTGGACATTAAAGGGTCGATTCTCCGGATCGAAGAGATCGTAATTATAGTAGGCTATGGCCGCTATCAGGAAGGGCAGGATGGTCAGCTTGCCGACGCCGATCACAGCGGTGGCCAGCTTGATAGCACCGGCGATGGCCAAACCCAGTTTGGAGGCACCTGCCGCTGCCACGCCCGCTGCCGCTGCCGCCTTGGAGGCGGCACTCGCCTTGAAGAGCAGTCCGCCCACGGAAACCGCGGCGGCGCCAAGAGCGGGAACTACAACCATGATTTTGGGATAGGTTTACTTTTGGATTTGGGAAAGGATTCCCTTTCTTTTAATATCTTTGGGCGGTCCTTAGCGTTTTTGTTTCCAATTTGCCGCTGTCACTGCATTTCATTGAGTTATTCGGGCACTTTTATTCGATTTTGGCATTCACTATTTACGCACACTGGGAAAAAAACATAAAAATATGGTCAGTTCGTGGTATTCTGGATAAAATTAAAAAGAATTTTGAAGAGATATGTAATCTTGCAAACTTTTAAAAAATGTGTACTAAATGTTTTAAGGTTTCCAAATTGTTTTAAGGAAGTTGAACTGGATTTTTTAATATATTCAAAATAAGCAGATTTCCCAGTGAAAGAAAACACATTGATATGAGGAACAGATGAATTGTTGACCGATTATGGTGATATTTTCTCTCTGTGCCGACGACACGTTCGCATTCACAGTCACTTGCCTTTCTGCACTTTCATTTAGGCCTCGAAAACACATTGAGTAAACAGAAACAAAAATAAATAAATTTGAATAGAAGTAGTTGGACGCGCGCGTTTTGGAATCGGGTATCTCGTGTAAAATGGGTAATGGATAATCGGTAATCAGTTAACCGGTTCACTGGTAATACGCCTCGCCAGCCCGTTTCGTTTTAGGCCATCCGCCTCGCTTGGCAGTCGCTGCGTTTCTGAGCCACAAAATCCGTTGGCCTGCGACGTTTTGTCTCCGCCGCTGCAACGTCGGCAGAGGCGGTAGCCACGGCAGAGGACGCCGGCGTCGTGGCTTCAAAACAGTTGCGCATGCGCACGTTTTTTCTCAGCAAATCCAACTGCACTCTCAGTTGTTCAATAGAAAAAACATTGGCACATCAATTTAATTGAATTCAAATTGATAATATTCGCCACTTTGTATATCCTAGTGGCACAACAAATATTATTCAATACGGATACAAAATATGTATATTACTCTCAAATTTTTTAAACGGTTACTCATAATTTAAAATATTTGACTTTCTTTCATTTTAAGTGAATGTTTTTAAATTATTAATCAAAACCAATTAAAACATTGAACCTCAAAATAAGATCGAACTTTTCAAAATTATTTACCATTTGGCGCTCCTTTTTCCACTCGTGCTCTTTCTGCTCCGTTTTGCGGTTGCGCCTGTGCTCATTTTGCAATGTGAAACGGTTACCGTTTCGCGATCCTCTCCTTCGCACTCTCCCACACATGAACAACAACAAAGAAGCAATGCGGTTGCGGTTGATGGCTGATGCTGTACATTGCAAAACGGTTACATATAACCGATTGCAACTCCTGCCTCTCGCTCTCACCTTTACCATATGTGACATTTGCGGCTTTTCCCTCGGCACCTCCTTTTCCTCTTCTTCTTTGCCTTCTTCTTTTTCGAATTTCCTTGCAGACAGCAGACGACCTTCATGCTCACTTTACGGTTATGTGCACTTCTCTCCGCGGACGATGGGCTTCATTTTGAGTTGGAATTTCGGTTCCAGAGCGAGTTGCTTTGCAGTTGTGTAGTGGAATTGTGGAATTGCGCACGTAAGCCATACAAGCGAAGACGTTCATAAGATGAACAGTAGAGCTTCGATGTGTGTCCTATCAATGAAATTCAATTTCAAATGTTTGGAGGTATGAAAACCATCAGAAACTTAAAAAAAGTCTTATGAGCATAAAAAATGGTACATATTTCAAAACATAAAAAAAGCTTTGTTTTGATATTCAATTTAAAATTGTGATCCATTTACAGATCGGATGAAAATTGTGAAAGTTATTGAAACTTGGTAAAATCGAATTTTAAAATACGGTGACATTTATTTATACCACTTAAAAAGTCATTACTGTACACCATCATCGACTTAAACTTCGACATGGAATAACAGCTGGCAGAAGAACCGCAATTAATTGACCAGTTTTTGGCATTGAAGAAGCCGAAGAGTTCAATAAAGATGTGGAGATCAAAGTGAAATTCGTGGCGTTTACTTGTCGGTTGATTGTTTTTATTGTTCAACCGGTTTTTTTTCGAGGGGAGTGTGTGTGTTCGCCAATTGACAAACCACAACACGAATTTGCCAAGTAATTGTCATTATATTACATTACACACCTGATGCCGAACGGATATCCAACGCAACTAGTTTGTTGTATCGATGGAACTACCGAAATTGCTCCCATTTCTGCCTATGGGGTGATATATTGATGGAGGTCCCCGAAACACCGAAGTTGTTTGCATTTCTGACAATTTCCTGGTTGCATTGCTACACAATCTGATAACCGGAAAGGATTATGACGAAATGGAAATTCATTTCAAAGAAAACTCCAATTTAATAAATTGTAATGAAGTTTCAATTACTTACAATATCTTAAATACGGTAGGAAATGGGAAATAGGAGATTAGGAGACTTAATTTCTGTTCAATGATAAACAATTTATGAATAAATGGAAACCAAAGTCGAAACATAATAAATAGTGAAGATGGATATCAAGAATAAGCTGCGTAATAAATGTACCACAGTGCGTATGAGTAATAAATGTACCACAGTGCGTATGAGTAATAAATAGACCACAGTGCGTATGAGTAATAATTTCTACACATTTTTTTTTTTAGTAGGTAAAAATTTTCACAGACATTCTTTTGGAAGGTCATCTTATATTCACTGATATCTTTGGTCAGTTATCTTGGGTTGACAAAACTTTAGTGTTTGCTGAAACATTTCCCAATCGTTCAGTCCATGAGACTAAAAAGTTTAAGCACTTCCACCTGCAAAGGAATGACGAAAGTCGCACACAGTATAATGTCTGCAAATTAATGGGGCCACGATGTGACGATCGTTTGATATATCACCATCTAATGGGGCAAGGTCAGCCCAAGCGATTTAAGCCGAGTTTTCCATGCGAATGTCGAGGAAACTTCGCTGCCCCCCACTAAACAAATAAAACTTGACAATAAAAGCACAAATAAACTTGTCAAACTTTTTGCGATGAGTTGTGCGTCTTCTTGACTGCTTTTGTTTTGGTTTCTTCTTCAGTTATTTTTTCAGTTTTTTGTCTAACTGCGAGTGTTAGGGCCTTCATTGGTCAAGGGCTATACTTCAGTGGGTAAGTAGAGTGACCTTAACTGGAAGGAAGGCCCTTAGATGAATCTTGTGAACATGTATCTCTAATTTGTTGGCAACTTTGTTTGCGGGTTGACAGTCCAAGGATATTAAAACCTGAAGGCTTCGATGTTGTATAACGTTTAGAGATAATATTTTTTTTTAATTTTTATCCAGTTAAACTTTTACTGAAACAAAAAACTCTCTAATAACTCGCTAATGCATCATAATGGTCCAAAACACTTTCGGTTCCCAGGCTTCTGTGCATATTTAATCAACTATTTCCGCTACAATAACAATTACAATTACAATTACAACTGGTGTTACCATAGGGGTTCACACACGGCAAAACTAGCGTCACGCCGTACAATTTCCGGCACTTACCGGTCGCTCTTTTCAAGTACTACTATATGCGCCCATGGTTAGACGCAATATTTCTTTTGGGCCAATTGCCCAATCAACAAACAAATTTTGCTCGAGGGCAATTAAAAGTGAAAATAGAAGAGGCCTCAAAATAAAAAAAAATAAATAAAAAAATCAACTAAAGTTGGGCAAAACGAAGAGGCGCCGCCAACGCCTCCCCTTTCTCTTGGTTAACCTCCTCCAGAAGAAAGCTCTCGGTGAGGTGACATAACAATTAGGCCCCAGCCATGGTTTTATCTTTTCGCTGAGTCATCCGCATCGGTATCTCCAGTTTTTGGGCACTGAAAATGAACTTCATTAAACGACAAATGCAAGAAACGAAGTAATGGCAGCAAGTGCCTCGCGTACTCTTAACTTCCATAGAGATGATTTCGTGACTCTGGAAGTGGGGAATTACCTGGGATTTTATTTGATTTTACTACTAAATTTTGTTTTATCTAACAAGAGGAAAAACAAATTAGAAATTTAAAATAAACAGAAAGAAAACGGTGCTAAATATTAGATTCCAAATTAATAATTTATCAAATCATTTTGGCCAACTTAAAAAATATGCTCCCTAAACATTTTCATAATAGTATAAAATATTATTCAGTATTCAAAATATTTTTGTAGGTTTTCAAGCGAAAAACCCTTTATACTTTTTTGTGAAAAATTACAAATATTTTTAAATTTGTAATATGGTAAATATCTGTTTTCATAGCTATTTTTTTATTACTTATGACAAACTAATTAGCATTGCTCCCCTATAATTTCCAATATCCAGCCGTGAGTTTCCCCACACGATCACCGCTTCACTCACGTCCATCTCCGATTTGTATCTCGACCTGTGTATCTGAACAGCAGTCGAGCATGGCCGATTTGGCCGACGTGCCCGAGACTCCGGCGATATGTTAGTGCCTCGTGTATGTAGGTTACCATGGGCGGTTGCCAAAAGGGGGCGGGGCCGACGGTGGCTAACTGGTAGCCGGTGACTGACATCTTGTGCAGCAGCCAAAAGCCCCAGCGAACATCTCTCATCCCAATCCCTTACCTAAACCGTATATACATATTTCTTTTTGGTTAGTGGCTTTCGGAATTTTGGAATTTCCGTGCGTACTCCCGCGTACCTTTTCCCCATTTTTCATTTTCCATCGACTTAATGTGTTAAACATGCCATATCCCCCGGCTTTTATCTGAGCTTGTATCTTGAGCGATTTCGTTTAATTGGTTTCCATTTTGCGGTTTGGTCAAGTGCATGGCACGAAAAAAGGGTTGTTACGTGACCTTTGTTAATTGCATAAAAGGAGTGGCAAAGTGGGTGGGGGCTTAGATAGTGCAACTTCCCACACTACATAAGCAATTGGACAAAGTACGGTTTGTAATAGGAAAATAGTAAAAAGTAGTTGGAAAAGGATTAGATTGTATTTTAATTCAATTCAATGGCGAGGTTATGACAGGACGCAAAGGTATTTAATTCAATTTGTAAGACACCATAAAATGAATGAAGTTGCAAACTGGATATGTTATTAAAAAAAAACCATACAAAAATACTATTTTGAGACTAGTTTTAAGCCTGATCTGATATAAATCATTAAAGAAGACACGTCTTTATCTAGTTTCCTTTTCGCAAATCTCCGTTTCCCTAACACCTCGATTATACAATTAAGAGGCGTCCACCCACTCGGTGGCTCAGTTGTTGCCAACAATTAATTGCGTTTAGTTTGGTATGCAATGCGAACCATTAGATGAAAATCGAAATGCTCAAACAAAACCGAAAACTGGCACGCTTCGCGGCGCCTGAAAATATTATACATATTGCGTTGGTCGCGGGCATGGATAATGAGTGTCCGCAATGAGCGGCAATTTGCTGGCCGAAAAATTGAAAAAATATATACCTACCCACTAATATATACATGAAAAAAACAGCAAAATGAAAAGTGAAAGCTGTCAATCAAAACCAAAACGTAGCTAACCAGGCCGAGCATCAAGTATCGCCCAGATTGAATACAATCGCCACTTAATGCTGATGGTGCAGTTTTTGTTTTTATTTTTTCAACCTGTTGAAATTCACACCAGAAAATTAATTTGACAGGAATTATTTAATATCCTGTTAGAGATTGAATTATAAATTATTAACATTACCTTTAATACATTTTTAAAAATTGCAAAAGAAAATTGAATTGAATTGACGAAAACGTTTTCTATAAAATCAAAACAGTTTTACAGCCACTGTTAAGCATTTTAGCTAAGACAGCAACCTAAGGGCAAAAGATCTTCAAAGTTTTGTGTAGAAAAGCTAATAAATATAAATGTAGAGAAATGTAGATTTAATTTTATTTGTTTTAAAAATTAAAATTAAAAATTGTTGACTTTAGGCTTGCCTCCAAAAAATGACTTACAGTTTTATGTATTAATTATAATGCATATATTTATTATAACAAAAAAAAATTCACAAAAAACGTTACACTTATATCGTAAAATATCGCTGAGCCTAGAGCTCGGTGTGCTTTCCGCCCAGATACTCCTCCTTGATCATATCAGCGCCCTTCTCGCCGATCATAATGCAGGCGGCATTAGTGTTGGCTCCCACGATATCGGGCATAATGCTGGCATCGATCACCCGCAGTCCCTTGGCGCCATGGACCCTCAATTGGGGATCCACAACGGCAGTTTTATCGGTGGCTGGACCCATTCGAGTGGTGCCCACCGGGTGGTAAACAGTGGTGGTCATGTGGCGGATGTAGCAACGCCAGTAGTCATCCGACTGGTACTTCAATCCATTGCAGGCCTCCAAATCGAGTTTGTGGAGTGTGGCTTCGCGTTCAGCGAACGCCTTGGTTTTCGGCAAATTCTTGTAGATATTTAAGGCGCGAATGTAGGTGTCCACATCGCGTTCATCGGTCATGTAACCGGGATCCAAAAGGGGTGCCTCCAAGTAGTCCGCCGACTGGAGGGTTAAACTTCCCGCCGAGAAGGGTTTCAAATGCAGCAGATAGGTGATGTAGGTGTTGGTCTCCTGGTTGGCCGACAAAATGCTCTTGGCCACGCGATCATTGAACCCGGTGGCAGCCACATAGCCCTTCAGTTCGGGGCTCTGCATCAGGCTGAAGAAGTTGGTGGTCTGGATATCCGGATTGGGCCCCTCGATCGAGGTGGTGTTTATGAACCCAGTCAGGGCGGTGGCTTCGTGGTGGAGCAGTTTGCTGTAGCGACCCATCAGCAGGTTGTACATGGCGTCCACCAGCTCCTCCTCGGTGGGCTTGCGTGCCGTGGACTTGTCGATCTGGAAGATCACCGGCAGACTGGCGTGATCCTTCAGGTTCTTGCCCACGGGCAGGTCCAGTTTCACGGGGATTCCCAGACTCTTCAGGTGATCGGCGGAACCGACGCCTTAAAAAATATGAAAATATAAACAATTAATAAGGGATTTTCACAAATACATATTTTTTGAAAACTATTCAACAAGAAAGTAAGATTTCCCAGCGGGTATTGTGAATTTATATTTTATCAAGGAAATATATTTGTTTTAATTATATTATGATAACAAAAGTTTAGGTTTGACATTTTTTTTTAAACTCCCGAATGCCTAATTAAAATCTTAACATTATAAGAACCCGCTGGCCATTCTACTGCGTATTTATTAGAATGTTGGATATACATAGAAACCTGTTCAAAGATAAACTTAAGAACCTGTCCCAATTTAGTTTAAAATTCATGTGAAATTTTATGGAAATTCTATGAAACTTGTTTCTAATCATTGAAGAATATTTACTAAACAATTTTCAAACAATTATACTAACGTTTGTTCATTTTTTATCTTTGCAGGTTTGTAAACCCAATTGAATGCGAAAAATGCAAAGTCAACCCACTCGAATCTAAAATATAAGTGAAGTCAATGAGTTATCACCTGGTAAATTATTGTACCCCTTACTTAAAGGGGAAGTCCCCTTGGGAACAGAAAAAGTTTCCTATCGTAAAAGATTTGTGTATATCTCGCTGCTACATATGCTTACAATCCCCACCGATCGGGCGGGCATAATCGCTTGACCTTGCCCGACCTTGGGCACGCTTTGACATTGACATCTGATCGAAACGAGGGTCCGTTGCCTGGGTCTGATATCGTATCCCGACTATCTAATCGTCTTTCAGAGGGGCTTTCAGATGCAACCACATAAAAAACAGAAGCTAAACTAACAACTAAATCAAGCGGAAGATTTGGGGGCTTTGAAGAGGGATTGAAGGATCGTAAAGTATATTTCTACAGTTGTGCACGGAAAAAAACTGGAGTGGTATTTCATTTTTTTTGTTGGCATTTCCTTATTTCGAAATAGTTCTTATCAAATGCACTTTGCATTGGGGTTTTGCAGCTTAAAAAAAAAACTCATTAGGGGAGTTAGGAAATAATAAAGTTTATGATATGTAAACTTAGCTTTTAAGTTGCCAAATTGGTCCTTCAAATTTAGAATTTCTGATGCTGGTATTTTATAATATTAATTTTACTAGTTCAATATTTAGAATTCATATGTTAATAGCAGATGTATAGTTTTATTAGTTATTTTCTAAAAAAACTAAAATTTATTATGATACTTTTATGGTTTCTTTTGCTTTGTTCACTAACTTTGTTTGTGAACTTTGCTGTTCTTTTAATGACTTCACTACTCACCTGAGAGCATCAGGATCTGTGGCGAGCCAATGGCTCCGGCGGACACGATGACCTCCTTGCTGGCCTTCACGGTGTACTCCTTCTTACCACGGTGCACAAAAGTCACACTTTCAGCCCGATTGTTCCGATCCAAGTTGATCTTCTTGACGTGAGCGTGTCGAATAATGTGCAGATTGGGCGTGTTCTTGTGCAGATGGGATCGAGCGGTTGTGATGCGACGACCGCCGTCCTGGGTGCCCAAAATGTCCATCTGACCCACGAAGGATCCCTCGGTGAAATCCGGAGCACTTCCGTAGCCCATCTCCTGCATGCCAGCGCGAATCGTGGAGCGGAATTCGTTGTCCGAAACGTAATTGTTGATGCCCATGGGTCCACCAACGCCATGGTCACCTGGCTTGTAATCCGGTCGCGTGGATCGCAGGTCCTCCGCCTTGCGGAAGTGCTCCAGCACATCATCGTATCCCCATCCCGGATTGCCCCTGGCCTCCCAGTCATCGAAATCCTTTCGTGTGCCTCGAGCATAGATCATCGCATTCATTCCGTTCGTGCCACCCAGCATCTTGCCCCTCGGCCAGTGGCAACTTTCTCCCTGCATCGCCATGCAGGCACGTCCATTCGGCTGCGAGTGGTATTGCCAATCCCATTCCGAGAACTGAGTGGCCATGTGCCAGGCAACGAACTCCGTTTCGATCGGGGGATCTCCGCCAGCCTCGAGCAGCAAAACATTCCACTTCTTCACCTCCGCCAAACGACCGGCGACCACAGCTCCCGAACTGCCCGATCCAATTACTATGAAGTCGTAGTCGTGCTTGAAGCCACCATTCTGCTCCAGCCAGTCGCCCTTGTCCTCCGGCCACTGCTGCTGGCCGCTCAGATCGCAGTACTTGGTGATCAGCGTGGAGAGGAGCAGGGACATCAGCGTATTTGCTGGACCCGCCGAGCGAGCAGCGCACTGGGCGCTCAGGAACTCCATCTTGGGGAGCGATTGGGTCCTAAAGTTAAGCTGAAAAAGGAAGCACTTGATTAGAACATTTTTTTAAAAAAGGAGAAATTCAATTAAGTATTCAAGAAAGTCCTTAAAATAATTCTTTCTTAGATAGAATGTTTACTTTTCTGTTTATCCTATATTTTTTGCTAAGCTTTCTAAAAAGGGTTTGGCGATTTTTTTTTTAAATATATTTGTTGGCTGAAGCCAGTTTTTCGTTTTCTTTTTATTTTTTGAATTGTTAAAATAAGTCTTATTGAATTGAATTTGAAGTTTACTGTAAGTTAGTTTAGGGCGAAGGCGGGAGCGCAATAAAGCTTTCGTTCGCTCTCTGCGAGTTCGCTCCGTCTTCGCCAACCTTCGGTAAGCTAGGCTGAAGTATGATTGTGGAGAATAGAGCATTCGTAAAATTGAGTTGAGTCGAGCGCACGCATTCTTTTTCGTTTTCGTCGTTTTGCCAAATAAAAATTAATTAGCCACCCAACGTTTTCGGGATTAAATATTTAGAAAAACTATTCTAAATTTTCATGGCGCCCCCGGGTGGACTAATTAATTAAATTAAAAGGCAACAAATTTTATTTAAAGTGACAGTGACACATATTCAAAGTGCAAGTGATTTTTCTTGTGTTTTTTTGGTGATACATACATGTACATATATATCAAATTGCACAAAATCCAATTTTGCTTGTGATATACACAGTTGCCCGCGACGTGTGTTCAAAAGAAAAACATTTAAGCTCCAGCTATTAATTAATCGTGCCGGTCGCGAAATTAAATACCCTAATTCGACGTTTCTGCCACCGACGAGGGATGCCCTGCGATTGTTCAAGTTGCAAAAGGAAAGTGGCAGCAGGATTGAAAGATCCAAACGAAGAACCAAAGGTATTTGTGCAAAAAATTGAAAGCTGAGTTTTGACAAAAAACTAGAAATATTTGTTAATTGTCTAGTGCTGAAAAATTGCACCTCGCTTTCAATTCTTGGCACATATGTACAAAAATAGTAGAGCTAGATTGCATGCAAAATAAAATTTAAACAATTTTAATAATTTCAAAGAGTAGCAAATATTACAGCCATTATATATATATAAATACCTAATATATTTACAAGTGCTAAATTGATATATACTATTTGAACCAATTTGGATGCAACTTTTGTTAAATTGTGTTAAATTATTGCAATCACTGTCGCCCCCCTTGTTTTTAATTATCGTTAAAACCTCGCAAGTTAATAGTTGGGAAGTTAATCTGAGCCGTTATACACAAATAAATAAGCCCTTATATACAAGCAGCTGCAGCGGTAAACTTTTTTCGTTTTCGCTTTCGCTTGGTCGCCGCTAGCAGCGTTGTTGTTGTTGTTGGGTTCTTGTCATTTGGGCGCGCTACAGGTTAACGGACCGTCAAGTGACGCGCTACCCCGCATTCGGTTGGGTATATTGTTTTTCGCCGTCGTTTGCACCCACTATTAATTTTGATACTTCGTGCCTCGATATTCAATTTAAAAATTATTTTCGTTGTTTCTCGCTTTTAAATAATTATTTAATAATAATAATTATTTAATAATTTTTTTTCGAACAAATTTAATAATTAATAAATTATTATTTTTTTGTGGTTTAGTTCGAAAATTAATCTCATTTAAATTTTTCACACTTGGTCCTTTAATAATTTACTTTAATAAATTTGGTTTTTGATAATTTAATTCAAAAATGAGCCAAGAAAAGCCAAAAAGTAACCTGCTTGAAGACTTGAAAGCCAAGTTACAAAATCGAGTAAAAAGCATTCGCCGATTAAGTGATCGACTCGATTCTGGCGCGATCGCGATTAAAGAAGAAGAATTAAAATGTAGATTAGATACGTTAAACGCTGCAATTAATAAGGCAAATCTATTGCAAGAAGAGATAGAAGATATAGATGATGGCGATGAATTTAGAGATGAGTTGGAGGAGCTATCAATTGTTACCAAGGCAAAATTAATGTCGCTTTTGTCGGCCTTGAAGACAGCAAGCGATCCAAAAATTTCCGGATCAGCTTCTGTAGCCCCAACTCGAGCTCGACTTCCGAATTTGGCCTTGCCAAAGTTCAGCGGCAAATATTCGGAGTTTAAAAATTTCATCAGCCTTTTTGAAACTCTCGTTCATCAAGACGACAGCATTCCAGTTATCGAGAAATTTAACCACCTAATTTCGTGTCTCTCCGGTGAAGCCTTAGGGACTATTAAGGCTTATCAAGTCACCGCGAGCAATTATGAGAAGGCTATGGCCAGCCTTAAAAAAGTCTACGATAACGAATGCTTGATTTTTATGAATAATATCTCAACATTGTTCACTCTTCCAAAAATTACGCACCAATCAGCGTCTTCCTTAAGAAGCCTTATCGATACCGTTTCATCAATTTATGGATCGTTGTTATCGATAGGAGATGATACAAAAATATCCAATGCAATGTTGATTTATCTCGTCTTGAACAGAGTAGACCCAGTGACTAAACAAAAATGGGAAGAACAGCTCGATTATGAAACTTTGCCGCTTTGGTCCGATTGTGAGAAGATGTTGAATCGCCGATATCAGCATTTATCTGCTGAGGAAACATCAAAACCAAAGCAAGATAAATTAATTCCGAGCAAACATAATCGAAGCTCGTTTTCGTGTTCTTCGACCAACACTAAGTCCGTGCAAAGTTGTAGCTATTGCAATGCTGGAGACCATGTCCTAGCGAACTGCAGTCCGTTTGGTCGGCTGTCAGTAATGCAAAGGTTCGATTTTGTTAAATCTGCGTCTTTGTGCATCAATTGTCTGCGAAAGGGTCATACGGTTTCCAAATGCAAGGGAAGTAAATGTCGAGTTTGTGGTCGCTCGCATCACGTTTTACTACACAGATATACCGTATCCGAGAATAGCTTAGCGTTGCCACCACCCCAAGAGAGTCTGTCTCCCTCTAAAAGTCAGGATCAGCCTTCCACGTCACATGTTATGCATGCGACATCGTTGGACAGGGTGATTTTGGCCACGTCGATCGTAAGTGTCCGCACGAAAAGCGGTGAATACATTTTGGCTCGAGCCCTTCTTGACTCTGGGTCTCAAGCCAATTTCGTTACAGAAGACCTTGCTCGCCGCTTACAGATCCGTAAAGAGGAATCGTGTATCAACTTACTTGGTATTGGCGAATCCAATTCTCAAGTTAAGAAAAAGGTACACACAGTGGTGAAGTCGCGAATAAATGGTAGTGAATTTTCGTTCGATTTTTGGATTTTGAAATCGATATCCGGATATCATCCGGACCAGTCTGTGAATATCAGTGACTGGAAAATTCCAAAGAACGTACCATTAGCAGACCCCTATTTCTACAAGCCACAAAGAATAGATATGTTGATAGGAGCAGAATCATTTTTCGAGCTTTTAGCTGTTGGTCAAATTAAGCAAGGTCCTGACTATCCAACTCTTCAAAAGACCCTACTTGGATGGGTTGTTTCAGGCAGATACAAGGCGTCTGCCCCAAGAGATGTTGTGAATAGTTTCAGTTGTAGTGAAGAGCTATTAGTATCGATTGATAGCACACTACAAAAGTTTTGGTCACTGGAAGAAATGCCATCTATAAAGAAAATTCTATCACCTGAGCATAAGTTGTGTGAAGAACACTATAGAAAGACCACTCAGGTTTTGCCATCAGGTCGGTTTGAAGTTAGATTGCCGTTTAAATCTGATCCCACTGGATTGGGCAACTCATTCGAGGTTGCAAAAAGGAGATTTCTGTCGCTCGAAAGAAGGTTGTCGCGAGATCCTGAATTAAAGAAAATGTATCTCGAGTTCATGGAAGAATACCTCGCGTTAGGTCATATGTCTCCTACAGACAATAGAGTTCCTTTGACTCCACATTATGTTATTCCGCATCAGTGTGTCCTTAGGCCCCAGAGTACGTCTACTAAGTTGCGTGTCGTGTTTGACGCCTCTTGCAAAACGTCATCTCAGGTGTCCCTAAATGATATCTTGATGGTAGGCCCAACTATCCAAGATGAGTTATACTCCACACTGCTCCGCTTCCGGCTGCACAGGTTTGCTCTGACAGCCGATGTTAAAAAAATGTATCGTCAAGTAATGGTAAATGAAGCGGATAGGCCATTTCAACTCATAGTGTGGAGAAGAGACCCCTCAGAATCCTTGAGATTATACCAGCTCAACACCGTAACATATGGAACTGGTCCAGCTCCATATCTAGCGATTCGGTGTTTAAAAAGGTTGAGTGAATCTGCCAAACTTTCATTCCCTAGAGCTGCTGAAGTGATTGGATCCGACTTTTACGTCGATGATATGCTAACTGGTGCTGCATGCGTCGAGGAGCTCAGATCTATTAGGTCTGAAGTGTCTCAGGTTCTTCAAACCGCCGGGTTTGAATTGACAAAGTGGTTTTCGAACTCACCTGAGGTCACCGCATCTGAGAGCACAGTTAAATCCATACCGATCTCGGATTCAGAGTCGACGAAGGCGTTAGGCATATCGTGGTTGCCTAACGAAGATTCTTTCAAGTTTGAAATTGACAATTCCGTCATGGGTCTCAGAGCGACAAAGCGGAACATACTATCGGTGACATCGAAGCTGTTCGACCCCCTCGGCTTGCTTAGTCCTATCGTAATCAGAGGAAAAATCCTATTGCAGGAACTCTGGCTGAACAAGTTGGATTGGGATGAGTCGATTCCTGTGCATTTGGAAACTGCGTGGAATAAGTTGAAAAATACATTGTCTCGTTTGGAAGAGATAACAATTCCGCGGTATGTGCACACCGATCCGATGTCACCGGTTCAATTGCATGCCTTTGCCGACGCATCCATGAGAGCTTATGGAGCTTGCGTCTATATTCGTAGCAAAACTGCAGAAGGTATTAAACTGTCATTACTGACGTCAAAATCTAAAGTAGCGCCGCTCAAGACTAAAACGCTCCCAAGGCTTGAGTTATGTGCCGCTCACCTTCTCGCAGATCTCTGTCACAGAATCAAACCCCTATTAAAGGTCCCTATCGAACGGATAGTATATTGGTCAGACTCGGAAGTTACGTTGCATTGGATTCGATCCCATCCGTCTTCTTTGTCGATATTCGTCTCGAATAGGGTAGCGGAGATTCAGGAGTGGTCAGGAGAAGCTACGTGGCGGCATGTCCCAACTAACCAGAACCCAGCAGATATTGTATCAAGAGGTTGTGACATAGAGGAAATTAGCGATTCAATCTGGTTTACTGGACCATCCTTTTTGAAGAATGGAGAAGAGACCTGGCCCAGAAATTCACATTTCGTTCTCGATGAAAAGGTCCTAATTGAAGAATCAAGGAAGACTGTGGTAACGATGGCCGCCACGGTACGGAAGTCGGAACTGGTAGATGTCATCGAGGGATTTTCGTCACACCTCAAGCTGCTTAGAGTGTTCGGTTACATGTTCCGCTTTATAAGGAAATGCAGAGACAAGAGTATAGTTTTTGAAAAAACTCTGTCTCCGAATGAGTACAACGAAGCCTTCTTAAAAATTGTCGAGACCATCCAGAAACACGAGTATCACGAAGTTCTTGAAAAAGTTCGGAAGAACTCCAGAGTTGGCCCAAGTCTTCAACGATTGAACCCATTCATTCATGAAGACTCAGGCACTTGGTGTAATTTTTCGTTGTTGCGAGTTGGGGGCGATTAGCAAATGCTCCTATAACGTACGATGCCAAGTTTCCCCTGCTGTTGACAAAATGCTCCCAATTTGTGCAGAGCTATGTCCGGCATTTGCATCTAACCAATTTTCATGTCGGGCCACGAGCACTTGTGAGTCTCCTTCGACAGCGTATTTGGATCGTAAACGCTCAGGAGGTCTGCAGTCAAATAGTTCGATCATGTATTCGCTGCTTTAAATGCAAGCCTCGACTAATGACGCAAATTATGGGAAATTTACCCGCAGATCGTCTCCGTGCTCTCCGCCCATTTAGTATCTGTGGCGTTGATTTTTGTGGCCCCGTCTATACGACATTGAAAATTCGTGGAAGGCCTCCGTATAAGTCCTACATAGCGCTTTTTGTGTGTTTTGCGTCCAAAGCGGTTCATTTAGAAATTGTGTCAGACTTAACCACTAACTCCTTCTTATTGGCTTTCCAAAGGTTCGTTGGGCGCCGAGGATGCCCTCGCACAGTCCACTGCGACAACGCGACGAACTTCGTCGGAGCGAGTCGCCACTTCCAGGGCCTTCGGGAGCGCATAGAGAAGGAGGCAGACGCCATTCGAGAATTCGCGTCAAGAAGCGGATGCGAGTTTGCATTCACACCGCCTCGGGCTCCGCACATGGGCGGGCTTTGGGAGGCAGGTGTGAAAACTGCAAAGCACCTACTCCTACGAGCGGTGGGCAGCGCGCTCCTAACCGCAGAAGAGCTGGAGACGGTGCTCGTCGGGATCGAGGCGGCGATGAACTCCCGGCCGCTAGGCGCGCTATCCAACGATCCCAGCGACGGAGAAGCGCTAACACCAGGGCACCTGCTGACAGGCGGGCCGCTATTCCCCATCCCAGCACTCCGGACCCCGGACCAGGCGGGTCTCAGTTGCTTGCGGCGATGGCAACTTGTCTCGTCAGCCAGGCAAATGTTCTGGCGGCGATGGTCCCTGGATTATGTGCTGGGCCTGCAAATTCGGGGCAAGTGGCACCAGGAGCAGCCCAACATCCAGGAAGGACAACTGGTCGTCGTCGCCGAGGACAACCTGCCGCCTCAACAATGGCTGATAGGGAGGATCATCGCCACTCACGCAGGAGAGGACGGCATGGTCAGGGTCGTCGAAGTGAGGACCAGCGGAGGAGGAATTTTTAAGCGGGCCATCCATAAATTGGCGCCGCTTCCAATATGTTGAAGCCGGACGGGCCTTCAACGGGGCCGGTGTTGGCTGAAGCCAGTTTTTCGTTTTCTTTTTATTTTTTGAATTGTTAAAATAAGTCTTATTGAATTGAATTTGAAGTTTACTGTAAGTTAGTTTAGGGCGAAGGCGGGAGCGCAATAAAGCTTTCGTTCGCTCTCTGCGAGTTCGCTCCGTCTTCGCCAACCTTCGGTAAGCTAGGCTTAAGTATGATTGTGGAGAATAGAGCATTCGTAAAATTGAGTTGAGTCGAGCGCACGCATTCTTTTTCGTTTTCGTCGTTTTGCCAAATAAAAATTAATTAGCCACCCAACGTTTTCGGGATTAAATATTTAGAAAAACTATTCTAAATTTTCAATATTTTAAATATTCTTTTTAGTTTAGTGACCAAAATTTCATCTTTTAAGGAGTCCTTGAAGAAATACTTGCATTTTCATTAGATACACTTTAAGAGTCCTTGAAGTGAGTACATTTTTCCACATCCTTATAAAAATGAACTTAAAAAAATTCCAACTAATTTCCAAGCAAGTTTAGGGAAGTTTAAAGGTTATCCTGGGTTTACAAAGAACTTTACCAACTTTTTTGTAACTTTATGTTTCACTGAAGTTTTCACCGAAGTTTCTTATGGAATTAGTCGAAAACTTAATGAAATGCTCTAACTATCTACAAGTTATGAACAGGAAACCTGTAGAAGTCCTTGGCTAATACCTTAATGAATCCTAAGGGATATCCTTGGTTAGTGTTTAGCTCTGAATATCCGTAATCCAGGTGCGGCACACGACCGCTCGCTCTCTCCGCTCGATGGGAACTGTTCTGTCGGGCCGGCGTTCAACCGGAATTTGTACGGCCGGACGGCGAACGCTTTTCGTATGCCATCGGCGTCCGTAAATCAAAAGCTTTCGGAGACATTTGCATTTCGCCTCGAGTCGAGTATATAGCCGTACCTACAGCCGTACCTATACGAGCTATATGTATATGGTGTATAGAGCGTATAAACACACATAAATTAGACGCACCTTCCGCCTTCAGCAGCTGCGAGGCACTCCCCTTATCACTCGAAGATTAGCCAAACGAGGTGTGATAAACCCGAGCGACCCATAGAGGCCCCCCCAAAAATCTACAAAACGAGATTCTACATTCTAGATTCGTGCAGCCGAAAATCGAGAACGGAGATTGGAGAATTGAGAATCGGCAAATGGAAGAATCGGCGGTTTGCACTTGGTTATCTTTATGCTCGCGTGGAGAATCGATTGAGGTGGCATTTCTATTCAGGTGTTTCGCCTCCCAGCTGATAAGCTCTTAGTTCTCTATTTATTTTTTTTTTGTTGAGGCATGAGGTATAAGTTTTGGTTAACCAAAAACCCGTTGTGTGGGTTTGTGGGTCAAGTTTAGGCAAAGATATGCCAAACATCTCAATTGTGGCAATTTTGCGATCTCATTTTAGATCTGCGAATTAGAACTGATTCTCCATCGATGTTCTGCGCTCTAAATTTGTTGGTGTTTTAATCTATGGAAGGCCATTGATTATCTTCATCATTGAGAAATTCGTTATCTGAAATGTCTTTGTCATTTATGGTCTACTTATAATCGTGCGTTTATTGAAAAACTCTCAGCCACATTCTTCGATAATCCAGTTTATTATAACACACTTGAGTTTAATTTTACGAAAGCCAATAAATATTCAGAAAATTGATTTTTGCTGCTTTGTTTATTTTAAAAACCATTAAGGAATAACAACAACAAGTTATTTTATATTATTATCAAACTCATTTTAAATTAAAAAAAAAACTATAAATATAAAAAACTATCACTAAATACTTAATATTACCTAATATATAATAAAAGAAAATAGTTGATGCTTTTTTTCCATAGAAAAATCTCTTTAAAATCCTATAAAAAAAGAACGTTATTCTATTGTAATCATTTATGCTTAAACTACCTTTACAAAAACCAAAGAAAGGTGATCGTATCACCTCGCATACTTGAATTTACCTATTCGTGTTGATTGTGCATCGATATCTACCGCATCCACTTTTGATATTGACAAGTTGCCAGTTGTGACGTGGGATGCGTGTGTGGAATCATCAAACTAGAAACTAGAAGTCGTCCGAGTGCATGTGCGGAATCCAAAGACCCTCATCTCCGCCAGCGACGCAACCATTGTGATCCTCCTTGATGAAATCAGCGGCTCTTTCCCCAATCATCACGGTGGCTGCGTTTGTATTGGCACTAACCACAGCTGGCATTATGCTGGCATCAGCTACTCTGAGGTTATCCAGTCCATGGACCCGAAGACGAGGACTCACGCAGGACTCGCGATCGTAATCAGGACCCATTTTCACGGTTCCCGATTGATGGTAACAAGTTATTGTAAAGTACTTGGCATAACACCTCCAATATTCCTCAGATCGGTAGTTTTTGAGCTTATCACATTCCTCAATGGGAATGTAAGCCAATTCCGCTTGGTGTTCCCTTAGGGATTTGGTTTGCTCCAGGGACTCAATGTATCGGATTCCCCTCATCAAAGTGGCCACGTCCTGCGGTTCCGTTAGGTAATTACTGGTTAAAATGGGCGGTTCCTTGGGATCCTTGCTCCTCAATCGCACTTTACCTCTTGCCACTGGATGGGAAAGCAGAACAAAAACGCAGAGGAGATGGGAATCCCTGAGATAACCCTGCAGGGATTCTACATACTGATCCTGGAAGGATAAGCCCTTGGTGAAGATTTCTAGCGAGGGGTGATTACCCCGTTGGAAGAAGAGGTGATGATTCTCCGTATCCGGATAAACACTCTTGCTGCTCGTATTTGTGTTGATGAAGGAAACCAGGGAGACTGTGCTGTGCGTTGCAAGAGGTCCCTTCTGATGGATTAGGTATTCATAGATGCCATCCAACATTCCCTTTTCGGTCATGGCCTCCGCTTCACCTTCGTCTAGTCTTAGGAAAAGTGGAACCAGGACGTGATCCTGCAGATTGCTGCCAACTCCGGGAAGTTCCGATTGAACGGGAATGCCCAACTCCTTCAAATCTTCGATGGGTCCGATTCCGGAACGCAAGAGGAGAGCTGGCGAATCGATGGCTCCCGCCGAGATCACCACTTCCTTGGTGACCCCAGCCTGCTGGGTGACCCCATTCCTTTCGAAAGTCACCGAGGTCACGGCATTGTTTTCGAAGGCTAAGTGCGTCACCCTGGCATTCTTGACCACGTGGAGATTGGGTCGAGTGCGGGACACTGCACCCAGGTAGCCTTTCCCAGTGCTCATCCTTCGACCTTCTCTCACTGTTCCCGGCACATGGCCATAGCCCGTTTCACTGCCCTCCTCGAATCGCTCCACATACGGCAATCCCAGCTCCCGAGCTCCATCGATTAGCATCTGGTGAATGGGTTCATCCTGCCGCTCGAAGGGTGCCAGGCTTACGTAGCCCTTGGGATGAGTGGCATTTCCCTGGGGGGTCACTGACTTCTCGAAGAAGGGCATCACCTCGTCGTAGCTCCAACCTTCGTTTCCCATCGCCGCCCAGCCATCGAAGTCCTGGCGATTCCCCCGAATATATAGCATGGCATTAGCTCCGCCCGATCCGCCCAACATTCTTCCACGTGGCCAGTAGCAGCGACCATCCTTCATTGCCTTGCAGGACTCGTCACTCGGCTCCGTGAAGTAGTTCCAGGTGAACTCCGAGTGCTGAAGGCTGAAGAATAATGCCGGCAACTGTGCGGGATCAAGAATTTTATAGATCGGTTAAGAAGTTTGAGGCGGAAGTATGATTTTATGCAGAAACTGGTTGGAACTTTAGGTAGAACATATATATAGTTACCAGTACAGTATGGTTAATTTCTTGTAAAAAAATAATATAAAATATATGTTTAATTGTTTTAAAAATTACAAGGTGAATTTTAGCGTGATAAAAAATTTTTAAATGGAATAATTGTTATTTAAATATTATTTTTGGATAGGTAAATATTTTGCTCAATGTTTTCCTTAACCAAAGAAACTTCAGTTAGAACAAATTAATGATATATTATTGGGTGTTAATCTAGAGGCTTTGACTTTGGAAAATTGTAATAAAAAGCTGGCCTGAAGTTACTTTGAAAAACCAACACCAAATTTAATAGCTAGTAAAAAGCTTCCCCAACAAGATCACAAAGCAGTTTATGAGCTCATTTCGCTTTCGATGAAAAACACTTGTGATAAGTGCGGTGTTTGTTAACATTGTAGAGAAGCACGTGACTTACCTCCGACTCGACGGGGGGATCTCCGCCAGCCTCCAGGACCAGTACCCTCCACTGGGGATTCTCACTGAGCCGACTGGCCACCACGGAACCCGCAGATCCTGCTCCGATGACCACGAAGTCGTAGGGTTGACTGAAATCTCCTCCGTAGTCCACTGGCCACAAACTGGCGGGGGAGACGAGACATTGGGCGGCTAGAAGGGATTGCAGGAGCATGGTCACCATTCCGCTCCACAGTCCAAGGCCAGGTGAAGTGGGGGAACCACCAGCTGTTCCACATTGATCCAGGCCAATGGCCGCCGCATCCAAGTTGAGATTCTGGCTGCCGGTCTGCGACATTTTGTTGCCTCGTTTTTGCCACTCGATTGGAGACGATTCTATCTGGATCTGCGGCGCAGTCGCCGCTGGAGATTCGCTTTTATAGTCGGTCGGCTGATAAGCGGCTACAGTACATCCTCCCCCCTGATGCACCCGCTCGACGAGGACGTTGACTCAGGCGAACGGCAACGCGCGTGCGAATATGTCACAAGTGCGAAAGTACTCTAAATGTGATCGATTTGATTAAGTTTGAGTTGCAAGGGGAAATAATACAAGTTATAGGTACTGAAAAAAAAAACTGTTACTAACTTATAAAGTGAATTTAAAGTCAATATGATCTGCTACAAAAACGAAGATAAAACTTGTATAATTCAATAATGTAATATAACATTATTACTGCCTTAAAAGCTTAATGAAATATATAAATATAATATGCTATATATTAAATATCAACACATGGGAACTTTAAGATATTGTAATTATTTTATTCAAAAATTATGGAGATGTTTGCATTCAATTTAATAATTGGGTTAAAAATGTAGTACTTTAAATGAAGTAAATCATATAATGGCCTCATTGCAAGTCATACTTTTTTGCTATGTGCATTGTCGATCATCGCGATGAGCAGCAAAATCGCCATCGGAATCAGCACTCATTCGAGTATCAGAATCCAGTTCTGAAAGAGGCACATCTCCCTACTTCATCTCACTTGCAGAGTCAATTGTTCTACATTCTTATTCCAATCAATATATTTTTTCCGATTACCATCACTTTCCAGATGAACTAACCATATTTTGTGTCCAATAAAATATATATGCCATCGTTCATTGTTACTTGGGCGTAGTTTGCAACTCAATCACTCATTAATTTCCTAATAAATAACCCAAGGGGTAAACATAAAGCCTTACATAAACTACAAATTGTAGGTTGTGTAGCGAGATAATAGCATATTCCAAATTATATGCATAAGCCCAAATCACATATTTTAGAAGACGCACATACACTGGACAAGCCCAAGTATTTATTCCAAATAATGCAATAGGTAGTTAAGTTTTAAACAGCCTACGTGAACAAAAACGCTAACCTTTTAACAATGGTTTCGGTTCTATTGAATTGATTACGAACAAAACTTCATCAAACAAATCACTACACACAAAAATTGTTTATAAACCTATAATGATTTTCCTTGATTTTTTTTTGTATTCAAAAAAAGTTTTTCTTTTAGTTCAAATTAGTCAAAAAATGCTGTACCAACATTAAAATAAAATTTTTCCAAGGCTTTTAATATTTAACTTTGATTTTTATGGCTGTAATTTTGTGAAGGTTTTTGTCAGACTCACTGTACTTCACCCTTTGTTTTTAGTTATTGAAAAGCTCAAAACAAAATAGATTAAAAACAGAAGACAAAAAAATATAGAATGGAGAGCTCCCCGATAACAGATCCAGATAACAATTAGCTTTTGAGGCTGAGGTCCCCCGATTGCACGTTTTTTATCGCCCCAAAAAAGTCATAACCAGATAAAACAAGTATTATAAAGTCATTTATAGCACTTGGCTCAGCACAAACACACTCGAAAACAGCAAACAAAAACAAAACAACTTAAAAAGTAAAGAAACGACAAAACAAAAAACAAAAAAACAAAAGCCGACCGCTTAACAAAGTAATTAAAAGTGTTGCTTAAAAAGGCGTTTAAAAATTAGAGATAATTATTTTTGGGGTGGGCAAGAATCCAGGTAAGCGCCACCTGGCGGTCAAAGCCCGCTGTTCATGGCCGTGCGAATAAATTGAATGGGGGCGGGGGGCACGGCGTTCGCCGCCGCGGCAATCAGACTGCCGACGGGCGCCAAATTTAAACCAGCACTGAGATCTGCAAAAAAAATAAATGTGTACAAAAAAAAACATTACTTGATTGATTACATAAACAACTTAGCAATCTCTCCTGAAGAAATGATTAAAGTTGATACTTAATAACTAAAATTTTTCTTCGGGTTTTCTTTAAAATTTTAATGGTAATAGTTTTGACACTTTATCATTTGTTTCCCTTTTTATGAAAATATTTGAAAGGCAATGGTTGCTTAAGCTGCCTTCAAAAACGAAAAACAATTTTGAAATATTAAGGAACACATACACTTCATAAATGTTCAATATAATAGCACTATATTTATTAAATAGAAATTAAAATATATTATATATTAATATACAACAGCTTATAAACATTTTGTTTTATCTTGAAATTAATTTTCTTTTGTTTTTAAATTTTGTAACTGTCTTCTTTAGGCACTTATTTATTTTAAGATTGTTATCTGATTGATATTCTTATCCTAGTGTCACAGGACAAGTCTTTTAAATTAAAGCACTAGTCACTTAAAAAAAAAAGTTAATTATTATAAAATTGAGCTGCAACCGACTCATAATGGTTCATAATTGATTAGGCAATTTAAGTGACACTTTTTCGAATTTGGTTTTCCAACCTACCCGAAGGATCGCTGATCTGCAGAGTATCTGCCCCATTTCCGGTTCCTGTTCCCGTGGCAGTGGCCGCACCCGTGCCGGTTATCAGATCCTCCGCCACCAGGAACCGCTGCGGATTGGCCAGACTGCGGCCCAGGATCATTGCAACGATCAGGATGGGGATCCACTTGGGTTTCAGCTCCGGGAGCGTCATTTTGCGATCAGTGGCGGACGTGGACTGAAGCCGCTCGCTCGCCGCGCACTCGCATGAAAAGTCTCGAAAACCTTTTCCGATTCGCGGCCCAAAGCAAAAGCTAAGCCATGGCCCACTGAGGCACACAGGCACCCAAAACTGGTCAAACTCGTAAGCTTCGCGCTGCCATTTGCCATTTCAGTTCACTGGCCGCTCATAAATTACTGGCTGAAAACGATTGAGAACGATGCTGCCACTGCATTGATAAAAGTTCGAGATACTCTTTAATATTTAGAGTACTCAATACCGATCAGAGATAATAATAAATCAACTTGATCTAGGCGAGAAAAGCACAGGCTTAAGAACAAAATTTGCAAACAATTTAATACTCTACGAAATATATTACAAATAACGCTTAAATTAGGAATATATTATAAATAATGCTTAAATTAGAAATATTCTTGAATTAAAGAAACAAGTAATATTGTCCAATTATCCAAGCTTTATTTATTATATAATCTATTATTCTTTGTTTACTCTTAAACTGCTTTTATTTATAGCTAGTACTTATATGTTTTTACAAACAACCCAAAATACTTATATACTCCTATACAAAATCAACTAAAAGTCATAAATAGCCACAAACAATTGCAAAAGTTCAAAACGTTGGGAAATGTTATATCAAGTTTTCGCTGCTGTAGGTAAAGAGAATAAAAAAGCATAAATGAAAAACGAAATGCAGTGAATTGAAAATGGGAAACCAACTGCAGAGTCAAACGAATGCCAAGATCATTACCAAAGCAAATTAGCTGACCTGCGGAATGACAACAATGGATAGTTCTCCATTATACTCGTACATGGTTAGATACTTGCTGGTTCCAATTGATATATGGATTGCTAATCGCAGTCGCTGAATTCGCTGACTCCCAGGCATTATCCAATGCCACATGTGGCCGATTAGTCAGGCATGCGTTTAATTCACCATCTAACGAAGGGCTTAACTAGGTTGCAAGATTGTGTTTTTCTTTCGATTACCATAAATATCTTAGGGAGGTAATGTAATGTAATGTAATAGCTTCTAAGGTTAAGAAGCTATGCAGTTCGCTGAGTAAATTAAATATTTGTTATTTTTAATAAATCTTAAACACTGCATTTCAGAGTGCAATTTATTTCTTCTAATTATAGAATTTTAGTAACATTTAGTTTGGGTAACATTTTAAACACCATTTGTTCTGTTTGCAAAAATTTCTTTATTGCTGTTAAGTTATGGTACAAAGGGTGTATTATTTTAGTACGAGGGGAGTACTATATCATCACCTAACCCCACCCACCATCTCTGTAGTGCCGCCAATCCTCCTTGATCATATCCGCGCCCCTTTCGGCCACCATAAAAGTGGGAGCATTCGTGTTTCCCGTGGGAATGGTGGGCATAATGCTGGCATCGATGACCCTTAGACCCCGCATGCCCCTCACCCTCAGCCGGGGATCCACAACCCCAGCGGGATCGGAAGCGGGAGCCATCTTGCAGGTGCCCACCGGATGGTAGATCGTCTGCGAATAGAACCTGGCCAAGCACTCCCAAAAGGCATCACTCAGGTACTCCACCTCCGGGCAATTTCGCCACTCGTAGATGTTCATGGTGGCATTCAGAGATTGCATAACAGGGGTTTGGCTCAATCGATGGGCCATCTTCAAGCCCTCGACCATCACGGCCATGTCATGTGGATCGTCGTAGTAGTTGGCGTGAATCAGAGGATGAACCTTGGGATCAGCGGAACGGAGTTTGAGGAATCCCCTGGAACGAGGACGCATCAGCAGAGGAGCAATCACGAAGGAATCCTGGTAGATCACCGGCTCAAAGGACTCGGCATAATTGTCCAATGTGATGGCGGCTCCCCTTCGTCCGATCATCCCACCATCCGCTCCGTAACCATAGCTGCCCAAGAAGAGCTGCACATCCGGCCAATCCAGTCGGGGATCCTGGTACTTAGTGCTGAAGAAACCCATCACTTCGCTCACGGGCATCGCATAGAAGAAGCTATCCAGTCCCTGGACAAAATCATCCACCGCCTGTTCGTTCATCATTTCGGGCACAATAAACGATAGATGTCGATTCTGATGACTGTCGAAGGTGTAAATCGCACCCGAGGTGGAGATGTGATCCTGCAGATTGCCACCCACTCCGGGTAGGTGTTGCACCACCGGAATGCCTAGTGGTTCCAACTGCTCCCGCGGACCCACTCCACTGACCATCAGGAGCTGCGGACTTGCCAGGGATCCGGCTGAAAGGATCACCTCCTTGCTGGCATAAACCGAATGCTTGACAAGACCAAACTCAAAAACCACGCCAATGGCTCGATGGGATTGCGGTTCGATGATGATTCGCTCCACGAAAGCCTTGAGGATGATATCCAAATTGGGTCGTTGCCAACTCCTTCGAAGGTATCCCTTATTGGCACTGCAACGGAGTCCATCTCGCAGGGTTCCATGTGGAGGAGCAAATCCTGTCTGCGATCGACCATTAAAGTCTCCTTCGGCGTTGATCATTCCCAGTTCTTGAGCAGCCCTCATGAAAATGTTTAAAAGCGGTGAGGGAAATCTGTGAAAGAAACACAAAATTTACCTTTTTTTTTAGTTTATATATTTATTTAACAATACCTATATCTCTCCACTGAGATGGGACCACCGTGTCCATGAAAAGGACTCCGTTCGAATCCGGGAACCCTCATGTCCTCCGCCTTGCGAAAGTAGTGCAATATGTTTGCGTAATTCCAACCCGGATTGCCCAACTCCGACCAGTGATCGTAGTCCCTTCGATTGCCACGAATGTACATCATGGCATTGATGGAACTGCAACCCCCAAGGACTTTTCCCCTTGGCCAAAAGCAGCGCTGATCCTCCATCGCCAAACAGTAGCGATCCGAGGGTTCGGTGAGGTACTTCCAGTCCCAGGGACTCCGCTGGAACACGGGATACAACTGCGGCAGATCGAAGAGCAGGGGCTCATCCCCGCCAGCCTCCAGGAGGAGGACATTCCACTCGGGATTCTCCGAGAGACGAGCGGCGAGAACACAACCCGCTGAACCACCGCCAATCACAATGAAATCGTACGATTTGCGGAGATCCCCGATGTGAATCGAACGAACGCGATGCGGTTCATCCACAATATCCGGTCGTTCCTCGAGGATTCCCTTGTTTAGGAGCAGGATGACCATGGCCGAGGGACCGATGGTCAGCAGAAACCGCCACATTGCCACAAACGTGTTCAACGCCGTCATCGTGAAAACACAACTGACTGACTTTCGTTGGGTTCCACAACTGGATGGGCTGGGAACTATCTTTGCCCGGTCAATTTGCTGACCCAGCCGAAGCCGAAATTCGCTGACTTCTGGCAAGTGTTTTGGTGGGTGCATTGACCAAGTGGCTTCTGCAATCCCAGCTACTCAAAACCGAACACTGGACTGCAAAAGAAATTGTTACACCATTGAGGTTGGCCAATAACGTATTCTTTCTTATGTTGAAGAGCTAAAGAAGCAAGAATAATGTATATTTTTATGAATTTATAATCATCAGTTTTATATTACATTTTTATTTAATTAACAAGGGTAATACTTTTATTGCCCAGAGTAAAGCAAAGATTATAAATTTATTGCTTGTATCATATTTACTTTATTGTTCAAATAAGTAAAAGTTGTTAATTAAATTAGCCTTGCGGCTAAATTGCCTTGTTTGCTCAAATTCCGATTAGATAATGCCTTAAGATCGCCGGAGTAATATATAAATTGTTTTGTATCTGCTCATATATTTTTAGTATGCTTAAAGCTGGAGCCCAAACAGAACCATAAACAAATAGCATGAGCAAAACAAAACAAAAATTCGAAAAACGTGAACAAAAAAGCTGAGAAACGCGATAAGCGCGTCACATCAAAAAAAAAAAAAAAACATATTTATACATATATATATATGCTATGCATACATATGTATATCAAAAAGTAAGAGAGTTCTTATTGAAGCAATTAAAAAATGCTTGTTTACATGGGCAATTGTTGGTTTAATTGCGAATTTGCAATTGGCTTAAAAGCTGCATAGACCTTGAACTTTACTTTCGGTTATTGAAAGTATTTATGGGAATTTTTCCAAAGATGAATTCTTAATGCAATAACTAGACTTTGTTGAAGATAACCAAACAGTAAAACAATCAAATTTTCGTATTTGCATATAAAATATCACTGTTGTTTATCAGGTATTAAGTACATATCTTTGAAAATATCTTTTAATAGTTCAGCATTCCTTGACCACCTCATTGTCATCCTTTCGATCTTCAATGATCATTTGGGCGCCTTTTTCCCCGATCATCATGGCAGGTCCATTTGTATTACCCGCTGGTAGTTCCGGCATAATACTGGCATCCACCACTCGAAGATTCCTCACTCCATGAACTCTTAACCTTTCATCCACAACTCCTCCTTTGTTCTGGGAATTTCCTCCCTTTTTTGGAGCCATGCGACAAGTGCCCACCGAATGCCAGGCACCCACATAAAAGTATCGGATATAACAAAGCCAATAAGCATCGGAATCGGGAGTTAGTATATCGCATTCATCGAGAGGTGGCAACCAAAAACGTATTCCACATCGCCGAAAAGATCGGGTTTTAGTTAGCCTTTGGATATATCTCACGTAGCGAAGTAGCGTTTGCTGATCCTCCAGAGCTTCGCCATAATGATTTTCGATTTTGACTTGATCAGATGATTTTTTGCTCGAAAGCGAGACTCTTCCCCGCGATAAGGGTTGCATTAGAGAACCCATGATTTGCAGCATATCCCATTTTTGTAGAACATCATTTTGAGCCTGAATTAATTCTTTTCGAAAACCCAAATAATCGAAGCTACCAGTACTTCCTTTTGGCAAAAGTGTGTGGGCCACCACGTGGAGATCGGGTTCACCTTGGCCGGAAGTCGGTGAACTGGAGTTGATATAACCCATCATGTAGAAACCACGAGCCAAAGGACCCTTTTGGCTTTCCAGAAGATATCTTGCAACAGAAACAGGAGCATAGGGATTATCTGTGGGATCTCGAGTGCTATTTACTGCGCAATTGGAAGTGAAAATCAGGAACAAAGGCAGCATTCCGTGATCCTGTAGATTATGACCGACTGGCAGATCCTGTTTAATGGGTATGCTCCACTTTTGAAGCTCTTCTTGGGGACCAATTCCTGAAAGCAAAAGCAACTTGGCGGAGTTCAGGGTTCCTGCACTTAGGATCACTTCTCCTGAGGTTTTCACTGTGTGTTCTACATTATTTAGGTTATAAGTCACTCCAACTGCTTCATTTCCTTCTGGATTTAATAGGACCTTTTGAACTTGAGCTCCTCTTATAACTTTCAAGTTCTTTCTTCTATTCACTTGATCATTGGCCAAATACAAACGAGCACTGCTGGCTCTCCGACCTTGGTTTATGGTTACAGGAACATGATGGGTGTAACCGAAGGTGGCACCAGCTATCAGAGGTTGTTTCATCCGAGGAACACCCAGTTCCGAGGATCCAGAATATATGAGGTTGGCCAAGTTCATGTTTAGATTGTTCGCTTGAAGGTAGGATAGATTTAGCCTTCTTTGGAGGCGATTGTAGGCCATCTGCACTTGGGTCCAATCCCAACCGGTTGTATTCCATTTCCTGAAGCTCTCTGGACTGCCGGGTATATAGATATTTCCATTGATAGCTCCACCGCCGCCCATCATGCGTCCATGCCACCAAACACAACCGTGATTCCTCTCCATCGCCCGGCAGCATTTCGGATTGAATTCCGCTTCCTCGAGGAATATGTACCTCTTATCGTGATGAAGTGCACCACTTAGCGAAAAGATTTCCGATTCCAGAGGAGGCAGTTCTCCCTCCTCCAATAAGAGAACCTTCACATGGCACAAATCGCTCAATCGACTGGCGACTATGGAACCAGCACTTCCTGCTCCCACAATTACATAATCATAATTCTCGATCTGCAGGGGATCTTCCGGTGGTTTGTGTTGCACTGGCCAAGCGGAATTGTTGGCCAAAGCCAAACTGGATTCATTCAAAGCTATAGCCACCGATTCCATCAGGGATAAGCCCAAACCACTGCTGTCCACCGAAAATAATTGCGAAACTGAGGGACTTGAGCCAAATATCAGAAGTAGGATAAGTCCCCCGTATAAGGTTCTCGTCTCCGCTTTGCTGGGTTCGTGTACGCGCTGCCGATCGCCCATCTTCCACCGATTTAACACTAATGAATTCGCCGATGCAAACGGTTCGGCTTTTTAGCCACAATTAAAAGAATGTCGCGCACGATAACCCTATCAACGGAATTATGAATTTACTCTGCTCGCTTTTATTTTATATTTTGCGCTGCTTTCTGTTTGCCAGTCATAAAAATGCAAAGGCAAACATATAAAAATTCACGTCGTTTTATATTTATTGCGCTGCGCTTGGGGCGACGGCCAACAGGTGGCGCCATTAATAAATGTAACCAGTATAAGAGTTGTAATTTTTGCAATGATGAATAATATATGACAATTCAGCTGTATAAATATTCTAAAAATATAATGCCAATCATCTGTGCGGCAGTTATGGAAACAATTTTGGTTTTCTAGTGAACAGAACATTCTCTTTATTATTAGAGCTATACAAATATAATGAAAGTAATTGAAACGATAAGAATAACTTCCCTGACAAATTAAGAAATCACCCATAAAATGTTATTTTTAATTGTTTTATTGCATTCACGTAAAATTAAAATAAATAAAAGGGGACTCTTATATAATAATTTAAAAAAAAAAAAAAAAGAGGAGCGGAATTTAATATTATTAATTTTGGATGTGTCATCAGCTATTTCTAAAACATTTACACAACTTGGGGACACTTAATTTAAACATGCATACAATCATTTACACTCAGTTCAGACATATAAAAGACACTCACGAAAGTCAGACACATTTTCATTCATACAATTTTCAAAGCCTTGTTTTTATGGACTGATTTCACAGATACAAATGAAGTAGCTGCAAAGCATTGAGAACTCTTAACTGATTCAAACGCAATGGTTTTACAGAACCTTTTTGTTTTCCGAGAAGTCTTTTTGTGAAAAAGAACAGGTTCTTCAACCAGTTAAGAAATCAGTTCGTAAAAACCAGGTTCAACTACTCAACGATGAAAGATTCGTTCAGACGATGGTGTTCTTGATCCAGAACTCCTTGATCATGTCGCTGCCCTTCTCGGCGATCATGATCACCGGGGCATTTGTGTTGGCCGACACCAACTTGGGCATAATACTGGCATCGATGACGCGCAATCCGCGGATGCCATAAACCCTCAATTTGGCGTCCACCACGGCGTCTTTGTCCCAGTAGGGACCCATTTTGCAGGTGCCCACCGGGTGATATATGGTGGAGGTATACCTCCTAACCATACACTCCCAAAAGGCGTCCGTGAAGAGGGGCACTTGCTCGCATCCCGGCCAGCGGATGCTGGAAATCCGCGATCCAAATCTCTGCATCGCCTTCGTTCGGGACAGGGCCACCGCGATCTTCACACCCTCGATGAGGGTCTTCATATCGAAGTCATCGGTTAGGTAGTTCGGAAAGATATAGGGATAATCGAAGGGATTACCACTCCGCAGGCGAATATTACCCACACTGCGGGGTCTTAGTAACATGGGTATGATGCTCCAGGCATCCCGATTATTGATCGGTTCGAAAACCGCTCTGTAGAACGCCTCCGTCAATCCATGGGCCTTTCGCAGCTGCGATCCACCATCGGAGTTCGTTGATCCCGAGACAAAGTGGAACTCAATGTCTGGCCAATCCAGTGAACTATTCGCATACTTGGTATTCACATAGGCCAAACCCTCCACGCCACCCAAAATGGTCAAAGGTCCCTGGCCAAAAACGGCATATTGCAGAACAGTTGACATGGTGTGGAAGCGATTCTCCACAATCGAAACGGGTTGGTTCACCAGGAAGGTGAGGCCACCCAAGCCAATGTGATCCTGCAGGTTCTCCCCAACACTCAGCTCCTTGATGAGGGGAATTCGATGCTTGGCCAACTCCTTTCGCGGACCAACGCCACTCAGCATCAGTAATTGTGGACTGTTCACGGATCCACCGGACAGAACCACCTCCTTGGTGGCCCTCACATGGTAGAGCTTCTGATCCTTGACGAACTCCACACCGAAAGCCAGTTTGGTCACCGGATCGATCATAATGCGAGTGACATGCGAGTTCATGGAAATGTGCAGATTGGGGCGCAATCTGGCGGGTCTGAGGAAAGCCTTCGAGGTGGAGCAACGCGATCCCCGTCTCGTGGTTCCCTGGGCGATCATGAAGCCCGTCATCTTCTCGCCATTCAGATCCCGATTCTCGTAACCCATTTCCACGCCAGCCTCCACAAAGCTGGCCGCCAATGGAGTGTGGTAGGGTGCCTCTCCCACTGTTAAGTAACCTCCGGTCGCATGATACGGTGTGTTGGCCAGATACTGGTTCGTGTTATCCTCCGACTTCTTGAAGTAGTACAGGGCATCGCGGTACGACCAGCTGGGATTCCCCATCGCCTCCCAGTTGTCGTAGTCGTGCTTGGATCCCCGCAGGTAGAGCATGTAGTTCAGGACGGAACTTCCACCGAGCACCTTGCCACGCGGCCAGTTGCAACGACCTCCTTGCATGGCTGAAAAAATAATAAAATAAGTTATATAGTCATGAATTTTGATATTACTTAAGAGGTTCATGTGTAGGGTTCTGCCAAAATCATAGGTAATAATAAAAATATCAAGCATACAAGCTTTTTGATGTTAAGGAACCTTTAAATATGAAGATGT
This sequence comes from Drosophila ficusphila, assembly GCF_018152265.1. NCBI lineage: Eukaryota > Metazoa > Arthropoda > Insecta > Diptera > Drosophilidae > Drosophila > Drosophila ficusphila. Next base: position 2,636,272 of record NW_025064092.1, on the reverse strand, counting down.
ATATACGTGGGCAGCCTATGTTATTTATTTCCTGTTGCAAATATTTAATCATTTAAAGATTTTTTTGATTTTGACTAAAAAAATATAAAATTATATTTTTTCTGATATTCATTTAAAATTTACTTTGACAATTCCCAAAGATGGTATCTAAGATAATTAGCACAGTCCTTCAATACAACCTAACACATTGCAAATGAATGGTGCATTTTTTGATCACCGCAACTCACCCAAACACGAGGTTCCCGAGGGCTCCGTCTTGTACTGCCAATCGATCTTCGAGAGCTGGAGATACCCAGCCATAAGAGGCACGTCCGTGAGTTCCGTTTCATCGCCGCCGGCCTCCAAGAGGAGCACGTTCCAGTTCTCCACCTCCGTGAGGCGATTCGCCACCACCGCCCCCCGCCGATCCAGCTCCTATGACTATGAAGTCGTAGTGATCGAGGATATCGTCTCCCCCGATATCACTCGGCTTCGATTCCGGATCGATGATCTCCTCGTACTGGAAGTAGGCAACCGCTGCCATCAGCATCGGGATGAACCAACTGTTGCTGGTGGCCGCGGTGACCGCTCCTCCGATTGCCGAGGCGGCTCCAACGATCGCCGAGCTCATTTTCTGTATCGGAATCGGATGGTAATATCTATATGGGTCTTATGTACGAAATATATAGACAAATAGGTCGCTGGCCCGACCAATTTTAGATGGAACGTGGCTGCAATGATAATTAGGCATTCGATTTTTGGAGGTTACAATTTGACGGGAGAAAAGAAGTGGGTTTTAAGGGAATAAAACGAAAGAAAGACATGACATGAAAAGTGGCATAGACATTTCGTATGTAATCGGGTTATAGGGTGCGATTTTCATACTCAATATATTTCGATCACGATCGCGTATCGCTTTGATCGCCGCGATTTCGTAACCTGCATTTGTTATGCATTCGTTTCGCTTCGTCTCCACATCGAATCCATCCAACTCTGCGAAGTATTACGACCCGAGATGATCGTGATCGATAAATCTGGAAGCTAATAACTAATACAAACCGTCGCACCAATTTCTCATGGCAATAAAAGTTCTTTTGCTCTGTGTGTTTTAGATATTACCCATGAAATTTACATTTTTCCAGTTTTTTGCAGCTACCATTGGCATTAACTTGTTTTTATTAGTAGCATTTGATTATAAAAATCCATTCAATTATGAGGCTCAAGATGCTTTGCTTAATTTGTATTAGCTCCTGAATTATCAAACCCATTTTAAAATAGTTTTCCCAATGGTTTTTCATCTGCTTTTCACAAATCTTTCGCGTCACGTGCGAAGCCCATTGTTTTGGAATGTAAAATAGGTGTAATATGAGTGTGGATTTATTTTCGAGCGGAGAAGCGTGATGCGGCATCTTTGTTTGAGGGGCCTCCCGCACAAAAGTGAAATCTCCCAGTCTATTATAAAACTTTACTGGGCAGCCAAACAAAAAAAAAACAACAAAAACATAACTTAAGCTGGAAAAAAGGCGCAGCTAACAACTTTTCACTCCCGGTCGAACGACATGCAACAATTGTGATGCACACTCACAAATTCCCTAACACATTCACTCACACGTACTCCTCTCACTTGCAACCAGTTTGCGCGGATACAGTGCAACTTCTGCAGCGCGAACTTCCTTGAATTAAGAAAAAAATCCTATACAGACAATTGAACATATTTCCAATACTATTTTGAACATTTGTTTAGAGAGAGAATTTAAAGTACGTTCAGGAAAAAAATATGGGGAACAACAAAAATTGAAACAACTCCCTTAAACAAAAATTAAATTCAATGAAAAGATATTTTAGAAAATACTATACCATTCTTTTAACCAGTAGTATGCTAACTTTATTTATAGTTTTATTAAATTTTCACTCCGAATTTTACTTTGTTTCTTTTACAAACGTTTGACTGTATTTTTGACTATTGATCTTCAGATAAGAAGAAGCCAAGAGAGAGAAAAACATTTCCTCTTGCCAATCTTTTGCATAATAGAAGTCTAGTGACCATTACTGATGTTGTTTTTGGATTTTTGCTTTTGTTTTAGTCAATGGCAATTACAAAACTTGTTGTTGTTCCTGCCGATAGATGTTGTTGTTGCAAACAGGTTGTAAGAGTTGAATGTGCCCACAGATCAAGTTCAAGGTATGAACCAAAAAAAAAAAGCGATCTACACCGAAAAAAAAGTTATAATGCAACATGTAGATGGTTCTGCTAAACATTTTAGTAAACAATTGCCAAAGAGAAATGCATAACATCAAACTAGAACTAGCGGCATGAATCACTTTCGTTGAGAAAGCTTCTGCGTAGGCGTCGGAGAATTTCAGTGCGTATTCTTTTTTGGAGACCCGATTCTTCTGTTTGACTTTGATTTCTTTTTTACGATTTTCGCGCTTGGCACACTTTTATATATTTTTCGCTCTCTTCTCACTTTACTCACTTGGGTAACAAAATAACAATTCTCGTATTCCTTAAGCGCGATTTGTTTGTTTTTATTTTTGTGCGCACTTTCTTTTACTTTTTTTCTTTTCCTCTCCTTCCTTTGCTTTGCGCATGCGTGCGTGCTTTTCAAGCCTTATTTACTTTGTTTAATTCTTTTGGCGGAGCTTAAAAAAACGACCTCACGCTTCGAGGTTCGCTAGGTGACTGAAGAAAGAAATGCCGAAGAAACCGCTAAAGATGCCAGAGCTCTCTCCCCAAACTCCTATTCTCTCTCCACCACTCTCTTTTTGGCTCTTCGCGGAGCGTAGAGTTGGTCCCTTTTGGGCAGTTTTTCCGTTAGTTTTCGAACTCTGCAATTGGACAATGGGACAGTGACTGTGACATTTGCTTCCTGTTTGGCTGGATATACTATATGTAAGTGTTACCCATTATGGACTTTTTGACTTTTGGACTTTGTGACGTGTTTGCCGGCACGTAGCCAACACTCACACTACTAAACACGCACTTCGGCGAAATGCTTTCACTCTTACTATTTGGTCAACTGACCAGAGTTAAAAGCTCCACGAGCTTCTCAGGTGCCATATTCACTGACAGCACCTTTTTGTGGGTCACTGTGCGTGTGACGTCACTTGTTCACCTTTGAAGAGAGCAAAAAGGAAAGGTTGACCAGGAAAACACGGTTACAAGGAACTAATTGGAACTGGAACTGATTGGCTTAGAAAAAATATTACTAGACTTCTAGAAGCAAACAAAAATTATTACAGTTAAATGTTTTTATATGCATATTTTTTTGAATTTAGTTACCCGTGTCAACATGAAAGTTGTTTATGAATATATGCGAGATCATAAAACTTAATAAATAAATTTCTATTATTATCTTATTAAATATTTTATGTAATCTCAAAACCCTTTAATTAAGATAATAAGCCATTAAAGAACACCCAAAGTAACTTATTATTTCTTTTGTATTATCTCCATTTTTTTAATTTTCAATTTACCGAAAGAAAATGTGCAAAAAATGAAAAAATCGATTTTGCAAAAAAATCAAGGGGGCCCCCACAAAATTTTCGAAAAAATGTATTTCGCAAAATTTGAAAAGGCTGGTATGCAACTTTATTATAGGGCTAGAAGCTTGAAAAAAAAATAACCTTTCCCTGTTGAGATGAAATGAAATAAAAGACTACCCAATAGTATCTTATTATTTCTTATGTCAAATTTTTTAATTATGACTAAATAAGAAGAATCGTAGTACATTTTATATTATATCCGAAACCTCATTAATGACTCTTTTTTATATAAATTCTAGGTGGCTGCTGTGGATCGACCAAGAAGCGTACGATTGTGGGCGGCTGGGCGTGGGCGTGGTGGCTGGTGACCGACGTGCAGCGGCTGTCCCTCAACGTGATGACCTTGAATCCGATGTGCGAGAATGTGGAGACCTCGCAGGGCGTTCCGCTGACGGTGACCGGAGTGGCCCAGTGCAAGATCATGAAGGTACGATCCATAGACCAGAGCTATCTATATTTCCAACCGATCTCCGCTCTTTCGTGGGCAATTCTGGCCACCCTTTTCTCTTCTGCACCCCCAAATCTGAGCGAAAGTGATTGAAGCTTGCCCGAGTTTGATTTTCAGTTTCGTATGCAAGTTTGTTTGATGATATATAGATATAGAAATACCCGATATTATTTAGCCAATTAGAGTGCCGAATGTAGCGAGTTGGTATCCTGCCTGCACCCAAGTTTATTCAGACTGTTGATATCTCTCTATAACCGATCAGTATTGAACTTATTTTAATCGAATGTTTGGCTCTTTGTTTTGTACGATTCCCGCCCAAATTCCCAAGTAATCCAACCTCCATCCCCATCGAATGCATATTTAGCCTAGCAAGTGCTCTCAATCTGACCACCGCCAAGTAAGTTGCGATCATCCATCCCGGCGATCTATCTTCACGTAGAACTAGATTTAGCCGTAGACTTAGTATCACACTTTAGAGCTCATTGAACACCCCGCCGTTCGTCCCTTTTTTTTTTTGGAAACTTATTTGGATACTTAAGCTTATTTCCCAATTCTTGTTCGCCCCTTTAGTTTTATATTTGATTTGTTTAAGAAATGGCACAAATTGTGGATTATCAAATAATTTTTTCTTTAATTTTTATCGTTTTGCATTAGGTTGAATTTTTACTTTAGGGTTTATGCTGTTTGGACAGTTGTGGGACTGAAACAATTACCGGACTGTTAAATTATATTCGGCCGGACAGTATCATATATTATTTATAATTCGATTTATAGTATAATCATCCACATCAATTGATTTTGTTTTGTCTATGATATTTATTATTGATTTCAACATTTCATTTTACTGATATAATTTTGACTTACCTATCAGTAAATCATTCAGAGATTGACCTTTCGATAGGTCAGTCACTTTATCATTGATTTTTCTTTTCTCGATTACATTAACATATTTCAAACTTCGCATTAAATTCTTAAAAGTTGTCGATAACATCGATAATTTATCAAGTGTCGAAACACACAGTACTTATATTATATTAAAGCACTGATCACAAAAATCAGCGAATGCAGCACAAAAAATCAAAAAAACAAAAATTGCACTTCACTTTCCAGTTAGTCGCAATTATGATCGATTTGTGTACTAAAGATGTGCCTGCTCCGAAACTATGTTCCATTACTTAATTATTTTCATTCAATTTTGCAGTCATCATCGTATAAGAATAGCGATTATCATAACGATGAGGTATGTTTATAATTGCATTTATTTTATTTTAGTTGGGTTTTGTTTACCTTCCATCTATGTTTTTTCAATGTACATATGTATTTCCTTTTTTTTTCTCACGCACTCTAACCCTTCACACACACACGCATCTACACTCGTACACCTAGCGAAAAGGGATCATGATCCATTCTTAACTATTAAATGCATGTGCTTTTTTTGGGGCTTTGTGCCTGATTAAATTTATTTTTGTATGCATTTTACGTTTATCGAGAGTCATTCAATCATCATCATCAGAAGCTGAGGAGGAAGAAGAAGGAGAAAGAAAAGTACAGTCTGCAAAATAATACAAAAGAAAATTTGAAAAATCGAAACCTTGTTGATCTCTGTGTTCTACTCTCTTTTTTCTCTACTTTCTTTTCACCACCACCAAAACAAAAATCGACCAAAAACCCTGCGACCGATCGTTCAACGTTCAACTCATCAAAAAAAAACTAATCCGCAACTAACTGTAACTGTAAACGAAATCAACTATAATTAACCAAACAAAAAACAATACACACACACGCATTAAAACCAACAAAAAATCATTAAAATCGAAATTGTTCTACTCCAAACAAAAACAAAAAAAATACCAAACACTAAAATACTGCTCCTCTACCGTTACTGCTACCGTTACTGCTCTGGTTGCTGCTGTTACCGTTATACTCCATGTATCGCTCTATATATCTCTATATATACGTTATATACATAAATATAAATCTCTGTCGCCCTGTCTATGTGTGCATGTGCGTGTGTGTGGGTGAACTATAATCAAAACGAAACCATCAAAACCAAAAAAAAAAATATTCTTCTCATAAACAATCAAAATATCCGTGGAGAAAATTGGACAACAAAAAAATATATAAAAAAAATCAATCAATCGAAATATTTTCACACACATGCACACCGACAATGACACACCCACATACACACACCCAATCCACACATACACACACACACACACACACACGAACAGATGATGAATGTCTATTATTTCCACCATCAGGCTGACGAGCTTCTAGGCACTGCCAGCGAGCAATTCCTGGGCAAGAGCGTCAAGGAGATCAAGCAGACGATCCTGCAGACCCTCGAAGGACACCTGCGTGCTATACTGGGTAAGTAGCGGAAATAGTTATACTATCATTTAATAACCTAACTTAGGATAGAGCTTAAATAACCTAAGTTTGCATAGAACTAAGAACAATTTCTATTCGAATTGAATTGGTGGTCAAAACCGTATCTGAAATGCATCAAAAAATTATCAGAAATTTTTTGTTTTATTTAATGAGTAAATATTTTGGCTTTTCATTTCTTTTTTTTTGAATTAGTAATATAAAGCATACTTTTGGGTGCACATATTAAACATAATATGTATAATATTTGCTGCAAAATAAATAAAACAATTGTATTAATCTATTGAAATCTTATGCCACTTTGAAATTTAATTTGTATTTGGTTTTGTGACAGTTACTGGTTGAATTTTTTTCTGAACGCCGTCGAGGTCGAAACGCGAAACTTCCAGTTGTATTTGTATCCATTTTTTTTATCAACCGGTTTCGAAATTTTCACGCTTCCTTTGCATATTTAATTTTTTATTTTTTTTTTTTTCATAGAGCGTAAATATTTTCGAAACTTTTGTTCCATTTTGTAAAAATTTAAAACTTCAGCCATAGCTTTTGTGCTGGTTTTTCGATCCATTTTGGGTTGGGCTTACTCTGTTACTTTGGGTTCCATTCTTTTCTTGTTTCATCAATATTTTTATCATTTGTTATAATTTGCTTAGATTTTTGTAATTGTTACCCTTTTGTTTGGAGTTGCATTCCTTTGTTTTCAATGGTTTTTGTGGCAACTGGTCAACATTATTTGAAACGATTAACAATAAGGGGGTGTGATCATCATTTTTTGTAGTACATCTCGAGATGGGGCTGATCGAACATGTTGATGGCGTAGTCCAGTTCATCCAGCTGACGTTCGATGGCGATCTTTCGATTGCGCACACGCAAAGTTGGCTCCGAAACGGGGAGATGATTGTACTCCTCGACGAGTTTGCCGTACTTGAAGTGGGCATCCTGGAGGGCAGCACTTCTCTCGTTCTCGGTCAGTGGGGTGTAACCTTCATAGGCAGTTTGCTGTGGCACCTGTTGCTTCTCCCTTTGATCCTGCAAGTGAGTTGGTGGCGGCATCACTTCCATCATCTGTGACTTGCGACTAACTGCTGATCTCTTCGAGGCCGCGGTGCTTCTGGAGGCCACTGTTACGTTCGATTTGATGGTGGCATTCGAGCGAACACTCTCCTGGGAAATGGACCTCTTCGATTTAAGGGTCGCTGCGGAGGCACGACTGCGTGCACTCAAGGGAGCCTCGGGATCCTTGTTCTCCTGGCTTTCAGTTGGGTTCCTCTGGGAGCGCAGTGAAGCTCGCGACATCCGGGAACATATGGAGATGCTATCCAGCTGATCAGCTCTGCTGCGTTTGGACGCGATTGCATCGGGTTCGTTTGGGTTAACCTTCGCTTCTGATTGGTGACCCTGATGGGGAGAAACTGCACCGTTTTGGTGACCCTGATGAGGGGAAACTCCACCGCTTTGGCGACCCTGATGAGATGAAACCAATCCGTTTTGGTGATTGGAACTTGTGTACCGTTTGGAAGGAATTGCCTCGGCTACGTTTTTGTTATTCATTCCTTCCATTTGGTGATCCTGATGAGGGGAAACTGTTCCGTTGTGATAGTCCTGATGAGGGGAAATTGGTTTATCCTTCGCTTCCGATTGGTAACCCTGATGGGGGGAAACTGCTCCGTTTTGGTAACCCTGATGGGGAGATACTGCTGCGTTTTGGTGACCCTGATGAGGGGAAATTGGATAGCTCTGTTGATTCTGATGACAGTGGCAGCCGTGGCAGCACTTCTTCGCTGGCTTCTCCTTCGGCTGATCCTGCCAACCGCCCTGCAAGCGCTCCTGCTCCTTTCGCACCTCCTGACCTTTGGTCAAGTCACAACCGCAAGCACTTGGTGGCATTCGGCGGCGTTGATTTGTCTGGAAACCGTATGGTTGGGCCAGACCACTTCGCATATCATTCGATTCGCTGTGCAAGTTAACCGGACGCGGACGACGCTGGTTGTTGTTGTGAAAATGGGGACGGCGCTTCTCCGAATAGTGGAGCACCACTGGACGCCACAGGGGAACCCGACGAGCATTGGCAGCCGCTAAGCACCGGTTATTGGTCTCCATTCGGGAGACATTCATTTTGTTCTCCTGCAGAAAGTCGCGACCGCCGCCATGAGAACGCCGAAGCAAGGACATATTGTTTCTCTTTTTTGTTGTGTGGATATCAGTATAAAAACTTCCGAGCGATTAAACCTGATTCTCGGTGCCAAAAATAGAAATTGTTTTGTATTTTGTTTTTCACATAAAAAGAAAATGAATACGAAAACTTGATACGGAAGCGAGAGTGGAGCGATTTACTATTTGGTGTGCGTTCCGGTCGGAGTGGAGAATAATACTGGAGCCCAAAATGAGGGAATCTTGACAATGGTAGAGAGGTTAAGGACAACGCCTACTCGACATTAGGTTTCCAATTTTCAACCATTCCAAAGAATTTGAAGAAAGAAATAGGAGCAGAAATACAATGCTGAATTTCCTTGACCACAACATCTTTCATAAATTATAAATGACAATTTCGCAACTGCATACAACTTTGTTCACAATTTGTATTCTGTTTATGACTATAATTTTATATATTATGTGTGAAATATGGTATGTGTTATGAATCGTAATCAAAAAGATTTTCCTGGGGTTTCTATTTAATGGATTGGTGTACACTGGCAATACCTGTTTCCTGAAAAAACCAGTTTTTGGTGAAGTAAACTGGCAGCTAAACTTGTACATTCTAATTAATAATTAACAGCAAAATCGCTAACCTTAATCGATTCTTGAATGGGCCTATTTGAATGGGTTTCCTGTTCATTATCTGTAATTTTAAGTTAGGTCCGAATTATATTTTTATAAAAAGAGTTTCTTTATTTATTAATTATATTTTACTTGAGGTAAAAAAATATTCTATTAATATTATTCTAAATTACCTTTTTATTCGTCGAGTTCGCATTTTATTATTTCCATTCGCAGTTCTATTTGCTTAGAGAAGTCCACGACCTTCATGGCCAATCTACAGCTTTTAATTAAACATAACTCGAGTCGAGGGTTTTTATGGGCCCATCGAACCCGAGTCGTAACTATAGTATAGTTTACTATAGTTTACACTATAGAATGTTTACGAGACGCTTGGGGAACTCAAGGCGGTTTCCATTTGGCGGCGCGATTACAATTTCATTTTGCGAGCCGGCAACGAACGATTCCCATGCCCCCCGATTTATACCCATACCCATACCCATACCTATATACCCTATACCCATTCCGAATCCAAGTCCGAGTCGCCGGACAATTCGAGCTGTCAGTTGTGAGCGCTTCGCGAGACGCTCTGGTTGTCTGTTTCTTTTTTTTTTTTTTTTCGAATCGCGTGTGAATAGTTTTTATTATTATTAATAATTGTGGGTGCCCTGGCGACCTTTCCGCCTTCTAAGCTGTGATCTTCGATACGAATTATTCCCGCTCGAACCCCTTTTTTTGTTGGTGAAGTGACGTCAGAAGTGCTCTTATCATTTTTGAAGCTGATAAGACTGCGTCAAGTGACGTCAAAAATAGCAGAGAACACGGCATGATTTAATTAAAAGCCCGCAAGATAGATGGTTAGATAGTGGAAGCAGTGCGGAGATAGCAATCCAATAAGTAGAACCCGATTTAGTGGCCATCGGAGCAGTTGGTCGACGACATGTTCACCGTGTGGATGGGCGTCTTCAAGGTGGCCCTGATTGTGGGCGTAACCTCGCTGGTGGTCAGGCGGTAAGGTCGCATCGATTAATGGTGGAAAGGTGGCAAGAGCCACACAAAAAAAAAAAAAAAAAAAAACAGAAAAAAAAAATAACAAAATAACCCCACTTGCACAACCGGAAAATATAAATATCACCCCAAAGCAGTGGTCATTACTTAGTGGGTTTATTATCATATCAACGGACTTTTATCAGTGACATGCCAACAGTGTGCTAACACATGCTTAAATAATTTATTTGTTTATCGAAGAGATAAAGCATAGCAGCACTTGCAACGATTTATTCCATCAAATATAGTTTGCACAAAATTAGCAATTTGTCCTTCTATTGAAGTACGTGCTTTGATATTCGCCATTCCAAGGCTCCTGCAACTTAATTCCAATTTGGGAACGTGATTTGTTTATTGCATATGAAATAGCATAGTGCTCTGACTGCTGCATATTTCACTGAATTTTGATGTGCTGTTTACAAGTTTGCAATAACCAAAATAAACGAAATAAGACCTGAATGATTTAAAAGCTATATTGTGAATTGTGTTTGAAAAACCAAACCAAGTGTTCAGCTGTCATTTGTTTTTCTTGTGTACTTTCTATATGTTTACTTAGTTTCCCCCACTTAGAAGCCCAATTTAATATTCGATTGTTTGGCTGTGTGTCCTTGCAGGAACGCTTACAGTCGAAGAGGTGTACAAGGACCGCGACCAATTCGCTGCCTTGGTGCGCGAGGTCGCCGCACCTGATGTGGGTCGCATGGGCATCGAGATCCTCTCGTTCACCATCAAGGATGTCTACGACGATGTGCAGTACCTGGCCTCCTTGGGCAAGGCCCAAACGGCCGTGGTCAAGAGGGATGCCGATGCCGGCGTGGCGGAGGCCAATCGAGATGCCGGAATTCGGGAGGCCGAGTGCGAGAAGAGCGCCATGGATGTGAAGTACTCAACGGACACGAAGATCGAGGACAACACACGCATGTACAAGCTGCAGAAGGCCAACTTCGATCAGGAGATCAACACGGCCAAGGCCGAGTCGCAGTTGGCCTACGAACTGCAGGCGGCCAAGATCCGCCAGCGCATCCGTAACGAGGAGATCCAGATCGAGGTCGTCGAGCGGCGCAAGCAGATCGAGATCGAGTCGCAGGAGGTGCAGCGCAAGGATCGCGAGCTCACCGGCACCGTCAAGCTGCCCGCCGAGGCGGAGGCCTTCCGCCTGCAGACCCTCGCCCAGGCCAAACAGTAAGTGACATAAGTATAAGTCTAGAGGGGGATTATCCACCTCTAAGTATGGCAAGGTTATCTCAAAAACCAACTACACCCAATCAAGTGAATCAAGTAATTGTGACTGTGTTTTTATTATAAAATACCAATAATATACATTTTAGTAAAATAAGTAGTACTTAACCATATACTAATTATTAGTAAACCTCAAATACATCAACTTATATCTTCATGCCAGGTTTTCTGATAAGTAATTTATAATTTTCTATAACTCAAGGTTCGTGCTCACACTTATAACGATTTTGAATTAAAATGTTGTCTACATTTTATCGTTTCACTTGTTGCAATAAATTATACTCGTTATTATGGCCACTTTAATATCAGCGTTACAGTTTTATTAAGTGCCGTAAAGGTAACCATTATCTATCTGTAGATAAACCCCATTTCAGCACGAATGTTTACAATAATAGATAATTGTAATAAATAGATATTTATAAGCGTAGCCGTAGCTCTAGTAATTTCAATGTAAACAAATGTTTTGTGGCATGTCTGAAACGTTTAAGCCATAGAAACTCCAATAGTAACATGATAATAAAATAAATTATTTTAAACTATTAATCATTCAAGAAGTTGGAAAAAATCCAATGCTGCTCAATCTTAAATTTTATTTATGAAAATTTGACTTAAATATAAGGAATGACTAAAGGAGCATACATCATCAATATACGAGTATTATAATAAGTAATTATGGAATATGATCCATTGCTTATCAGAAAAACTGACAAAAATAAGTTTTTGTATTTAAAGATTGTATTTCTTTGTTAATATATAAATAATTTGATTGCAAATATGAAAACCCGTACTAAAAATAAATGTTCTGTACACTTCAGATGCCAGACCATTGAGAGTGCCCGTGCCGAGGCGGAGCGGATCCGTAAGATCGGATCGGCGGAGGCCCATGCCATCGAGTTGGTCGGAAAGGCGGAGGCGGAGCGCATGCGCATGAAGGCCCACGTGTACAAGCAGTACGGCGATGCTGCCATCATGAACATCGTTCTCGAATCGCTGCCGAAGGTTGGTGTTTCTATTCATGGATAGTTTTCTCTTGAAACTGTACTAAAACCCCTTTCAAATCCTCAACAGATTGCCGCCGAGGTGGCTGCACCGCTTGCCAAGACGGATGAGATCGTTTTGATCGGCGGCAACGATAATATCACCAACGATGTGACCCGCTTGGTGGCCCAACTGCCACCCTCTATCAACGCATTAACCGGAGTGGATCTATCCAAGGTTCTGTCCAAGATTCCCGGGGCCAAGGCGTGAAACCTAATGGAATGGGATATCCAGGAAATGGCGATGACAACGTAACGCAGCGCAAAGGAATTGTAAACGATTGAATATGGAAAGGGATGGGAAGATACGAAGTGAAAGAAACGGCAACAGAGTGGCAGAAAAGGACGGAAATAGTGTGTTAGAGAGGGAACGGGCATTTGTTAGAGCGAGACAGCAGCGAACCGAACTTGAAGCTCAAAACTTGAGTTTCGAATTGCAATCGAACGTAGCAAAATGTACTCCGATATTATATTTATATATATATATTTGTATATGTATATGCACACATGCAATACACACATACACTCGACTCGTCTGTGTGGTGTGGCAGTGTGTGTGTGTGTGTGTGATGTTTGCCCGCGTAACAATCAAAAAAGCTACAAAAAAAGATACCAACGTTAATCTCAGCTAAAGTTATGCATTTCGTACGCAACATTTTGTGGCCTTTTCTCTCAAAAAACGAAAAACCGATAACGATAACAAGAAATCTACGTGAAATTTGTATAACTTTAAAGCGAAAACCATTTAAGCAGAGTGTGTGTTAGCTATATTTATTTATACTATACTATATATACTATATACATGCAGACATGCTATACACAAAGAGTTCTTCTAAGTAATCACATTCAACTTTATGACAGTGTTGTTAAGCTAAACATCAATTCACAGTGTTGTAAAGAATTATATATATAAGTACCATCTCTCTCTCTCTCTTCCTCCCTCTCTTTCTTAAACAACTTCGATCTGCTAAAGGAATTTTCAACTGTCCAAACTACAACTACTGCCTATCGGCTAAAGCCAAATCTGTAAGCTAGCTAGCCAAATGGAAAGAGAGGGAGTGAGTCGACCGATCGAGTTCCTAAATATCAAATTTAAGGGCCAAACTCACAAACAAAAATCTTTGTCAGTGCATAACAACTCCACCATTTCTAGTGCAAATATGTATGTTTATTTCGTTTTGGTATTAGATAAAAATAATTTAGATGTAATGTTTGTTTCTCAAAATTTGTTTAATATTTGTCGAAACGTGCCATTTAAGGTTGCATTAGATACTTAGCATTCTGTTTAATACGATTATTTGTTGTTATTGTCACTTTCAGTATAAATTCGTTTTGTTTTTTGTTCCATATCTGTTTGCTAGAAATACCAAAGCCAAATTTATTACATTTTACTCGATCGATTTCTACATCATCTGTTGGTTTACTCATATATAGCTTTACAACACTGTTTCCTCTGCAGATGTCTCTCTTCCAAAACCCACACACACACTAACTAGGCACACACATATGCGTTTGAATTTTTGTATTCAATTCAATGAACGAAGCGAAATTAATATTTATTTTTGTTATTATTCAGTGACTCCTATATAAAACTTTCATATGGGTATGTTTTTGCCGCTTAATATTTTTTTCATGTTTATATTTTATATTACATATAACAAATTTTTTTCTCTATGAATATGCATTTACAAGATTTTTGTATTTTATTCTTACAATGTTTAGTTTATAGCAAAAGAACAGAAAATATATAAAAAAATGCAATCAATTTTGTTATTAACACTTAACTGGAATTTATATAGTTAAGCAATTAATCCAGCCCTTTCGTTTTGATAGAGTAATTAACCTTAATTTTTTAAGCACTTCTCCGAATCATACACACACCCATTAGACACACACACTTACATCACATATATATTTTTTTCTATTGTATATTAAGTGCAAGTAATTCTAATTGTAATGCAGTGTGAACAAAAACAACAACCAACCGAAGAACTAAACTAAAAGCTAAACCTAAATAAATCAAATGTAAAATTTTGTGTATTTTGTCGTAAATAAATAAATTGAAAAACACTTATGAAATTATTAATGTGATGTTAGAGTCTGAAAAGAAAAGACTAAAAAAGAGTTAAGTAAAATGGATATCTACCTGGTAGGCGCTTTTATTCGTCTGATGCCTGAAATCAAATCATTGGATCCGAAACCACCAAGTCCCGAGGAGTCCAAATTGGCAGTTTCTGAAAGCGAAATACCAGGCGAACAGAATTGCCTAGAAGGTGGCTACAAAATCCAAAAAAGCATATCCGAGTTTCAAACCCAGCATTTCAGATGATTCGCATATAGTCAAGTTTCGAATCATTGCTATTGGCAGTTATCTTAAATACCATCCACAAATGAGAAACGTTGCATATCTTAGGGGGCAGCCGATTTTTAATTTCGGATTTTGTAGCCACTTTCTAGTCACTTCTGTTCGCCTGGTACTTGGTTTCCAGAATTTGCCGGTTTGGCTGTCCAAATTGACAAAACTCCTCCGGATAATTTGTTTTTGAACGAATGATACGACTTCAGTCATCAGGCGATCAAAATCCATAGTGGGTTGCAACTAATAAATCTAAGTTAGCTAAAATTAATATGCACCTGCTAGGCGATCCTGTATTTTTTCCATTTGGACGCCTAGTAGGTGTTTGCCCTATAAAAACTCCATAGTTTCCACAAGTTCATTTCGTCTTTATTTTCAAGCATCGTGGCAAACTTGGTATACAATTTAGTAGACATATTATGCCACCGTTTTTCAATAGGATTAACAAACAATTATCTTATAGTACTAGGCAAAAAAAAAAATAGATACATGTATATGGGGGGGGGAATATCATAGTAAAATATCGGGTCCGTCATTAAGTATAATCAAAGGTTACATTGCAAGCATAAGGATTACACATTGTCGACAGGTAAATGTTAATGAATAGGGTTCTAACGTCTGGCTAATCTACACTTACTAACTATGGACCAATCGAGCGACTAATCGAGCCCTATTCTAAGCCTACGAACTAAGTATTTTCGAAGTGGTAAATGCAATGTCTAAACCAGTGCCTTTGGATCAGCAAATCCAGGGCCAACATTGATGTTTCATCGTGTTCCGCGGGGTGTTGCCACAAATTTCTAACTATAATCAAATATTAATTTTGATTAAATTCAGGAATCTGTGTGCCACCTCCGATTGAGACGAACAAAAAAAAATCACATAATGTATATATATATATCTTAACGTATGAAGATCCCTCTTCTGCCCGCTTAATCGGAGAACTTTTCCTTGAGCTCGCGGCGCAGGATTTTGCCAGTTGGATTCTTGGGCACCTCGTCCACGAAGATGACTCCACCCTCGAGTTTCTTGTAGTGGGCAACCCGTTCGGCCACGTATGCGGAGATTTCCTCGGCGCTGGCCTTTTGGCCCTCACGCAGGACGACAATGGCTCGCGGAGCCTCGCCGTTGAGTTCGTGGGGAATACCGAAAACGGCGGCTTCGAGGATTTTGGGATGATCCCGGAGCACCGCCTCCAATTCGGCGGGTGGCACCTGGAAGCCCTTCACCTTGATCAGCTCCTTCATGCGATCCGTGATGTAGAAGAGACCATCCTCATCGTAGAAGGCCACGTCGCCACTGCGCAACCAGTTGCCCGGATAGAAGGTGACCTGGTTGGCCTCCTCGTTGTTCAGATAGCCAGCCATCACCTGGGGTCCCCGGATGCACAGTTCGCCGGTGGTGCGTGGACCCACACCCTTGGCATCCACAGCATCTAGTGGCACGATCTTGGCCTCCGTGTTGGCCGGCAGCACTCCGGTGGAGGCGTAGACCTTGTTGCCATCC
This sequence comes from Drosophila ficusphila, assembly GCF_018152265.1. Taxonomy (NCBI): domain Eukaryota; kingdom Metazoa; phylum Arthropoda; class Insecta; order Diptera; family Drosophilidae; genus Drosophila; species Drosophila ficusphila. The sequence continues at coordinate 2,619,969 of NW_025064092.1, read as the reverse complement.
GGAGTGAGGAGAGCCACCGGAGAGGCTTCGGTCATACCGTAGCCCTGCTTGAAGGATGCCTTTGGGAACCTAAAAGAAAGCAATCATTAATTTGGTTAACCGAAAACGATTGTTTGGCAGCACTCACTTTTGCAGGAAGCGCTCCACGTCGTGCTGGCCAATTGGAGCTGCTCCACTCATCACGGTTTTCAAGTAAGGAGCCGTCTCCTGCGTCAACTTCGGGTGGTTGATCATGAACAGGGCTGGAAAATAAACATATAAATGAATAAATTATAAATTCTTGTTTTCATTTAAACTCTTAATATATTACAGCGCTTCTAGTTTCAACTTCTATTGCAAATTCAATATTCAATTCAATTCAATTCCTTAACAGACTTAAACTTCTTTCAGTAAAAAAGGAGATCTATCATCTAAGGTCTAAAGATCGTAATTCTTTTAGGGTATTTTTAAAAAAATAAAGCTTGCCAGATATTTTTCCTCTCCCTAAATATAAACAACAAAAAACCAATAACATTCCTGCATTCCAGCTTAAACAGGTGTATTTTTAACTACTTCGTCATATTAAATAAAACAGGTTTAATTTTAGCTCACCATCACCTGCAAATTGGCGATCCGATAACATACAGTTTTATAATACAGACAGTTTAAAATAGCTTTAGCTAAATTTATTATAGGCATTAATGCAAAACAAGAAGTAGACTGTTAGCAAGTGGCAATAAATTTAGCTGGATGCAAAATTTTATATTGTACCTACTTCTAATAAGTATCATGAACTTGAGCAGCAATCGCTCTTGCCTCTTTCTTTAGCCGATAGTGGTATCAAAAATAAATTAAATAAAAAATATCAAACTATGTAAAACTCGTATGATCGAGCCAATATAAAACTTAACAAGAAACTTAGTTTATTGAAAATGCAACTAAAAATAAAGTTCTAAATTTGTTTTGAGTTCTACTCACCGATGGGTGGCACCAGGTTGAGGATGCTGCCCTTGTACTGGTCCAGCGACCTCATGAAGTCGTCGGGCTTGAAGCAGGGCATCGTGGCCAGCCGGCAGCCCTGTCCCAGCTTGGAGAGCATCACCACGGTGAGGCCGTAGATGTGGAAGAAGGGCAGGACGGCGGGCAGGGTCTCCTGGGGACCCAAGAGGTCCAGCACCAGGGATGCCTGGACCTGCTCGCAGTTGCTGGTGATGTTGTTGTGCGAGAGCATTACACCCTTGGGCAGACCAGTGGTTCCCGAGGAGAAGGGCAGGAAGACCATGTCATCGCCGGTTGCCCCCTTGGGCGATTGCAGGTCCTCATAGCGAATGTTCTGCGTGCTGGTCAGCTCGCTAAAATCGATGGCTCCCGCGGGCAGGGACTCATCCTTGCGGGTCCGGATCACCGCGATGGGAATCTGACGGCCCGCCAACTGGCTGGCCTGCTGCAAGGTGGCGAATCCGGCGACCGTGCCCACCAGGAACTTGGCCCCGCTGAATGTCAGCTGCCTGGCGATCTCGTCTGCAATCGAAACACAACGACCATCAGTGACGATCTTTCGACTTTGGAACACCCGAACACAGATGTCGCCACATAAAGACTCCCCAGATAACGGGCCTTTGACGCACTTGAGGGTCGCCAATAAAAAACAAGCCCCACACGTACAGCGGTGGTCGCGAAAATAGCTAATCATTTGCCTAATTACCTGCATAATATTTGGGCATACAATTACACTTTTATTTGCCTTAAACCTTTATAAAGACTTTACGGTGGGCAAAGGTGACTCAAAGAAAATACATATACACTTTTTGAGAGAAAGATTTCATTAGGGGTATTTAATTAAAATTTCAGTTTTGGGTGTTTCAATATGTCATTCGTTATTTGAATTATTTTAATTCCACAGTGTGTTATTTTCCTTTTAAGACTTCAAGTTCATTGTGTTCTGTTATCTTCAATCTTTTTTTTTTGCTATTCTTTTCAAATTTTATACAATATGTTTGCTTTTGCATATCTCTACTTTTTCAAAGGTTTAAAAGGTTCAATAGTTTCCCTTAATCCCTTGTTTCTAATGCCACGAACACCGCTGTACAACGCTTCTTGGAGCACAATCAGGAGCTAGGTCCTGAGTTGGGAAACATGACTTACCAGGCGTGTAGACAGGATTCACGGTGGTCACCGTAAGACCCGCCTCAATGGCACCCAGTGTGGCGATGGGATACTCGGGGAGATTCGGCAGGCAGATGGCCAAAACATCGGGCTTGTGGAGCTTAAACTTGGTCTGCAGACGAACGGCAAAAGCGGCGCTGGCATCTCGCATTTCAGCGAAAGTGTACTGCCGATCAGTGATCACGCAAACCTAATAAATAAATATAATTGAAATTGATTATTTTGGTAATATAAATCAAGTATACAATACATATACAGATATATATACATTTGGATTTGGTTTACATACAAAGGCTTTGATAAAAACAAATTAGTGCACAACAAAATTCATTTTTGTTTTGGTTTTCCCCACTAATAAGATTAGGCCTATCCCTTATAAAATCGAATGGTAATCAGTCAAATCCTTAGATAACGGTGAATCAAAATCGACCATAATTGGGGAGAACACAAAGAGTCACAAGAATCTTATCAAAAAAATGGTTTCAAGTGCAATCTTTTCACTGAGTAGAATATTTATTGTCAGAAAAATCGAGAAAATAATGTTCAACAGGTGCTATGGTGAAATTAAAGTTATGATAATACAAATTACCGCCCACCGTGCTCAACTCGTTTACAACCCAATTAGCCAAACAATGCAAACTTTGTCACAAGCGCAATAAAAATTCCTAATGCGATTAGATAATCCAAATTCTAAAAAGATAATTCTTACCTAATCCTATAAATTAACAATGGCAGCTTAATTATCAGCTTTATTTATCTGGGGTAATGTTACATATTATCAATATTAGTTTCAAATAATATGGAAAATGTTTAGATTAAAGTATTGCCTTTGAAATTATCTAAGGTCAGTACAGTTTTTTTTTGGTTGTTTAAGTACTGAAGTAGAGACCTTTGGAGTTAATTATTAATATCAATAGACAATTACGAGCATTCCGAAATGATCTTAATTTATTTTTTATGTGCAGTACTTTCGCTGGCATTGACTTCTCAAAGGGTTGACCCTAAAACGGGTTTCAGGGCTAAGGTGAAGGTCGTTGAAAACGAATTCGCAAACATCACCTTAATGGGTGGGCATAAAAAAAGGGGGGAGGTGACTCGCTGAATGGGGGATTGTCCGCCTTAATTTGCGTAGTCGGATATCGCATTGGGTTAAAAATAAGCATTATAAGTAGCAGCAGCGCCAACAAGTTGCTCAAATTGAAGAAAACAACACACAAACGAGCGGCATACACACATCATAATGAATAAATAAGCGAGTAAAAAATACGAGAATCATTTCGTGCATTTGCCATACTATATATATACTATATATCCCCTCCTCCAACGCGATCCGCCCCCCGGTTGGCCCATCAAAAACCGCTTCGCTCGGCTTCAGTCGGTTGGACGGTCCAAAGTTCAGTGGGGCAAAGTACAAAGTCTGCAAAGTCTAAACGAGTCGGGCCCCAAAAGACCCCCCATCGCCCCCCTTTATTTGCCTGTCTGTGCCGCTCTATCTCTCTCTTGTCGCACACTCTGCAGCGTTTGTTGACTTTTCAGCAGAGAAGAACGGGCAGCAAGTCGTGTTGACTTAAAAAAGTAGCTAATAAATAGCTTAAATTATCTATAGAAAATGGGAAGATTTTTGTTAAAAATTGTATGTAAAAACATATTCTTATAAATGCTCTATTGATTCGCTACATTTTAACGTGCCTGAGCCGTAAATTGTTTGCATAAAAATGTATCTTTAAATACAGAAAACCATTTAGATTATGTTTAATAAATATGACAGTACAAATACCCGCATTTTATATTTGCTGTGATATTAAAAAAAATTAATCTATGAAAATATCTAAAATTTTGGCTATGAAGCAGCCAAATTATCAGCACAGGCTGAAGATCTGTGCGAGCATAAATCTGGGGGCTGGACCTCGATCAACCGCTGACGTCTGCCCGAGAAAAAAACCAACAAAAATCAAAACAAAACCATCAAAATTATCAACCCAAAAAAAAAAAAAAAGAATTGAAAACACAACGAAAAGTAAGCGAAAATAAGTTCGAGGCAATTAAAACCGCATTATATGGTCATATCAAGAAATTGGGGTTCATTTGGGTGCGACAAACACTTGAGTAATTCGCATATATTAAAGGCAATTGATTAAAATTGACTGATTGCACATTTGAGTCATCTATATAAATGCACTCTTCAAAGGCACAAACATTTCAATTAAAGTTCAAGGAATGGAAAGTGCAAAAACGAACTGTTTACAAGTCACTAAAGTTCCTTAGTCTATGAACCTAAACAATTCCCAGAAATCCTGATGCCTTCAAAAGGTTAACAATTACTAATAAGTTCGATAAACATGAGTGCGGTTCACTTTAATAAAAATCTATAAAAATAAATGCACTCACAAATTCTATAATCAATTGCATGACAATAAATTATATATAAATATAAGTCAAATTGCCAGTTATACTGAACGCTAGAATAGATTCGCGAAAAAATTGAAATATTTTGCAAAAAACGCCTTTGGTTTGCATTGATAAAAATAGAATTTATATAAATAAATGCACGTTCAAGTTTTGACTCTGAAAATTTGTATAAACAACTGCAATAAGATATGTAACATTGTCTTTATAAGTAAATAAACAAATGCATTTTGCTTTCCAAATAATTGCATGACTGTTGGCTCGGCGTTAAATTGCGGTGATAACTGAAACCGAATTAGTTCAGATTTACAGAAAAAGCGAAATATAATGATGACACGACTAAACCGCTATCTTATCTCCCAGAAAACCCTAAGAAAATAAAATATATCACCACTATTTCAATAAGAGCCACCAAAGGCGGCGGAGCTATAAAACTAGTGGGCGTGTCCAGCGAGTAGGAAAACAAAAGACGAACTTTGCACCGGCATGCGAAGCAAGCGGGTTTTAATTGCATTTAATTCAACAATTGGCGGGGCTCTGGTTACGCCTCCAATCGACCATGTGGGCGATTACTACTCGGTTATATCAGACCCCAACCTCTCCTACATTGCACAAATGATGGCAATAAATTTCAATGAAAACTGTTTGCACTTTGATTTGCAACGGGCACAAGACCCAAACATGATACACATTACTATATTATATACTATACATGTGTGCATATAGCTTCTAGCTAGACGGCGAAAAGTGAAAAGTGTAAACAATCGACGAAGGTCGCCGCCTGGGGATAATTTTCCTATATAGGGGCTAGCGATATGCAAGTTATGCAAGTGGGTATTAGTGGGTTGTATTACAACGGAGATTCTTTGTTCCCGCTGACAGTAACTCGACGCGATTCATTTAATCGTGGGATTTTCCTTATCTGGACTCCCGGGCAATTTGCCACGACCACTTGACTGGCTCCCAGTGAGCCATGGATGAAAAGCCGGAACAGAAACGGGAATCGGGAATCGCAATCGAAATCCGATTGCAAATAACACTCCAGACCGGAACGGAATTGAAGGCCCCTTTGGCCCCCTTTTTGTTTTTTTTATACTTTTCACTGGCTTTTTACCACATTTCACTTTCGTTGTTATCAGGGACCCGGTGTTCCTATCAACACAACCCGTCATTAGCGATGTCCGATAAGGGGACGGAGGACCAGGGGCTTTAATGACCCAAATACCGGCATAGACTATACCTAGACCCCCTCCATCGGAGCGATAGTGTTTAAAGTGATAAGAAGGCAACTACATATTTGGAATCGTGTGGGGGAATTGCGATGATGTAGGATATATGGAGTGTACATGGTGTACAGAACACCCGACATTGCGAAATTTGTGTGGCAGACGCAAATCAGACTGCTGAATGCCAGCGCCCGTATAAATATCACTTTATATATAGACGTAGGTTCAGGTTCAATAAACCGCCATAAACAAACAGAGCATTCTTGAGCGGCGCCTACGACAACGATTGCAACGATTGCGATTGCGTGAATTTATGATGTGATTGGGTTTACGGGGCTTTAATTGAGCTCCGGCTTACGTTTACGTTTATGTTGGGCTCATTGAAATAGTAAATTCGATTTTAATGACCGGTTGGAGATGAGATACCCCAAAGCGAATTTTAATGGGCTGTAGTAAATTATTGCCATCGAAAATATTCATTAGTTTTTAGATAATGAGTTGATAATTTTTCTTAAGGGAAGAGTTTTAGGGGGAAAAGTTTTTAATTATTTTAAAGTTTTCCAAATATTAAGCTATGTAGCTAAAGTAATTTCCTTGGCGATATAACTTCTCCAAGAATTTATTCAATTTAAAATCACTGATTGTATTCTAAGACAGATTGTTTTTCACTGTTTATGTTGACACTCAACACCACCTTTTCTTTTCCAAGAACCGTATGAAAACAAAGAATTCGAAGAAAGGACCTTGACCTGATTTTTTAAACCTTACACAAAAGCATCCTTAAGAACCCTTAAAATCTAAAGAGAGTAAAGAATTCCCTTCCTTGACATTTAGAAGATAATGAAATGTGTTGTAGAAATGCTTTTGATTTACAAATTAAACTGCTTAGGAATTCTTCAAGGATTGTGGGTTTAAAAAATTCGTTTTTTTCACTTCACAGATCACTTTTGTGGCACTTACCGTCGCGGTGTTTCGCTCCCACTTCTTGAAGTCGCGCCACACGTACTCGTGGAGCGGTACGTTCGGCACGACGATGGGGTCAAAGGGCGAGGTCTTGTAGTAGCCGTCCTCGTTGCTGTAGTGCAGGAACTTGTCCGTCTCGCTGACGCCCTGCGTCCGCTCCCGCTGCGCGCTGGCGGTACTGGTGGTCTGCTCGCGCCGGTTCGTCTTGATGGAGCGCGTGGTCGCGCTGCCCAAAGCGGTGGCGCTGCGCAGGCGCAGCAACTGAGCGACTGGATTCATGTTGATTGTTTGCTGGCTGCCTTTTGGTTTGGTGAAAAAGAGAGTGGAGTGTTTTGTTTTCTTTTTTTTGGTGGTCCGGAGTTTGCTGTTGCTGCCGCTTTAGATGCCACACGTCTGCTGCTGTCGAGTGCTGAAACACGACTGGCGTCGCCTTGCGGCGCAGAGAAAAGTAATGCCGCTGCTTCTCACCAACACCAACAACAAAACACCGACGCACGATCGCGTTGGTGGTGCGCGATATTGCTGTCTCTATTTCCGAAACACTGAAAGAAAAATAATAATATGATCGGTGATCATAAAGGTTGTATAATTATTTGTAACGTGATCTTTTTTGATATTAAATTATAGAAATGACCAGAGAAAAAGATCGTAAGTCATTAAATTGTTAAAAAAACATTAATGAAAATATTAAAAAGAAATGTTTTGTTATTCACACAAGTAAATATTCTAGAAATTTTTTTAATCAAACTCGAATATACATTTAAATTTAAAAGCAGTTGACTTTGACTAGCTTAAAGTAATTTCCAAGCAAAGTTGTTAGCCCAATTGTAATTCAAACCTAAAATTCTTTCAGTGTATATCTTTTTCAGCTGCTGTGGTTGAATTTTTTTCTTCTACGGAATGCACTCTCTCACTTTTTCGCTCTTCCTCTCAAAGACAGTGGCTGCAACTGTTAATTGTAAACTGAAACGATCCGTCAATAATGCAATGCTACTTAAAAGTGATCTTAAATGATGAAAAAGAGTACACAATAAAACCTAAAGGTGTTTTAAATACATTTCGAAAAAAAAAAGAGCTAAGAAAAGTGTTTGTGGACAAAGAAAATTTGAAACAAGGCTCTATAGATTGCATTTGCAGTTGCACCTATTGAAAACTGTTCTACAAATTTAAAAGGTAATATAATAGATTTTCTTTACGTAAACTATTATACTCGAATGTTGATTTAGCCGCCTTCTTAGTCACTCGATATTCTTGATATCTGCTAGAAGCCCTTAAAGTTGTCACGTTGTCCCTTGGAGAAATGAGAGATACCACCGTGTAATTATTGGTAAAGATACCGGGAATTGTTGACACTTCAAATAATTTGAGTTAAAGAGGTTGCCTCTTGAAGTTGTTTTCAGTGCAGCACTCTTAGTAATCCCCGTGCACAGTGGCTACGAAGTACTAGACCAGACTTCCCACGAACCTTCTCCCCCTTACCCCATTTAGACCACCCTTCACACCCTTAGCTTATCGTTATCGCGGTGCAGTGGCTTCTTGATGTCTGCGCATGACTTGCAGGCCTTTCCCGCGCTTATCACCTAAATTTTGGTATACTATACCTCTCCGATTTTTGTGGACCTTGATCACTGACTCAAGATCTGCTGATCCCGTTAGAACACCTGTCGCGAGTAGAACTGTACAGTATCGAAACGAATACTGTTTCAACTCATTTAACATGAGTTTAAAGTTAATAACGCGGAACAAATCTATAGATATAATATACCGTAAAAGTTAAATATTACTCATTCAATACTGTGTTAAAGGAGGGTTTTTAATACCATTACTAAGTTCTATGATTTCAACATTGAGGCAACCTTAAAAAATAGCAGATAGGGATTTGGTTCAAAAGTATTCGTCATATCGCTTCAATAAAATCGTAAACACACTTTGATTAGAAAAAGGTATGACCAATGAGCTTCATTGAGTATCTAAAATGCATTGCCTTGTTGATTTATAACGCTATAGAACATCTTGCAAAATTTGGTTGTTGGCTTAGGAACATTTGATCCACAAGGGTAAATCAATTTCCGGAAAAACTGGACTTCCTATTCAATTAGCGAGTGCATTCACCTTTGCCAAGTGTTTAAATGGGAAACCCAAAACTCTTGGCGACAAGTTTCGCCAGCTGGGGGAATTTCTGCGTTTGAAATGGATATCACCGTGTAAGACAGCAAAAAAATCAACACAAGAAATGTAACAAAAGCAACAAAATCAAAACCCCGCAAAGCAAAAGCAGCAAAATCAACAATTAGGGAGCAACGTAAGCAGAGCTCAAGGCCAACAGAAGGGGCCTCAGTACTCTTCGCCTCCCGCTTTCAGCCACACAAATTGATAGTTCTAGCTCTTTCACTCGCCGTCTTAATTTGCATACTGCTCTCTTTAGCTCTTTCTCCCGCTCTCCGTTGCATCGATCTTGTAACTGTTTTGTAAGAAAAGAGCGCGAGAGAGTTTCAGTTGGCCTGATATCCAGTTTGTTATAGTATAGCATAGTTAGTGGGCATTATTGATGCCGTATACTTGTTATTCAACAATTGTTTGCATTTGAAACTTATATTTTGTACATTCACATGTAATGCGGTTGTTTTATTCGCATAACTAATCAAACTGCATTTACAATGCAGTACACACGTTTTACCTATTCTTTGCTTCTCCCACACACAGGCAAATGCACAATAATAGGTTTACTTTGTAACGGAGCGCTAATTAAATACACCCACAATTTGTAATATGTTGATAACAGTTATTTGGAATAATGGGTGAAAAGGAGTTTCATATTTGTTAATATCAAAGTTATGCATATATATACAGTTCACTTTAAGTTAATGCTTTTTAAACACAGGTTAAAGTACCTAATTCAAAATTTATGCTAACTGCTAAAAGTGCGAACCCAACTGTGCAAAGCATGCTAAATTTGTGCGTTTCGCGAAAACAAGTCGTCGTACTTTCTTGGCGCTCATTCGTGTTGAACTTTGTACCCTGGCTCAAAGTCGTTCGAATCGTTTATATCCCCTCTGCCTCCAACCTTTTGAAAGCGGGACCAAAACAAACTTAAAATGTTTATCCAAGCAAACCAGTTTTTTCCGACATCATTAACGTTGTTGCATTCGAGTATATTTGGTGTTTTATTATGATATTTTTTTTGGTTGTTATTTTTTATTTAGCTGCAGCTCCAACTTGTTTACTGCTGTTATTTTAGAGCTGCGTTATGGGGGGATTTAGATTTCTCGGGGGCATGGTTCAACTTTTTCGGATGCTTTATCAGTTTTTAGTGGGGGGGATTTGCCACAGGTTTCAGTTTTTGTCACTGTCACTCACGCACACACCTGCACTCTAATTTGGTAATCTGCTGTGCTCAGCGATTGTTGGAGAACTGCCACCAACTTGATGCTCTCCCCAAAAAGTGGGGGCTCTGAATGAGGCAAAGGGGGTGAAGCGGGGCCTGCCCCACAGTGGTTGTTTTGCAACGCTCTCTTTTTCAACGGGAGAGCGGACCGTGAGGGTGGCTCTGGCTCTTAGTTGTGGCAGCATAGCCATTTTATAGGCCTATGGTGCGCAATTTTAACATCCACTTCAATAACTATTATTCAAAGAATGTCAACAAATATCTGCATGAACGTCCACTATCTGACACGATTTTAATTTCAAATTAAATGCAAAAGGCTTCTGGAAATATTGAGCCTTGATTGATTTTTTCATAAGTGCTTAAAATCAAAAATCATTCTGCATTTAAATAACTTTAAAAAAAATCCAGGGTAAATAATATTTAGCGGTCAATCTTTGAATTTTGACTGCACTAAATTGGTTGTGTTTTACGCGAAAAGTGATCAAAAAAGCTCAGGTATGTGAAAAGCTCTAAACAGTCAAATTGCTCAATCTGTAGCAAGTATATTTCGTTATTTTACATGCGCCGCTAAATGGTTTATAATTTTTATTTTACGGCAGCCCACATCCAGATGGCTCTGGGAAAATATTGAACTTTTCATGGTCTTCTAAGTTATATTTAATAATATCGATATCATTTGTCTGAAAACTTGAAAATAAACCAATTACAAAATTTTTCTTCAAATTTGACATAGCAGGTCTAAACCTCTCCGATATGATGCAGTTTGTTGGGGAATCCGACTACAAACTTATAGAGGCATGGCTCTTCAATATCGGATATTAACTAAAAAAGTTATGCGCTTAGAAGTACAGCAGAAAGGATTACAGAAAGGATTAATTTAGAAACGACACGTTAAAATTTGATTAAAGTTAGAAAAGTTATGTGCGAAGGAGTAGTGAATTTTGATCAATCTTCAGCAAACTCATTTTTTGGAAATTTAGAAAGGGGTTGTATCGTACAAATAGAACAAAATCTAACATAAATTAAAAACTTTACTAATGATGCAGTTTAGTGGAGAATTAAACTACAAATGCTTAAAGTAATGGCACTTTTTAATCGAAGAACCGTTGCCTCTCCGCAACTTATCCCGAATTTGAAAAAATCAGTTCGTTTAGGAATTAAAGTTATGGGCCCAGTGTTTTAGGAAAGTGGCGCCACCTGAGTTGTGGAAAACCTTTACCAGAGCTTTTGAAACCTATCGATGTGTGGAAACGAAAAATCCTTGAGCAATCGGTGGTGTTATCGGAGTGTTCCCTGCTCTAGTTGCGCGCAACTCATTCGTAGTCGACTTTTAGGTGCGTAGTCGCGAAAAACTATGAAGACGCAGCTCTCGCGTCGAACGGTCCTCAGAATCCGGGAGTCGTTCTCAAGTTCAAAAAATCAGAAAATAAATCCGACATTTCTGTGCGCCATTATATATTTTTTTTGTTTTTTTTTTTCTGGCGAATTTGTAAAATTGCAGTGGGGCTGGGGAGGTTGAAAGGGGGGTGGTGGAAAAAGGAGGAGGACGCGCACGTGTCGACTTCGCAGTCGACGTCGCAGTCGGCAATTGTTGCACGCTGCTCCTCCGCGCTTCCTGTCTCTTGTTGTTTCTTGTTTGTTGTGTGCTTCGTGTCCCGTTAATGGTTTCTTCTTCTCCTCCACCTCCACCACCACCGCCTCCGCCACCCGTTTTGCCACACACACAACTGCAGTGCAAAGTGAAATGCGAAATAATCACATCACAAATACAGCGAAGGCAGATAAATGAAAAGAATTGAAGAATCCAGCGAAACGCAGTGAAGAATCCAAGGAAGAATCAGCGGAATAACACTAAATACAAATATATAACCACCATTTAAAAGCAATCAAAAAAGCAACCAAACAAACAAACAACAAAAAGCAACAAAAGGTAATCACAAAAAGGACGAAATATTGTGTAATGAAGTTGAATTTCTTTTTGCCCCAAAAAGAAAGTGGAATAAGAGGGATACGCAAGGGAAGTGCGAGAGAGGGAGTGGGGGAATGAGGGAGATGGCGAGAGCGGCATAAACACACTTCTAATTGTAATTGTTGTCTACTGTCGCTCTGCCGGCGTCGCTGCCGCCGCTAAAAGTTTTTTTCAGCAGGAGCGAAGGAGACAGAAGGCGCGGCGAAGTTTTTCCCCAAAGAAAAAGTAAAGAAAAGCTAAGGAAAGGAAAATGAGCAAGGAGTAGGAGTAGTGGAAAAAATGAACATAATAAGTTAAATTTGCGTGCTGTTGGTTCTCGTTTTTATTACTTTCTTTTTATTTATTTTAATTTTTTGTTTATTTTTCTTCTCATATCCTTACTGTTTTTTGCTCCTTAAGGATGAATGTGTGTCAGCCAACAAAAACTGAAGTGCACAATTATGTCAGCAACCGAATAAAAAGAAATGAATCCTAGCAACTAAAACAATTGGTTGCTTTTCAAGTGCAACAAACACACACACACACACTGCCGCACTTTGCGGTTGCATAAGTGTCAACCGCAACACACGCGTACAGTTTCAGAGTCACTTCTCTGAGCAATTGCTAACGCTAACGGTTAAAACGGCAAAAGGTCCTTCAGGCGAACGCCAAATAAGTAATTGTTTTAGAATTACAGAGATGTTTTTGGGTAAAGTAAAATGAATTCAGAATATTCTTGATAGCATTTAAAAGCTTCAAATAATGTTTTATACTACAGGAGGACTTTTTTAATTATACGATTTTTTTCTTAAAGGAAGTTTTCCGTAAAATTCATTTTTCACTGCTAAAAGCTAAAACTTTTAGTAATGGAAGCCAAATAGCTGACAGTTTTAGCCCTTAAACTTACCTTGAGTTCGAAAAGGTTTAACCTGTTAAAGTTTGGGTATCAAAAGTTTCACTGTACAGGCCAAAAAGGGTGATAGCAAAGCACCTGCTGGCGGGTGGCAAAGTGGGCGGCTTGCGTTAGTTGACATCCACACAAGATTGATATTGATGCCCTTTACACCCACACAGGCACATGCCAACACACCAACACACACACACACACAGGCAGGCACACGTACAGTGAGTCACAGCAACAGGAAAGGGGAAAAACTACTTAAATATTTAAAGCATTTGATACCAAAGGGGAGGGCGATAAAGAGAGCGAGACGGAGGACATGAAATTGTACGGTTCCGCCCACTTTTTGCGCCCGAAAGTATGCAAACAATGCCAAATGGCACCAACACAAATGTCGGCTAAATCTTTAGCAAGTTTTCCGTACCCCAAGAAAACGCGAGAATACCAAAAAAAAAAAAAAAAGAAAATACTCACGAAAAGAACAACCGCATTTACAAGAGGAACCCAACAATTTTGTCACGCATGTGTGGCCCGAAGTGTGTGTGCGTGTGTTTGTGTGTGTGTGTGTGTGTGTGTGTGTGTGTGGGCCAAATGAAAAGAGCCAAAACATTAAAAATGTACCAGCAACCACAGCAACAACAAGAAGAACAAGAACACAGCAACACAAATAACAAAAATAACAAGAATAACGTGAATAACACAAAGAAAGTCCAAGCTGACGGGCGCCGCAATTTGCTGTTAACATAAAATAAATAAAAAGAAAGCAATACACATAAACATACATGCACAGCATATATCTAGATATATTCGCTACGGTTTTTGGCAGTTGACTTTTGGCGCTGACTGTTCCCATTCGCATTTTCACGTTCCCACTTTGCAATTTTCAATTTTACTTTGCGCATATTTAATATGACAAATCGTAAATAAGATTCGCCACACAAACATCGCTCGCTTTTACACTGAACGCAAATAGGTACTTGAATAAATTATTTATCTCCTCGCAAGGCAATATCGAACTAAATTATTGCCTTTTTATGCGATTTCCCTTGTCTTTTTCCCCATGTTCTACTTTTATTACACGAAGTTAATGAAGTGTAAGTCGTGGCGAATGCGTAGGCGAGGCAATATCCTGGCTAATCAATCAAGCGGCATCAATAAACGCATTAAACAGATTTTGGGAAGCAATTTAGATGCCTAGGAAAAAATCAAACTGCACATAACCGAAGGGGATTGCAAATATTTGCAGTCGGATTTCCATAAAAAATGTGAAATGTTTAACTGCCGACCGGCGCTTCCCTCTTTTTTTCCACTCAGATCGTCCACAAATGTTTTATGTTTGACATCCGCTGGCATCCGTGTTGCCTTGCCGTAACTTCCGTTTCCGCATGGTGCTGCATTTCCCCAGCTCCTGTTCTCCCTTCCTAACTGCATTATCGTTTTGCCCGCAATCTACACTAAGCGGAAAACGGGCATTTATCACTGCTTTTAGGGAAGTTTTCACAAACAAAATGGAATTATTTTGAGGTTTTTCACATACTTATGTATGTATAATACATATTTACATTTATTTTTCTTTATTTCAAATAGTAATGGTATGGTACTTTAAATGGTTAAATGTGAAATAGATATAGGTAGGGTTTTCTAGGAAGATATTTCACATTTCATTAATATTTTTCTGTGTGCAGGCAACGGCACTTATCGCCATACAGTGGAAACCAGTAGCTGGACCACCTGCTGACTTCCTGTCAGGCTGTCAGATTTTTTGGCTTGGCTTTCAGCTGTGGCTTCTTTGCTGGCAGCTACGAGGACTCGAAATTCGCTCCTCGCGTCCTTGTCCTCGTTGACCTTGTGCCCGAGATCCGAATGTCGTATCAAAACAAGTTTATTAACATTCCACTGGCTATCAAAGCGGTGCTGCCCCCTGACCTCTCCTCCGTTTCATCCTCCCCCTCCCCCTCCACCTCATCCAGTTGGCAGGTGCCCAGGGGGGAAGGACAATTACATATGTAAAATGTGGCCACAGTTTGGCAGCCACTGGGGCGAATGGGCACGCCGTCCTGTCGCCATAAAATTGGAGCAAAAGTCCCTAGCCAGCTTCCCATCGAGAATCTAGAGCTGGAGAAGCCGAAAGCCAGGGTTGTCAACCTTTTCACATTTTCCAGAAGATGCTTTCCATATATTAGTATTTTTTTTCATAGATAATGGAATACAAACCTAAACAAATAAGGAATGCAACAGATACAAATGAATATTATTCAGATAAAAGGGTTCAAAAGCAGATAATCATTTGTTGTTTGTTTAAAAAACCATACTGTATTTTATTACAAAATACCCACCATTATTCACAGCAGATATTGACACATTCTCGAGGTTTTGGGAAGTACATTTGGATTATTTGATATATATTTCCAACAACCCTAGCTGAGAAACTGAAGAAGCTGGAAAAGCGAAAGGAAAACGACAAAGCACGTGCGCAAAATGTAAATTTATTTATTTCACTGTTGTTGCTGCTTTTCAACTTTTTTTTCTGCCTTTTCGGCTGTTTTGCCCGAGTTTTTGGCTTTTTGGGCTTTGGCTCTTCTTGGCCCTTGGCTTGATGTTGTTTTTATGTTAATGTGCCCGGTCGAATGTGAGTGTGTGTGTATGTGTGTGTGCGGGTTAGTCCCTAAGCTGTTCGAGTGTGTGTAAGTGTGTGTGTCTGTGTGCCCCGTCCCGCTCCTTCAAGATCTTCCCTCTCATGTGCTTGCTCATTGCTTTTAATAGCCAACAACACGCCATGCATTAATTTATGAATTTCGTGTTGAACCCGGCTAAAAGAGAAGCGGGCGCGGCCTTTCCGCCCACCCGGAAAGCTTTTAGCCGGAGAACCAGAGCCAGCAAGCCGCACAAATAATTAAAAAAGAATATAAAGGCAGTCTACGGAAAAACCGAAGACACTTACCGATTCTCTCAACCAGAAGACTGAATAAATTATTGCTTGTGGCTGCCATTCTTTATTTCCCGTTTTATCTTAAATATTTCATTTTATTTATTTTATTCGTATGTCAATATTTCGTAAGGCTATCTCACTACCAATATCAGTAAGTTCACAGGAGTATTACAAATCAATTTATACTGATTGGGGTTCAATCAAATAGAATTCGATTCATTAAATGAACTTTAGTTTAATACACTTCTTTATTGCCCTGTTAACATTTATTTTTATTAAGTTTATTATGCAAGAAGTTACACAAGTTTAGTCGTATATTTTATATTCCGCTATCAAAAAACCATTTAATAAGAATGTTTATAATACTTTATTTAATTGACTGCAAATAACCCCTTTCACTTTAATAATTATTGCAGTTGATGGCACGCATAAGAATTAAATTTATCATTAATATTTTCTGTAATAAAATAAATTTCACAATAGTTGAACACCCAGGAAAATGAACATTTTTTCCACACCACAAATATCCACGCAATTTTTATTGATTATAACTCAGAAAACGAACTTTTAGCTATTATTAATATTATCTAGTCAAAATAGAAAAGTTCCAAATTTGACAAGCTTGACAACTGACAGACTTACTATTTATTTTAAAACCCGACATGTGCAGAATTAATTATATTGCAATAGATATTTTTTTCAAAACCGCAAATGTGTTTAACAATTTAAAATGGCACCACTGGCTGTTTGAATTTCAAAAACCGCATAACTTAATTATTTCAATTGAAAGTAACTGTCGGGATTTCAATTTTGCATACCACAAATATTTACCAAAAATTTTGCGAATAAAATCCATTACGTATTCATTGCCGAAGCCCCCAATAATAATAATTTGTTTATTGAAGTCGAAAGTAACTGACCGGAAATGGAAAACTTTTGCAGGCCAATGGCTTCTAAAGTCATTTTCATTCTGATTTAAGGGGGCGAGTCAGTGGCTGCCAAACTGTAGACGCCAGTTTGTCGACCGCCCAAAAGTCGCAGCATACTTTTCGGCGGGCGCTGTAAAACTATTACACTTATTGTCGTTGTGCGTGCGTGTGTGTGTGTGTGTAGTGTGAGTGCAAGTGTGTTTGTGGGGGATCCCCCGAAAAGTGATTGTTGTCTCTTCTTCGATTTTCTGCTCTTTTTTCCCACAGTTTTTGTTCTTTTCTCATCTTTTTTTTGTTTGCTTTGCTTTGGCCTATTGTTTGCTTATCATGTGCATGGGTCTGCTTGTGTGTGTGTGTGTGTTTGTGTGTGTGAGCATTTTCTTACTGTGTCAATATTTTTTGGCGTAAGCTTTGCTTTTAGCCATGACAAGTAAATATGCCATCACAGAAGCAGCAGCAGCAGAAGCAGAAGAAGCTGAATAAATTGGCCAGTCTCGAGTTTTTTTCCCAGCCTCCCACTTTTCCCCCTCCCTCCACTCGGCCGCTTTTCCTGGCGCAAAAAAAAAAAAAAAAAAAAGGAAAGCAGACAAAAGCCCCTGGCCTGAAGTTCTCAAGTTGTAGTTTTTGTTGTTGGTAGTATTGGTGTTAGTGTTGCTTTGGTTGCGCGTGGCGCAATCGAAAAAGTTTTTATGACACAATTTCCCTTTGTTGCCATTTGCCTTTCGCCTCTCGTCTTTCTTGGCACACTTTCGATTTTCGATTTCGCCATCGGAAAAAAAATGGGGAGCAGCGGGAAAGCGACCACTGAATCATTTCTGGTGCACCGAAATAAAAAACGTGGCTGAGGCGAAAGAACCAAAACTTCTT
Organism: Drosophila ficusphila; assembly: GCF_018152265.1. Lineage (NCBI taxonomy): Eukaryota > Metazoa > Arthropoda > Insecta > Diptera > Drosophilidae > Drosophila > Drosophila ficusphila. Next base: position 2,602,270 of record NW_025064092.1, on the reverse strand, counting down.
AGCTTCAAAAACTATAAGTAATTTATACATCCAGAAGTTGCAATTGTTAATAGTTAACCGAAGCACTCCAAATATTGCAAAACCAATTACGTATGTAAATAGTGAATGAAGCATAAACAGTTTTAAAGGCACAATGTACAAAAAGAGAAATTTGGTAAGAAGTATTCCACCAGAAGTGAAAAATTACCGATCGCCTGATAATTATAATTATTATTACAATTGTATTCAAATAGAATGTTTATACCTTAAAGAATCCACTTAACTGAATTTCCAGTGTGAAGTAGCAGAGCGAAGAAGTTACATGGGGCAACTTCAAGGCGGGTAAATGGATAAAAAAGCTGGCTTAGAGGTCTGGGACTGCTGCAGCTATATTTAGAATATTCGGTGGGCGTGCTAACTGAGTTTTCCTGGGGTGGAAAAAAGGGGGGATGGGGGGGGGGAATTTCGGAGCAATCGGCACTAGGATACGCTTGCCACTCCCCCCGAAAAGCCCGAAAGTTGAATGCAAAACGAAGTTGCATGCAAGAAAAGCCATGCAAAGCGGGCCAACAAATTATGTGTTGCATACTTACGTGCGCCGCACTGACCTTGCGTGCGGCGGAAAAAGTGGGTGGGGCGGGGCAAGAGAACACGGGGAAAGAAGAAGAAGAAGAAGGGGAGGAAAAGTCCAAAGAGGAGGTAGTGAAAAAAAGGAGGCAACGACTTGGCCAGGTGCAACACTATCTTTAAATGTGTCTGTCAGTGGGTTTTATTGCACCGCTCGTTTCGGGCACCAAAGTCTAATTGGATAGGGAGACAGAGACAAAAAGCAGGCGAAAGAGAAGGGAAGACGGGGGAAAGAAAGGGAGGGGAGATGGCCAACGAGGGAGCAAGGAGACCCACAGTTTTTGCCTAGGCCAAATTAATCGATAAAAAGATCAAATTGAATTTGCCACTGAGGAAACGGGGGAAAAAGAAAGAAAAAATGTGAAATAGGGAAAGAAACGACAAAGGAAGGGAAGGAAGGAAAGGGTGGGGAAGGAAGGGAAAGGAAGAGCGCCAAGAAGAGGCAAAAGGAGGGCCGAAAGGCAGCCAAGTGAGCCGTGAGCTAAGGCCAAAAGCTGATAAGCCGCCGCAACAATAAAATCAAATCACATCTGGCCAGCGCCACGTTAACGGGCTCAAATGGTCAGCAAACGGGTAACGTGTTAACGGGTAGCGGGTAGCGGGTAAAGGGTAGCGGGTAACGGGTAACGGGTTTCGGGGTATCGGGTAACGGTTATCGGACTGGGAACTAATCCGCAAAAAGGGCAAGTGCTCAGCCAAACTCAGCAAACTTCAGCGATTTAAATCGTTTAAGATTAGTTTGCATTTAAAACTAAATAATTAAATTCAACAAACAAAGTAATATTTAACTAAAAAATTCAACTAAAAATTATTTAAGACTACCTTCTGAAATTCCCTCCCTAATATTTCTAGATTTTATCAAATAACATTTACAGCACAAACAAATGTTGATTTCTTTACCAAATTGCCTTGTAATTTGCTTGAAATTTTAAAATAGTGAAGATAAGACATAAAAGAGATTTCAAAGCAAAAAAAACGTGGCGGAAATTCGGGCTCCTCCTACTCCATTAATTTAATGAATACTCATCTCCATTTATTTTTCATATGCCGAAATGCTTTTGGCAGTGGCGCCCCGCCTAATTAACTACAAAATATGAATAAAAATGACTCACTCAAATGGCCGGAGACAAATTGGGCGCTTTATTAAAGACATTAGTTGGAGATAATGCCCTCCAAATTTCCCGGAGAAATGGTTGCTTTCAAAGAATTAGTCAGCAGACTCGCAGGTCGATTCCGCTCGCTGCATTTTGGATCCGGATTTGGATTCCGATTCAGAATCAGGTTCGGGTTCAAAGGGAAAATCGCCAGGCCCAAGTCCTCAATGCAATCTCCTTCGACTGAAATATTTATCTTGGGAATGGGGTATCCCAAAATAGACTTTCCTTTTGCGCTTGTTTTTTCGTTGTCTTGGGTTAATGAAATGGCTGGCCTACTTTGCCAGCCCGGCCAAGGCGCCCCAACTTGGCACGCAAAAGTCAGGCCCAGTTTCATTTATACAGGGCAAGAAATATGGCTCTTTATTGGGTATATAAACATACACATTTAAGAAGTCAACAATCCTAAAATATTGGGGATATAAATATAGGAAATTCTAAAAATTCCAAAATAGGAAAACGGGAAAGTAAAGAATAAAAAGATAAAGTCCGTAAATAAAATAATAGAATTTTATTTTATTTCAGTAACAATTAACAAGTGATTTACAATTTATGTATTATTTGTGTTTAATATTAGTGCATATATTTTGAAATAGATTCACAGGCATACATATTTTTATCTGTGATTATTGTGTTTTTTCGCCGTGCAATCTCAGCCGTAGTCGCAGTTTCAGTTAGCATTTCCAGTCGGAGGCCAACGGCAACGGGCTGACGACTTGGCAAAATCAAGGTTAAGTATATGTATTTATGCGCATACCCAAGTAGCACCGACTTGGGCACACACACATATCTGTATATATATTTCCCAAGGAGCTGGAGGAAGAAAGGACGAAAGGGAGGCGGAGTTTCTGGGGGAAAGGGGAAACTGCGACAGGAAATGTCAATCAATTAGCCCGGCCCAAGGCGCCAAATGCGTCGGCGGTTGCGTCCCCTTTTTCCCATTTTTGGGTTTCGGGGTATCCTTTTTCTGGGTTGAGGAGGGACTGGTACTCTCCTTGGGTCTTTGACCATCGCTGATTGCAGTCGCCTTCTCGGAACTCGTGACCTTTTCCGCCGCCTTCGAAGGCGGTGGTCAGAAGGACGCGGAGTTGCGACGTCCGCCTGTTTGACTTTAATTTATAAGGCTGCCTTCTGATTGCGCGGCTTGATTTACCTTCTGCAGGAAAAGTCGCTGTCGTCCTGTTACTTTTTGTACCAATATGTATGCTCCAAACAGAGCCAAGTAATTGCTGAAAATTCAATGCAGTTTACCTCCCAATGCCCTAAAAAAAAGAATTGACAGTTCAATTAGGAAAAAACCTCTTGAGGATACCTTTTTCAGTTTTATTTAGTTTCACATTCTTCAACCAAATAATTTGGTTTAATTTAATTATTTTTCTGAGCAAGTACCTAAGCCATTGTGTATTCAAGAATCTAATACTCTGCGGAGTTGAATCGATTAAATCCTTTGACTTCGCATACTTAACTCTTCAATTCTAAATCCTCTTCGCAAATCGTTGCGAAGTGAAGATAAGGATGTTTGTGTAGCTGGATAAACTTAATTAATTTATTCGAAATATTGACAGTTTAATTAACACACTTAATCTTCGTCTGCTTAATTTGAGCACCATTTCCATTAACTGAATTGAATTGGTAAGCTGGAATTAAGTTCTACTGTCAGTCAGGTTTCGCTTTAATTGAAGTGATTCTTTAACCAATTTAAAAACTTGTAAGCCTTCAAGGTTTTTCTTTAATAAAAATTGACCTACTTTACTGTTTGATTTAAACCTTTCATTGCTAAAATTCAGTACATTTTTTTTCAGTTATTTACAGAGATATTATTTAAGGGGAAACCATAAATTGCTTGCAGAAATAAACTTTCAATTTACAATCAATTCGCAATGTTTAACATTTATTTTATTTACGGCCTGCCAAATATGACTACTGTACTGAGTTATTTGCTATTGCATTAATAAATTAGTTTGTATTGTAAAAGAACAAATCAAAATTCAATGAGGTCACTTCTGCAATTTATGACGTCAAAGTTATTTAATAAAACGAAATAAATTCTTCAAGAAAAAAAAACAGGAATAATTTACTTTATTTCAAGATCCTAAGAAAACATTATTTCTGAACCGTTTTTTATTATTATTTTAATTCAGTTGAAAATATATATATCGGTTGATATATCGGACCATTCGAAGATTTCCATTTGCCAAGCCATTCAATAGGGTCCAAGTAGCCCGTCTTTTTGGAAAAGGAGGAGGTTTACCATTGTCCTGCGAGCATCGCATCCTTGGTCTGTTCTTCGTCTGCTTTCTTTTTGTCTGCTGGGGGCTCCTTTAGCCTCCAAAACCCTCCTTTCCCCTTCCCCCTCCCCCTTTTCCACCATTCCTTGGCCAACCCGTCGAGCCTATTGTCCCCATGAGCTTTGTTTTCGGTTTGCTGTTTTTCCCCACCCCCCTTCATCCCCATTTTTTCCCCACCCCCTTTGGGTTTGCGGCTTTGTTTTGGTTTCCCCCCTGCATTTGTGTTTGTGTAATTGTTGCAACAATTGTGCTTTCCGAATGGGATGTACATGTACATACCGCACGGGGGTTTTGTGGGGGGAAATGGAGGTTTGTGCCACACAAAACGTATTATATGATGGGGGATTTCTGTTATTTTTTTTTGCTGTTATTTGTTTTTTTTCTCTGTTTCTGTTTGCGGAGGATAACAATGATTTGTCCACAGAGCGTAAAATTTGTTGTCAAAGCGAGTATTGGAAAAATGTGAAAATGCCTTGGGAATGAAAACTCGGGAGGGAAATGCATGTGCATGTGCAACTGCAATTGCATTTAAACGAAACGTCAGAAACACTCCACACACACATACACTCCTACACTCTCTCACACACACACACACACACACACACGTGCAAGGTAATTAGCCAATGTTCGGGGTATTCTGTTGGGCAATTCAACTGCTTGGAAATTCCCTCTCGCCGCTTTTGGCTTAGACGCTTCAGCTGAAAGTTGATCCCAAGAACGAGTGGAAGCGAATGGCAGCAAAAAGTTTATAAATTTTTGAATAGTCCACAATGGCAAAGTATCCAAAAGGTGAGCCAAAGTGTGTGTGTGTGCGGCATCATGGGGCATACAAAGGGGGGATGAAGCTGCTGGTGGTGGGGCAGCTTCATTTTCTTGATGACACCATCTCATTAATAATGCCGGAGCTCTATTAATATTTGAAAGCCGAACGCAGCACACCGGAAATTAAATCCGAATGAATGGGCGGAGGGATGGTTTTCGAGGGGGTGGGGGGTTTTCTGGGTGGTTTTCTGGGTGTGCATGTAAGTGCTTTCGTATGCAAAGGAGTGCGGGAGCTGGTGGGGATATAAACCAACTTGATCCTCCCCCTTTAAGTTCCAGTGAATCCCTCGCCAGTCATATGCATTTCTCTCAACAACAAATAGTTGGCAAAGAATGTGAAGAAAAAACAAATTATTCCTGTGAAAGAAGAAACAAATTATAAGTTAAATGGAAACCAGCATTTTAGTTTTATTATTGGTTTTTACAGGGTTACCAAAACTACAAAAATATAAATGCAATATTGTAATGTTATTTTAAAAAAATCAAAGAACTTTACTTTAGATTCCCTGACTTACTTACCTTCCGCTGTATATTTATCTCTTTAATGTTTGTAAATGCACTTACCGATTAGAAGCGAACATATCCCGTGCCATTTGATATCGCAGCAGATCTCGGCTGCTTCTTAGCCTTTAACCAGCCCCCTCGACCCCTTGACCCCCTCTCGTGTTAATTTTTATGACGTACTTGAAGTGAGCCATAAAATGAGAGGACGGCTAAAGGGGAAATCTGCCCCGAGGGGCGGAAAAATGGAAAAGGGGAAAAGGGGAAAGGGAATAGCGGAAAGGACGAACTCTTAGAGCTGCAACAAATTAAAATGTATAGTCGCCTCCATACGGTCCTCCTGCTTTTCCGCTTTTCCGTTTAAACCCGAAACCCCTCTCCCCCCCCTCCTTCCCCTCCCTTTTCCCCATGAAAATCCCCCTTTTACGACGCTCCTGCTTGTTGCGCTTTGTGGGGCAAGGTGAGCGTCATCCTGTGGCATCGTTTGTCCTGCTCCTTTCTGTGGCCGGTCACTCGGTCGCCAGCGTCAACGAAAACGTCAGCAGACTGACAAAAAAATAATGTTATTTCGTATAAGAATACCTTTTTTATTTATTAAAAAACAGTAAACTTAAAATGAAAAGTCAATATATTCATCGAAACGTTACAAACAATGAGCTACAGTTTATTTAATAAATTTTAACAAACATATTTATAAATTGTTACATTTTATAATGAGCTGAATCTCTCAATTTGATTTCGAAAAGTATATAAGTTTATTACATTTATTCATGGTTGTATTGTTGTACAAACTTCCCTTTTACAATTCTAGAAGGCATTTCTTTCAGTGCATCAGCCACAGTGGCTGCCACATATACGTCCAAAATAGTTGTAGTTGGTTTTTGCCACTCTCACACACACACACACACACACTCGGCCAGGAAAACTCCTCTCGTTTTTCATGTGCTGCAAGCAAGGTGCACGAGGGGAATGGAGTGGGGGAAAATTGTGGAAAATGGTGGAAAATAGGGGCCATGGCATGTGGCAAGTGTGTCAGCAACGGGGAGTGAAGTGGAGGCGAAGGGGCGAAGAGGAGGGGGAGGGGTAGGGGAGAGGAGTGTAGGGGCATATTAAGGGGGCGTGGCGACATTCCATTTATTATAAATAGGCGAGTGCTGAGAGGCTTGACTTTCCGTTCCTATTTTACCTCCATTTTTTGGCTTGTGACGTCAGCGGGCGATTTGCGATTGGTCCCCAAATTGACAGCATTCAGTACAGTGCGTTTCATAAGTGTGCGTCTGCCGTTGAAGTGCCGTGAAGTGCCATGATTAGATTTTCTGCGATGACGCCTCTTTATCTGCTCTGTGAAATAAATCGATTTTGGAATGAATGCAAGGGGTTATGATAATTTAAAAACATAGAAAATATGAAATCATAAAGGGTTTCTTTTGCTGCTCTGTGAAATAAATCGATTTTGGAATGAATGCAAGGGGTTATGATAATTTAAGAACCTAGAAAATAAATAATCAGAAAGGGTTTCTTTTTTTCTACAAAAAAGAAGTTAAGTTCCCCAGATAAATCATTAAAGAAACTACAACTTTATCCAAGATTTACTTGTTTACGCAAGACTTGCATCACAATCGCTCCTTTTTTTTTTTGCATTGTGCAACCATCAAGCTCGCTTCATTAGCTTTCCGAAAGAAGATGTCTTAACTTTGGATCAGCCATGAGTTTGCGTCCATTATCCCTGTGGCAAACACGCAGCATCAAGTTGCAGTTAATTATATGCATTTTGAGCGAGCAGATAGGAACAATGTGAAGAAGAGGAGAACGGGGAAAGGACAAAGGATAAAGGAGACAGGATAAGCCAGCCAATGAAGGGTGCAAAAAGGGGGGTGGTATTGTTGATAAACTTTATCCACTCATTTTACCCCCATCTCCTATGGTATATATCCATCGGACCCATTTTGCTGACCCTCCTCGCTTCAACTGGGCCACTGGGCCACTAACTTCTTCTCCTGCTCCTTCTCCCGATTTTCCCTCCTGATTTTCCCTGGGCCACACGCATTAAAGCCAGAAAATTCATAAATGCCTGAGAGCGCTACTCGCTTACGCTGAAGTGTTCGTTGGCCCTCTAATAAGCACTTACGGCAGCAGCAGCAACATCGCCAACATCCGTAGTCCCTAGTCCTTAGTCCTTACACCAACACCAACAAAAACAACTATCAACAACAACTAAAGTAAGAACAACGACTATAGCAACAACAGGAAGACAAAGAAGCTGTCGTTTGGCGTTGCTTGAATTTTAATGAAATTAAAGATTACTGAGCTCAGCCAACAGGGCAGAAAACACACACACACAGAAAACACACACAGAAAACACAGCTCACAGCTCAGAAAACAGAGGCTTAGTGTTGAAGGGGGGTCTCGTCTCTCTCACTTAGAAAATCCAAACGAAAGTCCATTTCCTCTGCGCAACAGTTGGTGTTTTTCAGTAAATAACATTTGTGCGGGGGCTCCACTCCCTCATTGCTAAATGAAAACTCAACTGGGGGAGAAATTAAATATGAAATGCCTTCACAGCACAGAAAAAAAGGAAAAGGAAACATAATAATTGCACTGCCGTCCAATTGGTTAGGGCAGTTTCACGCAGTTTAAAGGTAATTTCAGAAGGGGAATTACCGTCAATTGCAAAAACCTGCATTCCAAATGGAATTGGGTTGGTTTCAGGACTTTAGGAAGTTTTCACTAGTTGTGAAAATGGTGAAATGGTTAATCAGTGAATTAATAAAAAAAAATGGTAATTAATGCTAGTGTAATTAGTAAATTAAATCATTTTAATTCCTTGAATTTAAAAAGTGGCATTTCCCTTTCAAGTTGTTGCATTTAAAACTATTTTATAGTAATTATAATGTATGTATTTTACTCATATTAAATTGATAGTAAAACTATATTTCATTTGTTAGTGACCTTTCCCCTTCTAGTTTAGCATTTAAACCATGAAAGCCGTCATAACTTAGTTGCAATGCAATATGCCTGCCTGCCATCTTAAATTCAGCTGAATGGCTGCATTAATTGTGCTGCTCATTTACCCTGTAAACTCGACCTTTGAGAGCACACAGTACATCTAACTGCACCGGCTTACTGCTGGTTCTAGTGATTTCAGCCTCGTATCTCGACTCCAGCTATTCATAATCCTCATGTTTCGGTTTCCGCTGCCAATTTAACTCGGCTCTCCAATCCGGTGCTAATGAGGCAGCTCCTTCTTGGGTTCCTCAGAACTCCGAGCTCCTTGGGAACTTGGGAGCTTGGAAAGCTGGCAGAACCTTCACTTTGTAATTAGTGCGTGTTGGACAAGTGAATCAACTTTGCCGGCAACTTTCGTTCGGCTGTCTGTCTTCTTTAATTAGCCAATTTGTTGCTGCACTTCGCCGACACTCCTCGGTTAATTCGTTGGATTTTATTGCGTCCCTGTTTGCCAGAGCCCTGATAATTGGCTAATCGAGTTGTGCAATTGAGGCGGCTAATTGATGGCAGGTCGACTGCTCATTAGGGTGCACTTAATGGGGATTTCGGTTTCACATTTTGTCTTGTGCCTCAAAAGAGTTATGTGCGAGTCATGCCACTTATCGCTGCAACGATATTTGCACTGCCATTGTCCCTATATATCACCGAGAGATAAGCTCAGTAGTGTTTCGAATTAAGCCTCGTCGTCTGCGGGTTACAAACCTCACACACACATTACGCATACGCCCGGTTGTCTGCTTCGAAAATCATAATTAATTGCGAAGCTTGCGCAAATTTTGCACAACTTCTGCACAAGTGCACAAATCAATGCAATCGAAGGGGGGGAAAGGGATCCATTTTCTAGGTAGTTGCACGTTGCGTATACTTAATGTTACCAAATTTAAATTGCATAAACTGCATTATTGATGCGACTTAACAGCAAATTTACATGTGAGCCGCCACAAACAAGAAAAAGGCCTTGAAAGCACATTGTTCAATTTAATTGATTTCACTAAAAGGCCTGCATGCCTCAATTAATTCCCTCAATTAATTTGTCATCGAGCAATTTTTCGGGGCTAATTACCAAAAGCGAATTATTCCAGATTGGTTCTTCTTTTATCTACATTTCTGTGTAATTGGGTCTTAATGTTTTTACACCGTTTTGATTGGTTTGCATTTTGTGAAATACTGCGTTTTAATTTGTGGTCTTAGCTTCGATATGCGAAATTGCCAGATAAATAAATCCAATTTATTGTGGCACATTCTCAGTTACGAAATGCCATGTCAAATAGCTGACGATTGAAATGACTGAAACCCCACTTGAATTTCAATGTTTAGCTTGGAGCGAGAAAACATTGGTTTTTCACTTGCTCTGTAATTTAATTTCCAGCCAATGAGTTTGGTGAAAGGCAAGTTATTTGTGTTTACAAGTTGGGAAGTTAGATTAAGTTTACTTAATTTAATACGATTTTTGGTAGCCTAATGGGATTTAATTTCTAATCTATTTATTTGAATGAAATGGGAAGTTTATTTTTTGGTAAATTAATTATATAAAGTTTGTATTCCTTACCAATCGATTCTTTATCTTTTGTATCTTTTCAGTGCCATATGCAACCGATAAGACTGTGTGAATGGTCAAGTGGTCATCAGCATCGAAACCTTTCTCTCTCCTTGAATGTGTGTGTGCGTGTGTGTGTGTGTGTCTGTGTGTATGTGTGAGTGAGTGAGTGTGGAAGAAAGGTAGTGGAAGCGGAAGAGAGAGCGAGCGAGAGCGAGAGCGAGAGAGAGAAAGAGACAGGATCAAAATGACGGACGCTCGGGGCAGCGGAACTTCCGCTGCGGAATTCGAATGAGCGAGATCCAAGACCACAAAAGATCGGTTTTGGACCGAACGGATCGAACCGGATCGATCCCCCTTATAAATTGAACATACTATATATCCTGCGGCATCAGGAGACGGAAATCGGGAGCCAGGAAGCGGAAGGACCTCCTCCTTCGGCGGTCATCTATCCATCAGCTGACAACTGTCGGCCGTCAGAAACTGTCAGTTGTCAGTGGAACTCGGCCCTCATTCGACCAGGCGACCATTGGAGGCCAACTGTCAGCGGTCAGCGGAAGTGGAAGCCAGCAAAACGGGAGAGCACCAGGAGCAGTACCAGGAGCAGACGGAGAAGGAGACGGAGCAGACGGAGGAGCAGAAGAAGGAGGAGCAGGAGAGGATTGGGCAGCGCGGCGCGTAGCGTGTAGGCGGCAAAATGCCTGGCGGACGACGTGGACTGGTTGCGCCGCAGAACACATTCCTCGAGAACATCATCCGGCGCTCCAACTCGCAGCGTGAGTACCTCAAATATTTCTACCATAAAAACAATATGGGGAAACCGAACTCTTTGGGGAGAAAGAGAAGTTAAGGAAAAGATTTCCAGGATGTATTGTCGAAAGTTACGGAAGAAATTATGGTTCTTTTTAGTAGATGAGGATTTACATTGGTAATTAATGCATACACATTTTGGTTACATTTGAAATATTATCTCAATATGGTTACCCTTCACCAAAGAACCAATTTAAAAATGCAGATACCAACTGTTTGCTGTAGCCATAAGGCATCTGCTTGTTTACCCCACATGGCGTTGTGTTAAAAACAGGTGTATATGCGAAAAAAGGATTAACTGAAGCATCGCACATTGGCGCGGCCCCTCGACAGAAGTCGCCACATTTCGATGCATACTCGATTATCCGGTTGCATTCGGCATTTCGCGCATGCCGCACAATTATTGGTTGACGAAGGGGCAGCCTCCATTTGGCGTCTGCGAAAAATGCGAGAGTGTGAAATGAATTTTCCGTTAAGTTGTCAACGTGAACAGGATGCAGCTGTATGTGTGCTGTGTGTGTGTGTGTGCGTGAGGGAAAAGGACTAAGGGAAATGAGCTATAAATAGAGCACTCGTACTCGCACTCACACACTTTTATTTACCACCCACACACACACATAAATCGGAGAGCAATGGCTCACACGCACGTGTGACCGAGAAATGTCCGATTCAGTGAAATTGAATTGTTTCACTGTGGCAACTGGCAAGTGGAAAGTGGAAAGTGCGGGGAAATGGAAAGAGAAAGGGGTGTGGGTGGGGGAAAGTCCGGAAGGTGCTTGGCAATTTGAGGGCCGGCATTGAAATCCCTTTTTGGCCTGCGGTCAATGGCAACACTTTCAATTAGGGCGGGCCAATCGAGGGGCTGAGCGGAGAGTGGTGGAAAATGGTAAAGTGTGCGGGGACTTCAATTGCAGAACTACTGGTAAACTTAAATCGGATTCCCGACTGGTGAACCACACACGCTCTCAGCTGCAGTCGAAATGGGGAAATGGCTCCTCCTGTCCTGGCCGCAGCTTTAGCTTCAGCTTTTAGCATCCCGAAACCCAAGCCCAAACCCAAATCCAAATGGCCTTTGACCGAAACAGTTGTCGCAGCAACTTGAGTTGCCATTTGCCGTTTGCCATTTGCCATTTGGCATGTAGCACACAGCCATCAACGACAACACATGCGGCCATAAACAACCAACACAAGCCAAACAACACAGCAACTGTGGGATAATTAACAAAATTCCCCCATTCTCCGGGAAAGCTCATTAGGGAATGGATCCGGGGGAAATCGGACAGCAGGAGCGACATAAACAGACGCACAATTGATGCACTTCGCTGCCAGCCAACTGCATTCTCTCCCATCTGTCCGTCCGTTTGTCTGTCTGTTTGTCCGTCTGTCCGGCAATGCAAATGGCCGAAAAGTATTCCGGACAGCTGCGGTTAATCATCGCCAGAGGAAGTCGGCAAAGTGGCTACTCTGATGGACTGAAAAGGAGAAGCGGCGGATGGAAGTCCTCTGGCAGGGAAATGGCAATATGAGACAATCTCTCATAAAGATCGAATAAATAAGAAATCAGCCATCGATTTGTACACGCAGTTCAATATGACTTTAGGGTAAAAATTTGCCACCAATATGTTTAATTAAATTTTAAACAAAAAAATCATTTGACTTGCCTATTATGGCCAATTTAAGCAATTTTGATGCAACCATCAAGTATTTTCAGCTAAAATTTTATATAAACAGGTGAACAAAACTTTTAATTGGTGCTTAAATTGCATTAACTCTTTTTGCCAACCAGAAACAAAATGTATTTGTTTCATTAGATGTAAAAGTACAAAATTAGGAAAAGGGTAATATAATTTTGTGAATACCCAAATTTGTAATTGGAGCTCAAGCTCCTGTGAAAATTTCACATATTTGAATGGTTTATTTCTGGTAAATGCAGTTGAAAGAGGAAAATATCTTTCCGGAAAACGGGCAAAATGCCGTACAGACTAACTTTGCAAGCAACTAGTTAGTAACAAAATAGCCACATTTTTAAGCTCCACTATCGACCCAATTAGGAAAAATGAGCTTAAATATTATTGGGGCTTCGTTCGATTTCAATTTGACAGGGAGCGAGGGATCCCACTTCCCACTTCATCTCCAATTGCAATCCCCGCAAAGGAGCCATCAATAGATTTAGTTAGGCCTAAGGGAGACTTGACAGTTCGCTTCGTTTCCATTCGATTCGATTCGATTCACTTTTTCCCCCAGCATAGTTTTCCATAGACATTTTCCCGAACGGCGACTGAGGCAACTGTCGAAAGCGGATTACCCGAAGAAGACGCAAAGCCTTTTCCAAAAGGATTTCGTTGGCATCACAAGTGAGGAGAAAAGTAAAACAGCTTTTAGGTCGCTCAAGGAGAGCACAATTCTGACCTGAAACGGACAGATATACAGGTAGAGGTACAGATACACAGATACAGATACAGATACAGATACATTCAGGACGTTAACTGAAAATGCCATAAAGGAAATGCACACAGTTAAGGGGGTTAAAAGGGGGGTAGAAAAGGGGGGTGGGGGCGCCATATTAAGGCGGGAATGCAAATGGCTGAGGGAAATGGGTCGTCAGGTGAAGCAATAGATTCTAATGTGATTTTCATGCCAAACAGAAATAAAAACGGGCGCAGATTCAAGTGGAAGTTGGGGGAGGAAGAAGTGGGGGGGGAAGCGATTGGAAGGTGCAGATTTAGACCAAGAAAATCGAGTTTGGGCCGAGAAAATGCGTGGCTTTATTTGAATGTCTGCACGATACGTCTGTCTACAACACTTAGCCTCCTTTTTTGGCCCTTGACTCTGTCCCAATTCCATTTCCCCCATCGATTTGGAATTGAATATATTGCCAATGGGTTATAAATTATGAGCTTTTCTAGAAAAGGCAGCCAACCTTTTCACTTTTAGGTTGAATCTTTGATAGGAAAAGTAAATCCTTTTTGATTTCAATTAAAGCAAACAAAATAAGAAACATAAATTGAATTTCTTTTTATAATTTCTTTTAATAGGAATAAAAATATTATATAAAATTCTTTAAAATTCATTCAGTCTAAAAAAGCTTAAGTATGGAAAAACCGAATTAATATAAGCCTCGTTAGAATATCTCACAACAAGCAAAAACCCCGGATTTCCCCTGCCCCAAAAAGTTATCCATCAACCCAAGGAAATGGGTTGGAAAATTTAAGGAGGATAAATGGTGGAAAAGGGAACGAGGGTCCAACATTCCGTGGTGTTTGTTTTGGGCTGCGAATTTTCGGCCACGTTAGCGATAAACTGGCCAAGAGGCCAAGAGTCACTGCCAAAAAAGAGCAACTGGCTTAGGCAGATTTTTTAATTAGTTGACTTTATGCCTCACGCTTCCGGAAAATTCCCTTCCATCCGGCATTCCCCCTCGGCGGCCAACTTCGATTTGTCCACAAGTTGCAAATAGGCAAAAATTCGTGTGTTTGTTCTCGTTTGGCAACAAACTCATTAAAATTGAACGCAAAGTCCGCCAGCAAAAAGAAAAGCCTACTCACACACACACACACACACAAACTCACACGTACATAGGTTTTGGTGAGAGGGGAAAACCCAAAATCCACAGAAATCCCGACTAGTCCGATGGCAAGCATTTTTCAGTGGTTTATCTGCGGGGCGGAAAAGCGAACCCGAGGAGGTGTGTACAAAAAAAACACAGAGACAAACAACTTTGCCCTTGTTTTTCTTTTTTTTTATACCCCTCCTTTTCTCACTTTTTTTGGTGCTTTTTTTTTTGCTACGGCCTATGTTTGCCTTTTTTGGGTTTGTCACTTTTGCGGTTTGCCTCGCACGTTTATCTCGAGTGCACATTGCTCTTGTTCTTCCCCCCTCTTTTCCCCCCTTGAATGTCCCCCCACTGAATATCCCCCCTCTGAATACTGCCCCTTCCACTTGCCAAGGCCTTTGCCCCTCAGGAGGTCGCAGCTCGACACTTGGCGCGGCTGTTTGATCTTCGTCAGCAAGCCAAACAACATTAGCAACAACAACAACAACAGCAGCAGCAGCAGTAGAAGCAGTGGAAGCAGAAGCAGTGGAAAAAGTGGAAGAAGTGGAAGCAAGGCAAAAAGTGGCCAACAAACAGGAGGTGGAGGTGGCCAACGAACCACGCTCTTTGAAGTTGGCCCACTTCTCCATTTACTTCAACTGCACCTCAGGAAATATCTGAGAATTAAATTGAGAATTCAGTGATGAATTCTTTTTAAAATATGTAATGTATTTATTAATCATCAACTGCATTTCAAGTGATTCCTTTATTCCTTTTTAACCCATTACCCATTACCTATTTCATTTTATTTTCATTTAATTTAACCCCAAAATTAACCGCCCTACTTTTGTTCACTGTGCATCCACTCTCGTGAGTGTTTTGCCTGCCTGTTGACAATTGATTACGCATACGCCTCGTGTACCACAAAAGAAAACACGTGCCAGGCGATATCCATCACAGCCTGGCAATCCGGCAATCTGGCAATCCAGCAATGGTTGTGTTTGCCCAGGTCAGAGCCTTTGGGTCTCCAATGGATAAATGATAACCCAATAAGCGATGAATCAGCAGACTGGGGAAAAAAATAAGAGAAAAATACGAAGCGAAGCTAATGGAACATAAATTGCTTGAATTGGATAGAAAATTGAAACCTTAAAGGGTTTTAAATAAAGCTGTGCGAGTTTTTATCACTTTCAATTAAATTTATTGACCAGAAACAGCTTCACTTTTTTCAAATTTCTATCGCGTTTAATTAGCAATGTGACCGCGACAAAAATATCGACAAAAAATTCCCTGACAGGAGTGAAAAAAAACTGAAAGAGTAACAGCTTAATAAAGTCCGGTTGGAAATTGTGATAAGCTCGTTTTGTGTGAAGGCTCCAGAGCAGTGACGCAAAAGGATGCCCGGGGCAACTGTCATACCAAATCAGCATAATCGCACCTACGCACACAATGACATAACGAGTGATGCAGGAAAAGAGGGAGAAAGGGGCGAGGAGAAAGGGGAGGTGGGAGGGGTGGACAAACACGTTCACTAATTTGTGTGCAGGCGGAGCAGTGTGGCATGCAACAAGCCGCATTGGGAAACGCCCTCACGCAGGCCAATCGCCGAACAATTGCAATTATGTACAATCATTGTCTGCTGTCGTACACACGTCCCACCGTGGGCGCCATTTATCCCATTCCGCTCGCCATTCGCCATTCGGCATTCGTTGTCCCTCCGCGGCCGCCACTTCCTCTTTTCTCCGATGTCAGTGTGTTTATTATTGATTTTCATTTTTCATTCCGTTTTCGCCGTTTGTTTGTTTGTTTTTGCCGTCTGTGTGTTGTTGCTGGGTTTTCGCCTCGGCTTTTTGTTATTGTCGCGCTGCTTCGTGTAAATTAACGTTGTTTTTTTTTTCGTTGTGTTTTTTTTTTTTTTTTTTTTTTTTTGCCGCCCGGGGAGGCGGTCATTACATTTATTGATTTTTTGTTCAGGCTGGCATACAAAGTGCAGGCAGAACGAACGGCGGAGAGTTTCACTTGGGCAAGAGACTCATTTGTTACCTTTTCTTTGCTTTGCCTTCGTTTGCCTTGCTTTGCTTGCGTTTTCAGTTTGCGACACTTAACTTTTCGCGTTGTTTGCCGTTTGTTGTTGTTAGCGTTTTTTTTTCTTTTTTCATTGCTTTTACTGTTGTGTGTTTTTGTTAGTGGGGCTGCGCGTCTTTGACCTGTTTTTTTCGGCGGCCGGAAATGTGCGCCTGCACCCCATTACCTTTAGCTTTAGCTTTAAAGCCCAGAAGGTCAAAGCGTGGAGAGTGTGCCCGGCAACAGAGCGCAAGCAGAGGAAGTGGATGAGCTACAGCAATAATAATAAGCCGCACTGACCTGGCCAAAAGGTTGCCCGGTTGACATGGACATTCCATTCGCCTGGGATACCGAACTCAAATTCGAACTCGGACTTTTGCACGCAACAGTAAATCAAAGCAAACAAAGGGAGTGAATTTGAATAAACACTCTTTCTTTGGCTTGAGGTGGGCTCGAGTGCCAAGACTTCGTGTCATTTGGCCATTGTGCGGGCTGTTCTTTGCCCGAAAAAACCACAATGTATGGGGTAAATTATTTGCAGCACATTAATCATACGCTCCGTTGTCGCGGCAAAGGTGTAATCATAGCAATTGAGCCACCAATCAACGCCCGCCAACAATGTGTCAAGGAATGTCGAGGAAATATGTAGGATATACTCGTACAGCTGCTAATGATTTATTCAGAGGGAATAATATTATGTTAGGTGAGGAGAAAAAAGGTCTTGTTCCCAAACACTTTGCCAGAGAGCAATCGTTTAAAATTATTGCATTAAGAAATAAAATCAATTAAGTGAGAGGACGTGACATGCGACCGTAAACGAAAATTTGTGTCATTTAATGGGAATCAATTATTCACAATCTTTTGGAGTTTTTGCCCCCGAAACTTTCTTTCGGTTTCGTGCCGCTTTGACCTTTGCCACAAATTCCATGGAAATCAATGCTTTGGGGGGCCCCTCAAAGCCATGGCCAAAAACCTGACCATCGTGTGCCTTCTCTTGGCCAAGTTAGCCAAGTTAGCCAGGTAGCCAGGTGGCGACAATTGATTGAGCACCGCCCCAGACGTTTTTAGCCTACCTGAACCCCCCACCTCCCCTCCATTCTCCATTTTCTCGTTTTGCTCCCACGCTTTTCGATTGCGGCAACTACGACTTTTGCGTAATTTATGAGCACTGCGTTTATAATCCATTGGCCAGACGAAAAACGAAAGGGGAGGGCGAAGGCCCGCTTGCCACAATCGGTGGCAGATTGGCCCACCCCCATTTTAGGCCGTCATTACTCAGCGGGACGTGCCACACTGCCACACTGCCACACACTCTCTGCCACACAGCAATGCCCCGTTATTATCGACATGTGACCAAAGGCAAAGTCACAGTCAAATCGCTTTAATTAGACAAGAGCGCGTGAGTGGGAACTGCTTTCGAAATTGAACAATCGGTGGCTGGGTGGTTGGGTGGTTGGGTGGTGGGGTGGTTCAGTGGTTCGGTGGGTGAAAAGGTGGGGCAGAGGCACAGCAGTCAAACGACACTTAGCATTAAGTAAAAGGCCATTTAAGAATGACCACTGTGCTCGGAAAGCGGAGAAGTGGTTGGTGGCCAGTGGCCCAAGTCCAAGTTTCGCCTTTTGCCCAGTCAAATTGGATTAAGTTGTTGCCCCATGCCCCCTCTATCCCCATTCCCATTCCCATTCCTATTTCCCCCCACACTCCTCCATTTTCAGTGTGAACTGTCCAGCAGGTGTGCAACCAAAAAAGGGAGGCTACCAGAAGTGGCAGAGCAGACTGCATCAAAATTAAGACGCAGCCTAATCCACAACAGAAACCACTTACCAAAAAAAAGGTGGAAGGAAAGTGGTATAAATTTGTATACCAATAAGCAACCCAAACATATTTGAAACATTTTTTAACATGGAAAATCTATTTCCCTGGGTAAACTATTTATTTTGTGTTTTAATTTGATATCCAAACATTTACGAGTCTTTCTTTGTTTAGCGATGGCGTTTAAAGCAAACATATTTGATGTCGTTTTACCTTCTACTAAAAAAAATTACCCATCATGAAATTAAACGTAAATTCATGTGAGTTTAAAATTGCAAAGGGAAAGATTTCGTTTTTTCTCTCATGCTTTATTGCTGGAACTTGCGATTTCTTTTTAACAAGAGAGTTTTAAATTGCAATGATTATGCATTTTGTGAAAGACATTCATATTGACACTTTCATGCGATTCTTTTTTTGGAAAAAGTGAGTTTTAAATTACAATGATGCAAGTTTCTTTAGTTATAAAAATTTTTAAATTCCTTTAAATCGCAGTGGCTTTTCATGACCATTTAAGCTCGAATTAGCCATGAATAACGGTTAGTTGCTAACTTAGATCTGTGGACATTAATCTAAATGTAGATAAAGCGATGCTTCAGCATTAAGTACTTGAGGTGGCAACCAAAAATTCACCGAAAATCGCGTGCCAAGTGGCGTTTTCTCTTCCTTTCCGCAAACATATCGCCCTCTCCCTCTGGCCATCATATCACTGTGTTTGTGTGTGTGTGTGCGTTTGTGTAAGCGAGAGTTTGAGGGTGTGTGAGTGCGTGGCTAATTTGCTTGGCACAAAAAGTGTAGCATGCTTTTTGGGGCCACTCGCAACACGCAACGCAGCGCAAAAGTTGCGGCCAAAATGCAAAATGGAGGCAACTCAGAAGAGTGAAAGAGAAGGAGCGAGAGATTGGCCGACAAACACTCACACACACACACACATGTCCTGGGGATACAGATGTGTGTGTGTGTAAAACTAAAACTCGCTCTTGCACTTCGCAACTGGGGAAAAGTTGGCTGCTTTTCCCGGCCACTTTGTTGCTGGTTTTGGACCGAGTTGAAAGTTTACGCAATCAACTTTTTCGCCATACTGTGTGTGTTTTTTTTTTTTTTTTATCAGCCAAGGCATCCCCACACACACACACACAGATTGCGAGAGTGTGAGTGAGTGGAGGAAATGACGATGGCGACGACGTTGACGGGGCCAAAACTTTAATGTGGCATCAGCAAACGCGAGGCGAAGCGAAGCGTGGCAAACCGATGGCGCCAACAGCTCTGCGGCTGTCTGTGTGCGGCTTTCACAGTGTATGTGTGTGCGTAAGAGTGTGTATGTGCGAGAGTTGGTCAACCCACTAACACTTACTCTCACACTTCCACACAAAAAGAAAGTCTCGAGAATTGGCAAGCAATCGGTAGTTAATTCAATATTAAAATAAACTACATTTCCAGCAAAGCTGGCAAGCGTTCAAATTTGTTAGCTCAGTGAAGTACAAGATTATAATAATCCTAGTGCCCATATAAAAAATCAGCAATCAATTTAACAAAAAGGTTTTAGTTTTCAGATTAAAGCACTTATTTCTATCCATTTATCAACTCACTTTTATTATCTTTTAATGCGCTACAATAGGCCTTTTATCAAATTTGAAGTAATATTAAATATTAAGACTTTTGTAAATGCATTTAAATGTCAACATTTAAACACCGAAGAGTGCCTAGAACTTTTGTTTTCAGTGCTGGCACGTACATTTTGTTTGTTGGTGGGAAGTCTCCGAAATGCTGGGGAGCATTTAAACTAGAAAATATTGGAAGGACTGCGGAGAATCGCAGAACCACAGGCCCCGCGGGCAAAATTAAATGAACAGTCACTTTGCTGACATTCCGAAGGGGAGGGGAAGGGGAAGGGGGGGGAGGAGGAAGGGTGTACTTGGGTGGTTGGGTGGTATGCACGAACACTCCGTTGACCTTGAAGTCAAATGTCCACCAAGCAGTCACAGAACATGAAAAGTAATCAAACAAAGTTGCGGGATGGGGGAAGTGTGAAGATTGAAAAATGGAAACGAAAAAATGGAAAATGAAATTCGAGTCGAACATATGGTAAAGATCTAGAGAGAAAAAAATTGTCCTATTAACAATTAATTTCTATTTGTTTTAAAAGATTTTCTGGTCATCTAACAAATGTTTTCATTTTATTGATATTCCTTTTCCCTTTTCTGTCAATTTATTATAAGCATATTTTTTCTTTATTTCCCGTAATTTTTATACCCAATTTTATATATAAAGCTTAACTGAAAACTTATGCAAAGTTTAAGTTAGGAAATGAATTTACTTTCCCATTGAATATTTGACCCCCTAAAAACATGAAAGAAAACACCTTCCCCGTCAAGATAAAATCATTTTTGGCGATTTTATGCAGGTTTTACCGAAAAAAAGATGCGAAAAATGGAAAAATCGATTTTGCAAAAATTGTAAGGGAAGGAAAATCAGACGACTATATCATATAGCTGCCATATGAACAATAGTCGAAAATATGGAAAATAATAGAAAAATCGTCATAGCTTGGATGTTGTTTAGCCTTTATGTATTTTGTTCGAAATATTTGATGACTGCAAGGGTATATAGGCTTCGGCTTGCCGAAGCTAGCTTCCTTTCTTGTTTAATTTTTATTTCTGGCAATTTTTTGTTAGTTTCTTAACAAATTCAATTAATTTTGGACTCACCAGAAGCTCACTTTTGCCTTCTTGTTTTTCGCTGCGACTATCTCTATTCCCGTCGGTTGCCCGCCGTTTTGCCTTCTTGCTGGATCGCAGCTTCTCACTTAATTATGCAAATTTAATAACAAACGCCAAATGGCGTGCATAAAGACAGAGAGAGAAAGGGGGAGAAAGTGCAAAAGAGACAGAGGGAAAGAGAGAGAGCGGGCGTGAGGTTTATTATAAATGCCATTATGCGACAAAAAAAAAAAAAAATAAAATAAAGGATGGAGAGACGGGGAGCTTGGTTGCAATTCTTTTCAAGCATGCCCCAAGGAGTCGTAGCGGTAACAGGCTGGCCTAATCAACGTGGTTTTGTCGTGTTTTCCCCCACCGCCTCCACTTTCACCACCGCCTCCACTTTCACCACCCCCCTGAAACCACTCTCGCTTAACCCCCTGGCTGGCACGGCCTTTAACTTTAACCCACCAACCCACTTTTGTGCATTCTCCAGCTGTCGCTAATGTAATTAAATCGCAATGCCGACGGAGGCCGAGCCTTTTTTACTTTTCGGACAATAAAATTTATGCACTCGACTGGTGGGGAGAAGGTGGGGGAAGTGGTGGAGAAAGGGGGAGAGAAGAACAGGAGATGGTTGGAGTTAAAGGATCTGAGAAATGGAGGACAAAATGGCATGGCCAGCTGGCAATCTGCGGCCTAATCGCAGCTCTAAAGGGGGTGGCAAGGTGGGTGGCGCAAGAACCAAAAGAGGACTCCAAAAGCAAACCCCAAAAGGGGTGAAAAACAAGTGGGGTGAGTAGAAGGGAAGGAGCGGGGTGGGGGGGGGGGGATGGAAATGCCTGGGAAGCAGACGAGGTGTGCATAAAGGATAATTGCAAGGACTGTTGTGCCGCCTGAACCGTATAACGTTCACCATTCACACTAATGTCATAAAAACCAACCGAACAAACGCTTTCGTTAGTGTGCGAAAGTGTGTGTGAAAGTGTCTCCGTATTGGTATGTGTGTGTGTGTGTATGACGGTGACAAGTTCCAAACAATAGAAACAGAAAAAACAACAATAACAACAAACACCGACAACCACAAGGAAGATGGCAAATGCAAAAACCACAAAAAATAATGACAAAACTGGCCAGAGAAATGGAGATGGAAATGGGGGAGGGGGTATGGAAATTAAGGGGTAACTTTTGGGGTAATTTAGATAGAGGGGGAGTGACAGTGGTGGGGAAAGCAACAGCAAGCGAGGAGAAAGTGGCCCCCGTACAGTGGGAAAACTGTGCTCAAAACAAAGAATGTTTTTTGTACAGAAAAATAAGAAGTTGCATCATTTGATTCAGAAAATATATTTCTTTACACTTGACATTATGTGTGAGGAAATCTATTTTTTGCGCGCGCGAATCCCACGGCCCACCACCCGCCCAACCGACCGAGGGGCGCAGCCGTGTTTATATTAAAGATAAACTTGGAGATCGATCGATATTGAAAAATAAGTATAAGTATAAGTATTAATAAAGCAGCACAAAAAAATCTTAATTAAAATTATACATCTTAAATCTTATCTTATCTTATCTTATCTTATCTTAAATCTTATCTTAACTTATATTATCTTAAATCTTAAATTTATATCACTAAATATCAAAGCGTATTATATAGGTAGCATATAATATACATATATCGCATTTTATAGCATTTATAGCATTTTAATATAAAGCATTTTTATATATAGCGTATATAGCATAAATAGTATATAGCATATATAGCATAAATAGCATATATGGCATATATACCATATATATAGGATATATCATATAGCATTTGAGTAAATCATTCGATCCCACTGTGCGGTGGCCAAGCGGAAATGAAAGTTTTGCAAAATTGCAACCACATCTGCATGTGTGTGCGGGTAAGTGTGTTTGTTCGGGTGTATTTAGTTAATGGACTAGTTTTGTTATATCCCTCAGTGGTCCTCTTCCCCCTTCCACCTCCTTTCCCACCCCCTTTTCCTCCCCTCCGCTGCCAAGGACTCTAGCAAATCCACTTAGGAGGACTCTTTTTCGGACTGCGGTCGACCGCACAAATCCAAATCAATCAACGACAAGGCTCCCCTCGATCTTTTTTTTTTTGTTTGCAGCTTACAACTGTAAATGCTGCACGGCTAATTGGCCAAGAGAAGGGGGAGGGGGCTGAAGTGGGTGGCCGCCTCATCAATCATCGGGTAACATGGACCGCCTGGCGGGAAAAGTGAGGCCCAAAAATC
Source organism: Drosophila ficusphila (assembly GCF_018152265.1). Lineage (NCBI taxonomy): Eukaryota > Metazoa > Arthropoda > Insecta > Diptera > Drosophilidae > Drosophila > Drosophila ficusphila. Next base: position 2,579,184 of record NW_025064092.1, on the reverse strand, counting down.
CGTAGCCGGAATCCCAATCCAAATTCCTTTGTTTCTGGACCCCGGCTTGTTGACATTTCAGGTTGAGTTGTCAGCCCCGGAAAGCTAATCCCAATTTCAAACACCCAAAAACACCCAAAAACACCCGAAACACCCGGGAATTCTCAATACACGGATATCTCCCTCGCCCAATTTTCGATACTTTTTGCCGGCCTTTGTTTGTGCCTCTTTGCCTTTCCCTCTCATTGTTTGGCTTTCAAATAAAAATCAAAAAATCATTAATTAAATCGTAAGTCACCCTCTACCCTCTGTTCATCCTGCTTCTCTCCTTGTCTTGTCTTTTTTTTTTGGGGGGACAACCGTCGGCGGTTGATGTTGACATTTATAATACATCATCCTTGATCGAGCTCATAAATAATTGGGCAATCAGGAATAACGCTGGGCCATGAGATGTTGCTGTCAATCAGCAATGAAATATTCATTTCCTACGATATTATTATTTAATGTGACGTTGAGTGCATTATTAGTTTGCGCTAGCCAGTGATTTTCTATTTTGATTAGACTTTTAGAGAGATTCGATTTTTACCAAATACAACAATTTCCCATAGCAGAATCAATTGCATTCTTAAAGCACACAAATATCTTCTGAATACCTGATTGAAAATCAAAGATAGGTAAATGTTCAGGGACATCTGTTGCGCTGACATCGCATCATCGTAGAAGAACATAGCTTACAGAATCATTGTGATCTCATTGTGGGAAAATTGTTCCGGGAAAACCTTGCTCCCAATCGGCTTTTCTGCCCGCTATCCCGCTCTCTCTTCCTCTTCCACTCCTCCTCCTTCTCTTTCTCTTAACACCGCAATCGGGTTACTGGGGGAGGGGATGCGCTTGGCCAAGAGCCGTGAAAACCGGGACGAGATGGCAGCCATCCGCGGCTTAAAAGGAAATCGCTGCCGGACAGAAATGGCCAAGGCAAATTGCAAAACTTTGTCCGCCAGCTTTGAATGCCATTAAGTGTCGCAGCCGCAGAGCAACAGCCATGCAGCCATGCAGCCACGCACCCACACATGCACCCATACCTTGCCACACCAAAAGACACACTAAGCCACCCTAAAGCACCACCCTGTAGCACCCTAAGCCACCCGCAACCCACCAACGCCAGGAGAAAAATGTTTCGACGCTGACATAATGAAAAAATCACGCGTGGTTTATGCCACTGCAGAGATTCAGCCATATAACAATAAGTGGACCTGCCTTTTGTTCTTTTTAGTTCTTTTAAAATTCCAATTAAGATTCAAATTAATACGTATTGCATTACATGATTCAAAATTTAATATAAATATATAACATATACATAATTATAATGTATGTATTTTTAACTGTTGAAAATTCCCAAAATAGACAGCACTATATATGTAATTTACAGACGGGGATAACGTGTCGTATGGACAATAATATTTTTCTTTCGCTTAAAAATTGTAATATATTATTTTATAACATTAGCAAATTTCTGTGTTTTTTTCTCTCTAGTTAATCCCAGTTTGCAAAGCGGTCCATCCAAAAAGCAACGTACAAACGTTGAGGTTGGTCCTGTGCTACTATTTTCCTACCTACCAATAGTCAAATGCAGAGCGTAACGAGATAGCCGCTTGGGCCACGCCCCCTCCCATATAGTTGCCACCCACATTCTATAGTTTTTTTCTTGCAGTTTCAGTCACGGCAACTGTTGACACTACAAAGTAGCAAGCGCTGTTGTTGTTTTTGTTTTAGCTGTTGTTCTTGTTGATGATGTCCTTGCTGCAGTCGTAAAAAAGTGCTTCGCTTGTGTGCGTGTGTGTGGACTTGCGTGCCAGTATGTGTGTGAGTGTGTAAGAATGTATCACATAAATATGCATTTGCCATTTTCCAACAACAGCAAAGACAAGCATTGAGGCATTGCATGCGAATATTTTTATACATATTCATTGGCTTGGCCATGTTCATGTCAATGTGGGTTAGTGTGCTCTTCTCCCGCTTTTCCCCGCCTGATTTTCTCCCCTGCTTTTCCCGCTGATTCACCCCCCATTTTCCCGATCCTGTCTGGCACCTGCGACATGCAACTCTGGACGGGACTGGCGTGCATGCCACATTTGCATAGAGAAATACAAGAAATACTGCTACGAGGAGCTTCCCTGCCAACAACCCTCGACATAATGTCAATAAAACGTAACGGTAACTGATTTCCACTCGGCAGATGGGTAAATCAGCGAATCTACTGAGCTTTAAAGTATTTTAGTTATGAACGAAAACTTCTTAAAAATCGGAGACGAAACAAACCTGTTGATCGAAGTGAAAATATTGATCCAAGCGGGAAAATCAAAAATGAATTGTTCAAATATCTTTTACAGCTTATGAATAACAAAAAGGTTACTGGCCAAACAATACATTCATTTAAACTGCCAGTCGGGCGCATTTCCGTTGCCACTAATAAAATCACCTGAAAGTAATTCGAATGTATGGCCAAAAACAACACGAAACAAGCCAAATGGCAAACAGCAAATAAATAGTAAAACAACAATGTGGATGGGACGGGAATGCCACTGCAGGTCGATGCCAGTTACCCGTACGATGCCATGTCCGTACCTTCGTCCTTTTGTCCGTAAGTCTGCGTGTCCGTGTCCGTGTCCGTGTCCGTATCCGTGTCCGTGTCCGTATCCGTGTCCGTGTCCCTGCCATGCGATGCCAGCGCGTGGTTTACACATGTAACTGCCTTCCCGAGGACTCGAATTCGCACGGCCTGCTGCAAACTCAGCAATAGCAACCGCCATTAGTCGTCCAGAAGTGATGCCGTTTATCCGGGCACATAACTAGGTACTTTCTCAAACAGCCATACATGTATATATCGATTTTCGCAGTTTTATTACATACATTTTTGGAAAAACTTTTTCCAAAATTTTTATGGATTTTGATTTTTTTGCAAGCTCGACTTTTCCAAGTTTTCGCATGGTCAAAAATCATCGATGTTGGGTATTTTCATTCCATCTAGGTCTATAAAAAAGTTGCATATCGGCTTTTTCAAACAGGACCGCCTAGCAGATGCATATTAATTTCAGCTTACTTTGATTTACCAGTTGCAAACCTGCTATGGAATATGTTTGCCTGATGTCCCAAATCATAAAGTTCGATCATATACAACCAAATCCCGAGAATTTAATAGGGAAGTTTTACCCCTTCAGGCAACAGACGAACAGAAATGCCAAGAAAGTGGCTACAAAATCCGAAATCCAAAATCGGCAGCCTCTTAAAAAATGCAACATTTCATTTTCATAATTAATAATATAATATAAAATAATATATATTTATATAAAATAATAATACATAATATATAACTATATTGAAGATAATAAAAACTAAGTAATAAAATTATTGATTGTTTTAATGTGAGAGGCGTGTGGGGAATTTTTTAGACATAAGACCAACAGAAACGTCGCAAATTCTTAGGGTTCGGCCGAAAACAAGCAAGTTCGTAGGAGTAGTCACCAAAAATTGGGTGGACAGAAGAGTAATTTCGTCCATTTGGAAAGCCAAATTGGCATTTTCCGGAAACGAAATACCAGGTGCACAGAAATGTCAGAAGGTGGCTACAAAATCCAAATAATCATATCCGAGTTTCAAACTTAGCATTTCATGTTAGCTAAAATTGTTATGCATTTGCTAGGCGATCCTGTTTGAAAAAGCCGGTATGCAACTTTTTTATAGATCTAGAAACAAATGAAAATACCCGACATCGATGATTTTTGACCATGCGAAAACTTGGAAAAGTCGAGCTTGCAAAAAAATCAAAATCAATAAAAATTTCGATAAAAGTTTTACCGAAAATGTATGTAATAAAACTGTGAAAATTGATTTACATGTATGGCTATATTAAATTATATGTTATATTATATTATATATTATATTATATATTATATTATATATTATATTATATTATATATTATATTATATATTATATTATATGTTATGTTTCTACCTCTATAATAAAGATGCATACCAGCTTTTCCAATTTTGGAAATAAAAAATAAAGGAATACTTTTAGTCAAATAATTATGTACCAAGAGCATTGGGAGTTCACTGAATAAATTGTACCAGTCACAACTCTGACAGACGATTAGAAAAATTTGCTCAAATTGAGTGGGTTGTTTGCAGTCAATAAAATGATTTTGATTATGAATGACAACATTTGAAATGTTCCAATTACGCTCAAATATTGTGATAAACTGACGGACTAACTGACAGCAAAAGTTTTAAAAAACAAGAAAGGAAGTTAGCCTGGGCAAGTTGAAGCTTATATACCCTTGCAGTCATCATCATCATGCTTGCCTGATGAAAAACAACGATAACTACACAACTTTTGGTGAAGTTTCAGCAAGATAGCTTTAAAACTGAGAGACTAGTTTGCGTAGAAACGGACAGACGTACATACGTATTTGGATTCTGATCGTGATGCTGATCAAGAATATATATACTTTATGGGGTCTGAGGTGTATCCTTCACTGCGTTGCAAACTTCTGACTGAAATTATAATACCCCTTTTGCTCTGCAAGGGTATAAAAATTGAAAATGGATGAGTTACCTCATAACCATTCAGTAACCATTCTATTCTATTATATATTGAGGATTATAATGCGACAATTTCGGCTTTTTTTATAGTGTGAAGGTATTTGATTGATTATTAATAAAATTTTTTTATTTCTATTTTTAGCGGACAGCTCGTTCCTTCTGGCCAACGCACAAATCGTCGATTTCCCGATCGTCTACTGCAATGAGTCCTTCTGCAAGATCAGCGGCTACAATCGGGCCGAGGTCATGCAGAAGTCGTGCAGGTATGTGTACGTATTGCCGATTTATTCTCACTTCAACTACTTCGCTCTCTTCTCGCTGTGTTGGTGTTTTCTGCGTTATACATTTGGTGCTTCAATCGCTAATCCTTGTGGATTATAAATAAATATGTTCATGTCGACGAACACAAGGAATTTTCTATTATCAATGTGGTTGTCAATATTTTACTTTGATTGTATTTATTTTGTAATTAAACCCTTATTAACTACCCACCATATTAAGCTATGCACTTTGTGTTTTCTTCATCACATACACTTCCTTGAGTTAGACTTTGGAACACGTTAAAGTTGCATGCTCATTTCTTAGGCAAATATTAGCTTTAGAGCAGTGCTGCTCAAACTGTAAGCTGCATAATCGCACAGGTGAGACTGCTGGTAATAAGGTGGAATGGCAGCCAGAGGGACGTGGCAGACTGGCCGGAGACTCTGGACACTTCCCTTTGGGAGCCTTGACAGCTAAGAGGATTGCCCGAGATTGCAAGAGATTTCTTGCCTGTCTCGTCCCGAAGCTCCGACCATTAACAGCTTGTTCACGCACCTGGCCTACCTCAACTTTCCCCAGGTTTTCCCCTGCTTTTCCACAGGTTTTCCCGGCACCACCCACCATTTTGCCGTGTTTATCTGCTTAACGGCTTATCCGCAGCTGCTTACACCGGCCATTGAATGTGAAGTTCATTTATTGTTCCAGCTTTTTCTTCCCTCAACCCAACAACCTTCCGCTTGTACTTTTTCAATTAATTTGCGTATTTTTTTCGCCGGCCATTAAAAAACCATTGTCGAACTTAATGCACTTTGCTGCTCAGCGAATTTAATGCAAATGAAGAAAAGGGTTTTTTCCCGTTTATTCATCTTGTGTAATGAAAGGGAACTGCCGCAAAGTAAACGGGACATAAGAGAAAAATATGAAAGAGATGCAAACAAATCGGGAGAAAGATAAAATTCTAAAGCGAACAGGGCTAATTTTTTAGAAATCAAATTAAACTAACATCAAAGAGTGTTTCCAATTAGCATGCCCATCAATAAATTAAGCAACAGCTCACTGATCACTGATGTATACATAATGAATATTCATATCCTGCAAGGATAATTGCCCAAAAATGAATGCCCCCGGGAAAGTTGGTTTAATTTTTACGCGGGAAATTGGCCTATTTTCGCCCCCCTTTTCCGAGTTTTTTTCTTTTGTGCCCACCATTTTCGTTTTCATTTCCCGTAACACTGTTGCAAATTGCCTGCCGCTGGTCCTGACCAAACAAATTTTCTATGCAAACCATTGGTGAATTGATGTGGGGGGAGAACGAGAAAGAGAAAGGGAGAGAAAGAGAAAAAGAGAGGAAGGGAGATGGCTGGCGGAGGAGGAAAGTGATGGGTGTTAACTGCATTTGTTTGCCTTAATTCGGCCAGGACTTTCGATGGTCATGAACTTTCTATCCCCCTCTGTATCAGCCCCTTCCCCTCCCTTCCCCTTCTCTCTTCCTCCACCGAACCAAGCTCATAAATCAACAAGCGAGGACCCAGAGGCCAGCGTATCCAATGATTCTCCCGAGAATTGCTCGTAATTTGCAGGCCAAAAAAAAAAAAGCGGTCTAAAAAAGAATAGGGGTACGGAACCCTTTTCAGCTCACCTGCAGCATCACCGGTTGAATTCCCGAGTGGGAAAAAAATACCAGTTTTTAATACCAATCTACCGTTTAGCTAGCGATACGCTTCACTCCTTCCTCCTCCATGAATGCCGTCTCTCTCTGTCTCTCTCTCTCTCTCTCTCTCTCTCTCTGGGGGCATCTATCGCTCTCTTTCGGGCGCTCAATCATCCGTGTTGGTGTGACCCACTTTGTTGTTGTCGCCGTCGTCGTTTTTGTTTGTTTCCATTTTTTCTGGTCGCGTGTGAACCTAGAAAAAGAAAGAAACATAAGGAATGACGGCCAAAGGCAACAAGAGAAAAAAAGGTAAAGGCAGAGGAAGAAAGCTGCAACAACAGTCGTGGAATCGCTTGATTTTCACTCGGCATTCGCTTCGATTCAATTTTGTTTAGTGCAATGCAAATTGCTTTACGCATCTTTTTTAACACCAGGAACAACTTTGAAATAAACGTTTGCGATTGAATTACAATTGTAGTAAATAAAATAACGTATACGACTAGGGGTACAGCCAAATAATGATTGTAATAGAGAATAGTAAGAATGATTGTTATTACTTAAAAGCTGGTTGATTTTCTGCATTAGAGTGCTTTTACTTTAGATATCCTTACAAAAAATCGAATGAACAAATTCTGTAGCATACTTTTTTGCACTTCCACGAAGTGTTTTGAAATCACTAGAAAAGGCATTTCCTTTCAGCTTTTCAGCACATGGTAGATTGAATTGGGGACTTAGCTGCTGTTTCTGGGTTCCCCCCAAGAAAATAAAGGAATTTCGAGTGCTTTTCCTGTGCTCCACCCTTGAGCAGAAACACTTTGTGCATCCGTATCTACTATATATCTATGGCCATATCCCCCAAACCGGGAGCGTAAGCATACCCAGGACCTGTTTTTTGTTTGCTTTGTAACCCAATTTCGTTTTTGTCCATGTGTGCGTTTAGTGTATACAAAACACACATTCACACACACACAAACACTCACTCACACTTGGAAAGCCGAACCCGTGACGTCGCCGATTCTCTCGAGCATAGTTTGTTGAACTTTTGTTCGGGGCACGAATAAAGCAAAACAACAGAAATTAACTACTGCCCCTTTCCCGTTTTCCACCCTCCCCCCCTCCCCTCACCCTCTCATCCTTTTCCACCTCCTTCCCCCACTTTTCCTTCGTTTGCGTTCTCGTTTCTTTTCGCTCGCTGCTGACGTCATCGAGCCTGGCCTGAAAGTATGCAACACTTTTGTTTCGGACTGCAAGTGCTCCTCTGTCCCGATTTCACAGACTCTCGCCACCGCAATTTAAACCAACACCAAAAGTTTCGGCCCACAAATTCAATTATTAATTATTAAAATTGTAATGGTAAACGAACGAAACATAAATTTAACTTTTCCCCAGGAAAATGCTAAGGAACGGATACGGGTTTTCACACATAACTTTTACCAGTTTGTTGGGAATTTCAAATAGCTGAATAGGGCACTTTACTTTAGGAATTTAGAAAGAACACTGCTCCAAAATATTTATTTGGCTTATATTTCTCGAATTTATGTAGTACTTTTGGTTTGTATTGAGCTAGTCGCGAAACTCCTTGACCTTTTAGAAAGTAAAACGTATTGACCTGGCGTTTCCAAGGGAAATTTGTAACCCGTTCGGTTGAGCAGCGGTGCATTAAATTGATATTTGTTTAATACTTTTTGCTGGGTGCAGTGAAGCCCCGCCGTACTTTCTTTTTTTTTGTACCCGGTGGGCCCCAGGTGCATCAATCTTGTTTTGTTCGGCATGTTTTCCTCGAATTGGAACGCTTTCTGTTTTCCCATTTTCCGCTGCATGTGTTTGCCGTTGTGCCCTTTTTGTCTGTGTGTGTGTGTGTGTTTGTTGTTTGTATGTGTATGTGGATGTGTGTGTATGGCATGCAACCAACCTGAAGCTAACCAAGAATAATACCTCGTGTGCTCTCCGCATCTCTTTCTATTTCTGGATCCGCATCCCCATCCCCCATCGAAATCCTTGGGAATCCTGCAGATGCGGCTTCATGTATGGCGAGCTGACAGACAAGGAGACGGTGGGACGACTGGAGTACACGCTGGAGAACCAGCAGCAGGATCAGTTCGAGATTTTGCTCTACAAGAAGAACAGTGAGTATGCCTTTTTTCTACCCCTTATCCCCTTATCCCCGCCCCCAGCATCCCGATAAAAGAAAAGCCCATGTAGTCCCAAGTTTGACTTCTGCGTGTGCTAAATTGCCTGTACAGAGCTCGTCCTAATGGCCAAGTAGTCGCAGCCTGATGATGGACCCAAATCAAAGCCCCAAGCTTAATGTTCTTTAATCCCAACCCTACGATTTGCCTTTTATAAAGCTACAGCTTGGGTGGAAAAAATAGCTATGCTAGAAGATATTTTCAGGTTTGCTAGCTAATAACTAAATTAAAAGCATTCAAATGTTTAGTGATTAAATATTAATAATCGATTTTAGCTGAAAATTTCTTTGAATGTTAAAAATTGTTTACGTACCCAAATGAATATTTCAACCGCCATCGTATTTGGCTTTCTGCTCGAGCTGTGCCCATTGTAAGCTGTTCATTTCGTGGATTCCTGACTCCGAACCTTTCATAATTCATTCCCAAACAGAACCCTCCAGGCCCCCAAATATTCGCTAGTGTGTGTGTATGTGTGTGTGTGTGCAACCCCTTTCCGTTAACCACCTGCCACCCCGTAATGCCAACAAATTGGGGCTGCGATGGCAGCTCGCCGGCAATTTTGAGTGAGGCCCATCAATCAAGCTGCCAGAACGACCAGACACCTGTAATTCCAACCATCCAACCCAACCAACCAACCAACTACCCAACAACCCCAAACCCCTGCTCATCCTGGACAAATCAAGTGGAATGGAGTCGTTCCACAGCTCCCCAGCGAGTATTGCCAGATCGCCGGGTGTCGAGCTCATGAATTAACGCCTCCGAGTATCAATTTTCAGATTTGCAATGTGGCTGCGCCCTCTCGCAAGGCCTCGCCTTTGGCAAGGCACAAACCCAAGGTATTTTTTGGTGAAGGTGGTGGTGGTGGCGGGGAAAATTCAAGTACGGGGTGCTTTGTTAGCAAAAGCGGGTGGGTGGAATGAATGGGGATTATCGCGCGCGGGAAAGCCAAGGCAATTTTCCGAGTGGCAATACCGATTCCATCTCGAATCTCGCATCTCAAATCCCGCGGTTCGAATCTCGAATGATGTCTTGGCATGCTGCCACTTCCTGTTGCATGTGTGTGCGGTCAGAGGGATTCCTGCAGAGATTCGTTGGCGGCGGCGGAGGTTGGGGGCATTAAATGGACATAAATCAATTGCAATATTGGCTAGGTGCAACATCTGGGCTGACCAATCGAGATTGAAATTACGACTGGTCGGCAAAATATTTGGCTTTCCACTAGATTCGGGCCAAGGAGAAAGGGCGGCTTGCCGAACAATAGCTTAAATTTGCGGCAAATCGAGCAACTGACAGGTGTCCCCTGGCAATCGAGAAGATTGTACAATAAGGCATCAGGTACCAGTCACCTCACATATGGATAAAGCCAATTAATACAATCGATTTGCTTCGATTCCGGTGGAGAAATACGATTGCATAAGTATTCACCGGAAACGGAAGTAGCAAATTTTGCCTGCAATTAGTGAATAATTATGCCATCGAAACACAAGCACATAATCGGAAAATGAAGTGAGTCCTTGTCCCTCGAAAATTTAATGGTTATTACGGGAAAGCACGGTTGATGACAGCAAAGATAAATCGAGGAGAATTGCCTATTTAAGCTATTTAAAATTAATTACTTTGATTCAGAACTAATATAATCAATATTCTGGTAATAAAACCAAATAAGTTTTTAGGAAAACTGTAATAAAAAAAAGCGCAAATGGAGTATGTAAAAAACATAAAAAACTCTCACCATTCCAAATTCAATGTGCGAATTAAATGCTTCGTTTTCGGTTGCAAAACCCATCGATTGCTGCGACAATTGCTGAATTATTCATCCGGACGGACAAAGAGCAAACAGTTTCGGCTGTTGCACACATATGGAGTGCACTGTACACAGCATTCTGGTGATTTCCATGCCGACCATTGTCTGGCTGCAACATCCATCGAGCATTCAGAGCCCAGCCTCCATTATCCAGCGTTCCATATCAATAATTGCAATCCAATGGAATGTCTGCTCTTCTCCCCTTCAGTCTGTCGGATGGTCGTGACCCGAATGCGAATGCGACTGCGAATTATCTATACTATATCCCCGGGTTTGTGCAGCGCACTCTCAGTGTGGCCCCTGTGTAACCCCTTTTACCCTTTTTTACTGGTAGAATAGATATATCTGACAGCACTTACCCATAATTGTTATTAATTCCGCAGAAACGCCGCTATGGCTGCTGCTCCAGGTGGCCCCCATCCGCAACGAACGGGACCTGGTGGTGCTCTTCCTGCTGACCTTCCGGGACATCACCGCCCTCAAGCAGCCCATCGACAGCGAGGACACCAAAGGAGGTAAGAATGCGCTCCGATATTTTAACACCACACTCGCGATCGGAACACGGTTATTGCGAACACGATTTCACAAATTTACAATTTGCCGAACATTTTATATTTTGTGAACTGAAGAATTTTTACACTTCACTGAACGAAATAATGGTAGCACTTCTCTAACTGATAATGAAAATAGAATCACAACGTTATTTAAGGAAAAAAAACACTTTGATGTAAAAAAATATAGTTAACAAAAATGTTAAAAAAAAAGGAAAAAAAAATATGGAAAAATGTAGCACACGAATTTTACGAAAAAAAAAACACTTTGATGTGAAAAAATATAGTTAACAAAAATTTGAAAAAAAAAAAAATTGGAAGAAAAAATTTTGAAAAAATTTAGCACACGGATTTTACGAACTGCTCTCACCGGCGGAGTGATCCGAACTGAAAAAATCCCAGTGCTCTAGCTCAGTCATTAGTTTTTTAATTGACAGTTTTCTTATGGCTTACTTTGATTCAAAAAATTGTATCAAAGGTTTCAAGTTATGAATACTAGATTAAAAGAAATAAATATATAATCATAATGTAAACTGAAACATAGGTTTTTAACATAAATGCATATTTCCTAAGGGCACGTAACTATATTTAATTATTTTGAAAATAAAAATATATATTAACCATTTAAAAGTAAACACTTTTAGTTACTGTACTTTCGTACTATGGTGCTTTTATAAGTAAACAATGCAACCATTCAACTCATCGTTTTGAACTATAGTGAAACTAATTTAATTAGTAGAGAATCTCTCCGGGGGAACAAAACAGATTTGTTTAACTTTAAAATCAGTGCAAGCAACCGTGTTCCATATCGTTTTTGCACCCACTTCTTTGTCTCTTTCCACCTTACTACTCTACTTATCTACTCTCTCTTTCCATGTCTAAACACACACACCCGCATGCACCCACAATCACACAAACACACACACACGCACACCTGTAAATATGCTTGAACAAATTAAAAACCAACAAAACGAAACCCGAAACCAAACAAAATAAAACAAAACGAAACGCAATTCGATGTGCCTACACTTTTAAAAAATACTACTCATATCCTGTGACTCCATTGTGTTTATAAATGTATCCTTCGAATGCACTGTTTTCTCGGTGTTTGTGTGCGTGTGCCCACCTCGTAGCGGTTAATCTATTTTTGCCAGTTTTAGGTCTCTCGAAGTTCGCCAAGTTGGCCAGATCGGTGACGCGAAGTCGCCAATTCAGCGCCCATCTGCCCACGCTAAAGGATCCCACGAAGCAGTCCAACCTGGCGCATGTGAGTCCCTAGCCATCAGTTATATCCATACTGTATTCCCAATATATATCCCCACGATATTCGTATACTAGATGATGTCGCTGAGCGCGGATATCATGCCACAGTACCGACAGGAAGCCCCCAAAACGCCGCCACACATACTCCTGCATTATTGTGCATTTAAAGCAATTTGGGACTGGGTGATATTGTGTTTAACATTTTATACAGCCATCATGGTGAGTGCTATTAATTACCACTGAAGATTTGTATAATACTCGTCAACTGGTTAAGTGAAAATTTAAGATCTTTATAAAACTGTCTCACTTAAGTCCATAGAACTAACTATGCAAAAAAATGTATTTTTAGCTGTTATTTATTGTAAATAAAAATAAAATAAAATATTACATGTTTATCTAAGTATGCAGGTATAAATCTCCAGTCTTAAATACATTTAAGTCAGAAAATCTTGTTTGAATTCAATGGGAAATTTATTTTATTTGAATCTGTTTCTTATTTTTTTGTCATGTTGCCATGTTTTAATTGAATCCTGTTGCTCCAGTGCTCTCATTCACATTCACAATTCTGCTCTTTCTTTTTAGTACCCAATGGTATTCAAATGCCAATTTTAATTCAAATATTCCTGTTACATACTCTCAAATTTTCATTTAAAGTTCCTAAACTATTCAAACTGCTTTCATTTTGTACTTTACCACCAAACATGATGTCTGACAACGATTGTCAAATATTTTATGACTTAAACCGGGCTTTCAGGGGGACAGGTGATGTGGATTTTTCCAGGAATGAGCGATTATACCACCTGCCGCATCCAAATCCACATTCACATCCACAATAAAATTGCCACAAAGCCGCTTGCCATGCCCATTCATAAGCCGATGCCGTCTGTCTGCTGCAAATGTGTCTATTTCCTCCAACAAGATGTTAACATTTTCGCTTAAATTGCGTTCGGCAGTAGTTTAAAGTTTGGCATCCGCACACGTTTGGATTTTGGGGTTCCGAATCGAGGGAGCTTTGGATTCTCGCCCATCCAAAGTTCTGTGTATTTGAAAATAAAAAGTTGCAATTCCTTGTTAGGTCCTTGTTTCGGCTGCCATGTTGCACACACACACACACACACATATATATATATATATACACACACACTACTCGTTTTCTTATTGTTTAATGACATTTTGTGGCATTAGTTGTTTGTCGCCGTGTGTTTCTCTATTTTGTTTCCCTGTTTTGTTGTTCTTCAAGGAGATTGTGGCTGTCGCAACTTTGAGATAAATGTATAGCTAGCGACAAATCAAAACTTTGTCTTTGACTTTTCTACGCTACAAATTGCAAATAAAATGGCACAAAAGTTAAGTGATATTTTAGCCAGGTAACAAGGGATTTTTGAGCTGTGCAAGTTGAAGTTAAGGACAAAGTAAAGTATTTTTTTTGTTACTGCAAGTTGACAAGAACTTTAACGAAAAATTGATAACTTGAAATAAGTGAAGTTCTTTTATAATTAGAAATACAGTATCCAATTTACCTTTCTACATATTATATATAAAGGTTAATTAATAGTAACTAATTTATAAAAATTTATTAAATTGGAAAATTTAGGGATGTAATTTAACTTTGTATACTTTCAAATTACAAATTTAAGCTACCTAAAGTTGTACTTTAGACACCTCCATTATTTATTTATAGGTACTCTTCCCCCTGACTTATCACTTTCACTCAATCAAAGGTGTTTGTGTTTGTGTACAGTGGGCACTCGCTAGGGCCCCTAATTAGGCAAAGCCCTCAAATCGGATCGGAAGGGGCTCGAGCTCAAGTGAAGAGTTCAGATAACGACCCTTCGCCAGACATTAATGTCGGTCTCCAGCGAGACAAAGCATGGGATGCTGGCAGACAGACAAGTGCACACATTTACATGACCAAGTGGCTCCTCAGACGGCGAGTTCTTCTCCTCCTCCTTCCCTCCTTCCTTCCTCCTTTCATTTATTCCCCCCTTCTCTCCTCCTTCCCCTTCGAAAAAGGGCGGCTTATGTTTTATGTGCTTAAATTAATATGCTCAGTCGGCGGGGGGCGGGAGGTTGGGGAGGAGACAGGGCTTGACAGGACATAAGCAGCGGCATTCGTGGCTTGTAATCCAACCTCCGACCAGGACAAGACGAGCCACGTTAAGAGGCTTGTAACTGCCACTTGGGGCAACAGTTAAGACAGCAGCAAATGGGGCGGCAATCCCCAACTGTTGCCGCGGCAATGGAGAGCCGGAGGAGCTCCACCTGGAGCTCATAGACTGACAGATCATTCGTTTCGCACAAGTCACGGCGGGCACATTTTACTTTCCCCGAGGTTCTCCTTCTCTTAGTTAAAAATAAACAAAAAAACATGGATACTCGCATTTTCTTGAAAACCAACTGTTGCCATAGAGAAGAACATAAAATTTGGCATATTTATGCAGGCTTGTGTGGTTTTGACTCATAAAATAAACTAGGTTTCAAAACAAGTCTGGACTACTGGTCGTATGAGTAATTTAAAAGACAGTTTATTAATCATACGCACCGTTGTCATTACTGGACTACTGGTCGTATGAGTAATTTAAAAGGCAGTTTATTAAACATACGCACCGTTGTCATTACTTTCCATTTCATTTAAAGATAAAAAATATAATTAGGATTTATTAATATATTATAAAAAAATATTTAATTATTGCACTTAAAATGTGAAATTAAATTAATTAAAATAAAATATTTATCGATTACTTTCTTTTGCACAGGTGCCATACAATGTAGCGTTTAAAAATAAAACCTCAGAGGATGTTTCCCTGCTCGTGGTCGATTCAATAGTCGATGTTATATTCTTTATAGATATTGGTAAGCTAAACCAAAATCCATATATTAATTTAATATAGTATATTAATAAATCTTTTGGCTAGTTTTAAACTTCCATACAACGTTCGTGGGTCCTGGCGGCGAGGTGGTCAGCGATCCGAAGGTCATCCGGATGAACTACCTGAAATCGTGGTTCATCATCGACCTGCTCAGCTGCCTGCCCTACGACGTCTTCAATGCGTTCGACCGGGACGAGGACGGCATCGGTTCCCTGTTCAGTGCCCTCAAGGTCGTCCGCCTGCTGCGGTTGGGGCGAGTGGTGCGAAAGCTGGACCGCTACCTCGAGTACGGAGCCGCCATGCTCATCCTGCTGCTCTGCTTCTACATGCTGGTGGCCCACTGGCTGGCCTGCATCTGGTATTCGATCGGTCGCAGCGATGCGGACAATGGGGTGAGGCAGCATTCTATCATCAAAAAAAGTATCAAATCCAAAAAGGAATACCCAACACAAACTACAAGCAAAAAGCGATAAAAATCTGTAATTCTTTAATAGCCAATTCCATACCAATAAGGAATTTAACTCATAATATTTATTGCCAAGTTCAAGGTGTTACAAAAATCAATTTTAATTATTTGTTAATGAAATAATTTATTTATTTATTTAAAAGCTTTTCCCTTTTGGGTGTTGGCAAAATCTAGTAATTGTAATCTAATTGTTTTAGTATTACTTTTGTTGAAATACACCTCCTATTTAACCTTACTTACCAATTCCAATCTTTTGAAATCCTCAACAGTTTTATGCGATGTTAATTCTTTTCGATCCCTTTTCCAGATCCAATACAGCTGGCTGTGGAAGCTGGCGAATGTCACCCAGTCGCCGTACTCGTATATATGGAGTAATGACACCGGGCCGGAATTGGTTAATGGGCCGTCACGGAAAAGCATGTACGTGACGGCCCTGTACTTCACCATGACCTGCATGACCTCGGTATGGATTTGTGTGTCTTCTTTTCCAGCGAAAATAAATAATTACCGAATTGTTCTCTCTTTGTTTTCGCCCCCCGTTTGATTGCTTTCCTTTGGTACAGGTGGGCTTCGGCAATGTCGCCGCGGAGACAGACAACGAGAAGGTGTTCACCATCTGCATGATGATCATTGCAGGTGCTGTGTCCTTAACACGTTCCGTTGCCGCGTCCAAGTTTCTTGATATTCCCGCACACGCGTCACGCTTTTGAATTCCGGTTCCGATCGATCTCGATTTCGATACCGATACCGATTCCGATTCCATTTGAAAGCTAGGCCATCCGCTTGCGCCGCTAGAACTAATAAATCGCTCCAGTTTTTCTTGGGTGTAGAGCCTCATTACGATACGTAGCCCATGTCCATTTGTCCATGTCCAAGTAGCCAAGCAACTCACTCGCATCCACACATCGTCAATCATTGATTGATCGCAGCCAAGAGCCAAGTCTCAAGTCTTTTTCTCCACCCTTCTACTGCTCCGTCGTCATCTAGTTGCACAATTCGTCGCCATGTGTGAGTTGCATTGCGTATTCCTCTCTCTACTCGTTGTCCGTAACTCGTTACTCGTAACTTGTAACTCGTTATTCGTAAACCGGTAAACGTAACGCATGATCCGTAATCGTAACTCTTTGTACGAAACTCGTTACTCATCAAAAGTAACTCGTTGTTCATAACTCGTTGACAGCCAATTCTATTTTGGTGACTCTTTTTCTGTATCTCGTCATTTGTAACGCGTAACTTTTTCTGCTGTACTATACAATATCAAACAAGAGTGCCTTTAGCATACTGCACACGATCAGCATTCCACAAAAAAATAAATAATAATAATATTACGGATTAGCTGGTCCTGTGCAGGATCTCGCTCATGTCACTCGCCATCTCGCTTCCACAGAAATCCATCTTTGTCTCTGTCTTACTGTGTGCTCGTCCATTCTGTGGCATTTATTACTGTTCTAGCCGCGCACCTGTGCGTCTTTTCTTCCACAGCGCGTAGTATCAGCGAATACCGATAACACACACCCAATAACTGTCTCTTTCACACACACACACATCACATCACAAGCACACTTCACAAACTTGCAGAGAAAAAATATCACCATAAGTTCTAAGTAATTTTATTTGTGGATCTGTATACTTTGGAGTTCTCATTTTGTTGTAAAATAATTTTTTATTTGATTTAATTAAAAAGGAGCTTCAAGTAAAATTCTTAGATATGGCTACTTTTTCTCTGTGCACTCTCACACATCTCAGGTGTTATCTAGCTGATCGTGTAAAGTTTGCTTTGAGTGGAACCCCCAAAACTACGAACTCCAACTTTGTGTGCACCACCGTCGCTTAAATATGTTCGTTTCATCACCTGTCTCTCTCTTTCTCTCTCTCTATCTATCCTATACAAACCTCGAATGATATAGCTCTGCTGTATGCCACGATCTTTGGCCACGTGACCACCATTATCCAGCAGATGACCTCGGCCACGGCCAAGTACCACGACATGCTGAACAACGTGCGAGAGTTCATGAAACTGCACGAGGTACCGAAGGCTCTCAGCGAGCGAGTGATGGACTATGTCGTCTCCACTTGGGCCATGACCAAGGGTCTGGACACCGAGAAGGTAAGTTCCTGACTGCCATGACCACGAAATTCCTGGGAGGCGTTATCGCCTTTGAGTCTGTTTTCTTTGCCAATCAGCTTCCAGAATCAATTAAGGTGAAAGATATGTACATTCATTCAGCCGGCATAAGGATACATTTACCCATTTATGTGTCTCATCTATCAATGCTTTTGTGTATTACGTCAATGCGCTGGAACTGTGTTCCATTTGTACATACATTGCTGGCTTTTCTATAGAGCTTGGCGCACTTCAGCCTATCACTATCTCTAATGCACTCGGCATACGCACACGTACATGACATACAATCAACAGCCAATTGCTACTCACCACTCTTTACATCTACTCGTTACTCGCTACTTAACCTTCAACTGTTTATTAATCACTGGTTATTGTTTTTACAAATAAATATTTTAATTAGGCTTCCCTCGCTTTACAATCTTTGATACTATTTTAATGATATTTTATAAATTTTATTCATTGTAACAAGCCACATATTTTGATTTAATAAATAAGCAAAATAAACTTTTAATTATATTAAATTCAATTTCAAATTTTGTTCTTCATTTATCAGTCCTTTTTCATAATATAGAATATTTCTCAACTCACGCTCGCTGATTGTACAGCTTGATACACACAGATATAACACATTTGCCACACTCACATACCTACTCGTACATGCTTCGAGCTACAAACACCTCACACAACACCTGTACTATCTCTCTATCCTCAACTCTCCGACAAAATACTTTGGTCGCTGCTCTCGCGCTTTGTTTTCCTTTTATTTTGAAGCAACTACTCGCATTCCTAGGCCTAAGATCAAAACCCTAGAAATAGAGTCCAAGTACCCACCCACAGATCAAGGATCAGAAGCAAAGGGTCCGAGGTAAGCTGTGGGTGGCCGAGAAGAAATGAAAACCGAAAAAGTGAAAAAATGAAAAAATGCGGAATCACCTTAAAAGCTCTATACATCTAACGAAATCATCTTTGACAGAACCCAGCTAATCGATGATCTATCTCTCCATTCTCTCCATGTGTCTGCCCGCGAGCGAGATCCGTGCCAAAACGAAAAGCGTCCGTCAAATTCATGCCTTTAGATGAACCTGAACCAAACGGCGCATCGTCCCCTTGAAACCGCATTCAAAAAAAAAATAACCACCACCCTAATTAACCCAAAAGTCAGGGGTCGTTTGCGCCAAAAATTTAAATGATACATGTATAAACCCTCGTTTGGTTCAAAGACAGAAACAGAGTTTACAACCGGTTCCAAGCCGAGGAAACTGACCTTTATAACTATTTCGTTGACTGTAGTTTGTGCCGCAATTAGAGTCCCCAAATCCCTGTCCTTGAAACTCAAAAACCAATGGGGTGTTACTTCCCTGTAAAATCGGAAATAGCACTCAACACTCTAAAACCCCACCAACACTCACACACACAGATAGTCACAGCCACACACACAATGGAAAACAGACAACACACACACACTGACACTCGATCAATGTTGTATGTGTATTAGTGTATGTGTGCGTGTGTGTGCGTGTCCCGTTAGCCACTAGAGCTGAAGAATTCCGCTCAGAGGATTCGATAATCTGGGTGGAAAACCTCCGTGGTGGTCCGCAATTTTCAATTAAGCCATTAAAATGAGATTTACCGATATACCGATAAATCAACGATCAACAAAAATCTCGATCGCAATCGCTTCGATTCGATGCGAATCGAATCGAAGCCTATCGAACCGCCACTCGCAACTCGTTCACAATTCGCAGGTACTAAACTATTGTCCGAAAGATATGAAGGCTGACATATGTGTTCATCTAAATCGCAAAGTATTTAACGAGCATCCGGCATTTCGTCTGGCCTCGGATGGTTGTCTCCGGGCACTGGCGATGCACTTCATGATGTCGCACTCGGCGCCGGGGGATCTGCTCTATCACACCGGCGAGAGCATCGATAGTCTCTGTTTCATCGTCACCGGCAGTCTGGAGGTTATACAAGACGACGAGGTTGTGGCAATATTGGGTGAGTTAACCGGATTACCAACTTATTTCACTATTTGCTCCAGCGAAAGCCGCAGAACTATTCGTTTCGATTATTTCGATTCTGTATGCATGCAGAATCGGTGGTATATAATAATGATTGTGATTTGATTAACCGTTAAATAATATTTTTTTAATTGCATCGTTACCTTAACTTTTCTTTAAGGTAAACAAAATATTTTTATAGTATGACATCGATTTTTTCGATAGCAGTCAATTTTTGACCAAAACTTGTTATTCAAATAAGTGAAGAATATAGTTTTGCGGCTCCTTATCGAGCCACACTCCACACTGAGAACAATTGGCTATTCCAGGCAAGGGAGACGTCTTCGGCGATCAATTCTGGAAGGACTCGGCCGTTGGCCAGAGCGCTGCTAATGTGCGTGCTCTGACCTATTGTGATTTGCATGCCATCAAACGTGATAAATTGCTCGAAGTCCTCGATTTCTATTCGGCATTTGCGAATAGCTTTGCACGCAATCTGGTGCTCACCTACAATCTCAGACATCGACTGATTTTTCGCAAGGTGGCCGATGTGAAGCGCGAAAAAGAATTGGCCGAACGGCGTAAGAACGAGCCGCAATTGCCCCAGAATCAGGATCATCTCGTCCGTAAGATCTTCTCCAAGTTCCGTCGGACTCCGCAGGTTCAGGCGGGCAGTAAGGAGCTCGTCGGCGGATCCGGGCAAAGTGATGTTGAGAAGGGCGACGGCGAAGTCGAGCGAACTAAGGTGAGTCCTTGGGATTGGGATGTCCCTGTATGGTCTCTCTCTCTCTCTCTGTGTCTCTGTCTCTGTCTCTCTGTTGCTGTGCATTCCGCTTTCCGTGTTCCGTTTCCAGTGTTTCGTTGTTGTTATTTATCGTTCCATTTTCACGTTTCTTTAATGTGTTTATTGGGTAGTTCGATGTGCGTTTGTTCTATGTCATTGTGCGATAAGCTTTAACTAACCATCTGGATAAAATAACATTTAAATTAAAAAAAAAAAACATTCGAATTTAAGACTACTTGTAAGATTTATCAACCAACTAAAATATAAAAAACGCTTAAATGCAAAATTCTAAAATGTTATCATAAATAAAGTGTACAAGAATGCAAAATAAAACAGTTTGTATTATAGAAAAAATGTCCAAGTATCCACCTATCTTATCGCACAATCGCAGAAGGTATTTTATATCCTTTTTCGTTGCTGTTAAAAATCTGTGTTCCTTTTCCGTTGGCTCAAAATCACCACGGTTCGAACCCGTTCCGTTGCCATTCGTTTCCGCCGCATTGTTCACCGTTAACCGAACTAACGTTTCTTTCGAAGCCTCAGCCTCACAAACCACCAATCACAGCTCCAGCCAGAGTCCAAGCCCCCAGGCGAACCGAAACACCCGGGCACTGAAACACGACCGGTGGGGCAACCGATTGCCACCCCCACCAACTTACCGTTAACCGTTTACAGTAGTTAATAACCGTTGTATTGCTTAACTAATGTTCTTTTTTATCGAACCGATGAACTTGTAAACAAAAGTGACTTATGCTCGTTGTATGTCTTTCTTTGTCTTTGTCTTTCTTTAACATGCTTACGCATAATGCATATAACTGTTCACGACTAACAAACCATTCTCACCAAAAAACAATATCACAAAATCCACCACGACACAACTGTACCTTTCGCTTTGTAAATGCTTTGTCTTGATCTTTGATTCCTTTCGTTTATGTTGTGAATTTGGCTAAACTACAATTGAAATCGTTTAAACAAAATTACTAACGGAAAATTCTGTATTATTTCCCCCCACACCCGAATCAAAATTTCCCCTTGCTTTTCCCCAAAACCCCCCACACTTTCTCTCTCTTCTTCTCTCTCTCTCTCTCTCTCTCTCCCCCATTTTTGATCGCAAAACGCCTGATATATAATATATATATATATATATATAATGCTTGCTCGATAAATGCTCGATTAATGCCCCATGCTAAAAATGAAAAAAAAAAAAAAAAACCAACCATATAATCGACAATCCAAAAATGCAACAACATATACAAGAAGCTACCAGCCAAACTGACACTGACCGAGGACGCTCGCATCCTCAGCACCGCCGCGGCGCCCTCGCCATCGCCATCCCCATCGCCCTCATCGGGTCCACCATCTGCGCGCAGTACACGGGCAAGCAAGTGGGGACGCCTCCTGGGCAGTTCAAGCGTCGATTCAGCTAGCGACACCAGCGCCAAGGTAGCCGTCTCGAGAAGTTTGAGCGCCCGCGAAAGCCTCCGTGAGAGCACCGCCCAAGCGCGGCAGAGTAGTACTTCGAGTAGCAATGGTGGACAAGGCAACAAAGTAATTATACGCAAATAGCCCCAACGGATCTGAGATCTGTGATCGGTGATCCACCCACCATCTGGGATCCAAGATCTGCGATCTGGGCCAAAAACACACACAATCAAAGAAACACACGAGGTCACACCAAAAACATTTTGGAGGAAAGGATGAGGATCATCCGAATCTGTGCTACTAAATTTCAACTCAATTTGATTCGTTTTGATTTGATATTTATCTCCTTCAGAGCTTGTTTCCTCTGACATGCAGTTCTGATCTGCTAAAAATGTCCCAAAAATGTGACATAAAAAGCTTGCTTTCAATATCTCTTAAAAATAAATGAGTCGCAAAAAAACATTTAAAACACACAAAATTATGTGAAGGCTAAAGAATCTGTTTAATAATTTTGAAAAAGATAGGTGTATGTCAGAGAAACCAAGCTTAGCTACAGATACCATGTTTGTACGCCTGCTTGTTAAAAAAAACATCTAAATTTTTTTTTTAAATTTCGTTAATTTAGTAATAGAAATCAGGTAACCTTATTAGATAAAAAAAACAAGCAGCCATATAACCATGGTAACATTCACTACAAAAGTAAACCGAAACAGACATGTCCCGAAAGAAAATGCTAAAATGCATGTTTGTTGGGTTCCCATCTAATGATAACTGTCTCTCCTTTTTTTGCCTTTCGTTTGCTCTTCTCACTTCCGATTACGTGATCTCGATATTGCTATCGATTTCGAATGCGGTTACTCAATCAATTTGCGTTTATTATCTCAATTATCATTTCGTATTTACCATTTTGTCAATTGTGCAATCGAATTGAATAGCATTTACAATTAAGCAAAGTAAGTGTACGAACAATTAGTTTGTTTAACCGCTATTTTAGTTGGCTGTCCCACTCTGGCACACGATTCACTGTTATCGGTTTTACGATCGATAGGCAAATGGGCGGGCAGGTATATTGGTAATCGTTACAAATTATAACACACCAAGCTACTAATCGATCACTCATCAAAGATGTTAACTATAAATTTGTGCTTTACTGTGTGCAGTTTTAGTAAATAAGCGCTTGAAAATCCTTACGATCATTGAGTAATGCCTATCGATAAGCCGTAATCGTGCCCGCCCAATGCCGAAACTTTGAGCCCCGCACGACGTCCACTGTCCTTAAAAAAAAAAGCAAAAAAAAAAGAAGAAAAAACACCTCGCAAAACCGCCTTTAGATTGTTTATATTGCAATGATCCCCAACCAAATTGATATGATCTTCTTCTTTTACTTTTTCCGTTTACCTTTGACTTCTCTCTTTATCTCGCCACAAAAATCAAAAAATTGAAATAATAATATTGCCTGCCTTGCTACAACAACTTAAAATTGGTTCCTCATTGGAAAAACAAAAACCACAACAAATGCAACTTGAAAAAAATATTGGAATAAATTCAATGCACTATGCACTCTGCCAAACTGCAACAAAAAACCAAAAAAAAAACTACCAACCTGCAACTGCAACAACAAACGAAATGAATGCCTCGCCAATCAATCAATCAAACAAACAACCGATCAATCCACCAAACTGATAATCCGAACCAAAAAACAACCAACTCAAACAAACACTTTTTCTCACTTTTCTCCCCTGCCAACTAAAAACAAAAACCAAAAACCGAAAACCAAAAAAAAAAAAAACCATGCAACAACCCGCCTGAAAATCCCGCATTTGCATCCGCATCGTCCATTGTTCCATTAAACGTCACCTCCAGGTTTTTCCCAAGGCGCCCAAGCTGCAGGCGAGTCAGGCGACTCTGGCCCGCCAGGACACAATCGACGAGGGCGGCGAGGTGGACTCCTCGCCACCGAGTCGGGATAGTCGCGTGGTCATCGAAGGTGCCGCCGGCGGAGGAGCAGCTGGATCAGCAGCGGCAGGAGGAGCTGGAGGAGGAGGAGGTGGTGGATCCACCGGACCACAGCCAGTGGCCACCACTTCATCATCATCGGCGACGGCTGGCGGTGGAGCTGTTGTGGCCGTCGTTGCCAAGGGGGATCGCAATCTCGCCTTGGAGCGGGAACGCCAGATCGAGATGGCCAGCTCGAGGGCCACCACCTCGGATACCTACGACACGGGACTCCGGGAGACGCCGCCCACGTTGGCGCAGCGTGATCTCATCGCCACCGTGCTGGACATGAAGGTGGATGTGCGGCTGGAGCTGCAGCGAATGCAGCAGCGGATCGGACGCATTGAGGATCTGCTGGGCGAACTGGTCAAGCGGCTGGGTGGAGCGGCAGCGGGAGCAGGTGGCACCGCTCCGGACAACAGCAGTGGCCAGACGACACCCGGCGATGAGATCTGTGCGGGATGCGGTGCGAGTGGTGGTGGTGGTGGTGCAACCACAGCAACACAGGCTGCCGCTGGCACATCGGTGGCAACGAGTCCGGTGGACACTGTGATAACCATTTCATCGCCAGGGGGATCGGGAATGGGATCTGGAATGGTAGCGGGATCTACAGCTGTCGCTGGTGGCGCTGGCCTGCTAAATCCGGGCGCACCAGTTGTGTCGAGCGCGGGAGGCAACGGCCTGGGGCCGCTGATGCTCAAGAAGCGACGCTCGAAGAGCAGGAAAGCACCGGCGCCTCCTAAGCAGACACTCGCCTCGACGGCCGGCACCGCGACCGCAGCTCCCGCGGGCGTAACCGGATCTGGCATGACGTCATCGGCGCCAGCGTCAGCGGATCAGCAACAGCAACAGCAGTCGCCAACTGCCGTTGATCAATCGCCCACAACGCCGGCGGCGGAGCTGCTCCATTTGCGATTGCTCGAGGAGGATTTCCAAGCGGCGCAACTCCCTTCAACTTCAACGGGCGGCGGCGGAGGAGGTGGTTCCGGTTCGGGATCGGGTTCGGGAGCAGGTGCCACGCCCACCACACCGCCTCCGGGCAGTGGTAGTGGCACGCCAACCAGCACCACCGCCACAACAGCAACAACAACAACAACGCCAACGGGCAGCGGACGAGGCAAACTGCAAGAGTTCCTGTAGCCCACGATTCGGGAGCGAGACGAGGAGGAGAAGGACTCCAGCCAGGAGAAGGAGGAGTAACAGGAGCAACATAAAGGATACAAAGAAACATAACGGGGGAGTAGGGGCCCAGCCACGCCCACTCGCAAGCCTACGCCTACGCTTAGTTAGTCTATATACTTAAGATACAGCTGTAACCTCAACTCAAAACACATGATTCTCGAAAAACCTCTACAACGTATTTATCCTCAAAATTATAAAAGGCTTTCCCGCAAAAAATTAGCAAATATATGGTAGCTGAAGCGATCCAATTGTTTAAAATGTAGAATATAAAATTAACTTTCTTCTGCATCGCCACCATATTATAATTTATTATTATTTAAAATATGATCTCGAAAATTATTTCTAAAGTGATATGTTCTAAAGCTCCTGGAAATGGGTATTCTGTATACTCCTAATTTAAAATGAATTAATCAATTTGTTATTTAATATGTAATGTAGAATTCCATACGAATTTTTAAATCTTTCAGAATTATAGTTCTTTCAGAATGTATGGGAAAATACGTTGTAGTGGAGTTTTGGATGAAAACCTTTCTTTTTCGCTACACAAATCTCAACCTAATGCTATCCCTCTCTCTCTCACACACACACATACACACACACAAACACACACACTGAATGGAAGTGCTCGATACTCGATATTCGATACTCTTTAACCGTTACATGATTATGATTATGATTACGATAGCGTTTAGCCATACCGATAAATGATAACGATTAAGGCAAGCATATTGCTTACGAATTTGCTACATTTACTGCAATTATTTACCTTTATATAAACTATACATACGTATATACATAAAGAAACGTTGTAAAGGTCACAGGACACACTCACACACACACTGACAGACACAGATATAGCTGTATGTATATATGGATAATTTTGTGATAACTGCTAAAGGAGGCAAAAACCCAGAAGAAACAAGCTTACAAACCAAAAAACAAAAAAACAATGCCCGTGAATTGTACATAGCCTAAAACCTAACTTTAGAAAAGGATCCACAGGGATGCCACATACACTCACACACACACACAGATAACGACAAAATCTAGCTTTTGGGAGAATGTAAATACATAGAGTCACACACACACACATACAGATTCAGAGATATATGGATATAACCCGTCCTATCTAAATAACTTAACGAAAACTCGGCTTGAGCACTCTGGCACTCGCACTCGCTTGGCTCCCTAATTGTAGGCTTATAGTCTCGAAAAAACTCAACTCAACCAAATAGTTAACTCAGCAACAGTAAAGCTTAAGTAAGGAAAACCAAAAAGATATGGAAACAGCAGAAATGTGGCCGCTAAACGAAACGACAATCGACAGACCTAAGAAACCAAAAACGAAAAACTAGATTCAAAACCAAAAAAAAACACTGAAAACCAAAAAAAGAAAACAAATAGCAAATCTGTAGTTAAAAGCAAGGATCCAAAATGATTTCTTTGGGCATTGTAAATATTTGAATTAAAATTTAGCAAAATATGTTACTACACGCTCACCAACACACTCACACACACCCACACACACATACATACACATATTTTGTGATAAAATTTAGCTAAATCAATTTGAAAGTTTCGACAAAAAAAAAAGAATTAAACTAGATATTTGTTTATGCTGGCATTTGATAGGCTTGCACTTGGCATATAGTTTATAGCGAAGGAGTAATGAAGGATAAAGTTAGGAAACCGGGATCGCGTTATATAGTACGTTTAGGTAGAAGGACATTTGGGGAGTACGAGTATAATGGATGGACAGTTTTGAGGCAAGGTTTCATTACGTTTAAGACAGAGACATCGCATCAGTTGGAGTCCACTTGAATCTCGTTCGGTTACCGTTTTTTCGATTCCCTAGTTGGTATTTGATAATTGCTATTTGATATTTGATACTTATGGATATCTAGAGTAGAGTGTCGGCAGAGTTACCCGTTCCCCGTAAATACGACTACGACTACAAGTACATACGAACTGTCTTCCCTATTTAGTTTGGGGTATCGATAATGATATTGATGGGTGGGACTAATCGGGGAATCGGGTCTCGCCGCGAAAGTTACTTAGTTCTAGTTGTAGATTTTTTCGATTCCCATTCCCAAAATCGAGCGACAGCTCCTCCCCGTCAAACCAAAAGCAATTCAAGTGGTATTAAAATTGAGTAAACCCAACACTCACTCACTCAGTCAGTCAGTCAGTCAGTCACACTCACCCTAATACATATACGTATTTCCACAATACTCAACCAAGAATCAAAAAGTTAATGAATAGCGAAGAAACCAATTTGTTGCATACGTTTAGGTCTTAAGTTCTAGTAGAAAGTTTAACGAATGTAGTGGGCTCACTGTACATAGGAATTTTTTTTATAACAATAAATCAAATATACCTAAACATATATATAAACTAAATAATATAATTAATAGCGATTAGGCAGCAAACCAACTGAGTAAGGAAAGCTAAGACGCACTAGGCTGGAGAAAAAAAGGAAGGGATACCGATAGTCCTCATATGTATATGGTAAAGATACGATAGCACTGATACGATAGCAGCTTAGTACTCGTATTGTTTGACCCCTCTCTCCCACTATCCCCACTATCTCTCTCTCTCTCTGTCTCTCTCTCTCACTCTCTCGCTTTAGCCCCCATCGTTAGTGTTATTTTCGGGTGTTTTAGACCCAACTACACAGAGCCTTATAAATATAACCTAAAGTAACTAAACCAACTCAAGCAGCATTCAGCAAAACTAGCAACTCAGACCTAAAACTAAATCTAGCGTTAGCATTAAAAGCGAACGAAAACGTGAAACTAAAGTGGTGCAATTACAATTTTTAGATCAAGCTGGGCGAGCAATTTAGTCGAAATTTATATTGAACAATTTACGGGAGGGTGTGGATATATGTGGATATCTCATGTATATACAACCGGGCAAAACAAAACAAAACATAATAAATCGAATAAAAACCCTTGTCTCGAATCCCAGATAGAGAAACTCAGAACTCATGCTGTTCTGGCCTTCGATTTCGCCTAGAAAAGGGCCAGATCAGTCTGATATTTATATAGATCGCCAGAAGGTAGGCAACTGAAGGTCGGTTCGATTCGATTTGGGTCCGTCTGATGGGAGATTCGCTGAGAGGCGCCAAAGAAACTGATTAAACCATATTATTATTATAGATATGTACATGTACATATATATGTGTACCTCTAGTTACACCTAGAACGATAACAAGAACAACCTATCAAAATTAAGCTTTTATACGCCAGAATTTTTTTCTAAACAACTTAAAACAAAATGAAAGTAAACTAAAACAAACACTCAAGAATATACACAATTAATGCAAGCCAGAGATGAGAGCAAAATTAACTCACAACACTCAATTAACGAATACCGTTTACACAGCCCCAAAGTGAAAACAAAATTAATTTAACTATACATTATACAATGATAGAAAAAGCCTTAATCAAGAAAAACACGCGCCTCATTTTCGTTTTTCCATTTATTACGTAAGTCCCACAGCAATGCTAAAAAATAAAATAAAAGAATAAAACCAAAAAATATTACGGCTAAACCAAACATACTAAAGATACTGAAAATACTAAACCAAAATATTTAGCATTATGCTCTAGACTCTAGACGAAAAAGAACCAAAATTTTACAAACAACAAGATGAAACAAGAACAAACGCGATAAAGCAATGTTAAACATTTTCCACCAATTTGAGAAGCATAGTTGCTTAAATACCGAAAACATGAAATACCTTAAAAAAAATAACAAAAACTGAAACTTCTTTCGTACACGCGCCCTTTGTTTTTAAAAGTCGAAAAGCTGCCTATTTATATATTTACAAACAAACAAACAAACAAAAAGAAACAAAGCAAAAAGAAAGGAAACAAAATTACCAATTAACTACAAATTTAAAAAAGAAAAACGCAAAAATACTACATATTGCAATTGCAACATTCCAAGTAAAAAATACCATAATTAATACGAGCATGTATAAAACAGTTTGAAATCAATTGAGTTTTGGTTCCACGGCGCCAAAAAAAAAAAAACTTAGAGACATCAAGCCACGGCTTTGCTGAGCAGATTTACAGTTATATACATACACCCACATAATATATATATATATATATACACGTGCATATATACCGATATATGTATATATAGGTAGTTTATACCATTTGAAGCTTGCTAGGACTCGTCCTTGGGCCACTGATTAAATGCCAGGAGACAAGCCGCGAAATCGATAACAGAAATAGTTGTAACATTTATTTGAGAATCGCTGGATTAATGCCTACAGTTAATGTGTATAGTTACTTGATTATTGCCGCATTCGACCCACACTCACTCACACACACACACACACACAAAACCAAAATGAAACATCCGACCGGAAATACACCCATATCTTTGGGCTTAAAAACCGGACCGATCGAAAATGGGGAACCCAAAAACTAAGAAAGCGGCGAAGCAAAGAAAGCAATTTTCAGAACCGCTAAAAAAGCGCAGAACAGAAGCTAAGACACAATAAATGAAAGAAACAAAGAAAAGAGAAATACATACATAAATGTTTTTAAAAAATTCCATCCAATCTTTTGTTTTTTGTTCGGAAAAATATGAACAGATGGTGAGTATGATGTAAATAATACTTGAAAGACTTGATGCCCTTTTAAGTATGCTGTTGTTTTGCACATTTATTTTTGAGGGAAACCTGCATGAAATGGCCAAAAATCATTTTATCTCAATGGGAAATGAATTTGCAAAATGAATTTTTTCGAAAATTTTGTGGGGGTTACCCTAGACTTTTCTGAAACGATGATAACAGCTTGCAGTATCTTTTAATTCGGATAATTGTACTTACTTACTTTATACAAAATTCGAAACAGAAAATGTACATTCAGAGTTGATTTTTATTGCATCCTTCCGCTCGTCGCATTCATAATAAATATATATAATTTAGTTATTTGCAGTATATATAAATGTAGCATAATGTGCCTTTGTTGGAGTGAGGGTGAGGAGGTGGAGGAGGAGGTGGAGGAGAAGGAGGAAGAGGAGGAGGTGCAGGAGAATGGCAGGAGGAGGTCATGGTGGTCGGAGGCTAGAGGTCAGGGAGCAGGAGGATTATGTACACACTTCTCGCGCTCTCTCTCCCGCACTCGAATCTTCTCTCTCTCCCTCCCTCTCCCTCTTTTTCTCTCTCGCTCGCACTCGCTCGCTCGACTCCGAATTGTACATTAAATAAATAGTGAGTGTTTTTTTTTTCTTGATCTTTGAAATGGGAGATTCATTTTCGAGTGTTACAAAATAATATTGCCTGGGTGTGTGAAATATATGCTTTACGCTATTTGCTATTTGCTAATCTGTAATCCAATATCCATCGTTCAAATATCAGCTATCCTAGAAAATATCTATCCGTTTTCCATTTAACCATTCCGATGTGTGAATTAGTGTCTAGAGGAATGAAAGTTTGATCCTTCCATGGGTTTTTTGGTTTTTGGTTTTGGTTTTGGGTACTGGGTCTAGTTTTTTTTTTTCGGTTGTTTTTAATCTCTACAAATATGTCCGCCAGTCACTCGATTGGGACCACGTTCCCAACCACTCTTTCGGATCCTCATCATCATCATCATCATCATTGTCATCTTCATCCGATTCTGATTCGGAAGGGGCGTCCCTTTTGTAATTGGACCTTGATCCGTGATCCTTGCGTGGCTAAAATGTCTGGGCATTGCGGCAGACTCCGCATCCCAAGGCGAATTCCTCGCCGGTGGGCGGATGCATCACGTGCAGCGGACACTCGTCGCCCAACAGCTGTTTGGCCTTCGGTCCCGCTGGACACTGTGGCAACTTGACCTTGGGTATGTTGGTCAACCGCTGGAAGTCATCGTGGCAGGTATCGCAGAAGTGCGTCGTTCCGAAGCAGAAGAACACCGCCACCGAGCAGCAGTAGCGGCACTTGTACTCCAGGAAATCGGTGCCGTGCTTCGGACACATCTGTGCCCGCGCCACATCCGAACATCCGCCGCAGACCAGCTCCTCCGGATCGAACTTCTCGCCGATCTCCGCATCGCAGCGCGCCTCGCCGCCGTAGTAGGCCTTCTGGCACTTGAAGCACACGTAGTACGCGTACCGATCCATCGCCAGCTGGGTCATGTTCACGTCCTTGCTATCGGTGTCCTTCACCACGCCCTCGTACTTGATTCTGGAAAACAAAAAGGGATTGGTTGGATTACTAAATGTTTGAGAGATAGGTTGGAAATATTATATTATTATATTAAATAAACGTAGAACAAATTTTAGAAATGATTTAAGAACATTGGATTAGCATTAATTATATATAGAAAACTATTACGAACATAATATAATGGATATAAATAATGTCATAAAAACCTAACACAAACTTTATAGTTAATCGTTTTTAAAACCTTTTTTAAATATGTTTGAATTTTGGGCAAGTTAAGCATATTATATATAATATTATATTATATATTACATTTTTAGGTAAATAGTTCTCAATTAAAAATATATTTTTAATAGTTCATAAATGAATTACCAATTAAATAATAGGGTACATCCCTTTTTCGATTTAGTTAATTTATCAAATTTCATAGACCTTATAGGTTTCTCTTATTTCCTATTATTATCGTTAGCTCATTTTGAAGTTCCCAACTCACCGCATGAGCGCCTTGCGCTTGACGTCCTGCTTGAGTCCGTTGATCGGCTCTAGGATGTCCGCCAGCAGGGGATGCTGGATGTCCGCCTTGCAGATGGGACACAGGGAGAAGCCGAAGGTGATGCGCGGTCCGCTCCAGCGCTTCTCCAGCACCGCCTTGCAGCAGTGGTAGTGGAACACATGCCCGCACTCCAGCTAAAAAGATCACCAACATTATAAAGAGTTCCTAAGGGAGTAAATATTATTCCTACATGTATGGAGGGAGCACAGGACAGTGCCTCCACGAAGCAGATCATGCACATGTCGTCCGCATCCTGGGTGAGCTTGGGATCCCTCAGCTCCTCTGCCAGTTCGTTCTCCCTTGTGTGGCACACGTGTTGCAGGCAGGGCAGGCACTTCCTCTCGCCAGTGACGCCGCCACAGGCATGGCCACATGGCTTGGTCTTTAGACACGAATTGGCCGCATACTCCTGGCACTGGGCATCTGCACACACATTCCCAATCTCCAGCAGTCCAGAGTTGCCGGTGAGGCCGCAGAAGCGGCATCTGCCCACCGCCTCCTGCGGACCCGAGATGATCGTGTGGCTGCCATCGCGGAACTCCACCATCGCCTTCAGGGTCTTGGAATCCGCGAGGGCAAGCAACCAAAAGAGTTTCGTGCGGCCACAGGATTCGTGAAGCTCCACGCGAATGGCCTCCTCCTCCTCCTTGCAAACCTGATGAACAAAACAGATTATTATATTATTTATTTATTGTATTAATTTATTTATCTATAGGTTAACCCACCGTTCGCTTGTGGGATCTGGTTTTCCGATTCAGATGCAAGAACCTATCGCAATCGCCGCAAAGGGAACCGCAGGTTTCGCACTGAATGATGGCCGCCGTTTCGCCGTCATCGTGATTGCTGCACAGTGGACGCGTGTCGCACAACTTGGACCACTGGCCGGAGGAGAGCTTCTCCACATGGTCGCGGTCCAGGACACACAAGCTGGCCAAGGCCAGCCACAAAGTGGAGGTTTTGGTGCAGTGCTCCGGCGAGCGGTAGATCTCCTCCAACCGAGTTAGATTCAAAACGGACTCGGCAATCGCTGCCTTGGTGATCTGCGACCACTTCTCACTAAGTTTGCCCTGCAGAATAATTAATTGTATAATATAATATAATATAATAATAAGTAAATTAAAAGTCTAATAAATAAATAGCAAATTCAATGTTTTAGATTCAAAACGGCTTAAGAATGTTTTAGAAAGTATCATAAACCAGTTTTTGTAATTCGAATATTTTCTCCTAACTTGTTAAATTTCAAAACCGTTTTTCAACCATAAACTTTGGTTTATTTTTCTGTTTATTTCCAACTTACACTTGCTAGATCCCTGATTAAGCCAATAATGCTCTCCGCCTGCTTGGTGGAGATCACCCCGTTGAGGAACCACCGCTGGTTGAGATTCCTCTTCGACTCCTTCCTCGGCGGCACCGCCTCGAACTGGAAGGGATCGGCGGATCCCGATTCCCCAGTGGGTGGTCGTGACTTCAGCAGCTGCACCGACAGATCCAACGAGCTGCAGAGTCTCACGAAGGCGGGCGTCTTCTCCAGCTGGCCCGCCTTCAAGGCAGCTCCACTTCCCGCCGCCGATGAAGCCCCCGAACCAGATGATCCTCCCGCCGCGGCAGCCGTGGTCTTCACCTTGATCTGCAACTGCAGGGACTTGGCAATCACGGCCAGGAAAATATCCAGCAGACCCAAGCGACTCATATCGAAGTCACTGGCCGATTGATGAGCAATGCTATAATCCGCCGGTGGTAATCTCTGTACTCCCAACAGTTCGGCAAAGCTTTCGGGTGATATTTCCGGTAGAATCCTGCGCAGCAGGGCGGTCACCTGTCGCTGCACTCGATCGCTTCCGGTGTGCAGGAGTCCCAGGAGATCGCGTAGCAAGCCATGTTGCTGCGACAGATACGAACGACCGACGACACTTCCGGATAAAGCCAAAACCATGCTGAGCATTTCGAAGCAGTAGGTATCCGGAGCTCGACTCCTTTCCGGGGAACCTTCACTGCTGGCGGAGGCCGGAGTTGGCTGAGATTGCTGCTGCTCCAGCGGCTGTTTGAGCACATGCGCCAGATTGGCCAACTCCCAATCCTCCTTCGCTCGCTGCGCCTCCTTGCGAATCGCATGGACAATGTGCACAATCACCTGTTTCTGCAGATGCGATAGTTTGCTCCTCGAGAACAGAATGCCCACCATGTGCTCCCTGAGATCGAGGGAATCGGCAAGGAGGGAGGTACTCGCCGCTCCACCGCTCGGCGGTCCAATGCCCGCCGAATCCGGTGGCACCAAATCCCCGTTCACATTGCTGATCAGCTTGCCAAACACCTGACCCGTGATCAGGCGGAAAACCCTCAGTGTTTCCGCTTCGCAAATCTGCTGTTGGATCCGCGACGCGTGACTCAATCGCAAGTGCGGCGGATGCCTGTGGTCCAAGGGATCCTCCTGACCCACCGACCCTCCTCCGATTGGCAGTCCCAATAACTTGATCTGGCGCACGCGGAGCGTATTCTCCGGACCATGCAGCTCCAGGCGGAAGTGCGTGCAGCTGTCGTCGCCGATCTTCGCCGAGATCCAGGAGCAGGCCTTCGGGTCCACGTCCGCCGACTTGATCACGTTCGTGTCGCCCAGCGACTGACCGGCATAGAACACCACGTTGAGCACCTTGTTCTGAAAGTATATCGAAAGTAAATATGGTTAAATAAATAATAAAATATTGTAAGATGTTGTTCTGAACTTGGAATTCAAATTGGTTAAGTAATGTCATGGGAAACTCGGAAAAGCTGCAGTTTTGGGTCACCTTTCTGTTATCATCGGAAACTTGGAAAAATCTCACTTCAAGAAATCCACCTTCCATTTAAAATGAGGTATGCCACAATGGAATCAAATAAAAATGATTAAATTTAGAAGTTAGTAACTGTCTTTTAAGACTAACTTGGAATGCAGTTTTGTACCCACATTGAACACACTTCTAAATCTTAATCACTCTTAATTGATGATGTATTCCAAACCATTTGTGAGTTAGTTACTCACCTGAATGTCTCGACTGTTGTCGATGTGAACCAGAAGATAGCGGCAGGCGTAGTTCAACTTGGTGAGCGACAACTCGATGATCTTGCACTTGTTGCGATCCTCCTCGTCGCTCTCCCAAAACGTTTCCGTTGAGTTGTCCGTGAGGGATTCGGCCATCGCTGGACGCGATGAAACGGTGACCTCGAACATCCCGGCCAGATCGGCGTAGCAGAGGAGCCGAGCTCCCGCTCCCGCTCCCGCTCCCGATCCTCCCGTGGCAACTGGCTGCACCTGGTTGTGCTCGGCATCGCAGTCCGGCTTCAGCATCGTCGACACGGCCATCGCATCGTTCTGCTCGTCCGACTTGGACAGGATCTTCGAGATGTTCCCAAAGACGTGCGAACTGTGGAGGAACTGGTGGTCCGCCTGGCGGAACCTTATACCGAAGCACTGGATCGCCACCCGCTGCAACGGGGATCCCAGTGGCAGATGGAGCGTGAGATCGGCCACCGATTGCAGGAGAACGTGCAGGGATTGCGTGATGAGGTGGGCGAACCGGCCACTGATTTGGGTGTAGGCCACCGGGTGCTCCAGTGCCGGTTCCATTACCTCCTCGGTGGTCCGTCCCTCATGCGGATGCCCTGCTCCACTGGCGGTCAGTGAGCTGACGAACCACCACATCAGGTCGTGCAGACAAACGCCCTGGGTGACGCTCCTCAGCAGCCAATTGAGCGCCTGCAAGGCATAAATCCTGCAGGCGGCGATCCTCAAGCTCCTCCTCATCGCCGCTCTCAATCGATCCAGTTCGTGTTTCTGGGTGATGAAGGCCATGGCAGGACGAGCGAGCAGGAGACTACCTCCTCCACTCTGACCCGCCGACTGATCCATTCGCAACGCTCCCGATGAGTGATCCTTGCTGGTTCCCTCACCGCCGCCCGATTGCATCACAGAGACGCTGGCCAACAGCTTGTGCGGCACCAGGCGACGCAGGTGCTCCGATGGATAGCAGATGAGCAGGGAGCCGTCGCCCTCGCTCGTCGAGTTGTTCCTTCGTCGGTAGACCACCTTCGGTTGACCCGCATCCAGCGGCTGCTGCTGGTGGTGCTGCAGTTGCAGGTGCATCTGCTGCTGCTGCGGGTGGTTGTGCTGCTGCTGCTGCTGCTGCAGCGGGTGGTGCTGCTGCTGCAGCGGGTGGTTGTGCTGCGCCAGCGATGCCCAGCCCTGGCCCATCGAGTAGCTGCGATGGAACTTCGAGAGGTTGCCGCCGCCCACCGATCCCGGTCCTCCGCCAGCGGCTGTGGATCCTGGGGCCATCGAACCGGAGAGCAGCTCGTAGTTGTTCGGCTCGCAGGACTCGTAGGAGATCTCCGAAAGGGGCTGTTAACGAAGGCGATACAAAATACAATTAAAAAGAGGAATAACATGAAATAAAGGTAACATCCTGTAGATTGGTTTAACTATAGCAACGAAAAACAAATGATAGCAGTTGAATATACGTTTAAAGTGTTTGTTATTTTTTTATGAACAAATAATATTATCAGCATTTAGTTTTTCTAACTAAAAAAAAGTCGTAAGCATTAAGTTTGCAATATCATCAACCTTTAAAAAGAACAAACAACAAATCCGAAATAACAAAACCAAAAAAAAACATTGTAGCTGCATTTCTTCATTTGCATACTCCCAGATCTTGATCTAATCTTGATCTAATCTTGATCTAATCTTGATCTAATCCTGATACAATCTTGAACTTACCCTGTCGTATCCATTGTCATTCGAATTGGGACCCAGTCCCAGCATTTCGTAGGGCAGATCCTCGTGACCGGCGGTTCCCAAGCACTCCAAGCAAGCGAAGCTCTCCGGCGCCAGCCAAACGTTCTCCGGCGCCGTTGGGGGTCCGCCCACGAAGCTCTTGCGGAACGCTCCACTTCCCACTCCCGGACAGAACTTGGAGCCACTCAGGCGGGCCATTCGGCTGCAGCGACTGGTGCTCGGCTTGAGATCGGAGTTGCCCAGCTGGTGCTCGATCACCACGGGCATGGCCACCACGGACATCTGCTGCGGCGACCTCTTCGGATTCGAGCTGCCGACCGCCGCCGATAGTCCGCCCGCTGCTCCGGATGCGGAGCTCGAACTGGAACAGAGCTCCAGCAGGAAGGTGGCGTTCTCGCGCATCGTGGTGTACACCTCCGCATTGGCTATCAGCGTGGTGGACTTCACCCCAAAAAGGTTCAGTTCGTTGCCTGCAATTCAGGAGGATTGTTTGTTTGTTAATTTAATGCATTTCACCAGTTAAAACACAATAAACACATCTCATAACATCTGTTTAACTAAAAAACATTTAATTTGCGTGATAAAAAACTTTTAGAGGCATTGCACTTTGAAATCGGATTGAAATTGGAAAGTTGTGGTTTCAGAAGCACTGGGATTTGATCAGTTTCCGCAAAACCATTTTTTATGGAAATTTGAAAAGGGGGTCATGAAAATATCATACCACCTAAAAGGAAACCAATGCTTAAAAACTAATAAAGGTTTTAGTTAATTTACGCTATGCACTTTCAAAATCTGTTGCTCAGATCAAGGTTTAATTGTTTCCAATGCATAGAGTAATGATAAGTAGTACTGAGAACTCACCTTCGGCGGCACTGGATTCCAGTTGGCGGGCGGTGCTGTTGATGTTGTTGGCGCTGCGGCAGGAGGCGAGATACCGATCACGGCAGGGATCGCACATGAGGAACCAGGAGGAGGCGCCCTTCCCTCCCTCACCGCAGTTGCCCGCCCATCCCTCGCAGAAGATGCCCACCGAGTTGTAGCCCTTGCCCTTGGCGGATTTCCCGCATCCCGGATGGGCGATCCTCATGTGGTAGGTGACGGGCATCGGGAGGAACAGCTCACAGATCTCACACCAGCTGCCGTCGTCCTTCTTCTTGCGCTTGCACTTCCTCCCAAGGTCCTTCTCCCCGGATCCCGATCCCTGATCGGAGCACTTGGCATCCTTGCCCTCGGCATCGGCATCTCCGTTGAGATCCCGACTCCCTGGGGACAGCAATCGCGGTTCCCTCTGCTCCAGCGCATTCGATTGGACAATCTGCACGCAACCGGAGCAGATTTGCTCCCACAAGTAGACGAGACACCGCAGAGCCGGCGGCAGCACGCTCACCATTTCCGGCAGAGCCTGCAGCTTTTGATTCGGATCCTCGCCAGAATTGAGCACTCCTCCTCCGCCACTCAGCAGATTCTTGCGATACTTGCTGCGATTGTGGAGCGAGCAATTGCCGCTCTTGGTGAGCGTTTCCAGCGTGGATGGCCGGATGTTCAGGTAATTCCCAGCATTGGCCACCTCCACGGAATGTCGTTGCTGTGCCTTCTGCTCCCGCGACAGTTGAACCCTTGGATCTCCAGATTCCCCTCTCCTCGTCACCACAGTGGCCCCCTCCTTCGGCAATCCGGGATGGAACTTGAGGAAACTGGCACAGGCCATCGCATCATGGACGACTCCTTCGTGCCAGAGGAGTGCCGCAAATACAGCTCGAATGCTTTCCGCGAAGGAAGGTGGCATTGCCCGCTTGATCGGACCCATGGTGTTGCGTTTCGAAGCGGAAGATGATGAAGTGGTGGCCAGCTGGAGCTCGCTCTGCTGCTCTCCCTGGTTCGTCGTCGTGGTGGTGATCTGCAGCAGACTCAGGTCATCCTCCAAGCCACTCGTTTCCGCTGGCAGGACAGCACTTCTTTTGGGCGTGTGCTTGGGGGTCGAGAGAAGAGCCGCCGTTTGACTGGCGGAGTAATTGGGTCTCCTCATGCTGGCCAAACTGAACTCGGGTTCCTCCGCTCGATCCTGGCTGCGATTGCCATTGCCGCGTGGCGAATCCTGGCAGCCCATGGCTCTCACTAGTTCCCTAACCGAAACTCCAGCCAGTGGAGGCGAATGGGAGGGAGTAAGTGGTTGGGATCCCTCGACGGCATCCCCTTTGAACCACTTTTGCAGCGCCTGCAACTTGATGGCTCCACCACCCACAACGCCCGCAATGGCGGAACCTATGTGGGCGGGCAGGAGCTCCACGGCGGGCAGAGCCTCCTGTTCCGGCTGCTCCCGCTGATCGGCATCCCCGCCAGCTGGCTCCTCCTCCCCATCCTCCTCCTCCTCCTCCTCCTCCTGCGCCGCCGCCTTCTCCCGCTCCTCTTGCGCGTGAGCTTCGCGCTCTGCGAGATCCACATGTTTGGTGGGATAGAGAAACGGATTGGTGGACTGATGGCCGGCCAGGAAGCGACCATGCTTGCTCTTCGCCGGACTGAGAACCGGGCTGGGTTCCGGTTCCGGATCGGGACTGGCTTCGCCACTGGCCAGCGGACTAATTGGCGGCGGTTCCTCCTCCTCTTCCGTGGGAACTTCCCCTTTTCGGGAGGAGGGATTCACCTCCTTGTCGGTCACCGGTTGGAGGAGCATCCTGGCCAGGTGCTGGTTGAACTGCAGACACCACGCCTCCGTGGGATACCAACCCATCGTGCAGTGCTGCCTTATCGATTCCGTCGATAATCTCAGCCAGACGCCGTCGTCATTTTCGATTTCGTCGATAAATGAGATAACGCCGCCCACTCGGACCACGCCCACCTGTTCCGACTGCAGCGTTGGATGCGATCGAATCCTCAGACCTGCACTGTGACGAGCCTGGAAAATGAAATACGGAATACTGATTAGGGAAGTGCTCTTTCTTTTGTAATTTATTCTCTGTTCTGTAAAGTTGGTTATTGGTTATTGATAATCGCGGAAATGACTCCTCCCGATGATCCAATTTATTTTGATTCATATCTTTATTTTTTTGAGCAGCTTTCAAAACAAGAACTCCTATCTCTGTGAACTCCTATTGGTGCTGTTTTTTGTTTAGTGTTGCCTACGTGACTGGCATTGGGTGTTTTTTTTAGCAACTTGTGCAACATTATCTTCCACAACGACTATATATCGCCTGACTCACTTAAAGAGTGCGTTTTATTTTACCATTAATTAACGAAGAACTTTTGAAGCTGAGAAGTACAGCTTATCTTCAATATATTATGTATGTACTCTTAGATATAATGTGTTATACATTTAAACGTTAAGGTTCGCAGCGCCATCAAAAGCGGAGATAATAGGGCAATATATCAGTGTAAAGTTAATATTTTTATGTATGAATGTCATTAGGTAATAAGGATTTTCTCTAGCTGCCTCATGTTCTTTATCAATTTTCCAACCAATGCAAAACACAATGATCGTACTAAAGTGATGAATGGCCCAGGGTGCAAAGGTCATTTTGATAAACGGAATTTTTTTATAATTTATTATTTCATAATAATTAAGAGTCTAATAAAACTAGTAATGCAAATATCCTGCGATTTTGTTTAGAAAAAAAAAAAATTGTACTATAATAACTTAATCATTACTATACTTGAAATGTTTTTGAACGTTAAAGTTAAGTGCCTGCTAATTGTTTTCAGTGTATTATTTGGATGCCTACCTGAAAGCGTCGCAGTTTGCTGGGCGCCTGCGGCCTCCGCTGGGCGTTGCTCCTTTGGGTTGGAGGCGGCAGGATGCCCTCCTTGACGTCGACGCGGTAGACCTCCTCCAGCGGGATCCCATCGATGGTCACCGCCAGGCAGTAGGCGCCCACCGAACTGGGCGTCCACTGGACACTGAAGGTGCCATCCTCCATGTCCTTGGCGTTCAGGAGTTCGGTGACGCGCGTTTGCACGGGACTCGCGTAGCGCAGCTCCTCGAACGAGTAGTTGGTGAAGGGCTTCATGAACGTGATGGCCTTGAAGACCATCTTCTCCTTGGAGGTGGGCTCGTAATTGAGGCGCGGTGGTGGCGCCATTCCACCCCATCCCCAGGTATCTCCAGAGGCACGGCGCATCCATAAATTCGGGCCGGGTGCCGATACTCCGGCAGTTGTCGCAGCTCCAGATGCTCCAGTTCCCGTTCCCACTCCCGTTCCCGTTCCTGGTCCGCCATTCGGACCCGATCCCGTGGGTATCGCCTTGATCTCCACCTTGAGCTCCGGCACCAGAACCGCATCGCCGTACTGGTCCCGAATGGTGACCGTCACCTGGGAGGGCCAACCGTACCGCAGCGGCTCCGTGATCGTGTTCAGCTCACATCTATGCGGAATAGAATTGAATAATAAGTTAAATTCTGAATTATGTCAATATTATAATTAAACTGTTACACATAACGAATTTAATAAGAAATTATTTAAATTGAAATTAAAATCAGTACCAATTGAGATGAAATTACAACAATATAACGGATAACCAACAATACAAATTTTAAGTTATTTAATCGTTAAAATTTTGAATGAAAAATTCGAGTAACTTCAATTGGTTTGAATATTATTTGTTCGTTTAAGTATATACTCACTTATTGGGATCCAGACGCGATTCTGGTTGCAGCCAGGCAGCCAAACGGGCGCCCGATGATCCTGGCGCCCCGCTGATGAAGTCCTTCAGGAATTGACGCTCATTCGACTGGGATCTGCAATAGAAGAAGCCAATGAAAAAGGTTTGGAATTAGTAAAACCAATTAAACAGCAGTATAACATATTGTAAAGTTATGTTTTATATTTAATTTCACGAAATTGCATTGCCTTTTCATATGTTAATGGTATAAAAAACTTTTTCATTTCAATTTGTCCCATACAACTAAATTCTGTTTAATTTTCTTGACTTTATAAAATCATTTTGAAGCATGGCCTTTAATAACTATATTATTGACCTACACCCTGAATGGCTAATTCTGCTGTAAATATTTAATTGCAGATCAGGTAAGATTGGGATAGTGATGATTTGTATGGAACAACTACATATTTTCGAGCTAATAATGTTGTATTGGTTTTTAGGTACGTTGTACATTAGAACCCAGTCAGAACTTCACTTTGAAATATTCTCCACGGGTAAAAGGTTAATGGTTAAGGTCACGGGGCGATCAGGTAGAATCGCAGAGCACTTAAATCCATTCCCTTCCATTCCAGTCCAATCCGATCCGATCCGATCCCACCCAATACAAAGCACTCCAATCCAATCCAATCAGAGGCACAGCATCAAAGATGGACCGCCGGATTGACCTGCGTGGAAGGCGGAAGGAGGTGAGTGGCACGTAGGGAGAAGGACTGGAAGTGGAGGTAGACCGTCGAAGAGGTCGAAGGGCACGTATTGGCGCAGCGGGCGGTGCACGTGTGTGAGTGAATGGTTGAGCCCACATACCCACGGACTCACGGACATAAGGACAACGGACAAACGGACAGGCACGCACATGCAGTGACGTGTGAGAAAATAAAAGGTCTTATAGAGCCCGGGTACTGAATGAAAACCATGACCATTATCATCGCGAGACTCTCGAGATAGTGTTTTTGTAAAATGACGTATGGTTTCCATTGGTTGATAAAGAAATGCAAACGTGCTAAAAGATAAGAAAGGGTTTTGGTTATGGTATTTATACGTATTTGACTAATTTTAATTTGATTATATATTAGCTATGTACTATATTTAATATTAGCGATGTATGTATATGATGTACATAAATATATAAATATAATCAACAGGTGACTTGTCTCGTGACAAACCACTCGATTTGGGAAATGGATGTGTAACGGTCGCATTAGGGGGAAAATTTAATGGGAGGAGGGGATTAAACCGAAACAAACACAAAGCTGTGCACACACATACTTTATTTACATAAAAAGCAAATAAAACAATACCAAACAAATAAATGCAAACGAAATGGAAAATGGAAATGGAAAAGGGGAATGGGAATGGGAATTATGGGGAGTTTTCCGACGAAAATGATAATGTCAGTCGCGGGGGCCCCCAGTACTCCACCTTATAGAGGCGACCCTGCACTTCACGGCGAAAGCAAAAACAAAACAAAACCGGCGATTGGGGAGAGGGGGCATTCACAATAACAACAAAGGGCAGCAACCAACTGTGGCCACATGTGTGTGCGTGTGTGTGTGTCAGTTAGCGTGCGTGTGTGTGCGTGAGCTACCTGTGGGAAACACGTTTCCACTGCAATTAAACCCCGTTACCCCCCAAAAAACGCTCTATTCCCCCTTTCCAACTTCATAATACACTAAGAATAATAATTGAATATATATTGAAATACTGTTAAACTTTTAAGCCGAGCTTATAATTCCCAATTGCTTTTTTGTGAGTGCCATATGTAAAGGACTTTTCCTCGTAATATTTTACAAATAAGTACTGTAAATAAATTTGGTTGAGTGTACTCCCTCGAGCAAATGGAAATGGAGCGCAGAGAAACATGTTGCGGGCTCCCAACTGGAGTTGCACTGTTAGAGGGGGACAGACCTATACGGGGGAAGGCGGGGGAGTGAGTGAGAGGGGGACAACGGGAAGACGTGTGTGCTCCCTATTGCGGCAATGTAATCGTTCATTCATTCATTCAATTCAGTTTTTATCGTGCCACAAAATGCGGAAGAGTTGACTTGGCCAAAGGGGCAAAGCAACAGCAACAAAGAAAAGGGGATAGAAGCAGACGGCGAAAGAGACAGACAGATATATAGATAGAGCAAGAGAAAAACAATGACAGCCCATGTGGATGACATTCGTCAATTTCTTTATCGCTCACTCAACTCTAGGAAAAGGCAGAAACCCCAAAAAAATGAATAATACTATGTAATAATATTTTTTGTACTAGTAATAATAATAAGTAACAGAGGCTTCGTTTAATAGAAATTTAAATCAGTTTCAGGATGCCATCAAGTAAAAGGCATCATAACTAATAATATATTACACTATTTGTTTGAATTTCAAGCATTATTAATATTTTATAAGCCTAATGACGATTTATGGTCAAACGATATGGGTATTTTATTGATCCAAAATAATTGAAGCGAAATGTTGGGCTCAAAGTGAATTGGTAAGTGGTTTCACTTAAAAATCTTTAGGGATGCTTGTGGCACACCCCCGTTGTAAGGCCGTATTCCATTGACACCCATTTTCGTATCATTCGGGAAATCGGGGAGGTTTAGTAAACGAAAATATCATGACGTGATCCGAAACGCCGACAGAAATCACCGATCCAACGACGTAATAATTGAGTAGTTTGGGGTGGGGAACCCGTATATCTCGGCGTCCCACCCGGAATGATCCTCTGTCTCTTTCCCGCAGCAGGTTTCCATCTCTTTTTCGCCTGCTGGTTGGAGCGGTGCAACTTCCGCTTTCCGTTTGCCTCCCAAATTGAACGCAAATTGATTTGTGGCAACGTGCGAGTAAGAGAGACGTATACTCCTTCTCTTTCTAATGGCTACAATTAAATATATCGAGCTATCCTCCAATTACCTTCT